>NC_079161.1:84430665-85680665 GCF_947563725.1 Argiope bruennichi
CTCTAGGGGGGATAAAATGTGAGAATTCTTCCTTTAAAGTAAAATATCCCGTCGGAGTTGGAAAAAAAAAAAAAATCCCATGTTCCTAAAAGATTCGCAATTGCTAAAAACTTTGCTTCGACTCGGGGTGGGGGTGGAAAAGTCAATTTAATTCACCTTTCCCTATGCCACTAAACCAAGATATAAAAATTTGACACTATTTCTGCGAACATGGCATTTTTAAAATATGTTGTTATGAAAATGATTTCGAAACCTGCTTGTTTCTGAAATGCTCGATAGTAAAAACGTAGTGCAGGCGTTCAATAATGTAAACAATTAAGATAGGTAATGCACCATTATTACTATTCCGCTGTTTTTTCTTATATGTTTAAATGAAATTTCGTCCTTCTATTACAAATAGATCCTTTTGGATATGGAATTGAAGTAGCAGTGATAACAGCTCCATCTTATGATTTAAGAAGTAATAATCCTTAATGAATTATTAATCTAGCAGCTTCGACTAAAATCCTCTTTTTTCATTTCAGTAACGGCATTTTCCACTAGGATAAAAAGCAGGGTTAATTGAAATTCTCTCTGTTACAATTTCTAAATTATTTGCTTTTCCCACTTCACTCATCGTCAATTCCTGTAAGACGCAGATTCCACTGAGACTTAACAATGGCGGCGCTTGAGTCGACATGACTTCACATTCTCTTATTCAGCTCCAAATACCATATTATTAGTATTGTTTTGCAGAGAGAGAAACGAATATCATCTCTCTGATTTTTACCGATTTTATAATTCGATTGCTGTGTTTAAATTGTACAGAAGATATTTTACTGTGGATACGATCGCTCATTAACTGGGTACAATTTGTAGTGGAAATTTTCAACCAACAACATTTATTTATTCGCGGCTATTTTTACCACTATAATTAGAGACATTATGTTTTTATAAATTTTCATGGAACAAAGCGCCGCATACTTACTTGGCGTCGGAGATGCCCTGATCAAGGAGGGGGCTCTCCCGGTTGGAGGCCGTCCATTGCACTTCGGTCGGCTGACAATTGCCACTTCCGCAAAGTGTGGTTGGTTGGGGCGCATAATTTTTGGTAGTCGGGACTGCGTTCGCGCTGCTCCCGGTTCTTATAAAGAAAGATAATTCGCTCGTTACAATATTTCAATTCTGCAACAGTTGAGGTTGTCATTTGGCATTCATTTAAAACAATTTATCCGAGTCCTCCTAATCCATAAAATATATTTTTATTTTCATAAAGATAAATAACATTATTCGTTTCCTCTTCAGTTGAATTAGATTAAAAGTGAGCAAATGATGAAAATCCAGTTGATAGCCGATAACAAATAATCGGATCAAATTCTATAAACGATATCATTAGACATGGAAGAGTTAAGAATTTGTTTCGTCGAAGTTTCCAGGTAGGGCATTTCTAATCATGGAGATAGCGCAACAAAATATGATTACTTCGCAAGGATTTCGAGAACAAAGGAAGTAAAATTTTAGAATCTTCATTCTGCCTCAAACGAAATAAATTTCACGTAGAAATCACACTTTCTAATAAATTAAGAAAAGAAAAAAAATGTAGTAAAAACCTTTAGCTGACTACATAAATAGCTACAACTAATAGCTGACAAAAAGATTATTTGGACAATTAACCACAATGTAGCAAATGGATATTTTCTAAATATAGCGTAATGCGTGGTACATTTGATGAAAATATATTCAGCGTTAAGTGACTAATTCGCATAATATCTGAAGGAATTTTCATTAAGTATAAAAAAGTAAAGGTAATCTATGATAGCGACCTACTGCTAAATTATTTAAAAGAAATGTAATATGTACATTTGTTCTTTTCATAATGATCGGACTCTCTTTATGAAAAATGCATCGCTATAATATTATTTCCATGTCGCCCCTTGTGTACATTATAATGAACGTTACAAATTTTCCTGTAGAATCAGCTGGTCTTGAAAGGGTGTCGATTTTGTTGATTAAATATATATATATATATATATATATATATGCATGCAAAATTTTAAGCAGTCATACTGTATTAAACCTAGAATTGCCCCATCAGATCAATTGTTGCTGGTTGGGTAAGTAGAGTAAATATGTCGGAATACGAAATGCATAAGCAAATCAAAGTATTTTTTCTTTAATTTTTATGCATAATATCTTTTAGCTGAAAATGATGTTATGCAGAATAATTTAAAATGAAATAAATTATAATTGTTCCTTAAGAAAACCTCTTACCGTATTGCTTTATTTTTAAAGAGAAGCAAACAAGCTATAACGACCGGAATATGCGATCTAAACCAAGTAATAAAAATAAAAAAATGTGGAACGCTTCACGATTTTGCGTGTCATCCTTGCGCAGGGCCATGCTAATCTTCTCTGTATCGTTCCAATTTTAGTATATGTACTGCCGAAGCGAGTACGTGCACTTTAAGTGTCACGTCGTATATATAGTACGTCAGAACCTGTTTTATTTTTCTAGTGGTGTTGTAATTGCTTCTAAAATGTACGTTACATTGTCGCCTGTGGAAGTTTCGATCAGCATTATTCTTCGAACAACTCAATACACAATAGTAGCTACAATCCAAACTGAATGACAATTCTGGAATGCGATCAATGAAATTCAGGTTGACGATACATATAATAAGAATGGATGACATTGGAACAACCATTAGATGTAGCTACTTACGGATATGAACATTCGATTTGCAGCGCCATCTACCATATCGTTGTTGAATGGTGTAATATGATATTTTATGATTCTTTTTCCCCTCTTTTTTTATTTAGCTGGGTAAAAATGTTTAGGATAAAATTGTGTCCCTAGTTATAGAATGCAAATATAACTACTTATAAATATAAAGAAAATTAAAATGTATGGATTTCTAGAAATATTCACGAATATTTCGACGGAATACATTAGATTGTAATGAGAGGTATTACCACTTTTGTAAATGAAAAATAATGTATATGAACTTTCTGAAAAGTTGGCCAGTCAACCTTACCTGGCACTGGGGATGCCTTGATCAACAAGGAGGCTCCCCCGAGCAGAGACCCTCCATTGCACTTCGGTGGGTTGACGTTCGCCACATCCGCAAATCGCGGTTGCTTGGGGTGGCAACAATTTTTGGTAGCTGGGACTGCGTTCGCGCTGTCCCTGTCTTAAGTAAAGGAAAGAATTCACTTAGAAAATTGTTACCACGGAGGTGTCCGTTTCAGAACCGTAGCCCTTGTGGAAGAATATTCATTTCTTTCGCATCATAACGAGAAATCATTTTCTGTGGAAATTGCTGCTGTTACTCGCATATTAATATGCATCTCTGTCCATATGGATGAACGCATGTACATATCTCTATTCATTCGTAGGAGATACCTAAACCTAATTCAGGAATGCATGCATAGCGGGTACAATTGCATATGAAATTATGGACATCCCTAAATAAAGGGGGGCAACTGCCGTTTCATTTTTGCGCTTAATTGTACACTTCGAATAACGAAATTTCATTAAATAAAGTGGACAATTTAATGAATATTCTGTGCAAATTCATCATGAAAAAGTTTGTCTTTAAATTAAATTTTTATAGACTCTCAAAATATAAAAGTGTCAATCAGTAAAATGCTTTTCTTACATGCACACACAAAATTTCTCGCTGCCATCTACAAAATTTACGTAGATATCAAAATTAGTGATTTTGTTATAGGATAACATTTCTCTTTATTAAGTGTTCCTTCGACTTGCATGTAGCATTCGAAATATTTCAGTTTTAAATATGTTCACAATTTCTTTTTCTTTTTTCCCTTGAATGCTCTTTTATATTTTAAGAATTTTTCTCACTTTTGGAACGACATGTTATAATTGTTCGAGTTTGTTTTAGAAGTAATTGCTGCAAAGATATTTTAAATATTGTTTTGTGTTAAATGAAACTGATTTTCTGCTGTTGCATCTGGCAACGAGGATTTTGTGGTTATTAAAAATAGAACGAGTGAGATCGTCTCTCTCACTTGGAACTGACGTAGTCTCTGTTTTGATTTTAGTCTTTAAAAACACTTTCAGTCGTTGGTCAGATTGTCCTAAAATAAGAAATGTTTATTTTATGTAGTATCGGTCGTTTACAATTTGCACTTTAAAACGTAGTCATAAACCGATAAGCGTAATGATCTCGGCCTCTAGGGGGGATAAAATGTGAGAATTCTTCCTTTAAAGTAAAATATCCCGTCGGAGTTGGAAAAAAAAAAAAAATCCCATGTTCCTAAAAGATTCGCAATTGCTAAAAACTTTGCTTCGACTCGGGGTGGGGGTGGAAAAGTCAATTTAATTCACCTTTCCCTATGCCACTAAACCAAGATATAAAAATTTGACACTATTTCTGCGAACATGGCATTTTTAAAATATGTTGTTATGAAAATGATTTCGAAACCTGCTTGTTTCTGAAATGCTCGATAGTAAAAACGTAGTGCAGGCGTTCAATAATGTAAACAATTAAGATAGGTAATGCACCATTATTACTATTCCGCTGTTTTTTCTTATATGTTTAAATGAAATTTCGTCCTTCTATTACAAATAGATCCTTTTGGATATGGAATTGAAGTAGCAGTGATAACAGCTCCATCTTATGATTTAAGAAGTAATAATCCTTAATGAATTATTAATCTAGCAGCTTCGACTAAAATCCTCTTTTTTCATTTCAGTAACGGCATTTTCCACTAGGATAAAAAGCAGGGTTAATTGAAATTCTCTCTGTTACAATTTCTAAATTATTTGCTTTTCCCACTTCACTCATCGTCAATTCCTGTAAGACGCAGATTCCACTGAGACTTAACAATGGCGGCGCTTGAGTCGACATGACTTCACATTCTCTTATTCAGCTCCAAATACCATATTATTAGTATTGTTTTGCAGAGAGAGAAACGAATATCATCTCTCTGATTTTTACCGATTTTATAATTCGATTGCTGTGTTTAAATTGTACAGAAGATATTTTACTGTGGATACGATCGCTCATTAACTGGGTACAATTTGTAGTGGAAATTTTCAACCAACAACATTTATTTATTCGCGGCTATTTTTACCACTATAATTAGAGACATTATGTTTTTATAAATTTTCATGGAACAAAGCGCCGCATACTTACTTGGCGTCGGAGATGCCCTGATCAAGGAGGGGGCTCTCCCGGTTGGAGGCCGTCCATTGCACTTCGGTCGGCTGACAATTGCCACTTCCGCAAAGTGTGGTTGGTTGGGGCGCATAATTTTTGGTAGTCGGGACTGCGTTCGCGCTGCTCCCGGTTCTTATAAAGAAAGATAATTCGCTCGTTACAATATTTCAATTCTGCAACAGTTGAGGTTGTCATTTGGCATTCATTTAAAACAATTTATCCGAGTCCTCCTAATCCATAAAATATATTTTTATTTTCATAAAGATAAATAACATTATTCGTTTCCTCTTCAGTTGAATTAGATTAAAAGTGAGCAAATGATGAAAATCCAGTTGATAGCCGATAACAAATAATCGGATCAAATTCTATAAACGATATCATTAGACATGGAAGAGTTAAGAATTTGTTTCGTCGAAGTTTCCAGGTAGGGCATTTCTAATCATGGAGATAGCGCAACAAAATATGATTACTTCGCAAGGATTTCGAGAACAAAGGAAGTAAAATTTTAGAATCTTCATTCTGCCTCAAACGAAATAAATTTCACGTAGAAATCACACTTTCTAATAAATTAAGAAAAGAAAAAAAATGTAGTAAAAACCTTTAGCTGACTACATAAATAGCTACAACTAATAGCTGACAAAAAGATTATTTGGACAATTAACCACAATGTAGCAAATGGATATTTTCTAAATATAGCGTAATGCGTGGTACATTTGATGAAAATATATTCAGCGTTAAGTGACTAATTCGCATAATATCTGAAGGAATTTTCATTAAGTATAAAAAAGTAAAGGTAATCTATGATAGCGACCTACTGCTAAATTATTTAAAAGAAATGTAATATGTACATTTGTTCTTTTCATAAATGATCGGACTCTCTTTATGAAAAATGCATCGCTATAATATTATTTCCATGTCGCCCCTTGTGTACATTATAATGAACGTTACAAATTTTCCTGTAGAATCAGCTGGTCTTGAAAGGTGTCGATTTTGTTGATTAAATATATATATATATATATATATATATATGCATGCAAAATTTTAAGCAGTCATACTGTAATAAACCCTAGAATTGCCCCATCAGATCAATTGTTGCTGGTTGGGTAAGTAGAGTAAATATGTCGGAATACGAAATGCATAAGCAAATCAAAGTATTTTTTCTTTAATTTTTATGCATAATATCTTTTAGCTGAAAAATGATGTTATGCAGAATAATTTAAAATGAAATAAATTATAATTGTTCCTTAAGAAAACCTCTTACCGTATGCTTTATTTTTAAAGAGAAGCAAACAAGGCTATAACGACCCGGAATATGCGATCTAAAACCAAGTAATAAAAAATAAAAAAATGTGGAACGCTTCACGATTTTGCGTGTCATCCTTGCGCAGGGGCCATGCTAATCTTCTCTGTATCGTTCCAATTTTAGTATATGTACTGCCGAAGCGAGTACGTTGCACTTTAAGTGTCACGTCGTATATATAGTACGTCAGAACCTGTTTATTTTTCTAGTGGTGTTGTAATTGCTTCTAAAATGTACGTTACATTGTCGCCTGTGGAAGTTTCGATTCAGCATTATTCTTCGAACAACTCAATACACAATAGTAGCTACAATCCAACTGAATGACAATTCTGGAATGCGATCAATGAAATTCAGGTTGACGATACATATAATAAGAATGGATGACATTGGAACAACCATTAGATGTAGCTACTTACGGATATGAACATTCGATTTGCAGCGCCATCTACATATCGTTGTTGATGGTGTAATATGATATTTTATGATTCTTTTTCCCCTCTTTTTTTATTTAGCTGGGTAAAAATGTTTAGGATAAAATTGTGTCCCTAGTTATAGAATGCAAATATAACTACTTTAAAAATATAAAGAAAATTAAAATGTATGGATTTCTAGAAATATTCAAGAATATTTCGACGGAATACATTAGATTGTAATGAGAGGTATTACCACTTTTGTAAATGAAAAATAATGTATATGAACTTTCTGAAAAGTTGGCCAGTCATACTTACCTGGCACTGGGGATGCCTTGATCAACAAGGAGGCTCCCCCGAGCAGAGACCCTCCATTGCACTTCGGTGGGTTGACGTTCGCCACATCCGCAAATCGCGGTTGCTTGGGGTGCACAATTTTTGGTAGCTGGGACTGCGTTCGCGCTGTCCCTGTCTTAAGTAAAGGAAAGAATTCACTTAGAAAATTGTTACCACGGAGGTGTCCGTTCAGAACCGTAGCCCTTGTGGAAGAATATTCATTTCTTTCGCATCATAACGAGAAATCATTTTCTGTGGAAATTGCTGCTGTTACTCGCATATTAATATGCATCTCTGTCCATATGGATGAACGCATGTACATATCTCTATTCATTCGTAGGAGATACCTAAACCTAATTCAGGAATGCATGCATAGCGGGTACAATTGCATATGAAATTATGGACATCCCTAAATAAAGGGGGGCAACTGCCGTTTCATTTTTGCGCTTAATTGTACACTTCGAATAACGAAATTTCATTAAATAAAGTGGACAATTTAATGAATATTCTGTGCAAATTCATCATGAAAAAGTTTGTCTTTAAATTAAATTTTTATAGACTCTCAAAATATAAAAGTGTCAATCAGTAAAATGCTTTTCTTACATGCACACACAAAATTTCTCGCTGCCATCTACAAAATTTACGTAGATATCAAAATTAGTGATTTTGTTATAGGATAACATTTCTCTTTATTAAGTGTTCCTTCGACTTGCATGTAGCATTCGAAATATTTCAGTTTTAAATATGTTCACAATTTCTTTTTCTTTTTTCCCTTGAATGCTCTTTTATATTTTAAGAATTTTTCTCACTTTTGGAACGACATGTTATAATTGTTCGAGTTTGTTTTAGAAGTAATTGCTGCAAAGATATTTTAAATATTGTTTTGTGTTAAATGAAACTGATTTTCTGCTGTTGCATCTGGCAACGAGGATTTTGTGGTTATTAAAAATAGAACGAGTGAGATCGTCTCTCTCACTTGGAACTGACGTAGTCTCTGTTTTGATTTTAGTCTTTAAAAACACTTTCAGTCGTTGGTCAGATTGTCCTAAAATAAGAAATGTTTATTTTATGTAGTATCGGTCGTTTACAATTTGCACTTTAAAACGTAGTCATAAACCGATAAGCGTAATGATCTCGGCCTCTAGGGGGGATAAAATGTGAGAATTCTTCCTTTAAAGTAAAATATCCCGTCGGAGTTGGAAAAAAAAAAAAAATCCCATGTTCCTAAAAGATTCGCAATTGCTAAAAACTTTGCTTCGACTCGGGGTGGGGGTGGAAAAGTCAATTTAATTCACCTTTCCCTATGCCACTAAACCAAGATATAAAAATTTGACACTATTTCTGCGAACATGGCATTTTTAAAATATGTTGTTATGAAAATGATTTCGAAACCTGCTTGTTTCTGAAATGCTCGATAGTAAAAACGTAGTGCAGGCGTTCAATAATGTAAACAATTAAGATAGGTAATGCACCATTATTACTATTCCGCTGTTTTTTCTTATATGTTTAAATGAAATTTCGTCCTTCTATTACAAATAGATCCTTTTGGATATGGAATTGAAGTAGCAGTGATAACAGCTCCATCTTATGATTTAAGAAGTAATAATCCTTAATGAATTATTAATCTAGCAGCTTCGACTAAAATCCTCTTTTTTCATTTCAGTAACGGCATTTTCCACTAGGATAAAAAGCAGGGTTAATTGAAATTCTCTCTGTTACAATTTCTAAATTATTTGCTTTTCCCACTTCACTCATCGTCAATTCCTGTAAGACGCAGATTCCACTGAGACTTAACAATGGCGGCGCTTGAGTCGACATGACTTCACATTCTCTTATTCAGCTCCAAATACCATATTATTAGTATTGTTTTGCAGAGAGAGAAACGAATATCATCTCTCTGATTTTTACCGATTTTATAATTCGATTGCTGTGTTTAAATTGTACAGAAGATATTTTACTGTGGATACGATCGCTCATTAACTGGGTACAATTTGTAGTGGAAATTTTCAACCAACAACATTTATTTATTCGCGGCTATTTTTACCACTATAATTAGAGACATTATGTTTTTATAAATTTTCATGGAACAAAGCGCCGCATACTTACTTGGCGTCGGAGATGCCCTGATCAAGGAGGGGGCTCTCCCGGTTGGAGGCCGTCCATTGCACTTCGGTCGGCTGACAATTGCCACTTCCGCAAAGTGTGGTTGGTTGGGGCGCATAATTTTTGGTAGTCGGGACTGCGTTCGCGCTGCTCCCGGTTCTTATAAAGAAAGATAATTCGCTCGTTACAATATTTCAATTCTGCAACAGTTGAGGTTGTCATTTGGCATTCATTTAAAACAATTTATCCGAGTCCTCCTAATCCATAAAATATATTTTTATTTTCATAAAGATAAATAACATTATTCGTTTCCTCTTCAGTTGAATTAGATTAAAAGTGAGCAAATGATGAAAATCCAGTTGATAGCCGATAACAAATAATCGGATCAAATTCTATAAACGATATCATTAGACATGGAAGAGTTAAGAATTTGTTTCGTCGAAGTTTCCAGGTAGGGCATTTCTAATCATGGAGATAGCGCAACAAAATATGATTACTTCGCAAGGATTTCGAGAACAAAGGAAGTAAAATTTTAGAATCTTCATTCTGCCTCAAACGAAATAAATTTCACGTAGAAATCACACTTTCTAATAAATTAAGAAAAGAAAAAAAATGTAGTAAAAACCTTTAGCTGACTACATAAATAGCTACAACTAATAGCTGACAAAAAGATTATTTGGACAATTAACCACAATGTAGCAAATGGATATTTTCTAAATATAGCGTAATGCGTGGTACATTTGATGAAAATATATTCAGCGTTAAGTGACTAATTCGCATAATATCTGAAGGAATTTTCATTAAGTATAAAAAAGTAAAGGTAATCTATGATAGCGACCTACTGCTAAATTATTTAAAAGAAATGTAATATGTACATTTGTTCTTTTCATAAATGATCGGACTCTCTTTATGAAAAATGCATCGCTATAATATTATTTCCATGTCGCCCCTTGTGTACATTATAATGAACGTTACAAATTTTCCTGTAGAATCAGCTGGTCTTGAAAGGTGTCGATTTTGTTGATTAAATATATATATATATATATATATATATATGCATGCAAAATTTTAAGCAGTCATACTGTAATAAACCCTAGAATTGCCCCATCAGATCAATTGTTGCTGGTTGGGTAAGTAGAGTAAATATGTCGGAATACGAAATGCATAAGCAAATCAAAGTATTTTTTCTTTAATTTTTATGCATAATATCTTTTAGCTGAAAAATGATGTTATGCAGAATAATTTAAAATGAAATAAATTATAATTGTTCCTTAAGAAAACCTCTTACCGTATGCTTTATTTTTAAAGAGAAGCAAACAAGGCTATAACGACCCGGAATATGCGATCTAAAACCAAGTAATAAAAAATAAAAAAATGTGGAACGCTTCACGATTTTGCGTGTCATCCTTGCGCAGGGGCCATGCTAATCTTCTCTGTATCGTTCCAATTTTAGTATATGTACTGCCGAAGCGAGTACGTTGCACTTTAAGTGTCACGTCGTATATATAGTACGTCAGAACCTGTTTATTTTTCTAGTGGTGTTGTAATTGCTTCTAAAATGTACGTTACATTGTCGCCTGTGGAAGTTTCGATTCAGCATTATTCTTCGAACAACTCAATACACAATAGTAGCTACAATCCAACTGAATGACAATTCTGGAATGCGATCAATGAAATTCAGGTTGACGATACATATAATAAGAATGGATGACATTGGAACAACCATTAGATGTAGCTACTTACGGATATGAACATTCGATTTGCAGCGCCATCTACATATCGTTGTTGATGGTGTAATATGATATTTTATGATTCTTTTTCCCCTCTTTTTTTATTTAGCTGGGTAAAAATGTTTAGGATAAAATTGTGTCCCTAGTTATAGAATGCAAATATAACTACTTTAAAAATATAAAGAAAATTAAAATGTATGGATTTCTAGAAATATTCAAGAATATTTCGACGGAATACATTAGATTGTAATGAGAGGTATTACCACTTTTGTAAATGAAAAATAATGTATATGAACTTTCTGAAAAGTTGGCCAGTCATACTTACCTGGCACTGGGGATGCCTTGATCAACAAGGAGGCTCCCCCGAGCAGAGACCCTCCATTGCACTTCGGTGGGTTGACGTTCGCCACATCCGCAAATCGCGGTTGCTTGGGGTGCACAATTTTTGGTAGCTGGGACTGCGTTCGCGCTGTCCCTGTCTTAAGTAAAGGAAAGAATTCACTTAGAAAATTGTTACCACGGAGGTGTCCGTTCAGAACCGTAGCCCTTGTGGAAGAATATTCATTTCTTTCGCATCATAACGAGAAATCATTTTCTGTGGAAATTGCTGCTGTTACTCGCATATTAATATGCATCTCTGTCCATATGGATGAACGCATGTACATATCTCTATTCATTCGTAGGAGATACCTAAACCTAATTCAGGAATGCATGCATAGCGGGTACAATTGCATATGAAATTATGGACATCCCTAAATAAAGGGGGGCAACTGCCGTTTCATTTTTGCGCTTAATTGTACACTTCGAATAACGAAATTTCATTAAATAAAGTGGACAATTTAATGAATATTCTGTGCAAATTCATCATGAAAAAGTTTGTCTTTAAATTAAATTTTTATAGACTCTCAAAATATAAAAGTGTCAATCAGTAAAATGCTTTTCTTACATGCACACACAAAATTTCTCGCTGCCATCTACAAAATTTACGTAGATATCAAAATTAGTGATTTTGTTATAGGATAACATTTCTCTTTATTAAGTGTTCCTTCGACTTGCATGTAGCATTCGAAATATTTCAGTTTTAAATATGTTCACAATTTCTTTTTCTTTTTTCCCTTGAATGCTCTTTTATATTTTAAGAATTTTTCTCACTTTTGGAACGACATGTTATAATTGTTCGAGTTTGTTTTAGAAGTAATTGCTGCAAAGATATTTTAAATATTGTTTTGTGTTAAATGAAACTGATTTTCTGCTGTTGCATCTGGCAACGAGGATTTTGTGGTTATTAAAAATAGAACGAGTGAGATCGTCTCTCTCACTTGGAACTGACGTAGTCTCTGTTTTGATTTTAGTCTTTAAAAACACTTTCAGTCGTTGGTCAGATTGTCCTAAAATAAGAAATGTTTATTTTATGTAGTATCGGTCGTTTACAATTTGCACTTTAAAACGTAGTCATAAACCGATAAGCGTAATGATCTCGGCCTCTAGGGGGGATAAAATGTGAGAATTCTTCCTTTAAAGTAAAATATCCCGTCGGAGTTGGAAAAAAAAAAAAAATCCCATGTTCCTAAAAGATTCGCAATTGCTAAAAACTTTGCTTCGACTCGGGGTGGGGGTGGAAAAGTCAATTTAATTCACCTTTCCCTATGCCACTAAACCAAGATATAAAAATTTGACACTATTTCTGCGAACATGGCATTTTTAAAATATGTTGTTATGAAAATGATTTCGAAACCTGCTTGTTTCTGAAATGCTCGATAGTAAAAACGTAGTGCAGGCGTTCAATAATGTAAACAATTAAGATAGGTAATGCACCATTATTACTATTCCGCTGTTTTTTCTTATATGTTTAAATGAAATTTCGTCCTTCTATTACAAATAGATCCTTTTGGATATGGAATTGAAGTAGCAGTGATAACAGCTCCATCTTATGATTTAAGAAGTAATAATCCTTAATGAATTATTAATCTAGCAGCTTCGACTAAAATCCTCTTTTTTCATTTCAGTAACGGCATTTTCCACTAGGATAAAAAGCAGGGTTAATTGAAATTCTCTCTGTTACAATTTCTAAATTATTTGCTTTTCCCACTTCACTCATCGTCAATTCCTGTAAGACGCAGATTCCACTGAGACTTAACAATGGCGGCGCTTGAGTCGACATGACTTCACATTCTCTTATTCAGCTCCAAATACCATATTATTAGTATTGTTTTGCAGAGAGAGAAACGAATATCATCTCTCTGATTTTTACCGATTTTATAATTCGATTGCTGTGTTTAAATTGTACAGAAGATATTTTACTGTGGATACGATCGCTCATTAACTGGGTACAATTTGTAGTGGAAATTTTCAACCAACAACATTTATTTATTCGCGGCTATTTTTACCACTATAATTAGAGACATTATGTTTTTATAAATTTTCATGGAACAAAGCGCCGCATACTTACTTGGCGTCGGAGATGCCCTGATCAAGGAGGGGGCTCTCCCGGTTGGAGGCCGTCCATTGCACTTCGGTCGGCTGACAATTGCCACTTCCGCAAAGTGTGGTTGGTTGGGGCGCATAATTTTTGGTAGTCGGGACTGCGTTCGCGCTGCTCCCGGTTCTTATAAAGAAAGATAATTCGCTCGTTACAATATTTCAATTCTGCAACAGTTGAGGTTGTCATTTGGCATTCATTTAAAACAATTTATCCGAGTCCTCCTAATCCATAAAATATATTTTTATTTTCATAAAGATAAATAACATTATTCGTTTCCTCTTCAGTTGAATTAGATTAAAAGTGAGCAAATGATGAAAATCCAGTTGATAGCCGATAACAAATAATCGGATCAAATTCTATAAACGATATCATTAGACATGGAAGAGTTAAGAATTTGTTTCGTCGAAGTTTCCAGGTAGGGCATTTCTAATCATGGAGATAGCGCAACAAAATATGATTACTTCGCAAGGATTTCGAGAACAAAGGAAGTAAAATTTTAGAATCTTCATTCTGCCTCAAACGAAATAAATTTCACGTAGAAATCACACTTTCTAATAAATTAAGAAAAGAAAAAAAATGTAGTAAAAACCTTTAGCTGACTACATAAATAGCTACAACTAATAGCTGACAAAAAGATTATTTGGACAATTAACCACAATGTAGCAAATGGATATTTTCTAAATATAGCGTAATGCGTGGTACATTTGATGAAAATATATTCAGCGTTAAGTGACTAATTCGCATAATATCTGAAGGAATTTTCATTAAGTATAAAAAAGTAAAGGTAATCTATGATAGCGACCTACTGCTAAATTATTTAAAAGAAATGTAATATGTACATTTGTTCTTTTCATAAATGATCGGACTCTCTTTATGAAAAATGCATCGCTATAATATTATTTCCATGTCGCCCCTTGTGTACATTATAATGAACGTTACAAATTTTCCTGTAGAATCAGCTGGTCTTGAAAGGTGTCGATTTTGTTGATTAATATATATATATATATATATATATATATATATATGCATGCAAAATTTTAAGCAGTCATACTGTAATAAACCCTAGAATTGCCCCATCAGATCAATTGTTGCTGGTTGGGTAAGTAGAGTAAATATGTCGGAATACGAAATGCATAAGCAAATCAAAGTATTTTTTCTTTAATTTTTATGCATAATATCTTTTAGCTGAAAAATGATGTTATGCAGAATAATTTAAAATGAAATAAATTATAATTGTTCCTTAAGAAAACCTCTTACCGTATGCTTTATTTTTAAAGAGAAGCAAACAAGGCTATAACGACCCGGAATATGCGATCTAAAACCAAGTAATAAAAAATAAAAAAATGTGGAACGCTTCACGATTTTGCGTGTCATCCTTGCGCAGGGGCCATGCTAATCTTCTCTGTATCGTTCCAATTTTAGTATATGTACTGCCGAAGCGAGTACGTTGCACTTTAAGTGTCACGTCGTATATATAGTACGTCAGAACCTGTTTATTTTTCTAGTGGTGTTGTAATTGCTTCTAAAATGTACGTTACATTGTCGCCTGTGGAAGTTTCGATTCAGCATTATTCTTCGAACAACTCAATACACAATAGTAGCTACAATCCAACTGAATGACAATTCTGGAATGCGATCAATGAAATTCAGGTTGACGATACATATAATAAGAATGGATGACATTGGAACAACCATTAGATGTAGCTACTTACGGATATGAACATTCGATTTGCAGCGCCATCTACATATCGTTGTTGATGGTGTAATATGATATTTTATGATTCTTTTTCCCCTCTTTTTTTATTTAGCTGGGTAAAAATGTTTAGGATAAAATTGTGTCCCTAGTTATAGAATGCAAATATAACTACTTTAAAAATATAAAGAAAATTAAAATGTATGGATTTCTAGAAATATTCAAGAATATTTCGACGGAATACATTAGATTGTAATGAGAGGTATTACCACTTTTGTAAATGAAAAATAATGTATATGAACTTTCTGAAAAGTTGGCCAGTCATACTTACCTGGCACTGGGGATGCCTTGATCAACAAGGAGGCTCCCCCGAGCAGAGACCCTCCATTGCACTTCGGTGGGTTGACGTTCGCCACATCCGCAAATCGCGGTTGCTTGGGGTGCACAATTTTTGGTAGCTGGGACTGCGTTCGCGCTGTCCCTGTCTTAAGTAAAGGAAAGAATTCACTTAGAAAATTGTTACCACGGAGGTGTCCGTTCAGAACCGTAGCCCTTGTGGAAGAATATTCATTTCTTTCGCATCATAACGAGAAATCATTTTCTGTGGAAATTGCTGCTGTTACTCGCATATTAATATGCATCTCTGTCCATATGGATGAACGCATGTACATATCTCTATTCATTCGTAGGAGATACCTAAACCTAATTCAGGAATGCATGCATAGCGGGTACAATTGCATATGAAATTATGGACATCCCTAAATAAAGGGGGGCAACTGCCGTTTCATTTTTGCGCTTAATTGTACACTTCGAATAACGAAATTTCATTAAATAAAGTGGACAATTTAATGAATATTCTGTGCAAATTCATCATGAAAAAGTTTGTCTTTAAATTAAATTTTTATAGACTCTCAAAATATAAAAGTGTCAATCAGTAAAATGCTTTTCTTACATGCACACACAAAATTTCTCGCTGCCATCTACAAAATTTACGTAGATATCAAAATTAGTGATTTTGTTATAGGATAACATTTCTCTTTATTAAGTGTTCCTTCGACTTGCATGTAGCATTCGAAATATTTCAGTTTTAAATATGTTCACAATTTCTTTTTCTTTTTTCCCTTGAATGCTCTTTTATATTTTAAGAATTTTTCTCACTTTTGGAACGACATGTTATAATTGTTCGAGTTTGTTTTAGAAGTAATTGCTGCAAAGATATTTTAAATATTGTTTTGTGTTAAATGAAACTGATTTTCTGCTGTTGCATCTGGCAACGAGGATTTTGTGGTTATTAAAAATAGAACGAGTGAGATCGTCTCTCTCACTTGGAACTGACGTAGTCTCTGTTTTGATTTTAGTCTTTAAAAACACTTTCAGTCGTTGGTCAGATTGTCCTAAAATAAGAAATGTTTATTTTATGTAGTATCGGTCGTTTACAATTTGCACTTTAAAACGTAGTCATAAACCGATAAGCGTAATGATCTCGGCCTCTAGGGGGGATAAAATGTGAGAATTCTTCCTTTAAAGTAAAATATCCCGTCGGAGTTGGAAAAAAAAAAAAAATCCCATGTTCCTAAAAGATTCGCAATTGCTAAAAACTTTGCTTCGACTCGGGGTGGGGGTGGAAAAGTCAATTTAATTCACCTTTCCCTATGCCACTAAACCAAGATATAAAAATTTGACACTATTTCTGCGAACATGGCATTTTTAAAATATGTTGTTATGAAAATGATTTCGAAACCTGCTTGTTTCTGAAATGCTCGATAGTAAAAACGTAGTGCAGGCGTTCAATAATGTAAACAATTAAGATAGGTAATGCACCATTATTACTATTCCGCTGTTTTTTCTTATATGTTTAAATGAAATTTCGTCCTTCTATTACAAATAGATCCTTTTGGATATGGAATTGAAGTAGCAGTGATAACAGCTCCATCTTATGATTTAAGAAGTAATAATCCTTAATGAATTATTAATCTAGCAGCTTCGACTAAAATCCTCTTTTTTCATTTCAGTAACGGCATTTTCCACTAGGATAAAAAGCAGGGTTAATTGAAATTCTCTCTGTTACAATTTCTAAATTATTTGCTTTTCCCACTTCACTCATCGTCAATTCCTGTAAGACGCAGATTCCACTGAGACTTAACAATGGCGGCGCTTGAGTCGACATGACTTCACATTCTCTTATTCAGCTCCAAATACCATATTATTAGTATTGTTTTGCAGAGAGAGAAACGAATATCATCTCTCTGATTTTTACCGATTTTATAATTCGATTGCTGTGTTTAAATTGTACAGAAGATATTTTACTGTGGATACGATCGCTCATTAACTGGGTACAATTTGTAGTGGAAATTTTCAACCAACAACATTTATTTATTCGCGGCTATTTTTACCACTATAATTAGAGACATTATGTTTTTATAAATTTTCATGGAACAAAGCGCCGCATACTTACTTGGCGTCGGAGATGCCCTGATCAAGGAGGGGGCTCTCCCGGTTGGAGGCCGTCCATTGCACTTCGGTCGGCTGACAATTGCCACTTCCGCAAAGTGTGGTTGGTTGGGGCGCATAATTTTTGGTAGTCGGGACTGCGTTCGCGCTGCTCCCGGTTCTTATAAAGAAAGATAATTCGCTCGTTACAATATTTCAATTCTGCAACAGTTGAGGTTGTCATTTGGCATTCATTTAAAACAATTTATCCGAGTCCTCCTAATCCATAAAATATATTTTTATTTTCATAAAGATAAATAACATTATTCGTTTCCTCTTCAGTTGAATTAGATTAAAAGTGAGCAAATGATGAAAATCCAGTTGATAGCCGATAACAAATAATCGGATCAAATTCTATAAACGATATCATTAGACATGGAAGAGTTAAGAATTTGTTTCGTCGAAGTTTCCAGGTAGGGCATTTCTAATCATGGAGATAGCGCAACAAAATATGATTACTTCGCAAGGATTTCGAGAACAAAGGAAGTAAAATTTTAGAATCTTCATTCTGCCTCAAACGAAATAAATTTCACGTAGAAATCACACTTTCTAATAAATTAAGAAAAGAAAAAAAATGTAGTAAAAACCTTTAGCTGACTACATAAATAGCTACAACTAATAGCTGACAAAAAGATTATTTGGACAATTAACCACAATGTAGCAAATGGATATTTTCTAAATATAGCGTAATGCGTGGTACATTTGATGAAAATATATTCAGCGTTAAGTGACTAATTCGCATAATATCTGAAGGAATTTTCATTAAGTATAAAAAAGTAAAGGTAATCTATGATAGCGACCTACTGCTAAATTATTTAAAAGAAATGTAATATGTACATTTGTTCTTTTCATAAATGATCGGACTCTCTTTATGAAAAATGCATCGCTATAATATTATTTCCATGTCGCCCCTTGTGTACATTATAATGAACGTTACAAATTTTCCTGTAGAATCAGCTGGTCTTGAAAGGTGTCGATTTTGTTGATTAAATATATATATATATATATATATATATATATATATGCATGCAAAATTTTAAGCAGTCATACTGTAATAAACCCTAGAATTGCCCCATCAGATCAATTGTTGCTGGTTGGGTAAGTAGAGTAAATATGTCGGAATACGAAATGCATAAGCAAATCAAAGTATTTTTTCTTTAATTTTTATGCATAATATCTTTTAGCTGAAAAATGATGTTATGCAGAATAATTTAAAATGAAATAAATTATAATTGTTCCTTAAGAAAACCTCTTACCGTATGCTTTATTTTTAAAGAGAAGCAAACAAGGCTATAACGACCCGGAATATGCGATCTAAAACCAAGTAATAAAAAATAAAAAAATGTGGAACGCTTCACGATTTTGCGTGTCATCCTTGCGCAGGGGCCATGCTAATCTTCTCTGTATCGTTCCAATTTTAGTATATGTACTGCCGAAGCGAGTACGTTGCACTTTAAGTGTCACGTCGTATATATAGTACGTCAGAACCTGTTTATTTTTCTAGTGGTGTTGTAATTGCTTCTAAAATGTACGTTACATTGTCGCCTGTGGAAGTTTCGATTCAGCATTATTCTTCGAACAACTCAATACACAATAGTAGCTACAATCCAACTGAATGACAATTCTGGAATGCGATCAATGAAATTCAGGTTGACGATACATATAATAAGAATGGATGACATTGGAACAACCATTAGATGTAGCTACTTACGGATATGAACATTCGATTTGCAGCGCCATCTACATATCGTTGTTGATGGTGTAATATGATATTTTATGATTCTTTTTCCCCTCTTTTTTTATTTAGCTGGGTAAAAATGTTTAGGATAAAATTGTGTCCCTAGTTATAGAATGCAAATATAACTACTTTAAAAATATAAAGAAAATTAAAATGTATGGATTTCTAGAAATATTCAAGAATATTTCGACGGAATACATTAGATTGTAATGAGAGGTATTACCACTTTTGTAAATGAAAAATAATGTATATGAACTTTCTGAAAAGTTGGCCAGTCATACTTACCTGGCACTGGGGATGCCTTGATCAACAAGGAGGCTCCCCCGAGCAGAGACCCTCCATTGCACTTCGGTGGGTTGACGTTCGCCACATCCGCAAATCGCGGTTGCTTGGGGTGCACAATTTTTGGTAGCTGGGACTGCGTTCGCGCTGTCCCTGTCTTAAGTAAAGGAAAGAATTCACTTAGAAAATTGTTACCACGGAGGTGTCCGTTCAGAACCGTAGCCCTTGTGGAAGAATATTCATTTCTTTCGCATCATAACGAGAAATCATTTTCTGTGGAAATTGCTGCTGTTACTCGCATATTAATATGCATCTCTGTCCATATGGATGAACGCATGTACATATCTCTATTCATTCGTAGGAGATACCTAAACCTAATTCAGGAATGCATGCATAGCGGGTACAATTGCATATGAAATTATGGACATCCCTAAATAAAGGGGGGCAACTGCCGTTTCATTTTTGCGCTTAATTGTACACTTCGAATAACGAAATTTCATTAAATAAAGTGGACAATTTAATGAATATTCTGTGCAAATTCATCATGAAAAAGTTTGTCTTTAAATTAAATTTTTATAGACTCTCAAAATATAAAAGTGTCAATCAGTAAAATGCTTTTCTTACATGCACACACAAAATTTCTCGCTGCCATCTACAAAATTTACGTAGATATCAAAATTAGTGATTTTGTTATAGGATAACATTTCTCTTTATTAAGTGTTCCTTCGACTTGCATGTAGCATTCGAAATATTTCAGTTTTAAATATGTTCACAATTTCTTTTTCTTTTTTCCCTTGAATGCTCTTTTATATTTTAAGAATTTTTCTCACTTTTGGAACGACATGTTATAATTGTTCGAGTTTGTTTTAGAAGTAATTGCTGCAAAGATATTTTAAATATTGTTTTGTGTTAAATGAAACTGATTTTCTGCTGTTGCATCTGGCAACGAGGATTTTGTGGTTATTAAAAATAGAACGAGTGAGATCGTCTCTCTCACTTGGAACTGACGTAGTCTCTGTTTTGATTTTAGTCTTTAAAAACACTTTCAGTCGTTGGTCAGATTGTCCTAAAATAAGAAATGTTTATTTTATGTAGTATCGGTCGTTTACAATTTGCACTTTAAAACGTAGTCATAAACCGATAAGCGTAATGATCTCGGCCTCTAGGGGGGATAAAATGTGAGAATTCTTCCTTTAAAGTAAAATATCCCGTCGGAGTTGGAAAAAAAAAAAAAATCCCATGTTCCTAAAAGATTCGCAATTGCTAAAAACTTTGCTTCGACTCGGGGTGGGGGTGGAAAAGTCAATTTAATTCACCTTTCCCTATGCCACTAAACCAAGATATAAAAATTTGACACTATTTCTGCGAACATGGCATTTTTAAAATATGTTGTTATGAAAATGATTTCGAAACCTGCTTGTTTCTGAAATGCTCGATAGTAAAAACGTAGTGCAGGCGTTCAATAATGTAAACAATTAAGATAGGTAATGCACCATTATTACTATTCCGCTGTTTTTTCTTATATGTTTAAATGAAATTTCGTCCTTCTATTACAAATAGATCCTTTTGGATATGGAATTGAAGTAGCAGTGATAACAGCTCCATCTTATGATTTAAGAAGTAATAATCCTTAATGAATTATTAATCTAGCAGCTTCGACTAAAATCCTCTTTTTTCATTTCAGTAACGGCATTTTCCACTAGGATAAAAAGCAGGGTTAATTGAAATTCTCTCTGTTACAATTTCTAAATTATTTGCTTTTCCCACTTCACTCATCGTCAATTCCTGTAAGACGCAGATTCCACTGAGACTTAACAATGGCGGCGCTTGAGTCGACATGACTTCACATTCTCTTATTCAGCTCCAAATACCATATTATTAGTATTGTTTTGCAGAGAGAGAAACGAATATCATCTCTCTGATTTTTACCGATTTTATAATTCGATTGCTGTGTTTAAATTGTACAGAAGATATTTTACTGTGGATACGATCGCTCATTAACTGGGTACAATTTGTAGTGGAAATTTTCAACCAACAACATTTATTTATTCGCGGCTATTTTTACCACTATAATTAGAGACATTATGTTTTTATAAATTTTCATGGAACAAAGCGCCGCATACTTACTTGGCGTCGGAGATGCCCTGATCAAGGAGGGGGCTCTCCCGGTTGGAGGCCGTCCATTGCACTTCGGTCGGCTGACAATTGCCACTTCCGCAAAGTGTGGTTGGTTGGGGCGCATAATTTTTGGTAGTCGGGACTGCGTTCGCGCTGCTCCCGGTTCTTATAAAGAAAGATAATTCGCTCGTTACAATATTTCAATTCTGCAACAGTTGAGGTTGTCATTTGGCATTCATTTAAAACAATTTATCCGAGTCCTCCTAATCCATAAAATATATTTTTATTTTCATAAAGATAAATAACATTATTCGTTTCCTCTTCAGTTGAATTAGATTAAAAGTGAGCAAATGATGAAAATCCAGTTGATAGCCGATAACAAATAATCGGATCAAATTCTATAAACGATATCATTAGACATGGAAGAGTTAAGAATTTGTTTCGTCGAAGTTTCCAGGTAGGGCATTTCTAATCATGGAGATAGCGCAACAAAATATGATTACTTCGCAAGGATTTCGAGAACAAAGGAAGTAAAATTTTAGAATCTTCATTCTGCCTCAAACGAAATAAATTTCACGTAGAAATCACACTTTCTAATAAATTAAGAAAAGAAAAAAAATGTAGTAAAAACCTTTAGCTGACTACATAAATAGCTACAACTAATAGCTGACAAAAAGATTATTTGGACAATTAACCACAATGTAGCAAATGGATATTTTCTAAATATAGCGTAATGCGTGGTACATTTGATGAAAATATATTCAGCGTTAAGTGACTAATTCGCATAATATCTGAAGGAATTTTCATTAAGTATAAAAAAGTAAAGGTAATCTATGATAGCGACCTACTGCTAAATTATTTAAAAGAAATGTAATATGTACATTTGTTCTTTTCATAAATGATCGGACTCTCTTTATGAAAAATGCATCGCTATAATATTATTTCCATGTCGCCCCTTGTGTACATTATAATGAACGTTACAAATTTTCCTGTAGAATCAGCTGGTCTTGAAAGGTGTCGATTTTGTTGATTAAATATATATATATATATATATATATATATATGCATGCAAAATTTTAAGCAGTCATACTGTAATAAACCCTAGAATTGCCCCATCAGATCAATTGTTGCTGGTTGGGTAAGTAGAGTAAATATGTCGGAATACGAAATGCATAAGCAAATCAAAGTATTTTTTCTTTAATTTTTATGCATAATATCTTTTAGCTGAAAAATGATGTTATGCAGAATAATTTAAAATGAAATAAATTATAATTGTTCCTTAAGAAAACCTCTTACCGTATGCTTTATTTTTAAAGAGAAGCAAACAAGGCTATAACGACCCGGAATATGCGATCTAAAACCAAGTAATAAAAAATAAAAAAATGTGGAACGCTTCACGATTTTGCGTGTCATCCTTGCGCAGGGGCCATGCTAATCTTCTCTGTATCGTTCCAATTTTAGTATATGTACTGCCGAAGCGAGTACGTTGCACTTTAAGTGTCACGTCGTATATATAGTACGTCAGAACCTGTTTATTTTTCTAGTGGTGTTGTAATTGCTTCTAAAATGTACGTTACATTGTCGCCTGTGGAAGTTTCGATTCAGCATTATTCTTCGAACAACTCAATACACAATAGTAGCTACAATCCAACTGAATGACAATTCTGGAATGCGATCAATGAAATTCAGGTTGACGATACATATAATAAGAATGGATGACATTGGAACAACCATTAGATGTAGCTACTTACGGATATGAACATTCGATTTGCAGCGCCATCTACATATCGTTGTTGATGGTGTAATATGATATTTTATGATTCTTTTTCCCCTCTTTTTTTATTTAGCTGGGTAAAAATGTTTAGGATAAAATTGTGTCCCTAGTTATAGAATGCAAATATAACTACTTTAAAAATATAAAGAAAATTAAAATGTATGGATTTCTAGAAATATTCAAGAATATTTCGACGGAATACATTAGATTGTAATGAGAGGTATTACCACTTTTGTAAATGAAAAATAATGTATATGAACTTTCTGAAAAGTTGGCCAGTCATACTTACCTGGCACTGGGGATGCCTTGATCAACAAGGAGGCTCCCCCGAGCAGAGACCCTCCATTGCACTTCGGTGGGTTGACGTTCGCCACATCCGCAAATCGCGGTTGCTTGGGGTGCACAATTTTTGGTAGCTGGGACTGCGTTCGCGCTGTCCCTGTCTTAAGTAAAGGAAAGAATTCACTTAGAAAATTGTTACCACGGAGGTGTCCGTTCAGAACCGTAGCCCTTGTGGAAGAATATTCATTTCTTTCGCATCATAACGAGAAATCATTTTCTGTGGAAATTGCTGCTGTTACTCGCATATTAATATGCATCTCTGTCCATATGGATGAACGCATGTACATATCTCTATTCATTCGTAGGAGATACCTAAACCTAATTCAGGAATGCATGCATAGCGGGTACAATTGCATATGAAATTATGGACATCCCTAAATAAAGGGGGGCAACTGCCGTTTCATTTTTGCGCTTAATTGTACACTTCGAATAACGAAATTTCATTAAATAAAGTGGACAATTTAATGAATATTCTGTGCAAATTCATCATGAAAAAGTTTGTCTTTAAATTAAATTTTTATAGACTCTCAAAATATAAAAGTGTCAATCAGTAAAATGCTTTTCTTACATGCACACACAAAATTTCTCGCTGCCATCTACAAAATTTACGTAGATATCAAAATTAGTGATTTTGTTATAGGATAACATTTCTCTTTATTAAGTGTTCCTTCGACTTGCATGTAGCATTCGAAATATTTCAGTTTTAAATATGTTCACAATTTCTTTTTCTTTTTTCCCTTGAATGCTCTTTTATATTTTAAGAATTTTTCTCACTTTTGGAACGACATGTTATAATTGTTCGAGTTTGTTTTAGAAGTAATTGCTGCAAAGATATTTTAAATATTGTTTTGTGTTAAATGAAACTGATTTTCTGCTGTTGCATCTGGCAACGAGGATTTTGTGGTTATTAAAAATAGAACGAGTGAGATCGTCTCTCTCACTTGGAACTGACGTAGTCTCTGTTTTGATTTTAGTCTTTAAAAACACTTTCAGTCGTTGGTCAGATTGTCCTAAAATAAGAAATGTTTATTTTATGTAGTATCGGTCGTTTACAATTTGCACTTTAAAACGTAGTCATAAACCGATAAGCGTAATGATCTCGGCCTCTAGGGGGGATAAAATGTGAGAATTCTTCCTTTAAAGTAAAATATCCCGTCGGAGTTGGAAAAAAAAAAAAAATCCCATGTTCCTAAAAGATTCGCAATTGCTAAAAACTTTGCTTCGACTCGGGGTGGGGGTGGAAAAGTCAATTTAATTCACCTTTCCCTATGCCACTAAACCAAGATATAAAAATTTGACACTATTTCTGCGAACATGGCATTTTTAAAATATGTTGTTATGAAAATGATTTCGAAACCTGCTTGTTTCTGAAATGCTCGATAGTAAAAACGTAGTGCAGGCGTTCAATAATGTAAACAATTAAGATAGGTAATGCACCATTATTACTATTCCGCTGTTTTTTCTTATATGTTTAAATGAAATTTCGTCCTTCTATTACAAATAGATCCTTTTGGATATGGAATTGAAGTAGCAGTGATAACAGCTCCATCTTATGATTTAAGAAGTAATAATCCTTAATGAATTATTAATCTAGCAGCTTCGACTAAAATCCTCTTTTTTCATTTCAGTAACGGCATTTTCCACTAGGATAAAAAGCAGGGTTAATTGAAATTCTCTCTGTTACAATTTCTAAATTATTTGCTTTTCCCACTTCACTCATCGTCAATTCCTGTAAGACGCAGATTCCACTGAGACTTAACAATGGCGGCGCTTGAGTCGACATGACTTCACATTCTCTTATTCAGCTCCAAATACCATATTATTAGTATTGTTTTGCAGAGAGAGAAACGAATATCATCTCTCTGATTTTTACCGATTTTATAATTCGATTGCTGTGTTTAAATTGTACAGAAGATATTTTACTGTGGATACGATCGCTCATTAACTGGGTACAATTTGTAGTGGAAATTTTCAACCAACAACATTTATTTATTCGCGGCTATTTTTACCACTATAATTAGAGACATTATGTTTTTATAAATTTTCATGGAACAAAGCGCCGCATACTTACTTGGCGTCGGAGATGCCCTGATCAAGGAGGGGGCTCTCCCGGTTGGAGGCCGTCCATTGCACTTCGGTCGGCTGACAATTGCCACTTCCGCAAAGTGTGGTTGGTTGGGGCGCATAATTTTTGGTAGTCGGGACTGCGTTCGCGCTGCTCCCGGTTCTTATAAAGAAAGATAATTCGCTCGTTACAATATTTCAATTCTGCAACAGTTGAGGTTGTCATTTGGCATTCATTTAAAACAATTTATCCGAGTCCTCCTAATCCATAAAATATATTTTTATTTTCATAAAGATAAATAACATTATTCGTTTCCTCTTCAGTTGAATTAGATTAAAAGTGAGCAAATGATGAAAATCCAGTTGATAGCCGATAACAAATAATCGGATCAAATTCTATAAACGATATCATTAGACATGGAAGAGTTAAGAATTTGTTTCGTCGAAGTTTCCAGGTAGGGCATTTCTAATCATGGAGATAGCGCAACAAAATATGATTACTTCGCAAGGATTTCGAGAACAAAGGAAGTAAAATTTTAGAATCTTCATTCTGCCTCAAACGAAATAAATTTCACGTAGAAATCACACTTTCTAATAAATTAAGAAAAGAAAAAAAATGTAGTAAAAACCTTTAGCTGACTACATAAATAGCTACAACTAATAGCTGACAAAAAGATTATTTGGACAATTAACCACAATGTAGCAAATGGATATTTTCTAAATATAGCGTAATGCGTGGTACATTTGATGAAAATATATTCAGCGTTAAGTGACTAATTCGCATAATATCTGAAGGAATTTTCATTAAGTATAAAAAAGTAAAGGTAATCTATGATAGCGACCTACTGCTAAATTATTTAAAAGAAATGTAATATGTACATTTGTTCTTTTCATAAATGATCGGACTCTCTTTATGAAAAATGCATCGCTATAATATTATTTCCATGTCGCCCCTTGTGTACATTATAATGAACGTTACAAATTTTCCTGTAGAATCAGCTGGTCTTGAAAGGTGTCGATTTTGTTGATTAAATATATATATATATATATATATATATGCATGCAAAATTTTAAGCAGTCATACTGTAATAAACCCTAGAATTGCCCCATCAGATCAATTGTTGCTGGTTGGGTAAGTAGAGTAAATATGTCGGAATACGAAATGCATAAGCAAATCAAAGTATTTTTTCTTTAATTTTTATGCATAATATCTTTTAGCTGAAAAATGATGTTATGCAGAATAATTTAAAATGAAATAAATTATAATTGTTCCTTAAGAAAACCTCTTACCGTATGCTTTATTTTTAAAGAGAAGCAAACAAGGCTATAACGACCCGGAATATGCGATCTAAAACCAAGTAATAAAAAATAAAAAAATGTGGAACGCTTCACGATTTTGCGTGTCATCCTTGCGCAGGGGCCATGCTAATCTTCTCTGTATCGTTCCAATTTTAGTATATGTACTGCCGAAGCGAGTACGTTGCACTTTAAGTGTCACGTCGTATATATAGTACGTCAGAACCTGTTTATTTTTCTAGTGGTGTTGTAATTGCTTCTAAAATGTACGTTACATTGTCGCCTGTGGAAGTTTCGATTCAGCATTATTCTTCGAACAACTCAATACACAATAGTAGCTACAATCCAACTGAATGACAATTCTGGAATGCGATCAATGAAATTCAGGTTGACGATACATATAATAAGAATGGATGACATTGGAACAACCATTAGATGTAGCTACTTACGGATATGAACATTCGATTTGCAGCGCTATCTACATATCGTTGTTGATGGTGTAATATGATATTTTATGATTCTTTTTCCCCTCTTTTTTTATTTAGCTGGGTAAAAATGTTTAGGATAAAATTGTGTCCCTAGTTATAGAATGCAAATATAACTACTTTAAAAATATAAAGAAAATTAAAATGTATGGATTTCTAGAAATATTCAAGAATATTTCGACGGAATACATTAGATTGTAATGAGAGGTATTACCACTTTTGTAAATGAAAAATAATGTATATGAACTTTCTGAAAAGTTGGCCAGTCATACTTACCTGGCACTGGGGATGCCTTGATCAACAAGGAGGCTCCCCCGAGCAGAGACCCTCCATTGCACTTCGGTGTGTTGACGTTCGCCACATCCGCAAATCGCGGTTGCTTGGGGTGCACAATTTTTGGTAGCTGGGACTGCGTTCGCGCTGTCCCTGTCTTAAGTAAAGGAAAGAATTCACTTAGAAAATTGTTACCACGGAGGTGTCCGTTCAGAACCGTAGCCCTTGTGGAAGAATATTCATTTCTTTCGCATCATAACGAGAAATCATTTTCTGTGGAAATTGCTGCTGTTACTCGCATATTAATATGCATCTCTGTCCATATGGATGAACGCATGTACATATCTCTATTCATTCGTAGGAGATACCTAAACCTAATTCAGGAATGCATGCATAGCGGGTACAATTGCATATGAAATTATGGACATCCCTAAATAAAGGGAGGCAACTGCCGTTTCATTTTTGCGCTTAATTGTACACTTCGAATAACGAAATTTCATTAAATAAAGTGGACAATTTAATGAATATTCTGTGCAAATTCATCATGAAAAAGTTTGTCTTTAAATTAAATTTTTATAGACTCTCAAAATATAAAAGTGTCAATCAGTAAAATGCTTTTCTTACATGCACACACAAAATTTCTCGCTGCCATCTACAAAATTTACGTAGATATCAAAATTAGTGATTTTGTTATAGGATAACATTTCTCTTTATTAAGTGTTCCTTCGACTTGCATGTAGCATTCGAAATATTTCAGTTTTAAATATGTTCACAATTTCTTTTTCTTTTTTCCCTTGAATGCTCTTTTATATTTTAAGAATTTTTCTCACTTTTGGAACGACATGTTATAATTGTTCGAGTTTGTTTTAGAAGTAATTGCTGCAAAGATATTTTAAATATTGTTTTGTGTTAAATGAAACTGATTTTCTGCTGTTGCATCTGGCAACGAGGATTTTGTGGTTATTAAAAATAGAACGAGTGAGATCGTCTCTCTCACTTGGAACTGACGTAGTCTCTGTTTTGATTTTAGTCTTTAAAAACACTTTCAGTCGTTGGTCAGATTGTCCTAAAATAAGAAATGTTTATTTTATGTAGTATCGGTCGTTTACAATTTGCACTTTAAAACGTAGTCATAAACCGATAAGCGTAATGATCTCGGCCTCTAGGGGGGATAAAATGTGAGAATTCTTCCTTTAAAGTAAAATATCCCGTCGGAGTTGGAAAAAAAAAAAAATCCCATGTTCCTAAAAGATTCGCAATTGCTAAAAACTTTGCTTCGACTCGGGGTGGGGGTGGAAAAGTCAATTTAATTCACCTTTCCCTATGCCACTAAACCAAGATATAAAAATTTGACACTATTTCTGCGAACATGGCATTTTTAAAATATGTTGTTATGAAAATGATTTCGAAACCTGCTTGTTTCTGAAATGCTCGATAGTAAAAACGTAGTGCAGGCGTTCAATAATGTAAACAATTAAGATAGGTAATGCACCATTATTACTATTCCGCTGTTTTTTCTTATATGTTTAAATGAAATTTCGTCCTTCTATTACAAATAGATCCTTTTGGATATGGAATTGAAGTAGCAGTGATAACAGCTCCATCTTATGATTTAAGAAGTAATAATCCTTAATGAATTATTAATCTAGCAGCTTCGACTAAAATCCTCTTTTTTCATTTCAGTAACGGCATTTTCCACTAGGATAAAAAGCAGGGTTAATTGAAATTCTCTCTGTTACAATTTCTAAATTATTTGCTTTTCCCACTTCACTCATCGTCAATTCCTGTAAGACGCAGATTCCACTGAGACTTAACAATGGCGGCGCTTGAGTCGACATGACTTCACATTCTCTTATTCAGCTCCAAATACCATATTATTAGTATTGTTTTGCAGAGAGAGAAACGAATATCATCTCTCTGATTTTTACCGATTTTATAATTCGATTGCTGTGTTTAAATTGTACAGAAGATATTTTACTGTGGATACGATCGCTCATTAACTGGGTACAATTTGTAGTGGAAATTTTCAACCAACAACATTTATTTATTCGCGGCTATTTTTACCACTATAATTAGAGACATTATGTTTTTATAAATTTTCATGGAACAAAGCGCCGCATACTTACTTGGCGTCGGAGATGCCCTGATCAAGGAGGGGGCTCTCCCGGTTGGAGGCCGTCCATTGCACTTCGGTCGGCTGACAATTGCCACTTCCGCAAAGTGTGGTTGGTTGGGGCGCATAATTTTTGGTAGTCGGGACTGCGTTCGCGCTGCTCCCGGTTCTTATAAAGAAAGATAATTCGCTCGTTACAATATTTCAATTCTGCAACAGTTGAGGTTGTCATTTGGCATTCATTTAAAACAATTTATCCGAGTCCTCCTAATCCATAAAATATATTTTTATTTTCATAAAGATAAATAACATTATTCGTTTCCTCTTCAGTTGAATTAGATTAAAAGTGAGCAAATGATGAAAATCCAGTTGATAGCCGATAACAAATAATCGGATCAAATTCTATAAACGATATCATTAGACATGGAAGAGTTAAGAATTTGTTTCGTCGAAGTTTCCAGGTAGGGCATTTCTAATCATGGAGATAGCGCAACAAAATATGATTACTTCGCAAGGATTTCGAGAACAAAGGAAGTAAAATTTTAGAATCTTCATTCTGCCTCAAACGAAATAAATTTCACGTAGAAATCACACTTTCTAATAAATTAAGAAAAGAAAAAAAATGTAGTAAAAACCTTTAGCTGACTACATAAATAGCTACAACTAATAGCTGACAAAAAGATTATTTGGACAATTAACCACAATGTAGCAAATGGATATTTTCTAAATATAGCGTAATGCGTGGTACATTTGATGAAAATATATTCAGCGTTAAGTGACTAATTCGCATAATATCTGAAGGAATTTTCATTAAGTATAAAAAAGTAAAGGTAATCTATGATAGCGACCTACTGCTAAATTATTTAAAAGAAATGTAATATGTACATTTGTTCTTTTCATAAATGATCGGACTCTCTTTATGAAAAATGCATCGCTATAATATTATTTCCATGTCGCCCCTTGTGTACATTATAATGAACGTTACAAATTTTCCTGTAGAATCAGCTGGTCTTGAAAGGTGTCGATTTTGTTGATTAAATATATATATATATATATATATATATATATATGCATGCAAAATTTTAAGCAGTCATACTGTAATAAACCCTAGAATTGCCCCATCAGATCAATTGTTGCTGGTTGGGTAAGTAGAGTAAATATGTCGGAATACGAAATGCATAAGCAAATCAAAGTATTTTTTCTTTAATTTTTATGCATAATATCTTTTAGCTGAAAAATGATGTTATGCAGAATAATTTAAAATGAAATAAATTATAATTGTTCCTTAAGAAAACCTCTTACCGTATGCTTTATTTTTAAAGAGAAGCAAACAAGGCTATAACGACCCGGAATATGCGATCTAAAACCAAGTAATAAAAAATAAAAAAATGTGGAACGCTTCACGATTTTGCGTGTCATCCTTGCGCAGGGGCCATGCTAATCTTCTCTGTATCGTTCCAATTTTAGTATATGTACTGCCGAAGCGAGTACGTTGCACTTTAAGTGTCACGTCGTATATATAGTACGTCAGAACCTGTTTATTTTTCTAGTGGTGTTGTAATTGCTTCTAAAATGTACGTTACATTGTCGCCTGTGGAAGTTTCGATTCAGCATTATTCTTCGAACAACTCAATACACAATAGTAGCTACAATCCAACTGAATGACAATTCTGGAATGCGATCAATGAAATTCAGGTTGACGATACATATAATAAGAATGGATGACATTGGAACAACCATTAGATGTAGCTACTTACGGATATGAACATTCGATTTGCAGCGCCATCTACATATCGTTGTTGATGGTGTAATATGATATTTTATGATTCTTTTTCCCCTCTTTTTTTATTTAGCTGGGTAAAAATGTTTAGGATAAAATTGTGTCCCTAGTTATAGAATGCAAATATAACTACTTTAAAAATATAAAGAAAATTAAAATGTATGGATTTCTAGAAATATTCAAGAATATTTCGACGGAATACATTAGATTGTAATGAGAGGTATTACCACTTTTGTAAATGAAAAATAATGTATATGAACTTTCTGAAAAGTTGGCCAGTCATACTTACCTGGCACTGGGGATGCCTTGATCAACAAGGAGGCTCCCCCGAGCAGAGACCCTCCATTGCACTTCGGTGTGTTGACGTTCGCCACATCCGCAAATCGCGGTTGCTTGGGGTGCACAATTTTTGGTAGCTGGGACTGCGTTCGCGCTGTCCCTGTCTTAAGTAAAGGAAAGAATTCACTTAGAAAATTGTTACCACGGAGGTGTCCGTTCAGAACCGTAGCCCTTGTGGAAGAATATTCATTTCTTTCGCATCATAACGAGAAATCATTTTCTGTGGAAATTGCTGCTGTTACTCGCATATTAATATGCATCTCTGTCCATATGGATGAACGCATGTACATATCTCTATTCATTCGTAGGAGATACCTAAACCTAATTCAGGAATGCATGCATAGCGGGTACAATTGCATATGAAATTATGGACATCCCTAAATAAAGGGGGGCAACTGCCGTTTCATTTTTGCGCTTAATTGTACACTTCGAATAACGAAATTTCATTAAATAAAGTGGACAATTTAATGAATATTCTGTGCAAATTCATCATGAAAAAGTTTGTCTTTAAATTAAATTTTTATAGACTCTCAAAATATAAAAGTGTCAATCAGTAAAATGCTTTTCTTACATGCACACACAAAATTTCTCGCTGCCATCTACAAAATTTACGTAGATATCAAAATTAGTGATTTTGTTATAGGATAACATTTCTCTTTATTAAGTGTTCCTTCGACTTGCATGTAGCATTCGAAATATTTCAGTTTTAAATATGTTCACAATTTCTTTTTCTTTTTTCCCTTGAATGCTCTTTTATATTTTAAGAATTTTTCTCACTTTTGGAACGACATGTTATAATTGTTCGAGTTTGTTTTAGAAGTAATTGCTGCAAAGATATTTTAAATATTGTTTTGTGTTAAATGAAACTGATTTTCTGCTGTTGCATCTGGCAACGAGGATTTTGTGGTTATTAAAAATAGAACGAGTGAGATCGTCTCTCTCACTTGGAACTGACGTAGTCTCTGTTTTGATTTTAGTCTTTAAAAACACTTTCAGTCGTTGGTCAGATTGTCCTAAAATAAGAAATGTTTATTTTATGTAGTATCGGTCGTTTACAATTTGCACTTTAAAACGTAGTCATAAACCGATAAGCGTAATGATCTCGGCCTCTAGGGGGGATAAAATGTGAGAATTCTTCCTTTAAAGTAAAATATCCCGTCGGAGTTGGAAAAAAAAAAAAAATCCCATGTTCCTAAAAGATTCGCAATTGCTAAAAACTTTGCTTCGACTCGGGGTGGGGGTGGAAAAGTCAATTTAATTCACCTTTCCCTATGCCACTAAACCAAGATATAAAAATTTGACACTATTTCTGCGAACATGGCATTTTTAAAATATGTTGTTATGAAAATGATTTCGAAACCTGCTTGTTTCTGAAATGCTCGATAGTAAAAACGTAGTGCAGGCGTTCAATAATGTAAACAATTAAGATAGGTAATGCACCATTATTACTATTCCGCTGTTTTTTCTTATATGTTTAAATGAAATTTCGTCCTTCTATTACAAATAGATCCTTTTGGATATGGAATTGAAGTAGCAGTGATAACAGCTCCATCTTATGATTTAAGAAGTAATAATCCTTAATGAATTATTAATCTAGCAGCTTCGACTAAAATCCTCTTTTTTCATTTCAGTAACGGCATTTTCCACTAGGATAAAAAGCAGGGTTAATTGAAATTCTCTCTGTTACAATTTCTAAATTATTTGCTTTTCCCACTTCACTCATCGTCAATTCCTGTAAGACGCAGATTCCACTGAGACTTAACAATGGCGGCGCTTGAGTCGACATGACTTCACATTCTCTTATTCAGCTCCAAATACCATATTATTAGTATTGTTTTGCAGAGAGAGAAACGAATATCATCTCTCTGATTTTTACCGATTTTATAATTCGATTGCTGTGTTTAAATTGTACAGAAGATATTTTACTGTGGATACGATCGCTCATTAACTGGGTACAATTTGTAGTGGAAATTTTCAACCAACAACATTTATTTATTCGCGGCTATTTTTACCACTATAATTAGAGACATTATGTTTTTATAAATTTTCATGGAACAAAACGCCGCATACTTACTTGGCGTCGGAGATGCCCTGATCAAGGAGGGGGCTCTCCCGGTTGGAGGCCGTCCATTGCACTTCGGTCGGCTGACAATTGCCACTTCCGCAAAGTGTGGTTGGTTGGGGCGCATAATTTTTGGTAGTCGGGACTGCGTTCGCGCTGCTCCCGGTTTTTATAAAGAAAGATAATTCGCTCGTTACAATATTTCAATTCTGCAACAGTTGAGGTTGTCATTTGGCATTCATTTAAAACAATTTATCCGAGTCCTCCTAATCCATAAAATATATTTTTATTTTCATAAAGATAAATAACATTATTCGTTTCCTCTTCAGTTGAATTAGATTAAAAGTGAGCAAATGATGAAAATCCAGTTGATAGCCGATAACAAATAATCGGATCAAATTCTATAAACGATATCATTAGACATGGAAGAGTTAAGAATTTGTTTCGTCGAAGTTTCCAGGTAGGGCATTTCTAATCATGGAGATAGCGCAACAAAATATGATTACTTCGCAAGGATTTCGAGAACAAAGGAAGTAAAATTTTAGAATCTTCATTCTGCCTCAAACGAAATAAATTTCACGTAGAAATCACACTTTCTAATAAATTAAGAAAAGAAAAAAAATGTAGTAAAAACCTTTAGCTGACTACATAAATAGCTACAACTAATAGCTGACAAAAAGATTATTTGGACAATTAACCACAATGTAGCAAATGGATATTTTCTAAATATAGCGTAATGCGTGGTACATTTGATGAAAATATATTCAGCGTTAAGTGACTAATTCGCATAATATCTGAAGGAATTTTCATTAAGTATAAAAAAGTAAAGGTAATCTATGATAGCGACCTACTGCTAAATTATTTAAAAGAAATGTAATATGTACATTTGTTCTTTTCATAAATGATCGGACTCTCTTTATGAAAAATGCATCGCTATAATATTATTTCCATGTCGCCCCTTGTGTACATTATAATGAACGTTACAAATTTTCCTGTAGAATCAGCTGGTCTTGAAAGGTGTCGATTTTGTTGATTAAATATATATATATATATATATATATGCATGCAAAATTTTAAGCAGTCATACTGTAATAAACCCTAGAATTGCCCCATCAGATCAATTGTTGCTGGTTGGGTAAGTAGAGTAAATATGTCGGAATACGAAATGCATAAGCAAATCAAAGTATTTTTTCTTTAATTTTTATGCATAATATCTTTTAGCTGAAAAATGATGTTATGCAGAATAATTTAAAATGAAATAAATTATAATTGTTCCTTAAGAAAACCTCTTACCGTATGCTTTATTTTTAAAGAGAAGCAAACAAGGCTATAACGACCCGGAATATGCGATCTAAAACCAAGTAATAAAAAATAAAAAAATGTGGAACGCTTCACGATTTTGCGTGTCATCCTTGCGCAGGGGCCATGCTAATCTTCTCTGTATCGTTCCAATTTTAGTATATGTACTGCCGAAGCGAGTACGTTGCACTTTAAGTGTCACGTCGTATATATAGTACGTCAGAACCTGTTTATTTTTCTAGTGGTGTTGTAATTGCTTCTAAAATGTACGTTACATTGTCGCCTGTGGAAGTTTCGATTCAGCATTATTCTTCGAACAACTCAATACACAATAGTAGCTACAATCCAACTGAATGACAATTCTGGAATGCGATCAATGAAATTCAGGTTGACGATACATATAATAAGAATGGATGACATTGGAACAACCATTAGATGTAGCTACTTACGGATATGAACATTCGATTTGCAGCGCCATCTACATATCGTTGTTGATGGTGTAATATGATATTTTATGATTCTTTTTCCCCTCTTTTTTTATTTAGCTGGGTAAAAATGTTTAGGATAAAATTGTGTCCCTAGTTATAGAATGCAAATATAACTACTTTAAAAATATAAAGAAAATTAAAATGTATGGATTTCTAGAAATATTCAAGAATATTTCGACGGAATACATTAGATTGTAATGAGAGGTATTACCACTTTTGTAAATGAAAAATAATGTATATGAACTTTCTGAAAAGTTGGCCAGTCATACTTACCTGGCACTGGGGATGCCTTGATCAACAAGGAGGCTCCCCCGAGCAGAGACCCTCCATTGCACTTCGGTGTGTTGACGTTCGCCACATCCGCAAATCGCGGTTGCTTGGGGTGCACAATTTTTGGTAGCTGGGACTGCGTTCGCGCTGTCCCTGTCTTAAGTAAAGGAAAGAATTCACTTAGAAAATTGTTACCACGGAGGTGTCCGTTCAGAACCGTAGCCCTTGTGGAAGAATATTCATTTCTTTCGCATCATAACGAGAAATCATTTTCTGTGGAAATTGCTGCTGTTACTCGCATATTAATATGCATCTCTGTCCATATGGATGAACGCATGTACATATCTCTATTCATTCGTAGGAGATACCTAAACCTAATTCAGGAATGCATGCATAGCGGGTACAATTGCATATGAAATTATGGACATCCCTAAATAAAGGGGGGCAACTGCCGTTTCATTTTTGCGCTTAATTGTACACTTCGAATAACGAAATTTCATTAAATAAAGTGGACAATTTAATGAATATTCTGTGCAAATTCATCATGAAAAAGTTTGTCTTTAAATTAAATTTTTATAGACTCTCAAAATATAAAAGTGTCAATCAGTAAAATGCTTTTCTTACATGCACACACAAAATTTCTCGCTGCCATCTACAAAATTTACGTAGATATCAAAATTAGTGATTTTGTTATAGGATAACATTTCTCTTTATTAAGTGTTCCTTCGACTTGCATGTAGCATTCGAAATATTTCAGTTTTAAATATGTTCACAATTTCTTTTTCTTTTTTCCCTTGAATGCTCTTTTATATTTTAAGAATTTTTCTCACTTTTGGAACGACATGTTATAATTGTTCGAGTTTGTTTTAGAAGTAATTGCTGCAAAGATATTTTAAATATTGTTTTGTGTTAAATGAAACTGATTTTCTGCTGTTGCATCTGGCAACGAGGATTTTGTGGTTATTAAAAATAGAACGAGTGAGATCGTCTCTCTCACTTGGAACTGACGTAGTCTCTGTTTTGATTTTAGTCTTTAAAAACACTTTCAGTCGTTGGTCAGATTGTCCTAAAATAAGAAATGTTTATTTTATGTAGTATCGGTCGTTTACAATTTGCACTTTAAAACGTAGTCATAAACCGATAAGCGTAATGATCTCGGCCTCTAGGGGGGATAAAATGTGAGAATTCTTCCTTTAAAGTAAAATATCCCGTCGGAGTTGGAAAAAAAAAAAAAATCCCATGTTCCTAAAAGATTCGCAATTGCTAAAAACTTTGCTTCGACTCGGGGTGGGGGTGGAAAAGTCAATTTAATTCACCTTTCCCTATGCCACTAAACCAAGATATAAAAATTTGACACTATTTCTGCGAACATGGCATTTTTAAAATATGTTGTTATGAAAATGATTTCGAAACCTGCTTGTTTCTGAAATGCTCGATAGTAAAAACGTAGTGCAGGCGTTCAATAATGTAAACAATTAAGATAGGTAATGCACCATTATTACTATTCCGCTGTTTTTTCTTATATGTTTAAATGAAATTTCGTCCTTCTATTACAAATAGATCCTTTTGGATATGGAATTGAAGTAGCAGTGATAACAGCTCCATCTTATGATTTAAGAAGTAATAATCCTTAATGAATTATTAATCTAGCAGCTTCGACTAAAATCCTCTTTTTTCATTTCAGTAACGGCATTTTCCACTAGGATAAAAAGCAGGGTTAATTGAAATTCTCTCTGTTACAATTTCTAAATTATTTGCTTTTCCCACTTCACTCATCGTCAATTCCTGTAAGACGCAGATTCCACTGAGACTTAACAATGGCGGCGCTTGAGTCGACATGACTTCACATTCTCTTATTCAGCTCCAAATACCATATTATTAGTATTGTTTTGCAGAGAGAGAAACGAATATCATCTCTCTGATTTTTACCGATTTTATAATTCGATTGCTGTGTTTAAATTGTACAGAAGATATTTTACTGTGGATACGATCGCTCATTAACTGGGTACAATTTGTAGTGGAAATTTTCAACCAACAACATTTATTTATTCGCGGCTATTTTTACCACTATAATTAGAGACATTATGTTTTTATAAATTTTCATGGAACAAAGCGCCGCATACTTACTTGGCGTCGGAGATGCCCTGATCAAGGAGGGGGCTCTCCCGGTTGGAGGCCGTCCATTGCACTTCGGTCGGCTGACAATTGCCACTTCCGCAAAGTGTGGTTGGTTGGGGCGCATAATTTTTGGTAGTCGGGACTGCGTTCGCGCTGCTCCCGGTTCTTATAAAGAAAGATAATTCGCTCGTTACAATATTTCAATTCTGCAACAGTTGAGGTTGTCATTTGGCATTCATTTAAAACAATTTATCCGAGTCCTCCTAATCCATAAAATATATTTTTATTTTCATAAAGATAAATAACATTATTCGTTTCCTCTTCAGTTGAATTAGATTAAAAGTGAGCAAATGATGAAAATCCAGTTGATAGCCGATAACAAATAATCGGATCAAATTCTATAAACGATATCATTAGACATGGAAGAGTTAAGAATTTGTTTCGTCGAAGTTTCCAGGTAGGGCATTTCTAATCATGGAGATAGCGCAACAAAATATGATTACTTCGCAAGGATTTCGAGAACAAAGGAAGTAAAATTTTAGAATCTTCATTCTGCCTCAAACGAAATAAATTTCACGTAGAAATCACACTTTCTAATAAATTAAGAAAAGAAAAAAAATGTAGTAAAAACCTTTAGCTGACTACATAAATAGCTACAACTAATAGCTGACAAAAAGATTATTTGGACAATTAACCACAATGTAGCAAATGGATATTTTCTAAATATAGCGTAATGCGTGGTACATTTGATGAAAATATATTCAGCGTTAAGTGACTAATTCGCATAATATCTGAAGGAATTTTCATTAAGTATAAAAAAGTAAAGGTAATCTATGATAGCGACCTACTGCTAAATTATTTAAAAGAAATGTAATATGTACATTTGTTCTTTTCATAAATGATCGGACTCTCTTTATGAAAAATGCATCGCTATAATATTATTTCCATGTCGCCCCTTGTGTACATTATAATGAACGTTACAAATTTTCCTGTAGAATCAGCTGGTCTTGAAAGGTGTCGATTTTGTTGATTAAATATATATATATATATATATATATATATATATGCATGCAAAATTTTAAGCAGTCATACTGTAATAAACCCTAGAATTGCCCCATCAGATCAATTGTTGCTGGTTGGGTAAGTAGAGTAAATATGTCGGAATACGAAATGCATAAGCAAATCAAAGTATTTTTTCTTTAATTTTTATGCATAATATCTTTTAGCTGAAAAATGATGTTATGCAGAATAATTTAAAATGAAATAAATTATAATTGTTCCTTAAGAAAACCTCTTACCGTATGCTTTATTTTTAAAGAGAAGCAAACAAGGCTATAACGACCCGGAATATGCGATCTAAAACCAAGTAATAAAAAATAAAAAAATGTGGAACGCTTCACGATTTTGCGTGTCATCCTTGCGCAGGGGCCATGCTAATCTTCTCTGTATCGTTCCAATTTTAGTATATGTACTGCCGAAGCGAGTACGTTGCACTTTAAGTGTCACGTCGTATATATAGTACGTCAGAACCTGTTTATTTTTCTAGTGGTGTTGTAATTGCTTCTAAAATGTACGTTACATTGTCGCCTGTGGAAGTTTCGATTCAGCATTATTCTTCGAACAACTCAATACACAATAGTAGCTACAATCCAACTGAATGACAATTCTGGAATGCGATCAATGAAATTCAGGTTGACGATACATATAATAAGAATGGATGACATTGGAACAACCATTAGATGTAGCTACTTACGGATATGAACATTCGATTTGCAGCGCCATCTACATATCGTTGTTGATGGTGTAATATGATATTTTATGATTCTTTTTCCCCTCTTTTTTTATTTAGCTGGGTAAAAATGTTTAGGATAAAATTGTGTCCCTAGTTATAGAATGCAAATATAACTACTTTAAAAATATAAAGAAAATTAAAATGTATGGATTTCTAGAAATATTCAAGAATATTTCGACGGAATACATTAGATTGTAATGAGAGGTATTACCACTTTTGTAAATGAAAAATAATGTATATGAACTTTCTGAAAAGTTGGCCAGTCATACTTACCTGGCACTGGGGATGCCTTGATCAACAAGGAGGCTCCCCCGAGCAGAGACCCTCCATTGCACTTCGGTGTGTTGACGTTCGCCACATCCGCAAATCGCGGTTGCTTGGGGTGCACAATTTTTGGTAGCTGGGACTGCGTTCGCGCTGTCCCTGTCTTAAGTAAAGGAAAGAATTCACTTAGAAAATTGTTACCACGGAGGTGTCCGTTCAGAACCGTAGCCCTTGTGGAAGAATATTCATTTCTTTCGCATCATAACGAGAAATCATTTTCTGTGGAAATTGCTGCTGTTACTCGCATATTAATATGCATCTCTGTCCATATGGATGAACGCATGTACATATCTCTATTCATTCGTAGGAGATACCTAAACCTAATTCAGGAATGCATGCATAGCGGGTACAATTGCATATGAAATTATGGACATCCCTAAATAAAGGGGGGCAACTGCCGTTTCATTTTTGCGCTTAATTGTACACTTCGAATAACGAAATTTCATTAAATAAAGTGGACAATTTAATGAATATTCTGTGCAAATTCATCATGAAAAAGTTTGTCTTTAAATTAAATTTTTATAGACTCTCAAAATATAAAAGTGTCAATCAGTAAAATGCTTTTCTTACATGCACACACAAAATTTCTCGCTGCCATCTACAAAATTTACGTAGATATCAAAATTAGTGATTTTGTTATAGGATAACATTTCTCTTTATTAAGTGTTCCTTCGACTTGCATGTAGCATTCGAAATATTTCAGTTTTAAATATGTTCACAATTTCTTTTTCTTTTTTCCCTTGAATGCTCTTTTATATTTTAAGAATTTTTCTCACTTTTGGAACGACATGTTATAATTGTTCGAGTTTGTTTTAGAAGTAATTGCTGCAAAGATATTTTAAATATTGTTTTGTGTTAAATGAAACTGATTTTCTGCTGTTGCATCTGGCAACGAGGATTTTGTGGTTATTAAAAATAGAACGAGTGAGATCGTCTCTCTCACTTGGAACTGACGTAGTCTCTGTTTTGATTTTAGTCTTTAAAAACACTTTCAGTCGTTGGTCAGATTGTCCTAAAATAAGAAATGTTTATTTTATGTAGTATCGGTCGTTTACAATTTGCACTTTAAAACGTAGTCATAAACCGATAAGCGTAATGATCTCGGCCTCTAGGGGGGATAAAATGTGAGAATTCTTCCTTTAAAGTAAAATATCCCGTCGGAGTTGGAAAAAAAAAAAAAATCCCATGTTCCTAAAAGATTCGCAATTGCTAAAAACTTTGCTTCGACTCGGGGTGGGGGTGGAAAAGTCAATTTAATTCACCTTTCCCTATGCCACTAAACCAAGATATAAAAATTTGACACTATTTCTGCGAACATGGCATTTTTAAAATATGTTGTTATGAAAATGATTTCGAAACCTGCTTGTTTCTGAAATGCTCGATAGTAAAAACGTAGTGCAGGCGTTCAATAATGTAAACAATTAAGATAGGTAATGCACCATTATTACTATTCCGCTGTTTTTTCTTATATGTTTAAATGAAATTTCGTCCTTCTATTACAAATAGATCCTTTTGGATATGGAATTGAAGTAGCAGTGATAACAGCTCCATCTTATGATTTAAGAAGTAATAATCCTTAATGAATTATTAATCTAGCAGCTTCGACTAAAATCCTCTTTTTTCATTTCAGTAACGGCATTTTCCACTAGGATAAAAAGCAGGGTTAATTGAAATTCTCTCTGTTACAATTTCTAAATTATTTGCTTTTCCCACTTCACTCATCGTCAATTCCTGTAAGACGCAGATTCCACTGAGACTTAACAATGGCGGCGCTTGAGTCGACATGACTTCACATTCTCTTATTCAGCTCCAAATACCATATTATTAGTATTGTTTTGCAGAGAGAGAAACGAATATCATCTCTCTGATTTTTACCGATTTTATAATTCGATTGCTGTGTTTAAATTGTACAGAAGATATTTTACTGTGGATACGATCGCTCATTAACTGGGTACAATTTGTAGTGGAAATTTTCAACCAACAACATTTATTTATTCGCGGCTATTTTTACCACTATAATTAGAGACATTATGTTTTTATAAATTTTCATGGAACAAAACGCCGCATACTTACTTGGCGTCGGAGATGCCCTGATCAAGGAGGGGGCTCTCCCGGTTGGAGGCCGTCCATTGCACTTCGGTCGGCTGACAATTGCCACTTCCGCAAAGTGTGGTTGGTTGGGGCGCATAATTTTTGGTAGTCGGGACTGCGTTCGCGCTGCTCCCGGTTTTTATAAAGAAAGATAATTCGCTCGTTACAATATTTCAATTCTGCAACAGTTGAGGTTGTCATTTGGCATTCATTTAAAACAATTTATCCGAGTCCTCCTAATCCATAAAATATATTTTTATTTTCATAAAGATAAATAACATTATTCGTTTCCTCTTCAGTTGAATTAGATTAAAAGTGAGCAAATGATGAAAATCCAGTTGATAGCCGATAACAAATAATCGGATCAAATTCTATAAACGATATCATTAGACATGGAAGAGTTAAGAATTTGTTTCGTCGAAGTTTCCAGGTAGGGCATTTCTAATCATGGAGATAGCGCAACAAAATATGATTACTTCGCAAGGATTTCGAGAACAAAGGAAGTAAAATTTTAGAATCTTCATTCTGCCTCAAACGAAATAAATTTCACGTAGAAATCACACTTTCTAATAAATTAAGAAAAGAAAAAAAATGTAGTAAAAACCTTTAGCTGACTACATAAATAGCTACAACTAATAGCTGACAAAAAGATTATTTGGACAATTAACCACAATGTAGCAAATGGATATTTTCTAAATATAGCGTAATGCGTGGTACATTTGATGAAAATATATTCAGCGTTAAGTGACTAATTCGCATAATATCTGAAGGAATTTTCATTAAGTATAAAAAAGTAAAGGTAATCTATGATAGCGACCTACTGCTAAATTATTTAAAAGAAATGTAATATGTACATTTGTTCTTTTCATAAATGATCGGACTCTCTTTATGAAAAATGCATCGCTATAATATTATTTCCATGTCGCCCCTTGTGTACATTATAATGAACGTTACAAATTTTCCTGTAGAATCAGCTGGTCTTGAAAGGTGTCGATTTTGTTGATTAAATATATATATATATATATATATATGCATGCAAAATTTTAAGCAGTCATACTGTAATAAACCCTAGAATTGCCCCATCAGATCAATTGTTGCTGGTTGGGTAAGTAGAGTAAATATGTCGGAATACGAAATGCATAAGCAAATCAAAGTATTTTTTCTTTAATTTTTATGCATAATATCTTTTAGCTGAAAAATGATGTTATGCAGAATAATTTAAAATGAAATAAATTATAATTGTTCCTTAAGAAAACCTCTTACCGTATGCTTTATTTTTAAAGAGAAGCAAACAAGGCTATAACGACCCGGAATATGCGATCTAAAACCAAGTAATAAAAAATAAAAAAATGTGGAACGCTTCACGATTTTGCGTGTCATCCTTGCGCAGGGGCCATGCTAATCTTCTCTGTATCGTTCCAATTTTAGTATATGTACTGCCGAAGCGAGTACGTTGCACTTTAAGTGTCACGTCGTATATATAGTACGTCAGAACCTGTTTATTTTTCTAGTGGTGTTGTAATTGCTTCTAAAATGTACGTTACATTGTCGCCTGTGGAAGTTTCGATTCAGCATTATTCTTCGAACAACTCAATACACAATAGTAGCTACAATCCAACTGAATGACAATTCTGGAATGCGATCAATGAAATTCAGGTTGACGATACATATAATAAGAATGGATGACATTGGAACAACCATTAGATGTAGCTACTTACGGATATGAACATTCGATTTGCAGCGCCATCTACATATCGTTGTTGATGGTGTAATATGATATTTTATGATTCTTTTTCCCCTCTTTTTTTATTTAGCTGGGTAAAAATGTTTAGGATAAAATTGTGTCCCTAGTTATAGAATGCAAATATAACTACTTTAAAAATATAAAGAAAATTAAAATGTATGGATTTCTAGAAATATTCAAGAATATTTCGACGGAATACATTAGATTGTAATGAGAGGTATTACCACTTTTGTAAATGAAAAATAATGTATATGAACTTTCTGAAAAGTTGGCCAGTCATACTTACCTGGCACTGGGGATGCCTTGATCAACAAGGAGGCTCCCCCGAGCAGAGACCCTCCATTGCACTTCGGTGGGTTGACGTTCGCCACATCCGCAAATCGCGGTTGCTTGGGGTGCACAATTTTTGGTAGCTGGGACTGCGTTCGCGCTGTCCCTGTCTTAAGTAAAGGAAAGAATTCACTTAGAAAATTGTTACCACGGAGGTGTCCGTTCAGAACCGTAGCCCTTGTGGAAGAATATTCATTTCTTTCGCATCATAACGAGAAATCATTTTCTGTGGAAATTGCTGCTGTTACTCGCATATTAATATGCATCTCTGTCCATATGGATGAACGCATGTACATATCTCTATTCATTCGTAGGAGATACCTAAACCTAATTCAGGAATGCATGCATAGCGGGTACAATTGCATATGAAATTATGGACATCCCTAAATAAAGGGGGGCAACTGCCGTTTCATTTTTGCGCTTAATTGTACACTTCGAATAACGAAATTTCATTAAATAAAGTGGACAATTTAATGAATATTCTGTGCAAATTCATCATGAAAAAGTTTGTCTTTAAATTAAATTTTTATAGACTCTCAAAATATAAAAGTGTCAATCAGTAAAATGCTTTTCTTACATGCACACACAAAATTTCTCGCTGCCATCTACAAAATTTACGTAGATATCAAAATTAGTGATTTTGTTATAGGATAACATTTCTCTTTATTAAGTGTTCCTTCGACTTGCATGTAGCATTCGAAATATTTCAGTTTTAAATATGTTCACAATTTCTTTTTCTTTTTTCCCTTGAATGCTCTTTTATATTTTAAGAATTTTTCTCACTTTTGGAACGACATGTTATAATTGTTCGAGTTTGTTTTAGAAGTAATTGCTGCAAAGATATTTTAAATATTGTTTTGTGTTAAATGAAACTGATTTTCTGCTGTTGCATCTGGCAACGAGGATTTTGTGGTTATTAAAAATAGAACGAGTGAGATCGTCTCTCTCACTTGGAACTGACGTAGTCTCTGTTTTGATTTTAGTCTTTAAAAACACTTTCAGTCGTTGGTCAGATTGTCCTAAAATAAGAAATGTTTATTTTATGTAGTATCGGTCGTTTACAATTTGCACTTTAAAACGTAGTCATAAACCGATAAGCGTAATGATCTCGGCCTCTAGGGGGGATAAAATGTGAGAATTCTTCCTTTAAAGTAAAATATCCCGTCGGAGTTGGAAAAAAAAAAAAAAATCCCATGTTCCTAAAAGATTCGCAATTGCTAAAAACTTTGCTTCGACTCGGGGTGGGGGTGGAAAAGTCAATTTAATTCACCTTTCCCTATGCCACTAAACCAAGATATAAAAATTTGACACTATTTCTGCGAACATGGCATTTTTAAAATATGTTGTTATGAAAATGATTTCGAAACCTGCTTGTTTCTGAAATGCTCGATAGTAAAAACGTAGTGCAGGCGTTCAATAATGTAAACAATTAAGATAGGTAATGCACCATTATTACTATTCCGCTGTTTTTTCTTATATGTTTAAATGAAATTTCGTCCTTCTATTACAAATAGATCCTTTTGGATATGGAATTGAAGTAGCAGTGATAACAGCTCCATCTTATGATTTAAGAAGTAATAATCCTTAATGAATTATTAATCTAGCAGCTTCGACTAAAATCCTCTTTTTTCATTTCAGTAACGGCATTTTCCACTAGGATAAAAAGCAGGGTTAATTGAAATTCTCTCTGTTACAATTTCTAAATTATTTGCTTTTCCCACTTCACTCATCGTCAATTCCTGTAAGACGCAGATTCCACTGAGACTTAACAATGGCGGCGCTTGAGTCGACATGACTTCACATTCTCTTATTCAGCTCCAAATACCATATTATTAGTATTGTTTTGCAGAGAGAGAAACGAATATCATCTCTCTGATTTTTACCGATTTTATAATTCGATTGCTGTGTTTAAATTGTACAGAAGATATTTTACTGTGGATACGATCGCTCATTAACTGGGTACAATTTGTAGTGGAAATTTTCAACCAACAACATTTATTTATTCGCGGCTATTTTTACCACTATAATTAGAGACATTATGTTTTTATAAATTTTCATGGAACAAAGCGCCGCATACTTACTTGGCGTCGGAGATGCCCTGATCAAGGAGGGGGCTCTCCCGGTTGGAGGCCGTCCATTGCACTTCGGTCGGCTGACAATTGCCACTTCCGCAAAGTGTGGTTGGTTGGGGCGCATAATTTTTGGTAGTCGGGACTGCGTTCGCGCTGCTCCCGGTTCTTATAAAGAAAGATAATTCGCTCGTTACAATATTTCAATTCTGCAACAGTTGAGGTTGTCATTTGGCATTCATTTAAAACAATTTATCCGAGTCCTCCTAATCCATAAAATATATTTTTATTTTCATAAAGATAAATAACATTATTCGTTTCCTCTTCAGTTGAATTAGATTAAAAGTGAGCAAATGATGAAAATCCAGTTGATAGCCGATAACAAATAATCGGATCAAATTCTATAAACGATATCATTAGACATGGAAGAGTTAAGAATTTGTTTCGTCGAAGTTTCCAGGTAGGGCATTTCTAATCATGGAGATAGCGCAACAAAATATGATTACTTCGCAAGGATTTCGAGAACAAAGGAAGTAAAATTTTAGAATCTTCATTCTGCCTCAAACGAAATAAATTTCACGTAGAAATCACACTTTCTAATAAATTAAGAAAAGAAAAAAAATGTAGTAAAAACCTTTAGCTGACTACATAAATAGCTACAACTAATAGCTGACAAAAAGATTATTTGGACAATTAACCACAATGTAGCAAATGGATATTTTCTAAATATAGCGTAATGCGTGGTACATTTGATGAAAATATATTCAGCGTTAAGTGACTAATTCGCATAATATCTGAAGGAATTTTCATTAAGTATAAAAAAGTAAAGGTAATCTATGATAGCGACCTACTGCTAAATTATTTAAAAGAAATGTAATATGTACATTTGTTCTTTTCATAAATGATCGGACTCTCTTTATGAAAAATGCATCGCTATAATATTATTTCCATGTCGCCCCTTGTGTACATTATAATGAACGTTACAAATTTTCCTGTAGAATCAGCTGGTCTTGAAAGGTGTCGATTTTGTTGATTAAATATATATATATATATATATATGCATGCAAAATTTTAAGCAGTCATACTGTAATAAACCCTAGAATTGCCCCATCAGATCAATTGTTGCTGGTTGGGTAAGTAGAGTAAATATGTCGGAATACGAAATGCATAAGCAAATCAAAGTATTTTTTCTTTAATTTTTATGCATAATATCTTTTAGCTGAAAAATGATGTTATGCAGAATAATTTAAAATGAAATAAATTATAATTGTTCCTTAAGAAAACCTCTTACCGTATGCTTTATTTTTAAAGAGAAGCAAACAAGGCTATAACGACCCGGAATATGCGATCTAAAACCAAGTAATAAAAAATAAAAAAATGTGGAACGCTTCACGATTTTGCGTGTCATCCTTGCGCAGGGGCCATGCTAATCTTCTCTGTATCGTTCCAATTTTAGTATATGTACTGCCGAAGCGAGTACGTTGCACTTTAAGTGTCACGTCGTATATATAGTACGTCAGAACCTGTTTATTTTTCTAGTGGTGTTGTAATTGCTTCTAAAATGTACGTTACATTGTCGCCTGTGGAAGTTTCGATTCAGCATTATTCTTCGAACAACTCAATACACAATAGTAGCTACAATCCAACTGAATGACAATTCTGGAATGCGATCAATGAAATTCAGGTTGACGATACATATAATAAGAATGGATGACATTGGAACAACCATTAGATGTAGCTACTTACGGATATGAACATTCGATTTGCAGCGCCATCTACATATCGTTGTTGATGGTGTAATATGATATTTTATGATTCTTTTTCCCCTCTTTTTTTATTTAGCTGGGTAAAAATGTTTAGGATAAAATTGTGTCCCTAGTTATAGAATGCAAATATAACTACTTTAAAAATATAAAGAAAATTAAAATGTATGGATTTCTAGAAATATTCAAGAATATTTCGACGGAATACATTAGATTGTAATGAGAGGTATTACCACTTTTGTAAATGAAAAATAATGTATATGAACTTTCTGAAAAGTTGGCTAGTCATACTTACCTGGCACTGGGGATGCCTTGATCAACAAGGAGGCTCCCCCGAGCAGAGACCCTCCATTGCACTTCGGTGGGTTGACGTTCGCCACATCCGCAAATCGCGGTTGCTTGGGGTGCACAATTTTTGGTAGCTGGGACTGCGTTCGCGCTGTCCCTGTCTTAAGTAAAGGAAAGAATTCACTTAGAAAATTGTTACCACGGAGGTGTCCGTTCAGAACCGTAGCCCTTGTGGAAGAATATTCATTTCTTTCGCATCATAACGAGAAATCATTTTCTGTGGAAATTGCTGCTGTTACTCGCATATTAATATGCATCTCTGTCCATATGGATGAACGCATGTACATATCTCTATTCATTCGTAGGAGATACCTAAACCTAATTCAGGAATGCATGCATAGCGGGTACAATTGCATATGAAATTATGGACATCCCTAAATAAAGGGGGGCAACTGCCGTTTCATTTTTGCGCTTAATTGTACACTTCGAATAACGAAATTTCATTAAATAAAGTGGACAATTTAATGAATATTCTGTGCAAATTCATCATGAAAAAGTTTGTCTTTAAATTAAATTTTTATAGACTCTCAAAATATAAAAGTGTCAATCAGCAAAATGCTTTTCTTACATGCACACACAAAATTTCTCGCTGCCATCTACAAAATTTACGTAGATATCAAAATTAGTGATTTTGTTATAGGATAACATTTCTCTTTATTAAGTGTTCCTTCGACTTGCATGTAGCATTCGAAATATTTCAGTTTTAAATATGTTCACAATTTCTTTTTCTTTTTTCCCTTGAATGCTCTTTTATATTTTAAGAATTTTTCTCACTTTTGGAACGACATGTTATAATTGTTCGAGTTTGTTTTAGAAGTAATTGCTGCAAAGATATTTTAAATATTGTTTTGTGTTAAATGAAACTGATTTTCTGCTGTTGCATCTGGCAACGAGGATTTTGTGGTTATTAAAAATAGAACGAGTGAGATCGTCTCTCTCACTTGGAACTGACGTAGTCTCTGTTTTGATTTTAGTCTTTAAAAACACTTTCAGTCGTTGGTCAGATTGTCCTAAAATAAGAAATGTTTATTTTATGTAGTATCGGTCGTTTACAATTTGCACTTTAAAACGTAGTCATAAACCGATAAGCGTAATGATCTCGGCCTCTAGGGGGGATAAAATGTGAGAATTCTTCCTTTAAAGTAAAATATCCCGTCGGAGTTGGAAAAAAAAAAAAAAATCCCATGTTCCTAAAAGATTCGCAATTGCTAAAAACTTTGCTTCGACTCGGGGTGGGGGTGGAAAAGTCAATTTAATTCACCTTTCCCTATGCCACTAAACCAAGATATAAAAATTTGACACTATTTCTGCGAACATGGCATTTTTAAAATATGTTGTTATGAAAATGATTTCGAAACCTGCTTGTTTCTGAAATGCTCGATAGTAAAAACGTAGTGCAGGCGTTCAATAATGTAAACAATTAAGATAGGTAATGCACCATTATTACTATTCCGCTGTTTTTTCTTATATGTTTAAATGAAATTTCGTCCTTCTATTACAAATAGATCCTTTTGGATATGGAATTGAAGTAGCAGTGATAACAGCTCCATCTTATGATTTAAGAAGTAATAATCCTTAATGAATTATTAATCTAGCAGCTTCGACTAAAATCCTCTTTTTTCATTTCAGTAACGGCATTTTCCACTAGGATAAAAAGCAGGGTTAATTGAAATTCTCTCTGTTACAATTTCTAAATTATTTGCTTTTCCCACTTCACTCATCGTCAATTCCTGTAAGACGCAGATTCCACTGAGACTTAACAATGGCGGCGCTTGAGTCGACATGACTTCACATTCTCTTATTCAGCTCCAAATACCATATTATTAGTATTGTTTTGCAGAGAGAGAAACGAATATCATCTCTCTGATTTTTACCGATTTTATAATTCGATTGCTGTGTTTAAATTGTACAGAAGATATTTTACTGTGGATACGATCGCTCATTAACTGGGTACAATTTGTAGTGGAAATTTTCAACCAACAACATTTATTTATTCGCGGCTATTTTTACCACTATAATTAGAGACATTATGTTTTTATAAATTTTCATGGAACAAAGCGCCGCATACTTACTTGGCGTCGGAGATGCCCTGATCAAGGAGGGGGCTCTCCCGGTTGGAGGCCGTCCATTGCACTTCGGTCGGCTGACAATTGCCACTTCCGCAAAGTGTGGTTGGTTGGGGCGCATAATTTTTGGTAGTCGGGACTGCGTTCGCGCTGCTCCCGGTTCTTATAAAGAAAGATAATTCGCTCGTTACAATATTTCAATTCTGCAACAGTTGAGGTTGTCATTTGGCATTCATTTAAAACAATTTATCCGAGTCCTCCTAATCCATAAAATATATTTTTATTTTCATAAAGATAAATAACATTATTCGTTTCCTCTTCAGTTGAATTAGATTAAAAGTGAGCAAATGATGAAAATCCAGTTGATAGCCGATAACAAATAATCGGATCAAATTCTATAAACGATATCATTAGACATGGAAGAGTTAAGAATTTGTTTCGTCGAAGTTTCCAGGTAGGGCATTTCTAATCATGGAGATAGCGCAACAAAATATGATTACTTCGCAAGGATTTCGAGAACAAAGGAAGTAAAATTTTAGAATCTTCATTCTGCCTCAAACGAAATAAATTTCACGTAGAAATCACACTTTCTAATAAATTAAGAAAAGAAAAAAAATGTAGTAAAAACCTTTAGCTGACTACATAAATAGCTACAACTAATAGCTGACAAAAAGATTATTTGGACAATTAACCACAATGTAGCAAATGGATATTTTCTAAATATAGCGTAATGCGTGGTACATTTGATGAAAATATATTCAGCGTTAAGTGACTAATTCGCATAATATCTGAAGGAATTTTCATTAAGTATAAAAAAGTAAAGGTAATCTATGATAGCGACCTACTGCTAAATTATTTAAAAGAAATGTAATATGTACATTTGTTCTTTTCATAAATGATCGGACTCTCTTTATGAAAAATGCATCGCTATAATATTATTTCCATGTCGCCCCTTGTGTACATTATAATGAACGTTACAAATTTTCCTGTAGAATCAGCTGGTCTTGAAAGGTGTCGATTTTGTTGATTAAATATATATATATATATATATATGCATGCAAAATTTTAAGCAGTCATACTGTAATAAACCCTAGAATTGCCCCATCAGATCAATTGTTGCTGGTTGGGTAAGTAGAGTAAATATGTCGGAATACGAAATGCATAAGCAAATCAAAGTATTTTTTCTTTAATTTTTATGCATAATATCTTTTAGCTGAAAAATGATGTTATGCAGAATAATTTAAAATGAAATAAATTATAATTGTTCCTTAAGAAAACCTCTTACCGTATGCTTTATTTTTAAAGAGAAGCAAACAAGGCTATAACGACCCGGAATATGCGATCTAAAACCAAGTAATAAAAAATAAAAAAATGTGGAACGCTTCACGATTTTGCGTGTCATCCTTGCGCAGGGGCCATGCTAATCTTCTCTGTATCGTTCCAATTTTAGTATATGTACTGCCGAAGCGAGTACGTTGCACTTTAAGTGTCACGTCGTATATATAGTACGTCAGAACCTGTTTATTTTTCTAGTGGTGTTGTAATTGCTTCTAAAATGTACGTTACATTGTCGCCTGTGGAAGTTTCGATTCAGCATTATTCTTCGAACAACTCAATACACAATAGTAGCTACAATCCAACTGAATGACAATTCTGGAATGCGATCAATGAAATTCAGGTTGACGATACATATAATAAGAATGGATGACATTGGAACAACCATTAGATGTAGCTACTTACGGATATGAACATTCGATTTGCAGCGCCATCTACATATCGTTGTTGATGGTGTAATATGATATTTTATGATTCTTTTTCCCCTCTTTTTTTATTTAGCTGGGTAAAAATGTTTAGGATAAAATTGTGTCCCTAGTTATAGAATGCAAATATAACTACTTTAAAAATATAAAGAAAATTAAAATGTATGGATTTCTAGAAATATTCAAGAATATTTCGACGGAATACATTAGATTGTAATGAGAGGTATTACCACTTTTGTAAATGAAAAATAATGTATATGAACTTTCTGAAAAGTTGGCTAGTCATACTTACCTGGCACTGGGGATGCCTTGATCAACAAGGAGGCTCCCCCGAGCAGAGACCCTCCATTGCACTTCGGTGGGTTGACGTTCGCCACATCCGCAAATCGCGGTTGCTTGGGGTGCACAATTTTTGGTAGCTGGGACTGCGTTCGCGCTGTCCCTGTCTTAAGTAAAGGAAAGAATTCACTTAGAAAATTGTTACCACGGAGGTGTCCGTTCAGAACCGTAGCCCTTGTGGAAGAATATTCATTTCTTTCGCATCATAACGAGAAATCATTTTCTGTGGAAATTGCTGCTGTTACTCGCATATTAATATGCATCTCTGTCCATATGGATGAACGCATGTACATATCTCTATTCATTCGTAGGAGATACCTAAACCTAATTCAGGAATGCATGCATAGCGGGTACAATTGCATATGAAATTATGGACATCCCTAAATAAAGGGGGGCAACTGCCGTTTCATTTTTGCGCTTAATTGTACACTTCGAATAACGAAATTTCATTAAATAAAGTGGACAATTTAATGAATATTCTGTGCAAATTCATCATGAAAAAGTTTGTCTTTAAATTAAATTTTTATAGACTCTCAAAATATAAAAGTGTCAATCAGCAAAATGCTTTTCTTACATGCACACACAAAATTTCTCGCTGCCATCTACAAAATTTACGTAGATATCAAAATTAGTGATTTTGTTATAGGATAACATTTCTCTTTATTAAGTGTTCCTTCGACTTGCATGTAGCATTCGAAATATTTCAGTTTTAAATATGTTCACAATTTCTTTTTCTTTTTTCCCTTGAATGCTCTTTTATATTTTAAGAATTTTTCTCACTTTTGGAACGACATGTTATAATTGTTCGAGTTTGTTTTAGAAGTAATTGCTGCAAAGATATTTTAAATATTGTTTTGTGTTAAATGAAACTGATTTTCTGCTGTTGCATCTGGCAACGAGGATTTTGTGGTTATTAAAAATAGAACGAGTGAGATCGTCTCTCTCACTTGGAACTGACGTAGTCTCTGTTTTGATTTTAGTCTTTAAAAACACTTTCAGTCGTTGGTCAGATTGTCCTAAAATAAGAAATGTTTATTTTATGTAGTATCGGTCGTTTACAATTTGCACTTTAAAACGTAGTCATAAACCGATAAGCGTAATGATCTCGGCCTCTAGGGGGGATAAAATGTGAGAATTCTTCCTTTAAAGTAAAATATCCCGTCGGAGTTGGAAAAAAAAAAAAAAAATCCCATGTTCCTAAAAGATTCGCAATTGCTAAAAACTTTGCTTCGACTCGGGGTGGGGGTGGAAAAGTCAATTTAATTCACCTTTCCCTATGCCACTAAACCAAGATATAAAAATTTGACACTATTTCTGCGAACATGGCATTTTTAAAATATGTTGTTATGAAAATGATTTCGAAACCTGCTTGTTTCTGAAATGCTCGATAGTAAAAACGTAGTGCAGGCGTTCAATAATGTAAACAATTAAGATAGGTAATGCACCATTATTACTATTCCGCTGTTTTTTCTTATATGTTTAAATGAAATTTCGTCCTTCTATTACAAATAGATCCTTTTGGATATGGAATTGAAGTAGCAGTGATAACAGCTCCATCTTATGATTTAAGAAGTAATAATCCTTAATGAATTATTAATCTAGCAGCTTCGACTAAAATCCTCTTTTTTCATTTCAGTAACGGCATTTTCCACTAGGATAAAAAGCAGGGTTAATTGAAATTCTCTCTGTTACAATTTCTAAATTATTTGCTTTTCCCACTTCACTCATCGTCAATTCCTGTAAGACGCAGATTCCACTGAGACTTAACAATGGCGGCGCTTGAGTCGACATGACTTCACATTCTCTTATTCAGCTCCAAATACCATATTATTAGTATTGTTTTGCAGAGAGAGAAACGAATATCATCTCTCTGATTTTTACCGATTTTATAATTCGATTGCTGTGTTTAAATTGTACAGAAGATATTTTACTGTGGATACGATCGCTCATTAACTGGGTACAATTTGTAGTGGAAATTTTCAACCAACAACATTTATTTATTCGCGGCTATTTTTACCACTATAATTAGAGACATTATGTTTTTATAAATTTTCATGGAACAAAGCGCCGCATACTTACTTGGCGTCGGAGATGCCCTGATCAAGGAGGGGGCTCTCCCGGTTGGAGGCCGTCCATTGCACTTCGGTCGGCTGACAATTGCCACTTCCGCAAAGTGTGGTTGGTTGGGGCGCATAATTTTTGGTAGTCGGGACTGCGTTCGCGCTGCTCCCGGTTCTTATAAAGAAAGATAATTCGCTCGTTACAATATTTCAATTCTGCAACAGTTGAGGTTGTCATTTGGCATTCATTTAAAACAATTTATCCGAGTCCTCCTAATCCATAAAATATATTTTTATTTTCATAAAGATAAATAACATTATTCGTTTCCTCTTCAGTTGAATTAGATTAAAAGTGAGCAAATGATGAAAATCCAGTTGATAGCCGATAACAAATAATCGGATCAAATTCTATAAACGATATCATTAGACATGGAAGAGTTAAGAATTTGTTTCGTCGAAGTTTCCAGGTAGGGCATTTCTAATCATGGAGATAGCGCAACAAAATATGATTACTTCGCAAGGATTTCGAGAACAAAGGAAGTAAAATTTTAGAATCTTCATTCTGCCTCAAACGAAATAAATTTCACGTAGAAATCACACTTTCTAATAAATTAAGAAAAGAAAAAAAATGTAGTAAAAACCTTTAGCTGACTACATAAATAGCTACAACTAATAGCTGACAAAAAGATTATTTGGACAATTAACCACAATGTAGCAAATGGATATTTTCTAAATATAGCGTAATGCGTGGTACATTTGATGAAAATATATTCAGCGTTAAGTGACTAATTCGCATAATATCTGAAGGAATTTTCATTAAGTATAAAAAAGTAAAGGTAATCTATGATAGCGACCTACTGCTAAATTATTTAAAAGAAATGTAATATGTACATTTGTTCTTTTCATAAATGATCGGACTCTCTTTATGAAAAATGCATCGCTATAATATTATTTCCATGTCGCCCCTTGTGTACATTATAATGAACGTTACAAATTTTCCTGTAGAATCAGCTGGTCTTGAAAGGTGTCGATTTTGTTGATTAAATATATATATATATATATATATGCATGCAAAATTTTAAGCAGTCATACTGTAATAAACCCTAGAATTGCCCCATCAGATCAATTGTTGCTGGTTGGGTAAGTAGAGTAAATATGTCGGAATACGAAATGCATAAGCAAATCAAAGTATTTTTTCTTTAATTTTTATGCATAATATCTTTTAGCTGAAAAATGATGTTATGCAGAATAATTTAAAATGAAATAAATTATAATTGTTCCTTAAGAAAACCTCTTACCGTATGCTTTATTTTTAAAGAGAAGCAAACAAGGCTATAACGACCCGGAATATGCGATCTAAAACCAAGTAATAAAAAATAAAAAAATGTGGAACGCTTCACGATTTTGCGTGTCATCCTTGCGCAGGGGCCATGCTAATCTTCTCTGTATCGTTCCAATTTTAGTATATGTACTGCCGAAGCGAGTACGTTGCACTTTAAGTGTCACGTCGTATATATAGTACGTCAGAACCTGTTTATTTTTCTAGTGGTGTTGTAATTGCTTCTAAAATGTACGTTACATTGTCGCCTGTGGAAGTTTCGATTCAGCATTATTCTTCGAACAACTCAATACACAATAGTAGCTACAATCCAACTGAATGACAATTCTGGAATGCGATCAATGAAATTCAGGTTGACGATACATATAATAAGAATGGATGACATTGGAACAACCATTAGATGTAGCTACTTACGGATATGAACATTCGATTTGCAGCGCCATCTACATATCGTTGTTGATGGTGTAATATGATATTTTATGATTCTTTTTCCCCTCTTTTTTTATTTAGCTGGGTAAAAATGTTTAGGATAAAATTGTGTCCCTAGTTATAGAATGCAAATATAACTACTTTAAAAATATAAAGAAAATTAAAATGTATGGATTTCTAGAAATATTCAAGAATATTTCGACGGAATACATTAGATTGTAATGAGAGGTATTACCACTTTTGTAAATGAAAAATAATGTATATGAACTTTCTGAAAAGTTGGCCAGTCATACTTACCTGGCACTGGGGATGCCTTGATCAACAAGGAGGCTCCCCCGAGCAGAGACCCTCCATTGCACTTCGGTGGGTTGACGTTCGCCACATCCGCAAATCGCGGTTGCTTGGGGTGCACAATTTTTGGTAGCTGGGACTGCGTTCGCGCTGTCCCTGTCTTAAGTAAAGGAAAGAATTCACTTAGAAAATTGTTACCACGGAGGTGTCCGTTCAGAACCGTAGCCCTTGTGGAAGAATATTCATTTCTTTCGCATCATAACGAGAAATCATTTTCTGTGGAAATTGCTGCTGTTACTCGCATATTAATATGCATCTCTGTCCATATGGATGAACGCATGTACATATCTCTATTCATTCGTAGGAGATACCTAAACCTAATTCAGGAATGCATGCATAGCGGGTACAATTGCATATGAAATTATGGACATCCCTAAATAAAGGGGGGCAACTGCCGTTTCATTTTTGCGCTTAATTGTACACTTCGAATAACGAAATTTCATTAAATAAAGTGGACAATTTAATGAATATTCTGTGCAAATTCATCATGAAAAAGTTTGTCTTTAAATTAAATTTTTATAGACTCTCAAAATATAAAAGTGTCAATCAGCAAAATGCTTTTCTTACATGCACACACAAAATTTCTCGCTGCCATCTACAAAATTTACGTAGATATCAAAATTAGTGATTTTGTTATAGGATAACATTTCTCTTTATTAAGTGTTCCTTCGACTTGCATGTAGCATTCGAAATATTTCAGTTTTAAATATGTTCACAATTTCTTTTTCTTTTTTCCCTTGAATGCTCTTTTATATTTTAAGAATTTTTCTCACTTTTGGAACGACATGTTATAATTGTTCGAGTTTGTTTTAGAAGTAATTGCTGCAAAGATATTTTAAATATTGTTTTGTGTTAAATGAAACTGATTTTCTGCTGTTGCATCTGGCAACGAGGATTTTGTGGTTATTAAAAATAGAACGAGTGAGATCGTCTCTCTCACTTGGAACTGACGTAGTCTCTGTTTTGATTTTAGTCTTTAAAAACACTTTCAGTCGTTGGTCAGATTGTCCTAAAATAAGAAATGTTTATTTTATGTAGTATCGGTCGTTTACAATTTGCACTTTAAAACGTAGTCATAAACCGATAAGCGTAATGATCTCGGCCTCTAGGGGGGATAAAATGTGAGAATTCTTCCTTTAAAGTAAAATATCCCGTCGGAGTTGGAAAAAAAAAAAAAAATCCCATGTTCCTAAAAGATTCGCAATTGCTAAAAACTTTGCTTCGACTCGGGGTGGGGGTGGAAAAGTCAATTTAATTCACCTTTCCCTATGCCACTAAACCAAGATATAAAAATTTGACACGATTTCTGCGAACATGGCATTTTTAAAATATGTTGTTATGAAAATGATTTCGAAACCTGCTTGTTTCTGAAATGCTCGATAGTAAAAACGTAGTGCAGGCGTTCAATAATGTAAACAATTAAGATAGGTAATGCACCATTATTACTATTCCGCTGTTTTTTCTTATATGTTTAAATGAAATTTCGTCCTTCTATTACAAATAGATCCTTTTGGATATGGAATTGAAGTAGCAGTGATAACAGCTCCATCTTATGATTTAAGAAGTAATAATCCTTAATGAATTATTAATCTAGCAGCTTCGACTAAAATCCTCTTTTTTCATTTCAGTAACGGCATTTTCCACTAGGATAAAAAGCAGGGTTAATTGAAATTCTCTCTGTTACAATTTCTAAATTATTTGCTTTTCCCACTTCACTCATCGTCAATTCCTGTAAGACGCAGATTCCACTGAGACTTAACAATGGCGGCGCTTGAGTCGACATGACTTCACATTCTCTTATTCAGCTCCAAATACCATATTATTAGTATTGTTTTGCAGAGAGAGAAACGAATATCATCTCTCTGATTTTTACCGATTTTATAATTCGATTGCTGTGTTTAAATTGTACAGAAGATATTTTACTGTGGATACGATCGCTCATTAACTGGGTACAATTTGTAGTGGAAATTTTCAACCAACAACATTTATTTATTCGCGGCTATTTTTACCACTATAATTAGAGACATTATGTTTTTATAAATTTTCATGGAACAAAGCGCCGCATACTTACTTGGCGTCGGAGATGCCCTGATCAAGGAGGGGGCTCTCCCGGTTGGAGGCCGTCCATTGCACTTCGGTCGGCTGACAATTGCCACTTCCGCAAAGTGTGGTTGGTTGGGGCGCATAATTTTTGGTAGTCGGGACTGCGTTCGCGCTGCTCCCGGTTCTTATAAAGAAAGATAATTCGCTCGTTACAATATTTCAATTCTGCAACAGTTGAGGTTGTCATTTGGCATTCATTTAAAACAATTTATCCGAGTCCTCCTAATCCATAAAATATATTTTTATTTTCATAAAGATAAATAACATTATTCGTTTCCTCTTCAGTTGAATTAGATTAAAAGTGAGCAAATGATGAAAATCCAGTTGATAGCCGATAACAAATAATCGGATCAAATTCTATAAACGATATCATTAGACATGGAAGAGTTAAGAATTTGTTTCGTCGAAGTTTCCAGGTAGGGCATTTCTAATCATGGAGATAGCGCAACAAAATATGATTACTTCGCAAGGATTTCGAGAACAAAGGAAGTAAAATTTTAGAATCTTCATTCTGCCTCAAACGAAATAAATTTCACGTAGAAATCACACTTTCTAATAAATTAAGAAAAGAAAAAAAATGTAGTAAAAACCTTTAGCTGACTACATAAATAGCTACAACTAATAGCTGACAAAAAGATTATTTGGACAATTAACCACAATGTAGCAAATGGATATTTTCTAAATATAGCGTAATGCGTGGTACATTTGATGAAAATATATTCAGCGTTAAGTGACTAATTCGCATAATATCTGAAGGAATTTTCATTAAGTATAAAAAAGTAAAGGTAATCTATGATAGCGACCTACTGCTAAATTATTTAAAAGAAATGTAATATGTACATTTGTTCTTTTCATAAATGATCGGACTCTCTTTATGAAAAATGCATCGCTATAATATTATTTCCATGTCGCCCCTTGTGTACATTATAATGAACGTTACAAATTTTCCTGTAGAATCAGCTGGTCTTGAAAGGTGTCGATTTTGTTGATTAAATATATATATATATATATATATGCATGCAAAATTTTAAGCAGTCATACTGTAATAAACCCTAGAATTGCCCCATCAGATCAATTGTTGCTGGTTGGGTAAGTAGAGTAAATATGTCGGAATACGAAATGCATAAGCAAATCAAAGTATTTTTTCTTTAATTTTTATGCATAATATCTTTTAGCTGAAAAATGATGTTATGCAGAATAATTTAAAATGAAATAAATTATAATTGTTCCTTAAGAAAACCTCTTACCGTATGCTTTATTTTTAAAGAGAAGCAAACAAGGCTATAACGACCCGGAATATGCGATCTAAAACCAAGTAATAAAAAATAAAAAAATGTGGAACGCTTCACGATTTTGCGTGTCATCCTTGCGCAGGGGCCATGCTAATCTTCTCTGTATCGTTCCAATTTTAGTATATGTACTGCCGAAGCGAGTACGTTGCACTTTAAGTGTCACGTCGTATATATAGTACGTCAGAACCTGTTTATTTTTCTAGTGGTGTTGTAATTGCTTCTAAAATGTACGTTACATTGTCGCCTGTGGAAGTTTCGATTCAGCATTATTCTTCGAACAACTCAATACACAATAGTAGCTACAATCCAACTGAATGACAATTCTGGAATGCGATCAATGAAATTCAGGTTGACGATACATATAATAAGAATGGATGACATTGGAACAACCATTAGATGTAGCTACTTACGGATATGAACATTCGATTTGCAGCGCCATCTACATATCGTTGTTGATGGTGTAATATGATATTTTATGATTCTTTTTCCCCTCTTTTTTTATTTAGCTGGGTAAAAATGTTTAGGATAAAATTGTGTCCCTAGTTATAGAATGCAAATATAACTACTTTAAAAATATAAAGAAAATTAAAATGTATGGATTTCTAGAAATATTCAAGAATATTTCGACGGAATACATTAGATTGTAATGAGAGGTATTACCACTTTTGTAAATGAAAAATAATGTATATGAACTTTCTGAAAAGTTGGCCAGTCATACTTACCTGGCACTGGGGATGCCTTGATCAACAAGGAGGCTCCCCCGAGCAGAGACCCTCCATTGCACTTCGGTGGGTTGACGTTCGCCACATCCGCAAATCGCGGTTGCTTGGGGTGCACAATTTTTGGTAGCTGGGACTGCGTTCGCGCTGTCCCTGTCTTAAGTAAAGGAAAGAATTCACTTAGAAAATTGTTACCACGGAGGTGTCCGTTCAGAACCGTAGCCCTTGTGGAAGAATATTCATTTCTTTCGCATCATAACGAGAAATCATTTTCTGTGGAAATTGCTGCTGTTACTCGCATATTAATATGCATCTCTGTCCATATGGATGAACGCATGTACATATCTCTATTCATTCGTAGGAGATACCTAAACCTAATTCAGGAATGCATGCATAGCGGGTACAATTGCATATGAAATTATGGACATCCCTAAATAAAGGGGGGCAACTGCCGTTTCATTTTTGCGCTTAATTGTACACTTCGAATAACGAAATTTCATTAAATAAAGTGGACAATTTAATGAATATTCTGTGCAAATTCATCATGAAAAAGTTTGTCTTTAAATTAAATTTTTATAGACTCTCAAAATATAAAAGTGTCAATCAGCAAAATGCTTTTCTTACATGCACACACAAAATTTCTCGCTGCCATCTACAAAATTTACGTAGATATCAAAATTAGTGATTTTGTTATAGGATAACATTTCTCTTTATTAAGTGTTCCTTCGACTTGCATGTAGCATTCGAAATATTTCAGTTTTAAATATGTTCACAATTTCTTTTTCTTTTTTCCCTTGAATGCTCTTTTATATTTTAAGAATTTTTCTCACTTTTGGAACGACATGTTATAATTGTTCGAGTTTGTTTTAGAAGTAATTGCTGCAAAGATATTTTAAATATTGTTTTGTGTTAAATGAAACTGATTTTCTGCTGTTGCATCTGGCAACGAGGATTTTGTGGTTATTAAAAATAGAACGAGTGAGATCGTCTCTCTCACTTGGAACTGACGTAGTCTCTGTTTTGATTTTAGTCTTTAAAAACACTTTCAGTCGTTGGTCAGATTGTCCTAAAATAAGAAATGTTTATTTTATGTAGTATCGGTCGTTTACAATTTGCACTTTAAAACGTAGTCATAAACCGATAAGCGTAATGATCTCGGCCTCTAGGGGGGATAAAATGTGAGAATTCTTCCTTTAAAGTAAAATATCCCGTCGGAGTTGGAAAAAAAAAAAAAAATCCCATGTTCCTAAAAGATTCGCAATTGCTAAAAACTTTGCTTCGACTCGGGGTGGGGGTGGAAAAGTCAATTTAATTCACCTTTCCCTATGCCACTAAACCAAGATATAAAAATTTGACACGATTTCTGCGAACATGGCATTTTTAAAATATGTTGTTATGAAAATGATTTCGAAACCTGCTTGTTTCTGAAATGCTCGATAGTAAAAACGTAGTGCAGGCGTTCAATAATGTAAACAATTAAGATAGGTAATGCACCATTATTACTATTCCGCTGTTTTTTCTTATATGTTTAAATGAAATTTCGTCCTTCTATTACAAATAGATCCTTTTGGATATGGAATTGAAGTAGCAGTGATAACAGCTCCATCTTATGATTTAAGAAGTAATAATCCTTAATGAATTATTAATCTAGCAGCTTCGACTAAAATCCTCTTTTTTCATTTCAGTAACGGCATTTTCCACTAGGATAAAAAGCAGGGTTAATTGAAATTCTCTCTGTTACAATTTCTAAATTATTTGCTTTTCCCACTTCACTCATCGTCAATTCCTGTAAGACGCAGATTCCACTGAGACTTAACAATGGCGGCGCTTGAGTCGACATGACTTCACATTCTCTTATTCAGCTCCAAATACCATATTATTAGTATTGTTTTGCAGAGAGAGAAACGAATATCATCTCTCTGATTTTTACCGATTTTATAATTCGATTGCTGTGTTTAAATTGTACAGAAGATATTTTACTGTGGATACGATCGCTCATTAACTGGGTACAATTTGTAGTGGAAATTTTCAACCAACAACATTTATTTATTCGCGGCTATTTTTACCACTATAATTAGAGACATTATGTTTTTATAAATTTTCATGGAACAAAGCGCCGCATACTTACTTGGCGTCGGAGATGCCCTGATCAAGGAGGGGGCTCTCCCGGTTGGAGGCCGTCCATTGCACTTCGGTCGGCTGACAATTGCCACTTCCGCAAAGTGTGGTTGGTTGGGGCGCATAATTTTTGGTAGTCGGGACTGCGTTCGCGCTGCTCCCGGTTCTTATAAAGAAAGATAATTCGCTCGTTACAATATTTCAATTCTGCAACAGTTGAGGTTGTCATTTGGCATTCATTTAAAACAATTTATCCGAGTCCTCCTAATCCATAAAATATATTTTTATTTTCATAAAGATAAATAACATTATTCGTTTCCTCTTCAGTTGAATTAGATTAAAAGTGAGCAAATGATGAAAATCCAGTTGATAGCCGATAACAAATAATCGGATCAAATTCTATAAACGATATCATTAGACATGGAAGAGTTAAGAATTTGTTTCGTCGAAGTTTCCAGGTAGGGCATTTCTAATCATGGAGATAGCGCAACAAAATATGATTACTTCGCAAGGATTTCGAGAACAAAGGAAGTAAAATTTTAGAATCTTCATTCTGCCTCAAACGAAATAAATTTCACGTAGAAATCACACTTTCTAATAAATTAAGAAAAGAAAAAAAATGTAGTAAAAACCTTTAGCTGACTACATAAATAGCTACAACTAATAGCTGACAAAAAGATTATTTGGACAATTAACCACAATGTAGCAAATGGATATTTTCTAAATATAGCGTAATGCGTGGTACATTTGATGAAAATATATTCAGCGTTAAGTGACTAATTCGCATAATATCTGAAGGAATTTTCATTAAGTATAAAAAAGTAAAGGTAATCTATGATAGCGACCTACTGCTAAATTATTTAAAAGAAATGTAATATGTACATTTGTTCTTTTCATAAATGATCGGACTCTCTTTATGAAAAATGCATCGCTATAATATTATTTCCATGTCGCCCCTTGTGTACATTATAATGAACGTTACAAATTTTCCTGTAGAATCAGCTGGTCTTGAAAGGTGTCGATTTTGTTGATTAAATATATATATATATATATATATGCATGCAAAATTTTAAGCAGTCATACTGTAATAAACCCTAGAATTGCCCCATCAGATCAATTGTTGCTGGTTGGGTAAGTAGAGTAAATATGTCGGAATACGAAATGCATAAGCAAATCAAAGTATTTTTTCTTTAATTTTTATGCATAATATCTTTTAGCTGAAAAATGATGTTATGCAGAATAATTTAAAATGAAATAAATTATAATTGTTCCTTAAGAAAACCTCTTACCGTATGCTTTATTTTTAAAGAGAAGCAAACAAGGCTATAACGACCCGGAATATGCGATCTAAAACCAAGTAATAAAAAATAAAAAAATGTGGAACGCTTCACGATTTTGCGTGTCATCCTTGCGCAGGGGCCATGCTAATCTTCTCTGTATCGTTCCAATTTTAGTATATGTACTGCCGAAGCGAGTACGTTGCACTTTAAGTGTCACGTCGTATATATAGTACGTCAGAACCTGTTTATTTTTCTAGTGGTGTTGTAATTGCTTCTAAAATGTACGTTACATTGTCGCCTGTGGAAGTTTCGATTCAGCATTATTCTTCGAACAACTCAATACACAATAGTAGCTACAATCCAACTGAATGACAATTCTGGAATGCGATCAATGAAATTCAGGTTGACGATACATATAATAAGAATGGATGACATTGGAACAACCATTAGATGTAGCTACTTACGGATATGAACATTCGATTTGCAGCGCCATCTACATATCGTTGTTGATGGTGTAATATGATATTTTATGATTCTTTTTCCCCTCTTTTTTTATTTAGCTGGGTAAAAATGTTTAGGATAAAATTGTGTCCCTAGTTATAGAATGCAAATATAACTACTTTAAAAATATAAAGAAAATTAAAATGTATGGATTTCTAGAAATATTCAAGAATATTTCGACGGAATACATTAGATTGTAATGAGAGGTATTACCACTTTTGTAAATGAAAAATAATGTATATGAACTTTCTGAAAAGTTGGCCAGTCATACTTACCTGGCACTGGGGATGCCTTGATCAACAAGGAGGCTCCCCCGAGCAGAGACCCTCCATTGCACTTCGGTGGGTTGACGTTCGCCACATCCGCAAATCGCGGTTGCTTGGGGTGCACAATTTTTGGTAGCTGGGACTGCGTTCGCGCTGTCCCTGTCTTAAGTAAAGGAAAGAATTCACTTAGAAAATTGTTACCACGGAGGTGTCCGTTCAGAACCGTAGCCCTTGTGGAAGAATATTCATTTCTTTCGCATCATAACGAGAAATCATTTTCTGTGGAAATTGCTGCTGTTACTCGCATATTAATATGCATCTCTGTCCATATGGATGAACGCATGTACATATCTCTATTCATTCGTAGGAGATACCTAAACCTAATTCAGGAATGCATGCATAGCGGGTACAATTGCATATGAAATTATGGACATCCCTAAATAAAGGGGGGCAACTGCCGTTTCATTTTTGCGCTTAATTGTACACTTCGAATAACGAAATTTCATTAAATAAAGTGGACAATTTAATGAATATTCTGTGCAAATTCATCATGAAAAAGTTTGTCTTTAAATTAAATTTTTATAGACTCTCAAAATATAAAAGTGTCAATCAGCAAAATGCTTTTCTTACATGCACACACAAAATTTCTCGCTGCCATCTACAAAATTTACGTAGATATCAAAATTAGTGATTTTGTTATAGGATAACATTTCTCTTTATTAAGTGTTCCTTCGACTTGCATGTAGCATTCGAAATATTTCAGTTTTAAATATGTTCACAATTTCTTTTTCTTTTTTCCCTTGAATGCTCTTTTATATTTTAAGAATTTTTCTCACTTTTGGAACGACATGTTATAATTGTTCGAGTTTGTTTTAGAAGTAATTGCTGCAAAGATATTTTAAATATTGTTTTGTGTTAAATGAAACTGATTTTCTGCTGTTGCATCTGGCAACGAGGATTTTGTGGTTATTAAAAATAGAACGAGTGAGATCGTCTCTCTCACTTGGAACTGACGTAGTCTCTGTTTTGATTTTAGTCTTTAAAAACACTTTCAGTCGTTGGTCAGATTGTCCTAAAATAAGAAATGTTTATTTTATGTAGTATCGGTCGTTTACAATTTGCACTTTAAAACGTAGTCATAAACCGATAAGCGTAATGATCTCGGCCTCTAGGGGGGATAAAATGTGAGAATTCTTCCTTTAAAGTAAAATATCCCGTCGGAGTTGGAAAAAAAAAAAAAAATCCCATGTTCCTAAAAGATTCGCAATTGCTAAAAACTTTGCTTCGACTCGGGGTGGGGGTGGAAAAGTCAATTTAATTCACCTTTCCCTATGCCACTAAACCAAGATATAAAAATTTGACACGATTTCTGCGAACATGGCATTTTTAAAATATGTTGTTATGAAAATGATTTCGAAACCTGCTTGTTTCTGAAATGCTCGATAGTAAAAACGTAGTGCAGGCGTTCAATAATGTAAACAATTAAGATAGGTAATGCACCATTATTACTATTCCGCTGTTTTTTCTTATATGTTTAAATGAAATTTCGTCCTTCTATTACAAATAGATCCTTTTGGATATGGAATTGAAGTAGCAGTGATAACAGCTCCATCTTATGATTTAAGAAGTAATAATCCTTAATGAATTATTAATCTAGCAGCTTCGACTAAAATCCTCTTTTTTCATTTCAGTAACGGCATTTTCCACTAGGATAAAAAGCAGGGTTAATTGAAATTCTCTCTGTTACAATTTCTAAATTATTTGCTTTTCCCACTTCACTCATCGTCAATTCCTGTAAGACGCAGATTCCACTGAGACTTAACAATGGCGGCGCTTGAGTCGACATGACTTCACATTCTCTTATTCAGCTCCAAATACCATATTATTAGTATTGTTTTGCAGAGAGAGAAACGAATATCATCTCTCTGATTTTTACCGATTTTATAATTCGATTGCTGTGTTTAAATTGTACAGAAGATATTTTACTGTGGATACGATCGCTCATTAACTGGGTACAATTTGTAGTGGAAATTTTCAACCAACAACATTTATTTATTCGCGGCTATTTTTACCACTATAATTAGAGACATTATGTTTTTATAAATTTTCATGGAACAAAGCGCCGCATACTTACTTGGCGTCGGAGATGCCCTGATCAAGGAGGGGGCTCTCCCGGTTGGAGGCCGTCCATTGCACTTCGGTCGGCTGACAATTGCCACTTCCGCAAAGTGTGGTTGGTTGGGGCGCATAATTTTTGGTAGTCGGGACTGCGTTCGCGCTGCTCCCGGTTCTTATAAAGAAAGATAATTCGCTCGTTACAATATTTCAATTCTGCAACAGTTGAGGTTGTCATTTGGCATTCATTTAAAACAATTTATCCGAGTCCTCCTAATCCATAAAATATATTTTTATTTTCATAAAGATAAATAACATTATTCGTTTCCTCTTCAGTTGAATTAGATTAAAAGTGAGCAAATGATGAAAATCCAGTTGATAGCCGATAACAAATAATCGGATCAAATTCTATAAACGATATCATTAGACATGGAAGAGTTAAGAATTTGTTTCGTCGAAGTTTCCAGGTAGGGCATTTCTAATCATGGAGATAGCGCAACAAAATATGATTACTTCGCAAGGATTTCGAGAACAAAGGAAGTAAAATTTTAGAATCTTCATTCTGCCTCAAACGAAATAAATTTCACGTAGAAATCACACTTTCTAATAAATTAAGAAAAGAAAAAAAATGTAGTAAAAACCTTTAGCTGACTACATAAATAGCTACAACTAATAGCTGACAAAAAGATTATTTGGACAATTAACCACAATGTAGCAAATGGATATTTTCTAAATATAGCGTAATGCGTGGTACATTTGATGAAAATATATTCAGCGTTAAGTGACTAATTCGCATAATATCTGAAGGAATTTTCATTAAGTATAAAAAAGTAAAGGTAATCTATGATAGCGACCTACTGCTAAATTATTTAAAAGAAATGTAATATGTACATTTGTTCTTTTCATAAATGATCGGACTCTCTTTATGAAAAATGCATCGCTATAATATTATTTCCATGTCGCCCCTTGTGTACATTATAATGAACGTTACAAATTTTCCTGTAGAATCAGCTGGTCTTGAAAGGTGTCGATTTTGTTGATTAAATATATATATATATATATATATATGCATGCAAAATTTTAAGCAGTCATACTGTAATAAACCCTAGAATTGCCCCATCAGATCAATTGTTGCTGGTTGGGTAAGTAGAGTAAATATGTCGGAATACGAAATGCATAAGCAAATCAAAGTATTTTTTCTTTAATTTTTATGCATAATATCTTTTAGCTGAAAAATGATGTTATGCAGAATAATTTAAAATGAAATAAATTATAATTGTTCCTTAAGAAAACCTCTTACCGTATGCTTTATTTTTAAAGAGAAGCAAACAAGGCTATAACGACCCGGAATATGCGATCTAAAACCAAGTAATAAAAAATAAAAAAATGTGGAACGCTTCACGATTTTGCGTGTCATCCTTGCGCAGGGGCCATGCTAATCTTCTCTGTATCGTTCCAATTTTAGTATATGTACTGCCGAAGCGAGTACGTTGCACTTTAAGTGTCACGTCGTATATATAGTACGTCAGAACCTGTTTATTTTTCTAGTGGTGTTGTAATTGCTTCTAAAATGTACGTTACATTGTCGCCTGTGGAAGTTTCGATTCAGCATTATTCTTCGAACAACTCAATACACAATAGTAGCTACAATCCAACTGAATGACAATTCTGGAATGCGATCAATGAAATTCAGGTTGACGATACATATAATAAGAATGGATGACATTGGAACAACCATTAGATGTAGCTACTTACGGATATGAACATTCGATTTGCAGCGCCATCTACATATCGTTGTTGATGGTGTAATATGATATTTTATGATTCTTTTTCCCCTCTTTTTTTATTTAGCTGGGTAAAAATGTTTAGGATAAAATTGTGTCCCTAGTTATAGAATGCAAATATAACTACTTTAAAAATATAAAGAAAATTAAAATGTATGGATTTCTAGAAATATTCAAGAATATTTCGACGGAATACATTAGATTGTAATGAGAGGTATTACCACTTTTGTAAATGAAAAATAATGTATATGAACTTTCTGAAAAGTTGGCCAGTCATACTTACCTGGCACTGGGGATGCCTTGATCAACAAGGAGGCTCCCCCGAGCAGAGACCCTCCATTGCACTTCGGTGGGTTGACGTTCGCCACATCCGCAAATCGCGGTTGCTTGGGGTGCACAATTTTTGGTAGCTGGGACTGCGTTCGCGCTGTCCCTGTCTTAAGTAAAGGAAAGAATTCACTTAGAAAATTGTTACCACGGAGGTGTCCGTTCAGAACCGTAGCCCTTGTGGAAGAATATTCATTTCTTTCGCATCATAACGAGAAATCATTTTCTGTGGAAATTGCTGCTGTTACTCGCATATTAATATGCATCTCTGTCCATATGGATGAACGCATGTACATATCTCTATTCATTCGTAGGAGATACCTAAACCTAATTCAGGAATGCATGCATAGCGGGTACAATTGCATATGAAATTATGGACATCCCTAAATAAAGGGGGGCAACTGCCGTTTCATTTTTGCGCTTAATTGTACACTTCGAATAACGAAATTTCATTAAATAAAGTGGACAATTTAATGAATATTCTGTGCAAATTCATCATGAAAAAGTTTGTCTTTAAATTAAATTTTTATAGACTCTCAAAATATAAAAGTGTCAATCAGCAAAATGCTTTTCTTACATGCACACACAAAATTTCTCGCTGCCATCTACAAAATTTACGTAGATATCAAAATTAGTGATTTTGTTATAGGATAACATTTCTCTTTATTAAGTGTTCCTTCGACTTGCATGTAGCATTCGAAATATTTCAGTTTTAAATATGTTCACAATTTCTTTTTCTTTTTTCCCTTGAATGCTCTTTTATATTTTAAGAATTTTTCTCACTTTTGGAACGACATGTTATAATTGTTCGAGTTTGTTTTAGAAGTAATTGCTGCAAAGATATTTTAAATATTGTTTTGTGTTAAATGAAACTGATTTTCTGCTGTTGCATCTGGCAACGAGGATTTTGTGGTTATTAAAAATAGAACGAGTGAGATCGTCTCTCTCACTTGGAACTGACGTAGTCTCTGTTTTGATTTTAGTCTTTAAAAACACTTTCAGTCGTTGGTCAGATTGTCCTAAAATAAGAAATGTTTATTTTATGTAGTATCGGTCGTTTACAATTTGCACTTTAAAACGTAGTCATAAACCGATAAGCGTAATGATCTCGGCCTCTAGGGGGGATAAAATGTGAGAATTCTTCCTTTAAAGTAAAATATCCCGTCGGAGTTGGAAAAAAAAAAAAAAATCCCATGTTCCTAAAAGATTCGCAATTGCTAAAAACTTTGCTTCGACTCGGGGTGGGGGTGGAAAAGTCAATTTAATTCACCTTTCCCTATGCCACTAAACCAAGATATAAAAATTTGACACTATTTCTGCGAACATGGCATTTTTAAAATATGTTGTTATGAAAATGATTTCGAAACCTGCTTGTTTCTGAAATGCTCGATAGTAAAAACGTAGTGCAGGCGTTCAATAATGTAAACAATTAAGATAGGTAATGCACCATTATTACTATTCCGCTGTTTTTTCTTATATGTTTAAATGAAATTTCGTCCTTCTATTACAAATAGATCCTTTTGGATATGGAATTGAAGTAGCAGTGATAACAGCTCCATCTTATGATTTAAGAAGTAATAATCCTTAATGAATTATTAATCTAGCAGCTTCGACTAAAATCCTCTTTTTTCATTTCAGTAACGGCATTTTCCACTAGGATAAAAAGCAGGGTTAATTGAAATTCTCTCTGTTACAATTTCTAAATTATTTGCTTTTCCCACTTCACTCATCGTCAATTCCTGTAAGACGCAGATTCCACTGAGACTTAACAATGGCGGCGCTTGAGTCGACATGACTTCACATTCTCTTATTCAGCTCCAAATACCATATTATTAGTATTGTTTTGCAGAGAGAGAAACGAATATCATCTCTCTGATTTTTACCGATTTTATAATTCGATTGCTGTGTTTAAATTGTACAGAAGATATTTTACTGTGGATACGATCGCTCATTAACTGGGTACAATTTGTAGTGGAAATTTTCAACCAACAACATTTATTTATTCGCGGCTATTTTTACCACTATAATTAGAGACATTATGTTTTTATAAATTTTCATGGAACAAAGCGCCGCATGCTTACTTGGCGTCGGAGATGCCCTGATCAAGGAGGGGGCTCTCCCGGTTGGAGGCCGTCCATTGCACTTCGGTCGGCTGACAATTGCCACTTCCGCAAAGTGTGGTTGGTTGGGGCGCATAATTTTTGGTAGTCGGGACTGCGTTCGCGCTGCTCCCGGTTCTTATAAAGAAAGATAATTCGCTCGTTACAATATTTCAATTCTGCAACAGTTGAGGTTGTCATTTGGCATTCATTTAAAACAATTTATCCGAGTCCTCCTAATCCATAAAATATATTTTTATTTTCATAAAGATAAATAACATTATTCGTTTCCTCTTCAGTTGAATTAGATTAAAAGTGAGCAAATGATGAAAATCCAGTTGATAGCCGATAACAAATAATCGGATCAAATTCTATAAACGATATCATTAGACATGGAAGAGTTAAGAATTTGTTTCGTCGAAGTTTCCAGGTAGGGCATTTCTAATCATGGAGATAGCGCAACAAAATATGATTACTTCGCAAGGATTTCGAGAACAAAGGAAGTAAAATTTTAGAATCTTCATTCTGCCTCAAACGAAATAAATTTCACGTAGAAATCACACTTTCTAATAAATTAAGAAAAGAAAAAAAATGTAGTAAAAACCTTTAGCTGACTACATAAATAGCTACAACTAATAGCTGACAAAAAGATTATTTGGACAATTAACCACAATGTAGCAAATGGATATTTTCTAAATATAGCGTAATGCGTGGTACATTTGATGAAAATATATTCAGCGTTAAGTGACTAATTCGCATAATATCTGAAGGAATTTTCATTAAGTATAAAAAAGTAAAGGTAATCTATGATAGCGACCTACTGCTAAATTATTTAAAAGAAATGTAATATGTACATTTGTTCTTTTCATAAATGATCGGACTCTCTTTATGAAAAATGCATCGCTATAATATTATTTCCATGTCGCCCCTTGTGTACATTATAATGAACGTTACAAATTTTCCTGTAGAATCAGCTGGTCTTGAAAGGTGTCGATTTTGTTGATTAAATATATATATATATATATATATGCATGCAAAATTTTAAGCAGTCATACTGTAATAAACCCTAGAATTGCCCCATCAGATCAATTGTTGCTGGTTGGGTAAGTAGAGTAAATATGTCGGAATACGAAATGCATAAGCAAATCAAAGTATTTTTTCTTTAATTTTTATGCATAATATCTTTTAGCTGAAAAATGATGTTATGCAGAATAATTTAAAATGAAATAAATTATAATTGTTCCTTAAGAAAACCTCTTACCGTATGCTTTATTTTTAAAGAGAAGCAAACAAGGCTATAACGACCCGGAATATGCGATCTAAAACCAAGTAATAAAAAATAAAAAAATGTGGAACGCTTCACGATTTTGCGTGTCATCCTTGCGCAGGGGCCATGCTAATCTTCTCTGTATCGTTCCAATTTTAGTATATGTACTGCCGAAGCGAGTACGTTGCACTTTAAGTGTCACGTCGTATATATAGTACGTCAGAACCTGTTTATTTTTCTAGTGGTGTTGTAATTGCTTCTAAAATGTACGTTACATTGTCGCCTGTGGAAGTTTCGATTCAGCATTATTCTTCGAACAACTCAATACACAATAGTAGCTACAATCCAACTGAATGACAATTCTGGAATGCGATCAATGAAATTCAGGTTGACGATACATATAATAAGAATGGATGACATTGGAACAACCATTAGATGTAGCTACTTACGGATATGAACATTCGATTTGCAGCGCCATCTACATATCGTTGTTGATGGTGTAATATGATATTTTATGATTCTTTTTCCCCTCTTTTTTTTATTTAGCTGGGTAAAAATGTTTAGGATAAAATTGTGTCCCTAGTTATAGAATGCAAATATAACTACTTTAAAAATATAAAGAAAATTAAAATGTATGGATTTCTAGAAATATTCAAGAATATTTCGACGGAATACATTAGATTGTAATGAGAGGTATTACCACTTTTGTAAATGAAAAATAATGTATATGAACTTTCTGAAAAGTTGGCCAGTCATACTTACCTGGCACTGGGGATGCCTTGATCAACAAGGAGGCTCCCCCGAGCAGAGACCCTCCATTGCACTTCGGTGGGTTGACGTTCGCCACATCCGCAAATCGCGGTTGCTTGGGGTGCACAATTTTTGGTAGCTGGGACTGCGTTCGCGCTGTCCCTGTCTTAAGTAAAGGAAAGAATTCACTTAGAAAATTGTTACCACGGAGGTGTCCGTTCAGAACCGTAGCCCTTGTGGAAGAATATTCATTTCTTTCGCATCATAACGAGAAATCATTTTCTGTGGAAATTGCTGCTGTTACTCGCATATTAATATGCATCTCTGTCCATATGGATGAACGCATGTACATATCTCTATTCATTCGTAGGAGATACCTAAACCTAATTCAGGAATGCATGCATAGCGGGTACAATTGCATATGAAATTATGGACATCCCTAAATAAAGGGGGGCAACTGCCGTTTCATTTTTGCGCTTAATTGTACACTTCGAATAACGAAATTTCATTAAATAAAGTGGACAATTTAATGAATATTCTGTGCAAATTCATCATGAAAAAGTTTGTCTTTAAATTAAATTTTTATAGACTCTCAAAATATAAAAGTGTCAATCAGCAAAATGCTTTTCTTACATGCACACACAAAATTTCTCGCTGCCATCTACAAAATTTACGTAGATATCAAAATTAGTGATTTTGTTATAGGATAACATTTCTCTTTATTAAGTGTTCCTTCGACTTGCATGTAGCATTCGAAATATTTCAGTTTTAAATATGTTCACAATTTCTTTTTCTTTTTTCCCTTGAATGCTCTTTTATATTTTAAGAATTTTTCTCACTTTTGGAACGACATGTTATAATTGTTCGAGTTTGTTTTAGAAGTAATTGCTGCAAAGATATTTTAAATATTGTTTTGTGTTAAATGAAACTGATTTTCTGCTGTTGCATCTGGCAACGAGGATTTTGTGGTTATTAAAAATAGAACGAGTGAGATCGTCTCTCTCACTTGGAACTGACGTAGTCTCTGTTTTGATTTTAGTCTTTAAAAACACTTTCAGTCGTTGGTCAGATTGTCCTAAAATAAGAAATGTTTATTTTATGTAGTATCGGTCGTTTACAATTTGCACTTTAAAACGTAGTCATAAACCGATAAGCGTAATGATCTCGGCCTCTAGGGGGGATAAAATGTGAGAATTCTTCCTTTAAAGTAAAATATCCCGTCGGAGTTGGAAAAAAAAAAAAAAATCCCATGTTCCTAAAAGATTCGCAATTGCTAAAAACTTTGCTTCGACTCGGGGTGGGGGTGGAAAAGTCAATTTAATTCACCTTTCCCTATGCCACTAAACCAAGATATAAAAATTTGACACTATTTCTGCGAACATGGCATTTTTAAAATATGTTGTTATGAAAATGATTTCGAAACCTGCTTGTTTCTGAAATGCTCGATAGTAAAAACGTAGTGCAGGCGTTCAATAATGTAAACAATTAAGATAGGTAATGCACCATTATTACTATTCCGCTGTTTTTTCTTATATGTTTAAATGAAATTTCGTCCTTCTATTACAAATAGATCCTTTTGGATATGGAATTGAAGTAGCAGTGATAACAGCTCCATCTTATGATTTAAGAAGTAATAATCCTTAATGAATTATTAATCTAGCAGCTTCGACTAAAATCCTCTTTTTTCATTTCAGTAACGGCATTTTCCACTAGGATAAAAAGCAGGGTTAATTGAAATTCTCTCTGTTACAATTTCTAAATTATTTGCTTTTCCCACTTCACTCATCGTCAATTCCTGTAAGACGCAGATTCCACTGAGACTTAACAATGGCGGCGCTTGAGTCGACATGACTTCACATTCTCTTATTCAGCTCCAAATACCATATTATTAGTATTGTTTTGCAGAGAGAGAAACGAATATCATCTCTCTGATTTTTACCGATTTTATAATTCGATTGCTGTGTTTAAATTGTACAGAAGATATTTTACTGTGGATACGATCGCTCATTAACTGGGTACAATTTGTAGTGGAAATTTTCAACCAACAACATTTATTTATTCGCGGCTATTTTTACCACTATAATTAGAGACATTATGTTTTTATAAATTTTCATGGAACAAAGCGCCGCATGCTTACTTGGCGTCGGAGATGCCCTGATCAAGGAGGGGGCTCTCCCGGTTGGAGGCCGTCCATTGCACTTCGGTCGGCTGACAATTGCCACTTCCGCAAAGTGTGGTTGGTTGGGGCGCATAATTTTTGGTAGTCGGGACTGCGTTCGCGCTGCTCCCGGTTCTTATAAAGAAAGATAATTCGCTCGTTACAATATTTCAATTCTGCAACAGTTGAGGTTGTCATTTGGCATTCATTTAAAACAATTTATCCGAGTCCTCCTAATCCATAAAATATATTTTTATTTTCATAAAGATAAATAACATTATTCGTTTCCTCTTCAGTTGAATTAGATTAAAAGTGAGCAAATGATGAAAATCCAGTTGATAGCCGATAACAAATAATCGGATCAAATTCTATAAACGATATCATTAGACATGGAAGAGTTAAGAATTTGTTTCGTCGAAGTTTCCAGGTAGGGCATTTCTAATCATGGAGATAGCGCAACAAAATATGATTACTTCGCAAGGATTTCGAGAACAAAGGAAGTAAAATTTTAGAATCTTCATTCTGCCTCAAACGAAATAAATTTCACGTAGAAATCACACTTTCTAATAAATTAAGAAAAGAAAAAAAATGTAGTAAAAACCTTTAGCTGACTACATAAATAGCTACAACTAATAGCTGACAAAAAGATTATTTGGACAATTAACCACAATGTAGCAAATGGATATTTTCTAAATATAGCGTAATGCGTGGTACATTTGATGAAAATATATTCAGCGTTAAGTGACTAATTCGCATAATATCTGAAGGAATTTTCATTAAGTATAAAAAAGTAAAGGTAATCTATGATAGCGACCTACTGCTAAATTATTTAAAAGAAATGTAATATGTACATTTGTTCTTTTCATAAATGATCGGACTCTCTTTATGAAAAATGCATCGCTATAATATTATTTCCATGTCGCCCCTTGTGTACATTATAATGAACGTTACAAATTTTCCTGTAGAATCAGCTGGTCTTGAAAGGTGTCGATTTTGTTGATTAAATATATATATATATATATATATGCATGCAAAATTTTAAGCAGTCATACTGTAATAAACCCTAGAATTGCCCCATCAGATCAATTGTTGCTGGTTGGGTAAGTAGAGTAAATATGTCGGAATACGAAATGCATAAGCAAATCAAAGTATTTTTTCTTTAATTTTTATGCATAATATCTTTTAGCTGAAAAATGATGTTATGCAGAATAATTTAAAATGAAATAAATTATAATTGTTCCTTAAGAAAACCTCTTACCGTATGCTTTATTTTTAAAGAGAAGCAAACAAGGCTATAACGACCCGGAATATGCGATCTAAAACCAAGTAATAAAAAATAAAAAAATGTGGAACGCTTCACGATTTTGCGTGTCATCCTTGCGCAGGGGCCATGCTAATCTTCTCTGTATCGTTCCAATTTTAGTATATGTACTGCCGAAGCGAGTACGTTGCACTTTAAGTGTCACGTCGTATATATAGTACGTCAGAACCTGTTTATTTTTCTAGTGGTGTTGTAATTGCTTCTAAAATGTACGTTACATTGTCGCCTGTGGAAGTTTCGATTCAGCATTATTCTTCGAACAACTCAATACACAATAGTAGCTACAATCCAACTGAATGACAATTCTGGAATGCGATCAATGAAATTCAGGTTGACGATACATATAATAAGAATGGATGACATTGGAACAACCATTAGATGTAGCTACTTACGGATATGAACATTCGATTTGCAGCGCCATCTACATATCGTTGTTGATGGTGTAATATGATATTTTATGATTCTTTTTCCCCTCTTTTTTTTATTTAGCTGGGTAAAAATGTTTAGGATAAAATTGTGTCCCTAGTTATAGAATGCAAATATAACTACTTTAAAAATATAAAGAAAATTAAAATGTATGGATTTCTAGAAATATTCAAGAATATTTCGACGGAATACATTAGATTGTAATGAGAGGTATTACCACTTTTGTAAATGAAAAATAATGTATATGAACTTTCTGAAAAGTTGGCCAGTCATACTTACCTGGCACTGGGGATGCCTTGATCAACAAGGAGGCTCCCCCGAGCAGAGACCCTCCATTGCACTTCGGTGGGTTGACGTTCGCCACATCCGCAAATCGCGGTTGCTTGGGGTGCACAATTTTTGGTAGCTGGGACTGCGTTCGCGCTGTCCCTGTCTTAAGTAAAGGAAAGAATTCACTTAGAAAATTGTTACCACGGAGGTGTCCGTTCAGAACCGTAGCCCTTGTGGAAGAATATTCATTTCTTTCGCATCATAACGAGAAATCATTTTCTGTGGAAATTGCTGCTGTTACTCGCATATTAATATGCATCTCTGTCCATATGGATGAACGCATGTACATATCTCTATTCATTCGTAGGAGATACCTAAACCTAATTCAGGAATGCATGCATAGCGGGTACAATTGCATATGAAATTATGGACATCCCTAAATAAAGGGGGGCAACTGCCGTTTCATTTTTGCGCTTAATTGTACACTTCGAATAACGAAATTTCATTAAATAAAGTGGACAATTTAATGAATATTCTGTGCAAATTCATCATGAAAAAGTTTGTCTTTAAATTAAATTTTTATAGACTCTCAAAATATAAAAGTGTCAATCAGCAAAATGCTTTTCTTACATGCACACACAAAATTTCTCGCTGCCATCTACAAAATTTACGTAGATATCAAAATTAGTGATTTTGTTATAGGATAACATTTCTCTTTATTAAGTGTTCCTTCGACTTGCATGTAGCATTCGAAATATTTCAGTTTTAAATATGTTCACAATTTCTTTTTCTTTTTTCCCTTGAATGCTCTTTTATATTTTAAGAATTTTTCTCACTTTTGGAACGACATGTTATAATTGTTCGAGTTTGTTTTAGAAGTAATTGCTGCAAAGATATTTTAAATATTGTTTTGTGTTAAATGAAACTGATTTTCTGCTGTTGCATCTGGCAACGAGGATTTTGTGGTTATTAAAAATAGAACGAGTGAGATCGTCTCTCTCACTTGGAACTGACGTAGTCTCTGTTTTGATTTTAGTCTTTAAAAACACTTTCAGTCGTTGGTCAGATTGTCCTAAAATAAGAAATGTTTATTTTATGTAGTATCGGTCGTTTACAATTTGCACTTTAAAACGTAGTCATAAACCGATAAGCGTAATGATCTCGGCCTCTAGGGGGGATAAAATGTGAGAATTCTTCCTTTAAAGTAAAATATCCCGTCGGAGTTGGAAAAAAAAAAAAAAATCCCATGTTCCTAAAAGATTCGCAATTGCTAAAAACTTTGCTTCGACTCGGGGTGGGGGTGGAAAAGTCAATTTAATTCACCTTTCCCTATGCCACTAAACCAAGATATAAAAATTTGACACTATTTCTGCGAACATGGCATTTTTAAAATATGTTGTTATGAAAATGATTTCGAAACCTGCTTGTTTCTGAAATGCTCGATAGTAAAAACGTAGTGCAGGCGTTCAATAATGTAAACAATTAAGATAGGTAATGCACCATTATTACTATTCCGCTGTTTTTTCTTATATGTTTAAATGAAATTTCGTCCTTCTATTACAAATAGATCCTTTTGGATATGGAATTGAAGTAGCAGTGATAACAGCTCCATCTTATGATTTAAGAAGTAATAATCCTTAATGAATTATTAATCTAGCAGCTTCGACTAAAATCCTCTTTTTTCATTTCAGTAACGGCATTTTCCACTAGGATAAAAAGCAGGGTTAATTGAAATTCTCTCTGTTACAATTTCTAAATTATTTGCTTTTCCCACTTCACTCATCGTCAATTCCTGTAAGACGCAGATTCCACTGAGACTTAACAATGGCGGCGCTTGAGTCGACATGACTTCACATTCTCTTATTCAGCTCCAAATACCATATTATTAGTATTGTTTTGCAGAGAGAGAAACGAATATCATCTCTCTGATTTTTACCGATTTTATAATTCGATTGCTGTGTTTAAATTGTACAGAAGATATTTTACTGTGGATACGATCGCTCATTAACTGGGTACAATTTGTAGTGGAAATTTTCAACCAACAACATTTATTTATTCGCGGCTATTTTTACCACTATAATTAGAGACATTATGTTTTTATAAATTTTCATGGAACAAAGCGCCGCATACTTACTTGGCGTCGGAGATGCCCTGATCAAGGAGGGGGCTCTCCCGGTTGGAGGCCGTCCATTGCACTTCGGTCGGCTGACAATTGCCACTTCCGCAAAGTGTGGTTGGTTGGGGCGCATAATTTTTGGTAGTCGGGACTGCGTTCGCGCTGCTCCCGGTTCTTATAAAGAAAGATAATTCGCTCGTTACAATATTTCAATTCTGCAACAGTTGAGGTTGTCATTTGGCATTCATTTAAAACAATTTATCCGAGTCCTCCTAATCCATAAAATATATTTTTATTTTCATAAAGATAAATAACATTATTCGTTTCCTCTTCAGTTGAATTAGATTAAAAGTGAGCAAATGATGAAAATCCAGTTGATAGCCGATAACAAATAATCGGATCAAATTCTATAAACGATATCATTAGACATGGAAGAGTTAAGAATTTGTTTCGTCGAAGTTTCCAGGTAGGGCATTTCTAATCATGGAGATAGCGCAACAAAATATGATTACTTCGCAAGGATTTCGAGAACAAAGGAAGTAAAATTTTAGAATCTTCATTCTGCCTCAAACGAAATAAATTTCACGTAGAAATCACACTTTCTAATAAATTAAGAAAAGAAAAAAAATGTAGTAAAAACCTTTAGCTGACTACATAAATAGCTACAACTAATAGCTGACAAAAAGATTATTTGGACAATTAACCACAATGTAGCAAATGGATATTTTCTAAATATAGCGTAATGCGTGGTACATTTGATGAAAATATATTCAGCGTTAAGTGACTAATTCGCATAATATCTGAAGGAATTTTCATTAAGTATAAAAAAGTAAAGGTAATCTATGATAGCGACCTACTGCTAAATTATTTAAAAGAAATGTAATATGTACATTTGTTCTTTTCATAAATGATCGGACTCTCTTTATGAAAAATGCATCGCTATAATATTATTTCCATGTCGCCCCTTGTGTACATTATAATGAACGTTACAAATTTTCCTGTAGAATCAGCTGGTCTTGAAAGGTGTCGATTTTGTTGATTAAATATATATATATATATATATATATATATATGCATGCAAAATTTTAAGCAGTCATACTGTAATAAACCCTAGAATTGCCCCATCAGATCAATTGTTGCTGGTTGGGTAAGTAGAGTAAATATGTCGGAATACGAAATGCATAAGCAAATCAAAGTATTTTTTCTTTAATTTTTATGCATAATATCTTTTAGCTGAAAAATGATGTTATGCAGAATAATTTAAAATGAAATAAATTATAATTGTTCCTTAAGAAAACCTCTTACCGTATGCTTTATTTTTAAAGAGAAGCAAACAAGGCTATAACGACCCGGAATATGCGATCTAAAACCAAGTAATAAAAAATAAAAAAATGTGGAACGCTTCACGATTTTGCGTGTCATCCTTGCGCAGGGGCCATGCTAATCTTCTCTGTATCGTTCCAATTTTAGTATATGTACTGCCGAAGCGAGTACGTTGCACTTTAAGTGTCACGTCGTATATATAGTACGTCAGAACCTGTTTATTTTTCTAGTGGTGTTGTAATTGCTTCTAAAATGTACGTTACATTGTCGCCTGTGGAAGTTTCGATTCAGCATTATTCTTCGAACAACTCAATACACAATAGTAGCTACAATCCAACTGAATGACAATTCTGGAATGCGATCAATGAAATTCAGGTTGACGATACATATAATAAGAATGGATGACATTGGAACAACCATTAGATGTAGCTACTTACGGATATGAACATTCGATTTGCAGCGCCATCTACATATCGTTGTTGATGGTGTAATATGATATTTTATGATTCTTTTTCCCCTCTTTTTTTATTTAGCTGGGTAAAAATGTTTAGGATAAAATTGTGTCCCTAGTTATAGAATGCAAATATAACTACTTTAAAAATATAAAGAAAATTAAAATGTATGGATTTCTAGAAATATTCAAGAATATTTCGACGGAATACATTAGATTGTAATGAGAGGTATTACCACTTTTGTAAATGAAAAATAATGTATATGAACTTTCTGAAAAGTTGGCCAGTCATACTTACCTGGCACTGGGGATGCCTTGATCAACAAGGAGGCTCCCCCGAGCAGAGACCCTCCATTGCACTTCGGTGGGTTGACGTTCGCCACATCCGCAAATCGCGGTTGCTTGGGGTGCACAATTTTTGGTAGCTGGGACTGCGTTCGCGCTGTCCCTGTCTTAAGTAAAGGAAAGAATTCACTTAGAAAATTGTTACCACGGAGGTGTCCGTTCAGAACCGTAGCCCTTGTGGAAGAATATTCATTTCTTTCGCATCATAACGAGAAATCATTTTCTGTGGAAATTGCTGCTGTTACTCGCATATTAATATGCATCTCTGTCCATATGGATGAACGCATGTACATATCTCTATTCATTCGTAGGAGATACCTAAACCTAATTCAGGAATGCATGCATAGCGGGTACAATTGCATATGAAATTATGGACATCCCTAAATAAAGGGGGGCAACTGCTGTTTCATTTTTGCGCTTAATTGTACACTTCGAATAACGAAATTTCATTAAATAAAGTGGACAATTTAATGAATATTCTGTGCAAATTCATCATGAAAAAGTTTGTCTTTAAATTAAATTTTTATAGACTCTCAAAATATAAAAGTGTCAATCAGTAAAATGCTTTTCTTACATGCACACACAAAATTTCTCGCTGCCATCTACAAAATTTACGTAGATATCAAAATTAGTGATTTTGTTATAGGATAACATTTCTCTTTATTAAGTGTTCCTTCGACTTGCATGTAGCATTCGAAATATTTCAGTTTTAAATATGTTCACAATTTCTTTTTCTTTTTTCCCTTGAATGCTCTTTTATATTTTAAGAATTTTTCTCACTTTTGGAACGACATGTTATAATTGTTCGAGTTTGTTTTAGAAGTAATTGCTGCAAAGATATTTTAAATATTGTTTTGTGTTAAATGAAACTGATTTTCTGCTGTTGCATCTGGCAACGAGGATTTTGTGGTTATTAAAAATAGAACGAGTGAGATCGTCTCTCTCACTTGGAACTGACGTAGTCTCTGTTTTGATTTTAGTCTTTAAAAACACTTTCAGTCGTTGGTCAGATTGTCCTAAAATAAGAAATGTTTATTTTATGTAGTATCGGTCGTTTACAATTTGCACTTTAAAACGTAGTCATAAACCGATAAGCGTAATGATCTCGGCCTCTAGGGGGGATAAAATGTGAGAATTCTTCCTTTAAAGTAAAATATCCCGTCGGAGTTGGAAAAAAAAAAAAAAATCCCATGTTCCTAAAAGATTCGCAATTGCTAAAAACTTTGCTTCGACTCGGGGTGGGGGTGGAAAAGTCAATTTAATTCACCTTTCCCTATGCCACTAAACCAAGATATAAAAATTTGACACTATTTCTGCGAACATGGCATTTTTAAAATATGTTGTTATGAAAATGATTTCGAAACCTGCTTGTTTCTGAAATGCTCGATAGTAAAAACGTAGTGCAGGCGTTCAATAATGTAAACAATTAAGATAGGTAATGCACCATTATTACTATTCCGCTGTTTTTTCTTATATGTTTAAATGAAATTTCGTCCTTCTATTACAAATAGATCCTTTTGGATATGGAATTGAAGTAGCAGTGATAACAGCTCCATCTTATGATTTAAGAAGTAATAATCCTTAATGAATTATTAATCTAGCAGCTTCGACTAAAATCCTCTTTTTTCATTTCAGTAACGGCATTTTCCACTAGGATAAAAAGCAGGGTTAATTGAAATTCTCTCTGTTACAATTTCTAAATTATTTGCTTTTCCCACTTCACTCATCGTCAATTCCTGTAAGACGCAGATTCCACTGAGACTTAACAATGGCGGCGCTTGAGTCGACATGACTTCACATTCTCTTATTCAGCTCCAAATACCATATTATTAGTATTGTTTTGCAGAGAGAGAAACGAATATCATCTCTCTGATTTTTACCGATTTTATAATTCGATTGCTGTGTTTAAATTGTACAGAAGATATTTTACTGTGGATACGATCGCTCATTAACTGGGTACAATTTGTAGTGGAAATTTTCAACCAACAACATTTATTTATTCGCGGCTATTTTTACCACTATAATTAGAGACATTATGTTTTTATAAATTTTCATGGAACAAAGCGCCGCATACTTACTTGGCGTCGGAGATGCCCTGATCAAGGAGGGGGCTCTCCCGGTTGGAGGCCGTCCATTGCACTTCGGTCGGCTGACAATTGCCACTTCCGCAAAGTGTGGTTGGTTGGGGCGCATAATTTTTGGTAGTCGGGACTGCGTTCGCGCTGCTCCCGGTTCTTATAAAGAAAGATAATTCGCTCGTTACAATATTTCAATTCTGCAACAGTTGAGGTTGTCATTTGGCATTCATTTAAAACAATTTATCCGAGTCCTCCTAATCCATAAAATATATTTTTATTTTCATAAAGATAAATAACATTATTCGTTTCCTCTTCAGTTGAATTAGATTAAAAGTGAGCAAATGATGAAAATCCAGTTGATAGCCGATAACAAATAATCGGATCAAATTCTATAAACGATATCATTAGACATGGAAGAGTTAAGAATTTGTTTCGTCGAAGTTTCCAGGTAGGGCATTTCTAATCATGGAGATAGCGCAACAAAATATGATTACTTCGCAAGGATTTCGAGAACAAAGGAAGTAAAATTTTAGAATCTTCATTCTGCCTCAAACGAAATAAATTTCACGTAGAAATCACACTTTCTAATAAATTAAGAAAAGAAAAAAAATGTAGTAAAAACCTTTAGCTGACTACATAAATAGCTACAACTAATAGCTGACAAAAAGATTATTTGGACAATTAACCACAATGTAGCAAATGGATATTTTCTAAATATAGCGTAATGCGTGGTACATTTGATGAAAATATATTCAGCGTTAAGTGACTAATTCGCATAATATCTGAAGGAATTTTCATTAAGTATAAAAAAGTAAAGGTAATCTATGATAGCGACCTACTGCTAAATTATTTAAAAGAAATGTAATATGTACATTTGTTCTTTTCATAAATGATCGGACTCTCTTTATGAAAAATGCATCGCTATAATATTATTTCCATGTCGCCCCTTGTGTACATTATAATGAACGTTACAAATTTTCCTGTAGAATCAGCTGGTCTTGAAAGGTGTCGATTTTGTTGATTAAATATATATATATATATATATATGCATGCAAAATTTTAAGCAGTCATACTGTAATAAACCCTAGAATTGCCCCATCAGATCAATTGTTGCTGGTTGGGTAAGTAGAGTAAATATGTCGGAATACGAAATGCATAAGCAAATCAAAGTATTTTTTCTTTAATTTTTATGCATAATATCTTTTAGCTGAAAAATGATGTTATGCAGAATAATTTAAAATGAAATAAATTATAATTGTTCCTTAAGAAAACCTCTTACCGTATGCTTTATTTTTAAAGAGAAGCAAACAAGGCTATAACGACCCGGAATATGCGATCTAAAACCAAGTAATAAAAAATAAAAAAATGTGGAACGCTTCACGATTTTGCGTGTCATCCTTGCGCAGGGGCCATGCTAATCTTCTCTGTATCGTTCCAATTTTAGTATATGTACTGCCGAAGCGAGTACGTTGCACTTTAAGTGTCACGTCGTATATATAGTACGTCAGAACCTGTTTATTTTTCTAGTGGTGTTGTAATTGCTTCTAAAATGTACGTTACATTGTCGCCTGTGGAAGTTTCGATTCAGCATTATTCTTCGAACAACTCAATACACAATAGTAGCTACAATCCAACTGAATGACAATTCTGGAATGCGATCAATGAAATTCAGGTTGACGATACATATAATAAGAATGGATGACATTGGAACAACCATTAGATGTAGCTACTTACGGATATGAACATTCGATTTGCAGCGCCATCTACATATCGTTGTTGATGGTGTAATATGATATTTTATGATTCTTTTTCCCCTCTTTTTTTTATTTAGCTGGGTAAAAATGTTTAGGATAAAATTGTGTCCCTAGTTATAGAATGCAAATATAACTACTTTAAAAATATAAAGAAAATTAAAATGTATGGATTTCTAGAAATATTCAAGAATATTTCGACGGAATACATTAGATTGTAATGAGAGGTATTACCACTTTTGTAAATGAAAAATAATGTATATGAACTTTCTGAAAAGTTGGCCAGTCATACTTACCTGGCACTGGGGATGCCTTGATCAACAAGGAGGCTCCCCCGAGCAGAGACCCTCCATTGCACTTCGGTGGGTTGACGTTCGCCACATCCGCAAATCGCGGTTGCTTGGGGTGCACAATTTTTGGTAGCTGGGACTGCGTTCGCGCTGTCCCTGTCTTAAGTAAAGGAAAGAATTCACTTAGAAAATTGTTACCACGGAGGTGTCCGTTCAGAACCGTAGCCCTTGTGGAAGAATATTCATTTCTTTCGCATCATAACGAGAAATCATTTTCTGTGGAAATTGCTGCTGTTACTCGCATATTAATATGCATCTCTGTCCATATGGATGAACGCATGTACATATCTCTATTCATTCGTAGGAGATACCTAAACCTAATTCAGGAATGCATGCATAGCGGGTACAATTGCATATGAAATTATGGACATCCCTAAATAAAGGGGGGCAACTGCCGTTTCATTTTTGCGCTTAATTGTACACTTCGAATAACGAAATTTCATTAAATAAAGTGGACAATTTAATGAATATTCTGTGCAAATTCATCATGAAAAAGTTTGTCTTTAAATTAAATTTTTATAGACTCTCAAAATATAAAAGTGTCAATCAGCAAAATGCTTTTCTTACATGCACACACAAAATTTCTCGCTGCCATCTACAAAATTTACGTAGATATCAAAATTAGTGATTTTGTTATAGGATAACATTTCTCTTTATTAAGTGTTCCTTCGACTTGCATGTAGCATTCGAAATATTTCAGTTTTAAATATGTTCACAATTTCTTTTTCTTTTTTCCCTTGAATGCTCTTTTATATTTTAAGAATTTTTCTCACTTTTGGAACGACATGTTATAATTGTTCGAGTTTGTTTTAGAAGTAATTGCTGCAAAGATATTTTAAATATTGTTTTGTGTTAAATGAAACTGATTTTCTGCTGTTGCATCTGGCAACGAGGATTTTGTGGTTATTAAAAATAGAACGAGTGAGATCGTCTCTCTCACTTGGAACTGACGTAGTCTCTGTTTTGATTTTAGTCTTTAAAAACACTTTCAGTCGTTGGTCAGATTGTCCTAAAATAAGAAATGTTTATTTTATGTAGTATCGGTCGTTTACAATTTGCACTTAAAAACGTAGTCATAAACCGATAAGCGTAATGATCTCGGCCTCTAGGGGGGATAAAATGTGAGAATTCTTCCTTTAAAGTAAAATATCCCGTCGGAGTTGGAAAAAAAAAAAAAAATCCCATGTTCCTAAAAGATTCGCAATTGCTAAAAACTTTGCTTCGACTCGGGGTGGGGGTGGAAAAGTCAATTTAATTCACCTTTCCCTATGCCACTAAACCAAGATATAAAAATTTGACACGATTTCTGCGAACATGGCATTTTTAAAATATGTTGTTATGAAAATGATTTCGAAACCTGCTTGTTTCTGAAATGCTCGATAGTAAAAACGTAGTGCAGGCGTTCAATAATGTAAACAATTAAGATAGGTAATGCACCATTATTACTATTCCGCTGTTTTTTCTTATATGTTTAAATGAAATTTCGTCCTTCTATTACAAATAGATCCTTTTGGATATGGAATTGAAGTAGCAGTGATAACAGCTCCATCTTATGATTTAAGAAGTAATAATCCTTAATGAATTATTAATCTAGCAGCTTCGACTAAAATCCTCTTTTTTCATTTCAGTAACGGCATTTTCCACTAGGATAAAAAGCAGGGTTAATTGAAATTCTCTCTGTTACAATTTCTAAATTATTTGCTTTTCCCACTTCACTCATCGTCAATTCCTGTAAGACGCAGATTCCACTGAGACTTAACAATGGCGGCGCTTGAGTCGACATGACTTCACATTCTCTTATTCAGCTCCAAATACCATATTATTAGTATTGTTTTGCAGAGAGAGAAACGAATATCATCTCTCTGATTTTTACCGATTTTATAATTCGATTGCTGTGTTTAAATTGTACAGAAGATATTTTACTGTGGATACGATCGCTCATTAACTGGGTACAATTTGTAGTGGAAATTTTCAACCAACAACATTTATTTATTCGCGGCTATTTTTACCACTATAATTAGAGACATTATGTTTTTATAAATTTTCATGGAACAAAGCGCCGCATACTTACTTGGCGTCGGAGATGCCCTGATCAAGGAGGGGGCTCTCCCGGTTGGAGGCCGTCCATTGCACTTCGGTCGGCTGACAATTGCCACTTCCGCAAAGTGTGGTTGGTTGGGGCGCATAATTTTTGGTAGTCGGGACTGCGTTCGCGCTGCTCCCGGTTCTTATAAAGAAAGATAATTCGCTCGTTACAATATTTCAATTCTGCAACAGTTGAGGTTGTCATTTGGCATTCATTTAAAACAATTTATCCGAGTCCTCCTAATCCATAAAATATATTTTTATTTTCATAAAGATAAATAACATTATTCGTTTCCTCTTCAGTTGAATTAGATTAAAAGTGAGCAAATGATGAAAATCCAGTTGATAGCCGATAACAAATAATCGGATCAAATTCTATAAACGATATCATTAGACATGGAAGAGTTAAGAATTTGTTTCGTCGAAGTTTCCAGGTAGGGCATTTCTAATCATGGAGATAGCGCAACAAAATATGATTACTTCGCAAGGATTTCGAGAACAAAGGAAGTAAAATTTTAGAATCTTCATTCTGCCTCAAACGAAATAAATTTCACGTAGAAATCACACTTTCTAATAAATTAAGAAAAGAAAAAAAATGTAGTAAAAACCTTTAGCTGACTACATAAATAGCTACAACTAATAGCTGACAAAAAGATTATTTGGACAATTAACCACAATGTAGCAAATGGATATTTTCTAAATATAGCGTAATGCGTGGTACATTTGATGAAAATATATTCAGCGTTAAGTGACTAATTCGCATAATATCTGAAGGAATTTTCATTAAGTATAAAAAAGTAAAGGTAATCTATGATAGCGACCTACTGCTAAATTATTTAAAAGAAATGTAATATGTACATTTGTTCTTTTCATAAATGATCGGACTCTCTTTATGAAAAATGCATCGCTATAATATTATTTCCATGTCGCCCCTTGTGTACATTATAATGAACGTTACAAATTTTCCTGTAGAATCAGCTGGTCTTGAAAGGTGTCGATTTTGTTGATTAAATATATATATATATATATATATATGCATGCAAAATTTTAAGCAGTCATACTGTAATAAACCCTAGAATTGCCCCATCAGATCAATTGTTGCTGGTTGGGTAAGTAGAGTAAATATGTCGGAATACGAAATGCATAAGCAAATCAAAGTATTTTTTCTTTAATTTTTATGCATAATATCTTTTAGCTGAAAAATGATGTTATGCAGAATAATTTAAAATGAAATAAATTATAATTGTTCCTTAAGAAAACCTCTTACCGTATGCTTTATTTTTAAAGAGAAGCAAACAAGGCTATAACGACCCGGAATATGCGATCTAAAACCAAGTAATAAAAAATAAAAAAATGTGGAACGCTTCACGATTTTGCGTGTCATCCTTGCGCAGGGGCCATGCTAATCTTCTCTGTATCGTTCCAATTTTAGTATATGTACTGCCGAAGCGAGTACGTTGCACTTTAAGTGTCACGTCGTATATATAGTACGTCAGAACCTGTTTATTTTTCTAGTGGTGTTGTAATTGCTTCTAAAATGTACGTTACATTGTCGCCTGTGGAAGTTTCGATTCAGCATTATTCTTCGAACAACTCAATACACAATAGTAGCTACAATCCAACTGAATGACAATTCTGGAATGCGATCAATGAAATTCAGGTTGACGATACATATAATAAGAATGGATGACATTGGAACAACCATTAGATGTAGCTACTTACGGATATGAACATTCGATTTGCAGCGCCATCTACATATCGTTGTTGATGGTGTAATATGATATTTTATGATTCTTTTTCCCCTCTTTTTTTATTTAGCTGGGTAAAAATGTTTAGGATAAAATTGTGTCCCTAGTTATAGAATGCAAATATAACTACTTTAAAAATATAAAGAAAATTAAAATGTATGGATTTCTAGAAATATTCAAGAATATTTCGACGGAATACATTAGATTGTAATGAGAGGTATTACCACTTTTGTAAATGAAAAATAATGTATATGAACTTTCTGAAAAGTTGGCCAGTCATACTTACCTGGCACTGGGGATGCCTTGATCAACAAGGAGGCTCCCCCGAGCAGAGACCCTCCATTGCACTTCGGTGGGTTGACGTTCGCCACATCCGCAAATCGCGGTTGCTTGGGGTGCACAATTTTTGGTAGCTGGGACTGCGTTCGCGCTGTCCCTGTCTTAAGTAAAGGAAAGAATTCACTTAGAAAATTGTTACCACGGAGGTGTCCGTTCAGAACCGTAGCCCTTGTGGAAGAATATTCATTTCTTTCGCATCATAACGAGAAATCATTTTCTGTGGAAATTGCTGCTGTTACTCGCATATTAATATGCATCTCTGTCCATATGGATGAACGCATGTACATATCTCTATTCATTCGTAGGAGATACCTAAACCTAATTCAGGAATGCATGCATAGCGGGTACAATTGCATATGAAATTATGGACATCCCTAAATAAAGGGGGGCAACTGCCGTTTCATTTTTGCGCTTAATTGTACACTTCGAATAACGAAATTTCATTAAATAAAGTGGACAATTTAATGAATATTCTGTGCAAATTCATCATGAAAAAGTTTGTCTTTAAATTAAATTTTTATAGACTCTCAAAATATAAAAGTGTCAATCAGCAAAATGCTTTTCTTACATGCACACACAAAATTTCTCGCTGCCATCTACAAAATTTACGTAGATATCAAAATTAGTGATTTTGTTATAGGATAACATTTCTCTTTATTAAGTGTTCCTTCGACTTGCATGTAGCATTCGAAATATTTCAGTTTTAAATATGTTCACAATTTCTTTTTCTTTTTTCCCTTGAATGCTCTTTTATATTTTAAGAATTTTTCTCACTTTTGGAACGACATGTTATAATTGTTCGAGTTTGTTTTAGAAGTAATTGCTGCAAAGATATTTTAAATATTGTTTTGTGTTAAATGAAACTGATTTTCTGCTGTTGCATCTGGCAACGAGGATTTTGTGGTTATTAAAAATAGAACGAGTGAGATCGTCTCTCTCACTTGGAACTGACGTAGTCTCTGTTTTGATTTTAGTCTTTAAAAACACTTTCAGTCGTTGGTCAGATTGTCCTAAAATAAGAAATGTTTATTTTATGTAGTATCGGTCGTTTACAATTTGCACTTTAAAACGTAGTCATAAACCGATAAGCGTAATGATCTCGGCCTCTAGGGGGGATAAAATGTGAGAATTCTTCCTTTAAAGTAAAATATCCCGTCGGAGTTGGAAAAAAAAAAAAAAATCCCATGTTCCTAAAAGATTCGCAATTGCTAAAAACTTTGCTTCGACTCGGGGTGGGGGTGGAAAAGTCAATTTAATTCACCTTTCCCTATGCCACTAAACCAAGATATAAAAATTTGACACTATTTCTGCGAACATGGCATTTTTAAAATATGTTGTTATGAAAATGATTTCGAAACCTGCTTGTTTCTGAAATGCTCGATAGTAAAAACGTAGTGCAGGCGTTCAATAATGTAAACAATTAAGATAGGTAATGCACCATTATTACTATTCCGCTGTTTTTTCTTATATGTTTAAATGAAATTTCGTCCTTCTATTACAAATAGATCCTTTTGGATATGGAATTGAAGTAGCAGTGATAACAGCTCCATCTTATGATTTAAGAAGTAATAATCCTTAATGAATTATTAATCTAGCAGCTTCGACTAAAATCCTCTTTTTTCATTTCAGTAACGGCATTTTCCACTAGGATAAAAAGCAGGGTTAATTGAAATTCTCTCTGTTACAATTTCTAAATTATTTGCTTTTCCCACTTCACTCATCGTCAATTCCTGTAAGACGCAGATTCCACTGAGACTTAACAATGGCGGCGCTTGAGTCGACATGACTTCACATTCTCTTATTCAGCTCCAAATACCATATTATTAGTATTGTTTTGCAGAGAGAGAAACGAATATCATCTCTCTGATTTTTACCGATTTTATAATTCGATTGCTGTGTTTAAATTGTACAGAAGATATTTTACTGTGGATACGATCGCTCATTAACTGGGTACAATTTGTAGTGGAAATTTTCAACCAACAACATTTATTTATTCGCGGCTATTTTTACCACTATAATTAGAGACATTATGTTTTTATAAATTTTCATGGAACAAAGCGCCGCATGCTTACTTGGCGTCGGAGATGCCCTGATCAAGGAGGGGGCTCTCCCGGTTGGAGGCCGTCCATTGCACTTCGGTCGGCTGACAATTGCCACTTCCGCAAAGTGTGGTTGGTTGGGGCGCATAATTTTTGGTAGTCGGGACTGCGTTCGCGCTGCTCCCGGTTCTTATAAAGAAAGATAATTCGCTCGTTACAATATTTCAATTCTGCAACAGTTGAGGTTGTCATTTGGCATTCATTTAAAACAATTTATCCGAGTCCTCCTAATCCATAAAATATATTTTTATTTTCATAAAGATAAATAACATTATTCGTTTCCTCTTCAGTTGAATTAGATTAAAAGTGAGCAAATGATGAAAATCCAGTTGATAGCCGATAACAAATAATCGGATCAAATTCTATAAACGATATCATTAGACATGGAAGAGTTAAGAATTTGTTTCGTCGAAGTTTCCAGGTAGGGCATTTCTAATCATGGAGATAGCGCAACAAAATATGATTACTTCGCAAGGATTTCGAGAACAAAGGAAGTAAAATTTTAGAATCTTCATTCTGCCTCAAACGAAATAAATTTCACGTAGAAATCACACTTTCTAATAAATTAAGAAAAGAAAAAAAATGTAGTAAAAACCTTTAGCTGACTACATAAATAGCTACAACTAATAGCTGACAAAAAGATTATTTGGACAATTAACCACAATGTAGCAAATGGATATTTTCTAAATATAGCGTAATGCGTGGTACATTTGATGAAAATATATTCAGCGTTAAGTGACTAATTCGCATAATATCTGAAGGAATTTTCATTAAGTATAAAAAAGTAAAGGTAATCTATGATAGCGACCTACTGCTAAATTATTTAAAAGAAATGTAATATGTACATTTGTTCTTTTCATAAATGATCGGACTCTCTTTATGAAAAATGCATCGCTATAATATTATTTCCATGTCGCCCCTTGTGTACATTATAATGAACGTTACAAATTTTCCTGTAGAATCAGCTGGTCTTGAAAGGTGTCGATTTTGTTGATTAAATATATATATATATATATATATGCATGCAAAATTTTAAGCAGTCATACTGTAATAAACCCTAGAATTGCCCCATCAGATCAATTGTTGCTGGTTGGGTAAGTAGAGTAAATATGTCGGAATACGAAATGCATAAGCAAATCAAAGTATTTTTTCTTTAATTTTTATGCATAATATCTTTTAGCTGAAAAATGATGTTATGCAGAATAATTTAAAATGAAATAAATTATAATTGTTCCTTAAGAAAACCTCTTACCGTATGCTTTATTTTTAAAGAGAAGCAAACAAGGCTATAACGACCCGGAATATGCGATCTAAAACCAAGTAATAAAAAATAAAAAAATGTGGAACGCTTCACGATTTTGCGTGTCATCCTTGCGCAGGGGCCATGCTAATCTTCTCTGTATCGTTCCAATTTTAGTATATGTACTGCCGAAGCGAGTACGTTGCACTTTAAGTGTCACGTCGTATATATAGTACGTCAGAACCTGTTTATTTTTCTAGTGGTGTTGTAATTGCTTCTAAAATGTACGTTACATTGTCGCCTGTGGAAGTTTCGATTCAGCATTATTCTTCGAACAACTCAATACACAATAGTAGCTACAATCCAACTGAATGACAATTCTGGAATGCGATCAATGAAATTCAGGTTGACGATACATATAATAAGAATGGATGACATTGGAACAACCATTAGATGTAGCTACTTACGGATATGAACATTCGATTTGCAGCGCCATCTACATATCGTTGTTGATGGTGTAATATGATATTTTATGATTCTTTTTCCCCTCTTTTTTTTATTTAGCTGGGTAAAAATGTTTAGGATAAAATTGTGTCCCTAGTTATAGAATGCAAATATAACTACTTTAAAAATATAAAGAAAATTAAAATGTATGGATTTCTAGAAATATTCAAGAATATTTCGACGGAATACATTAGATTGTAATGAGAGGTATTACCACTTTTGTAAATGAAAAATAATGTATATGAACTTTCTGAAAAGTTGGCCAGTCATACTTACCTGGCACTGGGGATGCCTTGATCAACAAGGAGGCTCCCCCGAGCAGAGACCCTCCATTGCACTTCGGTGGGTTGACGTTCGCCACATCCGCAAATCGCGGTTGCTTGGGGTGCACAATTTTTGGTAGCTGGGACTGCGTTCGCGCTGTCCCTGTCTTAAGTAAAGGAAAGAATTCACTTAGAAAATTGTTACCACGGAGGTGTCCGTTCAGAACCGTAGCCCTTGTGGAAGAATATTCATTTCTTTCGCATCATAACGAGAAATCATTTTCTGTGGAAATTGCTGCTGTTACTCGCATATTAATATGCATCTCTGTCCATATGGATGAACGCATGTACATATCTCTATTCATTCGTAGGAGATACCTAAACCTAATTCAGGAATGCATGCATAGCGGGTACAATTGCATATGAAATTATGGACATCCCTAAATAAAGGGGGGCAACTGCCGTTTCATTTTTGCGCTTAATTGTACACTTCGAATAACGAAATTTCATTAAATAAAGTGGACAATTTAATGAATATTCTGTGCAAATTCATCATGAAAAAGTTTGTCTTTAAATTAAATTTTTATAGACTCTCAAAATATAAAAGTGTCAATCAGCAAAATGCTTTTCTTACATGCACACACAAAATTTCTCGCTGCCATCTACAAAATTTACGTAGATATCAAAATTAGTGATTTTGTTATAGGATAACATTTCTCTTTATTAAGTGTTCCTTCGACTTGCATGTAGCATTCGAAATATTTCAGTTTTAAATATGTTCACAATTTCTTTTTCTTTTTTCCCTTGAATGCTCTTTTATATTTTAAGAATTTTTCTCACTTTTGGAACGACATGTTATAATTGTTCGAGTTTGTTTTAGAAGTAATTGCTGCAAAGATATTTTAAATATTGTTTTGTGTTAAATGAAACTGATTTTCTGCTGTTGCATCTGGCAACGAGGATTTTGTGGTTATTAAAAATAGAACGAGTGAGATCGTCTCTCTCACTTGGAACTGACGTAGTCTCTGTTTTGATTTTAGTCTTTAAAAACACTTTCAGTCGTTGGTCAGATTGTCCTAAAATAAGAAATGTTTATTTTATGTAGTATCGGTCGTTTACAATTTGCACTTTAAAACGTAGTCATAAACCGATAAGCGTAATGATCTCGGCCTCTAGGGGGGATAAAATGTGAGAATTCTTCCTTTAAAGTAAAATATCCCGTCGGAGTTGGAAAAAAAAAAAAAAATCCCATGTTCCTAAAAGATTCGCAATTGCTAAAAACTTTGCTTCGACTCGGGGTGGGGGTGGAAAAGTCAATTTAATTCACCTTTCCCTATGCCACTAAACCAAGATATAAAAATTTGACACTATTTCTGCGAACATGGCATTTTTAAAATATGTTGTTATGAAAATGATTTCGAAACCTGCTTGTTTCTGAAATGCTCGATAGTAAAAACGTAGTGCAGGCGTTCAATAATGTAAACAATTAAGATAGGTAATGCACCATTATTACTATTCCGCTGTTTTTTCTTATATGTTTAAATGAAATTTCGTCCTTCTATTACAAATAGATCCTTTTGGATATGGAATTGAAGTAGCAGTGATAACAGCTCCATCTTATGATTTAAGAAGTAATAATCCTTAATGAATTATTAATCTAGCAGCTTCGACTAAAATCCTCTTTTTTCATTTCAGTAACGGCATTTTCCACTAGGATAAAAAGCAGGGTTAATTGAAATTCTCTCTGTTACAATTTCTAAATTATTTGCTTTTCCCACTTCACTCATCGTCAATTCCTGTAAGACGCAGATTCCACTGAGACTTAACAATGGCGGCGCTTGAGTCGACATGACTTCACATTCTCTTATTCAGCTCCAAATACCATATTATTAGTATTGTTTTGCAGAGAGAGAAACGAATATCATCTCTCTGATTTTTACCGATTTTATAATTCGATTGCTGTGTTTAAATTGTACAGAAGATATTTTACTGTGGATACGATCGCTCATTAACTGGGTACAATTTGTAGTGGAAATTTTCAACCAACAACATTTATTTATTCGCGGCTATTTTTACCACTATAATTAGAGACATTATGTTTTTATAAATTTTCATGGAACAAAGCGCCGCATACTTACTTGGCGTCGGAGATGCCCTGATCAAGGAGGGGGCTCTCCCGGTTGGAGGCCGTCCATTGCACTTCGGTCGGCTGACAATTGCCACTTCCGCAAAGTGTGGTTGGTTGGGGCGCATAATTTTTGGTAGTCGGGACTGCGTTCGCGCTGCTCCCGGTTCTTATAAAGAAAGATAATTCGCTCGTTACAATATTTCAATTCTGCAACAGTTGAGGTTGTCATTTGGCATTCATTTAAAACAATTTATCCGAGTCCTCCTAATCCATAAAATATATTTTTATTTTCATAAAGATAAATAACATTATTCGTTTCCTCTTCAGTTGAATTAGATTAAAAGTGAGCAAATGATGAAAATCCAGTTGATAGCCGATAACAAATAATCGGATCAAATTCTATAAACGATATCATTAGACATGGAAGAGTTAAGAATTTGTTTCGTCGAAGTTTCCAGGTAGGGCATTTCTAATCATGGAGATAGCGCAACAAAATATGATTACTTCGCAAGGATTTCGAGAACAAAGGAAGTAAAATTTTAGAATCTTCATTCTGCCTCAAACGAAATAAATTTCACGTAGAAATCACACTTTCTAATAAATTAAGAAAAGAAAAAAAATGTAGTAAAAACCTTTAGCTGACTACATAAATAGCTACAACTAATAGCTGACAAAAAGATTATTTGGACAATTAACCACAATGTAGCAAATGGATATTTTCTAAATATAGCGTAATGCGTGGTACATTTGATGAAAATATATTCAGCGTTAAGTGACTAATTCGCATAATATCTGAAGGAATTTTCATTAAGTATAAAAAAGTAAAGGTAATCTATGATAGCGACCTACTGCTAAATTATTTAAAAGAAATGTAATATGTACATTTGTTCTTTTCATAAATGATCGGACTCTCTTTATGAAAAATGCATCGCTATAATATTATTTCCATGTCGCCCCTTGTGTACATTATAATGAACGTTACAAATTTTCCTGTAGAATCAGCTGGTCTTGAAAGGTGTCGATTTTGTTGATTAAATATATATATATATATATATATATATATATGCATGCAAAATTTTAAGCAGTCATACTGTAATAAACCCTAGAATTGCCCCATCAGATCAATTGTTGCTGGTTGGGTAAGTAGAGTAAATATGTCGGAATACGAAATGCATAAGCAAATCAAAGTATTTTTTCTTTAATTTTTATGCATAATATCTTTTAGCTGAAAAATGATGTTATGCAGAATAATTTAAAATGAAATAAATTATAATTGTTCCTTAAGAAAACCTCTTACCGTATGCTTTATTTTTAAAGAGAAGCAAACAAGGCTATAACGACCCGGAATATGCGATCTAAAACCAAGTAATAAAAAATAAAAAAATGTGGAACGCTTCACGATTTTGCGTGTCATCCTTGCGCAGGGGCCATGCTAATCTTCTCTGTATCGTTCCAATTTTAGTATATGTACTGCCGAAGCGAGTACGTTGCACTTTAAGTGTCACGTCGTATATATAGTACGTCAGAACCTGTTTATTTTTCTAGTGGTGTTGTAATTGCTTCTAAAATGTACGTTACATTGTCGCCTGTGGAAGTTTCGATTCAGCATTATTCTTCGAACAACTCAATACACAATAGTAGCTACAATCCAACTGAATGACAATTCTGGAATGCGATCAATGAAATTCAGGTTGACGATACATATAATAAGAATGGATGACATTGGAACAACCATTAGATGTAGCTACTTACGGATATGAACATTCGATTTGCAGCGCCATCTACATATCGTTGTTGATGGTGTAATATGATATTTTATGATTCTTTTTCCCCTCTTTTTTTATTTAGCTGGGTAAAAATGTTTAGGATAAAATTGTGTCCCTAGTTATAGAATGCAAATATAACTACTTTAAAAATATAAAGAAAATTAAAATGTATGGATTTCTAGAAATATTCAAGAATATTTCGACGGAATACATTAGATTGTAATGAGAGGTATTACCACTTTTGTAAATGAAAAATAATGTATATGAACTTTCTGAAAAGTTGGCCAGTCATACTTACCTGGCACTGGGGATGCCTTGATCAACAAGGAGGCTCCCCCGAGCAGAGACCCTCCATTGCACTTCGGTGGGTTGACGTTCGCCACATCCGCAAATCGCGGTTGCTTGGGGTGCACAATTTTTGGTAGCTGGGACTGCGTTCGCGCTGTCCCTGTCTTAAGTAAAGGAAAGAATTCACTTAGAAAATTGTTACCACGGAGGTGTCCGTTCAGAACCGTAGCCCTTGTGGAAGAATATTCATTTCTTTCGCATCATAACGAGAAATCATTTTCTGTGGAAATTGCTGCTGTTACTCGCATATTAATATGCATCTCTGTCCATATGGATGAACGCATGTACATATCTCTATTCATTCGTAGGAGATACCTAAACCTAATTCAGGAATGCATGCATAGCGGGTACAATTGCATATGAAATTATGGACATCCCTAAATAAAGGGGGGCAACTGCCGTTTCATTTTTGCGCTTAATTGTACACTTCGAATAACGAAATTTCATTAAATAAAGTGGACAATTTAATGAATATTCTGTGCAAATTCATCATGAAAAAGTTTGTCTTTAAATTAAATTTTTATAGACTCTCAAAATATAAAAGTGTCAATCAGTAAAATGCTTTTCTTACATGCACACACAAAATTTCTCGCTGCCATCTACAAAATTTACGTAGATATCAAAATTAGTGATTTTGTTATAGGATAACATTTCTCTTTATTAAGTGTTCCTTCGACTTGCATGTAGCATTCGAAATATTTCAGTTTTAAATATGTTCACAATTTCTTTTTCTTTTTTCCCTTGAATGCTCTTTTATATTTTAAGAATTTTTCTCACTTTTGGAACGACATGTTATAATTGTTCGAGTTTGTTTTAGAAGTAATTGCTGCAAAGATATTTTAAATATTGTTTTGTGTTAAATGAAACTGATTTTCTGCTGTTGCATCTGGCAACGAGGATTTTGTGGTTATTAAAAATAGAACGAGTGAGATCGTCTCTCTCACTTGGAACTGACGTAGTCTCTGTTTTGATTTTAGTCTTTAAAAACACTTTCAGTCGTTGGTCAGATTGTCCTAAAATAAGAAATGTTTATTTTATGTAGTATCGGTCGTTTACAATTTGCACTTTAAAACGTAGTCATAAACCGATAAGCGTAATGATCTCGGCCTCTAGGGGGGATAAAATGTGAGAATTCTTCCTTTAAAGTAAAATATCCCGTCGGAGTTGGAAAAAAAAAAAAAAATCCCATGTTCCTAAAAGATTCGCAATTGCTAAAAACTTTGCTTCGACTCGGGGTGGGGGTGGAAAAGTCAATTTAATTCACCTTTCCCTATGCCACTAAACCAAGATATAAAAATTTGACACTATTTCTGCGAACATGGCATTTTTAAAATATGTTGTTATGAAAATGATTTCGAAACCTGCTTGTTTCTGAAATGCTCGATAGTAAAAACGTAGTGCAGGCGTTCAATAATGTAAACAATTAAGATAGGTAATGCACCATTATTACTATTCCGCTGTTTTTTCTTATATGTTTAAATGAAATTTCGTCCTTCTATTACAAATAGATCCTTTTGGATATGGAATTGAAGTAGCAGTGATAACAGCTCCATCTTATGATTTAAGAAGTAATAATCCTTAATGAATTATTAATCTAGCAGCTTCGACTAAAATCCTCTTTTTTCATTTCAGTAACGGCATTTTCCACTAGGATAAAAAGCAGGGTTAATTGAAATTCTCTCTGTTACAATTTCTAAATTATTTGCTTTTCCCACTTCACTCATCGTCAATTCCTGTAAGACGCAGATTCCACTGAGACTTAACAATGGCGGCGCTTGAGTCGACATGACTTCACATTCTCTTATTCAGCTCCAAATACCATATTATTAGTATTGTTTTGCAGAGAGAGAAACGAATATCATCTCTCTGATTTTTACCGATTTTATAATTCGATTGCTGTGTTTAAATTGTACAGAAGATATTTTACTGTGGATACGATCGCTCATTAACTGGGTACAATTTGTAGTGGAAATTTTCAACCAACAACATTTATTTATTCGCGGCTATTTTTACCACTATAATTAGAGACATTATGTTTTTATAAATTTTCATGGAACAAAGCGCCGCATACTTACTTGGCGTCGGAGATGCCCTGATCAAGGAGGGGGCTCTCCCGGTTGGAGGCCGTCCATTGCACTTCGGTCGGCTGACAATTGCCACTTCCGCAAAGTGTGGTTGGTTGGGGCGCATAATTTTTGGTAGTCGGGACTGCGTTCGCGCTGCTCCCGGTTCTTATAAAGAAAGATAATTCGCTCGTTACAATATTTCAATTCTGCAACAGTTGAGGTTGTCATTTGGCATTCATTTAAAACAATTTATCCGAGTCCTCCTAATCCATAAAATATATTTTTATTTTCATAAAGATAAATAACATTATTCGTTTCCTCTTCAGTTGAATTAGATTAAAAGTGAGCAAATGATGAAAATCCAGTTGATAGCCGATAACAAATAATCGGATCAAATTCTATAAACGATATCATTAGACATGGAAGAGTTAAGAATTTGTTTCGTCGAAGTTTCCAGGTAGGGCATTTCTAATCATGGAGATAGCGCAACAAAATATGATTACTTCGCAAGGATTTCGAGAACAAAGGAAGTAAAATTTTAGAATCTTCATTCTGCCTCAAACGAAATAAATTTCACGTAGAAATCACACTTTCTAATAAATTAAGAAAAGAAAAAAAATGTAGTAAAAACCTTTAGCTGACTACATAAATAGCTACAACTAATAGCTGACAAAAAGATTATTTGGACAATTAACCACAATGTAGCAAATGGATATTTTCTAAATATAGCGTAATGCGTGGTACATTTGATGAAAATATATTCAGCGTTAAGTGACTAATTCGCATAATATCTGAAGGAATTTTCATTAAGTATAAAAAAGTAAAGGTAATCTATGATAGCGACCTACTGCTAAATTATTTAAAAGAAATGTAATATGTACATTTGTTCTTTTCATAAATGATCGGACTCTCTTTATGAAAAATGCATCGCTATAATATTATTTCCATGTCGCCCCTTGTGTACATTATAATGAACGTTACAAATTTTCCTGTAGAATCAGCTGGTCTTGAAAGGTGTCGATTTTGTTGATTAAATATATATATATATATATATATATATATATATGCATGCAAAATTTTAAGCAGTCATACTGTAATAAACCCTAGAATTGCCCCATCAGATCAATTGTTGCTGGTTGGGTAAGTAGAGTAAATATGTCGGAATACGAAATGCATAAGCAAATCAAAGTATTTTTTCTTTAATTTTTATGCATAATATCTTTTAGCTGAAAAATGATGTTATGCAGAATAATTTAAAATGAAATAAATTATAATTGTTCCTTAAGAAAACCTCTTACCGTATGCTTTATTTTTAAAGAGAAGCAAACAAGGCTATAACGACCCGGAATATGCGATCTAAAACCAAGTAATAAAAAATAAAAAAATGTGGAACGCTTCACGATTTTGCGTGTCATCCTTGCGCAGGGGCCATGCTAATCTTCTCTGTATCGTTCCAATTTTAGTATATGTACTGCCGAAGCGAGTACGTTGCACTTTAAGTGTCACGTCGTATATATAGTACGTCAGAACCTGTTTATTTTTCTAGTGGTGTTGTAATTGCTTCTAAAATGTACGTTACATTGTCGCCTGTGGAAGTTTCGATTCAGCATTATTCTTCGAACAACTCAATACACAATAGTAGCTACAATCCAACTGAATGACAATTCTGGAATGCGATCAATGAAATTCAGGTTGACGATACATATAATAAGAATGGATGACATTGGAACAACCATTAGATGTAGCTACTTACGGATATGAACATTCGATTTGCAGCGCCATCTACATATCGTTGTTGATGGTGTAATATGATATTTTATGATTCTTTTTCCCCTCTTTTTTTATTTAGCTGGGTAAAAATGTTTAGGATAAAATTGTGTCCCTAGTTATAGAATGCAAATATAACTACTTTAAAAATATAAAGAAAATTAAAATGTATGGATTTCTAGAAATATTCAAGAATATTTCGACGGAATACATTAGATTGTAATGAGAGGTATTACCACTTTTGTAAATGAAAAATAATGTATATGAACTTTCTGAAAAGTTGGCCAGTCATACTTACCTGGCACTGGGGATGCCTTGATCAACAAGGAGGCTCCCCCGAGCAGAGACCCTCCATTGCACTTCGGTGGGTTGACGTTCGCCACATCCGCAAATCGCGGTTGCTTGGGGTGCACAATTTTTGGTAGCTGGGACTGCGTTCGCGCTGTCCCTGTCTTAAGTAAAGGAAAGAATTCACTTAGAAAATTGTTACCACGGAGGTGTCCGTTCAGAACCGTAGCCCTTGTGGAAGAATATTCATTTCTTTCGCATCATAACGAGAAATCATTTTCTGTGGAAATTGCTGCTGTTACTCGCATATTAATATGCATCTCTGTCCATATGGATGAACGCATGTACATATCTCTATTCATTCGTAGGAGATACCTAAACCTAATTCAGGAATGCATGCATAGCGGGTACAATTGCATATGAAATTATGGACATCCCTAAATAAAGGGGGGCAACTGCCGTTTCATTTTTGCGCTTAATTGTACACTTCGAATAACGAAATTTCATTAAATAAAGTGGACAATTTAATGAATATTCTGTGCAAATTCATCATGAAAAAGTTTGTCTTTAAATTAAATTTTTATAGACTCTCAAAATATAAAAGTGTCAATCAGTAAAATGCTTTTCTTACATGCACACACAAAATTTCTCGCTGCCATCTACAAAATTTACGTAGATATCAAAATTAGTGATTTTGTTATAGGATAACATTTCTCTTTATTAAGTGTTCCTTCGACTTGCATGTAGCATTCGAAATATTTCAGTTTTAAATATGTTCACAATTTCTTTTTCTTTTTTCCCTTGAATGCTCTTTTATATTTTAAGAATTTTTCTCACTTTTGGAACGACATGTTATAATTGTTCGAGTTTGTTTTAGAAGTAATTGCTGCAAAGATATTTTAAATATTGTTTTGTGTTAAATGAAACTGATTTTCTGCTGTTGCATCTGGCAACGAGGATTTTGTGGTTATTAAAAATAGAACGAGTGAGATCGTCTCTCTCACTTGGAACTGACGTAGTCTCTGTTTTGATTTTAGTCTTTAAAAACACTTTCAGTCGTTGGTCAGATTGTCCTAAAATAAGAAATGTTTATTTTATGTAGTATCGGTCGTTTACAATTTGCACTTTAAAACGTAGTCATAAACCGATAAGCGTAATGATCTCGGCCTCTAGGGGGGATAAAATGTGAGAATTCTTCCTTTAAAGTAAAATATCCCGTCGGAGTTGGAAAAAAAAAAAAAAATCCCATGTTCCTAAAAGATTCGCAATTGCTAAAAACTTTGCTTCGACTCGGGGTGGGGGTGGAAAAGTCAATTTAATTCACCTTTCCCTATGCCACTAAACCAAGATATAAAAATTTGACACTATTTCTGCGAACATGGCATTTTTAAAATATGTTGTTATGAAAATGATTTCGAAACCTGCTTGTTTCTGAAATGCTCGATAGTAAAAACGTAGTGCAGGCGTTCAATAATGTAAACAATTAAGATAGGTAATGCACCATTATTACTATTCCGCTGTTTTTTCTTATATGTTTAAATGAAATTTCGTCCTTCTATTACAAATAGATCCTTTTGGATATGGAATTGAAGTAGCAGTGATAACAGCTCCATCTTATGATTTAAGAAGTAATAATCCTTAATGAATTATTAATCTAGCAGCTTCGACTAAAATCCTCTTTTTTCATTTCAGTAACGGCATTTTCCACTAGGATAAAAAGCAGGGTTAATTGAAATTCTCTCTGTTACAATTTCTAAATTATTTGCTTTTCCCACTTCACTCATCGTCAATTCCTGTAAGACGCAGATTCCACTGAGACTTAACAATGGCGGCGCTTGAGTCGACATGACTTCACATTCTCTTATTCAGCTCCAAATACCATATTATTAGTATTGTTTTGCAGAGAGAGAAACGAATATCATCTCTCTGATTTTTACCGATTTTATAATTCGATTGCTGTGTTTAAATTGTACAGAAGATATTTTACTGTGGATACGATCGCTCATTAACTGGGTACAATTTGTAGTGGAAATTTTCAACCAACAACATTTATTTATTCGCGGCTATTTTTACCACTATAATTAGAGACATTATGTTTTTATAAATTTTCATGGAACAAAGCGCCGCATACTTACTTGGCGTCGGAGATGCCCTGATCAAGGAGGGGGCTCTCCCGGTTGGAGGCCGTCCATTGCACTTCGGTCGGCTGACAATTGCCACTTCCGCAAAGTGTGGTTGGTTGGGGCGCATAATTTTTGGTAGTCGGGACTGCGTTCGCGCTGCTCCCGGTTCTTATAAAGAAAGATAATTCGCTCGTTACAATATTTCAATTCTGCAACAGTTGAGGTTGTCATTTGGCATTCATTTAAAACAATTTATCCGAGTCCTCCTAATCCATAAAATATATTTTTATTTTCATAAAGATAAATAACATTATTCGTTTCCTCTTCAGTTGAATTAGATTAAAAGTGAGCAAATGATGAAAATCCAGTTGATAGCCGATAACAAATAATCGGATCAAATTCTATAAACGATATCATTAGACATGGAAGAGTTAAGAATTTGTTTCGTCGAAGTTTCCAGGTAGGGCATTTCTAATCATGGAGATAGCGCAACAAAATATGATTACTTCGCAAGGATTTCGAGAACAAAGGAAGTAAAATTTTAGAATCTTCATTCTGCCTCAAACGAAATAAATTTCACGTAGAAATCACACTTTCTAATAAATTAAGAAAAGAAAAAAAATGTAGTAAAAACCTTTAGCTGACTACATAAATAGCTACAACTAATAGCTGACAAAAAGATTATTTGGACAATTAACCACAATGTAGCAAATGGATATTTTCTAAATATAGCGTAATGCGTGGTACATTTGATGAAAATATATTCAGCGTTAAGTGACTAATTCGCATAATATCTGAAGGAATTTTCATTAAGTATAAAAAAGTAAAGGTAATCTATGATAGCGACCTACTGCTAAATTATTTAAAAGAAATGTAATATGTACATTTGTTCTTTTCATAAATGATCGGACTCTCTTTATGAAAAATGCATCGCTATAATATTATTTCCATGTCGCCCCTTGTGTACATTATAATGAACGTTACAAATTTTCCTGTAGAATCAGCTGGTCTTGAAAGGTGTCGATTTTGTTGATTAAATATATATATATATATATATATATATATATGCATGCAAAATTTTAAGCAGTCATACTGTAATAAACCCTAGAATTGCCCCATCAGATCAATTGTTGCTGGTTGGGTAAGTAGAGTAAATATGTCGGAATACGAAATGCATAAGCAAATCAAAGTATTTTTTCTTTAATTTTTATGCATAATATCTTTTAGCTGAAAAATGATGTTATGCAGAATAATTTAAAATGAAATAAATTATAATTGTTCCTTAAGAAAACCTCTTACCGTATGCTTTATTTTTAAAGAGAAGCAAACAAGGCTATAACGACCCGGAATATGCGATCTAAAACCAAGTAATAAAAAATAAAAAAATGTGGAACGCTTCACGATTTTGCGTGTCATCCTTGCGCAGGGGCCATGCTAATCTTCTCTGTATCGTTCCAATTTTAGTATATGTACTGCCGAAGCGAGTACGTTGCACTTTAAGTGTCACGTCGTATATATAGTACGTCAGAACCTGTTTATTTTTCTAGTGGTGTTGTAATTGCTTCTAAAATGTACGTTACATTGTCGCCTGTGGAAGTTTCGATTCAGCATTATTCTTCGAACAACTCAATACACAATAGTAGCTACAATCCAACTGAATGACAATTCTGGAATGCGATCAATGAAATTCAGGTTGACGATACATATAATAAGAATGGATGACATTGGAACAACCATTAGATGTAGCTACTTACGGATATGAACATTCGATTTGCAGCGCCATCTACATATCGTTGTTGATGGTGTAATATGATATTTTATGATTCTTTTTCCCCTCTTTTTTTATTTAGCTGGGTAAAAATGTTTAGGATAAAATTGTGTCCCTAGTTATAGAATGCAAATATAACTACTTTAAAAATATAAAGAAAATTAAAATGTATGGATTTCTAGAAATATTCAAGAATATTTCGACGGAATACATTAGATTGTAATGAGAGGTATTACCACTTTTGTAAATGAAAAATAATGTATATGAACTTTCTGAAAAGTTGGCCAGTCATACTTACCTGGCACTGGGGATGCCTTGATCAACAAGGAGGCTCCCCCGAGCAGAGACCCTCCATTGCACTTCGGTGGGTTGACGTTCGCCACATCCGCAAATCGCGGTTGCTTGGGGTGCACAATTTTTGGTAGCTGGGACTGCGTTCGCGCTGTCCCTGTCTTAAGTAAAGGAAAGAATTCACTTAGAAAATTGTTACCACGGAGGTGTCCGTTCAGAACCGTAGCCCTTGTGGAAGAATATTCATTTCTTTCGCATCATAACGAGAAATCATTTTCTGTGGAAATTGCTGCTGTTACTCGCATATTAATATGCATCTCTGTCCATATGGATGAACGCATGTACATATCTCTATTCATTCGTAGGAGATACCTAAACCTAATTCAGGAATGCATGCATAGCGGGTACAATTGCATATGAAATTATGGACATCCCTAAATAAAGGGGGGCAACTGCCGTTTCATTTTTGCGCTTAATTGTACACTTCGAATAACGAAATTTCATTAAATAAAGTGGACAATTTAATGAATATTCTGTGCAAATTCATCATGAAAAAGTTTGTCTTTAAATTAAATTTTTATAGACTCTCAAAATATAAAAGTGTCAATCAGCAAAATGCTTTTCTTACATGCACACACAAAATTTCTCGCTGCCATCTACAAAATTTACGTAGATATCAAAATTAGTGATTTTGTTATAGGATAACATTTCTCTTTATTAAGTGTTCCTTCGACTTGCATGTAGCATTCGAAATATTTCAGTTTTAAATATGTTCACAATTTCTTTTTCTTTTTTCCCTTGAATGCTCTTTTATATTTTAAGAATTTTTCTCACTTTTGGAACGACATGTTATAATTGTTCGAGTTTGTTTTAGAAGTAATTGCTGCAAAGATATTTTAAATATTGTTTTGTGTTAAATGAAACTGATTTTCTGCTGTTGCATCTGGCAACGAGGATTTTGTGGTTATTAAAAATAGAACGAGTGAGATCGTCTCTCTCACTTGGAACTGACGTAGTCTCTGTTTTGATTTTAGTCTTTAAAAACACTTTCAGTCGTTGGTCAGATTGTCCTAAAATAAGAAATGTTTATTTTATGTAGTATCGGTCGTTTACAATTTGCACTTTAAAACGTAGTCATAAACCGATAAGCGTAATGATCTCGGCCTCTAGGGGGGATAAAATGTGAGAATTCTTCCTTTAAAGTAAAATATCCCGTCGGAGTTGGAAAAAAAAAAAAAAATCCCATGTTCCTAAAAGATTCGCAATTGCTAAAAACTTTGCTTCGACTCGGGGTGGGGGTGGAAAAGTCAATTTAATTCACCTTTCCCTATGCCACTAAACCAAGATATAAAAATTTGACACTATTTCTGCGAACATGGCATTTTTAAAATATGTTGTTATGAAAATGATTTCGAAACCTGCTTGTTTCTGAAATGCTCGATAGTAAAAACGTAGTGCAGGCGTTCAATAATGTAAACAATTAAGATAGGTAATGCACCATTATTACTATTCCGCTGTTTTTTCTTATATGTTTAAATGAAATTTCGTCCTTCTATTACAAATAGATCCTTTTGGATATGGAATTGAAGTAGCAGTGATAACAGCTCCATCTTATGATTTAAGAAGTAATAATCCTTAATGAATTATTAATCTAGCAGCTTCGACTAAAATCCTCTTTTTTCATTTCAGTAACGGCATTTTCCACTAGGATAAAAAGCAGGGTTAATTGAAATTCTCTCTGTTACAATTTCTAAATTATTTGCTTTTCCCACTTCACTCATCGTCAATTCCTGTAAGACGCAGATTCCACTGAGACTTAACAATGGCGGCGCTTGAGTCGACATGACTTCACATTCTCTTATTCAGCTCCAAATACCATATTATTAGTATTGTTTTGCAGAGAGAGAAACGAATATCATCTCTCTGATTTTTACCGATTTTATAATTCGATTGCTGTGTTTAAATTGTACAGAAGATATTTTACTGTGGATACGATCGCTCATTAACTGGGTACAATTTGTAGTGGAAATTTTCAACCAACAACATTTATTTATTCGCGGCTATTTTTACCACTATAATTAGAGACATTATGTTTTTATAAATTTTCATGGAACAAAGCGCCGCATACTTACTTGGCGTCGGAGATGCCCTGATCAAGGAGGGGGCTCTCCCGGTTGGAGGCCGTCCATTGCACTTCGGTCGGCTGACAATTGCCACTTCCGCAAAGTGTGGTTGGTTGGGGCGCATAATTTTTGGTAGTCGGGACTGCGTTCGCGCTGCTCCCGGTTCTTATAAAGAAAGATAATTCGCTCGTTACAATATTTCAATTCTGCAACAGTTGAGGTTGTCATTTGGCATTCATTTAAAACAATTTATCCGAGTCCTCCTAATCCATAAAATATATTTTTATTTTCATAAAGATAAATAACATTATTCGTTTCCTCTTCAGTTGAATTAGATTAAAAGTGAGCAAATGATGAAAATCCAGTTGATAGCCGATAACAAATAATCGGATCAAATTCTATAAACGATATCATTAGACATGGAAGAGTTAAGAATTTGTTTCGTCGAAGTTTCCAGGTAGGGCATTTCTAATCATGGAGATAGCGCAACAAAATATGATTACTTCGCAAGGATTTCGAGAACAAAGGAAGTAAAATTTTAGAATCTTCATTCTGCCTCAAACGAAATAAATTTCACGTAGAAATCACACTTTCTAATAAATTAAGAAAAGAAAAAAAATGTAGTAAAAACCTTTAGCTGACTACATAAATAGCTACAACTAATAGCTGACAAAAAGATTATTTGGACAATTAACCACAATGTAGCAAATGGATATTTTCTAAATATAGCGTAATGCGTGGTACATTTGATGAAAATATATTCAGCGTTAAGTGACTAATTCGCATAATATCTGAAGGAATTTTCATTAAGTATAAAAAAGTAAAGGTAATCTATGATAGCGACCTACTGCTAAATTATTTAAAAGAAATGTAATATGTACATTTGTTCTTTTCATAAATGATCGGACTCTCTTTATGAAAAATGCATCGCTATAATATTATTTCCATGTCGCCCCTTGTGTACATTATAATGAACGTTACAAATTTTCCTGTAGAATCAGCTGGTCTTGAAAGGTGTCGATTTTGTTGATTAAATATATATATATATATATATATATATATATGCATGCAAAATTTTAAGCAGTCATACTGTAATAAACCCTAGAATTGCCCCATCAGATCAATTGTTGCTGGTTGGGTAAGTAGAGTAAATATGTCGGAATACGAAATGCATAAGCAAATCAAAGTATTTTTTCTTTAATTTTTATGCATAATATCTTTTAGCTGAAAAATGATGTTATGCAGAATAATTTAAAATGAAATAAATTATAATTGTTCCTTAAGAAAACCTCTTACCGTATGCTTTATTTTTAAAGAGAAGCAAACAAGGCTATAACGACCCGGAATATGCGATCTAAAACCAAGTAATAAAAAATAAAAAAATGTGGAACGCTTCACGATTTTGCGTGTCATCCTTGCGCAGGGGCCATGCTAATCTTCTCTGTATCGTTCCAATTTTAGTATATGTACTGCCGAAGCGAGTACGTTGCACTTTAAGTGTCACGTCGTATATATAGTACGTCAGAACCTGTTTATTTTTCTAGTGGTGTTGTAATTGCTTCTAAAATGTACGTTACATTGTCGCCTGTGGAAGTTTCGATTCAGCATTATTCTTCGAACAACTCAATACACAATAGTAGCTACAATCCAACTGAATGACAATTCTGGAATGCGATCAATGAAATTCAGGTTGACGATACATATAATAAGAATGGATGACATTGGAACAACCATTAGATGTAGCTACTTACGGATATGAACATTCGATTTGCAGCGCCATCTACATATCGTTGTTGATGGTGTAATATGATATTTTATGATTCTTTTTCCCCTCTTTTTTTATTTAGCTGGGTAAAAATGTTTAGGATAAAATTGTGTCCCTAGTTATAGAATGCAAATATAACTACTTTAAAAATATAAAGAAAATTAAAATGTATGGATTTCTAGAAATATTCAAGAATATTTCGACGGAATACATTAGATTGTAATGAGAGGTATTACCACTTTTGTAAATGAAAAATAATGTATATGAACTTTCTGAAAAGTTGGCCAGTCATACTTACCTGGCACTGGGGATGCCTTGATCAACAAGGAGGCTCCCCCGAGCAGAGACCCTCCATTGCACTTCGGTGTGTTGACGTTCGCCACATCCGCAAATCGCGGTTGCTTGGGGTGCACAATTTTTGGTAGCTGGGACTGCGTTCGCGCTGTCCCTGTCTTAAGTAAAGGAAAGAATTCACTTAGAAAATTGTTACCACGGAGGTGTCCGTTCAGAACCGTAGCCCTTGTGGAAGAATATTCATTTCTTTCGCATCATAACGAGAAATCATTTTCTGTGGAAATTGCTGCTGTTACTCGCATATTAATATGCATCTCTGTCCATATGGATGAACGCATGTACATATCTCTATTCATTCGTAGGAGATACCTAAACCTAATTCAGGAATGCATGCATAGCGGGTACAATTGCATATGAAATTATGGACATCCCTAAATAAAGGGGGGCAACTGCCGTTTCATTTTTGCGCTTAATTGTACACTTCGAATAACGAAATTTCATTAAATAAAGTGGACAATTTAATGAATATTCTGTGCAAATTCATCATGAAAAAGTTTGTCTTTAAATTAAATTTTTATAGACTCTCAAAATATAAAAGTGTCAATCAGTAAAATGCTTTTCTTACATGCACACACAAAATTTCTCGCTGCCATCTACAAAATTTACGTAGATATCAAAATTAGTGATTTTGTTATAGGATAACATTTCTCTTTATTAAGTGTTCCTTCGACTTGCATGTAGCATTCGAAATATTTCAGTTTTAAATATGTTCACAATTTCTTTTTCTTTTTTCCCTTGAATGCTCTTTTATATTTTAAGAATTTTTCTCACTTTTGGAACGACATGTTATAATTGTTCGAGTTTGTTTTAGAAGTAATTGCTGCAAAGATATTTTAAATATTGTTTTGTGTTAAATGAAACTGATTTTCTGCTGTTGCATCTGGCAACGAGGATTTTGTGGTTATTAAAAATAGAACGAGTGAGATCGTCTCTCTCACTTGGAACTGACGTAGTCTCTGTTTTGATTTTAGTCTTTAAAAACACTTTCAGTCGTTGGCCAGATTGTCCTAAAATAAGAAATGTTTATTTTATGTAGTATCGGTCGTTTACAATTTGCACTTTAAAACGTAGTCATAAACCGATAAGCGTAATGATCTCGGCCTCTAGGGGGGATAAAATGTGAGAATTCTTCCTTTAAAGTAAAATATCCCGTCGGAGTTGGAAAAAAAAAAAAAAAATCCCATGTTCCTAAAAGATTCGCAATTGCTAAAAACTTTGCTTCGACTCGGGGTGGGGGTGGAAAAGTCAATTTAATTCACCTTTCCCTATGCCACTAAACCAAGATATAAAAATTTGACACTATTTCTGCGAACATGGCATTTTTAAAATATGTTGTTATGAAAATGATTTCGAAACCTGCTTGTTTCTGAAATGCTCGATAGTAAAAACGTAGTGCAGGCGTTCAATAATGTAAACAATTAAGATAGGTAATGCACCATTATTACTATTCCGCTGTTTTTTCTTATATGTTTAAATGAAATTTCGTCCTTCTATTACAAATAGATCCTTTTGGATATGGAATTGAAGTAGCAGTGATAACAGCTCCATCTTATGATTTAAGAAGTAATAATCCTTAATGAATTATTAATCTAGCAGCTTCGACTAAAATCCTCTTTTTTCATTTCAGTAACGGCATTTTCCACTAGGATAAAAAGCAGGGTTAATTGAAATTCTCTCTGTTACAATTTCTAAATTATTTGCTTTTCCCACTTCACTCATCGTCAATTCCTGTAAGACGCAGATTCCACTGAGACTTAACAATGGCGGCGCTTGAGTCGACATGACTTCACATTCTCTTATTCAGCTCCAAATACCATATTATTAGTATTGTTTTGCAGAGAGAGAAACGAATATCATCTCTCTGATTTTTACCGATTTTATAATTCGATTGCTGTGTTTAAATTGTACAGAAGATATTTTACTGTGGATACGATCGCTCATTAACTGGGTACAATTTGTAGTGGAAATTTTCAACCAACAACATTTATTTATTCGCGGCTATTTTTACCACTATAATTAGAGACATTATGTTTTTATAAATTTTCATGGAACAAAACGCCGCATACTTACTTGGCGTCGGAGATGCCCTGATCAAGGAGGGGGCTCTCCCGGTTGGAGGCCGTCCATTGCACTTCGGTCGGCTGACAATTGCCACTTCCGCAAAGTGTGGTTGGTTGGGGCGCATAATTTTTGGTAGTCGGGACTGCGTTCGCGCTGCTCCCGGTTCTTATAAAGAAAGATAATTCGCTCGTTACAATATTTCAATTCTGCAACAGTTGAGGTTGTCATTTGGCATTCATTTAAAACAATTTATCCGAGTCCTCCTAATCCATAAAATATATTTTTATTTTCATAAAGATAAATAACATTATTCGTTTCCTCTTCAGTTGAATTAGATTAAAAGTGAGCAAATGATGAAAATCCAGTTGATAGCCGATAACAAATAATCGGATCAAATTCTATAAACGATATCATTAGACATGGAAGAGTTAAGAATTTGTTTCGTCGAAGTTTCCAGGTAGGGCATTTCTAATCATGGAGATAGCGCAACAAAATATGATTACTTCGCAAGGATTTCGAGAACAAAGGAAGTAAAATTTTAGAATCTTCATTCTGCCTCAAACGAAATAAATTTCACGTAGAAATCACACTTTCTAATAAATTAAGAAAAGAAAAAAAATGTAGTAAAAACCTTTAGCTGACTACATAAATAGCTACAACTAATAGCTGACAAAAAGATTATTTGGACAATTAACCACAATGTAGCAAATGGATATTTTCTAAATATAGCGTAATGCGTGGTACATTTGATGAAAATATATTCAGCGTTAAGTGACTAATTCGCATAATATCTGAAGGAATTTTCATTAAGTATAAAAAAGTAAAGGTAATCTATGATAGCGACCTACTGCTAAATTATTTAAAAGAAATGTAATATGTACATTTGTTCTTTTCATAAATGATCGGACTCTCTTTATGAAAAATGCATCGCTATAATATTATTTCCATGTCGCCCCTTGTGTACATTATAATGAACGTTACAAATTTTCCTGTAGAATCAGCTGGTCTTGAAAGGTGTCGATTTTGTTGATTATATATATATATATATATATATATATATATATATATGCATGCAAAATTTTAAGCAGTCATACTGTAATAAACCCTAGAATTGCCCCATCAGATCAATTGTTGCTGGTTGGGTAAGTAGAGTAAATATGTCGGAATACGAAATGCATAAGCAAATCAAAGTATTTTTTCTTTAATTTTTATGCATAATATCTTTTAGCTGAAAAATGATGTTATGCAGAATAATTTAAAATGAAATAAATTATAATTGTTCCTTAAGAAAACCTCTTACCGTATGCTTTATTTTTAAAGAGAAGCAAACAAGGCTATAACGACCCGGAATATGCGATCTAAAACCAAGTAATAAAAAATAAAAAAATGTGGAACGCTTCACGATTTTGCGTGTCATCCTTGCGCAGGGGCCATGCTAATCTTCTCTGTATCGTTCCAATTTTAGTATATGTACTGCCGAAGCGAGTACGTTGCACTTTAAGTGTCACGTCGTATATATAGTACGTCAGAACCTGTTTATTTTTCTAGTGGTGTTGTAATTGCTTCTAAAATGTACGTTACATTGTCGCCTGTGGAAGTTTCGATTCAGCATTATTCTTCGAACAACTCAATACACAATAGTAGCTACAATCCAACTGAATGACAATTCTGGAATGCGATCAATGAAATTCAGGTTGACGATACATATAATAAGAATGGATGACATTGGAACAACCATTAGATGTAGCTACTTACGGATATGAACATTCGATTTGCAGCGCCATCTACATATCGTTGTTGATGGTGTAATATGATATTTTATGATTCTTTTTCCCCTCTTTTTTTATTTAGCTGGGTAAAAATGTTTAGGATAAAATTGTGTCCCTAGTTATAGAATGCAAATATAACTACTTTAAAAATATAAAGAAAATTAAAATGTATGGATTTCTAGAAATATTCAAGAATATTTCGACGGAATACATTAGATTGTAATGAGAGGTATTACCACTTTTGTAAATGAAAAATAATGTATATGAACTTTCTGAAAAGTTGGCCAGTCATACTTACCTGGCACTGGGGATGCCTTGATCAACAAGGAGGCTCCCCCGAGCAGAGACCCTCCATTGCACTTCGGTGGGTTGACGTTCGCCACATCCGCAAATCGCGGTTGCTTGGGGTGCACAATTTTTGGTAGCTGGGACTGCGTTCGCGCTGTCCCTGTCTTAAGTAAAGGAAAGAATTCACTTAGAAAATTGTTACCACGGAGGTGTCCGTTCAGAACCGTAGCCCTTGTGGAAGAATATTCATTTCTTTCGCATCATAACGAGAAATCATTTTCTGTGGAAATTGCTGCTGTTACTCGCATATTAATATGCATCTCTGTCCATATGGATGAACGCATGTACATATCTCTATTCATTCGTAGGAGATACCTAAACCTAATTCAGGAATGCATGCATAGCGGGTACAATTGCATATGAAATTATGGACATCCCTAAATAAAGGGGGGCAACTGCCGTTTCATTTTTGCGCTTAATTGTACACTTCGAATAACGAAATTTCATTAAATAAAGTGGACAATTTAATGAATATTCTGTGCAAATTCATCATGAAAAAGTTTGTCTTTAAATTAAATTTTTATAGACTCTCAAAATATAAAAGTGTCAATCAGTAAAATGCTTTTCTTACATGCACACACAAAATTTCTCGCTGCCATCTACAAAATTTACGTAGATATCAAAATTAGTGATTTTGTTATAGGATAACATTTCTCTTTATTAAGTGTTCCTTCGACTTGCATGTAGCATTCGAAATATTTCAGTTTTAAATATGTTCACAATTTCTTTTTCTTTTTTCCCTTGAATGCTCTTTTATATTTTAAGAATTTTTCTCACTTTTGGAACGACATGTTATAATTGTTCGAGTTTGTTTTAGAAGTAATTGCTGCAAAGATATTTTAAATATTGTTTTGTGTTAAATGAAACTGATTTTCTGCTGTTGCATCTGGCAACGAGGATTTTGTGGTTATTAAAAATAGAACGAGTGAGATCGTCTCTCTCACTTGGAACTGACGTAGTCTCTGTTTTGATTTTAGTCTTTAAAAACACTTTCAGTCGTTGGCCAGATTGTCCTAAAATAAGAAATGTTTATTTTATGTAGTATCGGTCGTTTACAATTTGCACTTTAAAACGTAGTCATAAACCGATAAGCGTAATGATCTCGGCCTCTAGGGGGGATAAAATGTGAGAATTCTTCCTTTAAAGTAAAATATCCCGTCGGAGTTGGAAAAAAAAAAAAAAAATCCCATGTTCCTAAAAGATTCGCAATTGCTAAAAACTTTGCTTCGACTCGGGGTGGGGGTGGAAAAGTCAATTTAATTCACCTTTCCCTATGCCACTAAACCAAGATATAAAAATTTGACACTATTTCTGCGAACATGGCATTTTTAAAATATGTTGTTATGAAAATGATTTCGAAACCTGCTTGTTTCTGAAATGCTCGATAGTAAAAACGTAGTGCAGGCGTTCAATAATGTAAACAATTAAGATAGGTAATGCACCATTATTACTATTCCGCTGTTTTTTCTTATATGTTTAAATGAAATTTCGTCCTTCTATTACAAATAGATCCTTTTGGATATGGAATTGAAGTAGCAGTGATAACAGCTCCATCTTATGATTTAAGAAGTAATAATCCTTAATGAATTATTAATCTAGCAGCTTCGACTAAAATCCTCTTTTTTCATTTCAGTAACGGCATTTTCCACTAGGATAAAAAGCAGGGTTAATTGAAATTCTCTCTGTTACAATTTCTAAATTATTTGCTTTTCCCACTTCACTCATCGTCAATTCCTGTAAGACGCAGATTCCACTGAGACTTAACAATGGCGGCGCTTGAGTCGACATGACTTCACATTCTCTTATTCAGCTCCAAATACCATATTATTAGTATTGTTTTGCAGAGAGAGAAACGAATATCATCTCTCTGATTTTTACCGATTTTATAATTCGATTGCTGTGTTTAAATTGTACAGAAGATATTTTACTGTGGATACGATCGCTCATTAACTGGGTACAATTTGTAGTGGAAATTTTCAACCAACAACATTTATTTATTCGCGGCTATTTTTACCACTATAATTAGAGACATTATGTTTTTATAAATTTTCATGGAACAAAACGCCGCATACTTACTTGGCGTCGGAGATGCCCTGATCAAGGAGGGGGCTCTCCCGGTTGGAGGCCGTCCATTGCACTTCGGTCGGCTGACAATTGCCACTTCCGCAAAGTGTGGTTGGTTGGGGCGCATAATTTTTGGTAGTCGGGACTGCGTTCGCGCTGCTCCCGGTTCTTATAAAGAAAGATAATTCGCTCGTTACAATATTTCAATTCTGCAACAGTTGAGGTTGTCATTTGGCATTCATTTAAAACAATTTATCCGAGTCCTCCTAATCCATAAAATATATTTTTATTTTCATAAAGATAAATAACATTATTCGTTTCCTCTTCAGTTGAATTAGATTAAAAGTGAGCAAATGATGAAAATCCAGTTGATAGCCGATAACAAATAATCGGATCAAATTCTATAAACGATATCATTAGACATGGAAGAGTTAAGAATTTGTTTCGTAGAGGTTTCCAGGTAGGGCATTTCTTCTTTTTGGAGCTTCATCAATTATCGTAGCGCCCTCTGACGGACAGATAAGAAGGTGGTATTGTCCGTGCTATTATTTCAAAGTAAAATACTCTTGAAAAAAATGGTAAATATTCAGAATAAATTAAATGTAATTTTATTTTTATTGTCAGAATTTTGCATATAAGGTGATTATAATTAATGTTACGATTTTAAAAAACGATAATTTTATAACTACTAGTCAGAAGACTTAATATTTTAACACAACATTCACGAGGCAATGGAATTTTGTTCCGCGATAGAAAAAATAGTTCCGAAATGTGCCGATTGATGGCGCTGCCAGGGGGAGAGCAAAAATGGATTCGATAAGTACAGGAATATTGTTTGCGTAAAGGAAACATGGGTTCAGTCGTTACTAATGTTATTAATCAAATTTTTTGTTTACAGCAATTTTTTATTTTCTACATGTAAATCTTTTACTAATAATTAGTTTTAAAAAATAAAATTCCTGAGAACTAAAAAGTTTTCATTTCAAAGAAGATTTAATGTAAACATCTATTTTACACAAACAGATAATAAATAATTCGTATTATTTATTAAGCAATTATTAGGCACCTACTTAATAATTCGGTGAATGCGTTTTTAATAATGAAAGTTGTCAAGAAATGGTGATATTCAATATCTCAAATTCTAAACAGCGATTGTAATTATTTAAATGTCAATTTTTTAAATAGAAAGTAATATTTGTTAATTAGTATCTATGCAATTATTCGATAATTTAGAGAATTGACGAAAATTGTCAAGGAAGCATAACGCTATACATCGCAAATTACGCGTTATATTAATCTCCGTTTATCTCGGAGCGTCCGCCTAGCCATGATGACTCATTGCAACAGCCAGCAGGCCTTATATCTCGGAGATCACGGTTCAGTTCAGGATTTTACCGATAGCGATGAGACATGTTTATATAATTAAAATATTCTGCAATTTCAATAAAATAATTTTTTTGAAAGAAAAAAAAATTATACCTCTACTTATATAATTTTACATTCTTTTTTAGATTATAATACTGATATTAAGGGAAAATGCATTTCTTTTTCCATACAAAAAAGGAGCGTTACACTCATTGAAACCCTCTTTAAACTGTTCATCTCAGTAATTCTGAATATTAAAAAAAAACGCATTCTTATTTATCATTATTTTTCTTATAAACATTAAAAAAACATTCATTAATGCTGTTTGTGAATTGTTAAATTAATTTGAAATAATTTAGAAAAAAAGAAAAAAAACTTGGCTAGGATATGAAGATTGCTCCAGCACCTTATCCACTATATTATTTGCGTCTTGGCAACACATTATATTTATAGAACCTTCACCGAAAGTTTGAAGGCCATTTTCTCAAAATTGGCAATAGCGCTTACATATTTTCATGAATGATTACTCATCCCAAACTCAATTTTCATCCTCATGCCTTCTTCTTATTAGTTATATTTAGCAAAATATTCTTAATAACTTAATTAAAAAAACATTTGTGATTAATATTCATCCAGTTATGAAACTTTGAAAATCATTATGTTTGGCCAATCAGCAGCTGCCTCAAGAAAATGCTGAATTTTGACTGGTGGATTTACCTCAATAAGCATAGTCTATAAAAGTGACATTCAGAGTTCATAACTGGGTCACTTTTAATTGCAGAGGAGACGACTGTTTTTTGCTTACTATGCAAATGCATCAAGAATATTTTACTAAATATGACTAATAGATAAATTTAAAATAAAGTGTATATAGCTTGTCATATCCAAGAAGATATAAGAAGATTCACAAAATAATGAGAGAAATATTAAGAGAATATTCCTTTATTACAAATTCAAATACTTAAAACATTACATAAAAATGTATAGCACAAATGATGTAAACCCATATGATTTTATACAAAGATGAAATTTCCGGAGATTTACAACCAGGGATGCCATGCAGGGTCCATGCGACATAAATTATCATGACTATTAGCAGCTGCAACCAGTGTGCTCACATTGCACTGAGTCTGTGGGTTGTCGAATGCTGCAAGATCTACAGAAACGCAACACATATATCAGGAAACAACAAAACATTAAATAACAGCTTAGACTTCCAAGAAATCATTGAAGCAAAAAAATATGAAGCAATCATTTATGACAAAATATTTTTTTAAACATTAAATGCTATTATACTTAGCTGATAGGCCATTAAATTAAATTTAAAACTGGACAGAACAAAGGAAATTAGTAAACTTTAATGGTAAATTTTATAAAATTAAAAATAAGTAAATTTTACAAATTTTTATATGAAATATTTATTATCTTACCACTAGGATTCTTAAGTGATAAGTAAGTAAACTATTACTTAATAAATTAGGAAATAGAGATAAATATCAAACGAAAAACAGACAGAAATAAAAATTAGAAATAAATTCATGTTTGTTACTTACATGCTTGAGAGAATTTTATTTTTTAAAAAATAGTTATAAGTATCTGATGAAAAATTTTCATTCCTTGGTTTGCATGGTGTTTGAAATGAGGCCAACAGAATATATATAAAATTTAACCAATGTTTTTGATATAGTCTCCAAAATTATAATGTACTTTTTTTTGTAGAAATTTAGAACAAAGAAGAAAAAAAATATGCCCATAATGAGTTTTTTAAAAGGTAATTTCGTTAATTTAATAGAACATTTTATGTTACCTTAAGATATATCCAATGTTTTGTTAATGATAAATACTGCTCCCAAGTTTTAGTAAAATAACAAGAGGGAAGAAATACAAAATTAAATTATTCAAATTCAGTAGGTTGCAATGTTCATATAAATTCAATTGAAGCTGCAAAAAGATGTTTGGGGACTAATCTTGCAATTTTGAATTGTGGTCATTCAAGTTGGGACTCCTCCTTTAAACTCCCAAAGATGAATTCACATTTCCCTTACATTTTAGATTCAAACATAATATTTTTTGATCTATTATTTCTCTATTCCTAAATTAATATTCATTTTCTTTTCATATTTAAATTCACATTTCCCTTATATTTTAGATTCAAACATAATTATATAACAATAATTATTTTGAACATTTTTATAATTGTCTTTGGCGATTAATCATTGCCACGCAGTTAATAGACAATTTCGCAAGATCATATGTAAAATTATATTGCACGGAAAACACAGAATGATTTACTGTGAATATGCAATATCCTTTCTTGGAGATTTAACATTAAAGACAGAAAAAAAAGTAAGTACTGCTTAGACTAATGAGGAGTTTTAAAATTTATTAGATCAGACTTACTCTGTAGTCTCTGCACTATTTGGCCTGTTGCTTTGTTAACCATCTGTATGACAATAGCCCCTTCCACAGTATCTGGTCGTCCATCTGATCGAGCATCGGAAGGCTGAGAATCTTCTTGTCTCTGAAAATTTCAGAAATTGTTGATCAGAGAATAATATTCTAGCACTTTTCAGCTTTATGGCATAATGATATTTTAGATACAATATTTAAAATGGAAGAATATTCAACAAATATATGTAGCAATGAAAAGCAAATGAAGAAATTTTAGAAGGTGCATTAAAACAAGTTCAGGCATGGCCCAAAATAAAATTTAAAAAAATAAAGCATTTGGGAAACTGACTGTTCTTTTGAAGTGAAAAGAATGCCATGAAATGATCAATGGAAGACCCTATATGTCCAATAAATCATATAGCAACTGATTATGAAAATTGAACAAGTCCAATTTCCACAAACTGGCAAGGTTACATTTGCTTTATTTCACACGAGAAAAAGAGTAACCCTATTCATTTTCGTTCAAAAATGAGATCATTTCGTATTAGCAATAGACAGTTTAATAGGTAAGAAGAAAGTATAAATCAATTTTATTTTAATATCAATTGGAACACAAAGTGAATTATACTTTATGTTAACTCAAAAAAAAAATAATAATACTCTTATTTTATTTATTATTATTGATTAACAAAATGTGATTAATGCAAAACATGTTTCTTAAATTTTCATAATTGAAAAATTTAATAATTTTTATAAATTGCAAGTCCATTTACAGCTTGTAAATATATATTATTTCTGATAAATATGTCTAAAAGAAATTTGTATGGTCAAATTATATATTGATAAATTTGTAGAAACACTGCCAGATAATATAATTAATTTATATTTTTAAATTTATTAAATATACTTATCTTTTATTTTTTATAAAAACTTGCTCCATTTTCAAAATAAATGGTGCAGATATTTGCAGAGTAGGGCATTTCATGATGTTGTAGTTTTATAGCTTTTAATTTCAGGCCATTCATTTATTATTGAAAATTGTTTTTAATGTTTGTTATTACCACCACAGGTTTGTCCAGTTCTTTTAAATGCTTCTTACAAATATTTATATATATATATATATATACAGTGGGTAAAAAAAGTATTGGCAATTGCCTTAATTTATTCATATTGACAAATAAATAAAATGTTATGCAATTTTAGCTGTCTTAATTAAATACAAGACATCTTAGATATATAAAAATAGTAAAACTTTTATTTTAATTTGCATTTTCTACGATTTTTTCTTTCAAAATCGAAAATTTGCATGTCAAAAAAATATTGGCAAAGTTTTAACTGCTATGCAAATTTTGTTACATTGAAGTCACGTGTTTCGACTTATAAGAAACTATACCGTTATAAAGTCTGCAAAACTACTCCAAAAGTGTGTATGCATTATTTTGTGATTACTGCAGTAAAATGACTTCGAAATCGAAGGAGTTGGACGTTAGTGTTAAAAACATGATTATTAGGCTCAGAAATGAAGGCTTATCGTGCTATAGGAGTGCAGTTGAATATAAGTTTATTTACTGTCAGAAGTGTTGTAAAAAAGTTTAAGAAAACAGGATCAACGGAAAATAAGACTAGAAGTGGACGACCTCGAATATTTTCTACAAGAGAAAAACGTGCCATTATTAACAATGTTAAGAAAAACCCTAAAATAAGTGCACCCCAGATAGCTAGAGATGTTGCTTTTACTTCGCAAAAGACTTTCAGCGTACAGACTGTACGGAATGTTTTACAAGAGAGACATTATTATGGAAGGGCATCTAGAAAGAAACCATTCATCTCGCAAATAAATAGGAGAAAGAGGTTAGATTTCGCAAAATACCACTTTGATTTATCCAAAGAGTTTTGGAACACAGTTATTTTTTCCGACGAATCAAAGTTTAACATTTTCGGCAGTGATGGACGACGATATGTGTGGAGGAGGCCAAATACTGAATTGGAAGAGCAACATTTAACTGCTACTGTAAAACATGGTGGAGGCACCGTCTTAGTTTGGGGCTGTATGGCAGCTAATGGAGTTGGCAATCTGTATTTTACTGATGGTATTATGACAGCAGGTACATACATTGACATTTTGCGCCATAACTTAAAAATCAGTGCCCAAAATCTTGGCTTAGGAACATCATTCGTTTTTCAACAAGACAATGACCCCAAGTATACAGTGAATCTCACCCGTGAATGGCTACTCTACAATGCTCCTCGCCAGTTAAAAACCCCACCTCAATCGCCTGACATCAATCCAACTGAAAATTTATGGCACCTGCTGGCTCTAGAAATCAGAAAATTTCAAGTAAAGACGACCTCAAACGTTTACTCTTGCAAGAGTGGCACAAAATAAGACTCTTCAACAATACAACAAAGACCTTCGTTTCCTCTATGAGAAATAGATTACAAGCTGTTATAGATGCAGAAGGTATGCACACAAAGTACTAAACATATACCGATTTTGTTTTCGCTCATAATTTTGTCAGTTTCATAATTTTGTTAATACTTTTTTTATCATGTAAATTTTGGATTTTCTCGTAGATTTTGACTAAAAAATATTGAAATGAAAATTTCGTTATATTTGTTTGTCTTTTCTCCTTCTGTAATCGCTATATTAAATTAAAATTTGTAAACATACTTTGTTAGCAAATATGATCATTTATAGGCAATTGCCAATACTTTTTTTATCCACTGTATATACTATTACAATCAATGTGGTAAATTATTAATAACTGATCTAAAAGTTTAATTAAATTAGTGATAATAATTAACAGATATCATTAATACTAATTGGTTAATCACATTGAAAGTAACATGCATGCAGACGATAAAATAGGGTGTTACAGATTGTACATAGATGGCGCTCCCGCCTGTTGTTTATTTCCTGTTTGTAAATATCCACCCCCGAGAACGGGGACTTGCGTGGCAGGCACGGACCTCAGCGGTAATGGAATTTACCCTGAGCTTTAAACTCTGTTGTTATTGTTAATAAAAAAATATCTAAAGGCACCGAGAGTTGGAATTTCTTCATTAAGCACCACCACTGACCACAGTTGCAATATGGTGCATCGGCCGGGAAATTAATCAAGATTGGATACGGGTAAGACCTTTGATATTTTATTTAAGCATGGATAAATTAACAAAGATAATAGAAAAGAGAAGCAGTGTTCGCAGCAGCGTCACTAAGCTACTAAAAAGAGCGCATGTAGCTCTGGAGGAAGAAAAAGAAAAAAGCGACTTAAATACTTTGGAAAAAATCCTTGAACTTTTAGGAACTAAAGAGGAAATTTTAAAACAATATAATCAAGAAGTAGAAGACCTTATTACCGATCCAGAAAAATTCAAATCGGAATTAAAAGGATCTGAAGAATATGAGGATAAAATATTAACAGTCAAAATTAAATTGAGGGGTCATCTAAAGCAAGTCACCGTAAATACTTCTGCCCAGGAATCTAATTCGAGCCTAAACAAATCAATAAATGCGGTTTCGGCTCTGAAACTACCTAAATTAGAAATTCCACGTTTTTCTGGAGATACAAATTTCATGGAATTCCTTAATTGCTATAATAGTGCAATCGGATATAATGACTCCTTAACTAAAATAGAAAAATTTCAATACTTAAAATCGTTGCTTTCTCCCCCCGCGTACAACGTAGTTGCTGGATTTGAGTTAAATGAAAAGAATTATGATTCTTGTATTGAGCTTTTAAATCAACGCTATGGGCGTAAGGATTTCATCATAAATTCCTATATGTCTAGACTACTAAATTTAGAGCCCGTTAGAAATTCCTCCCATGTTAAAGGCTTGCGTAGATTGTATGACGACATTGAAATAAATATAAGAAATTTAAAATCTCTAGATGTTACGGAGGGATCTTATGGTCATTTGTTGAATCCTTTATTATTAAAATTATTGCCCCAAGATTTGGTTTTAGATTTTCATCGGAAGCGCAGTAAGGATAATAACTGTGAGGTTTCGGAAATTATGGATTTCTTAAGAAATGAAGTTGAATCGAGGGAAATTTGTGAGTCTATTGTCAGTAACCCAAAAAGTTCTGAAACTCAACGTACCTTTTCTCCAAATTATAACAGACATCAAAAAAAATTATTTTAGGCCAAAAAATGTTTCGTCCGCCGCGGCATTGCATACCCAGGTAAAAGATGTTTGTATATTTTGCGACTGCGTAAACGGTCATGATTCAATAAGTTGTAAACTTTTGAATATTGAAGAAAAAATAAATAAACTTAAGATTGAGGGTAGATGTTGGAATTGTTTTAAAAAAAATCATATGAGCAGATTCTGTAAATGAGGTATCGTGTGTAAAAAAAAGGTATCGTGTTCTTCTAAATTTCACCATGAATCAGTATGTAGAAAAAATGATAACCCTCTTAGCAGTGTGAGAAACGTAGCTGGAAGGCAAACTGAAATCTCAAGTAATTCTCATAATTCGCCTTCGATGTTAAATAAAAATGTTGAAAATATTTCTGTATCGCATAGTAATGTTAATGCGAAAAATAAGGCCTTTTTACAAACTTGTTCGGTCTTTGCTAGTTCGGATAAAAGGTCGGTATTAACAAGTGCCATTTTGGATAGCGCTTCTCACAAGAGTTTTATCTCGGCTAAATTAGCTAAAGCGTTAAATCTCAAACCAATAAGATACGAAGAGCTTGCTATATATTCTTTTGGCCAAATTACGGCTCATAAAAAACGATATCCAGTTGTATGCTTGAAGCTTGAGAATAGGCATGATCGATCAAAATTTTATATGCTCGAAGCTCTGGTAATAGAAATAATTTCTAACTTGTCTTTAAATATTCCAGACGACTCTATTTTGAGCGAGTTGAAGACAAAAAACATACAACTTGCCGACTCATTTGACAAGGTTGTTCCGGTGGAAATTCGAGTGGGCAGTGACTCCTTTTGGGAAGTTGTTTATGACCAACGGGAAAGGGTCTGTCAGAACACCTGGGTCATAAATTCAGTCTTCGGGTGGCTAATAGGGGGTGTCGGTAAGAGGGACGATTCAACTGAAAGTTGCGAAAATGTTTGTTTGATAATGGATTCTTCTTCTATTTTGTTTGAGCTCAATAAATTTTGGGAGATAGAGGAATTTCCTAACGAAATACGAGGTCTTTCTGAGAGGGATGATCAATTAATTAAAACCTTCGAAAATAATTTGAAATTTAATGGAAAACGGTATGTTTGCAAATTAATGTGGAAAGATAATATGGGACCTCCAGTTGAATTGGATTCTAATTTTGAAGTTGCGGAAAGGCGCTTTAATTCAATGGAAAGGAAATTAAATAAAAATCCCGAAATTGCGGACCAGTACAAAAAAATTGTTAAGGATCAATTAGAATGCGATATTGTCGGAAAATGTGTTTATAAAGACACTCGGACGGGATATTATATGCCTCACAGAGCGGTTATCCGTGACGATAAAGCTACGACTCAAGTAAGAATAGTCTATGATTGTAGTAGTAAGGGAGGGGAAAATAAAAAATCTTTGAATGATTCACTTGAGACAGGAGTTAATCTTAATGCCAATTTATTGGATGTTATTCTTAAATTTCGGGAAAATCAAATTGCGTTTTGCGGAGATTTAGAAAAGGCATTTCTTATGATAGAGATTGCAGAGGAAGATAGAAAATATCTAAAATTTTTATGGTTTCCGGACGATAAAAATTGTAGGGCGGCTCAAAGCAAGTATTTAATTTTAATCGTCTTCCCTTTGGCTTAACTACATCTCCCTTTGCTTTGGCTTGCGTTTTAAAATTTCATATAAGGAAATTTAGAGATAAATATCCTAAATGTTGTGAAATGTTAAATTCTCTATATGTCGATGACTTATTGGAGCAGATACCGCGCAGGATGCTTATCAGTTAACTTCTTCTGCTATAGATATATTACGCTCCGCCGGGTTTAATTTAAGGAAATTAAGAACTAATTGTGTCGAGTTAAATAAACTTTGGTTTGAGAATGGGTATAAAGAAAATACTGATCATGGGCAAGGATCGGGTTTCTTAGGATTGAATTGGGATCCAATTGAGGACGAGATTAAGTTGAATTTAAAAGATGTTTGGAATTCCTTGGAATTTGGAATCACCAACGGAACTTCTAAAAGACATGTGCTGAGAGTAATCTCTCACATTTTCGATCCTTGTGGGCTAATCAGCCCTTTTGTAATCACAGTTAAAATTCTCATTCAAGAATTATGGAAAAGGAGCCTCGAATGGGATGAACAGCTACCACAGGATTTGGAAGAAAAATGGAACACTTGGTGCTCTGAACTCTCTGCTATAGATAACTTGCGGATTGAACGAAAACTGTTTACGAAATTAAGAACGAATGACATTTCACTCCACATCTTCTGTGACGCTAGTCCTAAAGCCTATGGGGCTGTGGCATATTTCCGATACATCACCGAAGAAGGAAGTGCTAAGGTGAGCTTTATTATGTCTAAAAGTAAGGTTGCTCCTTTGAAAACCTTAACCCTTGTGAGATTGGAACTGATGGCAGCACTCATCGGTGCTCGCTTAGCGAAATACTTGCAGGACACCTTTCCATCTTTAATTAAAAGAGTTTATTTATGGAGTGACTCGAAAATTGTTATCCATTGGGTGAAGGGATCGGCAAAAATATGGAAACCCTTTGTGTGTAACAGAGTAACTCAGGTGCAGTTACTTACTTCTCCGCTCTGTTGGAACCATTGTAGTGGATCGGAAAACCCTGCTGATTTAACTACGAGAGGGGAATCGGCGAAAGCATTTCTCTCAAGTTCTCTTTGGTGGACGGGACCCGAGTGGCTGTCTCGGCCGGTACATTCGTGGCCTGTGCAGTGTTCGTCAATTCTCTCTGATTCCATTTGTGATAAAGAAATATTTTCCTCAGAGCGACGGAGAACTGAAACCGTCAACACAATGGTTGTTACTACCAATGTTGATGACTGTATTTCAAGCTGTATTAACATTGATAAATACAGCAATCTTCGAAAACTTTTGCATGTTACAGCTTTTGTGAAAAGGTTTATGAACAATTCTAAACCTCGTTCTTTAAAATTTAGTGGACCTCTTAGTGCTTTCGAACTTCAGGAAGCCTTACATTCTTGGATCAAGGCTACTCAAATAAAATATTTCGGAGCTGAAATTCACCAGCTTCTTTCTAAGAGTGTCATCTCCAAGGACTCGTGCGTATATAATCTGAGTCCTGAACTCGATGAAAATAATCTGCTGCAATTGAAGGGTCGTCTGCAGTTTTTTAGCGGTGACATGAGGGCGAAGCATCCTTGGCTTCTCCCATCCAACGATAAATTTGTAAAATTACTGATATTGGATGCTCATTTCAAAATGGGCCATTTAGGTATTGAAGGTACCTTAACTCGCTTGCGCGAACAATTCTGGATCATCAAAGGTAGACAATTTGTAAAAAAGGTATTGAATGACTGTCTCATATGTAGACGTTTTAAGGTAAAGACTGGAGAACAGGTGGTAGCTCCACTACCTCCTGACAGAATTCTAGAACATTCACCATTTGATGTATCTGGCGTAGACTTTGCAGGACCTTTTTTTGTGAATGACTCTAAGTGTTATCTGATAATATTTACTTGTGCTGTAGTAAGAGCTGTTCATTTAGAATTAGTTAATAATATGAGTACTGATTCATTTTTATTAGCTTTTAGGATATTTATTTCTCGTAGAGGTTTGTGTTCTGTAATTTATTCTGATAATGCTAAAACATTTAAAAAGGCAAATTCTGAATTAAGTAAATGGTGGAAATATATTAATAATCCTGAAGTTAAAAATGTATTTGCCTCTAAAGGTATTGTTTGGAAATTTATTGTTGAGAGGAGTCCATGGTGGGGAGGTTTTTGGGAAAGGCAGATACGTACAATTAAAACTTGTTTAAAGAAGATTATTGGCAAATCGAGTCTTTCTTTTAAGGAATTAGAAACCATTTTTTTAGAAATTGAAGCTATTGTTAATTCTAGGCCTATCACGTATCTGTACAATGAACCTTCCGAACCTTCACCACTCACTCCTTCTCATTTTCTAATTGGGAAAAGATTAGCATCTTTACCAGTAATACAATCTAAAATTGAGGAATTAAATGTAAATAGAGATTCTTTAACAAAAAGGATTAAATATCAACAAACAATTTTGAATCATTTCTGGAATAGGTGGAGAAAGGAATATTTGCTTAATTTGAGATCAGCTTATATCTCTCCACAGCCAGGTAAGATTTGTTCATTTAAGATAAATGATGTCGTTTTAATTAATGATGAGCGTTATCCAAGGAATATGTGGATGATAGGAAGAATTTTGGAGTTGTGTCCAGGACGAGACGGACAAGTTCGTTCTCTTCTCATCAAAACTCCCAAAGGAAACATAAAACGCTCAGTTCAACTTGTTTGCAATTTAGAGATAAATCCTTAAATATATATGTTTAGTTAAATAATTGTATTGTTTGTATATGGTATTGAAATTTAATTCATAAATTTTCATTAATCGGAAGAATATTTTATATTATTGTAATGTTATGATTTATGCATTTCTATTTTTCATCTTGTTTATGATTATATTTGTAATATGGAAAATGAACTTATGTAAGTTCAGGTGGGGAGTGTTACAGATTGTACATAGATGGCGCTCCCGCCTGTTGTTTATTTCCTGTTTGTAAATATCCACCCCCGAGAACGGGGACTTGCGTGGCAGGCACGGACCTCAGCGGTAATGGAATTTACCCTGAGCTTTAAACTCTGTTGTTATTGTTAATAAAAAAATATCTAAAGGCACCGAGAGTTGGAATTTCTTCATTAAGCACCACCACTGACCACAGTTGCAACAAGGCACCGAGAGTTGGAATTTCTTCATTAAGCACCACCACTGACCACAGTTGCAACATAGGGCTAGTTGTTGTAAAAACACTGCAAAACTGGAGTACCTTCTATTTTTTTTAATACATAGATTTATTTATTTAATTAAATGATATTCTATTAAAATTTATCAAACTGTTACTAGGCTAACATCTTATTTAAGTCAAACTTAAAGCCATCCTATGCTTATAATATTAGCTTCATCAAAGACAAGTTTTGAAAACTAATTTTGGATAAATTTATAAAAAATGTATTGACAAAAACATTTAAAACTTTTAATCTAAAAAATGCCATTTTTTTTAATTTCAAAAATTAAGCATATTTTTCAGAAAATGTTTCCAGAGAAATAAGCATTAAAATAAACAAATCTATCTTCATATTTTATATTTCAGAACCATATCGAGCAATTAATTCTTAATATATATATATATATATATATAAATCAAATATTAAAGTCATAGAAGCATTAAGTTAGCAACTATTGTCTAATCAAAACTAAAAAAAAATTCTATAATTTTGTCTATGCCCCCTTTTTTTTCTCTTTCTCCCCCCCCCTTTAATTTTGAATTGAAGCAGAAAAGCATCGGACCTGAATGTTACAAGTGGTAGGGGCTATATAATTTTTAAATATATAATTTCATAAAATTAATTAATGCATTATTCTTTACATAGCTGAATTCATGAACATGAGCTTACAATTATATAAAAACAATTAATAATTTAAAACAAACAATCTAGGAATATCACATTTCTTTACCTTTTTGTACCATGCATACATTTCATCCCTCAGTATAGCTTTAAGCAGGGAAACCACTTTGAAATTGGGCATGTTTAAGCATCGAGCCGTGGCAATCATAGATGCTGTCATAGGGCCACACACTCCAATAGTGGTGATAAACTCGGCAATATTTGGAGTGAGACGGAATGGAACAGGCCGACTAGCTTCAAATTCACCTAAAATATAGTTTTAAGGCTTAGAATTGTACATAAGTGAATTAAATATGAATTTTTTTTTGCATGTATTTTCAATTGTTTAAGAATGCTCACCCTTCGAATCTTCAATGTTAAATCTAAAATAAGAAATATTCATGAGGCCGCTATCTTGATGAATATACATCATGTCCGGATTTAGGCGGGTGAGATGGAGCACATATTCGATGAAGCCGTACAGAGCGAGCTGGAGAGTAAACTGTCAAAGGAAACAAATGTTAGGAGAATGCAAGTGGTAATGCGCAGAAAAGGTAAGTCACAAGATTTAATTTTTTAGAAAAATATAAGAATTTGGAATGTTTATTGGTTTTTTATTCTTTAATCCTTTCACTACTAAACCCGGAATGCAAATTTTATACTGGTGGGCCAGTCTCTGTTTCAAGCAAAAGATGCAGGTTGTAAAACAAGAATATCCTTGCTGATAACTAGCACTATAATTTTTAACGATGAGAGGGTTAAATTGAAATGACATCAATTGGAAAAATTCAGTTAATTTCTTTTTTCTTAGGGTTTTTTTTTTTTTTTTTTCACTTGATCAATTTGTTCTTATCATTTCAGCATTTTATGTATAAATGAATTCACGTTTTTACGCATCATAAAGATAATGAAAAATATAATTTTAATTCCTGACCAGAGCATTTAACATTTTAAAAAACACCTTGTGCCACAGCTTTGTAAGAAATGGGGGGGGGGGATTTAAATTCTATTCCTAAGAATGAAAATTTTAGTTTTTAATCATTCTTATGAATGCATATACATAAGGAATAAAAAAAAAAGTATTCTTAACTTTTTTTTTTGGCAACAGCAATTATTAGACATTCTGTGCAGTATACATATGGGAAAAAACAGATTTTTTTTTTTTTTTTTTAAATCAAGTAAAACTACAGATATAGGAAGATAAACAAAATTTTCATTATTCTTTCACTGCAGTTCATTTACTAAACATTCTTGACTCAATTTTTAAAATATTTTTAACTTTTCAAGAGTTGAAATCAGCATGTTCGATATTGCATGTTCAACTGCAAATATGTACACATGTACACAAAATTTTCTACAAAAGAATTTCTTCACCTTACAGTGTTTTCTTTACTAGCCAAGAAGATAATTTATTCAATTTAAAATTTCAAAGTTATTGGCTGAAATATAAAGGCTTCTTAAAGGATTATGCCTTATTCAACTTTCTGAAAAAACGTGCAATTTTTTAACCCAAATGTTTTAATCTTAGGAGCTCTAAATAACAATTTTTTTCCAGATTTATAAAGTGAAACATTCACGAGATATTTAATACTGTAATTCTGAATTTTAATTATGATTTTCCTTTTAATGCCAAAAAGGTCAACCAACTTGTTTTCGGAATGTCCAATAATCCGTGGCTGATGGATATGTCTGTTCAGCCCAATCCTTAAGTAAGGTCTTGGAAACCATGATACTCTGAACATCTTTCAAAATGTCTCGCAGCACTTGATGACTTGCTTGTGAGCCACGAGCTTGTACAGTAGCCAATCTCTCATAGAATCTTGCAAGAGGTGCATCATATTCAATACCGCGTTTCGCACATCGCTAGAAAGTTTAAAATAAAAATTAAAAAGTTCACAAATTAAAATACTTTTTAAAAATCTCAAAATGTTTAATTGATTCTGAAATAGGAAAATTAAATAGTTTGCAAATACCAGACATGCTTTCCATATCAGTTTTAGAATTTTTTTCTGTAAAATTTCTATAGTTCTTTAAATTATTATTTTGACAAGGGCACAATTAAGATTAAGAAAAACAAATGCATTCTTGTACATTGCAATTTAATAGTTTCAGTAACAACATATAATTTAATAATTAGAATTCCTTGCAGCCATTTAATAATAAAGAATCAAAAGTTTCTTTTCAGTTTAGCTCTTTTTAAAATGCAATAGATAGTTAAAAAACATCAGCTTTTTATACAGCAGCTTAAATCCAGAATTTTTTTTATAATTCCAACAAAATTCAAATAGAGATTTTCAAAATTATATTTACTTAGGCTGGGAAAAATCTCATTTATTGCTATTATATATATCTATCTCAATAGGTCTTTATTATTCATAGAATCATTCAATTCTTTAAAGATTTGATAATCAATTAAAAACTTTAATGGAATACTGAAACCAGATTTCAATTAAAGCACACCATAGGTGAAAATATTTCTCTGGGGAGGAATTGAAAGGCTTAAAAATAATGTAATGCAAAAAATTGCTCAGAAGGATATCAATTTTTTTCCTGATTGATATATCAATGCATCAAATAACAATACATGTGAAAACCGAGATAATTAGTAGGCTAAATATAATATTATATATTATTTTTCAGAATTCAATAATTCTTTCAGAACTTTCAATAATTAATTTTAATTTTCATTCTAGAAAGATAACATTTGATCATACATTTATGGGGAAAAATTCTCAATATTTCATAAGAGTGAATCAGGAAAAATTTAAAGACAAAACTAAAAGATCTTACAGACAGTTTTATTAGAGAATTAAAAAAGTAGATATTTTTTTTCCCTCAAGAATATGAATGTCAAAACAAAAGATGAGATGTGAAAAGATTACTATAAAGAAATTAAGGCACAAAAAAATATCAAATTATAGAAAAACTCTTAACATTCATTTTAAATGTGATTAAAAAAATTCCAGTTTGTTTAGAATGCATCTATAAGCACCTTACATTAGTTAACAATTTCACTTTAACAATCATACTTTTGTTTTTAAAAAACTACTTTAAGATTTTTTAATACATTAATAATGCCAGCATTTAAATATTTATTAAATTCATCATACCTGTTTGTATATATCAAGAAGGGAAATAGAAGATTCATTGTCTTCTACTAGACGCATCTGAGGGCTTACGGGAACAAGACGAGGTACAGTGAAGTTGAGGAAACGTTTTGATGTCTCTTTCTGTTTTCCCAAGTGGTGGTTCAGCATTCGCAGAAGTTGCAGAACACGTTCTTCCCTTCTTGCATCACTTAAGCATGCATCACTAACGACCAAGTAGGGGTATATCTAAAATTTCAAAATCCAATTACCAGTTAATAATAGAATTTAGCATTAAAATTCTCCTAGAGTATGTAAAAAATAAATAAATAAAGTGATGAAAAATATATCAGACATGATATAAGCTAGAAACAAAAAGAAATGAACTTCATAAAATGGTGAATTATGCTAAACATAAAACACTGAGAAGTATGACTCAATAAAATGAATAAACTTATGCAAAAAGTACACGAGATATTAAAAAATATTGAAAATTATTTTATGAAAAGAAAATTTATCAATTTCAAGAATGATAAAATTTGATTTCAAAAATGATTAAGTCCGTACAAATGTGTCACATCTGGTATATGCATGAAAGTACAGAGTAAGTTTTACTGTAAATTCATTAAAAATAAAACATCAGTTCAAACTTTTAGTTAATTTTTTTAAAATTCCAATTAAAAATACAACAAAATATATACATCATATTCCTAAGTAATAATGTCTACCATTTTACTGGTAATATGAATCAAATGAAGTATTAATTGTCATGCTCATAATTTCTCATTAAAATTCATTCGGATAGCTATTATTTTATAAATAAACATATGTGTCAAGTAGAGCATTCATTTTACCTTTCCATTGTGACCTTTTATGTACAGTCTTCGAGCTGCTGTATTATGCTTCTGAACAATATCCACTTTCGGCATGAATCGTGCAATTCGAACAAAATAGTGGTTCTATGGATTAAGAATTAAATAAACACATCAAAAATTTAATCAATATAGAATTTTATTACAATTTATTCATTTTATAAGCTGAGGAGAAACATTTATTCTCTAGTAATAATAATAATACTGGCTGTTAAATAAATGCTTGCAAAACAAGTATGCATTCAGTTCAGACAGACTTTATAGGTAAATTGCAAATACTAGTTTCATAATTATATCTGAATGATAACCAAACTTTGCACTAAACGTACATTATTGTGGGAATGTCTATACATGCCTTTTTAAAAAATTTCTAGATGTTTTTGAAACAAGAAATATATTTATAAAATATTAAAATTTGGCATTTAAACTATTTTGTAATAAAACATTTAAAATTAAATAGGGTCATTTTCAGCCAATTAATTATTCACAGACATGAAAAAATTTCATTCTTTTAAACATAAGTAATATTTTAAATTGCAGCTAACTACATTTATATGTAAACAATATTCAAAAATATTTAATTGGACCAAAAAAAGATAATTTAGTGTAAATAAATGTGCAAAATGGGTCCCAAAATTTATGCAGAATTCTACAAGATTTTAAAGAAGAGAAAATGATTCTAGTTTGGTGTTAAATTTTAAATAAAGATTTATCATTTAGTTTCCATAAAGAACAGAACATATAAAAGTAACAAGTTGAATTAAAATACATAGAACAGGAGTGCATTTTCATCTGAAAATGAAGTACCTAAAAAAGATGATTAATTTGTTATATAAGCAATGACACAATCGTTGAAAAAGCGTACGAAATTTTGCTACAATAACTTAAGTAGCGAAATCGTTATTTTGAATTTAAGAATGAGCATTAAAAAAATACACAATATATTTTATATATACACAATATATAGAACTTTTTAATTTTAAGCTTACTTCAATCTTGTTGCACAAAAAAATGATTTTTAAACAGAAAATGAAAAACAAAAACAAAATTGAAATTATACAATTTGATGATATTTGAGCTCCACTTTTGGAAACAATTTTCGCAAACAACACATTCATATACATATTATTTATTTTAGAACATTTAGAGAACTTAAATTTGATTTAAAAGAAGACTTACTCGAAGTAGAAGAAATTCACCAGGGATTTCTACATCAGCTGTTTGTTGACAGAAGTTATTTAAAAATCTGCATTTCTCCTCAATAAGGAAGCATCTAAAAATAAAAGAAATAATATATTAAAAAAAAATACTATTTTGATGTTATTTCATGAGTATACTAAAATACAAATTTTCAACTAACTTAATAATAATAAAATCATAACATTAAACTCTCTTTACAAAGCATGTATCACACATTTTTCTACATTTTTTAAACTCTTTTATATAACAATCAATTTTTGCTGTTTAAATTTCAATTTAAAAGTAAACAATAAATCCATATAAAATAAATTAAATATGTATCTACATATGAATAAGAAGTAGAAAAAAAAATATGAAACTTTTAACTCACTTTGGAAGAAGTTTTGTCTTTCCTTCCAAGATTTTAATCCATTTTTTAAGCTTGTTAATAAGATTGTGTAGTTTCATAGCGCCTGGAACACTGTAAATGAATTCATAAGCTTTAAAAATCACAAAGAATTTATAAAATCATAATAAATAGATATGACAGCACAGTTTGAAATGAATATTATTTATTAATCCTTAGTGCATTTAGAGAATGAAACTGTTTTTAACAGGGTTACACACAAAAATAAGAAACTTCAGAACATGTACATAATAAATGACATGTCGCCATTCATTTTAAGGAAAAATTCTGAAGTATGCAACGCATTTTAGATGTTGAAATAAAAATTTTAAAGAAAATACAGAACAATTATTTTATCCAAATTTTACCCCTTGCTCTAAATTCTGAAAATGTTTCTTGTGGTTTAAAAAAATTACATTCTTTAGTTAATAGATATTTTTAAGTAATATAATGTAAAAATTATATCTAAATTATATTTTCAAAATATAACACCTTAACAAAATAAACAAACAAGAAACAGATCAAATGAAAAGGATTTTAAAAGTACAATAAATATTGGAATCCAATTTAACCTGAAGTCAAAATCTGCAGTAAACTGTCCTTTCATCTTTTGGAAAACTGGATCTTGAGCAGTTGCTTGTGCTCTCCGAGCTAAAGACTCTGAAACAGAGCTTGAGATGGTTGTAGAAACACTGGATACATTTTCAACACCAATTCCAAACGTTGATACCAGTTTCTTCACAAAGTTCAATGTATGTGGAGTCACTGTGGCTTCAGACACAGCACCAGCGTTCTCGTAGGCTACAGCATAGCATTTCGCCAAAGCTTGTCTCAGCTGCCTCAAAACCTCTTCATATACATTTTCACGGAACCATACCATCTACAAAAGGAATTTGGAGGATAAATTATGAGAATTAAATACACCAGAATATACCTTTCTATCAACAGAATTCCCAAACTGAAATGTTGGCCACAAGAATTCTGTGGCCAATTTTATAGACAATACTTTAGAAATTAATTCCTAGTTATCTATCATTAGAATTTGGCAAATTTTGCCTGACATTCTGTTAACAGAGAAGCATCTATAACATAATATATTCCAAATCACATTAGAAAACTCAAAACAGTCTTTACATGATAGCAGGAAATTTCAAAAGAAATGCAACAGAGAAAACAAATTATTTTGGAAAACTTTTTTTTTTTTTTTTTTGTTAAAACACGATTACTATTTTTCTGCACAATCTCAAAACAATGTATTTGTGTAAGTTTTTCATTTTTATATGACTAATTTTGTCAGATAGTCAAAGCAGTGATTAGCAGATTAAATTATCAAAAAAAAAAAAAAAAAAGCAACTTCCAAAAGATTCCGTAATTCTTAGTGGTATTTTCATATTAATTTAATCTTAAGCTTTTCTAAAATTTACAAAGGCCAAACATTCAAGTTTATAACCATTCAGATCTCGCAGTATTTTTTTTTTACAATATTTTTGGAAATTATGGGGAGTAAAGAGGCTACTCAGATTTGCACTACTTTAAGGCCCAGCAGCTGTTAATACAACCCGCCTGCAATTTCTCCAATTAAAAACCAACCAAAAAAATCATTAGTCCTTAACAAAACCCATATGCAAAAATCCAATGTTTGATAAGGGTTAAAACGTTCATATAGTATGCAGCAATTCATATTTTTATTACTATCACTTTTTTCAATTGATTTTGAATAATTAAAAAACTGACAACTGAAATTCTTCATTTGCTACATTTCCAAAAAGGAAGTTCTTTACAAAGGAATTTCAAACATTTGATGGTTCATTTGAATCAATTGATTAGCAAGTTTGAAAAATGATTTTCTTAAAGATTTTATTTATTTTGTTTGGTTGATATATTGGTACTTATTAAGTAATGGTGAAGAATTGGCAATTCATTGGTTATAATACTGACATTCTTTTAATCTTTGTCTATTCTTTTTATATCTTTTAATATGAACAGCATAAACCGATGTTTGTTTTCTTCTAGTAACTCAGGAACATGTTTATAGGGTTGAAATGCCAACTTTGTTTTGGTGTTACATTTGGCGAGCTTTGGTTCTTTCACCGTGAATTAAAAAGCACCGACAGATTATATAAATTTCAGATTTTTTTTTTTTGAAAAATAAAATAATTTAAGAAAATTTAAGTAAAGGTTAAGAAAATGCACATCTAAGTGTGTATTCAGAAACAACTAACTAACCTGATCTACGATGCCTTCTAAGCACGATAGAATCGTCGGATGAATATCCCGCTGCATGTGCATGATTCTACTACACCGCCACATTGGTTGTGTAGCCCTGATTGGCAAAGACTCAGAAGATGTTGCTGCAGATGAGGAAAGTTCTGTTAAGAAAATACATTCTAAAGCGTTTGAGGAGAGGAAGCCTTGACAAAGCATCAAAGGTCCCAAGAAAGAGCATTTTAATCAGAAGAGCAATTAAAAAAAAAATTCAAAACAGTTTAATAAAATTTCATTTGGAATCTTATGTAAAAGTTCCATAATTCGAAAAAAGTACAAAGAATTACACTCTCCAACATTGCACTTCTAGATATATTACATTTAACATAATATCAACAAATTACTAAGGAATACATATTTCCAAATATCATTAAAATTATTTAATGGACTATTATTAACTAAATATACAAATAGTTATTAAAAAAAAAAAACACAATTTTCTTGATCAAACAAATTACTTGTTAGACACTTTTTTTTTTCTTTTTCTTCCTCCATTTGACAGCAAGAACTTTTGTTTTTTAAAGTCATCATTACTCAGTTTAACATCATTATAAACTCCCATACACATTTTTGTAAAGAGGAGCAACTCCAGTGCTTCTATAATGCTATTTTAATTTTGTTCCAACATTGGAACAAAATTCTTTCATATATAATTTCAATGGAAAAGTTTTTACATAAAATATAATATACAAAATATATTTATAATTAAAGAGTTTTTAAATTAAATTAGAATATCAAATGAATCATTTGATTTTTAAAAGTCACCAACAGCTAATTTTCTCAATTCCTGTTAATATGTTATATAAGTATTACAAATTTTGTTCATAAATAATGAAGTATAACTAAAGTTATACCTTCATTTGACCAGTTGTCTTAAACTTTTAATCACTAGCTTAAATCACTAGTTTAAAGCCAATAAAAAGCATTGTTTAAAAGAAAAATTAAAACAGTAAAATAGTTCAAAGATCAAAAAATGCAGAATTATATTTAATTTAAAATTAATTGAATAGTTGATTTTTGCACTTTGAGGAGTTGACAATATTTTTAGACAATAAGTGAGTGAAATTTGGTTCAATTTGACACAGTTGTTCAGAGGATTTGGAACATATATAAACAAATACAGTCACAGGGACTCTTATTTATATCAAGATTATATTGTTAAATGTTTTTACTCTATAGTAATAACTTCTGAAATAAAATGTTATTGACATGATATAACAATTCTATAACAAATTTGAAATAGAATTGTTATATCATTCTGGCAAAAAAAAAAAAAAAAAAAAAAAAAAAAAAAGTAACAGGAATGTCAAGTTAGAAATTTTCTTGGAAATTTTTTACATGGAATTAAGAATTTTAAAAAGGCATAGTTACTCATCCCATTTAAAGTTCGAATCTATTTTTTATATATATATATTTTTTTTTATTTTGTTTTTTTTTCAAATAACTATAGCCCCAGGCATAAAAGAATTAGCAAAACTAGTTTGAAATAATACATAGAATAATATCATTGATTATAACAAAATGAATACAATGCTTTAACTGAATATACTTCAAGCTTCAACAACAATGAAATAAAAGAATATTTTACATGATCTAATCTGATAATTAAGAACACATCAGAATATTTGTATAGGCATATAGACAATGTGGATTTTTTAAAACAAAATGATATTGAAGTTGATAAAATATTAATGGTGAATTATCTAACTAGGCTTATAAAAAATTGTAGCAATATGATTCAGTCATTCATCTTCTCTATAAAATCACTTTTCTTATTTAAATACACCACGGAGTGAATACAATTTACTTCCATATATGTATCTGATTGCTTACTATTTATATTAACATGAAAAAAAAAAAAATATGTGTCGAAATAACTCCATTTTCTCTAAACAGAAACACACTTAAATGTACACTGATTAAAACTTGCTCAAAAACGCTGAAATATTAGCATGGTATTGTAAGAAAACAATTTGCCAAAAATTTGATAAGCAATGTGACAATGCATACATAACAAAAAGGAAAATAAAAGAGAAAACAGGGGCTGCAAAATCTGACAGAAATTTGCAAATTTGAAAATACCATACCATATTTCACCTGTCTAACTCAAAGCATTTTTTTTTTTTTTAAAGTGAGAACATAACATTGCTACAGGGATATGGTTTATAATGTTAAAAAACAAGTTAAATATAAAGATGAGGGTCACTGCAGATTATTGATTATTGGAATTGGCTTCAAATCAAGACTAAAAAAATGTTAAAAATATAAGAAAACAATTTTAAAAAAAATCTCAAGTCTAGATTTAATATTGCCACTATCCATTTTTAACTCTAATCACATTATTGAAAATTCTTCTGGAGAAAGATAACAATATTGGATAACAATATTGGTCAATATATTGGAGATTTCATTTTATTAATGTGTTTTGTGTGACCAATTATGGTTTAAAATCCAATTCTCGGTATCAAAATTTATATTGTGTAAAAATAATATTCTAACATGATAACTTCAAGTTTGCTAAAGTAGATTTGAATGAATTTCTTTTTAAATTTTGCCTACCACAGATATAATCCTTAAAGTGGTTCATGAATTCAAAAATGCCTAAAATGAGGAGATCTCATTGCTTACTAGAATTTTTTTTTAATAGTCTGTGTATTTTGTGTAGGTGATTCAAGGTCACATTTTTCTACCACGTTACTGGTACCAGGCAACCAATAACAAGGTAGAAAATGTGACCTTGAACCGCCTACAGAAAATACATAGACTATAATGGGATAAAAAAAACCCAGTAAGGAAATTTAAATAAATATAATTACCTGAAGGGTTTGAAGCATCTCCACTAAGAGAAACTGCTGGACTGCTTGGAGTAGATGTACTTAATCCAGCCACAGTTGGATTATTGCTTTTATCTAAATTGACGATAAACAAATTACATGTTTCATCATAACAGGATAAATAATGCAAATAGCATACTTTTGCAATATATTCATTCATCCGACTTCACAAGTGATAAGTATGCATTCATTACATTCCCAGACATCTATAAATGTTTGGAGGATACGGTCAATCAACCAACCAGATACATTCATAACATGCAGTGAAAGAACAAAGAAATGCAGGGATTATTCAAAATTTTTTCAAAACTTGACTGTAATTAGACAGTAATGCTTCAGTATAAATCTGAAAGAAACTCCAATCAAATGTACTTTGAATTCAGTCGTTTGGGTAAAATGTTTAAATTTTAGCACTATTTTATTTATTTCAAAGAGAAATAAATAAAAGGATATAATCATATGCAGTTAAGAGGCAGATTCAGCATTCAAATTAAATAGAAATATCACTATTAATTGCAAATGAATTTATTAATATGAATATTATTTATTCATATAGATAATGAATATTATTTGTACATTTTTATATAATTCTAAAATGAACTATAATTTACGATAATATGGCATTCAAATGTCTAGGTCTTTCTTTTATCTAAAAATTAACAGCTTTCGATTAGAATTTTTTCAGGATATTGATTGTAAAATACTTTTATCGCTCCAAACAAATGAATAGAACAGCAATCTAGAGTAGTTAGTATATAAACTGCTTGATACAACAAGAAATTAACTATTAGGTTATGGAACTAATGGTGACAAATCACATGCAAAGTAAACAAATTTTAATTTTTGTATGAATATTGAAATTTTCTTTTAATAACATTAGAATAAAACATTTCTTAATTACTTATTTATTAAATAAATTGTATTGTTTTTTTTTTCCTTTCTTTTTTTTTTTTCTTTCTTCTTTTACTTATGTTGTGATATGTTTGTTCAGTGACAGTGATATGTTCGTATTTTTAGATTGTGTAAAAAAAAAAAAAAAAATCATTTTTAATATTTGCGAAACACATAAAAATCCACTTTTAATTAATTTTCAATAAAAATGAAGCATTTAAGATAATATTTAGCATTAAATTATTTTTATTTTCACAAAAAGTAGTAAAATTAAAAGAGAAATGAAACGTGGTTATGTTTTGCAATAATTGTGAACGACATTGCTAGAAGCAAGCTAAATAACATCGTGCCCTCTTACAACAATAAAGGTGAACCAAGTGTCATGAAGAAATGAATCCTACAAAAATTTTGTAGACAATTAACCATTTTCAGACAAATTTGATTGTCTCAAAGTGGTGGAAAAAACCGATATTAATGTGTATCACTAGACTTAAAAGAGTTAAGAGGTTTTAAAAAAACATGAAAGCAATTAAATGTATAGTTACCCATAACCATATAAATTATTTAACTGACTGAACTACACATTAAGATGCAAGATCTTCCTTTCTTACTTTTTGGGACTAAAAAAATAATAATAATAATAATCAAGTACAGAAGTTAAAAATTCCAATACTTACATTTTTCACGCTGTTCTATCTTTAGAATAAGATACAGAGTGCGAATTGGAAAGTATATGGCTTGGGGAAATGTTCTTCCAACTTGACTAATGATGTTGAGCATTTGCCTTCCCTCATTGCGTATTAAGCAGGTTAGTAATTGTGGAACCCAAGGTAGCCACTGAAGAGGAGGCACTCCAACACTGTTTTTATCAAGAGCTTCACTTAGTTGTTGAGATTCATCATCATATGTTAAAAGCCATAAAACCTAAGAGAAATCGATATTAAAACAAATTTAATAATGCTTCCTTTCATTAGTATAGACATAGTCAAACAATGCTTATTACAATAGTTACACAAGAATGAGGCTCATAATTTCGAACTAAAGGATGGCATCTGAAATGGCAATACCAAACTATACAGCAGAAGAGGGAGATATATTTGTCTCCAAACAAGTTAATGAAATATACAAATACATCCTGAAACTTAAGTTGGGTCTTTAACTGCAACCCTCTAAATCTGCAACCAGATCATTATTGTTATAGTTTGCCTATTGTCTTTTACATTTGTTTTAAGAAAAATTCCAAATTTATGCATTTTTAGTAAATATTCAAAAGTTTGGGAGAATAAATTATTTCAGAAAATATGTACCTTTGTTTATAGTAATAGGCTTGAAGAATTCTTTTTTTTTTTTTTTAACATTATTATTTTTTCACTCCATTCATTTCTGTTCGTTTTGGATGGAACACAAATTCAAATGAATTCTCCAAATGGTTGCAACAATATGAATATTATTAAGCTTGGATAATTATATACCATGTACACCACAGTCCACAAACAAAACTGATTTTATTTTATAAAATGTGGAGGGATAGAGTGATTTTAAATTGTCATTGGTAAAGTAAAAAACCAAGACTTAAGTATCAGTTTAATACTGAAATTATTTCAGCAACCTTGAATTCATATTTAAAAAAATGTATATTGAATAAGCTCTTTATACATTTAAACAAAAATCTTCACATCAAGATAACATGCACAATTAAAGGAATAAAAAAGAAACCATGAATTTCATTCATGAGAAGGAAAGAAAATTAAAAATGAGGAATTCATACTTATTTAAGAAAAAGTAATAAACTCTTGCATGTGTAGCATCATTGTAAAAAAAAAAAAAAAAAAAAAAAAAAAAAATCATTTTACCTTATGCAAAACATCATATTAATTACACTAGTTAAGGATGTCTTCTAAAATTTTGTTTATTCTCAGAAACAAAATACTATTCAGTTAATAAATATCACACTAAAATTTAGATTTATGAAATTAATTTGATTTGGTTAAATTAAATCATATCATAGTTCTGTCAAACTTAAATTAAGACCTTTCACTAAGTGGCACACTGTTACTAATCTGTCAACAATCATTTATCATTCACCTTATTTAAAACAACTTAAATAAAAGCAAGAATCTTAACTTACCTTAGCAAGATATTTTCGAGATTTGTTTTCATTCTGGTGTCGACAAGAATGCAAGAAACAGACCAATGCTGAGACACCAAGGCTCATTGTACGACTGAACATAAAAAAGGGAAAAAAAGTCTTTAAAAAATGTAATTAATAATTATAAAAAAATTCAAAATCTATTAAAACAATCTGAATACCAATTTTTATGTCCTCAATAGAAATAAGAATTGTAGAACAAATTTTCTTATAAAATACAGTGAAATATACGAATTAAGTAGTTAAGTTTTTAAAATTAAAAATCCTTTGCACATGCACAATATTGCACAAGCAACTAATATGATAGTGCCCAAAATTCATTTAGCCAAGATAATTTAAAGAAGCTAAATCAAGGAAAATGAAGATGTTTAAACAAGTTTTTTTCAAAAACTTTATTAACACTGAAAAATGTCTATTATAAAATTTCCTATTAGTTAAAAATTTAAACTTGAATGAATTGCCTTGAATGTTAGATAGAGATTGAATTTCACTGTTGGAAATATTACTTTATATTCCAAGTGGTAAACATATTTAAATTGCCACTTACAATGTATAATATATTGTGGTATTATTCCTTAATTTTGTATTTTCACTTTCTTACTTCTCATATAAATTAAAAAGACAATAAGAATTCTTCTTTAGCTTTTAACAATGGTAGATAGACACATAATTAAATATAAAAAAATTATAAATATAATGAAATATAAATAAAATCAATTTTGACGGAAAAGAACTAGGGGGGGGGACTAGCAACATTAAAAAGATGATTTTTTTTTTTAATTTTAAAACTTTTAGCTTTTTTTAGATAAAGCATGGAAAGTAAAATGAACAAAACGATTTTATTGAAAATAAGAAGATGTGGGCACTAATCCGATGCAATATCCTTTTGTAGAATAAATTGCAATGTCTAAAAACAGTGTTGGATAACCATTGGAGATGCAACCATATAAATCAAAAGCAAAAAAATTATAAAAGTAAATATGATAGCATTTCAAGATGTAGCATTTCTTATAAGGTTTAAAACTGTAAGCAGTATCGAAAAGATATAAAAGTAGGATGCAAGTTCGCTACAAGTTCTTATATTTCGTTGGAATAATGTATTTTTCTTTCCTTTTTTTTTTACATTTAATTGAGAGAGGATGACTTATAATTTCTGGCAAGTCTTCTAAGTCCTAAGATATATTATATTCCAACATACCCCCTTACGATGCTCGTGCATCAGCATAAAGAAGACCATATGAGAACGGTTTTGTTGAAATCAAACAAGCAATATTCCAGAATAACAAGTTGATAATCAAAGGCCCTTATGTTTTCAGAAGCAATTTATGTCTCTTGGTTTTATAAAACACTACAAATCAATTTTAAATACTTCTTGCAAGTATACACAAAAACACATTTTTGTTCACGATACAGACAGAATGAATGCAACATCTAATTTGCATAATCAATCAACTGCATTCAAAATTCATTTAAAATCAAATCTGAGAGAAATACTAACTTTTCAGGCTTTTCCTTAGTAAACAGCTGTTCTAAGTAATCGCCCCACAAAGCCCATGCTTTAACTAAAGTGTCGTGCAGCTGACAGGCAGAACTGAAAACTTTATTGGCTTCTTCAAAACGTCCAAGTTGAGCAAGGAATACAGCTCTTAATGCGTAGAATTCAGCAGTCATTTCTTTAGTAAAGTATTTAAGATTTGTAGAATCAATTACATGTAGTCCTTCATGCAAAGCTTGAGTTGACTAAAAATAAAGTTCAATCAAGTGAATTTTATTAAATGCAACAAAATAATTACTGATATGAAATGGTCTTGTCACTTAATAGTTTAATAATTTAAATACATGAATTAATATGTTACTTTGACCTTTCAATGCAATTTTATAGCAATACACATCAGCAAGTATTTACATTAATCACAAACAATTTAATTTCCACGTTACGATCATCCTTCTTACAAGTAGCATATTTTACTTTCAATTAAATTCAAATAAAGTTACATTAATTGTGAGGATTGAATCAAACATAATTTATGAAATTAAACTCTGCCTTTGAAGAAACATAAGTAAAGCTATCGTAATGAATAAAATTAATTTTTATGATATGCTAAGTGACAAAATGCTGTACTATGTAGTAAGTAAATGCTGTACTCAGTAATGAATGCTGAAATACATAAAAAATTAGAAAAGAACACAACCCTTTCGTGGCTTGCATAGGCTCATTCAAATGAAAACGAGACTACAGTTCATGCAGCATTATTCGAAATGGTATAATTTTCCTTATCTTTCATATATGGTAACATATGGCAGCAGATATCTGATAAAAATCTATGACTAGCAATAAGTAACTATGTAATATAAAAGAAGGGGGAGGGGATTGAATCATGAATTATGTTTAAAAGCTCAGCATGTCATAATCTAGTTTTTAAAAGCAGGAAGTGTATGTTAAATTATGATTAAAAACTTATTGAAACCAACATTTGACAAAGAGTTGCTCATATAGTCATAAAATCTTGTACCAAATTTGACATATTTTAAGTCATTAGGGCTTTCCAGTTATAGCATTTACATGTTTCTGAAAGAACAGACAACAGGTGGTTAACTCCTTGTTGGATTAGGCTCAAAATTTGATGTATCTACACTGTAGATGTTAAAATCTGTGAACCGAATTTTGTATAGTAATTTATTTAGTAATTATCTTAACTTATATTCGAATAGCCAGATAAACAAACTTCCTCCAAACAGATTTTACTCAACATTTGATAGAAATCTGCAAGTTTGGTGTAAAGACTGTATACCAAATTTCAACTATCTAACACAAAGTCTCTGTATTATCTTTGTCACAGACTGGCAGACAGATGAACATTTTCCGCAAATGCGGCTTTTCGAACAAAGGCAGGATTCTACACCATGCATACATGAAAGTAATAATATGAGTTTGTATTACAAACATAATCACTATAATAAAGTAAATAATTAATTCTCATAATTCAAACTGCAAATATGCCAATTTCGTTTTAAGTAGTGATTGTGGTAATTCAAGGAGAAGCAACATTTAGCAAAAGGATACAAACAGACATTACTACACAACCGAATCCATCATCTACTGGATTTCTACTCAACAGTTTACTTGGCAAGAAAAATTCTGTAATGTATTTTACATACTTCAATTAAAGATATTTTTCCAGGATTCAAAGGTTTTAGTTACCATGTAAAGTAAACAAGTTATATTAATCACTATTGGAAACCTTTTGATATTAGAAATTCTTATATTTCAATTTATTATGAATTTTATTTGGTTGTATTCTTTAAAAAAATGGGTAGTACAATAAAAAATTGCACTCACTTCTTGGACATCTGTTTTTCCAGCAGCATGAGCTTTTTGTAAAAAGCACTTAACTTGCTGACGAATCTTTTGAAAACAATCTACTATAGGCACACTGGGAATTGAATGTATCCTGGAAAAAGGAAATGGAATTATAAATATCATTATAAAAAAGATAAATAAATATATATATATATATATATTTTGCATTACAGGTGGATGTATATGAATCAATGGATCTTCCCACAAAACCTTAAAAACATTCATTAATGTTTTTAAAAAGTCATCACATGAAATGAATAGTTCATAGAACATTTGAAAAGAAACATAACTGAAATCAATTGCAAACCATTTATTTGGGGAAAAATTTTCATGAAAAGATTGTTTGCCTAGTTGTAAACATTGTACAGTTAGGAAAAATGTTTTTAATCAATAATGTGATTTTTAGGCTTCCTATCATAAAATATTTATACAATTCCTTCAAAATCAAACTTTTTTTGTGTAATTGTTATTAATAAGCACAGCCATCTGAATGGTGAGGGGTGGGGGGTGGGGGAGAGAATTAAGCTCCAGGTTGCCATCTAATCTTCAAAAAAGCATTAAAACCATTTAAAAAAACGAATCATGAAAAGATGAACCTCTGTTTGGAGGGGGGGGGGCTTGGAAAAGGTGGTTTCAAATGGAAACAACTTAAAACAATGGTGGTGGATGGCTGACAAAAATAGCTGTATATCAGTTTTTATAAAAGGAATAGCTAAAAATAATGATAAATCAAATAAACTGTTTTAATGGCACTTACTGTCCTAAAACATCCAAGCATACATTATTCAATCCATGCTTTCGTGCAATTTTCCCAAAATAGATTATCGACTGTGCAGAAGCATGAACACCAAGCATTGCATGGTTAGCTTGCAATTCAATAGTCTGACCATTCTGTGCGGATTCATAACAAGTCACTATAGTTTTGTAGTGTTCTTGTCGCCAGTGATAAATTTCGCTCCAATGAGACAGATCGTCACTGATGACAGGGAGGCGATTGCGCCATGTTTTAACAGTGGCCTTCATGTCATGCAGACTCGGAGGGCGACCTAGGTTGGTTGGTAGCAGACCCTGGTGTATCTGAACAGCATCCTGAAGTTCAATGATTTGTTGAGCAGCCTGAAATAAATACCATTCTAATCAGCAAACAGATTGTACAATTTCTATTTTAACTTATTTTCCAAGTAATTAAGATTGTATAATTAAGTATACAATCTGCTCCTTTCTGATTTTTGTATAGATTGGAATATATTTAAATACAGTAAAATCTTGGTCATTTCTGGAATTGGCTGGCACAGCAAAATTGATAGATCAGGCATTTGTGAAATGAATAAAAAAAAGATAAAGCAATGCAAAAACAATTTTGGACACTTTATTTTCGACAAGGGACCTGCCTACACAAGCAGACATAATCCAATAAACAGAATATTTTTGTACTTGAATATTTATGGGCCTGCTTTTTTTATAAAACAAAAAGCAACAATCCAATTCTGTTTAGGAACATTGAAATCCTTTTCTTATTTATGTCAACCTGCCAGGCTTATTTCACTACTTTAATTAATATTTTGTATGTTGTTATTGTTACACATCCCCCTGGAGAAGGAAAGCCTAGACCAGGTACAGGAGGTCCCGTCGCGTCAGTTCCTCATAAATCTGCAGAAAGTCCCGTTCAACCAGCAGCTGCTTATAAGAAAGAAGTGCCAAGACAAAAAAGAAGGTGAACAGGACTAGCAGGTTGAGAGCAGGAACAAGGTTGGAAAGTCTTCTCGCCATTCTGAAACCTTAAACACTTAGATGGTCACTACGAAATCTGGCCATGGCCGATGATATTTTGTATGTATTAACAATAAACATTTATTTCTATGGTAAATTTGTTTCTACAGTTTTATTACTGCTATACATAGATAAACAGCAACCAATGTTAAATTTTAGTTTGATAATACCTTACCTCAAAGCTAAATAAAAACTATTTCAAGAAAAACCAATTCATTCTGAACAATCAGGAAATGACAAGAGCACTAGAGCCAGTAATCACTCTGAAAATTTGTATACAATATTGACTGAACGATGCTTGATCCTTGGTATATTTCACTTGCATAGAATTCCATTACAAATGTTTGACAAACTCGACTCAAAGTTGGAACTTTCCATTTCCAAAACTGAGACTAAAGAGCTGCAAACCAATCAATTTACAAGATTAAGCAAGGATAAATGCAAAATACATTGACATATTTTGTCGATTTTTCCATTTGTAATGATGAAATGACAATTTAAACCATTGATGATATCCTCCCTCTGGAAAAATACAGGAAAAATTTCAGTTGCTTGCATTGGCTCTAAAGGAAGCTGACTTTGCATCGTGTTGGACATAAAATAACAAGAATAATTTTCATTCAATCGAATCACTTTGAGCACTGCAAAGAAGTCAGAAGAAACAGTAAGAAAGGAGCAGGGGCGTCTTTTTAAAACACTTTTTAATTCCATTGGCGTGGAAAGATAATTTAAAAGAAAGGTTTCATTCAGCTCAGGTGTTGTCTTCATCATCTAACCATGGTTTATAATTACAAAGATAATCCCCAAACCACCTTATGCTGTTCCAATATGATATATATATATATATATATATAACCTTGGAGTTTTTCAAAGAAAACTGGCCAACATTAAATTATAGGTGCAGTGCAGCAATTCAAGAAAACTCAAACTTTTCTTTCTTCTTTGAGAAGAAACTAAAATGTAACAGTTTTTTTTTTTTTTTTTTTGTAAATGATGCTGTTTGACTTGAACTTGAGACATTTCTCATCTAGCTTTTAAGAGGTTTTAAAAAGTTAATAATGAATGAATTCTCCAACACATATAAATAAAAAGACATTCTAAATGCATGAAAATAACTTCTGCTGCAATAATTGTTAAATAAAATATAAATGTAGCATTTCGAAATATTCATTCAAAATTTACCTGAAGTAACCGCAAATGAATGTGAGATACTATATGAGGAAGTCGCCTCCATTCCCGAATGCACTGCATAGAGCATTGGTCCACGACTTTTTCTACAGAAGGCAAATGTCGATCGTCTGGATGACATACTAACAAATAGCCTTTATAGAGGTTCAATTTCCACTGATCTTCTCGAGGACAATTTACCTCAACCTACAAAATGTAAATTAAAAAAACGAATTCAACAAGTATTTGATTTTTATAGTATTAAAAATAAATGGTAATGCTTCATGTTATTAATGAACTTTATATCAAATGTTGAAGATAAATCAAGCACTTATCCCTTTTATTCTCCAAGTGAAGAAGTCAGTTTTTCCCATTTTAAAAGTAAATACATCAAACATTATGCTACTTTTATGACTCCACTTTAACATTTTCTCATTGACTGCAGCATTTTTTTATGTTTGTGAATAAATATATTAATACATCCAATTCAATTAAATCTTTTTTTTTTTTTTTTTCTATTTATATGACAAGCATTTCAAGCGGGGGGGGGGGGGGGGAGAAAATATTGTCACAACTAAGTAGATATGCTTCATGATTATATGTAGAGAGAGGTGGATTTTTTTTTAAAAAAATCTTTATAAACTTGAAAGATAAAATATTGCATATTTTGGTAGAAAGCAATAATTGTTTTTTGCATCTTGAATAAATTATTGTTAATGTTAAGATAATATAAGAAATTAAATTTAAATGTTTCCTATTCTCTCTCGCTCCTCCCCCCCCCCAAAAAAGAACATTTATAGCATCTAAGGTAATTTCAAGCCCTTTACAATGCACCATAATTGCATTAAAAGAATACAATATTTAGTATTATAAACAGAACTACAAAGCAAAGAGGAATCAGCAAATAATTTATAAAGGTAATATATTTCAGGTTCAAATAATTTATAAAGGTAATATATTTCAGGTTCAAATAATTTATAAAGGTAATTTATTTCAGGTTCAAATAATTTATAAAGGTAATTTATTTCAGGTTAGTAATAAGAATAAGAATGAAAAGTTCTGTAAAATTAATAATGTACAGTTGTGAAGTTTTGATACTAGTGTATTAATAACATGCCAGCAATTAATGATCAAAATAAGTCAGAGATGTGGGCCTTATTGCAACCAAATTAATGTCTCCCCCAAACCACCAAACATATCTTATTAGTCTACTGGCAATGTTTGAAAACAAAGTGCTATTCAGTATAAAGTTCTCCAATGGCATATAGTTAAGCTAAAAGTTCACCGATGTCATGCAGTTCATACACAAGTACCACAATTGTTTTGGATGTGAACTAATAAAACCAACTCTTTTGATAGTGAGAGGTAATTAAATGTCTAGCCATTTCAGCTTCTCATGCTATTTGTTACTTAAAAACTGCTTATAAAAATATGAAATTAATATTTATGAAAAAAAAACCCTAATTTTCAATATGTAAAATAAGCTTTTGAAAATTGTATTTCTTAAGGGTATCATTTATCTCTTCCGATGGTATCATGTGACATGAACTGAATAATTCTAAAAATTTATATCATAATAACATGGAAAACTTTCTTGTATAATCTTGACTAAGTCGTATTACTGCTAGTTGAGAGAAAATCTATCTAAAATGTCTTATTTATGATTTTAAATCTTAAAAAAAGTTTTTTATACAAAACTCTTAAAATTATGATTAATAAAAAAAAGATCATCTGCAAATACTACTTTGGTAAGTATCCATAATAAGCAGTTATAATCTCAATGAAGAGATTCTTAAATTATAGAAATAAAAATTGATACATGAATAATTTCTAACTTTATTTATATATATATATATATATATATATACACACATGCAATCAAATCAATAGGGGGGGGGGGAGAACAGACACATAGTTCAACAACTTTCTACAATTAATTTATTTTTTCAGCTTGAAAAAAAAAAAAAAAAGAATATCTGGAAATTATGCATATAGATAACTGATGAATTAATTTTTAAAGCATTGATACACTCATGCCAATTTTGTATTGATTTCATGCAACAAGTAAACTTAAAATATTAATAATTAAATAAACATTGGGTTTCACCCCATTTGGTCCTTACTCTCTCAATGGCTTCTTTCATTGTATTCCAATTTGGTTGCTGTCGCCACGCAGATTCCATAATGAGGTTAGGGTCATTAGATGTTATTCCTATATTGAGAATGCCAGACCAATCATTCAATTCTTTCATACACCTATGAAAAATATTAAAATAGATCAGCGAATTCATAAATGTTTCAAAGAATATCAATTATATGTGCGTGTAAAATAATTTGATTTGATGTAAAGGCACAGCTTAAATGAGTTGTAACCACTCCCCTAAAGTTCTGCATTACTGCCTCATCGTGGTGGGAGAGTGTTCCTGGGTGGAATGGGCTAAGTACGTTGGGAGAGTATTCTCCAGCTAGGGTCACCCAAGGTGTGAAGGCCATTCTATTATGCTCTGCTAAATGTAATGTGGGCATTGATTCAAAGTCAGACTTCAGCCTTTGGTGCCTCTGCGTCCTTCACCTCTTGAAGCTGCATTTTAAGCCCTTTTCTCATGACTCATTGATTAGGAGACAATGAGCACACTGCAAGGCTGTGATACATTGTTTGAAGGTGTTTGGGCTCATGGACCTGGTTTGATGTTACCGTCGACCAGGTGGGATAAGCCACAACAGTTGTAATCATAATATACCTTCCAATGGCTACAGAATTCCCATAGTTGCAATAGAAATTAGATGTAACTACAGAAATATGGATATATAGTAAAAACTACAAAAACTGCTTTACTTGAATCTTTTCTAAAAGCAATGCAGAGAGTGAAAGCATTTTTACATGGTTGGAGGGAAGAAGGGAGGGGGGGGGGGTTCCAACAGACACTGAAGTTATTTCTCATAATAAAAATAAATATGAGCATTGGTTATGATAACAGCACTTTAAAATAAAACAATTAGAATTCATTAGAAATATCGTTCCTTCAATAATTTGTTGATACTATGTTATATGCAAGATACTGGTAAGAAGTGCTATAGATGACTGAATAACCAATGTTGGAGAGTATTTCATAATGAAATCCAAAGCAGACTTCACAATTTTTTTTAAAATACAGGCAAGGTTTTAAACTTGGTGGCATATTTCCTTGAAATGATGAGGGATATTTAATCTATGATGATATTTAAACAATACTAATCCAATATTAGGTTTTTAAATAATGTAGCTAAGGTAAATATGAAAGAGAAGAAGCAGAAGAAAAAAGGAAATATACATTAAAAAAACTAAAATAGTGACTACTAAAAAAGGGCTTCTATTTTCAGATAATGGTATTTTTTTTAAATGTGATCACACAGTCAGATAATACATTTTTTTTTGACATTTTACAATCAATACATGAAACAAGAAGTTATTCTTTACTGTAATTAAACACAGTTTTATATATTTATATAAAAATAATAATAATAAACTTTATAATCATTCATCTACACATAAAAAAAGTAATAACTTAACCAGTTTTAATCATAGAATAGCTGGACCATTTTTTTTATAGCTAAAATGTTATGGAGTTGAGAATATTTTACTAAATGAGATTAATAGGATTGATACGAAGGTATCAAAATTTTGGAAGTGTTATTTTTTTCAAAAGTACATTTATTGTGTCACACAACATAAGATCATAACACAGGTTAAGAAAAAAAAATGCTGAATTTCATAAAATAATGCCAAACAAACACTGAACAGTAAAATAAGAAGGTTTAAATGAACAATAAAATGAATACATTTATACAAAAATTACATGAGGTATTAAAAATATTGCAGTATAAACATATAAAAGAAAACTAATCAACCTCAAGAAAGATGAAGTTGATGACAAAAATGTTGAAATCAAAGGTTTCACAAAGAAGTGTCAAATTTGCAATTAAAATTATGTTTATCTCGACAAGCTTAGTCATTAGAATTTAGTTCACAATCAGATTGAAACCCCATATACACTTTCTGTACATTAACAAAAATTTTTGTTACAAAAAATTTGCTTGAAATTCAACGAAAGAAGGGAGAAGGGGATAACTAACAAATCTACGATAACCAAAAGCATTAAAGAATCAGCTTCAAAAATAAATTTTAAAAATTCATTTATTTGCTTGATAATTTTGCACGAACTCAACACATTAGAAATATTTGTACCCGAATTGTCCATTAATGTATCACATGGCATATTGGTAACTTATTTTTCTACTCTAATTGCAGTTTAAAAAGTCCTTAATGATACTAATTTAATAGTCCTGCAGTAAATTTGCAGAACTATTAAATTAGTATCATTAGACTTTTTTTTTTAAAATTTGAAGCATATAAAATTCGATTTTGTTTAATATTTTCAGAAGTAACCAAAGAAAAAATGCCAAAATACAGCTTAATTTTTAATTAACTAAAATACTAATTAAAATTGTAAAAAAATTGCACCAAAGTGCACATTTCTGCCCTTTAACGTGCCAAATTTAGTAGTTGTAGGTAAAATAATCTGACCTAGAGAGCCGCAACACAAACATACATTCATCTTTATTAGTAGTAGAGATATGTATAATTTTCTAGCATTTATTTTTGTGAAGTATTTTCCCTATTCCCCTTTTGTGAAATAATCCTCTTTTCTGGGGGGGGATTTCAACTTTCAATAATAATGTCATTTTTTCTGCAATAAATAAAATTTAGCATACTTTCATAAGTTCAATATTTGTAAACATTCAGACTGCTAATCATACAATCGAATTGAGTATATAAGTGTTTATCAAAAATATCCTTAGTTTTCGAGGCAATATAGCCAAGGAAGGAATGATTATGGAAGGGGAAAAAAACCAACAAGTAGTTTTAAAAAATTAAATCTTGAAATCTTTTGGAATATATATAAATACCTCAGAAGTTGTGAATAATATACATTTGCTTCACTATTTAGATTGGAAGGGCTAAATCCTGCTCCAATGTCTTGATGATGTCTGTTAGCTGCTTGTTCATAAGCTTCTAGTGCTTGCACAAATAATCCTTGCTGTTCTAATGATATAGCCGTAGATGTTTCGGTATATTTAGCCCGCTTCTGCCAAAGACCACCCCAGAGATCTTCCTCTTTTAACTGCAAGTACATGTCAGAAATACTATCTAAAGTTTCATCAATGTCAGTTCTTTCTGCACTTGTTCTTGATTTAGCTTGAAGGATATAGCCTTTGTCCAAACAAATCTGCTCTAAGCATAAGCAAGCTCGGTGCCACAAATTATGAGCTTTACCCTCATACTGAAATGAGAAATAACAGGTATTCATAAAAAAAAAGTAAAGGAATCAGGCTTACAATATATCAATATCATAAATTTATACGCTTAAATAATTCCAGTTTCCAAAAAATAAATATTCGTTGAAATATATATTCATATTATATTAATCTGTTTCAAATGCCACTTAAACAATAGATTATATGTAGAGTATCTACTAAAACTTAATTTTTAGAATTATACATAATTCCAAAATCCATATATAATAGCCACATATAAAAATGTTTTGCAATAGAAAAGATATGAAAGCAAGCTATGCCCACAAAGTTATTGTTTAAATTAATATTATTAGGTGTAATTTATAACAAAAAAGCCTGTAATTGCCATCAACAAAAAAGCTGATTGTGGTTAATTTATGGATTATTATATATAAAATTGTAGATTCTAAAAACAATGTAACAGAAAAGAGATAAAAAGCAATACATGAAAAGAAAGAGAGACATATTTAAAAAAAATATTCTTAATAAAAAGGAATTCTTAATAAAAAGGATTCCTTTTTACAATGTAACAGAAAAGAAAACAATGTAACAGAAAAGAGATAAAAAGCAATACATGAAAAGAAAGAGAGACATATTTAAAAAAAATATTCTTAATAAAAAGGAATCTTAATAAAAGGAATTAAGAATATGTAAAATAATTATGTATTTATAACATACAATTTTTACAAAACTCATTTTACACAATAAGGTAGAAGATTCTGCTTAGTAAAAATGAAAATTTAACTGTTTATCCACCAGAAAATTTTTAACAATATTTTGCACATTTAGTAATTAACTAAATGAAAAGATGGATTCAATGCAGTTATGAAGAAGTTTAATGAAGCAGTGCGGAATTTGTGTGATGGTTTATTTAAATTTGTTTGTTGCCAATGACAATAAATAATGAGGGTGATTTCAGTGCAACATATATCAATTTATATATAGAGAGAGATTGATTGGGCATCCAAAAATTTACGGAATTATAAAAAAATTATTAATTTGTAAAATTTAATTTTTGGTAATGCAGATACTAAAGCTGAAAGAATATAAAAATTATGAATGATTTACAAGGGAAAATAAGATTTTTGGAAAAAGTTACGAAAAATAATATTCTGTTGAATGAAAACTTTATTTTGCATTTCAAAATCCCAAGTCTGCTCTTTTGAAATAAATCTGAACAATAAAGATATAAATAAAATTCATAGTAGAAACCCTTGCAACAGTAAAAAACCCCAACCCCATGCCAAAACAAACAGTACAAAATAAATCTTGCTCTCAGGTAAATTAAATATCATAAAATATATTGTACAGCATGGTGCATAAAATATTTTGTGTTGGTTTAAATTTTCATGCGATAAAGTAAAAATTCAAAAAGAAAATAGAATAACTTTTGATACTTTTTTGTAAGCATTAGGCATAGCAAAAAATATACACAAAATATTACAACTCCACACTGATGAACTTAGTAGAAAAAAACACACAGTAATTTAGTAGAAAAGTACACAGTACTATAGTAGAAAAGTACACAGTACTATAGTAGAAAAGTACACAGTACTATAGTAGAAAAGTACACAGTACTATAGTAGAAAAGTACACAGTACTATAGGAGAAAAGTAATGATAAAATAGTGGCATTAAGTATTTACTTGAAGAATCAATGGTCTCAATGGAATGGGAGGAACACAATGAGTAACACCTTCAATGAAAGTTCCCAAGGCACTGGGATGGCAATCTTTCTGGATTACATGAGTGCCACTTGAGACAAAAGCAACAAGCTCATTGCTTAAAGCCTAAGAAGAAAAAATATAATTAGATAATTGAAAAAGTACATAATCACTTATATTTTTAAATAAACTGATATCCTACAAATATTAAACAATGTAAAAACTTATACAAACACGTTACAGAATTAGATAACATGCATTTCAAGGAGAATATTTGCATAATAATGCAGAACTAAACAGTTAGCATATGAAACCAACATTTTTATCATTCATTTCTAAAATAACCAATTCATGTTTGATTGCATGTTTATTTTTCATTAATAAGAAGATAGGCTTTAGATTTCAAAGTTACTAATAAATAAGCCACTAGCTTCTTTGCCCAGATTGATTTCTTAGGTCGCAAAATATTAATGAAGAATGCCTTTTTTTTTACTCCTTGTTATTTGGTTTAAGACTGAAAAACATGGATTTAACTGAATAAGCAAAAGAAATTATAGTAAACATATAAAAGCACATAAAAAACTTTTTATATACTATAAAATAAAAGTGGAACTGAAAACCCTACTTCACAATTAATGACCAAAGAAGTTAAAGAATTTGAAAATCACAAAGCTCCAGATAGGGGGACAACAACTTACTCCCTGTTGTTTTTCACTAAAGATTTTCCAGAGTCGAGGGAATAGCTGAAGCCATAAGTACTGAGCTAAATTCGTATCCAAGTGACAGAGCTGTGCAGTAGCATTGAGAAAATTGACGGTTTTCATTTGGCCTACAGTTTCCAGAAACTTGAGCTGCTTTGAAATCAAGGCTTGTACATTTTGTTTAGGATCTAGAATATTTTGACTTGCAGCAGGACTTTCCATGGATGCTTTTACATTTGGATCATCGGTGGAAGGCAGTTCAATATCTATTTCTTCCTGCAATAATGAAAAAAATTGATTTTACTAAAAATCTAAAATAGTTAACAACATGCTTACGGAAAAGTAAAATACAACATACCATAATATCTAAATATTTCCTTAGATATGCTCTACTAACATTGCAATGAAAAACAACAGTTTTCTACTTTAATTACAAAATTCTTAACCTTTAATATTTTCTTTAAGAATTAAGAAAATTTTAATTATAATAAAAATAGATTTTTTCATGGGTTCACATATTTTGCTTCAGAAAGCTGTGACATCAAGATTGAACTGTGCACTTCAAGGCATTAGTACCTTGTTTCAATTGATTTTTGAGGAGAGAATTGAAAAACATTCGTTCTAAAAAAGTTAATTAAATTGAAAATTCCAATTTTGTATGGAGTCATACAGGACTACAACTTTGCTAGAGTACCAGAAGTCACAGAATAATACTAGAGTTATAAATGATTTACTTTCTTTCAATTTAAAAATAATTGAAAAAAATATCATGGCTTTAATATTTTAATCATTCTAACATTAACCAGCTACTCAAAACTGGACTAAAAATTCCCTATCCCTGCACGTATACGAAGATACAAGGAAATGTATAAATAGCACTCATGTAGTAGTTATAATGCAATATGATTTTAAGGAGTGGAAAAAGCAAGGAAAGGAAGCAACAATTTTTACATTATTTGAAATAATAGCATATAAAAAGAGCCTATTGAAATAATAACATATTAACTGCAATATTATATATATATATATATATATATATATATATATATATATATATATATATATATATATATATATATATATATACACACACACAATATTTATGCACATGTTGTCATTTCAAAAAACATTTGCTAACTGCACTTAATAAAATATTACACTGCATATTATGACAAATTTTAACTTATTCAAATGGGTTAAAAAGTCTCATCATGCATTAAGAAGTTAAGCTAAAGTAAGACAGTTTTTAATCCACTAAGACTCAAGTTCTAAACCTGTTCTAAAATGGAAAGCAAAATTTTGGAAGGAATTGCGATGTACTTTGTATTTCATAATATGTAATGTACATTAAAGACAATTAAATGACCTCACTAGTCATGCTGCTTTATTAAAAGACAGTAAAATAGAATCTAGCTGAATACTCATTATCACAAAGTTAAAAAGTTGTTTGTTTAAATATATGTAAATAAGTCAAATGTTAAATATCAGGGTGAAAAATTCCCTGATTAAAATAGGATCTATAGTTTAATTAAACATCAAATTTTAGTAGCATTTTTGGGAAAAGTCTTCTATTTGGAAGAATTTTTGGACAATTTTAGCGAATTTGGCTATATTTCGCTAAATTGGAAATATTAAATTAAAAAAAATGTTTTAAATCTTTTATTTAAATTTTTCATCAGAAGAAATATATATACGGTAGGCAGCAAAATCAAAGCAGATAATGATTTTAAATTGAGTTGAAAAATCGAGAGACTTAATCACATTACCAGTACGATTCATATTAGGAAAAGTTACTGTGAATCTCTCGAAAATTCTGAAATTGTTTTCCATGAAAAGGCCTTATATGTAAGAAATATTTCAACTGAATATTTTGCATTGAAAAATCATTATTTTAACAAAAGTTTTAACTAAAAAATTTAAAACAAAGTAATAATCTATATTTACTTCTTTTATTTCAACCTGAACTCCATCAGTTCCTTGGATATTTAATGCAGCCATGGAGAAGTTAGCCTTTTCTTGAGAATCTGCTTGTTCATACACAGATGTCATGGAAGGCAGCATTACAGTAGGTGTAGAGCATTGAACGGTAGCACCATCGACAGCTGTTACAAGTAGCAATTCTATGCATTGTTTAATCCAAAAATGCTGACCAATATTCTCCCAATTCTGTGAACATAAAATGTATAATAAGCGATCATGAAGGCGGCGTCTAATGCTGTTATCAAACACTTCAAAGAACTTTGCTCTGATCTGTGGCTGCACACATCGCAATCCAGCCATAAATGCTGGTTCTAACTTAGAAGTCAGTTCAGTGCCTTTAAGAGATTCATCCCTAGAAAAAATGAGAATAAGGGAAAAACCATTAATTTTATAACTATCAAGAAGGAAAACATTAATATGTTAATAATGGCTCACCCATAATAAAAGTAAACATAAAGTAGTTTAAAGAAAATTGACACTTTTTCAAATTTAAGACCCCCCCCCCCCTCTGCTGCATAAGATGAAACATTCCTTAATTTGGAACTCTTCACACATTAATATACTCAAGGCTAATGATGTGACCATATAAACAGCACTAGCAAATGCTGATTTTTAAGTGAATACATTAGTAAAAATTTTAGTAATAATTGGTAAATGAATTTTAAAAATATGACAGGGAAAGCAATACATTGCGATGCATCTAATCCAATTCATTGGGAATTCGAATGAGCTCTTGGATTTCCATTAAATGAATGTTAAAACACTGTCCATAATTTACTTTGGCTAAATTGAGCGAAATTAATATCTGAAATTTTGAATTGATATAAATAATAGTCAAATACATCTGTACCTTTGATCTAATATTTATTTTTTATTTTACAGGTACAATTTTTTGTGCATGTGTTTACTAGTGGTACATTTCATCTCTTTTTGAAGTACAGTTCTCATAAAAAAACTTAAATGAATATAAAATAGGAACCCTTTACAATTAGCTTTATTTTTTATAATAGTTTTTTTTTTTAAATCGTCCATTTTTAAATTGGTACTTATATAGAACAGAGCCACATCATGATATTACAATAAATAATGTTTCAACTCACAAAAGAGATTCAGCTTTAATATACTACATGTGGCAGAGAACGAGTTTGACAGAGGTAACTTGTATAACTCTTGGTTAAACTAAAATTATGAATATATTTTCTGCCAAAGACGTGATAAAATTTCCCAATATCTTTAAATAGATTTTAATTTTGCAAAACTGATAAAAATATATATAGGATATGACTGCAATTTAAATTTATTTAACTTGTACCTGAAATTAATGATTATAAATTCCTAAAAGTCAAATTTAATTACAATGGAAAAATGTTAGTCCTTAGACTAATGCTCATTAAAATAAATTTTATAAAGATGTGATTGATTAAAAGGCAAAAAAGTGAACATCCAAAAAGTGTCACGAAACAACATGCAAAAAATAAGAATTAAATCATCATTGTACAAAAAAATATTATCAAAAACTATAGCCCAACTGGCTTTTATATTCATTTAAATAAGAAATCCTAGCATATGATTCTTTGACACTTTAAAAACTACATAATCTGGGACAAATTTTTATATTTATATTGGAATACTTACTTATAAACATAATGTACAAGTTCTAAGAATTGGCCATTCAGATCCAAATCATTTGGGAACCGCTTCTCAATGAACTGCATCATTTTTACCAGGAGAATGGATTTCTCCTTCACATTAGGTCCTTGATTTACAGCAATAGTCGATTTGCTTTTAATCCATTCCTCAACCATCTTTGTGATAGCTTTTAGAACTTTTACATCATGAGATTTCTCAATCAAACTGCAGAGAATGGAACCAATGTAAATTTTTCGCATATCTGAGCCCATTACACCAACTCGATTTTTGACAAAGTCAAGGCAAAGGATAAGGGTGTCAGTGCCAACTGTAAAAGAAAAAAGAAACAAATGAATAATTTAATTAAGTTAATTATGTTATTCATTATAGATGGATTTATTAGTATTTTACATATTTAGAATGAGAAAACATTAATTGAAAATAGGACTAAAGCGAATCATTCTAATAGACTGAATCTTCAAAAAAAAAAAAACCTTATTTATAGACATAACCTATCAACACAAAAATAATTATGTATATCCAAATTAATGAAAACAAACAAGATAATATTCACAAAAAGCAACAAAATAGTAAAAATTTATACTGATGAATTTGTGAAGATAAAGATAAAGAGGTTCTCCTATTTATTCAAATATTTAATTCCTTTCCACCTTTTACATTTATGTCCAACCTTGTCATAAACAGAAAAATAATGCATTTCTGAAATGAAGCGATTTCTTTTGGTCAAATGTTAATGCAGCAAAGCAGAAATTAGAGCTAAATTAATTAAAAAAAGACATTGTCTCAATTTTTGAGCAAGTGAAAAGCATTCAATTAAGATTAAATCATTTTCTCATTTCAATATATGAAAACATGCATAAAAAAAGTATTTTGAAATGATATCTAATTGAATTATGAAAAAGGAGTATTAAATATTATACTAACTGACTGCTACTTTAACTTCAACTGCAAAACTTCAGATTACAAAACCTTCCATCTTGAAAGTTTATGAATTAGAGTAATAATCTCAATTAAAATTTAATTATTATAAGATCAGCATGGAAATTTTCAATACTGAATCTGTAATACAATGCACATCTGAAAATATTCCTGCTCATTTTGTCTGTGAAAAGCATGATGCGAGAGTGAGACAGAATCAACAGATATTAAATTAGGTCCGAGATACTGTTAAAATAATAATGACCCATGTAGACAAACACATCTTCTGGTAATAAAATTTTAAATAAGGTACATCGTAATTAATGTATTGAAATATAGAGAAAAAACCTTTATTAAAAAGCTGATCAAGATAAGAATGGTAAAAATTGATATTTATACTGCATTTAATTAATATTCGTACTGCATTTTAATTTTTAATGCATGTTAAAGAATTTTTTTCTCTTTTATTAATTATTGCAATCATTTTCTTATAATATGGTTTTCATTACAGAAAGTTCTTATTGCTTTTGTTTTGATTTTATTTTTTGCTATTATAATTTATTTTTTCAGAATTTAAAACATTTTTAAAAGTGTGCTTTAAAAAATCCTTTTTACTATTATCTATTTCTCAGTCTTTGATTCTCTTTAAAATTCACTATCATATTTATTATAAAATTAAGCATTGAGTAACAATTAAACTCCAAAATTATTAATATATTATATTATAAGGTAGCATGATACTTGGATCAGGTATATAAATATATATCAGGTATACAAAACAAATACAGGCTAGATGTATCAGTATTAGTTTTTGAACTGAACTGAAGCCAAAATGGCAATCTCTTCACTCTCACTCGTTTTCAAATGGATGATACTATATCAATCTAGTATAAAGTATTAGGATTTGCTTAGACATGTTTTTTAACTGCATATATTTCATACTCGGGTAATAATGCTCTTGACCATACATAATGGCATGTATAAATGTATAATACTGAAAAATTCCCAGCTTCTCTTTTACTAATTAGATCAGAATAGCTTTTCCATTCCTCTTCTCATGCATCCATCAAACACAGTTCAAAACTAAGATCAATAGCATATCATCGATATCTCTTCCTAAGAAGTGAAATCCCAACATAAAACCATATTCATATCAGTATAAACATGAGAACCAATACCTTTTGAGTACCAGCTTTCATTTGGATGAGATTATAAGTTACTAGCTATATTAGATACAATTGAATATTAATACCAATCTGTATCTGATACAATAAAGCCAGGTATCCACACAATCTCAACATAATCATCACAAGATTTGTTTTTAGTAGGCTATATGTTGTGGCCATGCCACAAGACATTTCGTTTTTATGTTTTTCAGTTGAATAGATGCATAACCAACCAGAGTCAAATATTTTTGTTATGTTACCAAGGCAATGAATTCGTATACATTCTTATGACAAATGATTAGCAAAATACTGAAAGTCGACATTAAAGGCATGTGGAAACAGTCAATATAGCCAGAACATCGGAAGATCTCTGCCAATCGTTTACAGTACATGATAAAGTTTTTTTATTATTGTATATTTGGTTATTTCAAAGTTTGAGTTTTAATTTGTAAGGAAACAAATTTTTAAATGCAAAAAATCTTATATAATAAATAGATGCATAATATATATAGTAATATTTAAGAATACTTTATGTAAATATAATACCTAATGCAAATTAAAAATGTGCATATATGCACCCTATTGCTTTCCAAGCATGCTTCTAGAGCATTAAAAAGAGTGTGGGCTCTGGGAGCAAGTTGAGCATGTACAGTGCCGCCGTATACAGTCTTTTAATCTAGAATTCAGAGATTTAAGTATGGCAATTGAATTAAAATTTAATTGTAAAATTCCTTTTCTACAAACACAAAATAAGAGAAATGGGAAAAAAAAATGTCTAGAAAAAATTTACCATCATCGGGAGGTGGTGTTAGGTGTTCCTTTGTCATTTTCTGTAACACACGCATAAATATTGAAATCAGTCTGTCTATGTAACAAGGATTACTCAAGATAGCAGACTTCAAATACATCAGAGTAGGATAAAGTGACTGTGGAGAAGCTACAGGTGACCTAGAAAATTATAATGAAATATAAAAATCAAATTTACAACTAAACATATTTCAGTACTTGTGTGTTACAGTGGCTCCAAGATTTACTTGTTGATTGTTGGATTACATCAAGAGGACCAAGCTCTATTACACATAATGAACCAATTTGATGATATATCTTAGTTGCTTGGTAAAAATTCAAGGACACTATATAATACAAATACTGATATTCATCTTTTTTAGTTCCTATACAACATAAAAAATCTGAACAAAATTCTGATCATGCTATTCTAATGTTATAAGGATAATACCACCAAATTTATGACTTTTTTTTTTGTAAATGAAAGTTATTTTATCAGCTGCATTTGCTAATATCAAAGCTCAATAACTACACAAAATATATTGATTATCACAACTTATTATTTTAATTTTCTTAATAATTTATATCAATTTTTAATTTCTGATAGATAAATATAGCTCCTAATATTAAAAGAAGTATGCAATATATGTCATATTTTTCTATCAATAATATATCCAGCTGTTTCAATTTATCTTGAACCATAAAATGGATCTTAATTATTTTTTAATATTCATATTTTAAATAACTGACCAAACCAAACAACTAGTTCAGTAATCCCAAGTTCATAACATAAATTTCATTTCATATAAATCTCATAACATCTCAACATGTCATGAGTCACTCAAAACAACAATACTTTACAACACATTTCTTATGAAAAGGTTTTTTTAAAAAAAAGCGCAATAACATAGAATACAAAAATCTATGGGTTTTTTTAAAAAGTATTTATACCATATTCTATTCATTAAAATAAAAATGTGAATTTATTGTCAAATATATTATAAAAAGAAGATGTAGCTTATCAATAATATGAAATTTATCCTTTTATAGTCTGTTCTATCAATTATTATTTAAGATATTAAAAAGAAAATGTTGGGAATTGAGAGATTGTAGGTACTGATTGCAAGGCTAGACCACAGGGATAATGATAGATAATAATTAACTAATTAATAAAATTTCATCAAGAATAATTTTTTAAAATTAATTTTAAATCTAAAAAAAATTTAATATATCATTATTAAAAAAAATCACGATTAATAGATTTGCCAATAGAGGAAGAATAGTCATGTACATTATTTTAAGTACCGATTTAAAAAAAAAATGTCAATTTAATCGTTCAATTGCTTAAAAGAATGTTAAAATGAAGTCAAATAGTATAATCCTGAAATATTTTACAAAATTATCAAATCATCAAGTTTATTTCCCAATAAAAACAAAAGATGTACAGTTAGTAATATTGTAATTTCAGAGGATATAATTCAAATAATGTTAACAATAATTCTCACAAGAAAAAAAGTTAATTTTCAGTTAAATTTTAATCAATTTTAGTTAAAATTGTATGTTTAGATTTGATATACAAAAAATTTTACTTCAATTCTTTAATCATAAATGAGTTGAGTTTAATAAAGTTAATTTCAATATATATATATATATATATATATAAACTGTGCATGTAATGGCTTATTCTTTTAAAGATGAAATTAGATACAAATAAGTTAGTAATTATTTTGACAATTGTACCATCTTGCTCTGCATTTTGAGTGTAAATGAAATATATGGATGCTAAACTTAAAATGCAAAAGGTGGTAAACAAAAATATCGACATAAAATATTGAAAGATGATGCACATACTTCTCATATGTTGTAAGCCCTTCCATTATACAATTGCTGATGACACTATAAAGGCCTTCTAATTCTTCATATTTAGAGGCCACATTAGAATTGGTAGGTTCAGTAGGGAAAATATTCATCAAACGTGTCAATAAACTGTGTACAGATTTTATAACCTGAAAAATAACAATTGGGCAAACAGATTTTTTAAAAATCAGACTGGCTAAATTACTCATTAAAAATACAATGATACAGAACTTTTTAAAAGAGAACTAGCTGGCAAGTGGATGAAATTCATATTAGAATACGATAAAATTCACTAAAGTTTCCAATTATCACCAAATAGAATTTCTAATATGATAATGTTAATCAAAGGCAGTTCTAATGAGCAATAGATTAGATAAACTACTTTAGTATACATCTTAAGATTTCAAATTATGTCAAAAATTTCAATTTGATGGAAATACAAGCGGTGCAACCCTACTATTTTTTACTTAAGCAGTAACATTTATCAGATTTATGATAATTAAAATTTATATAAGAATGTTTAAAATGCTAACTTCATATTTTGTAGGTTGTATAGCTGAGCACTGTCATGCATGCTTTGTAAAAAATGATAATGAATGAAATTGAAGATTAGAATGGTTTCATATGCTTATTTTTAAAGCTTACATCCTTCCAAATTATAGCAATTACTTAAAGATTCTATAGTTGGAACAATATTTAACTACTGTTTTCATTAAACAGAAAATTTAAAAAACATACAACATATAATTAACTTCAAAAAGTTGTTCAATACATTTATAAGAATGAACTAGAAAATGAAACGATTTCAATAGGTTTTATTCTGTTAACAATATTTCAGATCCAATTAAATGTTATTTAGCTTTTTCTTGCCTAAATCACAAAATTATCTCTCTAGTTAACTTTTCTTTCCTTGCTGCGAGATCTTCTCTCTACATAATGTTAATGAATACTCATATCAAAACTAATAACTAAAATAAATAACGATAACAGAAGAAGAACCACCACACACAAAAAAAAAAAAAAAATATTAGCAATAATTTCTAACTGGCTTTAAATATAATAAAACTTGTAAGCAATCTGATTTTTGCTAAAATTCAGCACTAAAAAATGTAAATAAAATGCAAAATCCACAATCACATTACTTTTTTTTTTCATGCTTATCTTTATTTGCACAAAGATAAATCAATCAATTCAAGTATTAAAAAAATCTGGGAATTTTTTTTTTAACTCCAAAACCGAAATCATACACAGAAATCGATATTTGAGTTTCTGATTATAATGCAGATAATATGGGTAGCAGATATTTTTCTGCCTAGATGGTAAATTACAGATGGTGTCGAACATTATATAGATTTTTAAATAATGTTTACTTTAATAATTCTACTGTTATTTCTGTAAAGCAACAGTTTTTGACTCAAAGAAAGGAGGGTGGGGGGATATTTTGTTTTATTTCATTATTTCAGCAGCTTAGCATTCCACTTGTGTCACTATTGTTACATTTGGTTGCATATATACTTTAGTCTTAGAATGCATGATTTAATTTTTCATTCATGATCACAATGTAATTAATTAGATTAGCAACCAAAATTAATAACTTAATTAGGTGTTTTAAACCTGAAATATGCATAGCAATGCCAAGATTTAAATCTACTTTAAAATTAACAAATGAACAAAAAAAAAAAAAAAATCATAATATATATTACAATGCATTACATCTTTTAAAAAATCTCACTCAATTTTATGCCCAATTGAAATAAAGCAAGCAAAATAAATAAACAAATAAGAATATATAAACAAAAAATATATATATTTCATAAAATTAGAATTCATGAATATAATATTAAAAATGTTGATATTAAAGTTATGTCCGTTCAAATTTACATATTCGAACTAAATTAGAAATCAAGTAAGACTTAATTTTCTAAACATTTTATGTGTAAATGAAAGGAAAAAATCGTACGCTGAATACTTTTTCATTTGGCATTTTATAAAAACAATTTGACAGCAAATATTAAAGAATTCTAAATACTGAAAATTATACTGATCTATTTCAAGAAAAACAATGAATACTACAAAATGGGATCACAGTTAATTCTATCATTCATTTTATATTATCAGAATTGTCTGATCCCAAAGTTGCATATCAAAATGCACACAAAATTATATATATCCGTACATTGTTTAATGTTATAAGCTTTGAAGTAGATAATCGATCAAGTATTAATTATTGATGATTGTGGAATTTTTTGCCCCACTGTTAGAAAACATCTGAGAGGCATCTTACCAAGCAATGGGATTCATATTTTACTTCTGAACGAGAGGTGAAGATTGATTTAAAGAGATAACCTAGATGTCAAATTTGGTTTTGAAAGTTGATGATCAGCCATAAATTACTGTCTCCTTACAACTAAATTAGAATAGCAAAATGATTTTTTTAAAAATTTGATTTCAATTTTACAGATAAAATTGAACAAACATGAAACTTTACCTAAAATAAGTTAACACAACACTGTAACAAACTTGATAATTGGCAAAGTTTTGAAAAGTCATCAGTTTTTTGTGAATAATATAAAATAATAAATGTTGGCATTTCAGATGAGGGTAAATGAGATGAAGTACACACACCAATGAATACTGGAATGAGTCAAACACTTGCTATTTTAAAATGAAGTGTGTAGCATTGTTCAACAAATTAAAAAACAATTAACAAACAAGTACGGACAATGAGCCATTACAGAATAATTGTCAATAAGCAACAATTATTTTTATTGTTTTTGAAAACAAATTATAAACAGCATGGGTAAAGTGTTTTTTCTTTTCCCTTTGATATAATAAATATATAGTTGATTTTACCAAGTTGGTCAATTGTTACCAAAATTTTTAAGTTCTGAAATGATCACAATAAAAGGCATCTGCTATAATTTCATTTTAACATTTTCTCATCAGATTTATTAATTCCATCAATTTATAACATTGCATGAAACTATTTGGATCAAAATACATTTCTATTTTAATAAAATAAGAGCATTTGCTTTAATTCTTTAGAATAAAAAGAAAATGGCTTTTTTTTTTTAAATTTCATTCTAGATATACTTAGTACTATAATTTTGCAAATATTTTAAAGGTCATAAAAATGGAGAAAAGACAAAAATGAATGAAAATTTATATACACTTTATATAACTTTCAAAACTTTACCTTAATATGGCTACATGACAAACAGGCAGCAAGTCCCCGTTGCAGCTGTTTAAAAGTTGCCAAAATTGCTTCTTTTCTTAAATTACTAACCAAAAAGGCCAAAAGTTCCAAAGCAGTGCAGACATTTCCAATATTTGGAGTAGCACTTTCCTATGGATAAATTAAAAGAAAAAAGATTATAAATATTTCAATAAACTCAATATATTTAAATGAATAAAAATAAAATGAGATATCGACACAGTTTTTTTTTTTTTTTAACAGAATTATTTGCCAAATGTGTAAAGATGTTATATTATAATGTAGGTTATATTAAAAACAAAAAATATTGCTAAATTATCAATATAATAAATTTTTGTTAAACAATTTACAGATGAATACCAAATACATTAAAAAGTCAGTTATCATATAATATCAATATTTAACATTATATAGTATGTCAAACATTAATAACTGATAAAAGATTTGCTAAAAGTCAACTAATAATGAAGATAAACAAGTGCACAACATTCTATGTGTGCTGGTCAAATATACCATTTGACCAAAAATTACTAAACCTGGTACATACATATTTTGGAGTAAACATGCATGTAATTTTTTAAACATTTAATTAAAAATTAATTGAAATTATAGCATTTTTTCATGATAGTTTAGAAAGAAAATTGTAGCACAAAAATCATTCTTATATTATTGTAAAATTGATCTAATCAAAAATACCAATGCTTTTGCTATAAAATTGCATTTTACATTTCACCACTGTTGAAGTGAAACTCAAATCGTTTTCACTACTGCTACTAATATATACTCCTGGACTTTTTTTCTATTATTCATAATCAAGATATGAAGATTTAGCTCATTTTTTTATATTGAGGCAGTTTCAGAATAAGGTGTGCTTTTGAAAAAATTGTAACTTCAGAAATAATGATAAAAATTTTTTTAATTCTCATTTTTAAATACTGCTGTTCTCTACAGTGATATAATTAAATATATAAAGATATAGGCAGAAAATAAGGAAAATTCATAGCACAATGAATAGAATGGTATAGGGCTTTTCAAATAATAAATTATATATTTATCAAACTTTCCTTTTTTTTTTTTTTTTTTTTAGTGGGAGCAATTAAGTCCTAATTACACAAAATATTTAATCGAAATTTTAGCAACTATTAATCTTTATGAATCAATTGATTGCCAAAAAGGTATCTAGTATTCAATAAGATTAATAATGAGAGAAATTTGTTGGCCAATATAATAAAATTAAGGAAAGTATACAATTAAAAGATAATGGGAAATTAAATTTTTACTGTTTTATGATTAAATAATTTTCTCCAAATGTTTCCTATGAATAAATCCTGTAAGAATTATAGTATGAAACTTAGTAGCAAGTGAGAATTTATTAAAGATTATAAAAAAACAACTTGCAAATAAAAACTATAGCCTTAAAATTAAATTACTTTTTTAATCAATTAGACCTTTTTATTACTTACATAAAGTAAAGAAAAACTAAATTTTATCTGATAGCTATGAGAGAGACAAGAAAAGATATTTTGAAACAAAATATTCTGTAGCAAAATCGCGTAAAGACAACTAAGTGAATCATAAGCCTGAAACAGCAAAGCAGCGATATTTTAATACAGTATTTTTTAATACATTGTTCTTGTAATCATTAAATTAACACAGTAAGTAAATTTTACCCTCCCCCCACCTTTTTTGACCTAAAAATAACCTTTTTTCTTAACTTATCCAATTATCTGGGTAATTGGAGTTTTACTGTATAATCTGATCAATATACATGATCTGCACATTTTCTTTCAGGAAATTTTTTATTCCTTTCTATAAATCTCAATTTAAATACAATTCAATAGACTCAAATTACAACCAAAGCCTTTCTTTCACTATTTCTTAAAATCAAAGTTGTTACAAGTCTGCCATGTTGCTTCCTTGTGCAATTAATATCGATGTAAGAAAGATAGTTTTACAAATAGTTTCAAAAGGCATGGAAGGAATGCCTGGCTAACAATGCTGTCTAGTCTAGGTGACAAAAATGAAGTATTTTGAGAATCAAGGAATCTAGACAATATTGCCATCAGGTTTCAAGATTCTTAGCTTCTTTTAGAATATTTGAAGCTTTGTCATAGGAGCTATAAAAATTGAAGTTTACATAGGAGAGAAGCAGCAGAGCAAGGTCTTTCTTTAGAGTGTTAATCTCCAACAAGTTATCATTGAGAGCTCTGTACTTTAGTTTTTAATAAAGATTTGCAGCTTATGTGTTGCTGATTTTTGCAAGTACTGTTTTAGTATACATTTTACTGTCTTTTCTTGCAGAATAAAGCAGTTACTGTTTAGTGAACTCTCTGATACTAATCACTTCATTAAAAAAAAAAAAAAAATGCGATTTTCAAAAATCAAAAAATTTAACTAGGCAATTCTGACATGAAACAGATTTAACATCAACATTATCAACAAGAACAAAAAGAAGAGAAAAAAATTTCAAGAAACATTGAATTTTACTAACATAAGTACTGAGAAATAAAATAAGATGAATTGAATAATAAAATAAATAAACTTATACAAAAAAAATGGTTCAAATATTAAACATACTATAGAATTAATACATAAAAAAAAACCAAAATATCTCAAAAATGATAAAATTCTGACTCTGAAAGTACTGAAATCTGCAATTTTCCAGAAATATGCCATGTGTCTTCCATTTAAAATAACATTTATAAAACCACTAGATTTTTTAACAAAATCAACTCAATAAAAGATTCGTTTCTTTCTATTAGTTTGAAATGGGCAAACAGAATTAAAAGAAATCTAGATTTATTTAGATTTAGCATTTGAAAATTTTTAAACTATGATTAAATAAAAATAAGTTACATAAGAATTATTTGATTTCCATTAGCATACCTTTACAGTACACAGTAACTTATCGGACCACCCAAGTTTAATTTCTGCATTTGGCCATACATCGGGTTTCAAAGCACTTTTTAAAAGTGCCACACACCTTCGAGATAACATTTCTCCTGTGGTCCCACTACTTGAAGAAGATTCATTCACCTGCAAAGAATGTATAAAATGCTGCTCATCAAATAGATAAAAGTTTTTTTTTAAAAAAGCTAAATATTGCCAAAAGTTTTATATCTTCTCTCATAATGATGTACTTAAAATTACGGAACATAACCTTTTCATAAGGAATAATGTCAAAGCGAATTGAGCCATTTATAAATATATATATAAAAAGATAAAATCTAGAAAAATCAGTTTGTGTTCCTCTTTGAATTAAACTCATAATATATATGTACTACATTGAAATTAATTTTGACTTTTATAGAGAAAAAGGAGTTTTATCATGTTAGTAAAACTGAAGTTGTAACCACAAGAAATTAGCTTGGTTATTAAGCTGCATTGGCCCATATGTTACACTTATGAAAATCATATTAATACATAAAGGCTATTTGTTATGATAATGCATCTTTATGTTATTCATTTAATCAACTAAACAGTATTATATATATTAATGGTTTCTTAACTTTCATATAGAAACAAAGGTTTTAAAGGTGATATTTAAAACAATAACTGATGAACAATATTCTTTTGCAGTTACTAACTATACAACAGCAATATTACATATTACAGCAATATTACATATATGTCAGAATACAAAATAGTCATTACTTTTAAGAATGTGATAATGCAATCCAATTAAGAATGTTTTTCATAAAACAGGGGATAAACCAAAATTTCTTTAATTCTTCTTATTAACTTTAGCATTTTATTTACTTTTAGTGCAACTATAAAGCTATGGCGACTGTATTTTGCAAGCAAATTTTACAGCTTTAAAGAATTTCTACTTTCTTATACACAAAGTATATAAAGAGAAAATATAATAACCATCAAACAATTAAAAGTGAAGTTTTTGATTAATATCGTTTCAGCCTTTTAAGAATGTTAAAAACAAATTTTTGCAAACATGTCAGACTGTTGCTCTGCAAGCAGGATAAATGAAAAATGCTTTATGATAGATTAATAAAATTCTGTATTTAATTGGTTGGTATAATATCAAATCTTGAATTAGTTTGTCTGCCTAACTGAGTACTAATCAACATTGATAATCAAAAATAATAAAAGAGATAGGTAATGAAAAATTATTAAACAGTTTTATCATTTAAAATATAGAACAAAATTGTCCAGGAGTTGCCAACTATTGATCTGTACTTCTGCACACATGAAAATATGATAACTCAAAAATGTAACAATTTAAATTAAATTTGCTTGAAAGTAGTAGTTATGTAGTTTATCAAATTTTGAACTAAAGCTGTCAAAGAGTTGAGCATTTTTCAATCTACACTTTCTCATACTTTAAAAATACAATGACTCCTGCAATTAAAATTACATATGTTACAAGATAAGTATTTTGATAGCAAATTTTGGTTCAGATATATTTCTATGTCATATTTTGGTTTCAACTGATTGAGGAAAAAAAAAAAAAAAAAAAAGGCATTCAATATATATAATATATATATATTCCATTTTTTAGTATTAATATATTAATACTAAAAAATCAATGTCAATAATTAATTGCCAAAGATTGATCTTTCATAACTATTTGTTTGCCAAACAGTTAATACACATGTATAATTTTCTTTATTATATTGAAAGCACATAACTTCGTGAAAATAAAAATATGAGCATTGACAACATTCATGCCTTGCTCAAGAACCATAATTATATACAGTGGGGAAGAAGGTCATACTTTACTTTATTAGAGAGTATGTGAAATTTTTTTCGGGAAACCATTCATGTTGGCATTATTTTATGTATTACATTACAGTATAAACAGATACTGACACTCCAGTAATAAAATAACACTGGCATACCTGGCAAGCCATGCGTAAAAGAAAATTAACTATAGCATCTGAATGCTCCTTGTCAACAGTCTTGTAACGGTCTGATATTTTTGCAGGAGGACCGGATAGATTTCGACTTCTTTTTTCCAATGATTCAATACTATTTCTTTTCCCAGCCATCATTACACTTTGAGCTGCCTCCATTTGCTGCAAAAATATTATTATAATATAAGCATATCCCAAGGGTTTATAGATTTAATAAAAATTATTTTTATAACTTTAGACCTTAATAACTTAAAAACTATAATAGATAATAACAAAAGCATTGTGATAAGATAGCTCATAAAGTCCCCTTCCCCAAACGATGCAAAATGAGGATTCAACAGAAAAAAGTTCACTGGCTCATATAAAATCCAATATCAAAATGCAATGAAAGTTTTGTAACGAAAAAATACATTTCCAAAGTATTTGAAAATGTGTCCATGCAGGTGCTGGAGTGTAAACTGAAAGAAATTGAATATCAACTGGACGTTGTCTCTGCAACTAAGGTCCATACATTGTCATATAAGAAACAAAACATTATGAGTTACTTTGTCCACATTAAAAATTATTTATTATTGCCTAGCATGTTTTAAAATTATTTAAATCGAAAGATAATTTGTGTACAACTGAGTGTTATCAGAATATTGAAAATATTTTTTTAAACAGAATTACAGGTGAAGTAAATAGTTAAAAGTCTTGCATATAATAATTGATGCAATTTTCTATAAAATTAGAAATATAATATGCATTAAAAAACAAGATTCCAAAGTTATTTACAGAACTTTGAAATGATAATACTCAAATTATAATCACAAAAACTAATAATTTAATTACTTTAAATTTCATTTCCTTTTCTCATGTACAAAATTCTTAAAAAGACTAAAAGATTCAAAATAAAGGGTTCATACAATGTGCTAAACATACAATTACTATATTTGCTAAAAAAAATGTATAAACCTACAAGCATTCATTCTGTCTGTAGATGATTAATACTATAATACATGCCTATGTTAAAATCCTTAACATGGATGTTAATAAATATCTATGATTTACAACAGATAAAGATAAAAAGGATATTACCAAATCAATAGTTTCTGATTATTCAAATCCCAATTTTAGTAGTAATAGAAGTCTGTATGTGTTTGTGTGAGAGAGAGACACAGATTTTGATTTAAAAAAGGTATTCTTATCTGAGAGAAGCACTGAAGAAATATAAAAGGTAATTTAGAGCATACCAAAATTTTATGTTTCTTAGAGATTAAGTATTTTTATGGTATGGAGAAAATTATCTTCAGAATCCTTTGTTAATTTTTTTTTTCAGAACTCATTTACTGGATTATCATGAAAAATCAAACATATAAGAATTAAGTCAAAAGTTTTAAAAGTATACTTTTATTAATGTACTAAATCTGTATTAATGAGAATCATGATTTATTTTAATCAATCATTCAAACGATAATTAACTTCTGAAAATATTAAAACAATAACTTTTCATCAAGAATAAGTATATAAAATTTTAAAACTATAGCACAACAAGGGTCATTTAAAAAACCAATCATAAAATTCCATCTTTAAAAATACAAAACAAGCCAAGCTAAACAATAGTGTATAAAAATACCTCTGTTTTATCTATTCCAAACTGATTTCTTTCAGCTTCTTCTCCATGTCTCCGTAATTCCCATCTTATCATAACTTCTGCGAGGTCTACCGCAAGGCGTTTATGCTCGATTGTAGCATTTGGTGTGAAAACTAATCTTTGTACAGAGCTGACCATGTGATGGATTAGATGGTGCCGAACTGGGTAATAAACCTAAAATAAAACATGTTGCTGAAATCTACAATAACAGAATTCTTCAAATAATTATTCAGTATTCCATACATACTGAGGATGATATATTTTTTTTTTAACTCATCAAGTATAGTATGAAATATCAATTTTGCCATGTAATTTTTATTATCTTTCAAAATCCTCTTTTTTTTAAAACTTATTAAAAAGAAAGCTCGTTTTATTTTGATAATTTAATGGTAATCATGTAATAAATTTTAAAAAAATGATCGAAATTTTTTTTGAATTATTTTAAACAGTTTTAAGATTTCAACAACAGGAAACTTCAAGGTATCGTCTTAAAATATGGATTCTGACAGTAAAAAATTTTAATTTTTAGTCTTTTTCTTTAATCAGATAATGTTCAATTTAATTTAAATTACAGATTTCAATAAATTTATTTACAGTTACCTTACAAATCACATCATCAAGAAAACTATAAAAGTCCAATTCGGGATTTTGCTTCCAATTCAATAAACTTTATTGAAAAAAAAATAATTAAAACAAATTTAAAGAGAAAAATTAAAATATTTTAAAAATAGAAAACCATTGATATAATGATTACTTTTGAATCTCTTGGCATAACCTAGGAACAAAATATCAAAGGGGGGGGGGTTAAAATTGCAGATATCCTGATTAAAAAATCTGGACAAAAGGTGATCTCCCCCCTCTTTAAGATGAAGGAAATAAGGACCTTCAAGGACCATAAAATTACAAATTTCAACACAAAAAGGAAAATGATAAATATCATATTTTTCAAAAGTACATATTCTTTTTTATATTTCTAGATATTTAATTGAAGAGTACTAGGGACACTTGTTATTCTCATCTTGCAGCTAATAAGCTGATACTTTTGTTTGAAATAAGAGTTTTGCGATAACAGTTCAGTGTGTCTTACCTATTAGCCACTGAACATTACTACTAGATATAATTCTACTAGGTGACCATTTTAACTCTCAACGTAAAACCAAGCCACATAAATAAATTTTCTCACCCCTCTTCGAAAATTAAGGATGCCTGTTTTGCCTATTTTTCAAGGACTTTTCATGCATCTACAAAAATTCAAGTACTTTTCTGAGGTCATGAGTACAGCAAAATAAAATCCAAGGAATCAAAAAGCTTCAAGAATAATGAGAAACCAGATGGTATATATCGTTTGAATATTGTTCAGGAAGTTTGGTATGCATATGACTTGTTAAGACAAGGCAAAACTGAAAGAATGGGAGAAATTTAATTTCGATACAGAAATGAAATGCTTGTTAGAAAAAGACTTTAAACGCAGAGGAATAATATATCAATTAACTAATTTAATGGAAGTATATTTAGTAATACTATTTAACTGGATATAATATTTTGTTTCATCGTTTTATCAAATGATAAATGTCTGCAATTTACTCTAAAACTATTAATTTGCACACATTTGACAAAATAAAAGTATAAATTGTATAGCTTAGTAATGATTCTTATTTAGCTATCCAATCAAGCTGCTAATATGTCAAAAATAAATTTTTGAAGTTATTTGTTCCAATGCCAAAGGCATCATATTCTGTTAAGGCAATTTTTATTAACTTTTTTAAACAATATCAAAATCACATTTAATTTAAACTTCTGGCAGTTGCATTATTCTACCTTTTCTTTTGGATAATAGTTGACAATGCCTGATTAGATAGGTATCCCATAGTGCATTGCGATTGCACTGATAATGAGATGATATGCTGTTCTGATAAGATGCAGAAATTAATGTCTCGTCTTGTCTTTCATGTCTGTGTGAAATGTGGTCATTAAAGAAATGTTCCTGAAAACATATGCCCTTTTGCTTTTATTGCATAGATCATATCGATCTTCGTTCCCCAACAAACTTTATTTTACCTTGTAGTGTCTCACCAAAAGTTGCAACATGTGAACGAGCTGCGCTAAGGTATGTCCCTCTTCTACAATGATCTTTTTGGTCCAATGAGTCAACATGTTGTTTCCATCTTCCATTCTCACAGGCATAGCAGGTGTTAGAATTTCTAAAGCCTGTCTTACAACAGTTCTTGCCTCTGCTGCATGAGCTTTCAACAAACTGTGAAAAACCTACAAAAAAAAAAACAAAAAAAAAACTATTACTAATTACTATTTAAAACATAATTTATTTTCCATAAAAGTTTCACTTCTGTTCAAAGACAAAAATAGCTTCTGTTATATTTGAGGAACGATTTTCTAAAATATTTTTTAATATATGTTTTAATCAGCTAACTTTAAATTTAGCTTTGCATCTATTCTAATATCAATAAGTTTTCAACAATTCTGAACAAGACACTTGCACTTAAATATAGATAAGTATCAAAAAGTAAATTATCATTAGCAAGGTTTCTTTCAGTTTTAAATTTACAAAATAAGTGTTTAGAAAAATATTCAATAGTTGGAACCAATTTCCAGAGTGAAAGATTAAAAATACTTCATTGTTAATAAATATTAAACTAAAATTATTTTATTTATTATTGAGGCATGTAATAATGAAAAGAATATTTTCGATCAAATTAACCTTTTAATACCCAACTTAAATTCCTGCACATATTCAGTAAATTTCAAATTGTATATATCAGGATACAGAGACTTAACGCCAGGATTAAGATAACTGTAGAAAAAAAACTTAAATATAGAATTTAATTTAGAATAGAATTTAAATATAGGATAAAATTTTGAACTGGCATATTTATACGTACAGAAAAAAATTTCTTTAAGGTGATCATTATAATGCTTATTGCTCTTAGGCTTTAAGTAGAGAATCAACCAATACTACATTTTCGACCAACATTAATGATTGATGTTCATTGAATTTCTTGCTTTGCTTGTATGGAAAATCAACAAATCCTTTTCCCCACAGGACAGGGTTCATATTCTTTTGCTCAACAAGAGAAATCTGGATTGATTTCAAGAGACTGCTATATTGCTAGATTTAACAAACAATCATAATTGAATTACAGATGCAAAATGAATAGTAAAAAATCATTTTGAGTGTTAGATATAAAAATTAAAATTCTGGCAGTCATGAAAATTTATTTAAAATGAGTTAACACAGGGGTGCGACTGAAAATTCTACAGCCTCTTCACCATAAAGTTTTGAAAAATCATGCACCAAGAAATAAAGGGTGAAGATTCCAATTTTTAGTAAACAGCCCTCTGACGAATGGCAAAATGACTTAAGCATTTGAAATTTTAAAACTCAGAGCTTTCAACAAATTTGAAAAAAACTGATACATGTACGACAATATATAAGTGAACTTTAAGGAATAATATCAATAAACAGTAATGAATATTTTTAACAATGAATATATCAAAAAATGAATATTTTTAATTGCTATTTTTAAATATAAATTATAAACTTATATTTCAAATGAATGATAGGTAGTCCTGAAGAAAGTGTTTTCCTTCTTTTACCTAGATGTATTAAAAATATAATTTATTTTACTACATTCAGTTATTGTTATCAAATAGTTAATTCTTATAAGTCCAGAAGTGATCACATTAAGTGTAGCTACTGAGTATGCATGTATTAGCCATGGAAATAAAATCTCCAATAACAAGATGAAAGTTAGATAAATTTTCTTGATCACAGAACAAAACTTGTTTACCTGTAAGACTATTCTTTTATGAATTGCAAATTTGGCTATGATGTTAGCCAACAATAAATGGCCATGATATTTAGTGGCAGGATCAACACAATTTTTAGTTAAAAGGCAAGGCCACGCAAATGTCATTAACCTTCTCAGCTTGTTACCTTGACGTCTGGAAAAGAAAAGGAAATAAATGCTTATATAGACAATTCAATCTAATTAAACTAAGAACATCTTTTCCATAACATATAAAGAGAAAAATTAAATATTAAAATGAAAGAAATTACATTTAATGATAGTTGAATAATAATTAATAATAATTTATAAATATGATTTAGTTTTAAAACCAGCAGGACATTATGTTTCAAAATAAAGAAACCTTGATTTCAAATAGCAAAAATACATTTTAAAAGAGGCTGCTTAAATCTGACATGAAATCTTTTGAGCAGTCATACATCACCTTTGCCCACGATTGAAGTATGATAGGATTTTTTAAAAAAAGGAACTAATTTGAATTTTGGAAATAAAACTAAATATCTTAAAAAGCATTTTTTTTTTTTTTTTTTTTTTTTTGTAAATGAAACAACACAATGCTGCCACACAAGTGAAAATTTCACAAATTCTTCGTAAAATCATTCTAGAAATTGGACTATAGTTAAATTGTTAGAAATATAAGGTTTTAATTTTAGTTTTAAGACATCTAAATATTATATAATTTTAGTAACTAAACATAAATTTGAAAACATTAAGGAGATTTTTATACATCTTTCAAATTATATTTAATCCTAGTAAACATATTTAGTAAAATAACCCATATTTAGTAATTAATATATTAAGTTCCATGCTTCTGGGCTAAAATTGACAAAGCTTTGAATTTCACTATTTTAAAGTGATTCCACCATCTCTTTGAACAATCACTGCCCATTGATTAGTGAATCTTCTGCTAGACAGTCATTGAAATGATCTAAAACATTCAAAGCTTCAGAAACTGGTCTATTTCAGTAACAGAAGTGTGGAATTTTCTCTAAATATTAGTGTATCCACCATATTAAAATACATCTAATAGGATTAAGATAATATATAAAAATGTAACTTCACTATGCATTCTAATTATATTTGATGACTTAAACAATGTAAAATATAATCCTTTACATAATTTAAAACAACTTTCATACTGGAAATTCATATATTGGTAACAGCTAGTAATTAGCTACTGGTCCAAGATTAGAGTGGGTACCATCTATATAAATCTTGCAGAATAATATCATAATTAATTGCCAGCTTTAGAAATTAAAAAGTGTGAACTGAAAGAATCATAACTCTAAAAATAAATACAGAATTAATTATTAGCAAATTGCAACTTGTTTTTCAGAAGGTGTTTTCGTGTGGAATAAAATTAAAGTTTTAAGACCTACACGTGATTTTGAAAACCGTGAATCACTGCATTATAACAATTATATGCTAACTGCAATGCAATTTTTTAAAGAATTTTAATATATTGATCCTGAAATTGTGCTTACATTAAGGCACCTTCTTGAAGTCCACAATGTCTTATTAAAACTTCATCATCAGTCTATAATCTAATGTCAAGAAATACATTTAGAAAAGAAAAGCTGACAATCTTGCATTCCCATTCTCTCAAAGAGTTTAACATTTGAATGCACTGCATCTCAGACAATTAAAAGGTGACCAAAATTTGTCATAGTCGCATTATCTTCTCTTATAATTAGCACTTGCCATAATGCATTATATATATATATAATAGATGTATTAACCACAATCCAATGGCAAACTTTTGGCTTGATTATATGCCACTGGCAAATATAATGAACTTTAAGCAGTAGTTATTAACAGTGAAAGAACCAAAATGCACCAACCTATATGTAGCTTCTAATTTACGAGAAGAAAATAAGAATCTGTTTATGCTTTAACACAAAGTTTACATGAAGAAAATCGTATTTTTATCAATGAATCACCACTCTTTCACCATTAATGAATAAGTACCATTTTAATAACAATTAGAATGGGCCTGGTTACAATAAACAAGAAATTTTTGATTATTAATCACTGATGCGCTGTTAATATACAAGTTTCATTAAAACTTTTTTAATTACACACAAAGAATTATAGAATCAAGTTTTTTAGCTTTCCAAACAGTATTTTTCTCTTTTCTACAGAGCTTCAAAGGGACAATTTATATTTATTCCCAAAATTTTCACTAAAAATTTCAAAATAAAGAAGCAAATAATAAATGCAAAATTTATTTTCATAAAAAACTTACTTATTTGCTGCATCATGTATATGAGGAGATGCCTGTTCCACTAAAAGGCATGAAAACTGCAACAACAAAATTCGCACTGCATCTGAAGTTCTGAAGGGGTTGTCAGAGTCTATTACTTTATTGATAAAAACACTCATAACATTTTCATTTAAGTCTTGATCAGGTGCAGGAGGTCCACCGATTAACCTCTCACCTTCTCCTCTTTCAAAAGCAACAGCAAAAGATGGAATTAATATATACTGAAGAATTTTAGCTTTAAGGTCTTGTGGAAAAGTGTCATCACAAAATAACTCCACAAATTTGAAGAAAGCCATACGTTTCCAATCCACAGTGTAGTTGTTGGCAACCGTATTTTCCAAAAAGTCTCTCAAAAACTCAAAATCTGGAATAAATCGACCTGTAAATGCCCTGAGGAGTTGAAACAGAAGCTCAATTTCACTTGGATGGTGTTTAACAAAATTCAGCAAACATTTAGCAAGAAGTTTAGGTTCTTTCCATTGAGTATAGTCAACAGTGTCTGCTTTCAAATGGCGTTCTTGGAAATCTTTAGATATCCAAACTTTTCTGAGGCAAGCAACAAGTTGATGCTGCTCAGACAACCATTGGTCATCCAACTTAGTCAGCAAGCTTACAATTCTGATAGCTTGATATTGAATCTCGTGAACAGAAATACCAGTACTGGAGGCACCCGATTGATTTGATCGGAAAAACATTGACACTAGCTTAGAAGGATTCTGTTGTAGAACCTCCCGAAAAGGTCTTCCATGATCGCCCTTTAATAAATACTGAAAGAAAAAAATATATATAAATATATATATATATATATTATCATTGTTCCTAAGCTAATTTGATCGATGGTAATTTAACCATTAACAGACAAAGCATAATATTACAAAAAAAATTGAAATCTGCTATCACAAATTTCAAGCTGTCATTTGAGAACATTATAATTTTATTTTTTAAGTAATGCGGTATCAAACAGACAGAATAAAAGGAGTTGAAGTGGAACTTGGAGCTCATTTTACAATAGACATTTACCATGAGAACATCTCCATTTCGCATTTTTACAGAAGATAATAATTATTTAAAAAAACAAAAACGATGCTTTAAAAAAATAAAAATATGGCTTGAATATAATTTTTAATTATCTAAAAGAACTTTTAACACTTAAAAATGCTAATTTTTATGTTCAAAAGAAGAAGAAAATAGAAAGTGCAAAAAGATTTGAGCGAAGAAAATTTATTAAGATTTAAACAAAGGAAAATATCTCTATATATAATAGTCTAATATTAGAAGGACAATAGTTGTATAAATTGCTACCTCTCAAAAGGAAATTTCAAAGACTGTGGTTCAATACTTCAAATAGTAAATTAAAAAAATAAAAAGGGATAGATAGATATTTGAATATTATTGCAAAATTCATTTATTCATATTTTAAATTTATTCACAAAAAGCATACCATAAAATTCATTTTGCATTGTAGAATTAAAAATTTTATCAATATTTATCATCAAATAAAATGTATAATAAAATAAAATCTCTACTAATAATGAATATTTCACAAAATTGATTTTCACATCAATTTAAAGTTGATTTTTTAAAAAAATTATACCAATTTAAATGTTGTGCAAAGTTTTCTTGAGTTTCAAAAATTAAAAAAAAAAAAAAAATTAACCTAATTTTCAAAAAAAAAAAAAAAGATTTCATTTTTGCTCAAAAATTTGAACTGGTTTCATTTTTTATTAAATATTTAATAACATAATTTTTAAATTATTCCGAGTTAAGGAAAAAGGATTCTCTTTAAAATTTTGTAAGTTAACAGGATTAAAATAAATAAGTAATGATACCAAAAAAAAAAAAAAAAAAAACCAGAAAATTACAATTATTTTCTTATAGCACTGTGATATTGTTCATTAGTAAGGTTCATGTATACAATAAACAAAACACACGAGTCTTAAAATAACATGGCTTTAATACCAATGGCAATTTAACGTTTAAAAACAGTTTTTCAATAAAATCATGGATATGGAATAGGATTTAATAGAAGTTAAATACAACCAATATCCCAGCAAATCAGCAAGTTACCAAAGACGGTTAATAAACTACGAAAAGAATAAGCAAATTTCTTTACCTCTAAAAATCGAGTAACTTGTTCATTTTGAAGATTTTCATCCGACAGAAGAAGCTCCATAGTCTGAGCTGGATATCTACGCAAAAATTTAATGAGTGGCTCGCGATAGGGACTTCCCGCTTCCATCATTAAATTCTTTTCAGTATTCAGGACAATGCCAATCAAGGGCTCAATAAATTTGGTGCTAGCAGCTGGTATCTGAAAAATAAAAAAGAGGGGGATATAGTGGGAAAATTATGATATTTCACATATAAGCCTAATATGCATAGTAATATAGCCTGCATAGTATAAGGAAATTAAAAACATGGTTGTGTTAGATATTACATAAATAATAGATACTTATCAAGTATTTAGTATTGATTCATCACCAGAATATGTGCTGAATTCGTGCATAATATGCGCTGAATATGAATGTAAGATAACTTTAAATTGTTGCATAGTTACATTTTTAAGCAACGAAACAAGCTAATTACATAACTGTTAAGATGTAATAAAATAATCAAAAATTTGAAATATTTCTAATTGAAATGTTATTGTAAACTTCTTACGCAAATATCCAGGTAATTCTTTATTCTTTTGTTTTAAATTCTTTAAGTAAGACAAACATATTTTTAAATATTCCAGTATTAAATTTACAACAAATTAATGCAAAAAACAGAATTAAAATCCATATTCTTATATAATGAAAAAATTTTTGTTCTCAGATTAGATTTGAAATATTGATCACATTTTTTAAAAGTTTTAAAATTAAAAATACCAACAATCCCTTTCAAACTAAGATTTCTTTAAAAAAAAAAAAAAAAAAAAAAAAGTCAGAAAATGTTTACAAATAAATAATACAGATTAGTTAAATAAATATACATAAATTTCATAAAACAGAAATTGTCCTTCTTTAATATTAAAATTTTAATTCTTACCTGATGAAATATATTAATAATTCCCACACATATCTTCACTTCAGTAACGACTGCTGTTCGCTCGTTTTCTTTCACAGTCGCTTCAGCGACTTCCAAACATTTATGCAGGTGGGTCAATAATTGATCACAAAGTTTGTCATTGAATAATTTTGGAAATAACAGAGTAAGATAGCTCAAGTGTTGAATAACTGATAAGCTCAGAGATCTGTAATCCCCCAGTTTTAGGAGCAGAGGACGAATAGTAGTATGAACCTTGAAAATAAATAATGCAATGGAGTGTATCATACTTTTTATTATACAAATCTGAAATTACTTATACTATATACTTACTAATTCTACTTAGATTTTAATCATTTAACTCATTGAGGACTGTACAGAAATCTGAAAGGACTTGCACAGTTTTGGGAAACTTGTATGCTCTAAACATTCCTCATAACTTTGTTATTTATGAAGCAATAACAGATTGGATACGCAAAATGAGAAAACTCGTGAATGGTTCTAAATGTATTAATATTCCACGAAAATGCTGCACAGCGAAGAATTAGTGAATTGCATTTTTACTGTCCAACTATTTATTCATTTCGAAAGAATTTTTTAAAGGATTAAGTGAAAATGCTTTCTTCTTGATTTTCTTGTGTACTTTTGTAAATAGCACACTTAGTACCGTTTCATTTATAATTATGGAAAATGGCCCCAAATAAAAAACACTCTTTTGACTGATTTGGTTCAGAATTACATATAGATCTGACTGTAGGATACTAAACTGTAGGATAGAAAACTGTATATACTAAAACATTTTAACAAAAAAACTTTTTTTATGTGGCGTTGTTGACTGTAACAATAGTGTATGCACAAAAAATAAACTGAAAACAATAAAGGAAAGAGGGGGGGGGACTAATAAAATGGTTACAAGCAAAAAAAAAATGAGTTTTTGCTCTGCTTATTATGTTTCTGAATTATCATATTAATATACAAAGGGAAAGACAGACAAATTTTTGATGGACCTGACCTAAAATCTGATACAAATCAACACTGTTGGTGATAAGATTATAAGACAAATTTTGTATATCTAGCTTATTGAACTGTTACGTCATGGCATGCAAGAGCACCACCTACAACAATTATGATCTTGAACATTTGAATGCTGTAACCCGTTCAGAATGGTTGCACAAAATAAAACCTTAATAACTAAAACGTCATCCGTATTTTCTACTGCTATACATCCATTCTTAATTGACGATAACACTGGTCAAAATCAAGCCGGAGCAAATACAGCTCTGAAAAGAATAGAAATTTTTAGTGCCGAAAAATCAGCTTCCAAGGACATTAACGCAATGGAATTAGAAATGAAACTAAGGAAACTTGGAAGCACAACTGGACAAGATATCCAAACAATATTGTGGTATTGAAACATCGGAAGATACAGAAACCATCCTAGAAGATATTGATCAAATAAATATACGGATTGAAGAAACAGAGGTAGGTCTGAAAATGCTATTAAATTCAATTAAAAATGAATTGAAAACAAACCCTGTTTCAAAGGATAACAGTAACTAAAATCCGAATTCCGGAAATTCCATAACCAGAATTTTCTGAAAAAATAGCTGATTTTGCAAATTTTAAAATATTATTTGTTAATTTAATTAGCAACAATGAGCAATTAAGTGATTCTCAAAAGCTGTATTATCTCCGTACATGTTTAAGAGGTGAAGCTAAATTATTAGAATCATCTAGTGATAACTTTCACTCACTCTTTAAAGTATTATCAGATAGTTATGAAAATCAATGTCAATTGATAGACTCTCATACACTAGAAATAATAAATTGAGAAAATTCGTAGCGAATCTGCTAAAGAACTGTGTGCTTTAATGGACTGCATTAATAAAAACATCAAAGCGTTAAAGGTTCTTAAATTCGAACAAAATAAGCTATCTGATTTAATGCTAGTACAGACAGATCATTCTACAGAAAGTAGACAAAGAGACAATTCGAGCCCTCTCTAAATACGGCAGAAATTCCTACATTTGAAAATTTGATGAAATTTCTAGAAAAGTGAAGCCCATTCTTAGAAAGTATTAACCGTATTCCGAGTAAATACGAACGTATCTAAAAGAGCGAAAACACTTATAGTTAACAATAAAAATTCCAATGCTAAAGCTTGTATTTTATGTATATTCAGACATGTTCTCTAAATAATTCAAATTATATATGTAAACATAATTTTGGAGATGTGTGGCAGAAAAGAAAAAAACGTTTGATATTTTAACTTTGATTTATTTTACCACGTGAAACATATGCACAAAAGGGAAGCTTGTTCAAATTGCGATATAAGAGAAATGTGAGCAAAATTTTCCCCTTCAGTGATTTTACAATAAGATCCTGATACAGATTTCTTTCCCAGGTGACGATTTAGGCAAGGGAATCTTGGAAACATTTGCAAAAGATGTGCAGGTGTTATTTTTATCCCTTAGCTCCCAATGTGAAAATCAATGGAATTAAAGATCCTGTTAACTTATGTTAGAAATAAAAAATGGGGAATTGGATAAGGAGACATTTTAGAATAAAATTAACATAGGTTAAGTTAAGATAAAAATTAAGAAATTAATTACATACAATTTTAAGAATATAGTTACATTCTCAGGACACAATATTCCCCGCCCCCTCCCAAATGCAGTCCAGCATAGCAATGAATCCTGAGAATTTAACAAAGCTGCTGGTTTTGAATAATATACTAAAATAATATTCACTTGATATAAGAGTAAGTAATGGCAATTCCTTACAGTTATAAATAATATTCTAAATTATTTGAACATTCAGAAAGAGCAATGTAGGGAGGAAAAAAAATTGCAAATTCTATTGTAGCATGTTTAAATGATAATTAATTAAAAACTGCATGCTTACCATGTCAATATCAATTTCGTATTTGGAGATAATATCCTTTATACATTGATAACCAACTTCTTGCAATTCTGGTGTAGTCGAGCTAAGAGCTTTATACAAATGTTGGAATATATCCATTCTCTTATCTGGCATGTAGTGACAAGCTGCCAGTAAGCGTAGCATGGCTTTACGTATAGGAATGAGACTGCTCATATTTTTGTAACAAGGTAATTTCAACAGAGTTGCATCATCATATTCACAGAGCATGATAAGTTCATCAAAAAACGTTTTGTGCTCCGCATTAGACAAATCTGAAAAATAAATAAATTACAACATGGAATCAAACACTTTATGTATAAAATATATGAAAACCAATACAGAAGGGGGGGGGCATGGAATTGTACAATTCACAATTATTTAAAATGTACCACAGTGAAAATTTCAAAATGGTGATAACCGAAAAAAGTTGTAGAGACTTTGGAGGAGAAATTATGTTCTATACAGCGGATAGACTCTGGCGTAACAGCAACCAAAGCTGCTTCTATGATCCATCGAGCTGTGTTCACATGCTACTAGGCTTGAGATAAATGGAGGGTATAATACTCAATAAGAAGTAAGAAAATATGCATTAAAACAGTAAGTTCTGTTGTAAATATTTTGTCTTCTGTTATTGGTGGGCAAAGAAATGAGCTCAAAGAACTTCGACCTATCCAATTTTTTTGTTATCCGGCCTAACCTTCTAACCACATTAGGCCAGAATTGTATACGTGAATGTCCTTCATTTTCTCGTTTTTTTTTTTTTTTTTTTTTTTTTTTTTTTGTGAATTATCCATATATTTGATTACCTATGTCAGGTTAGGCCCCAATTAATCTAGATAATCAGAGTTTGTCTATTAAACATGAATATATAGCTTTTATTATAACATGCAAATACATTCCATAAACTTACCATATGAAAACAATCGAGGTTCCAAAGTAATACAAAATGTATTTCCATCCAATAACCCTATCTGACAAATGACAGGCTGATGTCGAAGCACATGTTTTCGAAGAGGAACATAATCTAAAAGTAGATCTTTGTGAGGTTCGATTATTTGAGTCACGGTCTTGTTTTGAGCTTCAGCAATTACTTTTAAAGAGTGCATTGCCTGGAGGGGGAAAAGAAACAATTTTAGAATAAAAGTAAAATTAATTATATAAAGAAAAAGAATTATTGATGAAAGATGATTGATTATTGTTCAATATTTGTAAAAATTGGAGAGAAAAAATGCATTCATTTTCAGAAAGATGATTTAATTATGTTATAAAATAAATAAAAAAGTTAAAATATTAATTGTTTTATAATAAAATGATTTTAATCACACAGACAAGTAATAAATAAAAAATTATACATTAACAAAATAAGTCATGATTAGACATTTGTAAACATCTGAGAAAAGGGTGCATAGTCAATCTTTACATTAAAAATAAGCACTTAATCAGTATTTTTTAAGCACCTCTAGAGAAAAAAAAGTAACTAACATTGAAATGAAGTTGTTGATTATAGAATTGTATGTTACAAAGAGAATTAAGCGTTAACTAAGTAACTCAATTTTAGACATAAAATAACATTAAAAAATTGCTGAATATCTTTCACCAATATTGAAAATTAAATTATTAAAAATGTTTTTTTATGCCAATTTTGTTTGAAAAATTTTATAAAAGCACTTTTATTGCATATCTAAAATTATTTCATTACACTAAAAACATTATTATTACAAAAAATTATTTAACCACTACTTTATTAACATTTCAGTTCCTTGAAAAAGGTTACAAAAAAAAGTTAAATAAATCTCGGATATAAAAATCATGCAAATTTTATTAAACTTGCACATAAAAAATCTGTTCTTTTACGAAATTTCAATTAAAAACTTTCAGTTCATTCACTTTTTTTAATACTTTTCCCCAAATGATTAGATTTAGATAGCAATGAAAAGTTTGGTCTGCTGAACAAATGTATTTAGCTTTATATCCAATTTCAGCACTTTCCTATCCTAAAAGAATTTTTTTTTTTTTTCTGTGAGGATATCAAGAAATTAGATTATTAGTTTATTAGTCATTTGAAACTATTTCTTTAGCCATCTGTTCATCAAAAAACATCTAACATTTTGAACAAGTTGGTATGATATTTCTAATTCTTTTTTTATGCATTTTTCCTTCACCTTTAATGCAAAACTTTTATTAAAGTAGGATGAAATAATACTACAAATAACACATAAACATAATTCTATATTATAGCATTTTAAATAAATATAAAAAGTTCAGGTTATATATAAATATTTTATTTTTATATTGTTATATAAAATTAATAGATTCATACAGCATTAAGATAAAAGATTTTCTCGTACAAACTGTTCTTTAAACAACAAAATGATAAACTTATTATGAATTCTCCATCTTAATTTATTCAACACCAAGATACCTTAACATCATTCAAAATATAAATTTAACAACACAAAAGAAGTTGCTATCCTTCCCTTTCTCCTCTCAAAAAAGAGTTTTCTTATCAACATACTTGCTCCCTGACGCAACTGTTCGGCTGTGTGACTTGTCTTGTAAGTTCTTGAACAACTTCATTCACTGCTTTAGTTTGAAGTTCTTTTTCATCTTCATCAATGTCATCTCCGCAAGGCTTGCAAAACTGTTTCAACATTATTTCCAAATTGTTTCTGAAAAATATTGTTACAAAATAAGAAAATAATGTAATGGTTAAGTACATTACTATTACTAGCACATGAATTCTGTAGAGAAAAGAGAAACAATTTCTACAAATAATAAAAATGTATGTATTTTGGCACTCTATAGTGTCAAGATTTGATTTATAGCTGCCAAAATTCTGGCTTATATATCTTGGAAGGTAATATGTGCATCTTACATGATTTCTATAACATTCTTGTTACATTTAATTAAAAATTAAAATTTCAGAAGTTTTTTTTTGGGGGGGGGGCAACTTTAACGATTTTTTAAAATACTTTCTAAGCAATTCCCCAGAAATTCAAACTTTTCATCATCATCAAATCTAAATATGAAGTTTTCTATTTAAATTTAGAAAACATATGAATGGCAAATTCACATAGATAGGTTCATCTACAAAATGAAGAGAACTGATATAAGACATTTAAAATAACGAGATGAATAAACTAAAATACATAATGTCGATACTTTGACAGAATCATGAGTAGGAAATCATGCTTAAACTTAAATAAAATTAAATATCACCAATATAGGCAAAGAACCAGATGTTGCAAAAGGCAACTAATAGAAATGATGAAAGCCAATCTGTTGATGACCTCCAGAAAAAATAATTAAACTTGCAGCTAAACAAACCTGTACATATGAACATATTTTGGATGCAGAAAATCTCATTCTGCCCCCCCCCCCCCTATTCTTCTATCCAAATTTTAGTTTAGGTTTTAATTATTTAAAAATTAAGCTCAAAATGTTAGACTTGGGCCACTTTTTTCTGTTATTGCCAATTATATTAATATTTGTATTATACAATAATTAGTCTTTTTAAATTTCAGTGAAACATCATGAAACTTGCAAAGTCATTCATTTTTTTTCCCCTCAAAGAAGAAGAAAGTGCTAGAATATAGAAAACTATAAAAGGATGTACAGGAAGTTCGGAGAGATGAAAAGTCCGATAATGGAAAAGTTTAAGGATCCCCTTCCCCCTTTGAAATTTTTCTTATAACTATACAAACTTTTCAGATTTGACATAATTATCTGTTAAATATTCTTTAATATTGGTTAAGTTACAGAAAATTTCTTTACACCACTTTACTTTAAAATTAAACACATTAACTGCAATTTAAGAGATATCTTGTAGGAAACTGCTTAAAATTAACCACTTAACTGTTTTGCCCGAGTGCCATATGTGCATCGATTTATCGAATTTTGATAGTTGCAAGCAAAAAAATAAGCCATTCATGATGATTATAATTCAATATTAAAATCACTTCAAATACAAAGATAAGTCAAGTATGCAATGGATTTCTATTTGAATCAAAATAAGAAAATATTCCCAAAATAGAAGGTGTCATCTTATTAGATAGTAAAGAAAATGAAACAGTTAAGGGGTTAAATATCTAAATTTCTCTGGCATTGAATGGGTTAAAAATGCAAACTATTATTTAATATAAATTAATAGAATTTATTGTAGATTTGAAGACCATAGGAAAATAAATAATCAGATTTATATAAGTAGGATTTTAAAAGTAGGATTTTATGTAAATCAAGAACTTGAATCAACATCTGTTTGAAAAAGACAATTACATCTCATAATACAGCAAATACAAAATTAAGTAAATAGAAAATACTACTTTTAATCATGCATGATGTCTTTCTTCAGTAACATTTTCAAAACATACATTTTATAATTTTAAAGAAATTATAACATTTCACAAGAGCAACTATTAAAATTTCATTTCCCACATTACATTAGCCCAGAATAAAATAATTAAACACTCACTTAGCCATATCAACTGCTCCACTAGATACTTCACCAGTAAGATCCATCATTACAAAAAGTAATGCTTTTAAGAAACTGTACATGTGAGCATATACCCATCTGGGATGGCATTTGTCAAATAAAGATTTAATGGCAACACATCTGAAAAGTGAAATTAGAATAAATAATAATAATAAAAAGTCTTTTGACATTTAAATGCATTTGTAATGGGAAATATATATTATATAAGGACACTTCACCACTGCTTAACTTGGAAAAAATTGTATGATAATAATTTTTCAATTTGAGGACAAATCCTGTCCCAAGTAATGAAAAGTTCATAATTTTAATTGCAAATATCTCTGCCAATTTTACAGATATCACCCAAGAAACATTTTTCCTGTGTTTTTATTATGATATTATATACATTTTTCTAATTGGACTTTATGCAATTTCCTTATTTAGTAACTAGGAACTAAATATATTAAGCTAGTCTCTTTACTGTGAGCACATGTTATCCTTCCTTAGTTATACGAAATGCTGCTTTGAATTTAAAGAGCTTAAAACGACTTTAGGATTTTACTGATCTTCCTGTATAATTAATGAAATAAAATATAGGCATTTATACATAAAACTTTTCCAATCCTATTAATTTTCCATATGTCTAATTTATTGACACAGAAATAAAAAATACTTAAATGATTCCCTGCAATTACTGTTTTGAAAATTTGGGAATTGATGAATAAAAACTTTTGGTAAGCAAATTCAGTAAATTATCTGTCAGAAAGTCAACTATCAACAGAAAATGTTTTTTATGCTATTTTTATTTACATTAGGGTGATCTATACAGAATTATAACCTAATAAATAACAAATTTTTGTATTTACAAACTTGTTGGTTTACATTAAAAAAAAAAAAAAAAAAAAGACCAATTAGGTTTTTTTTTTGGGGGGGGGGGTAAAATACATTTTTAAAAAAAATTGCAGTTAACAATAGCAATTAAACAATAATTTAAAATAACATCCCAGGATAATTACAATACTTGTTAAGTTTGATGTTTTTAATAATTTCTAATGAAGTTTAGTAAATAAATGTTGTTTATTTTTGAAAAATCTGATGAAATTAGTTTCATATATGTATCTAAAAATGCAGAATATATTAGTTTTTGACGGGTGAAAAATAACAAGAAATTCACATTTATAAACAAAGCATATTAAAAAACATAGGAGTAAAATAAAACTTTTAAATGCATTCCAGGTATTCAAAAAGAACCATGCTAGGGAAGCTACAGAGGAAATATTCCTACCAAATTATTCTGTAAATGAAACAAAATCACGTGGTAACTTATAATTAATTATGGAAATAAAATTGATATTAAAATGTGATTTTTGAGATTTATTATCAAGCTGGATTTATACTAAGAAATTTTTTTTTACATTAAAATTTTTATAACTGCATTTATTTCAACCTATGATAATGTCAAATGTTTTAATTTAAAATCAATTATTTCATGCTTGAATTAACTTTTAGATCATTCTTCTAATCTTTTTCTGTGTTTATAAAATTACAAACACAGCAACAGTGTCGACAGTTGCTTTTTTAAAAGCAATTTTGCATTGTTTTTGCATAAAGATTAAAAAGAAATAGATAATTAAATGATATAATGAATTAAATGATGAACAATCTATTGTCAGTTTGATGCAAAGACCCCCACCACCACCAACTCTTGGATTGTGCATCACTCCAAAATTTAATAATCTGAAGTCCCTGAACAAAATAATTCATCTTTATCAGACAGTCATTCATGCATTTCTTATTCTAATGACTAAGTATAATTTTAAACCTTCCTTCATAAAGTTAGGCAGAAAGAAGGAATGCTAAAATTGTGGTAAAATATTAATTAAATAATTTCAGAATTGATTTTTAATCAGGAAATAGTTACTTACCCTCCAAGTTTAGCATACCAAGCCCTATCATAACAGAGTGCACACATTTTTTCAGCTAAATATTCATATAAAGGTAGAGAACAAGCCTGAAAATATGAAAAGAATTTTAAATGAAAGCAAAATGATGTAAATAAATTCTGAAAATGTAATAAAAGGGGGAAAGCCTACCTAATACATGGTAACTATCATAAAATATTACTGAAATTTCAGCTTCTGTACCCCCCCCCCTCCCCCAAAAAATGAATAAAAATTATAAAAGTCCAAAATATAATCACCAGGGTTATGATAAATGGGGGGATAGGAAGAATGAAAAATCCTAATTGTTTTCTGGTACCATATTTGTACCAGTCCCTAATTACCAGCAAAATTTTTTAAAAATCTGCTGCAATAGCATCTGCACCAACCATGAGGGAAAAGATAACGAGTAAGTTATAAAACATTTTATTCAAGACTCTCATTTATGATCCTCTGCACTAATATCCCCCTCCATAACCTGCACACCATGCAATGTTTGTTTACAAATGATAGGACACTTTTATGTATTATCTTTACTAATAATGAAGGTGTGTGTGTGTGTGCACGTGTTGGTGCTCTAAAGGCCAGGTAATCTGAGCTACAACTTTATTTTCAATAATTTCGAGAGTGGAAATGTGCAATATGGAAATTGAAATTAGCAGCTTTTTGAGATTATAATTCAAATTTTATTTAGTTAAAAATCAAGTTGAATCGTATCGTTTCACCACCATAATTTCCAAACAAATAATTTTTTAAAAAAATTAATTTTGAGGTGTTGAAAAATTTTTTTAATTATTTTAATTTCACCAATATAATAATCAATATTTATTATTATTATTATTTTTATTTTTGACAATTTTTAAAAATATTTTGTACGATATTTCCAACAACATATTAAGTTGTTGCCTTGAAATTCAAAATGTTTCTATTGTTTCATCAAATATTTAATTGGGTGATTTTTGTCAATAATTGAAAGCTAAAAAGAAGGATTCTGTTTAATGTGTCTTTTACAAAAAAAAAAAAAAAAAAAATCATGACAAAATTTTACAATTTAGTATATAAATTAAATGGACATTTTTAATAATCTTAGGATGTTATGGGGCTGATCCCGTTAGAGAGGATAATGAATAGAACATATATAAGTAAACTCGAATTGATGTAGCCATGATCATGGAACTGTAATATGTAAATGATTTATTTGAAATCAAATATAACCAACATTACCAGCAAACCAGCTGGTTGCCTGAAATGACTAGCAAGCAATAATGTTAAAAACGTTATATAAATAATATATATCTTAATATATATAAATTACGTGTCACGTTGTTTGTCCGCGATGGACTCCTAAACTGCTTAACCGATTTTAATCAAATTTGCACACCGTGTGCAGTTTGATCTAACTTAAAAGATAGGATGGCCCTTTTTTTGAATTTTTAATTAGAATTTTAATTATTAATTAAAAACTAACTTTACCGCCAAAAAAATCTTTTCATTTTCCCCACCGCCAAAAAAACTAACTTTCCCGCCAAAAAAAATCTTTTCATTTTCCCCACCGCCAAATAAGTACCACCAACGATGTGCTTCGTGCCCGATGTAGGGGTGGAACGCCGCCAAATTAGTACGGCTTCAGTTTTTTCCCCAACAGTCATGAGGCTAGGCTGATTATTTGAAAAGATTCTATTTATTTTCTTAATGTTTGATGCATTTAAAATGAAACATTGTTCATTAATCTTTCTGGTCATGATGAATCTGAGAATATTTTGTTGACAAATTCTTGAGATATTACATAAATTAAGAAAGATATTCTTTAGTGCCCATAAAGTTTAAACGCTCAGTGACTCTGTTATCAGTAATCATATTATAAAAAAATGCTTTGTTTCAGCAAAATATATTATTATATTAATTGCGGATTAATTCTTTCCACTTTAATTTAAAGCATAAATTCTACGAGAGCTAACAGAAAATTAGAGCGATACATATTACGTTATGACTGAAGGCCTTTATATTATTATGAGTGATGACTGAAGACCTTTATAATATTATGAGTGAATTATATGACTATCAAAATTTGAAGTTTTAAAATATTTTGATAAAGAATCTATTAAAGTAGGAAATGCGTAAAATATTTAATTATTAAAATTTAAACGAACATTAAGATTGGCGAACCGACTGGTCGCCAAAGGCGGCTAGTATATATATATACACACACACACAACACACACATAAACACAGCATTTCATAACCTTCTTGAATAAAATTAGTGCTGAAAAATATAAACTTACATTCAATTCAACTTATGTCAGTTTGAAGAAAATTCAATGGTAAACTGAAACAGACCTGTACCTCCATATTTGTAACAAGTAGAAAATCTTTTTAAAAAATGTTTTAAATATAATTAAAAGAAACTAACCCTTCGCTTGGAGTTATGGACTATAGTAGCAGTTTCAATCATGATCATTAGAGCCAAGCCACCAGGCTTGCACAATTCCTTTTCTTCATGGCCCATAACAGCAGCAATGGCATCAACTAACACTAAAGGATCCATTCCTTGATGCCTCACTTGCCTTGAATTCACAAACGGCCCTGATTGTTGACTAATAGCAACTAAGGTGTAATGTCGAACAAGATTAACCATAAAAGGAACAACAGTTGTGCGGAGTTCCTTAATAGCTGAAGCCACTGTTAGGAGTAAATACATAAAAGAAATAGATTGATTGATTTTGTTAAACAATTATCAATAGAAACAAGCCACAAATACAATGCAAAAATAATTTTATAAAGTTATATTAGCACCTTTACAGGGTGTTCTTTTAATTATGATCCCAAAACTAATTTCTAAACCAAAAGAGACAGGCTTATACATCCGATAAAAATAATTTAAGCCATTCACCAGTGATTATTCAACATTTGAATCTTCCTAAAATGCAAGGTGTCAGAATTTTACAAAAGAACAACTTCCTACATTACAGCCATCACCGCCAAAACTTATTGGGATTTCTTTTTATATTCCACATGTTTGAAGGATTAAACAATATAAAGAATTATGTTTTATGCTGTTTGAATCAATAAATGCACTGGTGGAAAAATTATAATGTTCAAACTTCTGTACAGTCCCTGGACTGATGAGTCATACATTTAATCAAATACTCATTTTTATGGAAAAAAAATCCCACTTTTCTATTACCAAAACTGATCAAGTTATGAACATCCCTATTTCAGACCATTCCAATGGCAGCCTTGAGAAAATTCCACTACTCAAAGGTCTGTGCTACCTACTAGGCAACCATTGATTGGCCTAGAACAATGAAATTCAAAGTAGCATATAGGGCTAATTTTAATTGCAAAAGATTGGAATTCTTCTTTGCTAAAAATATACATCAAAAATATTCCTATCAATTACATCTTTCTAAATATGATCGATAGAAACAGGCAGCCATATAAGAATTTACACTTCATAATCTTTAAGTGCATTTGTTGACTCAAATATCATAATGATTTTTCACATCATTTAGAGCACTTCTCCAACTGGAAGTATATGTCCAATAGTTTTAAAATTAATTTGTGCCAAGGTTAGAACAAACAGAATATATAACAGGAAAATTTTATTTTTATAACTTCTTATTTGTTATGAAGTCTTGGTTATTAAAAATAAGGCATTCAACAGGTTTAAACTTTCAGTTTCAATATTTAACGTAAGTTAAAAGTTTAATTAAAACATTAAAAACTATAAAACCTGATTTTATTTTTTAAAAACAATTTTCAAAAAATTTCACAATATTAAATAAATAAGAGCAATTTTGTAAATGTATTAAAAAAAACAATAAATGTATTATAAAACAACATAAAAAAACAAAAATTCTTCATTGCATAATGGCAACAAGGAATATTACTGATTCCCAGAGAGACTAGAAAGAGCAAGAAATTCTATCTTTTTAGTTATATTATCAACATATTTTGAGCCCACTGAGAACCAGATGCTGTCAATATAATATCTGCTGTCTGTAGTTCAACAGATAATTTTTCAAAACTTATGAAATTGACACTTTGATAATAAAATTCTGTCCCAAGAAAATATTTAGCTCTTTCCTGTGACTGATGGAAAGGGCTCTCTTGCATGCTTAAATAATGTAAATAGATGAACTAATAAGCAGGAATATCACATTTGATAAACTCCTTAAAAGCATTTCTATCATGTTACAACTTTCAAATTAATTATTAATATATATTAAGATATAAATTCAATTTACATGCATTTTTTAAAAGTAATTTTTAAGTTGCTTAAAAAGGAGCTTAAACGTGAATTAATTTTTTTTTTAAACTAAAGAATACATATTTTAACTTATAAGCAGCACGAATCATTAGTCTTTCTTTGCAGCTTAAAGTATAATTACTGTATTTTTAACTGTCGGATACTAAATTATAGACACAAATAACATTGAGTATTATAAGATATTAAATTCACAAAGAGGGGGGGATAAATTCCTTGCATTTTTAAATGACTGCTGGCTTTTCAACCTGTTTTTGCTTTTTATTCTATAATAAGCACCCATGCTACATTCTTTTAATGCCTATGATTTAGAATCAAGTAAAAAAATCTTTATGAATTCTTCAATCAATAAACTTGCATCAAATTAATTGGAATAAAAGGATTTTTGGGTTTTACACCAATCACAATCTTTACTGATACATTTATATGGTATAACAAGACCCCCCCCCACATACATAATTTATTAAATTATTTTTGTGGAAAAGTTATTCCAGTTATATATCCAAATCTTAAAAATATCCCCACAGTAAAAAATACTAATTTTTATGAGGAACAGACAAGAAAAACTCAAACAATTAATTTTTATTAATTTTATAATTATTTATTTCCATAATATCACATATTTATAGAAAAAAAAAAAAAAAAAGGTACAAACCAAACATTCCAGTTAAAGCCAATTCATGAACTTTTCTGGATTCGCTATCAGGACAAAAATAATAAACACCTGCAAGTGATGGAATTTCACCAGAAACGAAACTAGAATAAAAAATTCATAAGAAAATATTACACAACAATAATTGCAATAAATTACTTGCCCTAAATATGTATATATATATCAACACACTTCAATCTGAGATTAATGGTATTTAAAGGCCTTTATCTAAAACTGATTTATATTCAAGGATATTATAAGAAAAATTACGATGCAACATAAACATTTTTTTTTTTAAAAATACATAATTTAATTACATTGTAAATAAATCTGTTAGTTCATTATTGAAACTACTAATTTGATTTCTCAGACTTTTTACATTATAAAAAATTCAGAATTTTAGATTTTATTTAAAAATAACAAGGAAATTGATCAATATAAATTCTCCAGGACAACAAAAAAATTTCTAAATTTAAATAGCCAACATTTTAGTTTTTATATAATAGTAAAAAACTTGTGTTCAACCCGAGATCCAGAAAGTAAAAACATTTAAAATTGATTTTTAGTTTCAAATATGTATAATGAACATATACCTAGGATGACAAAATAGTTGCATCACATTCTTCTTATCATTATCTAGCTCAATATTGGCAGAGAGAAAAGCTTTGATGACTTTCCAGCACTGTTTCCTGTAAAACTCATTTGTGGTAGTTGTTTTAAGAGCAGTACATGCAGTTTCAATAACCTGTAATAAAATAATCAGAATTTAATGATACTCAATATTAAAATACAGGAGCAGCATTTTTATCTTGAAGAAAAATGTTTTAAAATGGTATTTTTGCAAAATCCTCAACATCCTCATGATCCTTAACAGTTGTAAGCCCAGTGTAACACTGCCTCTTAAGTTCATCACCAATTCAGCCATCTAAAAGAATTTTCTTTCTTTATAGCCATATGGATCTTTCTCTTTTCATCTGGTGTCAATGACAGTACAATTCATATATTGTCCACATTCTAAGTATACGTCCAATCCATGCACAACAGCGGTTATTTTTTTATATATAATTTTTAGCAACAACAACAAAAAAAAGTTTAGCAAAAGTTTTATTATATAATGGATACTTGAAATTTTATATAGACAATATATTTTAAGAACCTTTATAAGGTAAGTAGCCTAGAAAATATTTAATTTCTGTTCCTTTGATTTTGTAAATTTCCAAGCCACTTATATATAAAAAAAAGATTGCTAAAAAATTTATTAAACATACTGGTTATATTTCAGACGATCTAGAATCTACGCATTTATTAAACGAATGAGAAGTCCTTTGGATTCTAGTTTTTATTATCTTGTCTTTATCTGAAAAGTTAATAAGTCATGAAAAGAGGGAAAAAATGTTTTTACCACTTAAGGAAATTTTGCTGAAAGTTTCTTAATATTTTTTTAAGAATAAACAAGGAGCATAAATAAAAAATATCGAGCTAATTTGATGCCAAAATATTACAGTTATAAAAAAACTCATAGTAGTCCTTTACAGATTTTCACAGTAGTCACTAATGTTTATATATGAATGTTCTAGTTCTTTAAGATGAAAAACAAAGCAAAATTAAGAGTAAATTTTCATTGTACATTTTTCAAATAAAATTTCATAGACATCAAAATTGAAAATTTTCACAAAAACGACAAAATCAATTTCTATTACTTTTGCCTACTAAAAAAAAATTTTTTTTCTTTATAACCACTTTCATTTTAAAATTTCCTAATGTAATATATCCATTAATTCATAATAGAAAAATCTAACCAAAGCATTCTAAAAAAAAAAAAAAAAAATCATATTTTAACTACTGTGCTTTAAGAAAAAATTTATAAAACTTGAACAATTTTAAATTTTAATGAAAGTCATTCCAGTAATAAAATTTTTTATGCTTAAAATGTTCAATTTGATTGGTCATAATATCAACTATAATTCTACATCAAAAATAGCATTATTACCATGGAACCTATAAAGTTAATTTGACTAGTTTTTAAATGTTCAAGAAAGATACTAAAATTGTTGTCTTCCAATGAATGTTTTAAATCTATGATTGCTTATTGCTCTTATCAATAATACAAATTTGCAAATTTTTATGTATAATCCACCTGGCACTTTCACAAGGATTTGAAATGAAATAATTGGATTGAAACTGGTTTCTTTTCCCATGATGTGGATTAGATATGTTTGCTTATATGACTGAAACAACTCTACTGTTTGATAGGTTTTCTCCCTTAAATATTGGTTATTTACATATATTCAATTTCAAATTTTTTAAAAATGGTAACAAGTATAAATCCTTCCTTGAACAAAGCTTCCAAATATTTTTCCTTTTTTTAAAATTACTATACAAGCAGGTTGATTTTTATCATTGTTGATTAGATATAGCAAAATTTCATCAAATGCCACAATATTTTTCAATTTTATATTTAGAACTATGCACCGAGCTCCACATTTAACTACATGTCTAAGAAAAAGAGGAAAACTTTTAAGGGTTTCTGAAAATGGCCATTGTTTACCATTTTATTTACAACTAAAACAAAGCAATTTAATGACTTTGCAAATTTTCAGTTATCTTCAGAAATCATATTCTTTTTGCGAACAAGTTTTTGAAATTCTTTTTTCTCAGTACATTGTAAATTTTATGTGTTTATTTTGATTTTCAATATACTGATTCCATGATTTTTACAGTATGCTTTAACAACAGAATAGGAATATTTGTCCTAGAAACACACAATCTATTTGTTTAATTAAAAATGACATTTTGTTATTAAAAGAAACATTCTAGTAACTGATTCCAATTCTTTACAAATAATTACTAAAAAGATTAAAGGTTTTAAGCTAAGGGATCCTTTATTCACTTTAAAAAACATTTTAAAAAATATAATATAAGTAACACTCTGTAATATGCAAGACAATGAAAATAGCCAATAAAAATCTCGCCGATTTTCTCTAAACTATTAAAGATAGAACTATATTTTTTCTATAGACAGGAAAAAAAAGTACAATTGATTTTCTTCTTAACCCTTTATTTACCGAATTATGTTGCCATCAATTTTTCAACTTCATTATTGGACCAGTAGTTAAATTTTCTTGCAGAATAACCCCAGGGAATCCAAGAAAAATATTTTAATTAATAGGAATATCTATCTTAATTCATTGAATTAAATATTTTTAATTCTTACTTTTAGCTTCTATTAACTTCTTCCTATTTGGGTTACATTCTCCGTGTTCTTCAGAATACCATCAGCAAAATTTGTCATATTACGAAAATACAAGCCAGATTTAAATGGTACTTTTAAGTACCGTCAGTAAATAAAGGGTTAAGCCGCCAAGAATTCAAAAGTGACATCAAAAATTGAATTTAAAAAAAAAATCCCCTCACACACCAGCAAGCTGAGAAAAGAAAGGAAAACTATTGAAAAATAAATATATTTGTAATATTACATTCCCTAATTCATTACTACTAATAATAATAAAGAAATCATACCTTTCCAATTGGCAAAGATATATTCATTTTATGTTCTTGAAAATGAACAGCTATGCAAGGGCCAGCACTTTCACGATTGTAATAATCCAACTAAAAAAAAAAAAGATATACTAATGAAAGACAAATAAAAAGCATTTTTCTGAAATATGTCTTGATTTGGAATGGACTAGCTGATAATCTTCAACCAATCTTGCTATTCTCAGTTCAAAAAAAAAAAAGGGGGGGGGGGGCATGTTATTCTCAACTACCCTGTCTGCACTTTTCAAAAGTTAAGACAGTCAATTCTAACAACAAATCTGAGCCACATATTCTCTAAATGATTTTTAAACATTTACCCATAGTGATCATTTAAGTGAAAAACAAAGTGCCAATTATGATAATCTATTTTTCACTTCAACTTCCATGAACAATTCCCTTTTGTCATGATTAAATAAATCCATTCTCTTTACTAATTAAAATATTTTTGAAAGCTTCACTTTTTTTTCTTAATTCTATATGTTTTTCTTCAAAAAGTAAATATTTATTACTCTGATTTGAATTGTCTGTGATCTTTCTATAAAGACCACTGCTGCACCATTTTTGTACACAAAAGGTCATTAAATTTCAAGGGAAATATAAAGTTTAATAATTAAATTACAAATAAATAAAAGTCCCAGTTAAAGTGTTTGCAAACCACAATGCAATTTGAAACAATATATAAGCAATGCTGTCTAGTTTGTACCCACAAAGCAAATAAAATGTATTACAATGCATAAATAGATGAATGTAGTAAACTAAAACTCCAGTTTAAAGATATTAAATTACTTAGGAACTTGACAATAAACAGTTTGCTTAAACTTCCCATTCAAATCCTTATGGGAAAGGAAGAGGAGTATTTCAAATATGGGTATGAAAAGTTATAGAATACTAAGTAGGACCTTATTTCATTAAAAGGCAGAAAAAATAGTGGCTCAGCCTAATTAAAAGCCCCATTGCAAATGACAGGTTACACCTCTTAATGAGAAATAATGATTAATTGCCATTTATAAGAGTAGCTGTTATGCAACAGCTACACAGTCTGAAGTTATAATTCATGGTGACCAAGTAATTAAACATCTCTAAATGCCAAGGTAAGGTAGAGAAATTTTTTGCTGTTATTTACATTCATAAATATATTGAAAGATAAAAATAGTAATTAAAATTTTCTATCATAATAATTTTCAGCTTTAAAAGAATTTGGAAATACAGAATTTTAAGTTTAATTGAATAAAATGCTACAGATATAAAAGTCTAAAATTAATAAGAAAAATATGCTGCTTTAAATGCCAGACATTGGGTCACAGACCCAGAATTTCTAAAATCATAGACCATTAAAAAAACAAACAGAGCATTTGCTGTAAAGTTTTTATATTTAAGAAATATTCATTAATGCATAATAATTTATATATTCTTTAAAATAAAAAAAGACTTGAGAAAATGTTTCTCTTAAAAATCAGATGATTCTTACAAACTGAAATAATGTCATTCATCAAATCATGCAATAACTCGGGTATTTCTTAAATTAAGCATACTACAAAGCACAATTATGTTTCAAATGCATAAGTAATTTCTAGAGGATTATACTTTCTTTAATCACAATTTTATGCAAATAATAATGGTTACTTATTTATAATATTTAAGAACTTTACTACATGACATAAATAAGAAGCAAGACTGATTTTGATACATTATAAAATAATTTAACTTAAAAAAAAACTTTTTTAAAAAATAATTTCAATAAATAAATAAAAATTAAATAAACAAGCAGAGCAGAACACTCAAGAATGCAACAATTGTACAATAAAATTTCAAAATAAATAGTGTAAATCAGATCTAACATGCCTATAGATGGAAAAATTTTTTTAAAAAAATAGAAACCTTGTATTGCTTTTTACATAATTATTAGATTTAATACTTTCCACAGCAGTTAAGTGGATAAATTAATTAAGAAACTTAAAAATTATTCCCAAACAATCTTTGATCACAAATTATAAATATACTTAAAGTCAATTCAGAGACAACTTTTTCATTTCAACTCAACTTCATAGCAAACATTTTAACACTATGTTAGCAAGAAATTTTAAGGACTAATATAAAAATAAAATTAAAAATTTTCAATAATTTAACTTTTACTATAGCCAAACAAAGAATAGGGGCCAAAAAGAAAGAAATTTCGAAGTATCATAAAAACAAATAATAAAAAAAAATATTCAATGCTGCAAATTCTTTAATTTATTATTCTGATATGTTTACTAATAATAAAAATGTTGACACTCTACAGGTCAGACCATTTGCTCTACCAAAATTGTTACATATATGTTACACTACTTGAAAATTTTAAAAACTGTCTTTTTCATGATAAAAATTTAATACTTAAGCAAATTTTTGCTGAATTTTGGCAAACTTTTTAAATATATGTTTTTATTTAATCTCCAACAACAGATTACACTGTCACTGATCACTTGATTTGCTTCCATTGTTGACAGTTAAAGAAAGATTTTATATAATATCTGTATAGTTGACAAGACATATAAAAAAATGAAAATAGAATACAGCAAAATTTACCAAACAGATAAACCATACATTTTAATTTTTTATAGCCCCATTAAAAAGTTTCATGCAAAACGAATGGATAATTAAAATAACACAATTTGAATGATTGGCAATTTCACAGATATGAAGTTATATCTAAAATTTTAACTGAGAATAAAGATAACTATTATCTCTAAAGTTAATGTTAAAATGTTAAAGCTTTAACTACCAAGAGCTTTTTATTTCTTAGTTTGTATTTCTTAGTTTGTATTGCTCATAAGACCGAAAATTAGGCAAATAGGTAAAATTCTAAAATGTTCATAAGGATGAGAATTCAAATAAAACATTTTTAAATGTTGTAACCTTCTAAATACCAAAATTAATTAAATACGACCAATCTGCTGTGAAAATTTCATAATATTCAATATTTAAGTTTATATTATGGTTAATATTTTCTGCATGGTCGATATGTACTGACCAATGATGTAAAACATTACGATATTTGACAACAAAAACCATAACAAAAATAAACAAATTAAATTAACTTCTTTCCAGATTTCAATGAGGACCTTTCATTTCTTTTCTATTACAAAAGTGCTAAGACTTCATATTAGGACCTGGCAGCCATAAGGTTGCAATTATTAAAATTTTGAAAAAATTATAACATTGTATAACAAACCTTTTGTGGTTCTATCATCATTTTTCGATTTCCTCCTCCAAATTTTCCGAGGACTCTGAATGCTACCTGGGCAATACTATCTACAGGGTTTCTCAAAGTTCGCCAAAGAGCTTGCATCAATTCTGCTCTCACAGGTTGTATATGGTCATACAAGAATTCTGGCTGCAAATTGTCAACACACAATTCAAGCGTTCGTAATCCCTAGGAAAGAAATAAATATAAATTATATGAAATATTTCAATATAATGCCCCAATCTAAAAATGTTGCATTCACAATACAAATAAATGATGAAGTTAAAAAAAAAAGGCATAACCATTGCAAATAACTATGAAAATTTCAATATCGTAATTGATATTGAAAAAATTTTGCGGATGACAATTATTATGTTATTACGCCCTAATCCTTTGTTCTGAAATTATTAGATAAAATCAAGAACTCTCAATAAAGAGAAAAGTAAAGACAGTTTATGCAGGTCAAAATGACCTAGCAGATTTTAGGTATCACCTGAAAACTGTTAAACCTGATTTTATTTCCAGTTAAAGTGAGTAGATTGTCTTTCTGGAAAGCCTTTAAGGTCTAGAACTGGCTCAAAATTGTCTTTTGGCTAGAGAATTAAATTAGTACAAAACACATTGATCTGCAAGTCTTCCAATATTGGTAGCAAGACTACATTTTGCAGAAATGCTCAGAATCTTTTAATTGGTGTTTTTCGGCTTTAACCCATTAGACAGCCGGTAGATAAAATAAATGTATGATGAATGCCCATCTGTAAGATGAATTTAAGACTCAAACAGAGACAAGTGTATAGCATGTATTTATTCTATAACAGTACCCTTTTAGGCATAGGCACAGGTTTAGGGGGGGGGGACTTCATAAAATAATGGATTGTGCCAAACATTGAAAATACAAATAAATGATTAACTGGACAAAGAATGAATAAATTTATAATAAAAGATATTCAAAATATTGTAGATTTATTACATAAAAAATTAATCTCAAAAATGATAAAATTTGATTCCAAAAATCCTGAATTCTGTATTTCTACAAAAAGAATTCATATCTGCCTTTTAGAATGTGCATATTTTAAAATCATCAACACCAAAATGCATTTCCTTTCACTTAGTTGAAGATACTGTTATGATTTTTGAAGAAAGATACAAGAATTCATGTACAAAGGAATATATTCAACACATACAATCATTCAAGGTAATGTGTTTAAAGCTTACAGTTAAAGCTGCATAGTTGTGTAAACAATACAAAATTCTATTATATCAATCAATTTTCTTTGCTAGGAGAAGGAAAATATATTCTTTTAATTGCTAATAATTTACTTTTTGCTGTACATCGAATTTATTTATTCATTTGAAAAATTTGAATTTGTTTTCTCAGTAATATAAGTATCATTAATATTGATGAATTCTTAAATAAAGACTATTCCTTTCACTAATATTAGAATTAGTTTACATTTATAAAAGCACTTTAAAGCAAGTTATAATCAAATTATCAGACAAGATGCAAACTTGGGGGGGGGATGATAATTTTCATGAAATAATGACAACTACTAAACAAACACCTAGAAGTAAAATAAGTATGATTAATTGAACAATAAAATGAGTAAATTTATATAAAAAGTGCTTAAAATATTAAAACCATTATAAAATTATTATGTAAAAAATCAATCTTAAGAAAGATAAAACTCGACTTAACAAAAATGCTGAAATCCATGTTTCTATGAAAATGTGTCATGTCTGAGATATAAGACAAGATTTAATTGAAATTATAACCAATACATACCTAGAAAACCAAGTTGCCAAAGGTGACAAATATTTAAATAAACTAATGTTGTTGTTTTTTTAATTCTAATTTCCATCACTATTTTCTACAGTTATTTAAGCAAAATAAGGCATGCACAAGTTTTTTTTCCTTTTTTTCATTGTAAATCTCAAGAAAATAAAACACTAATGACAAATATTACCTGACTAACTAATGTTTGAGAACCATTTAATGCAGATACTAATGGATCCATAAGCATAGGTAGGTATGGCAACAATGAGCTTAACCTGACAGGGACTGTTAAACATAATTCAACAAAAAGATCCTTCATGTGCTGTCTGTGTAGTCCACTCTGTAAACTATTCAAACCTAAAAACGAAAGAAAAAGAAGTGATAAAGGAATAAGTAAAAATTGTGAAGTATGAATTATAACAATGACTTTAAATTCAGTGAAAAATCTAGACAATACTCTATCAAATTAATATTTATCAAAAACTTGAAATCATATACATTATCTATATAAAAACTATCAGTAAATTATGATCTAATTATTGCAGTTCTTAAGTCCAAATCTTAACAATCTTTACATGGTATTCGTTGATTTTTATAGCTTCTGTGGTAAATCGTCAAAAAATACAGATCTTCAAAAAATTGGTGATTGGCAATTCAGCATAAGCTAAGAACTGTCAAGTAAAACACATTATCTTGCCATAGTTTGGAAATCGCCGAGTGGACTTAATATCTTTGTATTTTTCGGGAATCTGAAAAACGTCAAGTAAACTCTGGCTGTAAAAATACACTAATACCCATTCAGACTATAACCTACTTAGAAATTAAGTGAAACGAAAAGAAAATAAAGGAAGACTAAGAAATTTTCCACTTTTTCAAATCATTGGAAGAAAAGAATTGTACCAAATTATGAGTTTGTGTGATTACTTATGTGTGATTTTCTCAATAATCAATTTAATTTAAAAGAAAGATTTTTGTAAATTATGTTAAAACATCAAGTTGAAAAAAACAGCAAAATAAAATGAAATTTCATTGGTTTTCCTTTTTTTTTAAAAAAATCGCTTAAAAACTTTTTACAAATATAAATTTAACAAACTTTTAAAATAATGATTTTTTTTTTAAAATCATTGAATTACCTCAGATAAATAAAAGAGAAAAATTCAAATTAAATAAAATTTAAAAATAAAATCTCAAATATACGATGAAAAAATTTTGAGACTTTCAGAAAGCAAGTTTACTTGCTAGTAAAAGTAAAAGAAAACAATGGAATTTCTTTGGTTTAGCCATAATAGCAAAATGTATCTGCTGGCTGTGAACAGATTAACAATAATTATAACTATTCAACATTGATTTTAAACTATCTATTGGATATTTAGAAAAAAGTTACTAGTTCAGGAGGTTTATGCTTTAGTGGAAAAATTCATACCAGGGTTGTGTGCAAATTTTAAATAATGGTAAAGATTTTATGTGACATGAAAGAAATAAGTTAAATACTTTTACACACAACTAAGAAAAACATTTTATAGGTAAAACTTTGCCATAATCTCCATGAAACATTTATTTCAATTGTGGATAAAAGTTTTTCAATGTTTACTATCAAATGAAAGGATTCATGCATGTTTTATAAAGCATGCAATACATTTTAATACAGAAAAATTAAAATAGGGATGGTTATAATTAAAGTTCACTTTCAAATCATCATAAAAGGAAAACTACTGGGTCAAATGTTATCAAATTTGGTAATAGTTAAAAGGAGGCCATGGGAATTCCTTTCCTGAAAAAAAGGAAAACTCACCACTAGAGGGGAAATGGCACTGTATGATACACAAAAATGCGATATACCAACATGCGCATAACATTCCACTTGATATGGTAAAGCACCTATTAAGAATGCAGTAATACGATTTAATATGCTTTCAGAAAGTGGTGAAAGCCACATTGAACATGCTTTGTAACACGTTTCAGAACCAATTAAACACATTTTAAACCGATGTCTTCATGTCTTATCTTGTTTAACAATATTGAATACATCCCTATTCCCCCCTGCTGGTGAGTTTTAGAACTTTTTTTGGCGGAAAAGAAATCCCATTACCTCTTAAATTATTACGAAGTTTGATAATATTTGATCCAGTAGTTTTCTTTTTATGACCATTTCAAAGTGAAACTTTAATTATAACCACCCTGTATTTTAAAATTTAAGATATGAAAGAAATATTTATTCATAATATGTAATATAGATTATAAAGTTTAAAACTCACCACCATGGGGAAATGCGCTGTATACAATATTGTTAAAAAAAATAGGACATGAAGACATTTGTTTAAAATGTGTTTAATCGTTTCTGAAACGTCTTGCATAGCATGTTCAATGTGGACTACCATTTTCTGAAAGCAAGTTAAATAGTATTACTGCATTCTCAACAGTAGCTTTCACATATCAAGAGGAATGATACGCTGATGTCGGTGTATCGCATCTTTCGGTTCCACCAAATAGTTTAGCTTATCACCATAAACATTGCTTTTGTAACAACATTTCAGAAACGATTAAACACATTTTAAACAAGTGTCTTCATGTCCTATTTTGCTCAGCAATATTGATATAGCACCATTTCACCCCTGTTGGTGAGTTTCTGAACTTTTGTATTTTACAGAAAAGAAATTTCCATGACCTCATTTAAATTATTACAAAGTTTGATAAGTAACATTTGGTCAAGTAGTTTTCCTTTTATGACCATTTCAAGGTGGAACTTCAATTATAATCACATTGTACATTCCAATACGATTATATTTCAATGTAATATATATTTATTTTTGAGCATCATAATGATTGCTTCACAATGGTTTATTAAATCATGTAATATAAAAGTAAAAGAAGTACTGTGATTCTGATTATGCAGTAAAAATTTCTCTCTCTTCCTCCCCCCCTCCTAATTTCCTCCCCTTTGTGTTTTTAATTTGTTACCAAAAATTACATATAATAATTTAAATTAACAGAGTACTATTGAAGCTTAATCATGTGAAATATTCTATATATATTCTGATACAGGATATTTTAAAATTAATATAATGATTACAAACACCTACAACCATTTAATGAAAAAGAATTAATTGATAAGATTAACACAGAATGTAGACAGAACTTCAAAATTTCTTTACGTAAGGTGCAAGTGCAATGAAGTGGAAGCGTACACATGTGCGAGTTGAAACTTTGCAACGACAAGAAACCAGTTCATTGCGGAATTTTCATCAGTGAAAATGGAAATCCCAAGCAGAAAGCATACTGCATGTTAGAATTTAACAGTTGTCATTCTGTTTCATAATGCAGAGAAGTTTCTGTCAGTGTTACAACCTTCAAATGCAAAGAATCTCAAGAAGCTCCGGACTTGACACCCTGTGATTTGCATCTATGGGGCTATGTGAAATACAGGATGCATGTGCTTCCTATACCCAAAACAACAGAACTCAAAGTATGCACTTGTAATGTGTTTGCACTGGTGCCTGCAGACATGCTTCAGAATGTATGGCATGAAATGGACTACTGCCTAGATATTGTCCATGTAATCAGAGGAAGTCAAATAGAACATCCATGATGTATGCATAACAAATTTTGAAGTTCCGTCTACATTATGTGTCAATCTTATAGATAAATTCTTTTTCATTAAATAGTTATAGCTATTCGTAATCGTTAATTCGTTCATTTTGAATTATCCTGTATATCAATGAAGGGGATTACAAAACCCCTATGAATAATTCAATTTTGAATATTTTCAAGAGGGAGAAGAAAAAAAATTAGATAAGCATTAAGTAAAAACAGATCTAATCAAAATTTGATATAGATCTATAATTTTGTTACAAACTGACCAAGTCAAATTCCATATACTTTTGAGTAATCCTGTTTTCATATTGAATTTTACTGACCTTTGCCAACTTTGTCTTCAGAAGACTTAAAATAAACAAATTGATCTAAACCTTAAGACTTGATTTTTTTTTTTGGAAAAAAATTATACTTATAGGATCAGCATTCACAAGACAGAAAAATAGAAAATTAATTAATGACTCTCTTTACAAAAATTCCAATGAATCAATCCTTTTCAATTTATTTGCAAAATTATTGGGGGAGGATTTCCAAATCAGCTTAACATTTCAAGTAATAAAACAAATTCATACTTTCAGTTTTACATAACGTGACAACTGGTAATAAAATTAAGAAAAAAATACTGATCATTTTTAACAATATAAAAAATAAAGAACAGAGCAAATCATAAATAAGTATAAGTTTACCTTGCAGCAGGTTGGGTAATAATGGAAGAAATTCTTGATAAAGTAAGTCATGACTACCCCCACCTATGGATCTAAACAGCGCTCTTAGAAGAAGAAAATAGTTGTATGGTTCTCTCGCACTCAGGGCTAACTCCATTGATCGATTCACAATTTGATGCAAGTAAGGCTGTTAAATACATTTAAGAATTATTTATAAATGGGGAATTTTCGAAACTTTCTAATCAAAACATGAAAAGATTACTTTAATTACCTTTAACATTTCTTCGTTGGCCGCAGCAAACAATGACACACATCCAAACACCATTTTGAAAAGTTTAAGATATAAGTTAGAACGCTCCATATTTGCTGAAACATTTGAAGGAAAATAAATTGAAACCTTTTCAGAACATAAAATCTTTCAGATTATATATATTTATTTGGCGAGAATTAATTTAGTAGCATATATTCTACATTTAGTATATTTTTGCCAGCTTTTCACTAAGAGTTATGAAGACAGACTATGCATTTCATAGTCTATCTTCATGCACAATAGACTAGACTATGCATTTCATAGTCTAGTCTATTGTGCATTCCAATATTCAAAAATCGGATAAATAACCTATAACAAAACAGACAAAACTTAAAATTTTATAAGAAAATAATTTGATTTTTTTTTTTTATCATTAGCAAACTTTTTAATATTTCATTTTTTAATACATTCCAAACCATGTTATGCAAGGATTATGTATATTGTTCTCATTGTATTAATAAAATAAATATAAAATGGAGCAACAATAGAGAGAAATAGTTATAAATATCCATAATCATTAAAAAAATTTAGTTTTGCAGAAATTATTGAATTTTATTTGTCAAAACACAAAATTTTGTAATAAAGTTTCACAATAATATTATATAAGTAAAATTCTGTTGAATTTCAGGACAAATAATAAAATGAAGCTTTCTAGTGATTTTTAAATATTACACCAAATTATATTCACTTTCAACAATGCTTCAAAATATTAAGCCTTCTAGAATTAAAAGTTTAACTATAAATTGTTTATGAAGGTTATATAGCATTCACTTTTACAAAGCAATGGCCAAAGAAAATTTTTTAAAAAAAATGCTAAAGGAAAATATTAGAAGTAGCTTTTAATTGGGTCCATGAAAGAAAAAAGAATCTATCAAACACCATATATATATTAAAAACTGCATACAATAGCTAATTGACCTTTGCTAATTCTTCATTTTCTGGTTTATTCACATACCAATAAAACAATGACTTAAAATATTTATAAAAAAAACTGTCCTTAATTGCTAGACACCAAAAAAAAAGCTATTTCACATTCAATGATGACAGAAACAAAAATAGGGGAGATATTTTCAAATCCTGTATCATAGGCTTTGGTGAATGATTACATATACTGATTTCAGAAAGTGTTCCTCTTATTATTAACATATATTGGCTTATTGCTTTCAGTTACCAAGAATATGGGAATTATGTTAAAATGATGCAGTAATAATCTTATTAAAAATGTACATTACATTATTATTATTAAAATTCTAATATTCATTTCTATAAATCACATATTTCACTTCAAAACACAGTGAGATAGGTTAATATCAATACATTCTGTAACTTGCAGAAAATGTTTAGAATTTGAAGTATTATGAAATCATGGATTCCCCAGTTTCTGCCTCAAAAGGAGATCACCAGAAGTAATTTTTATAATTAAAAATTCTTTCTGAATTGCAAAGCAAGATTTTTAATAAAACATTTTACGACAACTCATAAATTACTTACATCCCATTTCTTCCATTCTCTTTAAAAGATATTCTACTAATATAGTAGCAAATATATGAGAACTTGTGTCATGTGCTAGAAATGAATTGACCATAACCTATAATAAAATTTTATCATTTATTAAATTACCTATTTAATAAACAAAAGGCAAATATATGAACACTTGATATTCTCATTAAGTAATAATAATTTTAAAACACCAGATGAAAGTCAGAAAATGAGTTGTGGGAGGGGGGAGAGAAAAGTAAGAATATTTTATCTAATAAAATTCCCAACTTCAAAACAAAAAAATCAAAATATGAAATACAACAGACACTTAGAAAGTATATTCAAGATGAGAAGTTTCTTCATTAATAAAATAATATAAAGGTTCTTTATATTCCAAAATTTAAGGTATCAAAAAAATTATTCATCATATATAAGATAGATTATAAATCATGAATCTTAACCTTTAAATCAAAAAAAATTCAAATTAAAAATTTTGTTAAAAAAAACCTTAATTAGAATTAAAATCTATCAAATGAATTATACAATAGAACTTAAATTTTAAGCAGATGTATAAGGAAATAATTTAAATTGATAATACTAATGAATTCAAAAAAGTTAAAGATAATTTTTAGACTAGTATTTAAAAACTAAAATAAAAAATGCTGATATATTATTCAGCAGATTATAAGATGCAAATTCATCAAATCAAAGAAATCAATTTCAAAATTTTACTTGCACCAACTTTTAATGAAATATTATAACATAACACTTACTTGAAGAGCTTGGTTTTTATACATGCGGTCTACAAAGAACTAAAAGGGGGGAAAAAATTTTTTTTATTCAAACCATTTACAAACATGTCAAAAATTTATAAATGTTGATAAATAATATCAGAATACTATAGAATAAAAGCTTTTCTTACATCTATTGTAGTAGAGAAAACCTCCCGAAATGTAAGTGGATGCATGATGGTATACTAAAATACAAGAAAAAAATTTGAATTGTAAAAATGAATAACACTTAAAAGAAAATGAGGAAGTCATAATAATTCATTATAATATTAAATTCAATTCACTGATTATATATATTAAATATACATATTACATATATACACATACATATACAGAGAGAGAGAAAGAGAGAGAGAGAAAGAGAGAGAGAGAGAGAGAGAGAAGAAAAAAAAATTAAAAATACATGCTTGTATAATATATAAAAACTCCAGTCTAAACATATAATAAATCTACATGAAAAGTCATTGATAAAAAAATTCAAACAAAACTTTAAGCCTTTCAATTTATAAAAAGCATTTTAAAATATAATAAAGCTTCTGCTCTTTCAAATTTAAAAAAAAAAAAGTCACTATTCTTACATTGTGCAGTTATTTGCATAATTAAGAATTTTGTTTTTTCCAATTAATTTAATAATTTGTTTATAAAATCAAATGTATGACATTTCCGACTTTTAGAAGGAAATTTCTTTAATAGTAAAGTTTGATTCCATAATTCCCGTTTTTTTTTCTTTCCTTTTAATAAAAAATGTTTCACATTAATATTTTTTATTAATATGAAAATAATATTCATTTATTAATATGAATGAATGCTCTAATTATTCTTCCAAAGTTTCTTATACTCATTTATATCAACCCACTAAACATGCATTGAAAAAAAAAATCTGTAGATTAAAAATAAAGGTAACCTATTCTGACCCTGTCTAAGGTACACAGAAAAATCTGAACGACCAGAATGCTGCGACAGAATTGGCAAGAAGTTCAGTTCTAAGGTCATTACTGCCACAGTACAACCCTTCCTGTAAAAGCTAGCCAACCTAACACTATTTCTGTACTCAATAGGGTGGTAAGAGCCAATCACTGCTCTGGAAGCTTTACATCTCTATCTCTGAAGTGCCCACCTGGTGAGCCTTGTACAGCATAAATTTAATCCTAAATACACTAAAAATTAAATTATCGCACTCAGTTGTAAAAACTTTAGGTGGATCTTTTTAAATCACTATAAATTAAAGTAAAATACCACAGCAACTAAACTATAATTTACAGATAAAATCTATATCAATTTTAAATCTCAAATAAGAAATGAGGAAAGAAAATAGGAAAAAACTTACTGTGCCACCAAGAAATTCAATAGTTTCCTTTTCATCTTTAGATCTTATAGCTCCCATTCTATATGAATAAAAAGCAAATTAAAAATCTTATAAAGTATTAAATAAATCTACATTGCAATTTTTCTTTTTTTAAAAAGCTTACAATTATTAAAATAACTGTGACAGCACAATGCATTAAACAACAAGAAAAATATGAATAAATATTGCTGAGCTAAATATTTCCGAGGGAAAAAAAGCAATAGATGAAATGCTCAATGCATGAGCCATTAAAATAGCGAGGTTTCACAAAATATTAAGGAAATGATCTCAGAATTTGCATCAAACACTTTTCTGGAATATAAGAGCTTTTTTTTTTTTTATGTATTAAAAGATTATTCAAACTCAAATTTAACTTATAATTAGCAAATTGGAATACAGAAGTACAAACACTTAAAAACTTCCAAAAGGTACAAAGTAAAATATGTACACATTTTTAGCAGATTTGGAGTTTTTACAACAATCTTGATGAATGTTATTAATGTAAAATTACTACATTAGCCATAATAGTATGTCGAGGCATAGAAAATAATAAGTATGTCATTCATTCTCATATGCTTTGATTACTACTTAAAAAAAATAAAAGTTCTGTTTGAATCTATGATTATAAATTTAAAACTTTAATTTATAAATTGATTTGTAAATTTAAATTATCCTCCATCAGTATACATATTATTCTGCAATATATAATAATGCGGAAGAGTTTGAGTATAGTTATAATTAAACTCTTGTAAATATTCACTTCTTTATAAAATTATGATGGTACTTACGAAAGTTGCCTATTAGGAACTTGGCCTGGCATTTGAGGTGTAAGTGTATAAATATCTAAAGCCTGCAGAGAATACTTTAATAATCTAATAAAGACCAACGTTTCTTTAGGTTGAAATTGTTTACTTGCTGGGGATGATGGAGGTTCTATAAAAGATATTTCAATGTTTAAACTAAATGTTAAATACATGAATAGTGTTTAAAAATTATTCAAATCATTTATGCAATAACAGATATAAAATAAACTTTTAACATAAAATAAGCAATTGATAGTAATAATAGAATTTATCAGAGTATAAGGAATAAATTCCAAAGCACACATTTTGAGATGTAGCTATTTAAACAAAAAAGTTAAGAGGAAAAAAAAATATATCTGCGATATACTTCTTATATTGATTAGAGTATTAATTTGCAATAGAGATCTTAAAATTCGTGAAATGATAATTAGTCAACATTTGAAAAATGCTATCTAATTATATATCAACTGATAAAAAGTGGCTAGTTTATGTTCATAAAAGAAAAATTTTTCCTCATAACAGTCATTATTGCTCTAAAAAACTGGCATACTTAACATACTCAAACATCTCTTTCTGTTTACTCTGTTTTATAACAAAATAAATATTATTGTAATATCTCCTTTTCAACAACCTTTGTATTAATTTTAATACTTTTTTAAATTCATTTCAATTTTTGTTGAAAATCTTGTGGCAACAAAAAAAACTTGTAATTATAATATATTTTGCAAAATTTAAGACAATGTGAAACAAACCAAGAACCATGCAACTCAAAAAGTAAAAACTTTAACTTAAAATAAAATTGAAATGCTAACACCTAAATTTCTCAGTACATGCAGTAATAAATATAAAAATAAAACATCCTCTCTTGGCATGGTATTCCAAATTTCTAAGACATCTCTATAAAGAGAATTTTCCCTTAAAATAGTATAAATAATTATTCAAAACACTAGAATTAAAATTATTAAAAGCACCTCAAAATTGGAAAATTTTGAATTGCAACTATATAATTATAATCATTAAATCCAAAGCTTGTAACATATTAAAGCGATATAAAGTTCGATATATATTAATTATTGTTTTGATGAATAAAAATGAAAATTCATGTTTAGTATTTTGGTAATAATTTTTAGAAGAATTGAATAGATATAGAATTTTTTACAGAAAATATTTCCAATATGTCAATTTTAAGGAATGCCAGACATCAGTAAGCTGAAAACCATAAAATTACTTTTCTGTCTTAATAATGCTTTTTACACTTTTTTAATACTTTGTCATTTGAATATACCATATGGATTAGTGAAATTATTCAATAACCCGATCCCTCTTGTAAATAAAATAACATACTAAAATAAAACAAAAAAGAAAGAAAAAGAAAAAAAGAAAAGGTTTTAGTAGAATAGTCACTACCCTTATACTCAGAACTGACTACCAAATTCAAATCTTGAAACAAATAAGATTTCTGTTACCATATTGCAACCATTCTGTAATAGTCATAATATAACAAAGGTTTGAATAAGGCAATTAACATATTAACAATAAATAGGATAAAATCTATACCTTGTTAAATCTTGAATTAATCATACTTTAATCTTCAAAAGTAAAGCAAAATTCTGACAGATATCCTAATTTTATTCACCAGAGCAAATAAATTAAACTTACTAGGAGTTTCTCCTGGTTCCAATTTTATGACAGGTTCAATTTTTTCTACAAAAGTTAGAGATTAGTATTGCTTTTTAATATTTACCATATATATATATCCATTAAATGTAATTTAAGGGAAGGAGGAGAGGGAGGAAGGAAAGAAATAATTATTTTCTCAAAACGCACACGATGAAATAAATATATATATAAAAAAAAAATCCCATCACAAATGCAAATTATATATTAAAATCATTTAAAAAAAATCACTGTTCTTAACTAAAAAATATGGCATATGACTTTTTTAAAATTTATTTAAAAGACTTATTAAATTAAGAATTGCATTGTGGATCTGGAAACGTTGGAAAGGAAGGGTATAGAGAAAAACAACATTCAATCAAGGATATGTAATGGGTGTTAATGGGATTCAAGAGAATGAATGTATGGAAGATAATAAAAGTTAGCATGATAATAGTAAACAGCATTCTACAGCAATAAATTAGCAGAAAATTACATATGAAAATTAGAGAGAAAATGAAGAGCAGACATAAATTTAAAGCAAACACAAAAATGGTTGTGATATATTAAGTTATTAGCTTTCTATGCTTGTAGATTTGCAGTGTTATGTCTTCTAACTAGTAATAACCAATGCTTTCCTTTTATATATGCAACCACCTTCTATAATTTTTTTAATGCCAACTATAAATCTATTTATAATGAGGTGGTCCTTTGTTAAAATTACAATGAAAAATACCTTACATTGTATGTATTCACTCTTTGTCTCATGCAATACACAAAACAACTTTCCTTTAGACATGCCCATTTTTTCCAATCAAAAATCAATACCATTGCCAGGATTATCTGAATGTAATGCACAAAACTTTGAATCCCCCTGTGCTCTATCTATTCTTATTAGAAACTAGCCGCCTTTGGCGACCAGCCGGTTCGCCAATCTTAATGTTCGTTAAAATTTTAATAATTAAATATTTTATGCAATTTCTACTTTAATAGCTTCTTCATCAAAATATTTTAAAACTTCAAATTTTGATTATCATATAATTCATTCATAATATTATAAAGGCCTTCAGTCATAAAGTAATATGTATCTCTCTCATTTTCTGTTAGCACCCGTAGAATTTATGCTTTAAATTAAAGTGGAAAGAATTTATCTTCAATTAATATAATAATATTTTTTACTGAAACAAAGCATTTTTTTATAATCTGATTACTGAAAATAGAGTCACTCAGTGTTTAAACTTTATGGGCACTAAAGAATATTTTTTTAAATTTATGTAATATCTCAAGAGTTGGTCAACAAAATTTTCTTAGATTCATTATGAGCAGATCGATTCATTAACAATGTTTAAATTTAAATGCATCAAACACTAAGAAAATAAAACGAATCGTTTAAAATAAACGGTTGAAAACAGGTTTTAAAAAAACTACTTAAAAAACGTTGTACTTAAAACTATAAGCATATACATGTTGTCATGGCAACAATCAGAACAGAATGCGCATGCGTGAATTTTCTTCGCCGGTTACGTAACGCAAATACGTGATTTTTTCTACGCCAGTTGGGGTAACGCTATGCGGATTAGAAATTTCTAATTTCCTTTATTCTGTTTTATTTTAATTCAAAAGTACTTCAGAATGAATCTGAATGATTGATTCATTAACAATGTTTAATTTTAAATGCATCAAACATTAAGAAAATAAGAAGAACCGATTGAAATAATCCGCCGAAAAATTTTAACCCTAGCCTCATTACTGTTGGGAGAAAAAAACAACGGAAGCCTTTCTCGTTTGGCGCTGGGGATAATGGAAGATTTTTTTGGTGGAAAAGTTGGCGGTGGGGAAAAATGGAAGATTCTTTTGGCGGGAAAGTTAGTTTTTAATTAATAATTAAAATTCTAATTAAAATTTCAAAAAAAGGGACCCCAGGTGCACATTCCCGACCTCTAAGGTATACATGTACCAAATTTGATAGCTGTATGTCAAATGACCTGGCCTGTAGAGCGCCAACACACACACACACACACACACACATTGAGCTTTATTATAAGTATAGACTAATCACCATTGACAACCAGCTGGTTCGTCCAGGATATTGATTGTATTTTACTTAAATCATTTAGATATAAATTCATTTCCATGATTGGATCAAATTATGAGGCATCTGTAAATGATAATACATACATTCATCTTTATTATTAGTACAGATAAAAATTTTATATCTGCTCTTTCTTTTGGAATAACCCAGCTTTTCAGTTAAAATATTTCACTTGCAAATAATAAAAGAAAATATTTGAAGAAATTTTACTCTATCAAAGTTGTAATCATACTTACAACATAAAAAAAATAATTATTATAATCAGGTTAACAATGAAAAATACAAATTACACCAAGCCAATTATTAAAAAAATGGTTTGAAAATTGATGAACACGAAGAAAAATATCTATAATGCATAGTTTAATATAAGAGCTTTTTTTTTAAATTAAAATAAAAAAAAGAAAGAAAAATGTATAATTTTAATTTAATTTATTGAGAAAAATATAATTTTAATTTATTTTTATATAAAGATCCTTTTAACATAACAAACTTGCTATCCTAACACTAAAAAGCATAAACATAGTAACACTTATGCATACAGTATAGCATTACGATACATAACTTTCTGAAATAAAAGGAAGTAAAACAACTGCTAATACAGTGAAATAAGTAAATAAACATACCATTTTGCACCTTGCAAACTTGCATTGCCCATGCAACTTGTTTAGCTCCACAAATAATTGTTTTTACAAGACTTCGACAATCAGTGACAGTGTAATTAGCAGACTGAGAAGCGGGGAAACCAAACTTTGGCTGTGAAAATATGCAAAATAAAAAAATTCAATTTCCAGCAATATATTTGAAATTTTTATGCAGTCTTAGATATACAGTTATCTATCTATATATAAAATCAAAATATGATGAAAAATATGCGACTTTTTGCAACCAACTGATTAACTGGGGTAAATGGTCACTAAGTTTTCAATCAAATATTTTAAGTAGTTTGATATTAATGGTCCTCTTCTCCAAATTTTTAGGTTTCAAATTTTAATAGAGATATAATTCATATGAGAAGCTTTATACCACTCAGCTCATTTTAGTATGCAATTCCATTATTTTCAGTCAACTTCTCTAAATTTTTTTTAAAAAATTGATATATTCTACTATTCTAACCTAAAACTTTGAAACATGTGGCATTTTTCTCCATGTTAATACTATTTTAAATATAAATAAAAAAATTTCACTGAATCTCCTAAAAACTTTTAAGTAAACATATCACTTGTTTCCCAGAAATCTGCTTAGTCAATAATGATTTGCGTTAAAAGGACAGAAGTTTAATTTCAATATTTTGCACATTTGTTTTGTGTATGTGGGTGTTAATATCGATAAAAATTTGGATTGTAAAACAAAAACAAAAAATATCAATAATTTTAATAACTATTTTTATCAATAACTTTTATATTCTTCCAGAATTCTTATGCTTTTGTAATATTGTTCAAGTCTCATCTAATATTCTTTCAGAATTCTGCATCTTAATAATCTTGCTGGAAAATAAGCTTAAAAATATTTTCTTTGAATTTATTACACATAGAAAAAAATTTATAAGGCTTAAAAAAAACCTGGTATTATTGAAAAAAGTTTAAATTTTAAAAGGATTAAAAATCATTTTTTTACAGTAATATTTTTGGAAGTTATCATGAGAAAGTATTAAAATTTCACCTAAGTTTTAATTAATTATAATTTCAATTAATTTTTAAAAAATCACTTTGAAGAGCACATTTCTACCCACCAAATTATATATGTTCCAAATTTAGTAGTTCTAGATCATAATCTAGCCTACAGAGTGCCAAAACAAACACACATACATTCATCTTTATTACAAATAAGGAATATGTGTACGGACATCAGTTTGGAAAATATTTTGAATGGCAAATGTTTTGTATTCGTTTAAGTCAAAAATATTCTGTACAGAAAAAATTACAATATTTAAATATTTATACAGCCCTTCCTTCAGCTAAAGCAGTAACATTTAGCAAAAGGTTTTTGACACATTAATTTTTTTAATTAGAAAAATACTTCATTCTGCTTATAGCAAAAAAAAAAGCTAAGCTATCATGCTTATGAATTTCATCACTTTAAGCCAATGAAGGACTACCTCAAAGAAGTCCCACATGTAGATTAATAAATCTTTCTCAAAATGCACATTGAAATGGTCTAAAATTTTTTTAAGTAATGATAATAAAATATAAATTAAAATAATTTTTACCCTTTCATCTCGTGCATCTGGTAACCCACCAAATCCAGACAGAAAGTAAGTTCTAAAATCATCTTTTGGTTCCATCTTAATTTCAGTATAGCCTGGATTTGTATTTGACATTTGAGAGCGCAGGCCTTGCGCATTTGCTATGCCTTGCAGATTTGGAACACTTTGACCACCTGCATTCTGCACGTTTGGTATCACCTGAGCTGCACTTAAACCAGCTAGACCCATCTGTAGCCCTGTTCCTGAAGCTATCTGTTGTTGTTGCTGACGTCTAAGAAAACAAAATTTTATTAATAAAAATATGATTATCATGCCATTTCTTCCACTTTATATAATAATTGTTCAAGGAGAATTTGTAAACTAATACTTCAAAACTGAAATGCATAATTATATGTAATGATGAATTAAATTTCTTTTAGAAATATTAACAATACTTTAATCACACAGGTAAGATTTAAACCTCATTCCAAAGATCATTTTAGACTGTAAAACTTGGAATTCTCCTTTAAAAACAAGAAAAATTTCCAAGCACCTCAATCACTGCAATGATAATCTGTGTTCTTTAGATTATTATACAAAAGAATAAACAGTCTTAGCTGATGATTATCAAGCATATATATATTTAGACATTCTTTAAGAGTTCTCAGAAAACCTACCCCATCCCTGAACCCCATCTGGCGAAATGTCTCTAACAAACATACACCATGAGTACTCAGTCAATCTTACTTAACAAAAGGGAGAGGACATTTCGAGCGATATCCAAGCAATTTGGTGACTGCTGTAGTTTTGATGAATGGGCGTTTGGGGCATTTCAGTATCCACAGAGTTTGTTTTATTTCGTAGAATTGTCACTGAAATTTTAAGGACTGCCATAATTTTTAAGTGACTGCTTGAAAAAAAATTATAATGTACCATAATACATATCAATTAAACTTGCAACTAAGGGAGTTAAAGAATCTTAGAAGAACAATAGATAAGAATGGTAAACTGTATCATTTCAATTTGCTGCATACAAGTATATTTGTACTATTATGCTGTTTGGATTTTTTTTAAAAATCATTTTCAAAATATCATACTCCAAATTATAAAAGTTTGTTACATTTTTGTGCTATATTTTTTTATGTAACACTTGCACCATCAATTTTAAATAGGACTAACATGCTTTTTATATCACATTCTTGGTTTTGGTATTAAATGGCAGAATGAGGTCAATTCACATGTTGTAACAAAGTTTTATATTGTTCCAAATCAGTAATCAGTCTCCAGAGAAAACTGTTGCAACTCTTTAAGGCCTTAGAATAATTCACTACTTTTGGGTTGATTTTTGGTAAATATTGTTTTTGTATATGCTTTCACTGTATTTTGCTACTTGCATTTTTTTAAAAATGGAATAGGGTATTGTTCTTGAACTTATTGCATTTATCAATGAATGCTTACTGGTTGAGTTTTTTTTTGCAACAATATGATTGTAGTAAGAATCACATTATATAAAAATACAAATGGATTCTATTTATACATGGAAATTTATATACAGTTTTGAGTTTTCACGATTTCATACATCTTTACTCCGGTAAGAATTTTTAAATAAAAAAATTATATCAATTCCTGCCTTATTTTTTGTAACATCTAAACAGTGCAATTATAACAAAGCAGAAGTCTGTCGCAAACAAAATACTATCTGAGTACAGTTTGATTACAAATAACTTAATTGAAAAATTAATTGGTTTGGTAAGTACTTGTATTTTTATTAATTAGATTAAGATGCTTAAATTAAAATATCACTACTCAAAATGAAATCACTACAATTAGTTTATAATATTTTGACAGTACAAGTTGCAAGTAAATCACACACATTAGAAATCAAAATTTGTAAATAATTCAGAAATTTTATAGAATAAAAAAAATTAAAGAAAGAAACAATGCACTTTCTCTAAAATTAAAACAGTCCAAAGGATTTTTTCACATTGAAAAATGTAAGTACATTTAACTTTTCTTTGATCAGAAAGTCGAAATTATATACTTCCCCTTACATATATATGTTAATCAATCAAACTCAAAACGAGTAAGAAAAAATAACTCAGTTGCCAGAAGAAAAAAAATCTGTATAGTGACTTCAACCATTAATTTTTCTGTTAATCGTTCTTTCAATCTATCTTTAATTAAAAATCAAAGCTTTCTAAATTTTATCACTAGAAAACTTGTCACTTGTTAGTTATTCATAAGTAAAATTTTGTAAATTAAATACAACATATATCTCAATTTTTTTTTCTTACGTTTTTTGAATTAAAGCTGGAAGGTGCAGCTTGGCGATTGTCTTCAATTTTAGAACCAAAATTTCTAGTAGCCTCATCAACAATTCACGGCCCTAGAAAAAGAAATTCAAAACATTTAATTTCAGATCATTATGTTCCAAATTTTAACTAGGTAAGTTACCAATTTAGAAAAATATAAGGCAGGCGATCAGCTAAAAGTATAAACTATTTAAAAACTACAATCCCCATCCAAATTATAACTACTCACAGTAATTATTAATATAACAAAAATAATATAAATTTCTCAATTACTTTCTCCAAAACTTCCATTCTTAAGAGAGGGGTGGGGGGGGGAATTCAAGGACTTTCATTTACCTTACATACAAAACTACGTTCTTGCTTACTATTTCTAGACATTTAAGTAATGTCACTAAGGACACCTATTATGCTCACCTTGCATTTAATGTCAATACTTACAGTTCAAAAGAGATTTTTGACATCACCATGCAAGTGCTCTCATTGTTAGTCATTGGATAGCTACTGTAATTTTATTGAAACTATAGTTGGATGGTTTCTTCACAAATGCATTCATACTCTCAAAACAAAATCCCATTACAAATGAATTTTTTTTCTCTACTCTTTCAAAAAAAAAAAAATGATATATTACAATTTGTGTATTTCTCAAAGAACTTAGAAAAGAAAAATCAAACACTTTTTTGGGGCCTTAAATACAGCAAAATAAGATTCAAGATGTTTTTAAAGATAATAGGACCCTAGTTTTTCAATGAGCACAGTGGCCAATTCTATTATTTTTTTAAATCCATACTTATAATTACCGATTTTTCCATAAAAAGCTTTAGTAAGGTTGTTAGAAAAATTCCGAGAAAAGAAATTAAACATATATTGTATAAAAAAGTTCGTAGTTGACTGCAACTTATTTACATATAAACTTCATTTGAGCCTAAAGAAATTATCCTCTTTTAGAGGGGGGGGGGAAACTACAACTGGAATTCTTGCATAGAATTCCTATAATACATTCAATGTAACCAAATACAGGTAGAAAAGATAATTCTGAACAGCTATACATCATTTTATTCATGTAATATCTTTACTTCATAATAAAATTTTTAAAGTCTGTTTTCTTCACAGGCTTCATAGCTTCAATGAACACATTTAAACAGTCATCTGCTTTAATCAAGGAAGAAATTATTAAGCAATCAAAGTAAATTGATGGATTATTTAAAAGTCCATCACACCCATATTAAATTTTTAAAGAACCGCAATTCACTTAACAAATAATTTTATGTCTTTGTAATAAATTTGAAACATGGTGTTGTCCCCCCCCCCCATTTTTCATACAGAATAGAAATAAGGATATACATTATAAATTTCTTATAGTAGCATAAATATATTTTGATTTAACTGAATTTCAAAAAATCATTTATGTCAAAATCCAAGGAGGCTTCTTCTAAACATCCAAAATGGACAAATACAAACATTTTTTTTTTTTTTTTTTTTTTTTTAAATCTTGTGCAAACATTTGGAAAGATAAAGAAATAGTATTAAGTGTAAAATCTAGTCCTTCAATAAAAGAGGTTGATTAAAAAATTAACATCTTGTTAACAAGATTCTACAACACAGTTTTGGAACAGACCTAGTGATTTTAAACCTAAGTCAGATAAAAGAAACTGCATATATACTAATTGGGAGGGGAGGGGGGAGCATCTATAGTTGCGAAATACTTACATTTCCATTTTCACGATCAGATCGCTGTCTGATGCATTCAACAAGATTTAGCAATAACTTGCACGACATTGTTTGTATGGTTGTCACTAATGACTCATCATGTACATTTTTGCTAAAAACATTCACAGCTTTTGCGAGTATTCTTAAAGGAAGATGTTGTCTTACGTGGTGAACTAAATCAGCCAGAGTACTATAAGCTAAGGGTCTAAAAGAAATGAAGATTGCAAATTAATGGTCACTAAAAATGAGAAATATTCAGTAAAAAGAAACATTATGAAAAAGTAATACAAGACTAAAACACAATGAGCAATACAAAACTATTGTACATGAAATACTTTAAAAAATAGATAAACTTTAAAAATTTAATTCATAGTATGAAATAGTTTATCATACTGAAAAATTATCTATATAGTACAATCAAATAGTCAGATTTCTTCATTATTTAACTTGGTATATATTTTCAATTAAAACATGTAATGACAGCTTAATGAAATTTAACAATAAAATTTATCTAAAAGAATTACCACAAAATATATTTTGGATAATTGATACATATTAACAAAACATATTAATAATTAAACATATATAACATAATAATAAAATAATTAATCATATATAATAAAAGAATATACTATAATTAATGAAGTTAACTCTTTATATTAATTTCATTAATCAGCTATAATGAACAATATTTTAGACAGCAAATGAAAGTACTCATTTAAATTACAACACCACAAATAACACTCTTAGAGGTTATCTATACTCATAAAGAGCCAAAATTAATTAGTGAATAAAATGGCAAAAGACTGGTAATTCTGTCAAGATTCCGTTTTGTGATCTCTCTTGAAAATTGAAGGGTGGTAGAGGGTCAATGATCACTGATGAAAGCTGATGCTCCCTAGGTACATAATTTATGTATAAAAAGCCGAGTGTCTGTTTGCTTGTTTGAACCTCTAAAATTCCACAACCCTTGGCAAAATCAAACAAAATTTTAAAAATGTTACTTAGCACCTAGAAAAATTAAATAAACTATTAAAAATTCTTATGGCTCTCTAAGAGTAAATAAATAAATATGAATTTCAAGATTTTGGGATTTTTGTATTTTTCAAACATAATTTCTGAATAACTCACCACACAAACATTTTTACATCCTCTTAAAATAAAAATAATTTTTTTTAAAGCCTTATCGTGACAACAACTGAATTATTATACATTTTAATATTTTCAAAATAGTTTAAACTTCTTTTTTTTTTCTTTTGTAAAACTATAAATTGTACCACTTGCATGAACACCTTTGCCTTTTCTTAAAAATAGACAAAGAGATACAGGTAATGCCATGGGTACAGAAGAAGATATATAAATAAAGAACTGGTGAAATCAAAACGGTATTTGGATCTGAAGGGCTAGTTATTTATTTTGCATTTTTATTTTAAATATATGCATACAGTAATAGAAAAAAAAAAGGAATTATTACACAGAAATGGTAAAAAATAAAAAAAATATAAAGAATGTTTTCATATTAGATTTTTTATTTAAAAGAATTCTACGGCTAAGAGTATTTGTTTTGCATTTGGCAAACTTGAAAATGCCACTGAAGCCAAACATGTTATTTTATTTCAAAATTTTGTTTCCATGCTTTGAAGATTATCCTCCAAAAAACTAACTGCTGTCTTTTTCTATAGCATTTTTAACATACAATCTAACATACATACTGAAGATAAAATGAGGTTACATAAATGCACACAGCCAAAATAAAGTTTGAAATAAAAGAAATTTTCTATCTGTAAAATAAACTTTTAAACTGTGTGAATAATTTTCAAATTAATTCAATTTTAAACTATGATAAAGGATGATCTTAGAAATGAAAAGAATATCAATATTCAGCTGCCCGACAATTCAAGAATTGCTTTTTTGTGGCATTTGGATTTAATGTTTTTGCTACCATATTAATTCTTGTTAAATTAAAAAGATTTTATAAAAAAGATGTGTATACCAGTGTTGAACATCAAGTTATGAAAGAACCTACTGATGTGCAGGCTTCAATGATTGTTTATTTGTATATGGCGAGTTACACAAATCTCAATATATGAGATTAAAATGACTATTAATTGCTTTTCATAAATGTTGCAAACTGAAATTCACTTAGGTTAACTTGTAACTGTTAAATATAAAATTTTGAAATTCGATGAACATCAATATGAGATAAATTCTAAAAGGAATGATATAAAATATGAGCCTAATTAAAAATAATAACTATTTACCTCAAAGATTCATAAGCAGTCCATCCTGTACCAATTAGAATATTTTCATCAAATAAATCTTCTAAACAGCCAACAAATTCTGAAATATGAAAGAAAAAAAAAATTACAAAATCTCATCAAGCTAGCTATTTAAGACTGAAAACTAAGATCATTCCAAATGTTTGCTAAAACTTATTCATGAATGTTATGAAGCTTATTCAAGGAATGCTTGATAATTAAAAAAATTAAATATGTACAAATTATTTTCAATTACATAGATTGAGCTGATTTTTCAAACTAAAGCAAATGAATCTTAAAATATGTTGTACTATTTGTTTTGCTTTTAGCATTTCCACGAGATTATATTATTTTTAAAGCATTCTGACTGTGCTAATCATTGATTTCGATATAATCCATGAATATTCTTTTGTGATTACTTTGGCTGTGACTAAGTGATCACTATTGTTTATTGCAGTAGAAAATTGAAAGCACAAAACCTTAAAGAATAGTAGAAAAAACTTACTTTCTCTCAATTCTGTAGCTAAAATATGTCTAGCAGCAATCAGGAGTTCCTTACGCAAATGTGCAACTTCCTGAGGACACAATCGCAGCAAGCCAATCATTCCTCTGGCCAATTCAGAGGAATGCTCATTGACAACAGCCTGAAACAGAAGAGAAGTACACTCAATTATAATATCTTTAAGATAGCTGCAATTTAATGAATGCAAACAATTATAATATTAAGATGTAATAAATCTGAGCAATCTACTGATAAACTGGGTAGTGTAATGCATGTATTCCCCCCCCCCAGATTAAAAAAAAAGCATACAGATATATAAAACAACGACAACATTTTTTACATTTATCTGAAAGAGAATTAAATGTCCTATATTATGGTTAGATGTGAAATATCATCTATACAAAACTAAACTTGTTTTTTGTGTTTAAACAAGTTGTTAACATTAAAATTATTAGACAATTTTGTATTATATATATGTATGAAGCAACATTACCTTAATATGTCATTTGCAATTAAATTTTGATGCTAAAATAATAATAGCTAAAGCAACTTAAAGAAAGTCGTTTGGGGAAAAACAATTTTATTTCAATATATATTTTTTTTAATTTAATAATTTTTAAAACATTTTATAATATGTTTTATTTTAGTTACTGGATTAATTTTATTTTATTACAGTGATAAATAACTTTCCAATATGTATTTCAGAAAGTATATGATTAGCATTCAGATTTTGCAAACTCCTTAAAGTTTTCACAAGACTCATATATAGGACGTCATTCAAAACATGAGCCTAGAAAATTTGTAAACTGAAAATGTTTCTGATCCAATCCATTCATAAAATGAGGTTCAAGTATGTGAGAAATTAAATGAAAATGAATATGCATGTGCATGTTGCTACTCTACAGGTCAGACCTTTCGACCTACAGCTACCAAATCTGGCACAAACTTTGGAGAGTTGGAACATGCACTTTAAAATATTTTTTTTAAATTTAAAATTATTAAAAATTAACCTGAATTTTGACAGGGGAGGAGTCTGTAATAATTTCAGAAAATGTTATTGCATAATAATAAAATTAAAAGTTTCAAAATTTTTTAAATTGGCTTTTCAATTATATCAATTTAATAGTTGTGCAAATTTCAACCGAATTTAAACAATTTAATTTTTTTAAACTTAATACCCTATAATAGATTGCACTTTATCTAAAAACTCATTGTTTAAGCAAATATTTAATCAAATGGTTTTCTTCCATTGTCAAAAGTTAAGAAAAATTGTATTTAATGTGTGTAGTTTGCAGAATAAATATACAATAAAACAAAAATTAGGAGATAAATTACACATTTAATAGTGTTATATTATGGGACAGGCATTTATTAAAACAATGAAAAGAACATATATAAGACAATTATGTAAGTTATATGTAGACAATTTAACTAAAATTAAATATAAGAATACCTCTAGTAAACCAGCTGGTTGCCAAAGGCAACTCATATATTATGTATTTATAATGCTTATAATGAAAATAAATTTCTTAAAATCTATTAGTGTGATGCTAAATAATACATGAAAAATGCAATGACTCCTAGCTTTGAAAAACATTAATAATAATAATAATGTTACTTACCTGATAAATTCTTACTATATATGCTAAAAATGATAATGTTTTGATTTGAGCAGCCATAAAATCAACAAACACTTCTTTGTTGAAATTTGGATTGTTCCTATAAAGGAATAGAAATTATTATGTAGTGCTAAGTATATTGCAAGACATATTTTTAAAAAAAAATCTCACCAATTTTTGAGCTTAAAAAATGATTATAGACTATTTCAATCTGGCTACACGAATGGGGGGGGGGGAGGTTTATTTAATAATAATAAATACAATAAACCAATTAATATTTACATTTTGCACAGTTATTTACTCTATCAGATATTATCTACAAATAGATAGATGGATATAAAATAGACTTTCAGTAATATAACAGAATGGATATGAGATCAGAGAATGAATGAAAACTGCCAGATTCGTAGAGGTCCAATAAAAAATACATTTAATACCAAAATATCATGTTTATTGCGTAAAATATTACACTTACTGTATTACATATTATAAATTTTATATATCTCAAAATCTGAGCAATAACCTATCGTTAATGTTGAGTGTGCCAAGGTCACTGATCTCTGAAAGTAATGACTCCCCAACCCCAATAACATTTCTCACTTGTCTGGGTATAAAATACCCGACAGTAAGAAAGGCCGAATTGTTGAAAATTTATTGTATTTATTAGATTTAAAAATAGATAAAACGATTGGGATTTTTTTTTCACTAATAATAGAGCATATTTTACATTCATTCAAAGCAGGGAGATAAAACATGCAATAGAATTTTTTAATTATATAATTTACATATTCTATATCACAAAATTTTGAACAGCATTAAATATAATCTAAAATATTTTCCTTTTTTTTTTTTTTTTTTTTTTTTACAAAATTAAGTTTTGAAGGGAAAATTACATAGCAAATATAATGTCTTTTAAAAAAGTCATTAAATCAAATATAAAGTTATTATATTAAAGTTAAATATAATTTTAACACTAACCTTTGCTGAAGAGTAGGTTGAAGTGATATAGTTGACATGATCAATGGAATGAATTCTTCAACATCACTGTGGACATTTTGCTTATATAACTGATACATCAGTACCACTATTATTGGCAACTCAGCAAGAGCTTTCAAGGACTTTGAAGCTTTTGGAATCAAATTGAACTAAAAAAAAAAAAAAGAAAGAAATATGGAAATTTGAACAAGTGAATAGTCAAATATATATATGTATAATATTGCTTTCTTTTAAAAGCATAGCATATAAAATGTTGATTTAACAATTGCAAAACTAGTATATAGCATTTTGAAGCTGCATCAAATGATTTGAGAAACTATGAAAAGATTTTTTACATCAATAAAATGTTTTCTGCAAATTAGATGAATGACAATTTGATATAACAATGACAATATGAAAATATGTAAGAGTTACAAAGATGCAAAAATTTTAAATTGTGATTTTAAACCCATTAGCAATTTCTTATTATTTTAGAAAGTTTTTATACTGATATTAATTCAAATCTATTAAAATGAATTAATATATCTATAATAATTAATATTAATTCACTCGTGGTTGTCGTAGGAGAAGAGTAAAAAACTTAAGTTTCGTAAGTTTTAAGTATGGCAAAAAAAAAAAAAAAAAACCTTTTTAAATAGAATGCAACATTGAGTCGAATTTACTGATTTAGCATATAAAGGCTAAAAAAAACCATCAAAAGCATCCAATTATTGCAAATTAAAAAAATAAAACTAAATTGTTTACTAATTAACCTAACAACCAAGTGTTACATAAAAAAACCTTTACCCATATAAAAAAAAGAAATCCTGCCAAATCTGTATTTTACATGTAACACACTCTTCAGAAGTATTTTTATACCCGAGATTATTAATAAAATAGCACAAATTGCGAAATTAGGCCCTTAAGAATTTAATACTTATTGGAATGAACAATTTGGAGGAATAGTGGAAAAAAAATCATTTTCATAGCTTGAAGGGCTTATGGGGGAAAAAATACAATAACCAAGAATAATAATTTTGCATTTTAAAATCTCTTTAAATTTTATAAGAAAAATAAGTTTCATATCAAACGTTTAGTAAAATCTTAATATTTCTAAGAATGTTAAACCCTAGCCCAATTACAACAAATATGATTTGCTGTTTACATTTTTTTTTTTTTTTCATTGTACGTTCAAATTGCAGGAGGAGGGATCAGCTGCCTTTTAAATTATTTCCTCATTACTTAAACCTTCTCTTGTTCACTTGAATAGACATTTTACAAAAATTAAAAATGAAAGCATGGAAGATTCTAGAGACTGAAATCTGTCTATACTAATAAGGAAAAATGTGTGTATGTTGGTGCAATACTGGAAACAGTGGCTGATCAAAAACTACAAAATTTTGCATGGATATACTTTGGGGGAGAAGGGGATGTGCATCAAATTTTTTTTTTTTTTTTTTTTAATTCTATAAGTTTTTAACTTATTTTTTGTGCAATAACTTGAAATTATTGTACACAATTAATTTCTTTACCATTTAAAATTTTTAAAAAGTTTCTTTTTAATTTTATCAATTTTTCCTGAATTTTGGAAATTTAAATATACACACATAATTTTAAACAATAAATTTTAAATTCACCAATAGTTCAAACTGTTTCCAAGGTTCTGTCAAATATCTAATGATATGTTGTTGTTTTTTTTCCGGTATTGTCAACTAAATAAAGTGACTTTTTTTTTTAAAAAAAAAATCTGTACAATTTTAGGGAAAAAAAAGAAGATATTATAATCTGATGCAAAAATATTTTTCTAGTACAAATCAAGAATATATAAGAGATTTCATTGGAAATAATAAAAACTATACTACTGGTGAACCAACTGGTAACTGTAAATTCATTTTAAATCAAAGTTATATTGAAGAAGAGTCAAATTATTAAAGAGGACAATAAAATCAACATTATCATGACATGCAGTTGAAAAAATCTTAGTCAGTGTAAGACAAAAAAATGACAAAATGCATTGGAATTAGTAATTCATATAGGTTTGACAATTAATGGATTTGAGAAAAATGCTCTATTGACTGTTCTTCTGGATGATGTGGATTATTAACATTTATCTTGTCAACAGGATAAACAAAGCAATGCTAAACTAAACTGTCATTTCTGGCCCAGTATGTCCTCATTATATTTAATAATTTGATACTCACTAATATTTATAATATGATTTTATAAAATAAATGTTAAGATACTTACTTGCTGTTCAGGATTTACATCTGAGCCTCTCCTATCAACATACACAGGAGTGATAGTGAAGGTCTCTTCTAAAATGGGAAGTAGAGTTGCTAAACTTACATCCTTTAATTTTTGGATAGGACGAGGTTCGAATATATGATTCAGGTGATTAGGAAGTTCTTTGTAAATGTCTTTCACATATTGTAGAAACAATGATATCTTTAAAAAAAAATCCAAATATAAATTTTTACCAGTAAGTAATTCATAATCTAGGAAATTTAAGATTTTAAGTTTCAGTATGGATCAAAAATGCAGTTTATAGAAATACATTAAATCAATCCCATGAAAATTAAGACTATGGCTAACCAGTATGTTTTCTGAATGAAAATTCCCTGTTCTCTTTTTCAACTTATTGAAGAAAAAACATTCATTGTTTCAGATCTCTAATGGCATTATCTATTTTTATTTTTCATCGCCCACATATATAAAAGTGACATATATAAATAGCTTTTACACAACAGCAACAACAAACAAACAAAAAAAAAAAAAAAAAAAAAATCAAACTACTGAACTTTTTTTTTTTGAAGTTCACCCACAAATACTATAAAACATAAGAAAGGTTTTAGTAAAGGCTTGATGACAAATCATTAAAAAAGTAATTTATTCATCAATTAAAAATTATGCTTTAATGTTCATAACAGATTACTTTATCTTTAATATTGCCATTCTTATTGAATGAAAATGAAATAAATATTTTAGGTCATTTAATTTGCTTAATAGTAACTTATTATTTATTATATTTATAGGAGGAAAATTACTTTTGACAGTTATCAAAAAATATGTAGGGAAAATTATTTTTTATTTTACATAAAAAAATAAACCCATAGATAAGAGGAATTTTTGTATTGTAATATTTTAAACTAAAGAAATTAATCAATTAAAATATTATATTCAATTTTTGTTTTTCAATTCAGGTAGTTAATAATAAGCCTATATATCCTGCATGTTCTGATATAAGAGGACTAGGATACAATATTATCAACACCCTATTTATTGGCCGAAGAAAATCAGAAGATTGAAATTCTAATCGATTACTAGTAAGAACAGCATGTGTACCAATTGTATGCAAGGTAATGAAAATGTACTGATATAGCATCTGTACCACTCAGCAAGAAAAATTTTAAAGTTTTTCTGTTGCATTTCCAAATGGAAGTAAAAAGGAAACTTTGCTAATAAAAATTGTAAAAAAAAAAAAAAAAAAAAAAAAAAAAGTAATAATTCTGCCACTAACAAATTTATTATTACATACACATACACAAATACTGATAGATTTAAAGGGAAAACATCAGTTTATAGGGTTAAGTCAAATTCATCATTTCACTTTATCAAAAGATACTTCACCAAAAGGATGCTTTTTACTGAAATTGAAACAGAAGAATAAAATATCTAATAAAATTTATATTTTTGAATGGAAAAATTCCAATATCTGTTACGGAAACTAACACTAAATAACATGATGAATGCTGACACAATGTCTAAAAAGTTTATTCCTAAGAATGAAAAAAGATTAACAGCCTTTATAAAAACTAATAGTAAGTAACATGATCAATGGGGACAAGATGGAATCACTGTCTACCTTTAATATAAATGAAATTATTTCATTATTATTCATCATTATTTTTTTAATTAAATGATTTCTTAATTGTCATGCAAAATATAAACAGTCATAAATTCTATAATTATTAATGTATCTGTAAAAGAGTTCAATAAATCACTTACTTCAGGGCTGTAAGCAGGCCTGAAAGTCTTATGAAATTCTATAATGATGCGCAACACAACTAAAATGTTGTCTTCATTTTCAGTCTGGAAAGAATTTAACTTTTAAAAAAGCAGTAATATTATATTAAGAAAATTAGTATTAGTATTAAATATATATTAAGAAGTTAGTTATATTTATAAAAGCAAATTGATAATCAACAAGACAAAAAAAAAAAAAAAACATAAATAAAATGATTTAGGTTAAAGCAAATACAGAACTAAATCTAAGCTGCAATATTTATCCAAATGATACAAAAACTAACATCCATGTGAATATATAATTTGAAGTTAAAACTTAATTACTCGGTCAGGGACACTTACTTCTAAAAGTTTGAACATCAATGTTAAAATACTTTTTACATGACCCAGCAGTGTGGCATTGGTAGGTATTCTATGGATAATTTCTAAAATCAACTTGCGCATTTGCTGAAATGGAAGAATTGCATTAGATGAAGAGAATTTAGTTTCCCTTATTTAACGAATCAATAAAGATTTTATTACAGTAATGTGTAATTTTTATTTCTACTTCACAAAAGTTATCTAAACAATATCACTTAAATAATTTTAAACATACAAATACAACAATAAACCATTTTTAAATCAAAATTAAAAATATGTATAATGAAAAAATTTGAAAATTGTACATTGTTTACTCATTAAAACTAATACACTCATAAAAAATGCCGAATTAAATTATAAAGATCTGATTTCATTTCATCCTAATAAAATGTTATACAATAATTTGATTGAGCATTGTTTTCCCCCCATAAAATTTCAGAAATTATTTTTTGTTTTGAAACAAACAGCAGCTAAAAACTTAAATGAATAACTTTAATATTGGTAATATAAAATTACTAACCCTTTCAATAACAGACAAAATTTAAATATTTTCTTCAAATGAAATTTTTAATTCTTGCCCTTTCAAATTATGATGGAAGAGATGTTCTCTAATGCTGCTCACATATGATCTATTGTCTTGTTTCTCAGTGATAAAAACTAGTTAAAAACAAATGCTGATATCAAAATGAGGGGGGATGTGTCAATAGTTTTTCACAAATAATACCATGAGTAGTGCACATTCTAATGATTTCATACTGTAATTATGCACAAACCTAATTTAATATTAAGTTTAATTTTGAAAACTCTCACCCATGCAAAAAATAAAAAGAGCCAATATTTACAATCATTCTTTGAAACAAGGGGGGGGGGGATCAAATAAATGGAAAAATCAAATAATAGGAAACAGATAATATTAACACAAAAAAAAATTAGTATAAAAAATAACCTTTGATATTTATCTATCATAACAATACCATACAATTTAAACACTAAATTGGTGCAAACCTGCAATGACAAAAATTTGCCAAAAAATATGGACAGAATAGAAAAGTATCCATTTCTCAAAAAGTAGAATTAAACACTTTTTTGGCATTTGTATCTTATAGCAGCCTCCAGATTTTATCACCAAGAAAATGAGATGCATTATCAAGACAGTTACATTATGTATAATAGAGCTTGGTGACTGATCTAAAAATCAACAAGTAAACCCGGGAATCCTTACAAGATGCAAATAAAAATTTCCTAATATACAAGTAAATCCGGGAATCCTTACAAGATGCGAATAAAAATTTTCTAATATACAAGTAAATCCGGGAATCCTTACAAGATGTATATTAGAAAATTTTTATTCGCATCTTGTAAGGATTCCCGGATTTACTTGTATATTAGAAAATTTTTATTCGCAAGTAAATCCGGGAATCCTTACATTATGCAAATAAATATTTTCTAATATACAAGTAAATCCGGCAATCGTACAAGATGCAAATAAAAATGTTCTAATATACAAATAAATCCGGGAATCCTTACAAGATGCAAATAAAAATTTTCTAATATACAAGTAAATCTGGGAATCCTTAGAAGATGCAAATAAAAAATTTTTAATATACTCACATGTGTAGTGTGCTCCGCAATGAAATGAGGCTCACCATCTTGCAAAATTTTAATAAAGACACGAAGGGCATGTTCCAGAAATGATGGATATTGAGGATTAGAAGCAATATTCTGAAATACAATAAATGAATAAGTAACTTGAAATTATAGTTAACATGTATATTTTTATTTATCTAAATATATATGGATACTGCTATTTCTCATCAAGCATTTACATATCTTTAGCTTAATTAATTTAAAATTATATATGTACATTCAAAATTTAAAAATTATAAATAAAATGCACTTAATCTGATTAGATCTGACTAATGTGCACAAAGAACAATGCTACATTGTAATAATTCAATTAAAGTTATATGGCAGGAAAGAAGTTAACGTGCTCATGCCCCCAAATTCTAGTTAGGAATTAATGCAGATGTTAATATTTTATGTGAATATTCCTGTGCATCGCAAATGTAATAAATTTAGATGGTTTTTAAACGAACTTGCTAATGTCATAGTACCATTTCATTTCCCTAATCGTTCTAAATTATATTCTAAAATACATTACAGTATCAATGCTTTTCAGGCAATATTTAAAATTGTATCATGGCTCTCAATCTAGTACTCATTCATAGAACTATTAAAGTGAGCAGAATTTTTGGTCATTCCTCTTAATTTTCACTTCAACAATTTAAAAAAAAAAAACTGCTCAATGTTCTTGTTTATTCAAATAGCTGGCCAACTAATTTTAAATAACTTTTTTTTGTTTACCAATGAAAAATATAACTTATAGTTTAAATTGAACTTAATTTTATTGAGGGAATTCATGTTTTGTAAAATGAAATAGGATTTCATAACCTCAAATAAGTTATATAAGAAACTTCCATACGAAAATTAGAATAAATAAAATCTAATTTGCTTAAAAATTTAAATTGTATGATACTAAGAGTATAATTATCTAACTCAATAAAATTTTCACTACTATAACAGAGTATTCACTTTGAACACAATAGAGATATAGTTTAGAAATAAAACAGTGAATTCATCAATTTAAATGTTTTTAAAAAATAATCCAAATAATTCATTTATCAATCAAAAGAAAAAGATACCTCCAGTTCCTGGCTGACTTCTTGTAATGCTTTTAATTTACTTTCATCCTCTGAAAAAAAAAAAGAGAAAAAACATGCATGAAATTTATTTGCCCAATATTTAAAATGTAATTATTCCAATGATAAAAATATTAAAAAACAGAAAAAAATTAGATATTTTTCATAAAATGATAAAAAATAAATAAATAACGATGCAAAGAATAATAAAAAGTTTATTTCGAGGAACATTTATGAAACAGAAAGTTGTCAAAGAAAAATAAACAATGCACATGAGGGTTAATAAAGGACTTTGCTGAAAATCTTTACTTACTAACAGTTGGATCAACAATCATTGATATGTATGAACGATAAGTATTCATAAGAGCTACAGGATCAGTGATTTGTGGTCCTGAACTAGATGATCCAGCAAGACCAGGTGAAGGTCCTGGTCGTGCCATCGTTTTTGCAGATCTAAAAATAAATTAGGAAATTAATTCACAGCTTAAAAATTTATTAGTCTTTTAATGATGAATTTGTGACCTTTAATGTTAAATTTATTTCTGTGTTGCACATACAGTAAATTTTGCATTAATTTAAGATTAATGGTTTGGCTTTGCCAAACATTTGATTTAAATTAATACTGTAACTGAGCTTTAAGCTTAATTGCATGCTATTGGTGAACACAGTCAATAGATTAACATGACATTTTTTTCTGGCATGTAATAATTGCAATAAATATGGCAATTCTGATAATTTTTTTCACCAATTAATCACTAATATCCAATTAATACACAAGTACTTAAATTAAGTTTTAATCTTCCACAAATAGTACAACTTAGTACATAATTCTTGTAGTATTCATAAACATTTCAACTATTCTATAGGCATTTGAATCAAAGCAACAATGCATTTAAAATAAATAGAGCTACTATTTAATTAGACAATAGAGAAAATTAAAGAGTCAAGGCATTAATATAATTAATATTAACAATGAAAAGTCATTCTGATTTGCTAATATCATTAATCATATAAGAATACTCATGTCATTGCAGGGTTTTTTTTTTTTTTTTTTTCCTTGCTAAAATGGCAATTCTTCCAACATTAAATCAATTTCTTTGATATAGAAGAAAACAAACTTATTTACACATTTCCTTCCAAAATATTTTTAAAATTTTAAATTAAAATTTTACTAGAAAGAAACCAATTGATTCAAAATTTGTCTTCTTTAAACCTTTTAATTAAAACTGTAACCATCATAAGGAACTAAAAATATTTGCTTTTCAGCAGAAAATGATGTTTTAAATGGTGTTTCCCCCCTTATAAAGAAGTGCTCTAGAAAAAAAGCTGCTAAATCATAGCAATAATTGTCAAGGATGATTGTTAATAATGAATATTGACACTTACAGAAAAATGACAATATTACTGTTTAACAATGCCTGGAACTGATAATAGAAAAGGAATTTTTTTTTAATCGAAAAATGATTGATAGATAATAGATCATTATCTGTCATATTATTAGATTATTCCTTCAGATGTATTCCACCCCCCCCCCCCATTTGTGAGAGGTGGTTTTAATTTTGGTAATTTTAACCCTTAGAAAACCCAATTTTCCACATTAAATTTTTTTAAAATATATCAAAGTGTTCATTACAGTAGTCAGAAAAAGAAAAAAATAATTTTAAAAAATCATAATGCATATTTTATATATTTTGGAAAAAAAAAAAAAAAAAAAGCAGATGTCAATTTTTCAAGCAAAATGTGCCCTTGTTAAAAATAATTATACTATAGTAAAAATAAAGTACTCACCTACCTCAAAAGTATTTTATTTTTCGGAAAATTGAAATGTGTAAAAGATTTATTCTGTTAAACTTTTTTGTAAAAATATGTCACTTGTTCAAAACGGTGGGAAAATATTAAAGGTTAATTCAAGAAATGCTTTCAATTCCACAGAAAAAATGAATTCTCAATTATTAAAAAACAAACTCTTATTTTTTTTTTACCACTCAGAATCTTTAATTAAAATGTAATTTGTCTAGCTCCAGAAAAAGAAGAATTATCAATATTTTAATATTAATTATAATTATATTTAATATTATCAATATTAATACTTTTTAAATTTTTTTTCCTATTAACAAAGTCTACAAAAAATTTTTTTAGTTAACAAATACTTGTGATATAACTAGGTAAAAATGAGAATAATTTATTGGAATTATTTTTATTTCATTAATGATAAAGTTACTGGTTCTTTAAGAACATGTTCTTTGTAAAAGCAATTTTCAGTATAATTTTCTTTTCACACACATGTTAAGAATTTTAATATAATAGATATGATAATTAGTTTTGTCCTATTTGCCCAAATTCAGAGATTAGCATTAACATCATATTGTTACATAATTACAAATGCAAATATCTGTTTATCATTAAATACATTTAAATGTATTATTTGTGTATTATTATCTTCAAGAATACCATTAAATACTAAAACATACTAAAATCTACACTGTATCATATCTGAATTATTCATTAATTCATAAGAATGTATAGAAATATACATACAAGTGGGATATGACCATCTCAAATGAGTAGCCAATAATAAATATAATAGGATATAAAAATAAATTACAGTTTCAATTTATAACAAGCAAATTCATTAAGAATTCAATTTAAATCAATTTAATGATAGAAACTTAACTTATGCATCTTATGCTCTTATTTTAACTTATGCATTTTATATAACATCTCTAATTATTTTTTAAAGTTCTTAATATGTATATTGACACATTTCAATAAGAGTTAAATTGTACATATTGTTCATCTTAAGAGCAGGCAACTTGTTTAATGTTACAAAATGAGAGATTTCAAAATAAAAATAATAAAGTCCAAAGAAGCATGAATAAACATACAGACTGCTTAACATCTCAAATGTCTAGCAGTAATTAAAAATATCACAAATGAATTACTCATGTCAGGAAGAATGTGATCTTAAAAATGGTTATAAAAAAATCCTGTTTATTTTTGACATAATGAATGCAGATAGAGAAGGTGAAGTAAAAATGCTAGCATCTAAGGCATGCATGCAGTAAAGCAAAAAACCATGGTGAAATTTAAAAAAAAAAAAAAGAAAGAAAGAAATTGCATCTAAAAATCATCTATTTTCATAAGCAGAATTAATAAATATAATTAAAATTATTTGTATAGTTACTTTAAATGTTTTAAATTATTTCATAAGGCATAATATTTATATACTTAAAATTATAAAACAAGAAACTATATTTAAAAGTAGGATTACTGTTGTCGTCGTCGTTCAATAGGCATTTCATATTTGTAGAATACACTTGCAAAAAAAAAAAAAAAAAAAACCCTAAGAAAGATTGACGCATTATAATGTTAAGCTTAAAAAAAAATTTTCCAGTACCACTATAAGAGAAGAAAAGAAAATATATAAAATTTTGCAGTAAGTTTCTCCTTTAAACAATGAAATACGAAATAAGTTTCAAAATCGAAACATAAAGAAAATTCCAGTAATATAACACTGTAAAGCATGCTAAATGAGTTATTTAACATAAAAATTACTCATACTTTTTAATTAAATCTGTTATAAATTCATTTAACTGCTAACCAACACAATCACTCCCATAAATAATACAGAAACCAGAACTTTTGACGAAGGGATGTACATGACATATTTTGGAGAAAAATTAATAAAAGTATGTCATAAAATTTCTTACTTGATTTGAGGAAATTAAAACCTTGACAAGAAGAGTCAAAAAAACTTATATAACATAAGAATTAAAACACATCCCCGGTGTTATTTCAAATTGCTGCATTTACCCTCGTTTAACTTAGTTTCCCTGCACAACACAAAGACTGTTGCCACTTCACATTACAGAATTAGAAGCTAATCAGTATTCTAAAATAGTTCTATTATTCCGCAATGAGAGAAACTGGTGACATTCATAAAAATTCCCGTAAGGGAATAATGCAGTAGGTTAAATATTAAGTCAATATAATGTGGTGATTGAACCTTTTTTCAGCAAAAATGTTACTAACTGCATTTTTTGAGAGAAACTTCATGAAAGCAAAGAATGTATTTATGCGGGGAAAACAAACAACTTAATTTAGGAGAAAAACCAAGAAATTTAAAACAACATGAAATGCATGATTGATTAAAGCTACGAAATCAATCTAGTATCTGCAAGTCAATTATATAGTATTTGCTTTGTAATAAGAAACATTGGATTTTGATATGTCTTTAATTGTCTTCAAACAAAACAAACGTTAAGATGCCGGATTTAGAAGAGAAGCCGAATGTGAAAATATCTATTCACTGTGCTTCATAAGCTCTGAAAACGTAAAGATTCTATATTCACTGGCATTCAGAATATTGAATAACATTATAGAAATATCTTTTGCCAATAGGGTATATAGTTCCAAAAATATTAAAACTGGATTCTAGATTCTACACTTCGTTAAATCATAAAAGCTGGAAAGTTTCCTCATTTATGTGGAGGGATAGCTTATCAAAATTATTATATTCGAGAAAAAATAAATCAAATAGTTAAGAGAAGGGGAACATCCTTAGAACTTATGTCGAAATAAACTAATATAATATACAAATGAATTTCTTCCCTCCTATCATGTCAATGCAGATTCAAGCATATTGCGATTTCAAGAAAAATAAATAGTGACGCCCCTCTTTTAATAAACTGGCCTATTCAATTTCACATTTTAACATGTTTTCTTAATCTAATGAGCATGGTAATGATTCATTTTCGTGACTTTGTGAACATATATCTCAATTATTTATTTATTATGACTCATTACTGAGACCCAAATTTGTATATATTGTTGTTTAAGTAAACTCTTGGTATTTGTAAATATTGATATAAAAATTGAATGCGACGAAACAAGACAGAAACCTGATTAACTGCATTTAACAAAATGCAAATATTTTCTATTCTTTTCTAAAAGATACTATAAAATTATATATTTTATAATTCATTGTACTTGTATTCGTTACAAATTAATAAATTTGTACATTAAATTGCTGTTCGTTTCCGTATCCTAAGACGACTACTTCTCGACGATTCTATCTCACTAAGGGTTGAAAGGTGGAAGAATGTGTGCATTCACAGAATACCTTATTGTTAAATGTAAACATCTCTACCTTTCTTCTTTTCTCTTACTTTATTTTGTCGAATTAAACCCATCTAACTTTTCTCTGAATTTTTTGAAATATATTCTCTAATAAAATGAAGTATTAAATCATAATCAGTATTTTTAGACCAACATTTTAAATTAGCAATACTTTTAAAAAATTCTTTCCCTCTTGAATATTTAGATACTAACTGTAATAGCCAACATTTTAAATTTAAATTTTTAAACGAATGAAAAGTTTACGCTTTAATTGTTCCTCCGTTTAAGTTCCCCAAAAAAATTCTTTAAAGCTTTTTTATATTGTGAGCAAAATTATAATTATGCATCACATGGGAAAAAGAAGAATCCATTTAATATTAGCATTAATATCACAATATACCAATATGTTTGCAAGAAAAATTTTTTTTAAATAATTTTATTTTAATGCAAAAATTATTTTTTACATAAAATGTAGCTGATTGTTCGGGATTAAAGTAATTGCAGCATAAAAATAACTTTTGAATAAAATATAACTGCGCGAAATACTTTTATCATTTTAAACATTTTTTTAAATTAAAATGATAATATCACATGCACCAAATGACTGCTACAAATTCTTGGTTGCTAATTTCATCCATAAGTTATTATTATTACATACCTATTTCAAACTTTGCTCACAAATTCTGAAGAATTAGAAAGATTTTAATGAACGTTTTGAGACGATTAATTAAATGATTAATTCTCTATTCATGAAAATGAACCAAATCAATAATTATTCCTGATATAAATTATTAATCGTGTGCCGTTTAACATTTTTTTTTCTGTGTTTTCCCTGAATTCTGCTTGTGTATTCTAACAACGTTCTGAGTATTCTTATTCTTGAAAAATATTTCATTTGTTTATACAAATTTTAATTTCCTTGCTTTAATATGAATTCGAGTGACGATTTTTTTTTTTTTTTTTTTTTTTTTTTAAATCTTGGAATCACTTTTGACATATACCTACCATTCAAAAACATATTCAGAAAATTAAACGTAAGTATAAAGGAACAAAATCGAAACTATATATCATTCAAAGCAAAGAAAAAAAAAACCAGACTTCTTGTTTATAAGACAATTTTAAAGGCGTTTTTATCATATACCTCTCCTATTTTAGCAACAGCAGCAAATTATTAAAGAATTTGAACCCTTCCTAAAATAACAGAGAAAGACTAATTAATAACTTCCCACGTCTGAAACAACGATATCAGTAAATCCATCTTATATAAATATCTATATCATAGAGTCGAACTGCATTGCGAAAACTAAAACGAACTTTTACCCTGTGCAAAATGAAGTCAGCCCTAATGTAAACACAACTAATTCAGTTGATGCGTCAGCATAATACTTTCAACATTCTAAGGTTAAAATGACCTTGACGGCTAAATAACTTCCTTCGTACCATGGAGATAATTCATTCGGTTAAAAATACAAGTTACTTTGGGTAGCGGATGTATTGATAATATTTGAACAGATGACATTGGTTATTCCATTGGTATACAAAGCAATTAATACAGCAATATCCGGGATCAGTAGAAATGATTTTTTTTTGTCAAAAATAAATCAACTGCATGTATATAACTAAGAAAATAGTGATTTTTCAAAGGCTATATTATTTTAATTTTATTCAAAATAATAGAGTTGACACTTGGCAATCAAATTGATTATCAAATATAAATTTTCCTAGAAAAAGAAAACTTGTTGATCCGACCTGTCACATTCACAGTAAAATTAATACATTCTAGGATGTGAATTATTATTGTTGTTTTGAATTACTAAATACAAAAAGAAAAAAAAAAGACCTCATGATGATTATTACAAAACTGAGTCTTGGGATATCTATTATCAGAAACAATAATTTTTTTCGTAGTTCTATTCTAGATTAATTTTAGGAAAATATAGCCTGAAAAGCTCTATTAAAATTCATCTAAAATCCTTTCCTGGTGATATCACTGATAAATCGAATGAATATGAAACTTTCAAAAACAATTACTTAACAAAAATTTTAATTGATTCTTAAGCGGTTCCTTAATTTAATTTTCTTCATCCCCAAATGGTCCACTACATACCTACAGGGATATATGTACATACCGTTAAAAACGTAAGCAGATGATGTTATCACTTTTTTAGAACGATTTCAATTAAAGTTTAATTTGTAAAGACTATTTTTTTTAATGTTCGATCCAATAGCTGTGTTTTTGCATAATAAGTCAACATCGTGATTTCCATAATAGAAGAACTATTCGTAAAATTTCTTAGGGATTGTTTTCCATTCCATTTTTATTATTTTCCAGAATCAATCAAGCACACTGGGTTTGCACTCAGAAATCATTCTTTTCAACAGATCAGAGACTCAGTAATCCCAGAGGACTTTCCAGAAATATGTTGAAAAAGTATAACTGTAGTCGATGTATCAGTCTTCAGTTTTTTCAAGAAATGCATAGTACTTTCCGAAAAATGAACTTATAGCTTTATCTTGGAGAGGTTTCATTCTAAAAGTCATAGGAATTTCTTCTGTAAATAATGAATTTGAAATTTGCTCTAGATAATATATTGAATTAATTTTGATGTGTTTTTCCACTTTTTATTTTCAGTTTCTTACTGTAGAAAAGCTTTGAGACAATCAATAAATTCTTACAGAAATTTTCTTTACATTAAAAGAACCATGCTTGTATATTTTTTTGCTTTCTCGTGTACGTAGTGTAGAGAAAATCTAGTAATCGTCCAAAAATTCAAAATCGAGATTTAGACGAATCTCCACGTTTTCCCCGAGATCGAAAAACACATTTTTGGAAAATGTCCGTCTGTCTGTCTGGGACGAAGAATTAAAAAACGTCTTGAACTAGATCGTTAAAATTTGGTATACGGTCTTTACACCAAATGTGCAGATTTCTATCAAATTTTGAAAAACATTTGTTCAGAGGAAGTCCGCCTGTCTGCTTAATCGTATATAAGTTAAAGGGATAGTTATAAAACGAAGAGAGCCAGAAAGATTGGTACACACAGTTAACATCTAAGTTGTAGATACCTGTCAAATTTTGAGCTAAATCCAAAAACGTTTTGATTTTTTGTGAGTCTGTACTTTCAGAAGCATGTATACGCAATAATTGAAAAACGCAATGACTTAAATGTAAGAAATTTGGTATGGAATTTTGTGACTACAAGTGCAGTTTTGTGTCAAATTTTTGTTTTAGTCGGTCGAGTAAAACGTGTCTAAGACACAAATTCGATTTTTGGATACTACTCATGCCAGGGATTAATCGCCAAATAACTCGTCCAAGAGACACAAATGGATTCGATAAACATGCTAAATGCATGCCAAAAGTTAATATTTCGTTTACTTCTGTGCGCAAGTGCCATGGCATGGCAAGTTTATAAGATAGTATGCGAGAAAGTTTTGGGAAAAACACACCCGCTGGTTTTTCTTCATTTTCGATAGTAAATTTACCTATTTTTGTTGTAATCTTTTAGGTAAACACAAATTTCATAAAAGGTCGCAATGTATTTCCATTATCTCCTATTCATAATTTTCATACAAAGCTGTTCTGAGTTGCGCATTATGCATCAATAAAAAGATGGTGATTCTTACGCTTTTAGATATTTTTTTATTGTAAATTTTACTTTATCATTATATTTACTGTTACTACAGATGCATTTATTTAATACTTTGCAACTAATTCCTGAGTCGGAGGATTATCACTTATTACCAAGAATTTCATTTTAATAATATTAAAAAAAATATTAACATTTTTTGGGTATTCGTTTGAAGTCCTCTTTCCATGAAAAAGTAATGAGTGAAGGTTTTTTTTCCCTTTCCGATTAGTAAGGCTGCTTATTTTGTACTTAAAAATTTTAATATCATGTGTTTCGCAATGTTTTGAATTAGGGAATAGTTCTCCCCGAAAAGAACAAAAACATATTCTCCAATCCATAGCTTGTTTATTTATTGAAAAAAAGAATACATTTAAAAAAGCAAACGATTTCTCACTTCAAATAATAAGCTGCTGCCAGAAATTTCTATTCCAAGAAATGTGCTTTTTTTAAATTCTTTATCGAAATCATCTACAAATGTGTAAATAGCATTTGTATTAATCTTTGCACCATAAAAGCAAAATAAATAATATCTGAAAATTAATTCATAGAATTTTCTCGAATACTCTTAAGAAGTTAAAAATGATAAAAATAAAAATGTTTCTAAAATACTATTTTTTTTTTATCAGAGTGCTGAAGGGCAAATTTTTTTTTTTTTTTTTACTATCAAAAACGTGGATATTAAAACAGAAATGTAAAAGCTCGAGGCCACTAATCAAAATATTTTAAAGGAACTGATATTTTAATATAATTTAAAATATGTTTTAACTTTTAAAGAATGTTTAAAAATTTCCTTTATTTTGATGATTATTGAGTCACATTTTGTATTTAGCATTTCTTTGTCACTTTGTTTTGAAGTTTATATTTCTTATAAGAATTAATTTTAAAAAACTTTCAGAAAATTCTTTACTTTCTTTTATCCGTTGTATACCTAGAGGAATAAAAGAACCTAGAGAAGAGGGAAATATTGTAATCGCTAAAAACTTTTTACGAACCTTCATGTTCCAGATCCGAAAAATAGATTTTTGGAATTAACGTTTATCTGTCTGTTATCTTGAAAAAACCCATTAAATTAGACGGGTGAATTTTTTTTTTTTACAACTAATATGTAATTTCCGTTAAATTTTGAATGAAATCTATTGAGAAGTCTGTCGGTCCAGCTTTCTGCGTACGAGTAAACACCATAATTACAAAGCATTAAGTGCTAAAGAGATAAAATTTGGTGCACATGATTAGCATCTAAAATGTAGAAATGTATCAAATTTGGAACAACATGTCTATTGTTGTCATTATTTTCACATACATGCACAAGCGTACGTAGTACAGTAAGTCATAGGCCGGAACAAAATATTATTATTAATTTCATTTCAATCCTTTTGAAAGCAAAACTAAAAACTGAATTTTATGCTGAATCTGAGAAATTTTTGTTGAATTACTGTTTGAGATATTACATAAATTATGAAAAATATTTTGTAGTTCACATAAGACTTAAATACCGAGCGATTCTGTTTGCAATACTCATATTCGATAATAATAATAATAATAAATAAATAACAATAAAGATTATAAAATAAAACGCTTGGTTTTATTAAAAAATATCTTTATATTAATTGCAATTTCATCATTTCCACTTTAAATTCAAGTTGAAGTTTTACTGGAAATGACAACAAATTAGCAAAATATATATAGTAAATTGAACGAAACGATCTAAACAACAGTATAAGTTTGGTATGACTATCAAAATTTGAAGATTAAAAATGTTTTGTTTGAGAATCTATTAAAAGACCAGTTACTTAAAATGTTTAATTGAAAATTGTAGCGAGCGGTAATACTGGCGAACCGGCTGGTCGCCAAAGGCGGCTAGTTATATAAATAAATAAAAAATATATTATTCCATGACATTATAAAAGTAATTTTAAATAAATTTTTTGCCCTTTTGCATGGTTTTTAATTCAAAAGTTCAATTGCATACAGTAAAATCATTTCTATAAATTAACTGATAAATGTAGATTTGACCAAGCCTTTTCAATTTAATAGTCGTAATTTTAGCTTTTTATAAACATTTTTTTTTTACTGACATAAAATCAACTTACGCTGATAAAAATTTAAATTTGATAATTTGAAAATTTTGTTTACATTCTGAGCAAAATAATAATAATAATAATTCATTGATAAAAAATATTAAAAATATAACTTGATTTTAATACCAAGTATTCTATCGAAACAAAATTCTTTCCAGAGATTGCAATGAATATATCTCTAAAAACAGATTTGTGAAGAATAAATTCTGATGTTATTTAATTGAATGATTAATGAATCAATTTGTCTGAGTTAAAATTGATGAAAAATAAACGTAGAATAAATTAAATTTTTTAAATAAATAAAAAATAGTTGGTTAAAATATATGAATTTATGGCAAACGATTTTTATCACGGAGATTCCTTTTATAAGTTTCTTTCATTATTACTATGTAAATATTTCTGCATCAAATGAAATGGTATAAAATTTCTTTGTTTCATTTAAACTGTTCACTAAACTACGGATGTTATTATTACTTAGTGCAATTGCTAAGAAAGATTTGTGCGTTTTAATGTATTTAACACGTACCATGAATAACAACTTTTGAACAAAGTAGCATTTTTTAATTTTTTAATCAATTCTTTGTGATCATTTTACAAAATAGGAACAAATGACAAATCATATTCTTTGACGGTTATTGAGTCGTTAATTTCACAAATCGGAAAAATTATGCATACATACTTCTACAATATAACAATTGAGATAATTTTTTATATTAATTACTAATATTAAATCGTGAGAGATTCAGTTCAAAATAGCTGTGCGAAACTTTATAGTCGAATTTTAGCGCTGAAATTCTTAATTTATGTGATTTCCTAATATGTGGGAAAATGTTTCAAGGTTAAGACTGAAGAAGAAGAACTGGTTTGGATGCTCTTCAACTGGAAATATAACACAAATGAATTGATATTGATTTCTGAATTTTTTTTCTTCTTTGAATTGATATTGATTTCAGATTTTTTTTTTCTTTGAAATGATACTGATTTCTAAATATTAATAAAAATTTATTTTTTATCCATTTTAATCCCCTGTTTTGTTAAAAAAGAATAATCGTCACAACTTAATATATAAAAATATTCGAAAAGGTCGATTCCAATTGGCATTTTGTTTATTATAGACATACAACTAACAATATAAAATTGAAATAAACTAGAAACAAATTTATTGTCTTCTATCTCAAAATGATGCTCTTTTAACCTGTAATTTACTTAATTCTATACTAGAATCTCTCCTTTTAAACAAAATGTAATCAAATGGAACAATCAAAAAATTAATTTGAACTCAAACTTATAATGTAAAAATGAGGGTATCCAAAAGTTTGTTCCAAAGAATAAATAATGTTTTGAACTACAACAGTAGTCGAAAGATTTTGAAAGATTAAAAATGCCTCTTTCTTTGCTTTTCTCCTTGCTGCAAATGTTTTGAAAATAAAATATATGTCAAAATTATCGCTTGGTCTGATTCTTTCTGTTTTAATTATGCTTTACTTTTCATTTTTTAAGATTCAAAACAGTCCAACATATAAATTTTCATTTAGTTTCCATTTTTATCTTACTAATATCATTTTATCGTTTGAATTTACTATTTTTTCTTATTTTACTTTGCAATTTTTTACACTTTTGATTTAATTTTTAAATTTTAGAAGTCTTTAAAATTAATTTTTTAATTAATTTAAAATTTAAATTAATTTAAAATAATTTAATTTAAAATTTAGGGCATATAAAATAATATTCGAATAATAAAACCATGTCACTGAATTTACTGTAGATGACAATCATAATAAATTTAATCGTAAAATGAATAACTTTTTTGCTTATAAAAACATGATATTACGTAATGATACCTCTTTATCTAATTTAAATCCTAATTAATTTCCTAATTTTTATTTTAATTCAGCTCACATTAACATCATTCTAATATGTTCTCTTATTTCCTGATCTAATTTCCATTTTTTATTTAATTATTTTTAGCATGCGCTCTAGAAACTGATGACTTCAGCATTTTCTCACGCTCCGAGTGAAGGGGTAAAAATCCTTCATGCTTACAACATTCATTTAAAAATACCTAAGATTCCCTTTCCTAAGTCGATGCATGTAAAAGAAATCCCTATCAAAATCTCATAGTAAAATCACAGAAGGGACAAATTTCCGCCTCTTTTACTCTTGTGTCGTGAGGTAGACTGATGTATCTCTTACCACTTTTTATCTGTACAAATCATGCCTCTCAGGATGAAATAACTCGAAGTTAAAATTCCAAAAGTTCCATCCTTTCGGCGAAGCACTGTTGAAATATGTTTACATATCCAGTATGCCCACTAAAGTCCCTTGCCACCCTCTTAACTTCGGAAATGCTGCTAATACATTAAAGAAAAAGTGATGTTTAGTTATAGTAGAGTAGTCATGCGCTACTAAATGAAACCGTCTACGCCATAAATGTCCACAAGTTGTCTTTTCGTACTAAATCGATGATGCTCTATATCTTTGTAAATCACTTTTTTTTCCCGTATCTCGTTCCCCCCCCCCATCTGTTTTGAAGAACAGAATGTTATCTTCGCAGTTTTCCCCCGGTGGCATCGTAGATGGTTTCATTCAATAGCGCATGGCTATTTTACTATACATGGCTATTTTACTATACCTTTTAAATGTATTAGCAGCCGTTCTGAAGTTAAGAGGGGGGCAAGGGACTTTAGTGGGCATACTGTATATGTACTTCAAGGAAGCATGCAAAACATATGAAAAGGGATGAAGAAAAATATTTGCACAAGTCTCAAATTCTTATATTGTTTGACAACGGATTCTAAAACCCTCTGCGCTTTTACGCATGCGTTAGGATGAGTTTAATTCGCAAAACAGGGGTGATAGGAAAGATGAAAGGAGGAGATGTTTGCATTTAACAATAAAATAAAATCGGATTATTCGCTCGCTGAATTAAAATAACACTGTCAGAAACGACACGATACTCACATACTCGAGAAAAAAAAATTGAACAGAAAAGTATCTAATAGGGCGAAAATCAAGGTCAAAGAATGACGAAGAATTCCAGAAATGCGCTCATCCATCGGCGTCTCTCCCCTTAATGAGATAGAATCCTCGAAAAGTGGTCGTCTCAGAATATTGAAACGAACAGTAAAAATGTTTTTATTTCTGAATTCTTTTTTTTCCAGTCTAATTGACTGAATCGATTGCTTAAATTTGAAGGTCACTCAATATCTACTGGGGGAAAGATAAATTTTAAACATGATATGTATTTTCAGAATATGATATCTGCTTTTTTTGATGTTGAAATGTTGCCAATGTTGCTTCCAATGTTGAAAATCCAATGTATTTCACCTTAACAGTCTTCATTATGAAAAAAAATGTTATTAATATATCCTCTATGATTTCTAAACAAGATTTGCAAACTATTTTGCATGAAATATTATTAATGGAAAGTAATGAATATCGTTGTTACTTGGCTCTGAACGTTGTAGGATTAAAAATGGCATGTTAAAATCCAACCAAATAGGAAGCATGTTTATAATCCATTTTCTGTCTTAAAATGAAGTGACAAGAGCCAAGAAGTTTGCTATACGCCTTGCACTTTTAAACAAAGAGTATATTTTGAAAACAAATCTTAACTCAAATCCATCTCGATACAAGCACACAGGTATCCAAAAATTTGTTCAAAAGAATTCAGAAAATTTTGAACGAAAACGGCTGAAATATTCTACTCGGTAGCTTTAAAAATCCCTCGTGTTTCTTTTTCCTGCAAAAGTTTAGAGAACCGAGGTATCAGTCATAATTTATCGTTTGGGTTGATCCCGTTTTGCTTCCCCTCTTCGCCCTTTCCGCAGACGACTTGTGCTGAAAAGTATCGAAGTAATACGAAGAAGGTTTTCCGTGGAGAAGTATAAGCTTTATTTTGACAACCCCCGTAGACAAACGATCCGAAGAATCAGTAGTAGTTACAGTACATAAATCTCTCAACTCCACTGTTGAACGGATCGCTTTAAAGGGAATGAAAAATATCCTGCCACCGGTGGAAGGAGATGAATTTTCCATCCGGATTTCATCGACCCCTCCTTTGACCCCCCCCCTCCTCCCTAGAAAAGCACCCCGACGATTTCCGTCGGAGTTAAGTTTCTCATTATAACAATTCTTGATGACTTTGGGCTTCCGATCTGGGGGGGGGAGAGGTCAAATAAAGATGTGGGGGGAGAGGGCGGAGATCGTTTTGGTGATCAATGAAGTTTTAAGAAAACACGAAGTTCGGAAGATGTTTAATGTAAGAAGCTGGAGATGAAATGGATAGGAAACAATTGAGAAATAAATTACTGATTACAAAGAATTTGAATATCATGTTGACAATTTTTAAATTAATTGTTTTATTTATAAATATTTGGAAAACCAAGTTTTGTTCAACAATTTTTTTTTTAAATTGTAAATTTTGGTAGATAATATTTAGATACGATTCACATACTGACAGCATTTTAATATTTTTACATCTTACAAATGGACAGATAATTTAAATAAAAAATAAATCATGAATGCACTTAGCTTAACATGTTATTTGGAACAAACTGCTATATTAGGTATTCATTCTACAGTTTATCTATCATTACTTATATTTTCAAAACTACACTCAGTTTTACCATGGTGAAATCGGGTCCAAGATGGCGCTATATTATTGTCAGCATGAGAGCAAGTAGAAAAAAAAAGGCTCCAATAATTAGTTATAAAAATGCTTATTTTTTGCGTAAAATTGCATTTTTCCAGTAAAAGCACTTATACAGATAAAAATGGCAATAATAATGGATAATTAAAATGGCAAAAATCTATACTTATAATAAAGCTCAATGTGTGTGTGTGTGTGTGTGTGTGTGTGTGTGTGTGTTGGCGCTCTACAGGCCAGACCGTTTGACATACAGCTACCAAATTTGGTACATGTATACCTTGGAGATTGGGAATGTGCACCTGGGGTTTCTTTTTTCGAATTTTTAATTAGAATTTTAATTATTAATTAAAAACTAACTTTCCCGCCAAAAAAATCTTCCATTTTCCCCACCGCCAACTTTTCCGCCAAAAAAATCTTCCATTATCCCCAGCGCCAAACGAGAAAGGCTTCAGTTTTTTTTTTCTCCCAACAGTAATGAGGCTAGGGTTAAAATTTTTCGGCGGATTATTTCAATCGGTTCTGTTTATTTTCTTAATGTTTGATGCATTTAAAATTAAACATTGTTAATGAATCAATCTTTCAGATTCATTCTGAAGTACTTTTGAATTAAAATAAAACAGAATAAAGGAAATTAAAAATTTCTAATTCGCATAGCGTTACCCCAACTGGCGTAGAAAAAATCACGTATTTGCGTTACGTAACCGGCGAAGAAAATTCACGCATGCGCATTCTGTTCTGATTGTTGCCATGACAACGTTATCAATGGATGATTTAAATTATTTTTGGGTTAGTTGCATGCTTTTGTAAGTAAATTGTATTTATGTTAGTTATATATTTTTTGTATATGCTTATAGTTTTAAGTACATCGTTTTTTAAGTAGTTTTTTTAAAACCTGTTTTCAACCGTTTATTTTAAACGATTCGTTTTATTTTCTTAGTGTTTGATGCATTTAAATTTAAACATTGTTAATGAATCGATCTGCTCATAATGAATCTAAGAAAATTTTGTTGACCAACTCTTGAGATATTACATAAATTAAAAAAGATATTCTTTAGTGCCTATAAAGTTTAAACGCTGAGTGACTCTATTTTCAGTAATCAGATTATAAAAAAATGCTTTGTTTCAGTAAAAAATATTATTATATTAATTGAAGATAAATTCTTTCCACTTTAATTTAAAGCATAAATTCTACCGTTTTCAACCGTTTATTTTAAACGATTCGTTTTATTTTCTTAGTGTTTGATGCATTTAAATTTAAACATTGTTAATGAATCGATCTGCTCATAATGAATCTAAGAAAATTTTGTTGACCAACTCTTGAGATATTACATAAATTTAAAAAGATATTCTTTAGTGCCCATAAAGTTTAAACGCTGAGTGACTCTATTTTCAGTAATCAGATTATAAAAAAATGCTTTGTTTCAGTAAAAAATATTATTATATTAATTGAAGATAAATTCTTTCCACTTTAATTTAAAGCATAAATTCTACGGGTGCTAACAGAAAATGAGAGAGATACATATTACGTTATGACTGAAGGCCTTTATAATATTATGAATGAATTATATGATAATCAAAATTTGAAGTTTTAAAATATTTTGATGAAGAAGCTATTAAAGTAGAAATTGCATAAAATATTTAATTATTAAAATTTTAACGAACATTAAGATTAGCGAACCGGCTGGTCGCCAAAGGCGGCTAGTATTAAATAAAAATGCACAAGAAAAAAATTGAGCAAAAAACGCGACTCGAACCGAGAACCCACAAATCAAGCGGCATTCATAATGTTCTGACTACTACACTGCACGGCCCATAGCTCAAGACGGATGTTGAAAATTCTTATTCTAATAATTATTAAAAAATGTTTTTGTATGTGAAATCGCTTTTTTTCAGAAAATACATCTATTTAGATAAAAAGCAAAACCTTATCTAAATATAAAATTTGATCCAAATCGTTCGAACCGTTTTCAAGATACACGAAATAAATTTATATATAGACAAGAATTGCTCGTTTAAAGTTATAAGGTTTCAGCTTTGAAAAACCTATTGCAGAGAATTTCGATTATTTAAGATGATTATCACCCGAGATCACCGAAAATTCATTTAATATAAAAATACAAATACTCATTTAAATTAAAATCATCATGACTAAGTATGGATTTATGCTCCACATCTCTACCGCCACAACAAGCTCACATTCAACTAAACTTATTATTTAAGATAAGAAAGGAATACTGTCAAGTTTTCGAAGTGCGAAATTAAATATTCATTTGATTTTTAATGAATTCAAATGTTGCCACCTTTCTGCAATAACTTTGGAACAAATTATTCTAAAAGAAATGTTTTTATACCAACTTAAAATTCAAACTTTCACCTTTTAGATGAAATCAGTTTTAAGGAATGCTTTTCAAAATTTAATCAGTAATTGAATAGAAACAGACGATTTTTTTAAAAAAAAAAAGCAGATATTCCATTGCCATGCAGCAGTGAAACTTTGAATTACTCTATCTTATTTTTGATATTTCTGCCTTATTTTATCAAGTTTCTTATACATCTTAAAAGCTTCCAAAGTTCATTCATTAACAAATGAAATTGCAGGCGATAAAAAGAATTTTGTGTGCTATAATTTTTTATGTAAAATAAACTTCTGTATTAAAAATAGGTTATACAAAAAGCATTTGTTTACAGACCCTGTGAATTCTTTCAAATGGTAATATTAAATTGATTCTTGCTTTTTTCGAATATTGGCATATAGTTAAAATTTTGTCCTTAAACATAGAAAGTACAAGCAAGGTTTTAGTAAAGCTTTTGTGGTCATTAATTAAACTTTTGTTATTTAGTTAATAAAAAGAACCATAAATATTTTATCCCCCAATTCCCCCCATGAATATTTCATCCCACGCTGATTCAGCTAATAGGGAAAAATTCTAAATCATGAGATTCAGCATTTTTTTATTTATTGAAATTATAAAAATAAGTCACTAATACCATTTTATATTAGCCGACATATTGCCCGAGCAATTTTCTCTTTCTTAGAATTACATGGCACAGTTAAAAGACCCGACGCTATTAAGAAATATCAAAAGTTCTATTACTTATGAGGGAATTCGCAAACGTTACTGCTTTCCGTCGTTTCCATTGTATTTTCTCAATGATCCACAGGGAATGTCCTCAAAAGAATAAATTTCCGACCGATCAATTCGAAGCTTTCTGACACATTTACAAGGCTTTTGTAATGTGTCAGAAAGCTACAGAAGAACTTTTTCAGTGAAAATGTATAGAATAAAATTGTGTTCTTATTATCTTACTCTCTCTCTCTAAAAGTAACTTCTTCAGTTGCAACAGATCCCCCGATAACAAACTTTTAGAAGCTTTCGCTTCGTAGAAATAAGATTCCCTATGCCAACTTTGGTACTCTGTTCTGCAAAATTTTTCAACTTGAATTTTAAGAAAAGAGGGGGAGGGGAAACAGTTCCATTTTCTATAATCAATTTCAGTTAACAGAGACATCGGCTGATAAAAGCCCGGATAATCCAGTTTCTATTATACTAAAAAATAAAATGTACTTTTCAGTTTCCTTACGAATTATTATTAAAAATTATGATCAAATAATTCTTAAAAATTATTTAAAATCAAAATATTATTTTAATTTATTTCTATAAACGATACAAGAACACGTCTAAATTTGCATTTTGCAAGTCAAATTGTTAAAACTAGAGCTATCATATATTTAAAAGGTGGGTGAAAGTAACTCAGCGAAATATTAAAAAAATTAATTAGAATTTTAATTAATTAAAAATTAAGCGATATGTTAGGGCTATGTCAAGTTGACCAAAATTATTGTAGCATGAAAATTTTTCATATCACTTTAAAAGTCAAAAAATTATATTTATATGTAATTTATTCTATGTATGCATTTATGTATACTTTAAAATATTTTACAACAACATTTTAAATAATTTTCTATGTTGCTACAAATATTTCATCCTTCCAAAATATTTTTTTTACAAAATTTATTTGTAGATTATTTTAAAATACAAAATCATTTATATATATATTCCATATGAAATGTTCATGTACACAATAAAAATAATAGATAAGCGGCTATTAAAATATAATCTGAATTTAATGTCTATCACAATTTGATACTTAAAAACTCGTAATTGAGGATATCATGAACATTAAGTTATATTTTAGAGTTTTAATTGAAATTAAATACAACGAATAAATCAGAGATACCAGTTGGTCGCCACAGTTGGCTAGTTTGCAATATAACATCCGGCATTGCTTATAACATCCAAATAAATCCCTGGATAATTTGGAATAGGTGAGACGGTCAATTGACGTTGCTTATATATATAAAGCTTAAAACCGTTTATTTTATTTTGTTTAGTTCAGAATTATAGTCATAATTGTTATGAATTTATTTTGTAAAATTGAATGATTTATTAACATAAACATTTAATTATTGCGGCATGACAATCCCTTTTCAAGAGTTTTCCATTAACTGAATTGAAAAAAGCTTATACGAAATTGTAGTCAACTTGTTTAACAAACATTCTTCTTTGATAAATTTACATTGAAGCATACATGACATATAATTCTACTTAAAACAACTCTCAAACGGTGAATCACAATATAATAAAGTATTTTAATAAATTTGAGGAGAATTCGGAAAAAAATTCACTTGCCTTCTAAAATGTTACGAAATTTAAATTTGAGCATTATAAAATTAAGTATTTCTTGGATAAATGGAAAAATTAATATTTACCTATAAATAACATAAGAAGAAATACAATCTCCACAAATTTGTATCTTCAAAATTTTAGCATGAGTCATTCTTCAAGAGTGGACTATTTAACAGTAGTTTATTTGTCATTGTATTAAGAAATTTTAAATGCTTTTAGCATTTAGTAATTTCCTAATGCATGAAAATGAAAATATTTTCCAAAGCATTTTGAGCTCATAAAAGAATGAAATTTATTCCATTACCGTAAAAGTTCTATTTTCGTTACTTAATACTTGTTTAATACTTGCATACTCGTTACTTGTTAAATACAAGCATGCTTTCCGAAACTCTAAAAATTTTATCACAAAGATTAAGATAAGTTTTATCGCACGCTTATCGTGCACTGAGAATTTCATCTATTACAAACAATTTTCGCAATTTCAATAGTAGAATCATTATTTAAGAAGAGAAATTAATTTGCAAGGCGGAAAACTGCAAACGATTTTCGGAGTTTGTTTAAAATAAAACTTCTTAAATTTTTTACAACTATTTTTCCTTTTTGTTCAAGCATTTAAATGAAAACGAAAAATTATCGTTTGAAATAAAAACCTTATAAGATAATATAGCATAAATACATACAGTGGCTCAAAAAATTGAAAGTACACCTTCCTTTTACTTGATAAATCTAACTTTGAATATAAATAATACATTACCGAGAAGTGAAAACATGTTTTTATTTTTACGCATAACAAATTGTTTAATTTAAAGTAAAAATCTAGAACAATCAACGAAAAACTTCTAAATTGAAATATTTCAGAAGCATTTTAAATAAACATATGCATATTTTTGACATTTGCAATAATAAACATATGCATATTTTCAACATTTGCAATAATAAATATATGCAGATAATAAACATATGCAATTTACATTAGCTACCTTTGGTGGCCAGTTATTTGTCTGCCATTATAATAATATTAATTTAATAATATCGATATTCGAAAGGGTGTCATGAGCTACTTTTCATCACAACAAATGAGAATACAATTTTAAATTATATTTGTTATATTTTGTTATACAGTCTTGATGAGTTGGCTGCGTGCACAAATTGGCGAAAATATTTGGCGACTAAAATTGGCAGTCACGTCGGATGTTTAGTCTGGGTGCTTTGTCAAAGCTTTGTTGCCTGATATCTTTTAGATATGGAAGATAGAGGCGACCGTTGATGACGAAAGGAGCATGAACTTTCACATATTATGTTATTTTAGATTTCAACATTATAATAATATCAAATTATACTGAACCTAGCTGCCTTTTGAGAACCCTCTTAAAATAAAATTTAAAAAAAAATGACAGGAAAATTAATACATTATTTTTTAACTTATTGTGGAGCATAAAGATAATGGCGTGTGATTTTTAAAAGCGTTAAGGGGTTTCTTATAAATGCTATAAAAATGATTAAAAAATTAAATGACAAGATCCTTAAATTCTTCTGTTCCTTTCTCCTTTCTTCTCTACCAGTTCTTTGGTGGTCTTGGCGGAAAGCAGTTTCTATATACAAAGCACACAAAACTTAAAGCTGAAATTCATATTCTAGAATTTTCACCAAGGTTGTGGTTATTAATTAGATTGTCGCTAGTTAATCACGATCACTCCTTTCTAACAGTATCAGTTCGTAAACTTGTTTGTACTTCCCCAGGTTTATTGGAAAAGTACAAGAAACTGGACAATGGCCTTTGCCATGTGTTTTTCACAAGTGTAATTCATTCTTATTGATAAAGATTCCGAAATTATTTCCATCAAACTGATCGATCATCTGAAGTTCATAGAGAAATGGCCTATCCAGTGGTATTATAAATTGTCATATTTTAAGTAAATCTTCAACTTTTCTTGCACAACCGCTTGCTAAGTAATCTCATTGCCATCCTATTGACCTGTTAAGTCCGGAGTTTAAGAACTTTGAGTTCAAGCACTCCGTGACAATTTCCTCAATTCGGCAAATAATTATTCTTCCTTAAATCCAGCGCATTGAGCAATTGCAAATAACCTGTATTAAAAGAAAAGACGTTACTCCCCTCTATTATGAACTGTTCAGTTATAATTTATAATCATGTAATTAATAATTTTACACATTGTTACTAGTAAAACTTTATTTGCGTTAAGAAAACTAATTAAATAATGAAGTAGAAGGCTTTGGTCCACGTACCTCCACTTACGAAATTGAATGCGAGTAGAAACGTTTTATTTCTTTTAAACGTGGCCTTAATTTGCTAATACATAAAAAAAATAGGAATAAAAAGTATAAAGCCATGATGTTAAAAAGAAATACTAGAAATGATGAAATGGTGTTTGAATAAATTCGAATTTTTGTATGAACAAAAAAATATATATTTTCAGTACATAAACACTAACTCATTTACTGCAACAAATATTAAAAATAAACCGGATTTTGTTTTCCCGGAAATAAAATCAGTTGTTTGTTTATTTTTGTCATTTAATATGTAAATATTACAAATGAAAATTCTTTTGATGGTTGACTATTTTAGTCATGTCATCTTAAGAGTATTATTCTAAATACAGAGTCAATTTTTTTAATGTTAAATTCGTTCATCCATTTCCGTAAAATATTTTAGTAACTGTAAATATATTTAATACTTTATTTTTTAAATATGGTTTACCTATTGAGGTTTTGTATAGACACGTTTCTTACCTATTCTTTTGAGGATTTGTTTTTGTGAGGAGTTTCATGATTTAATCTGTTTATTGAAATTACGAGTATCCCGCAACAAAAATTAGATATACCCTATATACCGAACATATACTTTTTTTCAGGAATCTTAGTTTTCAATTAGAAATATAATTTCTGTATATAACGAAATTTCAGTATATTAAAGTCTTCTCATTAAAAAATTATGTGTTTCTATTGCAGTCAATAAACATCCATAGATTTTATAAGAAGGAATATAAATTAAGCAAAAAAATGTTTTATCTATTCGTATTGCAAATAGAAATTCGACGAAAATCGGCAGAATTACAATAATAATCATAATAATAACATCGTTGTTAGCTTATCATATGTTATCCTCAGCTTTTATTGTTTTTATTCTAGGAAATACTTTTTTCCCTAACTTGGGCATATATTTTTACTTTTAGTTTAATTTTGAATTGGAAATTTGATCGCGGACATGTTGCATCCATATATGAGCAGATGTCTATTTTCATTACACATAATGAAACCACATTCACAGATGATTTTATAAAATTTTCAGCGTTTCTATATCTTTTGACTTTTGTTTTTTATTTAAATTAAAGATAGCACCAATCGCAGACGATTTTATGAAAATTACAACATTTCTATATATTTTATAACTTTTGTTTTTAAAAGTTTTACTCTCAACTTTGCTGAAGTAAAATTTAATTTTCTCAGAACAGTAATAAAAAAGCAATGTTAAAAATATAGATTAAAGAACGATAAAATTGGAGGTAATAAAGAAGAAAAAGAAGATTCATTCTAGAAGATGAATATTCATTTATTCCACTGAGCTACAGAAATGGAAACTTTTTAGAGTGAGACAACTTTTGTCTAAGATGTAGTAGGCGATATAAATAATGTATTCAAAAATAAATAAAAATTGCGTTTCTTTTTCATACAAGTATGTATTTTTATTGCAATACGAGCCGCTTTTGGCGACCAACCGGTTCGCCAATCTTAATGTTCGTTTAAATTTTAATAATTAAATTTATTAAGCATTTCCAACTTTAATAGATTCTTCATCAAAATATTTTAAAACTTCAAATTTTGATAGTCATATAATTCACTCATAATATTATAAAGGCCTTCAGTCATAACGTGATATGTATCTCTCTCATTTTCTGTTACCCCTCGTAGAATTTATGCTTTAAATTAAAGTGGAAAAAATTAATCTGCAATTAATATAATAATATTTTTTACTGAAACAAAGCATTTTTTTATAATATGATTACTAATAACAGAGTCACTGAGCGTTTAAACTTTATGGGCACTAAAGAATATCTTTCTTAATTTATGTAATATCTCGAGAATTTGTCAACAAAATTTTCTCAGATTCGTTATGAACAGATCGATTAATGAACAATGTTTAATTTTAACTGCATCAAACACTAAGAAAATAAAATGAATCATTTAAAACAATCGGTCGAAAACAGGTTTAAAAAACTACTTAAAAAACGATGTACTTAAAACTATAAGCATATACAAAAAAATATATAACTAACATAAATACAATTTAATTACAAAAGCATGCAACTAACCTAAAAATAATTTAAATCATTGAAAACAGGTTAAAAAAACTACTTAAAAGACGATGTACTTAAAACTATAAGCATATACAAAAAATATATAACTAACATAAATACAATTTAATTACAAAAGCATGCAACTAACCTAAAAATAATTTAAATCATACGTTGATAATGGTTGTCATGTCAACAATCAGAACACAATGCGCATGCGTGAATTTTGAACGCCAGCTACGGTAACGCAAATGCGTGAATTTTTCTACGCCAGTTGGGATAACGCTATGCAGATTAGACATTTTTAATTTCCTTTATTCTGTGTTATTTTAATTCAAAAGTACTTCAGAATAAATCTGAAAGATGGATTAATTAACAATGTTTAATTTTAAATGCATCAAACATTAAGAAAATAAACAGAATCTTTTAAAATAATCGACCGAAAAATGTTAACCCTAACCTCATTACTGTTGGGGGAAAAAAACAACAACTGAAGCCGTACTTATTTGGCGGTGGGGAAAATGGAAGATTTTTTTGGCGGGAAAGTTAGTTTTTGATTAATAATTAAAATTCTAATTAAAAATTTAAAAAGAGGGACCCCAGGTGCACATTCCCGACCTCTAAGGTACACATGTACCAAATTTGGTAGCTGTAGGTCAAATGACCTGGCCTGTAGAGCGCCAACACACACACACACACACATTGAGCTTTATTTATAAGTATAGATAAACACATGTGTTAGTTACACATATATTTTTACATTTAAAAAAAATAAATTTCTTTTATAGTTTAATTATTGAAATATTTTTTGGCCTAAACATTTAGTATATATTAGTTTGTTCTAGCAAAATTAATAAAGTTTAAGTATTCTGAATATCGAAGTTTATGCATATATGGAATTTTTTTCTAAGAATCTTCATCTTTATAACAATTTACTAGCTTCATGTTAAAATCATAAGATAAAATAGCACAAAATGGAAAGTATAATAAAAAAGTATTTAATAATAAAAATGCTATGATAGCAACAAGTTGAAAACTTTTTCATTTTTGTTGAATTGTGGCAGTAATTAGAATATTCTCCGATTGTTCAACTTCTTTTTCCATGTAAGATTTTAGATTAATATAAGAATTAAAGATCTGTAATCTAATATATAAAAATGAATTTTTGTTTGTTCGTACCTCGTGGGCTGCCGTTCCGTTAATCCCTTTGCGATAAAACTTTGACAACTTATTGCTTGCACTCGAGCGATGGTTATAGGCATATTACAATTATTTAATATTAAATTTTTTTGTCGAATCTATTAACCAAGGATTAATCTCCAAATAACTTGGCACGGAGACACAATAGATTCAGTAGAATCCTAAATTCAAATTAGAAGTTAATATTTCTTAGCTATTGTACGCAAATGCCATGCAAGTCGTTGTCTGAGGTAACAACTTTATTACAGAGTATGCGGGAAAGTTTTGCAGAGACCAATCCTGCGGGTTTGAGATTTTAATTAAAAATTTAATAAAATTTTATCGCGTTTCACTGTAACTTCCGAAAATATCATACTACAAATAATTTTGCACCATTTTGATTTTCAATAAATTATCTTTTCAACTATATCAACGATTTTATGGCATAAATATATTTTCTATGTTTAATCAGTTTTAAAAGAAAATATTTTAATCTCATTTTCTAACATTAATATTCAAAATTCTGAACGAATATTAAACGAAATCAAGAAAAATACAAAAAATAGTTTCTTTCATTGCCATTCTGAAAGAACACCAAGCATTACAATTCGAAAAGAATACGCAAATATGATGTATAAAAATGAATGTTTGTTTGTTCGTATATTATGCACTCTTGTACTTTCATCCTATTTCGATAAGACATTGCCAAATTATTGATTGTACTTGCGCGAAGGTTATAGGAGTACAATTTATTACATTCAGAATTTATTACACATATAAAATAGAATTATTATTACAGATTCCGAATAAGTTATATATAATGGAAATTTTCCAGTGCAAATAGTAATTTTACTAATTATTCAATGAATCGTCAAACGATATTTTGGCAATATAAGCGTATATCGTGTTAATTACTTGGTCAAAAAATATGCCTTCAAAACGTTCGTCACTTAGATCTATTAGCGCAGTACGTAGAAATAAGAGAGTTCGAGCTTCTCAGACAAACGAGGAACGACAAGCGTGAAATGAAGCAGATCGTTTATGAATTGAAAATGCACCTTCTTCAGAATCTCAAGATCAATTTGCGGCAAGAACCGAAAGACAACGTTTATACGCTACCCGATCACGCACATCAGAATCAGGAAATAAACATGCGAAAAGAATTGAAAGAGAAAATTTATGAACTACTCGATCTCAACGAAGAGTACATTTTGATTTGAATCTTGCTGCATTTCAATGTGATGTTAATTACGAATACAGAGTGCATCCCCAGTGTAAATATCGGCAAAATGGCCCGTGGGAATTGCAGTTCAACAATGAAACACCGGGAGTGTGTTGTATGAATGGCAAAGTTAAATTGCCGATATTGCATCCACCAACTGATCCAATGTCATTGCTTTCGGGCGACTCACTTGATTTGAAACATTTTTTTGCAGAATATTCGTAAATATAATTCAGCTTTCCAAACATCTTTCGGAGTTTTTCAAGATCAGTACATGTCAACTTTCAAATTTCATGGACAAATATATCACTGTACTGGTTCATTTCTACGCGTTTTGGAAGCTGTACATAAATTTTTACGAATATATTTTATGGGTGACGATGAAGCGCAAGTTAATCAAAGCTGCGATGCAGTTCCAGGCACGAAACGCCACATTATATTCCATTTACAAACATTTTCTATCAATGCAATTCATTGATAAAATTATTGAAAACTTTAATCGACAATTTACGGGCGGGTAATTACGTAATTCAAACACCAGTCATACCATCACCAGTCAAACACCAAAACACCACTCATACAGTATCCCCGACGCTACAACTCACCTACCATCAATGAAGTTGCGATTGCCATAGTTGGCGAAGAACGTGATACACGTGATATAATTCTTCAGCGACGGAATAATATAATTCAACTGTCTCTGAATCACATCGATCATACAATGTGCTGCAGTATCCCATAATTCTATGGGATGGGCAAGACGGATATCATTTTAATATTATGCATTCTATTCCAATTGGAGGTAACTGGATATCTTTATTTCATTTTTTCGAATGAAAATATTACCTTTTTTTAATTTTTCATTATTCGTAAATGTAATTTGCGTTTTTCATATCTGTTGTTTTCTTTATTTTTAACTCAATAAAAAAGTATCCGCAATGAATTATTATTCATACAGCATTATGATACCTCAGAATGGAGCAAATCATATTCTGCAATGCCGTCACCTATTCCATCGATATGTGGTAGGCATGTATGAAAAAATTGAATCCGAACGTTTGCTATTCATTAGCTTAAATAAAAAATCCTTGTGTTCAAAGGAATACATTCATTTACGTGATGCAATTGCAAACAATAGAAATGTTTTATACATTGGCAAAATGGTCATATTTTCAGCAACGTTCAATGGCAGCCCACGGCATATCCATCAATATGCACAGGATGCCATGAAATATGTGCTTTCATATGGCTGCCCCGATTTTTTCATTACATTTACGTTGCTTCATTTTTCTCTTGAGGAACATTAATCCACCTCTCTCCCCCCCCCCGATTCTGTAATGGAACAAGACTCTTTGTAAAGAAACTGATGTCGAATGTCATTGTGACAACTATTCTTAACGGAAAGTCGAATGGAGAAGATGTGCTTATTCCATGCATACCCATTATTCCCATTAACATGCCTTTTGATTTGCAAAAGACTGCAGTTCTCCATTCCACTTGCATTCTCCATGACCATCAGCAAGGCGCAAAGTCAACCACTTAAGTGTTCGGAATTGATCTAGAAATCCATGTTTTTCATATGACGAATTGGATGTTTACGAATCGGACATCCAAGAAATTTATTTGCCTTTGTTGAAGATGGAAAAACGCAAAATATAGTCTACCCTAAAGCACTTAAATAAGAAATTACAAAATGAGAATAAATATTTATACTTTTTCTTTATATTTATTATTTCTTTCTCATTCGATTTGAATGAATGAATTTATTCATTGCCGACCAGAAAATAAATATCATTCTTTCTATCATTCCTAACTAAACTAGATAACTATTCCAAATTTCATATGATATTTCACAAATTATTTCTTCTATGGCAGCAACGCGCCGGGTACCAGCTAGTGTATATATAAAGAATACCCCCACTTTGCTTTTTATCCTCACAAACTATCACTAGTAATTTTAAAATATGAAATAGAAATATTAACGCGTTAAATCAAGAGTCGGAATTTACGAATTAATTGGATAAAAATTTTATCGAGATTACTCATATAAAAAGAAATGATTTGCGTTTCACATTTCCATCTTTATCTTTAAAAGGATAATAAAAACATTTTATACCATCTTTACAAATCTATAGGGATATGAATTGGATACTTTGTTAATTAGAAAACATTACCACTACTTTTCTTTAAAATAATACTTTCTTGCTTTCTTTAAAATAATATTTTCAATTTTTGATAACTATCCAAAAAGTTAAGAGACATTAAATAAATCATTTTTACATATTAATAATGAGAAATGCGCTTTTAATTCTTCTATGATATTAAAATAATTTTTTTAAATTATTGTTTTTAATTGGAAGCATTTTATTAAACATTAATTGCTATTATATCTGATTGCAAGTAAAGAAAACCGCCTAGAACATTAAATGTATTCAGCAAACGATTTTCCTTTTTTTTTTTTTTTTGAATAATTTTGTTTCTTAGAATTGATAACTGTGACTTTCGTTCACATCAATTTATTATTAAGATATAAACTGATTTGATTATCAGATTATTTAATTTTTACTTTTAAACTAATTACTTTTAAATTAATTCTTACTCATACAGCAGCTCTCACGTGTACAAAAAAAAATTAATACTATTTCAACACGCTTGAACATAAATATTGGGACTAAATGAAAATTATTGTAAAATATATACAGAAATGACACAAACGTGATACAAAAATAACTGAATTTCAAAAAATGATGAATTGTGTCAAAAATAAACACCAAGAAGTGAAATAAGTATGATGAATTGAACAATAAAATGAATAAATTTATACTAAAAATGCTTTGAGATATAAAAAATATTGTACAGTTATTACATAAAAGAGAATTAATCAGTTTCAAGAATGGTAAATTTGATTCCAAAAACGTTGAATTCAGCATTTCCACAGAAATTTGTCATGTTTGTATGTACAAAAATATGTTAAAATTAGAAAGAAAAATATACTGAAATAATATTGGCCTATATTATGCATTTTAAAGCAATATAAAAAATGGCATTTGGACATTAACATGTTGCGAAGTTATTAAGGAAAAACGTTAAAATGATTCATTTTTTATTTTAAAAAATATAAACAAGATCTTGAAAAAAAACTGTTTTAGTTAACTATTTTTACCAAGTAATTAAATGCAAAAAGTCTGAGCTGTAAACCGTTTCAAATGGTTTCTCGTTAAGGTAATATCAATTTATAAATAGCAAACCAACATCTAAACATTACCATGTTAAAATCTACAATTTTAATCCAAGGGTCACATGCTAAATTTTAATCCAAGGGTCATATGATAAATTTAATCCGCATAAACCAATGCATTATTGTATTCACATGTTCACAAATAAGTGCAAATAATTCCACATCTAAAACGTTGGAATTCATCAAAAACGCTAGGCTTAATTTTTTCTGACTGGCAAAGTAAAACCAATGAAGAAAAACGATCTTCGTTACATTCACATGATTATCATTGAAATTTTGAAACAATGAGAAAAACATGACAGCATGACATTAATAAAGAATTTTTAACCGCGTAATTGCATAGCTTTTAAGACAGCAAACACCAGTATTGGCACTTAAAAGATTTAAAGATATGGAAAGCATCAACATTTATTTTACTTAGCATCGAAATTCCAGCATATAAAAAAAGATCAATATTTCTTTTAGATGCTGAAGCTCATCTAGGTTTTATAAAGCAAATAATTTAAACCGATCTCTCTTTTTTTAATATATTCAAGTATTATAAAAAGAAGAAATTCACGACACATTTTTTAAGCCTTTATTCTTAATAATATAACTTGTCAAAAGCGGTGAACGGTGACATTTAATAAAAATCTGAAGAAGCTTGAATGAAGGGGGGGGGGAATTCGATATTAAATTTTCGAATTAGGGACCCGTTCTTTTGTAACGAAAATAATGAAAAGAATGTTGGGATTCTATGCATTTTTTTTCTACCAAGCCTAAGAGGGCTGCATCTAAAAGTAAACATCGTTATTTTTGAGCAATTTATTGTTCGAAGCAGGTTTATAAGGCACCGTTTGTTATCAGCAATATGAAAAAGCACTAATCCGGCACTGATTACTTATTTTTTTCTTACTTTCTTATTCTTTTCCTACTTTTTGATAAATCTGGGAAGCAGATTAGTTTTTCCACGAAACTTTCCTTGATGTATTTTTATCTCGACCAAACAGCTAATTTTGAGCATTAAGTTTCATTTTTTCCGGAATTCCTAGTATAGCAAACTTTTATCATAGAAATTTTTTGTTGAAAAAAATGATATAATAACCTGGTTCTGGTGTTTCTCTGGAATTAAAGCTAGTACTTTGAAGGAAATATAAAAAAAAAATATCTAGTAACGGCCTTCTATAACGTAATTGAATCTTCATGCCCTATTCAATGATTCATCGAAATCCTTACAATTTTTTTTTGGTATGACCGATTTTTTAACTATTTCATATTTATTTATGAGCATAAATACGTTATCTTAAAATTAACTTTTTCAATATTAGAAACAAACATTCAAACACAGTTTCAGCTACAATATCCAAGAAGCCATCGAATCTAAAGCAGTGCATTCTACTCAAGTACATGACAAATGCTCAACGCTAGTTTAATTTTGTAACCCATTGCTATTTTGTTGGAAGAAATAGAACATTCTGTCACGCAGCGGCATAAAATCAACACTTAAATGTATTTGCCAAACGATGGTGACGTCATGTGAGTTGATTGCATTCCAGGACAAAGTTCTTTTTCTCTCCTCATATCAAATAAGTCTCATTATTATACATTCGGTTTCAATCCATTTGGAACTGTATTTTTTTTCTAACTAGCCATTGATTGTGTTTTAGCCCAAATTAATGGTTATTCCAATTCACAAATTCCGCATAAAATTAATTAATACACAATGCGCCTTCACTATTTAAATAAATCATTCAGCAGAAATATAGGACAAGAAATAATGCGGATATCTGTTGCTCTCTTTTTATATTATTATTTTTGTTTTAATTAAATTTAATATAACAACAATTGTAAACAATTTTGAAAAGTTGCTGCATCTGTGCATATGTATTACTTATTTTTGTTAAATTTAATATAGCATTAATCATGGACGATTTTTTAGAATTAAATTTCTCCACTTAGCATATGTTTTTATAGCCATATTTAATTTGTCTAAAATGAAATAAAAACAAGGAATTAAGAACAAGAATTCTAAAAAATAATAAGTGTTCGTTTGGCGAATAGTATTTTATTTTCACAACTTGTCCATTCACTACAGAAAATTATTGATTCAGTAATTTTTCCAACTTTAGAATTCTTTCTATTCCGCATTATTTTAGATATTCTTGTTTGTTCTTTCTGCGATACCCATTTTTCGTGAAGTTGATATTCTTTTAAGAAACGAGCTATGGTAGATTTTGGCTTGTCAGTTTTTTTCAGCAAGCGCACAGTAGCTTGATTAATCTTATCCAGCAAAGCAATTCACTCGAAAATGTAAAATTTTTTATTTCGATCTTGGCAACGACCAGAAATTTAAAGAAAAACAAGTTTATTCATATTTTTCACTTGTGAAGTGGAACGATCAACTAAATTTATTCTTGCTTCTTGCTTAGGTTATGAAAAATAACCAACCAGAAAATCTAATAAAATTCACTCAGGATACAAAAATGGTTTGTGTCGGATAAATCATTAGATACAAAATGGAACAGAAATTAGCGGAATTAACTTGAAGTAAGTACAAGGATTGGGAAGCATACATGTAATAATATCGCTTAATATAAATTAAATCTTAATTTATTCCATAGTTTTTATCTTAAGTTATTCCGTGTTTATTCTAAAATTTTTCGTATTTCCATATCCATGTATCCCAATTTTTTATTTGATTAGTGCCAAAACGCTCTTTAAAAATTCCTTTTCCTACGAAGATACTTAAGATTTTTTTTCCTAAGTTTACACACGTCAAAAAATTTCCTAACAGAATCTCTTAAATAAAACCACTAAAGAGGGAAAATTCTGTCACTTTGCTCTTATATCGCGATGTAAATAGACGTCTTTTTTTATCATCATTTCTCCCTTATACAAATTATGCCTCACGTGATAGATAAATCGAAGTTAAAATTTCAAAAGTTTCTTCTTTCGGCTGCCTATTTGTAAAATTATGTTTAAATGTACATAAAATGTAGACATATTTGAGCAACTGCATCGCTAAAGAGAAGAAATTTTTGAAATTTTAAAAGTTCGATTATCATCATTTTATTTCACCACAGGAGCATAATTTACGTACAAAGAATAAATGGCAAGAAATACGTCACTCTACATAGTGATACAAGAACGAGGGAGACAGAAATTTGTCCCTCTGTGATTTTATAATGAAATTTTGATAAGGATTTCTTTGACAAGTGTAGTCTTAGGAGAGGGATATTTAAGTATCTTTAAAAGACGACATTAAGGATTTTTATTCCTTCACTCTCAGCGTAAGAAGCAGCTGAATTCAGCAGTTTTACAGAGCACTTGTTGAATAAATTAAATAAAAGGTGGGAATCGGATAAGGAAATAAGAGAACATTATAGAATGAAGTTAATATGGGTTAAATCAGGATAAAAATTAGGAAATAAATTAAAATTTAAATTAGATTAAGAAATATCATTACATACATATCTCTTATTCTGTTCAATGTTATATCTAATCTCAAGAGTAAATGCTAAAAAAAGAAGTGCCACTTTAATTTGTTTGGCTTTTCTATACATTATTTAAATTTACTTGTAAGCTACCGCAGTAACGTCAATTTAGCGCGATTTCAGGATACGGTCGACCATCTTTCAAAATAGTATTGATACTCGAATTCGGAAAAACTAGGCGCTTTTGCGCATGCGCGAGGAGGCGCTTATTTCGTCAAAAAAGACGTGAGAGGAAAAATAAAATGTTTACATTTAACAGCAGCGTGAATTCATCAGAATTAAGCGTAATAACTGCTCATTTTCCTACTTATCATCCCTTAGCGCAGTTCAATCATCGATAAGTGCTAGTAGTTTCGGAATACTGGAAAGAACACTTGTGCATTATTGCACAAATTAAATCAATAGCTTATGTCTAAGTTTATCAATTTGGTTTTCTTTTATTCAGACTTGTCCAAATAAGAAGATATCTAATTTACCGATGGCACAAATAAGATTTGATTTAAATTGGAACTTCTTTTATGAACTTGTAAAGAACATATTTACTTTCTCGCATATGTAGTATAGAGAAAGTACAATGATTGTTAAAAAAATTCGAACACGATATTTTGACGAATCACCACGTTTTAGATATCACTGAATTCGAAAAACACATTTTTGGGAAGTGTCCGTCTGTCCCCCCCCCTCAAAAAGTTTTGAGCTAGATGGTTGAAATTTGGTATATGGTCTTTACACCAAATTTGCAGATTTCTATCAAATTTTAAGTAAAATTTATTCAGTGGAAGTCAATCTGTCCAGCTATTCGAATATAAGTTAACACGATAATTATAAAACAAAAGAAGCTACATGGATAAAATTCGTAAATTAAATTAAAATCTATTGTTTAGACACTTGTCACTTTTTGAGCCAATTCCAACTACTGGTTGACTGTCTGGTTATCTGTCTGTAGTTTTTGATATATGTAAATACGATAATTCAAAAACGCAGTGGCTTAAATTCATCAAATTTGGTCTGGCATTTTCTGACTTCAAGTGCAATATTGTGTCAAATGTTTGCTCCAATCGGTTGAGAAAAACGCGTCTAAAACACAAATTCGATTTTTGGATACTATTAATACATGTGAGGGATTTATTGCCACATAACTCGCCAAGTATCACACGATAGATAAAGTAAAAAAAGGCAAATTCACGCCAAAAGTTAATATTTCGGAACCATTATACGCCAATGCCATGTATGGCGTTCTTTGGCATGGCAAGTTATTAGAGAGCAGGCGAGAAAGTTTTAGGGAGACTGCTCCCGTTGGTTTATTTGATAGATCAAAAACAGAGTGGCATGTTTAGCAAATTTGCTTCAGTTTCTTGGGGAAAATGCCCAACATTATGATCACTAATAACTTATCATTAACATGATACGGCTTGAGGTAAGTGTGTAACATTCAATTGTTATCAATGACCTCACTTGAACCTGTTAATCACTTCACTTGTATTTTTGTTAGCGAATGAATTATCAGATATAAATCGAACGTTTATACTGTACGTAAAAGTTTTGAAAACAGTCGAAATGTGACCTTCACCCATTTGGAGATTATATCAACTTAGCACGACTTCATGATAGGGACTAACTCTGTTTTCAGACGTAACCAGCAACACATACTGTCATAGTTTAAAATATAATTTTAAATAAGTTTATTAATTTGACTTTCTTTTCTTGATATTTGATTCAAATAAGTAACTGTCCAATTAACCAATGGCTGAAATAAGCAAAATAGGTTTTATTTAAATATGAATTTTATTCAATAGCTCGCGGAACATCTTTAATTAGATGAATTAAAAATCGGGAAGTACTTTTCCAGTTTCTTCAGGGAAATGTTGAGAAAAACAATTTTTAATTACTTATCGTTATAGAAACACTGTTTCTCTAAGAATCTGAGATTATTACTTTTAGATAATTTTACACCACAGAAGTGGCAATACTCAATAAATAAGAATGGGCGTTTTTCTGGATTCCTTTTTTGAGATCTTGACTCGATAGATCCATTTTCTTCCATTTCTTTCAACCATAAAAAATTTCAAGCATTTATTGTTGCTCTGGCTAGTTCAATTTCATTGATTATCCACGGTTATAATGTCATTTAATTCCACTGAGAATCAAGGTTTACTGCATTCGTAAATAAAATATAAATATTTCTTCCTTTATCTTTTATCTTATCCCCATTTTGGTGAAATTAGCAACTCCTGGCGCATGCGCCAAAAATATGGGCGCTGTCCGTATTTGAGGTCAGAGAGCATATATGCAATGCCCCAACATTTAATAATGTACTTCAAGCTATTAATCATTTCTTCAGTTTTTGTCCTTTAATGATTTATCCGAACGCAATCAAATGTATGCATAGGGCTTATAGCCCTGGTTCGATCGCTTGTTTCAGCAGTTACTCCCCCCCCCCCAAGTTTGTATAGTGGTCAGTATTTAAAAACTATTTCAGAAAACTGAAATATATCCGGAGTCGCTTGAGAAGAAACTAATTTTATTTTTCTTATTAATGAAAAATTAACTATTTAATTAATTACCCCAAAATCTTAATTAAAATCTTTATTATACTTCATTACTTGTGAAGAAAAATTTGAATATATTATTTATTCTTTTCGTTCTTTTAGTGGTTCTTCATTACTCGTGTTTTCTTTTATTCTTTACAACATTATTATATATTTCACCACAAGCTTATGTGTATCCGACTTTTTATTGTAAATATTTATCTTAACAAATGTATCTATAACAAATATATCAGACAAAGGCTACTAAAGTTATTAAAGTTATCACATATCAAATCTGTTCTTGACGGTTCCTTGGGTAAACGCCATAAGGTATTAGTAAAAAATTAATTAGAGTTAATTAACTAATTAATTTCTTATCAATCAACAACCAAGCTTTCGTGTATTTAAAAAATATTTTATCTTTAGTGTTGCCGTTCTTATTAAATGAAAATGTTACAAATATTTTAAATCATTTTATTTATTTATCACCGAGTTGCCCTTTTCGAGTTTAGCTAAATTTTATATCATTTTTTTAAAAATTATTCATAAGATGTGAATTAATTTTCGACTGTTTTTAAAAATCGTTTGGTTTGACTAATAATTTCATTTGAATTTAGGAAATATTTCAGACGATAAAACGGTTTTATGTGAAAGTATTTTTAATAATAAAAATATTTTAAGTGAAGCATTTTCATCTAGAGCACTGAGGAATATATCAGATGGTGTACAATAAATGTCATTTGAAAGAATACGCAAGATTAATCTCATTCCAAACTTTATCATAAAAAAAATAAACTATCCGATTTTATTTATTTATTTTGCATCTCCTGTTCTAATCCGTTTCTAGACCACTCATGTAGGCAAAAGAAAAAGCACTTGCAGATTTCGCGAAACAAATGCTGCTAATTTGAGATAATATTTTATTTATTGCGTAAGAAAACCGGAGAAATGGAAACAGTTCCGAGAAGTATTTTATTTATTCGTTTCGGAAATTCATTTCATATCCTTTTCAGTCACAATCCAAACATACTTTTCGGGAATGTATTTTTTTTTGTGTGTGTGTTTCGTGTTTGCTTACATTTTTATTTATTCTGTTCATTATTTTTGTTGCTGTTTATAAAATTAACACATTGTTGCTCACGGAATCATCTAATATGAGATTTTCCTCTTATATTCATATAATAGTATTAATAATGAATTCTTATTTCTATATAAAACAAAATAAAGTTCAAAATTATTCACTGAAAATATGAAATATGCAGGCGAAGGGAAACAAGAAGAATGAAATAAATATATTGGAATAAAAAACTTTTCATATTTCCGGCTGAAATTCTGAGATTCTTGGAAGTGAAAAAAATATAACAATGCATTTTTTATACTAGCTGCCTTTGGCGACCGTCTGGTTCATCGGCAATACGGTAGTATTAATAATGAATTCATATTTCTAAATGAAACAAAATAAAGTTCAACATTATTCTTCGAAAATATGAAACATGCAGGCAAGGAAAAAAATCAAATATGTACTGTTATAAAAACTTTACAATTCATATTTCCTTCTCAAGTTCGGACATATTCTTGAAGAGGAAAAAAAATAATAATAATATATAGCAATGCGATTTTTATACTTCCTGCTTTTGGCGACCACCTGATTCCCCGTGAATATTAAATTCGTTTTTTTTTTCAATCAAATTTCTTATCATAATTTAATGACTATGGTTTCTAAGTGACAAATTGCGACAGGCATTAAAGCCTTGTTATATTGATAGTCTTGCAATTGCTTGATTCTTTGTGTATCTGAACAATTCTTATACAGACAAGTCCCATAATATTATAGCTCTTATTAAAAATGTAATTATTTGATTCATCCATCACTATTTATACTTACTCGTTACGATAATATATCTTTCTTATTCCTTATGAAAATTACACAGATATTAAAAAGAATATTTCTTTTTTTGGTTTCAACAATGGACGAAAATTCATTTGACTAAGTATTTCATGAAATAATCAAAACGGTTTGAGTCCCAATTATCAATAATTTTCGACAAAAAAATCGCCATGCGTCAGGGAAAATGTGCTATCGCAATTGAATTGGTATAATTAAAAAGTCAATACTTTGACTTTAAAAAGCATGTAAAAATCAATTTTATCTAACAATTTTAAAAAGGATGTAAAAATCAATTTTATCTAACAATATTTTCAGTATTAATAGCAGAAAAACAGCAAATTCTCGCTTAATTTTAATTAATTAAAATTAAAAAAAATTGCTCCGAGATGTACTTTCCAACCGTTAATGTATATCTATGTCAAATCTGTGTCCCTAAATCAAACGGCGTATCCTGTAGAACGTGCGCGCGCACACACACACATTTTCCTTTTTATTAGATGAGTTCCTACGTAGCCCTATTTCCTTACTGCAAAAACAGGTACCGATCCACATCACTAAGATATGGGACCTTTAAATAATTCTCCACATCTAATTTCCTCTCCTTTTCACTTCAAGTTTCTAAAATATTGGATTCATATCCGCTCTTTCTACCGAAAAGGGTTTTAAAAATGATTCATCATTATCTTTTAATCAGAAAAAGAGAATCGTTTCTCCCAGTAAATTTAGATAAATCGCAGAAAATGTTATTTCAACGAATTTTCTGAATTTTTATATTACGGAAATTGTTGGCAGCGATTTACAGATTTATTTTATTAACATGCGAGAACATGATGTTGTTTTAGTTTGAAGTTTTTGAAGTCACAAAATGCTCAGGCAAAAAATTGGCAATTTATCACTTTCGAGGCATCAATTTTTCGCTTTAAGGGTTATTATAAAATGATAAAAGAGTGCTATCACCTTTGGCAACTTATCGCCAATAAAAACTTACAACTTAGCGCGAATGGCCACCACGTACCCGATTCTCCTGTCTGGCCAATAAAGGGCAGTGTGGTAAGAAGTTAACTCCCGAAGAAGCGCACAGAAGAAAATGGGAATGAACGCGAAACAGAAGTGAGAGGAGGTATCGAAAGTTGCATATTATTTTGAGATGGGAAAAAAAATCATCGCTTTTCTAAAAATTAACGGTTGCGCAATACAATAGTCACACAATCATTCCAAACCACCGGTTTCAACCGGATTTTCACACACAAAAAAAATTTTTTTTTCTGGTATCGAGGAAAAGTTTTTGGCGTTCGACCGATTTTGAGATGGGGGGAAAAAAAAAAAAAAAAAAAAAAAAAACGTCGTTCTAAATATTGACAATGTGTAATCTGACAGTCAAATGATTGTTTCAAATCTATATAAATTGGTTAATGACTTAAATTAATTAAGATAAACAATGACTTTAAAAAAATAACGTGATAGCTTGAAATTAGTGATAGCAGATTTCGATTTTTTTTTCATATTTATTTTTTTATTAAAATTATATATGTAATTTCTAATGATTTCTTAATATTACTGCAACATATTTAAGATCTGTTTCTGACCTGTATTTTAATAAAGCGAGAAAAGAATGATATTTATTACGTGCTCTGACGAATACTGAAATAAATCGTCATTTTACATTTTTTCGAACTGCTTTAAGAATTGATATACGATGGAAAAAATATATAAATTTCTAAGAATATAAATGCAATGCAATTTTTCAAAGAAATACTGCAAATATGTAGGGAAAGAAAGTAGCTCAATTTTGAAGGTCAGATTGAAATCGTGATATGTACCTTGTTAGAGAGCCTTTACAGGGAAAACTGCCTCTTTGTGCTCCCCTCATCTTTTTCACGTCTTTTGCATACCATTCTTTCCTTTTATTCCTTGTCTCCCTGGGTTTGTTATTTGTTACTGAGTGCACATATAGTTCGGTGATATTGCGTGCTAAAAACGAAACAGAGCCACTTCGCGACGGATTTTTCTCGAGAACTGTTTTCATCGGGGACATAACATGCAAATATTTCTGATTTTCATGCTTCGCACGAAATCAAATCTCTTTATAAAAGGATCTTTGAAATGGCGAAATATGGATGGTTTAGCAAAGTGAATATAAGGCATCTTGGGATAACAATTGACATTCCGGATGTTGACATTTCTAAAAAGATAAAATTGCGTTGAATTTCTAACAAAAGTAAAAGATATTGTAGCTAAGGATATGTTTAGTTCGTCATTATCTAGTGGAATTTTATTTCTGCTCTCAAGCGAAGGATTTAAAAGAAAATATTTCGACAAAGGATTTTTTTTCAAAAAAATAAAACAGAGCTTATAGGTGAATCAGAAAGTTGAAAACGAAACGTTTTACACAAACATCATACGGTTTCTACTTCAATATAGCCAAGTAAATTGTCCTCGTGGTGTTGTGATGAAATTTTGTCCTTAAACTAATTATTTATGAATAAAATTAAAACTTTATAAACACGACACGCAAAAGTAAAAATAACTGATGGAATCTTATTCCCGCTCTCAAGCGAAAGATTTTAAAAAAGACATTTCGACAGACGATATTTTTAAAAAAAGATAAATAAAATAGAGCTTATAGATGAATCAGAAAGTTGAAAACAAAACATATTGGATGGACGTCATACGGTTGCTATGGTAACATATCAAAGGAGACTGTTCTCGTGATATTGCGATGGAATTTTCTTCTTGAAATAATTAATTATAAATAAAATTAAAATTTTATAAACATGATAGAAATAAGTAAAAATAACTGAAATGCTATAAAACTTTATGTATTTAAAAGAATGTGATTACAGTGTTAATAGATGTAATATGATGTTACAGAAACAATTATTACAGATTTTAAGAATGCAATATTTTTGCAAATAAAGTTTCAAAATTTTTTTTAAAAAAAAGGCAAAAAAGTTTCAAATAAATGCAAAAAAATGTTTAAAAAAATTTTTGTTTTTAGAAAATAGTGATTTTTTATCCATGCCTATAAACTTTTACCAACAGAAAAAAGGATATGAAATATATTCAAGAATTCAAATTTAAGAATGATTTTTGCCATTTAAAAAAGAAATTATTTTCTTTTCTATTATCAAACCTTATACAGCAAAGTTTCCAAGCTCTTAAAAAACTTTATATGACCCACTTTTTAAAAACTGTCATGTCAAGACTTCAGGAAAGTTTCTGCAGCTCTTCACCGACCATGGACCCTAGAAACATAAACCACCCTTCGTTCAAAAGTTTATATACAGAGAGCAAGATAGATATATAGAGAGCTACTTATCTTATGAATAAGATAATTAGAGTAATTTTGTTTTGATTTTAACTGGCTTGGACATGCTGTTAGAAATGTAAAAACTTCGGATGATTTCGTAAATAGAGCATCTAGCTCTAAGGGGGTAGAAATGGGTTGAAATTTTCATTTTTCACTATAACTTTCTTTATTGAAGACAAAAAAATAATTGAATTTAGCCAAATTAGCGCCACATTAAGACAAACAACTTTTGTATTTAGTTTTTTGATAACTGCAATATCTTAGAAGTTAGGGGCTAAAAAGGGATTTTCAAGCCCTAATTTCGACTGTTTCTAACATCAGCAATTTATGTTGCCAGTTTTGAAAAAGAAAATGAAACAAAGCTTTTACTTTCCTTTCTTTTCCGTAGTTCGAAATTGTTTAAATACACAAGGAATAAACAATTTTAATACAGGGAGACGGACGGGGGGGGGGTAATTTGAGGGTATACAAGAACGTTTTCGAAAGATCATTCCCCTTGGTTTTTGCCTAAGGATTGAAAAAAAGGAATTTGAAAATAATAATTTAATCTTTCTTCGCATTCCAGCTTGCCGAGAGGATTTTTTTATTTTCACGAATACAGACAGCATTTAAGCACTTGATACCACATAGAAAAAGAAAATCGAGTATTATGCTTTTTGAACGCTATTTAATCAACCGATCGGAATCAACATTTGACACAAAACTACAATTTTAGTAACACGATCATATACTAAGTTTATTTTATAAAAAATGTTGGGTTTCTTTAGCTGTCACGCTTACATTCGTCTAAAGTAAGTTAAATAGATTTGGTTCCAAATTTGATAGACAGACACTTTAGATGTTACATTTATGTACCAAACTTTATCCATCTAGCTTTTTACGTTTTGCAGTTAATTTGTTCACAGTCAGCTAGTCAGACTTCATATGAATACATTTCGTCAAGATTTGATAGATATTCGTAAATTTGGAGTAAAGATTACATACCAAATTTCATTTATCTAGTTCAAAGCATTTTTGAGTTTTGTTCACTGACAGACATAATTCCAAAAAATATGATTTTAGGACTTTAGAAGGTCTGAAATTCTGAGATTCATCAAAAACTCGAGTTCGATTTTTTTTCTCGATTTCAATTATTCAATATTTTGTATATAAGAAAATAAAATAAATAAATAAAAGTTTAAATAAACAGCAAAGGTTTAGTAATTATTTAATAATTCAGTTTTAAATTAATTTTAGTCTGGATTAATCTTCAAAAACATGGCGGATATTTCTTTAGTATACGTCGGTCTCGATTTCATCTAATCAGCTTAATAGCAGATTAAACCAGTGGGTGTTGTCCTCCCAAAACTTTATCGCACACTTTAATAAATTTGTTATGCCAAAAAGCATTTTACATAACAATGGCGTACAATAGCTATTAAGTAATTTTTGGCGTGAATCTAGCATTTTTACTGAATTTATCGTATCATCCTTGGCAAGTTATTTGTTGAGTAATCACTGGTATGCGTTAATGGTATCTAAGTATCGAATTTGTGTTTTAGACACGTTTTTCCCAACCGATTGAAACGAAGATTTGACACTTCATTTTGTGACTTCACTTATAGTCACAAAATTCCATACCAATATTTGATATATTTAAGTCATTCCGTTTTTGAATTATTGCGTTCACATGTTTCTGAAAATACCGACAGACAGACAGTTAACCCTTTGACTATCAACGGGACATAAACTAATCCCACTAACCTTTCAAATACATCTTAAATAGTTCTAAATAAAAGTACAGTAGACTCCCGATTATCCGTGCCTGCCGCACTAGTTTTTTTTTTTTTTTTTTGCTTCCAAGCAAAGAGAAAATGTTTCCAAAGCAAGAAGCAAACACAAATGACTGATTTCTTCAAAAAGGTGCAGTTTTACAGTTATGCTTTTGTAATTACATAATACATTACAGTATTAAAACAGTACATATGTATTAATTTTTCTGATCCTTACTGTGTATCCTTGATGCCTCTCGTAAGTACAAAGCACTTTTCTGTTTTCATTAACAAAATGCATTTTAGGTTAGTTTTGAGTGATATACTAAGATATTAAGCGTTAGTTAAACATTTCCTGCTGTTTATTTTCGTTTTATTGTACATAAAACGATTTTTCAAAGTTGAAATGACTTTTTTCTCTTCTGCTATACCCGTTTTTAGCTTTTTTCGGATTATCCGCGATTTTTGTTATCCGCGGCGGCCGCGCCACCCAATTCCGCGGATAATCGGGAGTGTACTGTAGTTGTTTTGGTGGGGGGAGGGAGTGTGTATTTGGCCATGAAGTCCTAGCCAAAGGGCTGGGCCGCGGTGGCCAGTTGGTAAAGTCTCGGCCTCGGAACGGGAGGGTTTCAGGTTCGAGACCCGATTCCACCGAAGAACCGTCGTGTAAGGGGGTCTGTTGCACGTTAAATCCGTCATGACCAAACGTCCTCCCGCTGGTGTGGTGTGGAGAGGGGGTGCAAGCTCAGGTGTCGTTCTCGTCATCTGACCATGGTTCAAAATTACAAGGTCCGTCCCAAAAATAGCCCTAGTGTTGCTTCAAAACGGGACGTTAATATAACTAAACTAAACTAAACCTAGCTAAGGGGTGAAATATTTGAAATAAAAAAAAAACGAACAGATTTGTTTAATACCGAAGCTATTATCTTCATTTTCCACACGATTGCAAAGAAAAAGATTTTAAAAAATTGATAGTCAAAAGATTAACCCATAGCTGTTGGTTTATTTCAAAATGTCATAGATGTTAAATCTATGAACCGAATTTTATCTATCTAGCTCTCTTCGTTTAGCAATTTTCGTGTTAACTTATATTCGAATAGCCCGACAGACGGTCTTCCTCTGAAAGGATTTTATTCAAAATTTGACAGAAATCTACAAACTTGGTTTAAAGACCATATACCACATTTCAACCGTCTAGGCCGAAGCGTTTTTGAGTTATTTTTGTCACTGACAGACGGATATTTTCTAAAAATATGTTTTTTTTTAACCTGGGAAATTCGCAAAATCTCGGAATTTTTCGACGTTTGCTATATTTTTTCTACACTACGTGTAAGGGGAGGTAAAAAAAACCCAGCAAAAGTTTAATAATTATTTAATAATTCAGTTTTAAATTAATTTCATTCTAAACTAATCCTCAAAATCCGAGTGGATTTCTTCAGTATTCGTAGGTCACGACTCGACCTAATCAGCTTAATGGCAAATAAAAAAAGGAGCTCCGTAGGCGGGACGATCTCTGCTCCCTGCCCCTCCCGCTTTACTCTGGAGGATTCAACGAAAATTTAAAAAAGAGAAAGAGTGATAAGAATTTTAAAATTTATTAATTTTATTCATTTTTATTTTTCGTATTTCAATAGTAAAATAAAATATTTATTCTGAGAGCTAGAAAAATGCGACAATAATTAGATAATACAAGCATAATGGATTTAATGAATTATTCTTGCATTCTGAGTTTCAGAATTTCAGTTGCTTCAATGTTTTGCTTTTTCTCCTGATTGTTACACTTTCAGATGACATAATTTTTATTAATTTTTTTTCATTGCTATGTGTTTTTGGGCCGATAAATTCGCTTTTAAGTTTTAATATGTATCTTTTTTATATATATATTTCGATTTTAATCATTTGTTTGGCGCTATATGGCCAAATATGGCTCTCTTGCATCAATAAACCACAAAAAAACAAAAAAAAAACAATTCAGAATTATTTTTCAACACAGGTATTGTCATATTAAAGTTCCAAATGACGAAAAGCAAGCTAAACAAAATATTCGAAATTTGATGTTACAACTGCAACTTCTAGTGGTATAAAAATCATTCGCTATACATAGAGTTGCTATACCGAAAACGAATTTACTATATTGGATGGCAAAAGGCTTCAAAATAGTTTTACGGATGTAGTTTCATATAAAATCCGCTACTGCATTCTAGGTATTAAGACAAGAGTTAAAATATGGTGAATATAAAAAAGAGATTATATATAGCATAAGTTTTCAATTTTTGTTTTTTTAAGAAGGGAACAAGGGTTTCAATGGGTAATTTATATTCAACAACAATGCAACGCGTTTAATAAAAAATTATTTTATCAAACCTTTTTTTTTTTGGTCATTTTTCTCCATTATGTATATTTTTTTAACAAAACCAAATTAAACAATTCCTCTTAAAATACAATGGAAAATTGACGCAAATATGAATTCGGACAATGCCATTTAGTAAATTATTCTTTATTAATTTACAAACTAAACTTTAAGAACATTAAAGATTATCTATTGTGAGGTATTTATCATCTAGTAAATTATTCTTTTATTTATAGACTAAATAAAAGTGTACGAACATTAAAGAAAATCGATTGTGATATATTTGTCATATAGTAAATAATTCAGTAATTTTTATAAACTAAATAAAATTCAGATTGTTACAGATAATCTATTGTGATATATTTATTGTCTAACAAATTATTCAGTATTTATTTATAAACTAAATAAATTTTTTAGTAGATTAAAGATAATCTGCAGTGAGATATTTATTGTCTAATAAATTATTTTTTAGTATTTATTTATAAACTAAATAAAAATTTGAGGAGATTAAAAATATTCTGTTGTGAGATATTTATTGTCTAATAAATTATTCAGTATTTATTTATAAACAAAATAAAAAATTTTAGATGATTAAAGATAATATGTTGTGTTAAAGATAATTTTAGATGATTAAAGATAATCTGTTCGATATTCAATAACTAGTAAATTATTCAGTATCTGGTAAATTATTTTGGTAATTTATATTCAATATCTGGTAAATTATTTTGGTAATTTATATTCAATATCTGGTAAATTATTCAGTATTTATTTATAAACTAAATAAAAATTTTAGAAGATTAAAGATAATCGGCTGTGAGAAATTTATCATCTGGTAAATTATTCAATATTTATTTATAAACTAAATGAATTTTTAGAATATTAAAGGTAATCTATTCTGAGATATTTATTATCTTGTAAATTATTAATTTATTATTAAACTAAATAAAAATGTAAGAATATTAAATAATCTCTTGTGATATATTTCATACATTTGAAGCAAACACGAATTTAAAAAATGTTTTTACGGTTAATCCAAGCTGATGGTGATGTGGGGGGAGGTACACCCTCAATTTGAACCAAACGTTGCAAACGCATTCCTTAATAGGACTAACTTCCCATAAAGAACGAAATGGTTGAAAGTTTTAAAAAGGCATTGATATTAAGCATGTTCTTAATTTAAAACAAGTCCTTATATAGTGGACTATAGAGAACTTTTATACATTTTTCGATGACTTCTTTATTTGAAATATTTAAATATATTTTCAGTAAAATTTATTTGAATTAAAATGACAATAATTTTCTCATTTCGAATTTTGCAAGTTATGATTTCAGTTTAAAACTTCTAACTTTCTGCTGTAACACACTATACAATAAATAATAAACTCGATTTTAGCTGTCACTATAAATAGTGTTTGTTATAAATTAAGTTTACTCAAAATTTTTAATTCTTATTCTTTAGACAACTTTTCAGTAGTGTAACGACGGAGGAGGGGGGGGGGCAGAAGACTATACAGATGAAACATAAATGTGCTTGGGTTTTGATAGTCTGGGAGACTATCAAAGCCCCAGAAATAATATTTGCCAGGCGCCAGTTACCCTTGCTAAACCACTGAAAACGTCTGTGGCGAAATATTCATATATTACGCTTAAATGTTCCCTGTCTATGTAACCGTCTGCTATTTTTCTTTTCCTATAGAAACATTAAGCATCTTCGACTTTTTATTTACTTTTTTAAAATGCACTGTTTAAATTTAAAGTATTTTACAAAATACCCTAGAAATTATTTGGTTTTGCAATAAAATAATTTTTTACATTTTCATATTATATACTAGCAGAATCCGCGTGGCATTGAGAGTAACATAATGAATATCAGCGATATCAAAATTCCAATAATATGAAATAAAGTATGAAAGCGAAGTAAAGATAGTAATAATGATTTTACATGTTTGTTTTTCTTTGTGAAAATAATTGTACCGCTTCGTAAAAAATCGAAAGAAAAAAAATAATAATAACAGAATGAAAGGATCTAAAGAAGAGAAAAAGAGAGAATGATTTTAGAATTGTTGCAAATAATATTATTAGAAGTGAAATTATATACAATTTCTTTTTATGAACTGCTGACGATAAAACTCTAAAAAAAATAACAGAAAATGAAGTTGCTCTATAAAAGAGAGAAAGAAGCAGTGAAATTAGAGAGTAAGTTTGCAAATAATGCTAGTAGAATTTAAATGATATAAAAATAAATTCCATTAACAGCAGACAATAAAAATTGAAATAAATAACTAAAAAATGAAGAAGTTCCAAAAGAGAGAGAGAGATATATATATATATAATGAAATTAGAATGTTTATCGCAAACGGTGCACTTAGATTTTAAATTATATAAAAACAACCTTCGTGGCTTTTTATTTCAGAATTTGACTCCTTAAAAAATCATCGAAGAAATGAAACACCGTCGATCTTCGTAATCTAGCTGCCGATCTGTTTTTCTGCTTTGGATCAACAAAGAAAATTTTTTATCGAATTAGAAAAAAAAATACTAAAAATCAGTGAAAAAGTATTTTGATCGTTTTTATTTTAAATTAGAGAGAAATATTCGAATAATAACTAGCAAAAACTGGAAAAAAAAATTAAGGAATTAGAATGTTGGATGTAGGAATTTTAGTTTCAATTTTTATATTTTTTCTAGAAAAGCATTAAATTTTCATGCATTTTTCGTAATTCAGAAACTTGTGTGTAAAATATATTTCTTAAGAGCAACAACTGATTTTTTTTCAATAAGTCACAGGATTTTTCTACAATCATTAAAATTACAAACAATACAAAATCTATATCTATACTTATAATAAAGCTCAATGTGTGTGTGTGTGTGTGTGTGTGTGTGTGTGTGTGTTGGCGCTCTACAGGCCAGGTCATTTGATATACAGCTATCAAATTTAATACATGTATACCTTAGAGGTCGGGAATGTGCACCTGGGGTCACTTTTTTTGAAATTTTAATTAGAATTTTAATTATTAATTAAAAACTAACTTTCCCGCCAAAAAAATCTTCCATTTTCCCCACCGCCAACTTTTCCGCCAAAAAAATCTTTCATTTTTACCACCGCCAAACGAGAAAGTCTTCAGTTGTTTTTTTCTCCCAACAGTAATAAGGCTAGGGTTAATATTTTTCGGCGGATTATTTCAAACGATTCTGTTTATTTTCTTAATGTTTTATGCTTTTAAAATTAAACATTGTTAATTAATCCATGTTTCAGATTCATTCTGAAGTACTTTTGAATTAAAATAACACAGAATAAAGGAAATTAAAAATGTATAATCTGCATAGCGTTACCCCAACTGGCGTAGAAAAATTCACGCATTTGCGTTAACGTAACTGGCGAGGAAAATTCACGCATGCGCATTATGTTCTGACTGTTGCCATGACAACCAACGAATGATTTAAATTATTTTTAGGTTAGTTGCATGCTTTTGTAAGTAAATTGTATTTATGTTAGTTATATATTTTTATATATGCTTATAGTTTTAAGTACATCGTTTTTTGAAGTACTTTTTTTAAACCTGTGTTCGACCGATTATTTTAAACGATTCGTTTTATTTTCTTAGTGTTTGATTAAAATGAAACATTGTTAATTAATCGATCTGTTCATGATGAATTTCAGAAAATTTTGTTGACAAAGTCTTGAGATATTACATAAATTAAAAAAGATATTCTTTAGTGCCCATAAAGTTTAAACGCTCAGTGACTCTGTTATCAGTAATCATATTATAAAAAAATGCTTTGTTTCAGTAAGAAATATTATGATATTAATTGCAGATTAATTCTTTCCACTTTAATTTAAAGTATAAATTCTACGGGAGCTAACAGAAAATTAGAGAGATAATATTACGTTATGACTGAAGGCATTTATAATATTATGAGTGAATTATATGGCTATCAAAATTAGAAGTTTTTAAATATTTTGATGAAGAATCTATTAAAGTAGCGTAAAATATTTAATTATTAAAATTTAAACGAACATTAAGATTGGTGAACCGGCTGGTCGCCAAAGGCGGCTAGTTTATAATAAAGCTCAATGTGTGTGTGTGTGTGTGTGTGTGTGTGTGTGTGTGTTGGCGCTCTACAGGCCAGACCGTTTGACATACAGCTACCAAATTTGGTACATGTATACCTTGGAGGTTGGGAATGTGCACCTGGGATTTCTTTTTTCTAATTTTTAATTAGAATTTTAATTATTAATTAAAAACTAACTTCTCCGCCAAAAAAATCTTTCATTTTTACCACCGCCAAACGAGAAAGTCTTCAGTTGTTTTTTTCTCCCAACAGTAATGAGGCTAGGGTTAATATTTTTCGGCGGATTATTTCAAACGATTCTGTTTATTTTCTTAATGTTTTATGCTTTTAAAATTAAACATTGTTAATTAATCCATGTTTCAGATTCATTCTGAAGTACTTTTGAATTAAAATAACACAGAATAAAGGAAATTAAAAATGTATAATCTGCATAGCGTTACCCCAACTGGCGTAGAAAAATTCACGCATTTGCGTTAACGTAACTGGCGAGGAAAATTCACGCATGCGCATTATGTTCTGACTGTTGCCATGACAACCAACGAATGATTTAAATTATTTTTAGGTTAGTTGCATGCTTTTGTAAGTAAATTGTATTTATGTTAGTTATATATTTTTATATATGCTTATAGTTTTAAGTACATCGTTTTTTGAAGTACTTTTTTTAAACCTGTGTTCGACCGATTATTTTAAACGATTCGTTTTATTTTCTTAGTGTTTGATTAAAATGAAACATTGTTAATTAATCGATCTGTTCATGATGAATTTCAGAAAATTTTGTTGACAAAGTCTTGAGATATTACATAAATTAAAAAAGATATTCTTTAGTGCCCATAAAGTTTAAACGCTCAGTGACTCTGTTATCAGTAATCATATTATAAAAAAATGCTTTGTTTCAGTAAGAAATATTATGATATTAATTGCAGATTAATTCTTTCCACTTTAATTTAAAGTATAAATTCTACGGGAGCTAACAGAAAATTAGAGAGATAATATTACGTTATGACTGAAGGCATTTATAATATTATGAGTGAATTATATGGCTATCAAAATTAGAAGTTTTTAAATATTTTGATGAAGAATCTATTAAAGTAGCGTAAAATATTTAATTATTAAAATTTAAACGAACATTAAGATTGGTGAACCGGCTGGTCGCCAAAGGCGGCTAGTTTATAATAAAGCTCAATGTGTGTGTGTGTGTGTGTGTGTGTGTGTGTTGGCGCTCTACAGGCCAGACCGTTTGACATACAGCTACCAAATTTGGTACATGTATACCTTGGAGGTTGGGAATGTGCACCTGGGATTTCTTTTTTCTAATTTTTAATTAGAATTTTAATTATTAATTAAAAACTAACTTCTCCGCCAAAAAAATCTTCCATTTTCCCCACCGCCAACTTTTCCGCCAAAAAAATCTTCCACTTTCCCCAGCGCCAAACGAGAAAGGCTTCAGTTTTTTTTTCTCCCAACAGTAATGAGGCTAGGGTTAAAATTTTTCGGCGGATTAATTCAATCGGTTCTGTTTATTTTCTTAATGTTTGATGCATTTAAAATTAAACATTGTTAATGAATCAATCTTTCAGATTCATTCTGAAGTACTTTTGAATCAAAATAAAACAGAATAAAGGAAATTAAAAATTTCTAATCCGCATAGCGTTACCCCAACTGGCGTAGAAAAAAACACGTATTTGCGTTATGCAACCGGCGAAGAAAATTCACGCATGCGCATTCTGTTCTGATTGTTGCCATGACAACGTTATCAATGGATGATTTAAATTATTTTTGGATTAGTGGCATGCTTTTGTAAGTAAATTGTATTTATGTTAGTTATATATTTTTTGTATATGCTTATAGTTTTAAGTACATCGTTTTTTAAGTAGTTTTTTTAAAACCTGTTTTCAACCGTTTATTTTAAACGATTCGTTTTATTTTCTTAGTGTTTGATGCATTTAAATTTAAACATTGTTAATTAATCGATCTGCTCATAATGAATCTAAGAAAATTTTGTTGACCAACTCTTGAGATATTACATAAATTAAAAAAGATATTCTTTAGTGCCCATAAAGTTTAAACGCTGAGTGACTCTATTTTCAGTAATCAGATTATAAAAAAAGCTTTGTTTCAGTAAAAAATATTATTATATTAATTGAAGATTAATTCTTTCCACTTTAATTTAAAGCATAAATTCTACGGGTGCTAACAGAAAAATAGAGAGATACATATTACGTTATGACTGAAGGGGTTTATAATATTATGAATGAATTATATGACAATCAAAATTTGAAGTTTTAAAATATTTTGATGAAGAAGCTATTAAAGTAGAAATTGCATAAAATATTTAATTATTAAAATTTTAACGAACATTAAGATTGGCGAACCGGCTGGTCGCCAAAGGCGGCTAGTATTAAATAAAAATGTTCTACATCAAATTTTAAAATCTAGTATTAGAGATGCATTGAATCATCATTGCGATTATCTATGCCCCAAATTTCACTGTTTTAATTATGACAGATTTATGCATAAACTTCAGAGAAACATACTGGCTTTATGAGTATAGATGTGCCTTCATCAAACTCTAATATATTTGTAATCGTATTTTTCAAAATTATCATTTATAAATGTTATATATCAATACAAAAACGACATGGAATCCATAAAACCTCAAGTATTTCGTGAAATCATGGTTAATATGACTCCTGAAATCTAATTAGAGAGAAAATTATTCATTTAAAAAATTTAAAAAAGTAAAAAAAAAAAAAACTTTACAAAATTATATAAACTATGCTTATCGAAATCAGCAAGGCTTGCATATTTACGTTATTGTTTTGCTTACAGCACTTTACAAGCCCACTGAGAGCGATTAAGCCGAGTAAACGTCTCTTGTTTTTCCAGTAGTTCCAATTAGAGCCAAGAGTACGACTTAGCTATTTCATGTGTCACATTCGCTTGCACAACCCCTTTTTACAAAGAGGCACATTCATACACCTCACAGAAAAAACACAGAAGAAATGCCTGATCAACCATGCCCGACTCGGGGCTCGAACCCGCGACTCCTAGATCACCCCTATGCCAAGACGACGGCTGGACATTTATAGAAAATCTATGTGAATATTTTATCGACAGAAAAAAAATTGATAAAATAAATTTCCAGTATGAATATTAAAATATTTATGATATATAAATTTAATACATAAATTTTCTCTATATAAATATATATATATATATTATTTATAAATATATATTTAAAAAAGTATAATTTTATATAAATTATATATTTTTTAATATATAAAAATAATATATAAATTTTTCTTTATAAATTTTTTGGATTGAAAAAAGTGCAGGTGCAATAAAAAGTGATACTCAAAAAACAAACCTACGACGATGTTTTTTAGAAGGGGGAAAAAAAGTATAACGTACCGAAAACCACAGTATACAAATGATTCGTTTATTCGGTTAGAGCATAAACTAAACTAATATTTATTTAACATTTTGCTACAGAATTTGTAAATTTAATTGTCTGTTGAAAATACAGACGATCGGAAATTCAGAAACACATATATTATTTCAAAATAAATACCTTATTTATCATTAAATGGTTAAATAAACTCACTTCTAACGATTTTATTAACATTTTGGTCTATTTTTGATACAGTAACCTTTCATCGCAGAATTCTCAACCAGTTTAATCGCCTGCTTTCAAAATCGCCGTTAATAACGGCTTAGCAAATATAAAAATAATATATTTTTCAACCGATAGGTGGCGCCACAGAGGTGAAAAACATCATTCGAAATGCATTTCCATCAATCAATATCCAGCCAAAGGAGAGATTGGATTCAAATCTCTTGCGCTTTTTCCTTCGGCAGTTGCAAAACTTATTTTATGTGCGCAACTTCAGAAGAAGAGAATGCAAATAAAAAGGTAAAGCCCATCCAGCGTTGAGCCGGCCGGTTATTTTATAGATCCGAGACAACGTTACCAGAGATCTGAACGGTCTCTTGTATGCAGAAAAAAGCGCATTTCTATCTTTTTTAAGGGGGAAAAAAACTTCTCAGATATAAGGAAGGAATGTGGGGGAGGGGGGGGGGGGTGCTTATTCAGAATAGAGAAATTTTTCGGGAGTGGGCTTTCTCTCCGGATGCTGTATGCCGGTTTCAGTGAGTAAAAGTACGTAATGGATGTAGGCGGGCAGTTTTATTCAACCGGAACATGATCGTGCTTATTTGTCTTCTATTCTGTTACTTCTGTTGTTTTGTATCCAGTGCAAGATCTTCCGCGCTTCTTTCGGATGCACTGCTTTCTCCAGGGTATATTTTTCTATTTGCTAGGAATGTTTCTAGGGAATTTTTGTTACTTCTGCCTTCTCATTTTTTTTAAAGCTGTGCTGCACCGATTGAAAATATTATTTATTTTCTTCTTCTTTTTTTTTTCTTTTCTTTTTGCTTTATTTATTACAATGATGATTGTAGTCTGGAATCCGACTTTTCCCTTTCTCATTTTCAAATGTTTGGAATAGAGAGTCAAGAGAATGTCGTCTTAGAGCAATATAATTATTCAAAGGTCAAATAAGCTAGAAATTTTTAAAAATATACAAAATTCAATCTAGAGATTTAATTTTCTGTCTAGCTGTTCAGATTGCGAGAACGAGAAATCAATTGCAATAGCCATTAAATTACTATTACTTCTGATACAAAATGGATAGCAATGTTAACATCATTCCTTCTTATCAATGTTGGATTTTAAACTAGGTGGACTAGGCCTAGGGCCACTAGGAAGAGAGGGGTCAACAAGTAAGGGAATTAAAAATGCTATATTTTTATTCGATGTCGCTACTAGCATTCTTTATTAGCGGTGGCGGATTTCCAAGCAGGTAGATTAGGCATTTGCTTAGAGGTACTAGACTGAGAGGTAGCCACAAGCAAGTTCGGCTGAAAACTTTATTTTCGATGTTGCCAAATGAATACTGTTACGAAATTTCCGGGTTCGTTTGGATAGTGGAAGTTATATGGTGTGGAGAACGCTCATTCAGCAGTAAAAAAGTAAAACAACGACGTTTATTTACACGGAAACAGGACAGGACAGCACAAAGACGACAACTATTTACAGCATAAAAGACGATTATCTTCAGCCGAGATGTGACACAGCAGCACACAACAAGACTCCACTGCAGACAGTAGCGCACAGCTTAGTTCAGCACAAGCTTGACTCCGTCGCTGCTCTGCTAATCTCTGGAAGATCCGTTGTTTACCGTCGACTCCGACTACTGTACCACTGCTACTACACGGCAGCTGCAGACTGCCTCCTTTTATAGGTCTCAGGAGGCGGGGCTAGAAGCCTCTCAACCAATCAGGAACGTTCGAGGCGTATCTCGGTTCCTAATGGACAGATCGAGAAAATTCTCGATGTTTCGGATATAATCTATTTTGGCGCCAAAGTCGCCAAATTCGTCGCAAAGTTTGTCGCCAAGCTCTGGGATCTCCGACGCGACACCCGGGCTCCGTCCAATACAGATGACTGTAAAACGGTCTTTCTGATGATGGAACCAACTATGCTGGGAAGCAGCATTACAGATTCATAACAATACATTTGCAATACAATCAAATTCTATGAATGATAATATTAATACTTAACATTCTGTGAATAGAATAATACTAACACATAACATTCTGTGAATAGAATAATACTAACACATAACATTCTGTGAATAGGTCAATACTAAAATGTCATCAAACATAATTGGTAAGTTCTTGTCTGTTTCACGACGTTTACTTAGATATTAAAATAATAATAAATACCGAACTTCTACTTTAATAATTTGTATTCAGCCATGAATGCTGAAAAGCCCGAAATCATAATAGGGAAAAACACACACACACACACAGATTTTTCACAAAGTTAATAAAATAAAAAAGATTAACTTAAATCATGAATATGTTAAAAATGTGAGACTTAATTGATCATCTTATTAAACAATGTAATGCTCCCTATCTAAGGTTTCAAAATATCTAAAACCAACACTACCTCTTACTAGAAAATATTGTTCGATATTCTGAATGCTAGAAAATATTGTGAAGATACCATAACAGAGTTTTTAGTATTATATGCCAGCAAACCTGAGTTACAACTTTTTTCAAGACATATGAAAGTCGTCGTATATCCAAAACAGTAACCAACCCTTTTAAAGATTTCAATATCGTGGTCTATCCCTTAAAGAATATCTCGAATATTTTGGTAGCAACCTTTGACTAATCCCCCCCCCCCCGCCTAGAATGGATTACCCGAATTCAAGTTTTGTGATTTTAATTTCCAAATGAAAAGTAACCATTTCGAGGTATTTGTTGCTAAATGATTAATGATTTGCTAGGTGATTCTTAAAGGAAAAGAGCACTCTATCCCAGCTATCAGCAGATAAAATTGTTTCCTTTGCTAAGTCCTGAATTATTGCATTTATATTCATAAGGAAGTGCGGACAAACAGGCCTCCTCTGAATGCACTTAATACAAAATTTAATACAAATCATACATTCAGTATCAAGATCACATGCCAAATTTCATCCATCTAGCTTAAAGCGATTTTGAGTTAACGTGTTCACAGACAGAGAACCATAATTACAAAAATGTGCTATTCAGACTCAATGAAGCCTCGTCAAAAACTCGAGTTCGAATTTTTTATTAATTCTTTTCTTATATATATTGTATACAAAAAAAAAATGAAACCTATCTAAATGTCAAAACTGACTTTATTTAAATTTGCTTAATGTTTCAAAAAACGAAGAAATCTTTTTCATATAAATAAATAAAATATTTTGATCCCTAGCATATAATAATACATTTCGACCATATTTCCTTGAAAAGTGTGAGATTCCTATTATATAATTAGCCGCCTTTGGCTACCAGCTTGTTAGACCAGATTATTGACATTTTAAACAATTAATATGAAATAGACAAGTCATAGCCTATCTGGCGACGGTTGTTTCTATTTTGATACTTGACAAAATTTCTTTTTGGTGTCTGTTCCTTGATCTATTTTACACTTTGTTTTCTCTGATTGAATGGAATGCATCATTCTCCAAAGCATTTCTAATAATATTTTGAAATTCAAACAATTAGTAAAGAACTGAATTAAATGCAGCAGTTAAAAGATTCTGTGAAGCAATCTGATTTTTCTTTTTTTTTACACACATTCAGTTGTTGTTATCTATACTTATAATAAAACTCAATGTGTGTATGTGTGTGTGTGTTGGCGCTCTACAGGCCAGACCGTTTGACCTACAGCTACCAAATTTGGTACATGTAAACCTTGGAGGTCGGGAATGTGCACCTGGGGTACATTTTTGAATTTTTAATTAGAATTTTAATTATAAATTAAAATTCTAACTTTCCTGCCAAAAAATTCTTTTCATTTTCCCCACCGCCAAATGATTAAGGCTTCAGTTTTTTTCCCCAAGCTAATGAGGCTAGGCTTAACATTTTTCGGCCGATTATTTCAAACCATTCTGTTTATTTTCTTAATGTTTTATGCATTTAAAATTAAATATTGTTAGTGAATCGATCTTTCAGATTCATTCTGAAGTACTTTTGAATTACAATAAATCAGAATAAAGGATATTAAAAATTTCTAATCTGCATAGCGTTACCCCAACTGACGTAGAAAAATTCACGCATTTGCGTTACCGTAACTGGCGATGAAAATTTACGCATGCGCATTGTGTTCTGATTGTTGACAACTACTTTCAACGGATGCGGACTAAATTTAAATTATTTTAAGGTTAGTTGTATGCTTTTATAATTAAATTGTATTTATATTAGTTATATATTTTTTGTATATGCTTATAGTTTTAAGAACATCATTTTTTAAGTAGTTTTTTTTTAACCTGTTTTCGACCGATTATTTTAAACGATTCTATTTATTTTCTTAATGTTTGATGCATTTAAAATTTAACATTGTTTAACAAATTTAACAAAATCGATTTGCTCACGATGAATGAGAAAATTTTGTTGACAAATTCTTGAGATATTACATAAGAAACATAAGAAAGAAAGAAATAAGAAAATAAGAAAGAAAGAAAATATTATTATATTAATTGAAGAATAAGAATTATAAGAAAAGCATTACTATATTAATTGTTGATTAATCATTTCCACTTTAAATTAAAGAATAAATTCTACGGGAGTTAACAGAAAATGAGAGAGATACATATAACGTCATGACTGGAGGCCTTTATAACATTATGACAATCAAAATTTTAAGTTTTAAAATATTTTGATGAAGAAGCTATTAAAGTAGGAATTGCATAAAATATTTAATTATTAAAATTTTAACGAACATTAACATTGGCGAACCGGCTGGTCGCCAAAGACGGCTAGTTCAGTAATAAGCAATAGATTTCTATACCACGTACGTTAGCATTTTATAAAGTGTATCCCAATGTTAACGCAAGATTTGAATTTGCCACCACTCGTGCAGTTAAGTGTTAGCAACCCTATTAAAAAACCCCTTTTATAGCTAATAGTTTAGGGTTAGCAAAAATAGAGCGTTACATGACAGAACACCGTGTTAACGCAAAATTTGAATTAAACAAAAGACACGTTTTTTCCCCCTTTAAATTGTTATATTTTTATTGAATCGTAAAGTATACAGGTTAGGATTATGTATGGAATAACACATATGGCAAATGGCCTCTACGGTTTCGCTAGCACACACGTACTCTTCTGTAGAATTTTTTCCACACCCACTTTGCATACATGTGGCTGATTTTCGGTGATGCAGCGTGAATTTCTTTCCTCAATACACGCATACTTGTGGTCTTGATGGTATAGACCTTTAACTTCAGATAACTCCATAAAATAAAATCCAATCTCTGAGGCCAATTCTCAAATTTGCGAACTGTGGCAGCCTCACTTTCATTATTTTTGAAATATTGTTCAACAATGAAAACACGTTGTTCCATCGTATAATGATTCAATTTACTAACCCCAAACTATCAACTATCAAATGGCTTTTTAAATAGGGCTGCCAACACTTTACTGCACAAATTGTGACAAATTCAAATCCTGCATTAATTTTGGAGCACCCTTTATATATATATATATATATATATATATATATTATAAATTTTTATACATTATATAAATTCTTATTTATATAGATTATATGTGGTTTCGTACGAGTTCTAGAAATAGAATTACCTAAAATAGAAACCATTACATCAAGCATGTCTTTTTTTTTTTTTTTTTTTTTTTTACAACTTAAGCCGGTATTAAATAACAGAGCTTCATTTTTCTTTCACAGCCAGAGCTCGGATTTAAAACACAGAATCCGAGAATTCCTCCTACTTTCTTCAAAATAGGAATGCCAAGCTGTGGTTCTGACAAAGTCATTATTTTATTTTCACGCGACGGAGCCCCAGTTCCGTCTCTCTCATTTCGTATTTTTATGCTCCTACTTTCCCCCCCCCCCCCCCCCCAAGAAAAGTGAAGAAGAGTAAATAAGAAAAGGGAACAAGGAAGAAGAAGAAGAAGAATCCTGCGCGTCGTTTAGAGAATTTTAAAAGAATTTTCCTCGCCAAGAAGCCCGAACATCTTCTTTCTCTCTCTCTCTTTTTCTTGCATTTTATTTTACATTTATTTATTTCAATTCTCTCCGTGTCTTTTCCGGTGTGCTGCAGGAGAGACTGATTTTTATCTGGGGCTCTGATTTTTGGAGGGTGTGTTCGTGCCGGTGTTGCGAAGAGATAAAAAGTTTCTTGCCGCTTTTTATTTCGGCATTGATTTGATAAGAAGTGAGAGAAGAATTGGATTTTATATTTAATATTTCTTGGCTGGAGATTGTTTCACATTCTAATGGATCCGTTGATATTGGTTCAGTCTACTCCCCCCCCCCCCTTTTTTTTTCTTTCTCGGAACAGTGGGAAGGAAATTAGAAAATATGAGTCTGATTTAGTGAGAGAATGAGTTAGATAATATTCGAAAGAAAAATCTCAAAATGCTCGCCGACTAAATTGAGAAAAAAGTAAACTAGTTTCACCCAAAAAAAGTTTTTCAACGAATTAAAAATAAACAAAATGTGAGAAAAATATTACATTGAATAAAACAAATTTCAGGTTATTATGTTTGAATATGAATCTAAATGAATTTTGGAAGAAATAAGGAACGTAATATAAATTCATCGGAAATAATATAAATTCATTCTTAATTAAATCAATTTTATTCAATTCATTGTTCAAAATAATCCTTATAACAAACACCATAGATAGTATATACTATGATTATGGCCTAACAGTTAATTTCTAAAATGTTATTAATACACATAATTTTCCAGTTAGTAAAAAGTTTTAAATGACTGAAAAATTATAATTTAGAATGTTTCAGTCAATGAATGTACTACTGAAACCAGTGGAAGTGTCTTCCAAAAACTTTCTTGCATATTTTCTACTAACTTGTCATGCCAGAGAACGCCTTGTATTGCATTCGTTACGAAATATTAACACTTGTGGTGTGAATTCAGCATTTTTGTTGAAACTATCGTGTCATCCTTGGTGAATTCTTTGGCGATTAATACCTAGTATGCGGTTAACAGTATTCGAGACTCGAATTTGTGTTTTAGACATGCTTTTCGGAATCGAATGAAAGAAAGATTTGGCACAAAACTGCACTTGTAGTCACAAAATCCCATTCAAAATTTGATATGTTTAAGGCATTACGTTTTTGAATTACCGAATTTACCTGTTTCTGAAAATACAGGCCGATAGACAATCAACTCGTTGTTGGATTTGGCTCAAAATTTCATAGGTATCTATCTACACTATAGTCTATCTCTGTAATACGTATATGAAAAATGAAAAAAAATGGTGAAATCTGAATTTTTACACAGCCTCAAATCTAATTTGTCAGAGTTAATAAAATATTCTTGACACATCATTATTTTAAACAAAAAAACTTCCAATAATTAAAATTCTGCGACTAAAAGTAAATAAATTATGAAAATCTAAATTCCATTATTTCATGTCAATTAATTACCTCCTTAAGAAACAGCAGCTTGTTTATAGGTAGATCTTCCATGAGTTAAACATTGAAATAGTGTACAATAGTGATAACCAAGACTTCATAACTCGGTCATTTTTGGATTCAGAAAAATAGAACTTCTTTTAATTTAATGTAAGAGTATCCGGAATAGTTTATTAAATATTTCTTATAGAATTAGTGAATTGTATAAAAAATTTAGACTTCATAATTTTTCAACAATGTATTTATTGATTTAGAGAACATTATAAGTCTTTTAAGTCAATTAAAACATTTTTTCAGCTGTAACTACTTTGCTATGGTATGTCTATCTGTAATGGTTTAGAAATAAATAACCACGATTATAAAGGCATTAATTTTTTTGATGGAGTTAAAACAAACAGCTTTTATCCTTAATTAGCTAATTTACTAAGGATAAAAATATTTCCATGTCTAATATGTATGATATTAAAATTATTTTTGTATAATGTATTTATTATAATACATAAAATCCTTTTATAGTTTGAAACGTTTTTTAAAAAATTATAATTGAATACGCATGGAAGCCGACGATTTTTAAAAACCTCCGAAAGCTAATTTTCTAATTTTTCTTTATTACTTACTAGCCGCCTTTGGCGACCAGCCGGTTCGCCAATCTTAATGTTCGTTAAAATTTTAATAATGAAATATTTTATGCAATTTCTACTTTAATAGCTTCTTCATCAAAATATTTTAAAACTTCAAATTTTGATTATCATATAATTCATTCATAATATTATAAAGGCCTTCAGTCATAACGTAATATGTATCTCTCTCATTTTCTGTTAGCACCCGTAGAATTTATGCTTTAAATTAAAGTGGAAAGAATTTATCTTCAATTAATATAATAATATTTTTTACTTCAACAAAGCATTTTTTTATAATCTGATTACTGAAAATAGAGTCACTCAGCGTTTAAACTTTATGAGCACTAAAGAATATCTTTTTCAATTTATGTAATATCTCAAGAGTTGGTCAACAAAATTTTTTTAGATTCATTATGAGCAGATCGATTCATTAACAATGTTTAAATTTAAATGCATCAAACACTAAGAAAATAAAACGAATCGTTTAAAATAAACGGTTGAAAACAGGTTTTAAAAAAACTACTTAAAAAACGATGTACTTAAAACTATAAGCATATACAAAAAATATATAACTAACATAAATACAATTTACTTACAAAAGCATGCAACTAACCCAAAAATAATTTAAATCATCCATTAATAACGTTGTCATGGCAACAATCGGAACAGAATGCGCATGCGTGAATTTTCTTCGCCGGTTACGTAACGCAAATACGTGATTTTTTCTACGCGAGTTGGGGTAACACTATGCGGATTAGAAATTTTTAATTTCCTTTATTCTGTTTTATTTTAATTCAAAAGTACTTCAGAATGAATCTGAAAGATTGATTCATTAACAATGTTTCATTTTAAATGCATCAAACATTAAGAAAATAAACAGAACCGATTGAAATAATCCGCCGAAAAATTTTAACCCTAGCCTCATTACTGTTGGGAGAAAAAAGAAACGGAAGCCTTTCTCGTTTGGCGCTGGGGATAATGGAAGATTTTTTTGGCGGAAAAGTTGGCGGTGGGGAAAATGGAAGATTTTTTTGGCGGGAAAGTTAGTTTTTAATTAATAATTAAAATTCTAATTAAAAATTCGAAAAAAGAAACCCCAGGTGCACATTCCCAACCTCACAGCACAACCAACCAAATTTGGTAGCTGTAGGTCAAACGGTCTGGCCTGTAGAGCGCCAACACACACACACACACACACACATTGAGCTTTATTATAAGTATAGATATAGATATAGAAAAATATATAACTTCATAGCAGATGTAGATAAAGCTGGCAGTAGATTTTAATTTAATTTTTTAAGCAAAAAACAAATAAATTTTTAATTTATTTAACTTTAAATTTAAAATCACGAACAGCATTTAAGAAACCAGAAAAACATTTATACGAAAAATTTAGAATTCTTTTTGAAACTAATAAAAAAAAGTAAGCTAAATTTATTTTAAAAATAAAATATACATAAATATCAAATTATAAAGAACGAGTGGTTTAAATTCTCACCGTTGCCAAGCAACTGAGTATCTATAAATTGTTTCATTTCAAAATCGTCTGCATATATTCAACTATTTATTAAATTTTGAAATATTAATCAAAAATAAAAGAAATACTGCCTGAAAATGGAATTGATATAATTTAAAAGATAAAATTTTAAATTTTAAGACAATATAAAAATATTTCTTGTGATATTATTTCCTCCGAACTTAAATTCCATAAAAAGATAAAACTTCAATTAATTTCTAATTGATTGAATATTAAATTAACCTTTGCAAACATTAACATCTTAAAAATGCGTTAATGTAAAATTAAATTCACCATTTTATTTAAGGAAGGGCATTATAAATACAGTGGCTCAAAATATTGAGAGTACACCCTATTTTTACTTGATAAATCCGACTTTCAATAGAAATAACACATTGCCGGGAAGTGCAAACATGTTTTTATTTTTACACATAATAAATGGTTTAATTCAGGGGTGTTTGTGGGACCCCAAAAAATCCCCGGAAACTTTTACGGACTTACTACCGACATTTTGGAGTTTCGAGAAGGGGGGGGGGAGAAATGAAAAATTACGATTATGAAGTATTGAATGACCTAATTATAAAAGTTCAATGAATTACTTTTTTTGCAAAATTAAGACCTTTGAACCCAGGTCACGTGATCGCACATCTGGTCGAACGAAGTCTCTCCCTTTTTTTTCTGCCGCGCCTACTTGCCGAAAAGAATCCAGAAGAGAATGTCCGAGAACCGGGGGAATGAGTCATAACTCGCAATAAGGAACGAACAAAAAAGAAGTTTTTTCCCCCTTTTCACGCATTATCACTGCCTTTGGAGAAAGAAAGGGAAAGTTTTCACCACACACACTGACCTTGCGTTTTCTGCTTTCAAAGCAAACAAAATTACCCAGATCAAAATAAATAATTCATTATTATTCCTACTTCCTTTTGAACGACGATCCCCGGAATTTCCGGGTATCGAAGTTCAAAATCCCCGGAATTCCGGGGTTTCCCCGGAGCACAAACACCCCTGTTAATTTAGAGTAAAAATAAAGAAAAATCAACGAAAAACTTCTAAATTGAAAACTTTCAGAAGCATTTTAAATAAACATACGTAGAATTTTGCCTCAAAAAATTGAGAATACACCCATAAAATTTTTGCAATATCACGCATAGAAGCAAAGTGTCACTATTAAGTTGCATGTCTTTTGGCTCTTATAATAGTCTCTAAACGTCGTGGTATCGATTCGACCCATTTTTGGTGGTATCTGAAGATATTTTACCCCATTGTTTTGCAACACTTGTTTTAATTGGATTTTGTTTCTAATTTTTTGGTTTTGAATCACTTTTTCGAGTACAGCCCGCGAATATTCAATGGCATTCATGTCAAGGTAATATGGTGGTGTGTGTAACTGCTGTTTAAAATGAAAAAGACACCATATTTTGACGTTACGTGCATTCTGTTTGGGGTCGTTGTCTTGCTGGAAAATGGAATTTCCATCTAAACCCGAATATTTAACACTTTCCTTTAGATTGCTGCGACCATATGGTTAATCCAACTTAATGCAGAAACTTTTCGAATCGTAAGCAGAAGTGTAGGTGCTGAAACTGTGCGAAATGCCATTAGACAAGCTGGATATAAAAGTCGCATTGTTAGAGAGAAACCGTTCATCAGCTTTCAAATTCAGAAAAGGCATTTGAATTTTGCAAAAACTCATCAATTGAAGACCAATAAGCCCTAGAAGAAAGCTATATTTAGTAATGACAGAAAACTCAACATTTTTGGCATTGCCAGTCATCGTTCTGTATGGAGAAAGCCTAAAACTGCTTTGGATCCAAGAAATTTACATACTACAGTTAAACATGATGGTGACTCCATGATGATTTGAGGTTACGTGGCTTCATCCGGGATAGGAAATTTAATTTTTATAGATGACATAATAAGTGATACGGTTTACTTGGATATACTGCGCAGAAATCTAAAGGAAAGTGCTAACAATTTGGGTTTAGATGGAAATTTCGTTTTTCACTAGGACAATAACCCCAAACAGAATGCATGTAACGTCAAAATATGGTGTCTTTTTCATTGTAAACAGCAGTTACATACACCACCATAGTACCTAGACATCAATACCATTGAATATATGTGGGCCATACTCGAAGCAGTGGTCCAAAAACACAAAATTAGAAACAAAATCCATTTAAAACAAGTGGTGCAAGCAGAAAGGGGTAAAATATCTTAAGATACCACCAAAAATGGGTCGGATCGGTACTACGACGTTTAGAGACTATTATAAAAGCCAAAAGACATGCAACTAAGTACTGACACATTCTTTCTATGCGAGATATTACAATGATTTCATTCTTGTATTCTCAATTTTTTGAGACAAAATTCTGCGTATATTTATTTAAAATGCTTCTGAAACTTTTCAGATTAGAAGTTTTTCGTCGATTTTTCTTTATATTTACTCTAAATTAAACCATTTGTTATGTGTAAAAATAAAAAAAATGTTTGCACTTCCAGTAATGTGTTATTTCTATTGAAAGTCGGATTTATCAAGTAAAAATAAGGTGTACTCTCAATTTTTTGAGCCACTGTATGTACTGTCTGGGAATGAAAAATAAAAAATAAAAATCTAAATTAGTCGCTGACTTTGGGAAAGACGATTTGACCATATGCACAACTTAAAGGCATATCTTCCGCATTCGATAAATTCTGTAGAATATCATTAACATCTAACAAAACAATAAATATTCCATCTGCCTTAACTGACCTTGGAAATCCTGTTCATGATTCATTTACCACAAAGTACACTACGAAATACTTTATATGAATGGTAGACGGTATATTTAAGTACTTTGGGCATCAGATCTTGCTTTTGATACGTTTACATCGATCATAGTTAACAAAAAATACAGTTTAGAAAGAATAAAAATAATGGCGTAGAATAATTGATGGATGTTCATGTTTTTAATTGATCTCTCTGCTTTGCTTTCGAGGAATCCAAAAATATTCACAAAATATTGCAGTGGACTTACAAAAGCATATTTTTATCACTTTTTTCTATATGCATAATTTAAAGGAAGTTAAATAATAACAAACAAACATAAGTTTGATAGAAAAAACTAAAATAAAATACTAAATGAACAAAACAAGACATGGAAATTAAAATACAAAATCTGAAAACTTATTGGTGATGTTCGATGGAAATAGATAAAAGAAAAAAAAACACGGTTTGTGGATAAAGTGGTTACTTTTTACATTTTTCATTATTGGTAATGATGTCTTTGTTGTAGAATAGTTCTTTGGATATTTAGGTTTTTTTTTAATCAAAAAGTTATCTGATGTAGAATATTTGTAAGATCCAGGTATTGTTTATTCAATGTTTGGATAAACTTATATTAATTATTCTTCTGTAAAGACAGACAGACACTTTTTAATTTTCAAGCGCATAGAAAAATGGATGCTAAATAATTCACCTTCTTATTAACTTATAAACAGGAAATATAAAAAATAAAATTGATCATTTTATACATATAAACAAGTGGTACAAATTTAAAATTATGAAGATTAAATTTAATTATAAAAAGATAGGAAATAAATAAAAATACTCACTCAATTAACCAAAAAATGAAAAAAATATTTAGTAAAAATAATCTATTAATGGAGATAAAACAAGATATATAGGAAGTGAACCTGACAATTTTTAAACATTTAATCAATAAAACAAATTTTTAAAAATGCCCAAGAACTAACTCAACTACTCATTGATTTAAAACAAAATATTTAATCAACAAAGTAAGTACAAAGACAAAATTTAGACAAAAGAAATTTAAAAAATATAGGCTAAGGAACTTCTTGTTTCATTATTTTAAAACAAGATATTAATGAAAATTCTCATTTTAAATAAAAATAACTAACACAAATACGCCTATCGATATATGCGCAAACGATTCGATATATGATTCGCAATACGATTAGATATGCATATCATAGATCACTAAGAAATTCATTAATTGAAAACAAAATACTTAATTAATAAAAATTATTATTTTATAGATACAAATAAGTAGAATATTTGAAATACATACTAAATTTCATTAATTTAAAACCAATAATTAAAAATTTTTATTTTCAATTTAAAAATAATAAAAAGGAATTTCAAAAAATTGAAAGTATAATTAATTTAATACAAAAGATATTAAAAAACATTATTCATTTTATCAGAAATGAATGCATTTTTGGATTCAAAATTTGTATTGAATGTTAAAGAATAAAACAACCAAGAATTAGAAAAAAAAAGAAGATACTGAAACGCGTCCTTCTGGCGTTGAAAACTTTCGATTAACAGATAATTAATTTTAAATAAATAAAAATCTTGGTTCAAATTTAAAGTCAAAATTATTTCCATATTTTTTTATCATGCCAAACATTGTTATTTTTGAAAATTTCAGTACATTTCCAGTAGTTAATGGTTAATTTTCCAAAGATATATTGTTTTATATTATTAGGCTTTTACATAGGAGGAAATGATCTAATGAATTAATGGATTCTTATTTCCTTACATCGAATTAAAATTTTAAATGCAGTAAATCTGGCTTCCATAATATCCATCTCAGTCAAAAAATATTCTCCATCGAAAAATGTGGGACATATTATTTTGCTATAGTTATTCAAGGTGTTATTTATTTAGTCATTTTTCAAAATGAACAATGTCACTTTTGACTTTTCCCGTCTTAAACCTTTCTTTTTGAAATTAGTGATATTGGCCATATTGGAGAATCGTGTACGTGAGGGCAAATCACAGCAAGTTGTAAATTTTTAAAGGCGCTGAGTTGCCATATATGTTAACTTTTAAAATATTTTCTCATTATATTAGTTTGTAAAGTTTTGATAAGTTTCGCTAAAAGTTTTCCCACCATACCGAGAAACTGGTACCCGATCAATATGAGTGCACATTTTCATAAGTAAGCCATTTGTGAAAAACTTTGGCTTAATTTATCAAAACACACTTTCAAATTATATCTGTTTCTCACCAAGGTGTAAAAAACTCTAGCCAAACTTATCAAAACTCACCAAACTAATGGAATGAGAAATTTAATAAATATATTAACACATTTGGCGACTTATCGTCTTAAAGACGTTACAGTTTGCTGTCATTTGCCGCCATGTACCGGATTCTCCAAGATGGAATTGTGCATCTTATTTTGCTTTCTGTTTCTTTTCTGACGCTAAATTAGATGTCGTACTCAGAAGCAATTTCGGCAAAAATCTCGTACCGTATATTTCAACTCTTACCAGAATCTTACATATTAATAAGAAAATTTAAAATTCAGTTATAATTCAAGATATTCTATAACGCTAAATAAAATTCTTAGATTCATTACCTCATAATCTAAATATCTATAGTTTGTTAAAAATGCTTGATATATTCTTAATATATTAACTATTTCACCATTTCCATTATGGTACAAAGAATTTCTCTCTTTTAATATGTGTTATTATTTACTGAGAGATTTCGTAAACAAATTATATAAAACCTTTCTTTTTTGCAGAAAATTTATATAAAAAAAATTACCTTGAATTTTTCGATGACTTGCGGTTATGCGTTTCTCCTTCCAGGTTATAATTGGGGATAATTAGTTCATCCGAATCGCTGGAATCAGATTTCTCGCTCATATCTCTGGAATCAGTTTGTCCTCCAAAAAAGCTGCTATTAGATGGTCTTTTTAAATCATTCAAGTTAGAGTTCTCTTTCAAACTCTTTGGAGTAAGTTTTCTTTTCAACTCTTTGGGATCACGATTTTCTCTCAAACTATTACAACAGGTTTGTTTTCTCAAATTACTAGTATTAACTTGTTGTTTAGAATTCTGACTCAGATTACTAGAACTTGTCTGCCTTCTAAAATCAAGCTTAGTATTGGCTTGTTTATCAGGATGTTGACTCAGATGAATAGAATCTAGCTGTCTTCCCAAATCATTAATATTGGATTGTTCTTCAGGATGCTGACTCAAAGTAATACAATCTAGCTGTTTTCTCAATTCATTAATTTTGCTTTGTTCTCCAGAATGCTGACTCAGATTGCTTGAATCTGATTGTTTTTTCAAGTCAGTAGTATTGGCTAGTTCACCAGTATGTTGTTTCATATTACTAGGACATGGCTGGTTTCTCAAATCAACAATATTGGCTTGTACTCCAGGACGAATTCCAGAACTTGGTTGCTTTCTACAACCATTAGTATTAGTTTGCTTGCCAGCATGCTGACTCAGATTGCTTGAGCCTGGTTGTTTTTTCGAATCACTAACATTGGCTGATTCTCCAGGATACTGACTAAAATTGCTTAAACTTGGTCGTTTTTTCAAATCACTTATATTGGCTACTTTTCCAGGATACGGACTCAGATTTCTTGAATCTGGTCGTTTTTTCGAATCCCTAATATTGGTTTGTTCTCCAGAACGCCTATTCAGATTATTTGAAACTGATTGTTTCTTCAAATCACTAGTATTGGTTTGTTCACTAGAATGCATTACCAAATCACTACAACTGGACTTTTTTCTCAAAACACTGGAATTGGCTTCTCCTCTCAACACATTGGAGCAAGATGATATTTTGAATTTGCTCACATCAGGCAGTTTTTTAGAATCACTTCGGTTATGCTGTTTTTTCAAAACTTTGGAACTAGATTGACCATTTAAATCACTGGAGCTAGTTTGTCTTCTCATGTCATTGAAGCTAGATGTTTTTTTCAAATCGCTCAAACTATGTTGCCTTTTTAAGCCGCTAGGCTTAAGTTGCCCTTTCCAATCTTTGAGACCAGAACATCGTACCAAACTGCTAGAACTAGGTTCTGATTTAGAATCACTTAAACAGTTGGAATTTGGTAGTTCTTCTAAAGAGTTAGATCTATGATGTCCACCAACTTCGCTGCAAGTAAGCCGACTTTTGAAACAACCAGAATTAGTTTGTTCTGTCAAATTAAAACTGATAGCCGGAACATATAGCGTGCGACAAACAATCGGTAACATAGTACTTTCCATGTTATAAATTAGTAATATCAACCCAATTTACACAACTAACTCAGAATTAACATCAACGGAAATTTCATTGCACGAACAGAACTGAACAGCTGAAAATTAAAAGCCTCGCTTATTTTTTATTTTTGCGAATACCACTCCTGAAACAACCAGTGGAAGGATAGAATACTTTATCAGCCAATCAAATTGAAAAGAATAAAAAAAAGATTCTGATAAAATTTCTCAGAAAAGACAAACGTAGCAGGTGTATATGAAAGTTGAAAAAAAACAAAAACGAGACAGGAAATAAAAAAAAAATCGCAAAACAGAACAATAAAGATGAAAGATATTCTTATTTATGTTCTCTGTTCGATGATTCATGTTCAGAAAAAGATATCCTGTTGGGAAAAAAAAAATTCTTTTTGCATTTTATGAAAGAATGAAATCATCAAAGAATTTCTGAAAAATTGTTATAATTTATGTTCGTTTTTTTTGCATAAATCCGTTTTTCTCTTATAAAAATTAGTTAATTTCAAGGTGTTAGTTTATAATGGCAATTTCTTTTGTAATATTATTAAAAAATGTTTTTAAAAAATTGATAAACTTTACTTCGTGAAAAAGTTTTCAACTTTTTGTTTAACTTTATAATGGCATTTAAAAGAAAGTCACATATAAACTAAAATTATAAGTTTTATAGCAAATAAATAATAGAAGATGATTACAGCAGAATTTATTTTTCGTCTAGATTCTAATATTATTTTATTTTGTTATGGTATAATATTTCTCATTATTCTAGTAATGAGATTGTCTTATTTTGCTTCATTTATTCTCGGTTTCTGAGTTTCGAACTTAGGAACAAAATATGTTTACCTTACCAACTATTCAAGTAAAATGGCGATGTGTCTGAGACATGGAAAGATGTCCCTTATTTTGAACGAGATTATCCAGATGTCTTCATTATCGTGAATTGTACATACAGATTTTCTAAAAAAATAAACTGTGTTTAATTTAAAAAATAATTTCCACGATTCCTCTCATTTCAACTTTTATTTTACACTAGCCGCTTTTGGCGACCAGCTAATTCGCCAGGAATTTGATTGAATTTATTTTAATTGAATCTCTTTTACATAATTTGATGCTCATGCTATTCTGAATAAGAAATTTTAAGTATCAAATTCTTATAAACATTAAAGCATTGAACATTATTAATAGGATTACACTTAAACCGATATCACTGAAAAGACTTTCTTTTACATTTTAAAATGGTGTGAAAATAAATCTTGTGCAAGAAAATTTTCAGGAGTTAAACTCCAAAATCTCACATAATTAAAAAAATATTTTTTAACTAATGGAAAAAAAATCAGTAAAACAGTATATTGTTGTAAAATGTATTTAAAACATTGCCATATTTAATTTTAAATGGATTAAAAAACTTGCAATACATATTATCGGAAATACAAAAAATCCATCCGAGGAATCCATTCTAACGCTCCAAATTATATCTTACCCCGCATCAAACGATCTGTCATGAAGAGAGTCGGCACACATAAAATTATGCTTTACACGCACACGCACGCACACATTTCGATGAGAGAACGTTGATTTTTACTCCAAGGAAATTATTTATTTGAACTTATTTAAATTTCATAATTATTGCAATTATGTTTTAAGCAATAGTTAAGATAGGTACTAAGTTAAAACTTGATTTTTTTGGCGCAATTAGGGATTTTTTTTTATTTAATAACCTTAATGTTTGAACAGGTTTCTTTATAAAATCCTCAGAATTTTATTTCTGTGCCTATTTTTTGAATAGTTACAATTATTTTTATATTTACATTAATATGCATTTGAATGCTATTTTACATTTTAGATGCTATTTTTTCAAATTCTAATCTTTGGTAGAATTTCAGCTGTGGACAATCTATCTTTAATATTAACTAGCCGCCTTTGGCGACCAGCCGGTTCGCCAATTTTAATGCTCGTTAAAAATTTAATAATTAAATATTTTATGTAACTCCTACTTTAATAGCTTCTTCATCAAAATATTTTAAAACTTCAAATTTTGATAGTCATATAATTCACTTATAATATTATAAAGGCCTTCAGTCATAACGTAATATGTATCTCTCTAATTTTCTGTTAACTCCCGTAGAATTTATGCTTTAAATTAAAGTGGAAAGGCTGAATCTGCTATTAATATAATAATATTTTTTTACTGAAACAAAGCATTTTTTTTATAATATGATTACTGAAAACAGAGTCACTGAGCGTTTAAACCTTATGGGCACTAAAGAGTATCTTTCTTAATTTATGTAATATCTCAAGATTTTGTCAACAAAATTTTTTTTAGATTCATCATGAGCAGATCGATTCATTAACAATGTTTCATTTTAAATGCATCAAACACTAAGAAAACAAACAGAATCGTTTAAAATAATCGTTCCAAAACAGGTTAAAAAAAACTACTTAAAAACGATGTACTTAAAACTATAAGCATATACAAAAAATATATAACTAACATAAATACAATTTAATTACAAAAGCATACAACGAACCTAAAAATAATGCAAATCAAGTCCGCATCATTTGATAATAGTTGTCAACAATCAGAACACAATGCGCATGCTTGAAGTTTCAACTCGAGTTATGGTAACGCAAATGCATGAATTTTTCTACGCCAGTTGGGGTAACTCTATGCAGATTAGAAATTTTTAATTTCCTTTATTCTGTTTTATTTTAATTCAAAAGTACTTCAGAATGAATCTGAAAGATCGATTCATTAGCAATTTTTAATTTTAAATGCATCAAACATTAAGAAAATAAACAGAATTGTTTGAAATAATCGGTCGAAAAATGCTAAGCCTAGTCTCATTAGCGTGGGGGAAAAAAAACTGAAGTCTTACTCATTTGGCTGTGGGGAAATGAAGATATTTTTGGCGGGAAAGATAGTTTTGAATTAATAATTCAAATTCTAATTAAAAATTCCAAAAAAGGGACCTCAGGTGCACATTCCCGATCTCCAAGGTATGCATGTGCCAAATTTGGTAGCTGTAGGCCGAACAATCTGGCTTGTAGAGCGCCAACACACACACGCACGCACACACATTGAGCTTTATATAAGTATAGATAAAGATGATGTGTATGTGTGCATGGTGCTCTACAGGCCAGAACGTTTAACCTACAAGTAACAAATTTTTTATATGTATAAATTGGAGGTCGGGAATGGCAGCTCAGAACGATTTTTGTTTGAATTTTAATTAATTAAAAAATTAAATTTAGTGCTTTCTCACTATAACTTTTGAAAATATTATTGCAAAAAGTAAATTTTAACATAGTTTGAAAATTTAAAAAACAATCTTTTTAATGATACCATTTGATAGTTGTGCGCATTTTTGACGATTTTTAGTAATTTTTTAAAAATATGTTTTTGTTTGATTTCCAACTATAGATTACATATTATTCTGAAATTAAAACTGTTTACATTGTTTTAACAACTAACGATTGTTTTCCATCGTTGAATAAGGTTTCTGTTTAAAATCTGCGTAATTTGCGAGACGTATGAAAAAGGAAGTCACAGTAAAAAATGAACTGGATATTTACGCTTTTAATAGGCCATGATGTCATATATTAATCTCCATTAGAATGCTTCCTACAGACAGTAAACAGAGCATTTGTATAGACAATTTAAATAACACAACTTTATTGTCTGATAATTTGGAGGAATCATGGGCATGAAGTTATATCTCACTATTTTAAAAAAAAAATACAGACAACATTCCAGCTGGTCGCCAAAAGCGAGTGATTTTAAATAAATAGAAAAGTTCACTTTAATGCGACTAAAATTGAGTAAGTTATGAAAATTTCAATATTACTTTTGTAAAATCGCGAGATTTTAGACCACTTCATCGAACATCTGAAAAAGGTAAGGAAATCCAGTGTTTCCCGAAGGTTGATTGGCCTAAGATTAAGAAAATGTTGATCGTTTTAAAATTATGACATTGAAAACTTCATAATTCGGTCAGATTTGATAGCAGAAAATAGAAATGAGTTTTTTTTTTTCATTATCCTTATTTAAAAACTCGAGTATTTAGAATATTTTGCAATAGCGTCACATTTTGGTTTCATGCAGTTGAAAAAAAAATCCTTCTGAATTGCTCGCTCGATTTCTTTTCCTGTATTAAGTAACACAAAGTGCTCATATGTGGGTCTCTGAAAATAAAAATCTGAGCTTTGTAGAGGTTAATTATCCTTATGTGAAGGTGATGGGACTAATATTTTTACTGGAAAATATGCTTAAAATTTCGGGTAGAGCACTCCCTGTGGTTTTGCAGATATAAAGTATTATTGACAATGAATTAAAAAAAATCTATTCCTTTTTGACCATAATTCTGAGATATAAAGCTCTAGTTATCACCATTTTAGATTATTTTATAGGCCATCTACAGAAAAATCCACCAATTAATGAAAGGCACTTCCTAGAAGGTCTATTGATTGGTCTAAAAAATGAAAAACTTCCATTGGAAGAATATAGATTCGACACATAGAAGCTGAGATTCGTAGGATTCTATGACAAAGAATACAGGATGGCCAAACTGCGGCAGCTGTTCGTTAATTACGAATAACCTCGAATAACTTTACGAATAACCTTATTTATGAACGTGAAATAAATGAAGTTAAATAAAAATGAAATGCATAAAAATCTTCAAAAAAATCTTAGTTAAATTTACGTTCATTTCTAAATAACATGAGAACAGTTTTGAGAAGGACATAATAATATCGAGCATTGCCAAATGAAGAGGAAGATATTTGAACAAAACATTTCCTTTTCAAATTTTTGTTCCATACCAAAGTAAAATAGATCTGCTTATACGACTTTTCTTCTGTGGCATTAGGTTTCGAACCTGGAATCAATCCACCTTTGCTGATGGCGAGACTTGATCACTTAGACTTAAAAACTAAATATTGAATTTGAAACAGAAACAGAAATTTTTTATTAATATTGTTACGGAAATTCCGGGGTTCTTTGAGATTTGTTGGTTGGTGAAGAAATAGTCCTTTAGTAACAAACGATGACTTTAATTAACGTAAACACAAAGACAACAAATGCAGAACTGAGGCGAACACACGCAATACACAGCAGCACAGTACAACAAATAGTAGTCCACAAGTAGTAATCGGTAACAATAACAACCACAGCACACAAAGCGACCAGACAAATTTCAGCAGGAGGAGGGAATCTTCGTAGTTATTCTCTACGGTCTCTCCAGAAAATCTGCAATTTTCCACTGTCACCTCGCTTTAGCTGTATCCAATTGCCGACTCAGTATTACACGACTGGCTACTCCACAAAAGACTCGATACTGCTTCTACACAATTCTTTTGCAGTGCTCGGCAAGCAGCTCAATTAAGCAAACGCTTGAGCTCCACACAATGCTTGCGCTACGCCGGACTGATCCAACTATTCCACCCTCTCTTTCCACGGTTTTATACACGACTCCGTGCAAGATTCAACTCATGACTGACTGCGATTTGAGACTGCCGGTCTTTTATAGTTCCCAGAGCTGGCCAGAGAAGGTTCCGGAACAATCAGGCATATCTCGGTCCCTGTCTGTGTACCAGAATTGATCTTTCCTGCTATTTAAGTTTTCTTTTTTACATATTCACGTATGCTTGGACAATAAAATCGACAAATTTACTAAAAACAGATTTCGCGCAAAATTTGATAGAAACATAAAAATTTAACGCAAACGTCATATTCCAAAATTCATTTGTCTAGCCCAAAGCGTTTTTGAGAATTGTACTCACGAGTAAACATATATAATTCAAAAAATGCATGCGTTTCTATGCATGCGAAAGCACAAATTGACAGACTCATTGACAAAATTTTGACGTTGGTTCAAAATTTGATAAATATCTATAGTTTAGACTCTGAACCTGAGTACCAAATTGTATTTATCTTGCTCTTTCGATTTTGTAGTTATTTAGTCAATAAGTACTCGACTATTCAGACAGATAGATTTTCTTTGAATAGATTTCATTCAAAATTTGCTAGAAATCTATCAATTTGGCTGTAATTCCATATACTAGATTTCAGACGTCTAGCTCAAAGTGGTTTTCGTTTATCATATTCACTGACAAACATACAGTATCGAAAATGTATTTTTCGTATTCACGAGATCTGAAATGTGGTAATTCTTCACAATATCGAATTCGAATTTTTTGAACTCTCGTTCTTCATATACTTCATACACTAATATGTTTTTCGTTCACTTCATACACGAGGAAGTAAAATCACTGGAAAAGTAGCAGAACGTTCAAGAAATGCAAAGCAGGTTTGAGATTAAATCGGAAATAAAATTTTGGAACATAAAATATAAAAAAAAATCGTGGCCTATTTTTCTATGGTGAAAATCATACAAAATGAACTTGCGAGAGGCAGTCTTTTTACTGTCCAGAATTCAAAAAATTCTTTTTTTTTTTAGTGATTTGAATATAAATGTTCCTTTTCTGATATCCACGGAGTTTGACTAAATACGTGTTTAGAGAACTAAAGAGAAAAAACATCAGTGGTCAACTATCTCAATGATTTGCATTCCAAAGTATGATTTTAAAAAAAAAACAGAATTATTTTTCCCTCGTCTTTTTCATATACTAGCATAATATATCGCCTTCTATTCATTCCTTGTTATAAGAAGCGGTATTCCTGCAGCGTATAAAAGGTGTCAAAGTCTGTATGTGACTTACATGCTAGGATGACGTAAAAGACATCCGATAACCAAATATGGGAGAATTCCACCCCAGGCTTTCGTGTTGGTGACACAATATGGTATTTTTTGTGTCCGGTTGGTTTTTAGCACAAACCAGCCGGAATGGATTCTCTAAGGCTTTCTCGTATCTTTCTAGAGTACATCTTGAATGCATTGGCGTACAATAGTTTAAAGTAGCGCACAAAGCACGTTTTTTCATTACCAAACGGTCGAAGTTATTCAATGAAACAAAAAAAAAAATCATTTCTATTTCTCAGAACAATGATGCCTATTCAAGCATAAAATAAAATTTATGAAAATTAGAGAAAAATATTATGCGGAAATGTAATTGGCATCCTTAAAAAGGTAATATTTTAAGTTAAGATTTATGAAAAAATCGTTTTGTGAGATATTATTTTTTGAAGACATTGCTGATAAACGCCAAAAACTTATTTATGTTTTAATTAAGAAATATTTTTATTAACTTTTGGACTCTGAAAAAATTGGAAGTCATCAGGGCAAAAACTGTAGATTTCTATAAAAGACATTCGAATAAACATTTATCATTATATATATAGAGTATGGACTTTTTGAAAATCTAAATAAATAAAATTAAAAGTAGTTTGTACACTCTAAAAATTCAAAACTAGATGTTTTTTGAGACTTTGATCCCAAATTCTAAATAGCACAAGAAAAATTTTGACAAAACATTCGTGACAATTCAATAAACAGGTAATATTTTTTTAATTAAAAATTTATTTTGTTGCATAAAAGAATTATTTTTAGTGTTTACATTTCTATTCAGTGGAAATATTGCAGCTAATTTAAAACACTCTTTTTATTTGTGTTTGTTACTTGCAATGGAATTAAATTTCGTAACATTCAAAAAAAAAAAAAAATTAGCTTTAAAAATTTTTACAAATCGTTTGGTGTGATTAATATTCTCATTTTAATTTAAAATAAAGTTTCACTGTAAATCTTTCAAAAGATGACATTTTAATTTTTAAATAAAAGTCATTGTGGATATGTTAAGTTTTAAATCTATTCTCGAGTAAAATTTTGCACAATTACTTTTCAAAATAAGAGAAGAAAGTCAATCGACTTTTCCACGTGCTTAATTTGATTAGAAATTGGTCATTATTGTTGGGTTAATTAGAAATTAACCCAAATTCTATTGTTTATCCGAGTAATTATCTCTCAAAAATATATTTATACCAACCGACAATTCAAAAGTAAATCTTTTCGGTGTTAACAATTATATTTCCGAAAAATTTCCTTCAATGTTTATTAATAAACATTTTTTATTGGTCTTTAAGATAAAAAAATATAACCAAATAAACTCAGACGATTTTTAAAATATGAAAAGTTATAGATATTCCGTTGCTGGGCAACAGCACGACTATTATTATTTTATTTTTTATTTTTCCAAATATTTTTTGGTAACGTCTTTTATTTTCCTATAATTTCTTTCTTTCATTTTAATAAATTCATCAAAATTAATCTCGTACAAATTTATAAGAATTTTTTGTTGTTGTTGCGCAATTCGATGATTTTTTTTACACTCAATATTAACAGAAGTGCTTTGGCACTAATACTCAACCAATATCCTAAAAAGAAGTTTCTGAATATTGATTGAATATGAATAAATATTAAATGAATGAATGTAAATATGAATACATGCAGAGAACTATTTCAAAATATTTTAGTAGAATTCTAAAATTACATTAAAAAGAAAATGTAATAGTAGAAATTTATAGACACACCGTTGCTAGACCATAGTGAGACTTTGAAATACTCTACCTTTATTTTCTGATATTTATTTTTATGCCAAAATTTATTTATTTATTTTAAATAATTTTGCCAACATTTTTATTGATTTTAAAAGAATTCTAAGAATTATTTAATTATATTAAAATAAAATTCAATTGAAATATCTTTCGTGTTTCCTTGAGTCTTCTATGAAATAACAAATAAAAAAGATCGTAACTAAGAAAAATAATCGATCTTTGAATATTATGAATTTTGGAAGGGTTATTTAACGATGCCTAATACAAAAGTAAGTTTATCACTTATATTCAACAGAAAATGAAATAATTCTTACAGTTGACAAACAAAGAATTGTTTCCAGAAACAATTAGTGGAATTCTAGAAGTAAATAAAAAGAGAAGTTTAAAAGGCAGACGATTTGCAAATCATTTCAGAAATAACAATTAATTTGGTATAATTCATATTTTTTATTTTTGGACGATTAACTATTTTATTAATTATCTCAAACTGTTCATTAAAATCTTTTTCAAACTTTAGTAATTAAAACCAAAATTTACAATATTCATATAATATCAATAACTTACTGACAAAAGTAGCTATCATCGGTTTTTAAAATTCATCTAATACAATTAATATTTCAATTTCAATTAAAAATCATTTCTGAAGATAAAAGAATTTTGTGTACTTAAATATTATTGAAATTTTTCTACATTAAGTATAAGATATATATTTTAAAAATGAGTTTATTTATGCATTCATGGGTATTTAATTGACAATTAATTTTAACTATATTTTTCTGCTACAGTGCTGATATAGCAGCTAATAGAACCAAAATGAAAACAATTTTAGATACTGTACCGCTTATCTAAACTTTCTAAATTTTAAAAATGGATTTAGAAAATATAAGGAAAATAATAATGAAAGTTCTGGAAGTACTTTAACAGAATATCAGGAATTAAAGGGGAAAAAAACTTGTCAAAGATTAAACTGTACATTCAGTAAAAATGTTTAATTCACACCAAAGGTTAATGTATTTCGCAATTATTATATGCCATTGACATGTAAAACATTCTCTGTCTTATTCAAGGTGCACAATTTTTTGTGGGAAGTTATTAGAGAGTATGCGAGAAAGTTTTCGGAAGACCATTCTTTCCAGTTTTCCATATGGAATGTAGAAAAAATAGGCGATTTCTCCGGTGGACTATAGACAACTATTGGTGGCATAAGCAGACGTCATAAACTTTCACATAAAACAAAAATTGGAGAAACATGACTCTGCGATTGGGTCTGGGTTAATGTTTTTTTTTTGGTTCTTCTATTTATTTATATTTATAGATATTAATATAAAAGTATCATACATTCCTATGTGCTGAATAGAAAATAAATCGCATTAATAGTATTTCCAATTTTGCTTTAAAATTTTGCTCATGAAAGCGAATTCATGAGTTGAATAATGAGTGGCCAATATCTTCCCAAATATTTAACTTGATGCAGATCTTTATCTGGAAAATAAGTGAAGAAATTCACTTCTTTTGAACAAGGAACCTCTTGAAACTTCATTGCAAATTCCACTCAACCTACTTCCGCTACTGCGTAAAGTTGCTGATAATTGGCGAAATATTGCGTGAGCCAAATTACTTTTTCCTTCTTGGAATTGCACTTTTATGTTAAAAATATCATTGGCGATGTTACTTGGCGGAAAAACGTTTAGCATTTCCTCTAAGAATTGTCACCTTTTTTTAGGCCTATAATAACCGCTTTGACTCGAAAATTATGATAAATTTGCATGTCGTTCCTAGTAACTTTCTTGGCTTAATTGCACAGAAGCTTAGCATAATTGATCTTTAAAAAGTCTTCTATTTTTATACAGCGAGCACTTTGCGCGTTAGTTTGATTTTGTGGTAACACGCTTCTTTTTTTATGATTGATTAGAATCTGGGTAGAAAATAAAGGTAGTCAGACATTTAACAATTAAATATAATAATATTAAAACCTGCAATTGGCTACTCAAATTTCAAGTTATCATGTGAGAACATTATTTTTTTTAAGACACATGGTATCAGTACGACAGAAAAACATCATGTTCCCACACGACTCATATTTCGCAATCACCGACATTTAGAAAAGCGATGGTTTTTGATCGTCTCAAAATCAATCGAGTTCTAAACTTTTTTTTTCGAGAAAACCAGTTCAAGTGGTTTTAAACAATCACGTGAATATCAGATTACGGCTGCATAGATATTTAAAAAAGATGCTTCTTTTCCATCTCAAAATCGTTGGAGCTCCAAAACTTTAGCTCGAATTATCTCGAATTTTTTTTCTCCGAAAATTCAGTTTAAACTGGTTTGGAATGATCACTCGACTATTGTATTGCAGAATCGTCAACTTTTAGAAAAGCGATTTTTTTTTTCCTTTATGCGAAAATCGTTCGAGTTCCAAAACATTTTTTGCTTGCTAGAAAAATGGAATATATATGTATTGGTGGCTTATTTCTGAAAAGTAGAATGCAGGTTTGACAAGCAGTGAAAAGATTTTGTATTTTTAATTTCGTTTTATTCTCTTCCGGGAGACAGGCCTGATTTATTTACAAGAAGGCTCAGTGCGGCACAAAAGCAGAAGTAAAGAAGAAGGGCTGAAACAAATGATCACTAGTCTTATATAACATGGGATTTCCGGCCACGCGCCAATTCAATACACGTGGTGACCTTTGACAAGCGTACCAAAGTATCATTTTCACGTGATACGTAGAACTGATTGCGCCGTAATTTTTACACAGCTTCAGTTGAATTAAAAGTGGAATGAGATCAGAAAATAAGAGAATATTTTATTATGGGCTAAATTAAGAGTTTAAAATATCATTACACACACACATGTGTATATATATATATATATATATATATATATATATATATATATATATATATATATATATATATATATATATATATATATATATATATATATATATATATATATATATATATATATATATATATATGGTGTACGGAGCGTCATCCTGGCGGCGCTCGCGTCATCACTCAACATCCAATAAGAATCTATCAGATTCCCGCCATTAAAACTGTATTCAGTATTGTAATAGCGTTCATCTATGTAAAGAGGTCCAGCCGTTCGTCCAGTTCATTAAAGTTGTTTATGTTTAATTAGTGTGTGATTCTCTTAATATGAGCCATCCCTAAGCATTCATCTCAGCCGGGCTTTCCCCTAGGGCCCGTGAGAGATATTTGATTTGATATATAATCCGGTTAGTAGAGGCCTGTTTGTCGAGCCAGAGTTAACATGTCTCTACATGTAGGGGCTCGGTCCTGGATGCAATGACCTCGGAAATAGAAAAATAATCTTCGATCCGATAAGAATCCGGAAATTTCGCCATTAGTTTTCGTCAAATTATCTTCGGATCGGCAGTGGCCGACAAAATGTTTCAAGAAAATCTTCGGTTCGGCAGTGGCCGGCAAAATTGTTCAAGTAAATCTTCGGTTCGGCACTGGCTGGCAAATTGTAGAGTTCCTGCAGAATATTATCTCAACGGATATAATTGAAGAAGAACAGATAGGAGAATTTTCTATATCATTTTGAATAAACAATTTTGCAAGCATTTATTTTAAGATTTGTATATTTGAGAATGACTTTTTTCAAGAAAAAGACACTGTTTAAATGTGTTTATTTTAGAAATTGCCGCTTTGAAGAAATATTAGCATTATTATTATTATCGTTATTATATTAGCATTTGTTATTAGGAAAAATAAAGGCATATTCAAAATGTTTAAAAATACAAAAAAGAAAGATTTAATTATTGTCGCTGAAGCAATAGGTGAGATAGTTCCGGAAAAAACAAATATTGTGTAGCTTAAAAAAATTATAGAAAATAGCCAAGCGGCTAAAGATGATTTGGAATTTGTTAAAGGCATTATCATCTCAACTGTAGAGGAACGCGAAAAAATAGAAGCAGAGGAACGTGGAAAAATAGAGGCGTTCAAGCGACCGGAATAAGTAGTCCTAACGGACCTCCACCAGAAAGTCATGCGGAGTCCATCGAGCAAATAATTAAAAGCATTCGCACATTAACAATGTCAATATCAACTAAATCAGAAAATTTCAATTTGTTTTTTAATATTTTGGAACGTGCTTTCGAAGCAAAGCAAGTTAAAACTGAACACAAAGCTGAAGTCCTTCTAAATCTGTTAGGCGAGAAATGCCGACATGTTTTGTTACACGCGAACGAAAGCGAAATAAAAGATTATGACGAAATCAAAAGAATAGTGTTAAGAGAATTCCAACTAGGGATTGCAATATCGGACCAAAAGTTCAATACCGGTATTTTTTAGATCTTAATACCGAGAAATTTTAGAAAAAGAAAGAAAACACGGTTGTTTCTTTGTTTTATTTGCCAGTCTTATTAGAGAGTGTAAATGTCACAAAAATAATTTGTAACTTATAAATTATAACAGTATATAAAGAATCACAAAAAAGTAACGGAACATCTTATTTATTTAAATCACAAAAAAGTGTAAATATTACTATTCAGTCTGTGGCATTATTACAAATTTTGAAATGTGATCTTAAAACACATAATGCATCAATTGTACTGTCATTAAGCCTGGAACGTAATTTTGTGCAAAATTACCAGCTGTCGAAAACGTTATTCGGCATCTAAGCTAGTTGGTAGTACTGTTAGCAATGCGCGATATACTTTTTCCAAGTATTTACTTCTAAATCCCTCATCTTCAAATAAATCGATTTCTTATCGGATTTTTTTGGTAATAGCTGATTTCTCTATTGTATTTTGGTTCGTTGGAATTTTCTTATGTATCTCTAATTCTAATTTTTGTTCAAGAGACCTTTTCACTATCGACATTAGTGTCATCATAATCTTCTATAACTGTGCCGAATTCTTCTGAATGTGGATAGGTTTGTGGGTAAAAAATTTTAAGAAAATTTACTATAAACTTCATCAGATTTGAATTGATTAGTCCCTTTTCTTCTTTTTCATTTTTAAAATCATTATAATTATGAAAATACTATAAGACATTTTCTATTTCGGTATGCCTTTCTTCTGTATGATGTTTCAATGTAATATATAATTCTTCAGATAGTGATGTCTGCTGTTCTTTCAGTGACTGCAACATGAAATTTATTGTTGCATTAGCTGTTAATAAATTAGAATCTGTCCGACATAATGCATCAACAGCCAGTTTTATTGGAAGAAGAGCCGATAAAGTTCTGGATATTAAGCCGAATTCACTATTTGAAAAATTGATTTGCAGGTTTAAGTCGATTATTGCTTTTTTGATTGGATTTCTCAGTTTCAAAAATCGTTTCATCATTAGGAGTAAATTGTTCCAACGTGTTTTAGAATCTAATATTAACATATATTCTGTTTTATTTTCAGTTAGTATATATTTTAGTAATAAGTAATTTTTTGTAGGGGAACGTTTAAATATCTTAACAATTTTTCGAACTTTATAAATTATAGGAAGGAATTCTTGATGGGTTAATATTTCATCCTCATTAGCAATATCTTCTTCAACAATTACATTGTCATTATCTTCATTGTCAATATCACTCTCACTCTTACTCTCTTCAATGTCGGAATTCGAAGTTTCTATATCCACAGTATTTTGGATTCTTCCGTTCTTTATTTTTTTGGTATAATACATCTATTACTCCTAATTGAATTCCATGAGCATAGCACAATTGCTCATTTGCACCAATCAACTTTCCAACTTTTTTCATAACTGTTGCTCCATCAGTCGTTATGGATATCAGTCAATATCTTCTTTCATGGATAATCCATATTTCACTAATTAGATTTAAGCACTTCCTCACATTTTAGGTTGGCATACTTCTCGAGATATGTGTAAGTCCTATATTCGATTTTTTTTTCTGGATCAATATTTATATTTAAATAGCGTCTATTTCTTACACTTGTCCATTTATCAAATGTCAGACTAAATTTTTCACCATTCACTTTTAATTGTATTAGCCGGTGTTTCAAAGAATTGCGAATACCGTTACTGTAGTTTATAACCGTTCTTCTTATAATGTTAATCCGTGTTGATAGATTTTTAAAACCTCTGGCGGATAGTGATTTTCTTAATTCAGTAGAAATGCAAAACACTCGAAATGGCAAACCATCTAACGCTGTCATTTTACTTATAATTTCATACAAATTTTCAAAATAATCTAAAATCCCTGATGGCTTGGGCTTAGAAACTGTTCTTAAATTTCTATCTTCATCGCAATCAGATTCTTTCCTCTTTGACAAATTTGTACCATGTTTCGTTTTTAAATGTGTATGGAGTTCGCATGTACTTCCACTGTTCACTTTAATAACTCTTGAACATTTTTTACATTCTGCCACCATATTCTTTTCATCATATAAATAATGAAACCAAACCGAAGTATTATCAACTGGTTTTTTATGTTCTTTAAAGTTATTCATTATTATGGGTTATTATTTATGAGTATATATATATATATATATAAAATCTGAAAAATATTTTGAATCTTCAAGTATGATATGCAAATACAATGTGAATAACAAACTCACCAATTAAAAAAAATATCGAAATAGTATGCACTTTCTTCACAACTACAACATTGTTTTCACAGATACGAATATCAGACTGCAAATCCTGCGCGTGTGCAGTATCATTCGGAGCTGTAATAGGAGAATTCTGACTCTCCTCCTTGGATGATTCGCATATTTTATCACTTCTCTTGATTGTACGATGCATCTTTGTATTCATAGTCTAATTAATTTCGCCGGTTAGGGAGACATAAAAACAAAAACGTATACTGTTTTGCTATGTTGGCGATCCCTGAACATATAGTGGAGACAGTTTAAAAAATTTACAGTAAACACCGTAAAAACGGTATTTAAACTTGTGAATACCGGTATTACAAAATTTTGCAAATGGCTCAAAATACCGGTATTCGGTATTGCAATCCCTAATTCCAACCATCTGCTAAGAATGTAGGGATAACTTTCAAGCCGCCAACAGATTTAAAGGAGAAAATCACGTGCAATTCGTCTCAAGATTAAAAGCGAATTTAGAATAGTATTTAGAACTAAGAAAAGTGAAAGATTTTGCGACCCTTTGTGAACTAATTGTGACCGATAAATTGACCAACACTCTCGACAAGGATACTATCCGAGCACATTTTGATCAAACAAGGCTCAGACTGGTTAAAACCGCTGATGTTAGCAAAAGAAATAGACATTTACTTCTGCGCAAGAAATAAAAGTTTGTTTTGGGAAGAGAGAAGACATACACATGACTACAGCTCAAGGTCGCGCGTCAATAATTCCCGACAAAATAACGGTCATGTCCACAATGGAAATATTGATAGAAAAACTGTTTTAAAATGTAATTCTACATCGTATTTAATAAAATTCTGTCCCCAAAATGTTGATGCTAGACAACATAACAATCAGGGAAGATCCCATAACTCAAATCCTGTAAACTCCATGTTTAAATCAAATGAAATCCCACAAGAGTTAATAATCGCTGAGTTGGAATACGTAGATATTATTGTATACGACGTTCCTATTAAAGCTTTGGTTGAATGCGGAAGCGTATTAATGATTATTAATCCTAATTATGTAAAGAAATTAAATTACGTATGTAGGCCGTAGCACAAAAATTAAATTAGCGAACAGTTCAATTGTCAGTCTTCCGTTAGTGGCGATAGATATTAGTCATGTTGATAAAAAATCAGAAGCGAAAAGAGTTTTAGCAGCTGCTGATACTAATATTTCTTTTGAATGTATTATACCGTCTAATAGCTACTTAGATCTTAAAAATACTTTTTTCACTAAAAATCCTACAACTGAGTGCGTTTCTGAAAATAAATCCGAGCGCGAGTCATCAAGTCAAAAAGAATACGAGCGTTGCATAATTCTTTCTGTTGATACCGGAAACGAATCAAATAAATTAAACCGTGAGAATAAAAAAGAAACAAAACATATTTCTTCTCATTCTGTTGTTGTAAAAAAATGATAATAACTTAACTTCGCTTCTAAATAAAAGTATTACTACTTGTTCGAAAAGAAATGCTGACTGAATTTTATTTACAGAGTGATGATATATATCTTTGAATGAAGATAAATTTGTTGATGTTAATTTAATAACTGATACCTGTTTTGAAAAGAGTTTTTCTGATGTAAATTTTGAATGGTTAGTGAAAGAAGTATGCACAAATGTTTTAAATGTTTATTCTGAAAATGATTTTGATATAGGGTATTTATCTGATAAAAATATGAAAGATCATGTAATTAATTTAATTTCAAATTACTCCCCAAATAAAATCCGTACTACAGATTTGCAAATGTCTATTATTTTAACTGATGACATCCCTGTGACCTCACCGGTTCGTAGACTTGCTCCCATAGAAAAACAAGTTACAAAGCAAATCGAGGAATGGCTTGCCGAGGGTATCATTGAAAGAAGTTATTCTGATTATTCGTCTCCAATTGTCTTAGTGAAACGTAAAAATCGCGAACCCAGACTATATTGATTTCCGTTCTTTGAACAAAAAAAACAAAAACAATCAAAGATAAATTTCCTCTACCAAACATAGAAGATATTTTTTATAAGTTACACTCGAGAAAAAATTTCTCCACATTAGATCTCAAAAATGCTTACTTTGATACTGATTTGACTCCAGACAGCAGAAAGTACACGGCTTTTATTAGCCATGAAGGATTATTTCAGTTTAAAAAATGTTGTTCCGGACTTATGAATGCACCTGCTATGTTTCAATGTTACATTCAAGAAATTTTCAAGAATTAATACATGGCGGAACTTTAATTCTTTACTTGGATGATATTATTATCCCTTCTCAAACCATTTCTGAAGGTATTCAAAAATTGGTACTCGTTTTACACATAGCCTCTGAATTTGGCCTACAATTAAATCTAAAAAAATGTCAGTTTCTGAAAGAAAAAATTAACTTTCTTGGTCAAGTCATCGAAAATGGACAAATTAGGCCAACAACTGAAAACACTTCGGCAGTACTAAATTTTCCTCAACCACGTAATGAAAAACAAATCCAAAGTTTCTTGGGTTTTAACGGGATATTTTCGGAAGTACATTAAAGATTATGCTTTAATAGCTAGACCTCTAAGCGATTTACTTAGAAATGATGTAACATTTTAATTCGGTCCCCCTCAAATAAAAGCGTTTGTGACCCTTAAAAGAGCTTTATCGCAAGATCCAGTTTTACATCTGTACAAGCCAACTGGAACTCCATACAGATGCTTCCAAATTAGGTTACGGTGGAATCCTTCTTCAAGCTGACGAAGATGATAATTTACATCCCATAGCTTATATGAGTAAAAAAACAACACCTCAGGAAGAAAATTTATCGAGCTATGAACTAGAAGTTTCAGCTGTTATTAAAGCATTAACAAAATTCCGTACTTACATTTTAGGAACTAAAATTAAAATTGTCACTGACTGCTCTGCGTTCAAACAGGCTATTACTAAAAAAGAATTAATTCCTAAAATAGCGCGTTGGGTTTTATTCCTCGAAGATTTTGATTATGAGATAGTACATCGCTCAGGCAGTCAAATGCGTCACGTTGATTCACTTAGTAGATACCCAACAGTCATGACTGCACTTTGTGATGATTTAATAGCACGAGTGCAAGTGGCACAGATGTCAGATGAATACATAAAAAAACTGAAAGAACTATGTAAAGATAACAACCAAGTTGATTTTGTGGTACAAAATAACATTTTGTATAAATGTCAGGACAACCGTCATTTGCTTGTAATACTTGAACTAATGAAAAACGAAATAATTAAGAACGCGCATTCAAAAGGGCACTTCGCCGTGGAGAAAACTAAAAACATTATCGAACGTGACTATTTTTTCCCGAATATGCAAAAATGTATTGAATCGGTAATATAGAATTGTGTCGAATGCATCTGAGTCAACCGAAAGCGTGGTAAACCTGAAGGTTCTTACATGCGATTCCGAATGAAAACTTTCCTCTAAGTATTTACCATGTTGACTTTATTGGACCCTTAATGTCAACCAATAAAAAATTACAATCATATTCTCAGCATTATAGATGGATTCTCAAAGTTTGTTTGGTTATATCCTGTTAAAGGTGTCACTGCAAATGATGCAATTACGAAACTGCAATTGCAGGAAGCAGTGTTCGGAAATCCCATGCGTATCATCACGGATAAAGCTTCCGCATTTACCTCCAAGGAATTCATAGACTATTGTGCGAATCAAAATATAAATCACATTCCTCGAAGAAATGGACAGGTGGAAAGGGTTCATGGAACTCTTATCCCCCTGCTTGCCAAACTTTCATCAATGATCCCACGAAGTGGTACACTCATGTTCAAGCAGCACAACATGTATTTAACTCTACTGCTCCATGAAGTGCAAAATTTATTCCTTTCGAACTCATGATCGGTGGGAAAATGAGGCATAAAAATGACCAGAAAATTCTCGACATCCCACAGGAAGAATATGAGCAATTGGTCATCGACAGCCTCGAGGACATTCGCGAAGAAGCGCGACAGAACATCTTGCGCCTTCCAGAAGAGAATAAAAGAGCTTACAACAAGCGCAGGAAGAAAGCTACTCCATATAATCCAGGTGACTTAGTGGCCATACAGAGGACGAATTCGGCAGTGGTTTGAAGCTTATCGCATCACAGCGAAGAAGCCACACGAGATGTACCTAGTGGAGGAAGTGGGAATCCACGAAGGCCCCAACCATACCTCTACAGCAGCAGATTATATGAAGCCTTGGTCTACAATTGCATAAAGCACCTACTTTTTTTTCCTGTTTTGCAAAAATCTAAAATTTTCTTTTTTGAGTTTTTCAGATTCTTTCTCAGATTGACAAGGACGTCAAGTTCATCAGGACGGCCGATTGTGGTGTACGGAGTGTCATCCTGGCGGCGCTCGCGTTATCACTCAGCAGCCAGTAAGAAGCTATCTGATTCCCGCCATTAAAACTGTATTCAGTACTGAAAAAGCGTCCATCGATGTAAAGCGGTGCCCAGCCGTTCGTCCAGTTCATTAAATTCGTTCATGTTAAATGAGTGTGTGATTCTTATAATATGAGCCATCTCTAAGCATTTATCTCAAACGGGCTTTCCCCTAGGGCCCGTGAGAGATATTTGATTTCATATATAATCCGGTTAGTAGAGGCCTGTTTTTCGAGCCAGAGTTAACATGTCTCTACATATATATATATAATGATATTTTAGAATCTAATTTCAATTCTAATTAATTTCCTAGTTTTTATCTCAATTTAGTCCATAGTAACTTCATTCTAAAATATAACTTTCGATACTTTTCCTCGCTGTTTCGCATTCATTCCCATTTCCTTGTCTATGCTTTTGTGCTTCTTCGAACGATAACTTCTTACGACCCTGCCCTTTATTGGTCAGACAGGAGAATAGGGTACATGGTGGACATTCGCGCAAAGTTGTGATTTTCTGTTTGTTGGCAATAAGTCGCTAAATATGACAACCTTTATCGTTTTTTAAAACCCTAAAAGCGAAAAACTAATGCCTCAAAAGCGATAAATTGCCATTTTTTCCCCCATTCATTTTGTGACTTCAAAAACCTCGAACTAAAACAACATCATGTTTTCACATGATAATAAAGGGAATTTCAAATAGTTTAGATGATCTCAATCCTTGTGTATTTCAAACTATTTAGCCAGAGTCATTGGGGCCTAGGGCATAATATGTTTTTTTTGTTTCGCTCCCCATCATCTTGGTGGCTTTGCAATCGAAAATGGAGTTACGTTTTCTTTTTGGTTTTGGAATTACTTTTTGGTTTGTGGTTATCGTGTTAACTTATATTTGAACAGACGGACAGATGGATTTCCTCTAACCAGATTTTACAAAAAATTTGATAGAAATCTGCAAATTTAATGTAAAGACCGTATACCGAATTTCATTCATCTAGCTCAAAGCATTTTTGAGTTATCTCTGTCATAGACAGACAGACGGACGTTTTTCAAGCCTGTAGATTAATCAAAATCTCTAATTTGAATTTTTCTACAATTACTATACTTTAACTACATATACGAGAAAATAAAAAGCAATATGAATTTACTATTATCTCTAAAGCGTGCTCCGAACGTATATATCCCTTCTCCCCCTCCTTTGAATCTAATTACTACCAAAATGATATAAGACCAAATTTTTATTCGATTTTTATTTGCGATTTTTTAAAATTGATTTTGTGCGAGTCGGAATTAAGTTTGTCGTGGATTACCGATTAGACAAACTAGGAAGCTGCCTAGGACCGATGGATTGAATCTTGCCTATATACCGCAGGCAAATCGATTAATAAATTTTATTTGCCTAATCGTCCGATAAACAGCTACAAAAAATGTATATACGCGTAATAAAAGCATATATGAATAATAATAATGTATATATACATATGAATAAATAGAAATACAAAATTTATTTGCATTGCGCTATTAAGATTATTAAATAAATTAAAATATAATGAATTAATTATTTAAAGTATATTGCTATATTAACTTTTCATTTAAATGGGTATGTTTTATTACACTTAAACAAGTCCTATAAAATAATCATTTTTGTTGTTATTTTTGCTTAAAGCTTAATACTTCTCTACAATGTAAATGGTATTATTTATAAATAAGGAATTCATTAATTAATAAATTCCTTTTTTTTTTCAAAAATTTTACAACTTTTGTCATTTTTCCCCAGGATATAAATGTAGTAATACTTTTTAATCTAATTTAAATCTTTATTAGCTTCCTAATTTTTATGTTAAGTTAGAACGTATTATTTTAGTCTAAAATGTTCTCTTATTATCTGACCTGAATCTTACTTTTCTTTATTTAATTATTTCGAACACATGCTCTTAAAAATTGATAACTTGTGCATTCCTCACACTCAAGACGAAGGGTTAAAAATCTTTAGCAGCTACATAATTTTTTCCCTTTCCTACATCTTACATGTGTCTATTACACGTCTACATGTGTCAAAGAAATCCCTATCAGAATCTTATAATAAAATCACTGAAGGGAAAAATTTTGTTACTTTGCTCTTGCTTCACGATGCAAACAGACGACTATTTATCATCATTTTATCGCTTCTTCCTTGTACTTAATATGCCTCTCGTGTATATTAAACTGAAGTTAATTCCTGAAGCTTCGTTTCGGGAACACATCTGCAAAATTATGTTTATTTATATATTAAAAACTAAAAACATTTTTTTTTCACAAAACAACTGAAATAAAAATTTATTTATAATAAAGTATTATAATATTGGTTAAATTAAGAATGATTTAAAATTCGAATCTAAATTTGAGTTATTAAAAGAGATGCCTTATAATGTGCACTACTTGGCTTGCAAAATACCTAAGTTCGCTACTGATTCGAATTAGGAGGACTGAAAATAAAGCACTGAAAATAAAAATATTTTATATACAACAGAATTTCTGTAGCATGGAATCCCAAATTGAAATGAAAAAAAAAAAAGAAAAGAAAAGAAAGAAAGCTACTGGAAGCAGCAAAAACAAAAGCACATAATAGCAACAGTGCATGATTTAACAGCTTCTAACTTTGCCAGTAAGATGTTAAAGGAAATCTTTTAAAAATAAACAACTTATTTGTATAGCAGTGCCATCTCTCACCACTATCCAAAATATGAACTATTTTTTTTCCTTTCTCGTCAGAAATAGAAACCATATACTTAAAAGCTTATCAACAAAGTGTGTATTCTTACCAGCTAATGAAAAAAAAACAACCTCAGAACAATATAAGCAGATTTGATTTGGTGATATGGCTCCATTTGATTTCGATAACACACTTGAATATTAAACATTCTTTCTGCCAATAATAGAAGACATCGTTTTGTCATCCTTTTCAACAAATAATAAAAGGCAAACGATATCTTAACATTTCACTTGTTTGTATATGTGGAGGAAAAATTATCGTCTTCTACGAACTTTTTGGAATTCAAAATAAATAATTCCTGAATTCTTTTGTGTCATTTTTATATTGACCCAAATTAGTATTAAAATTGAATAACTAAAACTTTGTGTTGCCACTCCTAATAAGTTTCCTATTTCCTGTTTGTTTTCATATCAGAGTTTACTTTGCATTTTATTCCAACTTGGAATCTGGTAATCCATTTTTTTTTATTTAAGCCAAAATATGCCATGTTTATTTTATAGAAAAGAAATTATTTACGATAGATAATCATCTATTTTTTGTACAGAACTTTTGATCAACTTTAGTCTACTACATCTAATCAATTTTCATCATCCATATGTAATTATCTACATGAAATTCATCGATATCGTCTTGGGGAAAAAATTGATTCTAAAACGAAAGTAAAGTTCCTAGTCATAAGAAGTAGCAAAAGCTTGATTTTAAGGTAGAAGTTTAGCAAATGTTTATCAATATTATATTTTAAGTATATAAATAAATGATAATAGACGTTGAAAGTCTACAACTTAGGAAGATGTAGTTCTCGGCTGTAATAATTTCATATAAAAGCACAGAAAGTTCGAAATTTTATTTATGTTTTTAGAAAACTGACGCACTTAGTGCCCGAAAACAGACACTACTTACACAGGACTTGTGAACATTCTTCGAGACGCATAAAAAGAATTGATTTGAAAATAGAAGCAGTATATATAATTTTTCACATCTGCCAACAGTGCTGGGCGGTGTTTAAAAATATCCCGGCAGATGCAAAATCCCAACCTTTTTCTTAGGCGTCTAGAAACTCAGACAGATTTGCTTTTTATGTGTGCGCATAAAGGTGAAATAAAAGGTAAAAAATAATGAATAAAAATTATTTATAGGATCGTAAATTCTACGCTTTATTTACATTTTTTATGAGGGATTGTACCTAAGATCCATGAACTGATGTCTAAAACTTTTATTATGTTGATTTATTATATTCTTCCAACGCGGGATAGTTTGAACTTATTCTATTATTTTCTATCAGCACTTTTTAAAATTTTGTATTTGACAGGTAATGCATTTTTTTTCTTTTAATAGAATAATATTTATTTCTATCCGTTTTTAATGATTAGTTTTGATTTGAGTTTCGTGAAATTTTTAGTTCTGTGAATTCTAGACCTTTATTCCTTATTTTTAATGTTACTATATATTTACATATAAATTGTATTAACAATAATAATTTTTATTTTCATTTTTTAGGCATTAACCATTCTGCATGAGATTTTCTACAAAAATTCATTAATTCATTTGTGACAATCAGATTTCAGATTTGACAAGATAACAGCTTGTCTAGACGGACACATGTAATATTTCACCTTAACAATGAGAACGGCTTTGGAATATTCTTAAAAAAAGCAAAGAAAATTCATTACATGTTTCACAGTCATGTAAAATCGCGTGTGTGTTAAGGACAGATGTTTAATTTCATTACCTTGCTCGTTATATTGGTTTTTATTTTCTATTATAGAGAAAATATCGTAATCGTCGAAAAATTCAAACTTAATATTTTATTGAATCTCCACATTTCAGACCTCCGAGTTCAAAGAACACAGTTTTAGAATTATGTCTGTCTGTGAACATGATAACTCAACGCCACTTTGAGCTAGACGGATGAAATTTTGCATACAAACTTTACATTACATCTGTATATTTCTATCAAATTTTGAAAGAAATCCAATTATTGGAAGTCTCTTTGTCTAATTGTTCGAGTATAAGTGAATTCGATAAATACAAAACATAAAGAGCTAGATGAATGAAATTTTTGCAAGAAGTTTAAGATCTATAATGTAAATTATTATGAAATTGTGAATCAAATCGATCAAAAAGTTGACCAGCACTTTTGTATGCATATAAACGGAATAAGTCATAAACGCTAAGATTTACATTAAAAAAATGGAATGTGTTTTTGATATTAAAATTATATTTTCATGAAAATTTTTGTGTTCACTCGGTTTAAAAAATGCATTCAAAGCTTATACTTAGTTTTCTTCATTATATTACGAGGCACTAAGCGTTCATATGCAAGATTTTAAGAATAAAAATTTGAGCAATGGTGGTAATTATGGTCTTTTGCAAAATATACATTTTGGAGGAAAAGGAAAACAGCTTTTATTATGCAGGAAAGTTTCAAGAAGACCGCTACAGTGTCAAAAACAAGTTTGCAATAATCGGCTGTAATAAATATAGAGATTTTTAACAATAAATATGTGTGTTCTTCCACTATTTCTTACTCCTTTATTTGAATTCTTGTTCGTAATGCGTTTAATGTTCGTTCAGAATTCTAATGCATTTTCGGATTCATGTTCGTGTTAGTAAATTTGATCTTTGCTTACATATGAATAAGATGAATACGCGTTTGTGCGTGTGAGTTTCATGTGTGGTGAAAGCAATCTTATTTTAAATGAGCGTCATTGGCCACAATTTCTTTTAATAAAAGATTTTTTTTAAAATAATATTTTATATATGTGTTACATTAGAGATATTTTACTTTCTCTTATACGAAGTATAGAAAAAATTATTGTAATTATCAAAAAATTCGAACCCGAGATTTTGACGAATCTCCACGTTTTACAACTCCATGAGTTTGAAAAATACGTTTTTAGAAAATGTCTGTTTGTCTGTTTATTTACAAAGAAATAGACACCACATTTTGACGTAATGTGCAGTGTGTTTTTGGTTGTTGTCCTGCTGGAAGATGAAATTTCTATCTAAACCTAAATTTTTAGCACTTTCCTTTAGATTGTTGCGTAGTCTATCCAAGTAAACCATATCGTTTATAATGCCATCTATAAAAACTAGATTTCCTACCCCGGACAAATCCAAACCATGACAGAGTCACCACCATGTTTAACTGTAAGACGTAAATTTTTTTGGATCCAAAGCAGTATTAGGCTTTCTCCATACAATGCGACGGCTGTCATTGAGTAAAATATTGAATTTACTTTCATCATTAAATTTAACGTTCTTCCAAAGGTTATTGGTCTTCAATTGATGAATTTTTGTAAACGCCAGACGTTTTTCTGATTTTGCAAACTGGTGAAAGGTTTCTCTCTAACAACTCGGCTTTTATATTCAGCTTGTCTAATTACATTTCGCATAGTTTGAGAACCTACACTTCTTCCTATGACTTGAGAAGTTTTTGCAGCAAGTTTGATGACCCATATGGTTTATCTGGATATACTTCGCAATAATCTAAAGTGCTAAAAATTTGGATTTAGATGAAAATTTTATTTTCTAGCAAGACAATGACCCCAAACACAACTAAATTTGGCATATATATACTCTGAAGGATAGGGCTGTGCATCTGGAAATAATTTTTATTTTGAAATTTTTATATAAAATTAAAGAAAATTTTGGTCTTTTTCCGCAATAACTTTCGGAAACATTACAAGAAAAAAATAACGTTTGCACCATTTTAAAATCCAATTTGTTTTTCTTTTCAATGGTACCCTCTTTTAATTATTAAAAGTAATTAATTCGTTTATTAAAATTAATTCATTCATTAAATAAAAGTAATCAAAGAAACTTTTCCAAAGTATTATTTAATAAAAATTATGTTATTTTCCAGTTGATTTACATTTAATTTAAAATCATATTTATAGAATTTTAAAAACAATGTGAAAATAATTTTGATATTTTAGTTACAAATCTTTGTTTATTTGAGTTTATTTTTTTTTATCTAATGAATTGATATAAATTACTCAGAATATTTCTAGTTGAAAAGAATTCTCCTTTTCTTCGAGCAAGTTTATGTATTAAAGAAAATAAAAAAAAAACTTAGTTTTAAATGCTGCTTCGGAAAACTTTCTATTTAATGGCTAAAACCTACGTTGTCCTTATTACGTTTCTAAAGACTGAATGTTTCCATTAAATAATAAATAAGTGCATTTTATCTCTACAACATTTCATTAAACTTTAAAACGAAATTTTCATATTCTTTGAGAACATTGACTTCATTTTAAAATCAATTTAATCATTTATCCACTCTCAAATGAAATATTCATAGTTTTGCAGCGAAGAGACAGAAAAAAGGGTTACTTAAAACTTTTCGTGTTATGAAAATTTTATTTAGCATCAAAAATTAGGATTAACGGTAACCGCTATGGTTTGCGGTAGGGAAAATAAACTTTCACTACAGAAATAAATTATGTAGAAAATATTTAAGCGGTTTAATGTTAAGAGTAAAGAGTTCTAAAACCGTTTTTCATAAATGAGGGTTAATTTGTCTTATAAACCGTCCTAGCTTCCAAGTCTTTATCGTCTGCTTTAGTTTAACTGAATTCGGGATTCTTACTGAAACTAATGTTTGAGATAAATATTTAACTATTACAAAGTCGTAAAGTAGGCCTATAGTAAAGAATAAATAATGAAATTTATCTAAAAATTTATTTTTTAAATCTACTCTCTTCTTTTTGCATATATCTGCAGTAAGCATAAGAATAGAAAGCGATTTGCATCAAATGTAAGATCATTGTGTGTGTTTTGTTTCATGATTCGTGGAATACACATTTAATACTCGATTTTCTAAATAATTCTTCATGTATTATTGCACGTTAACATGATAATGACCAACTTCCAATTTGTAGCACAGTTGGTCCCAATTCTATGGCTGCACCTACCGCATTCTATAAACTCTTTTTATTTACTCGTATATGTAATATAAAGAAAGTGTATTTATTATTCGTCTGATTCTGCACCCCCGATTGCCAGATCTGAATTAATGTGACTTATGGCTTCCTAGACATTTGATACTCCAAACACTTTACCTGATCTCAAAGACAGCATTTCACGATATGTTCGAAATTTTGAAATTTTGAAAATTTTGAACTAACTTTTTATTGCCTCAAATTCTCATCTTTCCATTATACCCTACACAAAATTTCATAACTTTCTCCACAATAGTTTCGTCTACAGACAACTTTAAAATAGAATTGTTTAATTATGGATATCGTGTATGTTTGTGCCAAATTTAGTGCTTTTATATTAAGCAATGTAGCCTTTCGGATGCCAAAACTTGGAAATGTGTACTTTTTCCTTTATGATTAGCAAAGATATTTTAATTATTACAACAGCGGATTTGAAATTCTACATGAAAGCGGTTGGAAAATTCTTTCTATTTTGAAATGAACCTTAATGCTGTTTTGACATGTTTAATTTATATTCTCTCATCTTTTATATCAAACGATATGTTTATAATAATGCATTGAATTATATTACAGATGTTAAAACAAAGATGAGAAAAACTATCTTTGTCGAATTTGAGAAGAAATATTCTTTGAATCACTTTACAATGTCAAGAGAAAGGTTTAAGAACATTAAAAAATTTCACTTCCACAACAAAAAGAATTTATTTATATATTAATCGCAGCTTTTCATGAATGAATAGAACAATATATTTTTCATTAAGCATTTAAAACGCCACTTCTATACAGGAAAATGAAAAAGAGCAAAAAGGACGATTATTTTAATTTTTCAAAAAGAAAACGATTATTTTATTCTGTTTCCCGTAAAAAATATTTGTCGAACAAAAAGAACATTGCGATCAGGTTTAGAATTTTTTTGCTGGAGCAGCTGGAAAAAATTTGCGATAACGTTTAAAAATGCAAAAAAAATGACTTTTATTTGCATTTGATAAAAAGAATTTTAAAAATAAAAGTAGTGTTAACTTTTGTTCAATTAAAATAAATATTCGTTGAATAAAATATAAAAAATGGCAATGGAAAAAATTCAAATTTGTTTTACAGGAAAATATTTATATGAATACTATCTCTTTCATAAAAAAATAAATAAATAAAATAAGAGTAATGAGACTGTTTTTTTGCGTGGCAATTAATTTTTCTATTTTTTTTTTATTTAAGAGGACAGAAACAAAAAAAGGCCCTCATTTTAAATAAAAAATATATATTATAAAAGCTTAAATGTTAATACAATACATTGATTTTAAATCAGCAAGATTCTTTTTTTCTTATTCACTTACATATTCTGACTTTGCAAGTAAGAATCTGACTGACTGAAAGAATCAAAAGATATTTTATTATTTTACTAACAAGCGTTATTTTTATATTTTATTAATTTAAATACCATTTCTTTCTTCTCTGTGCTGGGAAATATCTGGTTTGAATAGTTTCAGAATTTTATATCCTACGAAGTCGTTTGTCAAAAATACACTTGCATTAATTCATCCTCTTATAGACTCTTCAAGTGACCAATGAAATAGTGACATAAACCAATGGAAAATGTAAATCATGAGAAACTTATCGATAAAAAGTTCTAAGAGAAACGAGATGCGTTTTAAAATTGCGTAACTTTGACTTTCAAGATGATTAGCTGCCTTTGGCGACCAGCTGGTTTGCCGGGTCGTCACATGTGCTTATTTAACTAGCAACCGGAGGTTGTCTCCTAAATTTCAGCAGCTCTAAATTCGTATAGTTCAATTACATATCTATTTTCGAATGATGCATTTCAAAATCTTTTAATTGTCAAGAGTTAATGTCGCCTGAGTTTGCTCATAAAGTTTTAGAAAATGCATTAAAATTCATCACTGAATTTAAATGAATAATTACAATTAATATTAACAGGAGCGAAAGTTTTAGAACTTTCTGAAAGATTTCGAGTAACAAAATAAAGTTTTTGTCAATTCGTCAAAATACATAAAAATAAAAAAAAACAATATTTCTGTTAATTTGACATTTTAAAAGGTTATAAATAGAATTTGGGGACTCTGCCACTATCAGCTTTATCTGTTTTATCTTCTCTGACTTCCCATAGAAGGTATAACGTTCTTGCATCGATTCATTAATAATAATCTTAACAAATCTTAAAACCAGAGGGATTTGTCTCCTCAAAACGTTCTCGCATATTCTGTAATAAAGGTATCCTAGAGAACGTCTTGCATAACACTAGCGTGCAATATTACGAGATATCAACTTTTGGGGTAAATTAAGCATTTTTACTGTATCTATCGTGTGATCTTTGGCGAGGTTTTGACAGGTAATCCTTGGCAAGCGGTTTATGGTGTAGTGGTAACATTATAAGCCAGATAACAACTTCCGGAGAAGAGAGTACTCTTTTGTCTAGTGGTTATGTTACTCGGCTACGAACCCTAACGTTGCAAGTTCGAACCTCAACCCGCACATTGGTGACCCTGGTTCTGAATAAACGCATCCTTCATTCAGCTGTCGTGGCTCCATCTACCGGCAGCAACCACTCACACACGCTCGCAGTCACCAGCCATAACACTTGGCGCGATAACAACGTTCGTCGCTCGCCATAACGCTTGGCGCGATAATCACGTTCGTCGCTCGCCATAACTGGCGCGATAAACTCTACCGACTCACTGGTGGGGGACTATTGTAGTGGTAACATTATAAGCCAGATAACAACTTCCGGAGAAGAGAGTACTCTTTTGTCTAGTGGTTATGTTACTCGGCTACGAACCCTAACGTTGCGAGTTCGAACCTCAACCCGCACAATGGTATTACACAGAGACTCAAATTTATGTTTAGGAGCGTTTTTCCCAAGTGACTGAAAGCAAAATTTGACACAAAACTACACTTGTCACAAAATCACATGATAAATTACATATAATGATTATGTATTAATTACATATTTACATGATGCGCTTTTGAGCTGTCTCGTTTACATGTTTCTGAAAGTACAGACTGACAGACAGTCAACTCCTTCTTGGATATGGCTCAAAAATGTTTTTGGGTGGCTATACTACGGACATTAAATCTATGTCCCGAATTTTATCTATCTAGCTCTTTTCGTTTTGTAGTTATCATACTAATTTATATTCAAACAGCAAGACAGACAGACTTCCACGGAAAGGAGATTGCACAAAATTTGACAGAATTCTACAAATTTTGTTTAAAAATCGTATATCAAATTTTATCAGTTTAACTGAGTTATCTTTGTAACAGACAAATGGCCTGACAGATAGATATTTCGAAAATTTATATTTTTTTACTCAGTGAAATCAAAAACGTGGAGATTCAACTAAATATGGAGTTCGAATTTTTTGATAATTACAATGCATTCTTTGTGTTTTGTATATGATAAAGTAACAACGTCTTAATATAATTTAAATATATTTGTTACACAGTTTACCTATTACACGAGAAGAATCTATTCCATACTAAATATAATGTTTAAAGTATCAATCGAAGTTAAAGTCTCATGAGGAAGTCTTTAAATTATAAAAATAGTTTATCATGATTTGACAAATTTGATTGTTCTTCTAAGATCTTGTATGTTAAAAGCAGTTTCGATTTAAACCAGCATACAATGGGTTATACTGATCAATTGGAGTTAATAGCAAAATGAAATATGATGTCTCAAAAACGAAACCACATCATTGACAATAAACTTCTACTTGTATTAGGATCGACATTTAGAAATGCAATCAGAAAAAAAATAGCCAAAAAAAACGACTCAAACATCAGCAGCAATAACCTGGTAGTAGTCAATAAGTATATTTTCTTTAATAAAATACCAAACTCGCCACTTTTATACTCAGTAGATTTGCACATTTTATTTTGTTTGTAATCTTAATTATTTTTAAAAAAATAAAAATAAAAAATAAAAAAGAATAAAACTAAACTTTTTTTATATTAAATATTTTACAGACGATATTTCATTCCTGAATTCTTTAACTGTTTTGAAAAATATCTTTTCATTATGCAATGCAACAGTTTAATTCGTAAATTTTTAAAGTATAAATTAAACAGCGAATAGATATATTAATAGAATAAATATATAAATTTATAATAAATATTAATAGAATAAATATATAAATTTATAATAAATATTAATAGAATAAATAAAAATTGCAAATATTTAAATGCTAATTTTGAAAAAAAGATAATTTGGCCTCTTTATGATTCTTTTTTTAAAAGCAAAATGTTTATTCCAAAATATATTATTATTTCTGCTATGAAAAAAGATGTTATTATTATTCTATTCTATTTTTATCTTTTATTTATTTTTTATGATTAATGAGATCATGAATTTACATGAACAAGTTAACTTTTTCCTTGATTGTTTCAAAAAACACAAAGACATTAATAACTTTAACTTTTAAATCATGATATGCGAGTACAATAAGCAGTCAGTTGATATTGATTTGGATATCTTTTATGGTTAAACTGACATATTTCCATCTTATTCATCTCTATGACTTAAAAAAGAAGTTTGGTTTCCCATTTCTGAATGATAAATGATTTACTTTATGTAATTTGTTAAAAAACTCTACTAAATGTTTTCTTAGTATTCGAATCTTCCTTTTTCTAATATTTTTATTTTCATTTTTACTTGATAAATAAAATAATAGAGCTTAAGTTGGATAACAATAAAAAAGTATAACGAACAATAAAAGAAAAGTCTTTCTTTCTTTCTTGTTATATAAGATATAGTGATTTTTTATACCTATTTTTAGACACTATTATTTAATTTAATTTATGCTAGTAAAGATGAATTTTACAATCTACATTTGTCACTGGTTTCCTAACGTGTTTAAGAACTGAAGATTTAAGTATTTGTGCCTTCTCAAAATACAGCATTTTTAATATTTTCAGGACTTAGTTAATGATTAGTTCAATTAAATTTTGATTAACTACTTGTGACGAAACCTGCCAGTGAATTTCAAAAACATCGTATTTTAAGATTAGACTGAAGAAAATGATTAAAATAGAAAAAAATTGTTGTTTAGTACACAAATAAAAGTGTTTTTATTTGTGTACTTTCTCGATTCTTACAAAGACAGTGGAAATAATCACCTAACAATCTTCTCACATGTACTTTAATAAAGACGTTATCCCAGAGAACGCATAATACTAATCTTTGACGTGAATATATCTTTTTACTGAATCTATGTGTTATCCTTGTTTATGTTATCTATGTTATATCCTTGTTTATGTTATCTATATGTTATCCTTGGCGACTTTTTTGGCGATTAATGCCTAACGCATTAATAATATCCGGAAGGCGAATTAGACACGTTTTCTCCATCGATTGAAACAAAAATCTGACACAAAATTACACTTGAAGTTACAAAATGACATGCCATATTTGATATATTTAAGTGATTGCGTTTTCGAGTTATCGCTTTGACTTTCTTCTGAAATGACAGACCGACAGACGGCCAATCTCGCTTAGTACTTGGCTCAAAATTTGATAGGTGACTACGCTATGGACGCTAAATCTGTATTCTGATTTTTATACATCTCTTCGTTTTGTAATTATCATGCTAACTTATGTACGTACAGCAGGAGGGACAGACTTCCTCAGAACGAATTTTGTTCAAAATTTGATAGAGATATAAAAAATTTGGTATAAATATACCAAATTTCATTCGTTTAGCTCAAAGCGCTTTTGAATTATCTTTGATTCGCAGGCAGACAGACATATAGATGGCATTTTCTAAAAGTGTTTCTTTCGAACTCAGATAAGTCTAAAAAGTGGAGATTCGTCAAAATCTCGAGTTCGAATTTTTTGACGATATATAATACTTTATCTATATTACATATACAGGAATATATACATTGTACATTGTACATATTACATATACATTGTACATTAATGTAATCATTTTTTGTGGAATGTAATGAATAAGATTTCTTTTAATAGTCAAGACTTTAGAATTGACCTTTTTTTTGACAACTTCTTGAATTTAATTAAGCAAAAATAATTAAGAATGTCATCTTGGCTGTAATAAAATCACTAAAATATTAATTATATGAATATTTAGCTATTCAAATTTTAATATGAATAGCTTTAATTATTGATAATCCATTTATTATTAATAAATACATTATTTTCCTCCATTGTTCTTTTAACAATATGCGCATTTGAGATCGTGAAATTGATTTTTCATTTATTCCACGCAGGTGCAAATTTTTTTTTTCTGATTTGCATATCATACGCACACACGCCAACACGTCGTCTGGTAACGCAGCTGATATTTCAGCTGAATACTCATCCGAGTATCTCATCTAATCTAATTATGGTGTTAGTTTGTTACTGTCGTGCGCACGCAAATTAATTAGAATTTAAATACAATCATTATGGAAATGGTATTAATTAGGCTACTCAAATGGACGAGCTGGTAACATTCTTGCGGCGCTGATTAAGTGCCATAATCCATCAAAGTCAATTGAATAATTAGACGAAGGGAAGTGGCAACAGATTGTTGATGAGGCCGCTAACAAGATCATTGCCAGATTTTTTAAACCTTCGTGATGAGATTTGTGATGCTAATTTGTCATTAAATTTATATCACTTGCTAGAAGAAGATTAATTTATTTAACTTAATAATATTTATAGACTGACATACGATCTGCAAATTAGGCCATGCTTCACGTGTGATTAAAAAGCATGTAAAATTCTCTACAGATAGATTATGTGCTCTAGAGCTGCCAAATTCGTCTAATAGATGTCACTTGGATAGTCTTTTCTTACTAAGAAAGGGGTTATGAAATTTTTTTTGAGATTTAACATTAAAAATTCATTAATTAAAATTTTAGCACTATCTCACTATATTTTCCCAGTATAATTATTGAACCAAATAATTTTAAAACCATTTTAAAGTTCAAAAAATAAACTATTCGGTGATATCAATTTTACTTCGGACAATTATTTTCACTAATTTTAATAATTTAAAAAAAATTAATTTAAAGTGAATTTTACAATACTTTTTTTGCTTCAATTATTTCTCACATTCTTTGCTTTATTTAAGAGTGAAATTGCCTTAGAGAACCTGCCTTAAAGCATTATCATTCCATAATGCTTTGCAGTAAAACTCGAATTTTCTTTAATTTTCGCTTTCTCATGTACGTAATATAGAGAATGTATACTATCGAAAAATTCGAGCTCTAGATTTTGACGAATCTCCACGTTCGAAATCTCCCTAAGTTAAAAAAAAAAAAAAAAAAAAAAAAAAACATTGTTGGAAAATGTTTGTTTGAACAAGACGGTTGAAATTTGGCGTACGACATTTCCATCAAATTTTCAGATTTTTATCAAATTTTGTGTAAAATCTATTCAAAGGAAGCTACAAAACGAAGAGAGCGGAGCATACAAGGTACGGTACAGAGATTTAACATCTCTACGAATCAAACTTTTAGCAAAACTGACTATGGGTTGACTGTCCGTCGGTTTGTACTTTAAGAAATAATTAAATACGATAATTCAAAAACTCAATGATTTAAATATATCAAATTTGCTATGAGAATTTGACACAAATGTACTTTGTGTCAAAAGTTTGTTTCAATCGGTCGAGAAAAACACATCTAAAACACATATTTCGGATACTATTACCTTAGTGCCAGTGATTAATCGCCAAATAACTCGCCAAGGACGACACAATAGATTCCATGCAAATGCTACATTCAAGCCAAAAGTTCATATTTCGTAATTATTGCTAGTGTTATGAAAGGCTTTCTCTGACGTGACGAGTTTATAAGAGAGTATGCGAGAAAGTTTTAAGGCGACCACTCCCGCTGGTTTTTATTCAATTGCTTAAACTGCCGGCATCATTTCATAGAATTAAAATTTTGAAAACATTCATAATTTTTCTTTTTTAATTTTTTGAATAAATTTTGAATGAAACTATATTTGAACAACAAAATAATTAATTTATTGCATGCTTGTATTGAAGTAGGAATGTCTTTTTTTAATAAAACTATTTAAATTAGACAATTTCTTTTATAAAAAATAAGTTTCCCAAATTACAATATTTTCCTCTAAAACTTTTGTGGTTTTATGTGTTCTTTTTTATGCAAACCCCATGAAACAAGAAAGACCATTTACAAATTTTTAAAAGACATCTCTATCACCTCCCCCTATCCCCCAAGGTTTTACGAATGAACCCGAGACTTCAACGGCAAGCGTCACGTTTATCAAAACGTAAGGCTTCTGGTCTTCATCATATAGATCCATTCGTCTGCAAGAACAACTGAAAAATTATCCATCTTCAGCCTAATACCAAGCACTCTGTGATAGAACAATCCATCTTCTGTAGCAATAAAACCCCAGACGTGTACAGATCAATTGGAAAAAGAACAATTTCACCATTCCGCCTTTCTAACCATTATTATTTCTCTCTCCCTTTCTTTTTTATTGTTTCTCATCCGGGGCGCGTGGGAATGACAAGGAGACACCAACCATTCCCTTTTCCTCGCCGAAAATATTTTTAAAAGCAACCTTCTGGAAAATGTCTCATCTTCCCTTCTCACTCCCTTTCATGTTTATTTATTGCGATTCTCTTCCTACCGATGCCACCGAGAATGGAACATTTTATTTTGCCACCACCCCACCTAAACAAAAAAAGTTCTTCTTTTGCTCTTTTACATGCATTAGAACGAGATGGGAGAAAGGAGGTCGTAGAAAAGGTTGTTCTAGAGATTGAAAGGGGGTCTTGCCTGAGTGGTATGAGATATAACAGCAAGAAGCCGTTGGGATTTGTCGAAAGTTGCAGAAAAAAGGAAGGCGAAGGCGTCTGGGGAGGAATGTGTTTGCTATCTTCATACTGAAGATTTATCTTATTTTATCGTCTGCGCAATGTTTGGTGCCTGAGAAAACGATAACAGGAAAATCAATTGATGTGTTTTGTAGCAACTTCTAAGTTTTCAGAAAGTTAACGCAGAATTTGTACCTATATCTATATACAGTGAAGTTATGTTCGAACTAATCGATTATCGAAAGCAGGAGGTTTCGAGGGTTAATACTCCCCCCCCTCTTCAGTTGTCATCAGCGGCTTATAAATGTAAATGTTGTTCGGATGATTATATTATTTTTTCGTTGAGTTGTCCTATTTGAATTTGAGAAATCGCTTTTTGCCTTTATGACATCCAGGCATCGATAATCATCTAAGGGATTTTCATCAGTGATTCGTGATTCACAAAGTGAGTCCCGAGTCAATTTTTTGGTGGGATGCCGCTAAAATCACAAGAATATAGGAATCCTTCCACAATTGGAAATATATATATATACTAGTTGACCCGGCAAACGTTGTTCTGCCTTATAAATTATTTCTATTTAATACTTTGGTTGTTAACGAATGCATTGTAAGTGTTTGGGGATGGGATCTATGACAGAAAGAGGAATGGAGCACTGTAGACGATGATCGCCGATAAAAACTAAAGAAAACCAACCATTCATTTTCTCAATACATGTATTTCATTAACGTGACGAACATATACATTGTTTGATCTCTTAAAAGTTAAACGTTAAGTGAAAAAAGTAATATATTTTTTGCCCTAAAGTATAAAAATAAAATAAAGAAATCTAGTATGCGATATTTTTTTTCAGTCCGTCTTTAGCCAACACAAATAAGCTCGATAGTTTACCCACGCGAGAACATGCCACGTGTGAAAAATATGGTATGCCCAAATCTAGCAGCAAACAGACATCGATTGGCCTTGCGACTTATTGATTGTCACTGCGAATGAGAATCTAATACGAAATTGAACGCGTTTGAATTCGATTAGCACGTCTGTGAGAATCATTAAAATTCGTGGCAGCAAAACATTTTCGGCTCGGAATTTACCATTCAAAATGGTGGCTTCGATAACGTTTTTCATCAATTTTTTAATGACCAATCGTGTGTCATTGCACAGCCATGGTGGTTCCAAATTCCGAAGTAAAATAACCGGAGATTCAACTTTCAGTCGTAGGTGTGGTGACATGCCTGGCAAATCCAGTGAGTTCAAAAACTCTGGTGGATAGTTTACAGCTTCGTTAGCATCACAAACTGTATCGATCAACTTGTATGATAACAAGTCGCCTGGCAAAGATTGCTGTATCTTGAAGTTTAAATCATCGACGTCGACATTTTTTGCTGCCAAAATGGCTCTTTCTGCCAGCCACGCATGATTTATGTATTGTGTGCGTACATCGGGAAATATATGGTCAATGAGAGCATTCTGCGAATCAACGATAGTGCAGAAATGAGTGGGAAATTTTATGCATCCAGTATTTTCATAGACAGCAACTTTTCCATCACCGATATCTAACAATTGGTCCGAGAATGTGTTAGCAGATGGATCTTGTAGCATTTGGACGCGCGTGTTTATTTTTAGCTGGACTTTTTCAACATTACGTCACAGTGGCGATGACTTCAAGCAAGCGTTGATCTCCTCATCGTACGGTGAACGTGGATAGGAACACCCTAATTACCTAGCGTTGTGAAATATACTTTACGACCTATTCTCATACCTACCAAATACACATAAAAAATTTCATAAAAATCGGTCGAGCTGTTGCGGAGGAGTACGAACACAAACACCGTGACATGAGATTTTTATATATATATATATATATACAGTAGACTCCCGATTATCCGCGCCTGCCGCACAAAGTTTTTTTTTTTTTTTGACTGATTTTTTTCAAAAGGGTGCAGTTTTACAGTTATGCTTTTGTAATTACATAATACATTACAGTATTAAAACAGTATATATGTATTAATTTTTCTGTGCATCCTTGACGCCTCTCGTAAATACAAAGCACTTTTCTGTTTTCATTAACAAAATGCATTTTAAGTTAGTTTTGAGTGATATACTAAAATATTAAGCGTTAGTTAAACGTTTCCTGCTGTTTATTTTACGTTTTATTGTACATAAAACGATTTTTCAAAGTTGGAATGACTGTTTTCTTTTTTGCTATACCCGTTTTTAGCTTTTTTCGGATTATCCGCGATTTTTGTTATCCGCGGCGGTCGCGCCACCCAATTCCGTGGATAATCGGGAGTGTACTGTATATATAATGTGACTTTAACGTTCTCAAGTCATGTGGTAATAATACGATAAAAAAATAGCGGAAGTGGTTCCCACAAGCTTTCTCGCATTCTTTTTATTAATGATATTATTCCCGCACATGGCATACATGAAAGTTGTGACTTTCTTGATAGATAATAAAGAAAACCTATAATTGTGTATTCACTGCATACCAGCAGTGAATAACAGGATCGAAATATTGATATTTGGGGTGAATCTGAAATGCAATCTTTAGTAATTTCCCTCGATGATTGGACGCAGGCACGCGGTTAACACACAATATTAGAAAATCGAATATGCGTTTTGGACGCCATTTTGAAAAATCATAAAATTGCACACCAAATTTCATTTCTGTCAGTCATTGCATTTTTGAGTTGTTGCGTTTACATGTATGCAAAGCATAGACCGACAGACGGTCGAACTTTCGATAATATTTGTTGGTAAGTTGGCATAAATCTACTCTTGAAACTGAAACTTTTAAATTATGTTTAACAAACAAATTTCATACCTATTTATAATATTTTATTGAGAAAACTTTATTTACTTAAGATGTTGCGTTTTTTATTTATCGCGTTTACATATATGCAGTCCGACAGAGATTAAGTCTTTAAAGGATTTAATTCAAATCTAATACGTATCGTCGTTCAAAATGTAAAATCTGTGCCATCAAATTCCGTCCATCTAACTTTTTAAGTTCTGTAGTCATCGCGTTCTGCTCTACTCCGATAGTTAGTCAGCTAGGACTTTGAATGTATTTCTTTCAAAATTTTATAGATATCTACGAATTCGATGTAAAGATAATATAACAAATTGCATTCGCATGGCTCAAAGCGTGTTTAAATTTTCGAGTTCACAGACAAAAATAAGCATAATTTCGAAAAGCGTTTTGGGGACTCAGAAAGGTCTTGCGGTGGATTGTGATGCGCGAGGATAGAACCTGGGACCTTGTGGTACGCAGCCCAGTAACATGACCACGATACAAAAGCAATTGCTCGGGTAGCGTAGCTGTTAATTGGCTTATAAGCTTTCACTACAGACTCTCCCTCCAGTGAGTCGGAGTTGAGACGAACGATATGGCTGTTGAGTGGTGATGTATTTATTAGCTGTTGATTCTAATGCGCCTGTACCCATTTGAGTAGCGCCAAGCGTTATGGCGAGTGTGTGTGGATGAGTGGTTGCTGATGCTGTTGCTGCGTCAAGTGAGCCTGATGACTTTGAGTTGCTATGAGTAGATGGCGCCACAACAGCTGTACGAAGGTTGAAGGTTCATCGTCCGTGGTCACCAATGTAGCGACTTGGTATGAGCGAGGATAAAACCTGGGACCTTGTGGTTCACAGCCCAGTAACATGACCACGATACAAAAGCAATTGCTCGGTTAGCGTAGCTGTTAACTGGCTTATAAGCTTTCACCACAGTCTAAATAGAAACGATTCGTCATAATCTTGAGGTTGAATTTTATCACAAATAAAATACTTTTTTTTGTGTATTTCGTATGACAGAAGTTAAAAAAAATGCTACCTTTTTAGAACACTAATAAAAATATATTTTAACCAGTGAGAGTGGTCTTCCCCAAACTTTCTCGCATAATTGCTAATAAACTTGCCATACCAGAGAACTTCTTATATGGATCTCACGTATAAGGCGTTACGAAATATTAACTTTTAGCGATAATTAAGCATTTTTTTTATCTGTCGCGCCCATCTTGGCGAGTTATTTGGCTATTAATCCATGGCATGTGTTAATAATACACAAAAATAGAATTTATGCTTTAGACACATGTTTATTCACCGATTGAAACAAAAATTTGACACAAAACTGCACCTGTGGTCCCATATCAAATTCGATATATTTAAGTCACTGCGGTTTTGAATTATGCTTCTGAGAGTACAGACAGACAAACAGTTAACCCGTAGTTAGTTTAGATTCAAAATTTAACAGCTATCTACACTATAGATGTTAAATATGTGCACCCTATTTTATCTATCTAGCTCTCTATATTTGTAATTATCGTGTTAACTTATATTCAAACTGCCGGACAGACGGACTTCCTCCAAATTTGATAGAAATCTGTAAATCTGGTGTAAAGACTGTATACCAAATTTCAACCATCTTGCTGAAAGCGGTTTTGATTTATCTTTGTAACAGACAGACGGACGTTTTTCAGAAATGTGTTTTTTTGACGTTATTTGGTGTGTTAGTGTTATTTGGTGTAAAGACAGTATACAAAATTTCAACCATCTTGCTGAAAGCAGTTTTGATTTATCTTTGTAACAGACAGACGGATGTTTTTCAGAAATGTGTTTTTTAGAACTCGAGGAAGTCTAAAACGTAGCGATTCGTCGAAGATCCCGAGTTCCATTTTTTTGACGATTATTATACTTTCTCTGTACTACGTATAGAAAAAAGTGTGTTTATGTTTGTTAAAAATGTGTGTGTTTACTCTGATAGCTTTTTGGCTGCCCGTGTAGGATTTCTTCGAAAATCTGAGACATATTTACGAATTTGTTCTAAAGACCACATACTAAATTTCATCGGTCTCATTCTAAGCATGTTTGAGTTTTTGAAGGGATAGAAAGACAGAGAGACTGACAGAAATCTAGCTGCCCTAATAGGATTCCTTCCAAAGTTTCTCACACATCTACGAATTTAATATAAAGACCACATATCAAATTTTATCTGCTTAACTCAAAGTGTATTTGAGTTTTCGATGTCACAGAAGGACATATAGGCATAGTTTCAAAAATGCGTTTCAAAGACTCTTAAATGCGGAGATTCGGCAATGTTTTGAAGTCTAATTTTATGGTGCTTACAGTAATTTTTATTTATATATTTTGTAGGCAAGACAAGTAAAAAATGCTAACATTTCAGAACGCCTAATATAAGTGTACTTTAAATAAACTACATCATCAATTCTATTTAATCGAAATTAGAAATAATATATCCAAACAAATCAATTCGTATTCCAAATAGCTAAGAAATTTACATTTTAATACGAATCCTTTCATTACTAATAAATATAACAATACCAGAAATGCCGCCATTGTTTAAAAGAACAAATGTCGGCGTTGCAGAAGTTGACGAAGTTTGATTATGTACCAAATTAACTTTTCCGGTAATGAAGTATTATTCAGCTGCGAATTAAATTTCTCTTTATGTTTTCATTTTCTCTCATATGCATCATATCTCATGCTAATTCAAACATACTTATTCTATTCAGTGACAAATATAGTTAGTCATACAAAGTAACAACAGAGAGTTAATAACAGTTCTGATTATTTAAAGAAAGACAGCCTTACAGTTCTGCTTATTAAATTCCCTTGTGATTTTAGAAATCCAGATTTGGCAACATAATATGTGATATATGACCGTTAATCTTACAGAGAAAATGATGAATTATTTCTATTGTTAAAAATAAGTGATGTATATTCCAGGAAATTCCATGCTTCTTTTCGAACAAAGCTTTTCAATATTCAGCCAAAGGCATCATTAATATTTTCCGCCAAATTTTATTTTCTTGCTTTTCTGGAAGAATTTTATAGTTAGAATAATTTAGCTTTAATATTGAATACATACTCAGATTATTCCCAAGGCTTTTTTTTTGAAACTCTATGAATACTTATTAATTATTTCGTCATATTTTTGCTTTGAAGTCTTTCAGTGCTTCATTCAAGGCAATGAATTAATTAAAATTGGGCGTATGCTTTCTAAAGCAAAAGAAAAAAAGAACAGAGGATGATTTTTTTTATTGTTTTTAATGTAAAACTAAGGACGAAACTTTGAACAAGCTATTCTTATATAAACATAAATTTATTTTATGTATCTCGGAAACGGTTCTAATGATTTGAATCAAATTTTATGTTTAGATAAAGTTTTGTTCTTTAAATTTATTTGTATAGATATCTTTCCTGTGAAAACGTAATTTTAGAAAAAAAATTTATAGCTAATTATTAGAATATGTACAGTCAACATTCACTTCAAAACTTAGGCAGTGCAGCATAGTGGGCAGAACAACACGCATGGTGCATGTGTTGCGAGTCCTCGGTTCGAGTCCGGCTTTTTGCTTTATTTTTTACATATGCACTTTTAAGTTTACTTATTAATTTTACTATTATTATTTTTATTTTTTAAGTTTTTTTTTATATTAGCAGGTGTTTTTTCTTAAAAAACGAAATTTTGCACAAAAAAAAAAAAGATATTTTTTTTATAAGTAACTAGCGCCATCTCGGTCCCGATTTCACCATGGTAAAACTGAATATAAGTTCAAAAATATAATGATAAATAAAATAAATATTGTAACATAGCAGATTGTTTCGAATAACATGTTAAACTGTGCATTCATGATTTAAAAAAAATTTTAATGACCCGTTCATATGTTGGTAAGATTGAAAAATATTCGTATGTAATCAGTATTTGATTCGTATCTAAATATTTTTTTCGAAAAAAACCCCACAATTTTACAAAAAAAAAAAAAAAAAAATGTTGAGTGAAACTCGGCTTTCTAGATATTATTTGATAAATTAGAGTAGAAAATTTTCAGATTTCTGTTAAATGTGTGCCAATCAAATTTAAAATGCCAGAATTCTGTTGAATGTCTAGTCATTTTTAGACAAAGTATGAAAATGTTTTTACACCTTCTCTAGACAACACTTAGACATTTTATAGAATGATAAATATCATTTAGGTTAAGTATAAAAGAAGTACTTGAAGTATGAAAGAAGTACATGAAAATAATGTTAATTAAAAGATCATACTCTATAGAATTACGAATGTTATTTAGAAAAAAATAAAAAAAATGTCACACTAACAATCTTTTATTCAAAATACCCTAGAGAAAATGAAAAATTATTCAAAACAAAACTTATATTTTTTGTGCTAAAGAAAAACAAAATAAAATAATTAAAAAAATTAAATGAAATCGACGATCACAAATTTCAAGTTATTATCTATCTATCTATCTATATATATATATATATATATATATATATATATATATATATATATATATATATATATATATATATATATATATATATATATATATATATATATATATATATATATATATATATATATATATATATATATATATATATATATATATATATATATATAGATATAGATATAGATATATATAATGATAATTTTTTTAAACTTTCATTTTCAATTTTTCTAGCTGGCAAATAAAGTTTTGGAGCTCGTCCGATTTTGAGATGAAATAACAGCTATGATATCATAATTCTATGCCAACCTTTTAAAAACGCATCTGTTGTCAAAGAAGCATATGTAATAATAAAGCAATACTGGTAAAAGCAGGTCAACCTTTTAAAAACGCATCTGCTTTCAAAGAAGCATACATAATAATAATGTAATACTGGTAAAAGCAGGTAAAATATTTGCGATTAAAAAATGATGATGAAAATTGACATTTATGCTTTATTCATTGCCGACGCGATTTCGATCTTCAATAGTCATTGCCTACGCTATTTAGAGCTTCGAAACCAACCCCTTAACCAAAACAACATCATGTTCTCACATGATAAAAGATCATACTCTATAGAATTACAAATGTTATTTTAAAAAAATAAAATGTCACATTAACAATCTTTTATTCCAAATACCTCAGAGAAAATAAAAAATAAAAAATATTCAAAACAAAGATTATGCAGAAAACAAAATAAAATACAAATCTCTTGCTGCATGAAGTAGGTAAGAAATTTTGTTTGAACTGCATTTAATTTTATTTGTTATCAAAATTATTGAAGGATGTACTTTATACTTTGTCTGGGAAGACTTCAGTATGGTATTCTAACTGAATCTGAGATGCCTCTTGTTTTTTATATTTTTGACATAAATTATTTGTTCTGAAACCAGTGGGAGTTCGTCTACTCTCTCATAAAATTGTCATGCTAGAGAACGCTTTACATGGCACTGCATATTGTAGTAATGAAATTTAACTTTTGGCGTGGATTTTGTTATCGTTTCACACTTGGAAAATTATTTGGCATGCGTTGATAGCACCCAAAAATCGATTTTTTTTTTTGTCTTAGACACGTTTTTCTCAACAGACCAAAACAAAAATTTGACACAAAACTGCACTTGTAGTTACAAAACTCCATACTAAATTTAATATATTTAAATTGCGTTTTATGAATTATCGCGTTTGCATGTTTCTGAAAATACCGATCGACAGATAGTCAACCCGTAGTTAGATTTTGCTCAAAAATTGATAAATGTCTCCATTATATGTCTCCATATCTGTATAGAATTTTATCTATTTAGCTTCTTCGTTTTGAATTATCATATTAATTCATATTCGTATAACTGGACAGACGGACTTTCTCTGAACAGATTTTACTCAAAATTTGATAGAAATCTATAAATTCAGTATAAAGACTGTATATCAAATTTCAGTTGCATAGATCAAAGCGTCTTTGAATTATCTTTGCCACAGATAGATAGGCAAATCTACATTTTCTAAAATTGTGTTTCTCAAACTCAGAGAGATCTTAAACGTGGAAATTCGTCGAAGATCTGGGTTCCGAATTTTTCGACTATATTTTCTCGACTTTTCTATACTTTCTTTGTACTACGCATACAAGAAAATAATAATAAAAAAAAGGCAATTTATTTGCTTATAGATAGTTTCTGTTCAACTTCATTTCAAAATGCTGTTTACAACAGATATTAAAGAATTATAAAGACCTATCTTAAGAATATTATACACAAATCGTTGCCATCAAAAGAATGAGAAATATGTAATAATAAATTGAAAATTCTAATGTCAATTTTTGTCGACTCGCCTGAGAGTTTTTAAAATATTCACAATGATTGGTCTAATCCTGGTTGTTTTCTTATGCGTGAAAATATTATTTGTAAAAACGCAAAAACAAAAGACTAATATTATTTTGCTATCTACATGCGAAAAATCTATTTCAGTACTTTTGTTTTTTGATAGCTTAGCATTGTTACCAGCAGTCAATAACGCATTCATAGAAAACTACGAAATTGAGTTCATTAAAAAAAATTAAGAGACAATTAATTCCCAGACAAAGCTGTGTGTCACCATTTAATCCTTTTGTATTTCTAATGCTGCACCAAACATCTTTATTTGTTAGTACTGGAACAGCATGCATGCCTTGTTTCAAATATAGTTTCTATATTTAGAAACAGTTAAAAGATTACTGGTTAATATTAATTATAAAAAAAAGCAAAACTTTTTTACTCTTCAAAGTTGCTTAAGCCCATTTTTACAAAACTTAACTTTAACTTTAACTTAAATTACAGAACAGAATCACCTCATCTAAATGAAATTAAACACACTAGACTAAAAGCAACCAAGGAAGGCGATTAATAGCGAGGAAATAAACCTTGTAAAACTTTTCTTAGTAGGTAAGTCAATTCTTTTATCCAATTTTGGTATGTTTGTTAACTTTAATTCTATGTCTGGTGGCGGTCTAGACAATTTAGGGCAAAGTAAAATGAAATTAAAAACGCTCAACTTGCTTTAATTAATTTGAAAATGGCATAATGGAAACACTACATAATATAAAACTTTGATGTGTAACCTTCTATTAAGAAGATTATATCTATTAAGTGGATATGAATCGTTTATTTTGAAAATGGGGCAAGTCCATTTTTTGTTATTGTGTGATATTTAAAAGTTTGCATTTCAAGAAATTTAAAAATATTGATTAGTATTAATAGATATATTTTTTGTATTTTGTGGTACCAGATAATGCAAGTTTATAATCTAATAGTGTTTATAGTGCTGACTAAAAAAATAAGAGTTCCATTATAACTAAATGAACTTGCCTCACTTTCGAAATTAAAGAATTATTGCAATCATTCATTTAATTGGGAAATAATATTTCAGTTGCATCAGCCTTTTTTTAAGAATAGAAACAAAATACTATTCAAATTTTTATAAATATTTATTCATTTGAAAAAAAAGGAAACAAAACCAAGAATATTCTAGTAGAAAATATAACATAACAACAAACAATTCAGTGTTATTAAGAATTTAAATGAAATCATATATTTTTGTTCATATGTAGGTATAATCAATTTGAATTTTATTTAGGATTTAACATTTAAAAAAATTCATGATGAACAGTAAGTATATATGGTAATAAATCCATCATACACTTGTATTTTTCAGATGTAATAAATCTCCTTTTTTTCTTACATAAAAGATAATTTTATATTTCTGAAATTACTTGGAATTATTTACCTTCCTCGTTGTGTCGACAAATCGATAATTTTAAATTCAAAATCGCGTTCTATCGAAGTTTTGTTGAACATTTTGCATGGTGCATACCTTGTAAATCTGATCCAGCATATAGTTAATCAATTCACGGTTTCTCCATCGGTATTTTCTTTCTTTTTAAAACCACTTTTTCCAGAGGTTGGGTTGAAAATAAATTTTCATGTTTAATTTCATGTGCTAATAATTTATTATGTTTTCGACAACTTTGTATTACTTTATAGTAATCCTGGGGAATATGCAAGGAACTGGTTTCTGGATGGAATAGTTACTGGATAGTTCCACTCCAAAATCACGATCGTTCGGTAAAATTGAATGTCCTGGCAACAAAAATTTGTGATCAATGATATTTATTTCGTTGTCACTGGACTGAATAATCGGTGATGGAAGTACACATTATTATTTGCCCCACTTTCAAAATAAACGGCTCATATATAAATATCAAAAAACAAAGAAAAGAAGCATTAAAATGAGTTCTGTGCCTGCGCATAACATAATTCTCCGATTTCATTTCAAGCAGACGATAAAAAATTACGAAGAAGAAAAGAAAAAAAAAAGAATGGAATAATAATCAGTCCAGATGCTTGATAGGTCACATGATGCAATTCAACGAAAATATGAGTTCGAACGCTTGATTTTTTTTTTTTTTTTGGTATTTTATTTTACATTCAGTGGATGACAGCAATTTGTGTTATTCTAATTTTCTTTTCCTAATAATATCATATTTATTTTTTTTATTGTTTCTAATTTCTGTTCGAAGGTGCTTCTCTATCAAAACTGAATAAAAGATATTTTTAAATATTTTTATTAAGACGAACTTGTTGTGTACATTATGTTGAAGTTGACATCTTTAGGGCGAGCATCTGGTTCACCGCGATTAATGGTCGCTAAAACCTTCAATTAAATATTTTATTACTTGATCTGAATAGTTTCTTCAGCAAAATATTGTTAAGTCTTACATTTTGATTGATATATAATCCATATTATTTTATACGCTTTATGCAGTCCTGTACATTTTCATTTCTCTTATTTTCTATCAGCTCCACTAAAATTCGCAAAAAAGGATGCATTTTGCTATTTCTACCCTTTTAACAATGCAACCTAATTTTTAACTTAAAACATTGTAAGATTTGATAGTTTTCTTCATGTTAATAGTATTTTAAATACAAATATAAACTTTTTATAGATTCTTTTCGTAATTATGCAAATATACTGTTCGCTTTCTTCAAATTTGTTTTTGAAACAATTATTTGTGTGAAGGACACAAGCTGAATTTCACTAGATAACAAACTTCATTAATTTTTCCTATATCTATAGTAATTCGGATTCTAAAACAAACAAAAATCTGCAACTTCAATAATGATTTTTTACAATAATTTTGACTTTCTTTCAGATTTCTTATGCTTCGCATTATCGTTCGTGATACATTTAATATTCGTACAGAATTCTAACGTAGCCTCTGTGTATTCTTGTTGGAAAATGTGTTTGAAATATTTCTCTAAAAAACGGTATTATTTAAAATATAATATTTTGAATGTTAAGTTGATGTAAAATTTAGTTTTGTACTGCAATAGTTTTGGAAGGTATCTCGCAAAAATGCCTAAATTTTGTTCAATTGTTATTAAGTATTTAAAAAAAGAATATTAATAACTGCAACTGTTGAGGACACAAGTTGAATTTTACTAAATAACACGTTTCATTAATTTTTCCTATATCGATAGTAATTCGGATAGTAAAACAAACAAAAATCTGCAACTTGAATAGTGATTTTTTACAATAATTTTGATGTTCTTTCAGATTTCTTATGCTTTGTATTACCGTTCGTGATACATTTAATATTCGTGCAGAATCCTTATGTACCCTCTGTGTATTCTCGTTGAAAAATGTGTTTGGAATATTTCTCAAAAAATTGGTATTATTTAAAATATAATATTTTGAATGTTAAGATGATGTAAAATTTAGTTTTGTACTGCAATAGTTTCGGAAGGTATCTCGCAAAAATGCCTAAATTTTGTTTAATTGTTATTAAGTATTAAAAAAAAGAGTATTAATAACTACAAATTGCCATTCCCCAACTTGCAAAGTAGGGATAAATGATAGCTCTAGATCAAATGTTCTAGCCAGTAGTGTGCCACAACTCACACACACAAACACACTCATCTTTATTATAAGTGATGAAATAGAAATGTAAGAACTGTCGTAAAATATGCATATTTTACTTTTAAAAAGTTGTTAGATTTTAGAAAGATTTGTTAGATTTTTTTTTCTGTTAGATCACAGAAAACATATGCGCGGAAATGAATTTAGTATCCTGAAAAAGCGCCTTTTTTAAAATTTTTAACTGGCGTATCAATCATACTTAACTGAAGAGTCCAGCATTCTGTACTATTTTAATGCAATTTTAACAATTTGTGAATTGGATTTAGAAAAGATAATGGAATAGCATTATAGAAAAGCAAATGATAAAATGAATAATATTTTTTAACATGATAACCCTATCATACTAAGGATTTTTTTCTTTTCTGTAATAGAGCGATAAAATTCAAATACATTTATTCCAAAGTGTAATAACCACTCTTTCTTTACGACCAAAACAACCGTACGTCTTAAAATTAAAAGCATTCCCAATTCCTCCGAGCGAATACATTACGCCTGAAAATCCTTATTCACAGCAGACAATAAACATAAAACAGCAGCAGCAGGCAGTCCTTTGCAAAACGCTGATTCGCCAAAAATGATCCGCGTCCATTTCCAGGTAATCTGGCGAATCCATGTCCTGTTTGTTCAGAGAGCATTTGTATGTAGAGCGGACTCAGCCCGCTTCAGAGCAGCTTATAAATCGCTTCTCTCTTTCAACGCCAGGGGGATATTAGCATAAAGAGTGTTTATCTGTGTTTTGAAAGAGTGTGAAATGAGTATTTGATGCTGATTTGGCAACAGCTTGATGATTGAGGAACAAGGGTTCTCCACTTAATGGTCCAGAGGCAAAAGATTTTTATTCCAATCGCTTTTATTTTTTCGTTCTTCATTCCATTTTGCGCTTTTGTCAAAAGAAATAAAGATTTGAATTTTTATGCAAGCTTTCCTCTCTCTCTTTTTCTCTCTGTTATTTTTCCATTTACTTTCGAATGTTTCCGTTGATACGGAAACGGAGAAAGCTATGAATAAAGATGGCGAAGGTATTACTTTTCTGTTACTTTCATTCTTTTTTTTATATTTTTATTTGAATGCCATCTTCTTAGAAACGACATTACTGGATTTAGATAGCTATAATAAAGTATATTTAAAGATGAGAATTTTCACGAAAAGTTATTTGGGGCTGATTTCTACAAAGAAATGTGTCGAAATCTGTTGGATATTTTGAATTTATTTATTCGCCTAACTGAATAAAAGCGCTGAAATTTGAAATATTCCTGCTTTTATAGAAAGTTTTAAAGATTAGTGGATATCTAATAAAGATTCACCGGAGTCGAAAATTAAGCTGATTTAATGTAAACATTGATTTTTGGATTTTTTTAGGAGATGAATGTTGCTTAAACTAACAAAAAAGTTTATAGTTACATAATGGATTTTTTGATGCAAGATAATTTCCTGTTTTATTCCTAAAATGATGATACATACATAATGGTTTTTGTGAAGCAAAAGAATTTCTTGTTTGCTTAATTTTATATTCCCGAAATGATTATGGATTGAAAACAAAATATGTAATGTTGCCATATATAATACCGAATATAATAAAAATTTTCTGCCGATAATAAAGAGTTTTTGATATTTAAAAATCTAAATATTTTGATAATATATGAAAAAACTTTTAATTTTCAAAATCTAAATATTTTAATATTATATGAAAAAATTCTTATTTTTAAAATCTAAATATTTTGATAATAAATAAAAAGCTTTTGGAATTTAAAATCTAAAAATGTTTTGAGAACATGAAGAATTTATGGGATATTTAAAAAAGGAGTCAGCAATATATTTTATTTTATTGGAATCAGTTTGTTATAACTAAGTTCAAATTTTTTGCTGAACTCAATTGAAAAACTGTTATTATATTCTTTTTTAAGAAAGTTTTGTTGTGTAACTTAAATAAAAGAATGTTATTTTATCTTTAAAATGTATAATAATTTTTTTTATCCCCTTTTTGTTTCGGACGAAAACATGAATACTATTTTCCTCACTAACGTTTGTAAAATTTGCAAAAAAAAAAAAAAAAAAAAAAAAAGAGAAAGAAAGTAAAACATCGTTGCAGATGTTTTTTCCGAGGTAATTTCAATATTTTGCAGGTGGTATTTCTATTTATAGAGTTCCTCAAAAATATTTTATTACTTTTTTTAATGTCGGAAAGCAATATTCGGATTTTGATATATTCATAGAAATTTTTAAAAGATTTTTTATTACAACAATAATTGCTCTAACGCTGTCTAATTCTTTATTCATTTTTTTCTGTTACTCATTTCAGCAGATTATTTAATTACACATATCTGTGTACGGAATTAAGAAAATTTTAAAAATTATAGATAAAGACGAAGTAAAGAACAATATAGGAACACAAAAATACGATAATGTGGTTCTGTCGAAATGACGACTGATTATTAACCTCGAATGTACGAGTGCATTTGTTGGAAGGGAGAAAATTATGAAAACAATTTTTCTCATATTTACTACATGTAGCGTCTCTTATATAGATTTAAAGTTTATTAAATTAAATTTATTATTTCTTATCAAAGTTTACAATCTAAATTGTGTTGACGTGGGAAATAATAAAAAAATAAGTTGGTTTAGTTAATATTTTATTCCTAATTCATAGCATCGCTTCATAGATAACATCTTTCCTTTTAGCCATTTTTTTCTCGTAGGATATCTTATTTGTAGAGATTAATTTCAAAATTTATAAAAGGTGTATATTAATTATTCCGGATCTCACGAGAGACTTATTATTTTTTAGGAATGGAAATAATTGTTCGTATTCATAGGCACTCACAAACATGAAAATAATTTCGATTTTCGAATTTTTCTACCGTGGCTAGAAAATATTAGAAAAATTCAGGCATACAAACTGCACTGAATCATCTTTAAATCTGAATAGTACTACATCTCCATTACCTGTATTTGTATATTGGTGAAGTACAAATTCCATTGAGAAAAATCGAGGAAACAAAGACAAATCTTCAAATGATGATTATAAATGAATGATCATGAATTTAAAAAAGTAAGAATTTAAGTTTTAACTATAAATGTTGTTTCATGTTTTTTTTGTTTTTTTTGCTACAGATGTATTTAGTCTATCAGGGACTTAAATTTAATGAACTTGTTCTAAATAAATAAAAATGATATGAAGTACAACCCAGTGTAAGCTTTTCGTACTTTTGAGGAAGACTTCCTTATAAATAATTTTGCTAATTTCACCCACTTACCTATACATACACACACAAACCAACTCATGAGATTGTACATGAATTATATGAGTGCAAGAAAAATCAAAGTTTTCCCTTTCTGCAATGTTTCATTTTAGTATGAGGTAATGCCGAAATACGTATTTTCTGTTATTTATGCTACTTCATGTTGCTTTATAACGATAAAGGCATTATTGATGTAAACACAAGAAAATACCCGTTTCAAAATATAACAGCAAATATATATTTACATTACTGTTAAAATATCTTATTAGAAAATTATAATAGTGTAGATTTCTTAAATAACTTATCTTAAAACAAATATATTGGATAATATTTAAAACAATACTAAATTTAAAAGACAGGAAGTGAACATTTAACAACCTTTTATTAGCAGTCAGCCATTGCTTTTATTTTTATATTAAAATTGATAAATAACGTACAGGAATACAAATAAGACTGCCACAAAAGAATTCCGAATGAAAAAGAATACAAGTAAAAGACATATTAATATAGAATTCTGTAAGAACACAGGAAGTTTATTGTTAAAAGTTTTTATTCTCATTTCAGACGATTTTTTGAATCCGAATTGATATTGATGTTAAAATAAAAAGATTACGAAACGTGCAAAACAACGAAATAAAACTTTCGAAATAAAACAAGAAAGTGCATACATTCTCTGTCTAGTGTTTTGTGCTTTTGTACTTAACAATATATAAAAAAAAACTAAATTTTATTTTAAGCATTACATAAAAGTTTCTGTAAATAAAAATGAATAATATAAACGTAAATCAAAAATGACAAATCTTGTCTGGTTCTGCATCTTGTTTTTTCCCCTCTAAAAATGTCTGAGAAGTTTATTAATGATATATTTATTGTTAGTATTCTTTGTGAAGTTTAATAATTCAAACATTTAAAACAAATGAAATAATTGTAAAACAAGTCTGTTAAAAAAAAGATTTTTTTTAACAGACATTTTTAGCAACATTTGTTGTTTTTGTCTTTTCCTTTTGCTTGTTGGCTGAAAAATAAATAATTCTTCTCTTTATTTTTGAACACAAAGAAATGTCTATGCAAATGAGATGAGAAAAAATATAAACCAGTGCTTAAATTTTGCAAACATATTTTAAAACTTAGAGGAAGAACCATTTTAATAAATCAGGTTACAGAAAGTTTATTAAATAATGTATATGCTTTAGACACTAACAAATTATGAATAATAAAACAAAATACATGAAGTTTTGGAACATCATATGAAATTTCGCTTTACATTAAATATTTTTATTTAAATGTTCGCAGCTGTAAAATTCTTCAAGTTAAGAGAAAAAGTAGAGTTGTAATAATAACTTTCGATGAATAATTTAAAACATTCGTGCGAAAAGAACAAGAACTACCATGAAATTATCTTTCTGAAAATTTTAATACCAACTTTGACGATAGGAGTTGCATTTCGCAATTATTCAAGGTTATTATTATTATTATTTTATTAAAATGTGTTGCTAAATAATTTACACAGATGATTGAGATGAAGACAAAATGTGAAAATGTTCCTGAAAACCAGCGAAGTGGTCTCCTCGAAACTTTCTCGCATACTCTTTTATGTAGATCACTGCCGTTGGTTTTCAATACTAGAGAAGGCCTTACATGGCATTGGCGTATAATAGTTACGAAATATGAACTTTTGGCGTGAATTTAGCATTTTTACTGAACGCCTCAGAAGAACGCCGGCAGAAAGACGGACATTTTCCAAAAATGTGTTTTTCGAACTCAGCGGAGGCCTGAAACGTGGAGATTCGTCAAATCTCGAGTAAGAATTTTTTGTCGCATAATATACTTTCTCTATAGTATACGTATACGAAAAAGTAAAAAATCTAATTGAAAACTTGGTATGTCCAGTCATAAAAATAGACAAATAGTAATTAATAACAAAATTATATAGAGATAAACGCACAAATTCTTTAAAGTTTCTCTATACGCTATAGTAGAATATTATTAAATTGATTTGATGGCCAGGGAAGGCTATCTGGGGTGTGTGCGGCGGATGCTATGCACCGGGTCTCCGCTATTGAGGGACCCCAACATGATCAAGAATTAAAATAAAGCGGGATGGAAAGATGAGAGGAAAAAATTTAACTTGAACAATCGATGGGTTTTGAAATATAAGAAGTTTAGTAGATATATTACAGTTCAGAGCAAGTGTGCAACATATTATAAAGTAAGGTCATTTAATTCACCTACTAAATTAAATTGCACATATTAGTTTGATAATTCACACTATAAAATGTTTAATATTGTTAGATCTAATCATGTCAATGCCAAGGAAGTATCCCTCTGGGTGTCAAGATTCGGTTTCAAAAAAGAAAATTAGCAGAAACGGAAAAAGATGAAAAGCCGTATGTCAAAAAGTAATGAGTAGATCTGTTTTCTTGTCAGTGAAGTAATTCTGGCAATGAAATTGCTCCGACTTCAGAAATTACAATTTAAGCTTCAACTACCTAAGAAAGTTCCGCGCAAACTACACAATCTTGCATTGAAAGTGTGAAGATCTTTGAAGAATCAAATGTTTATACAAATATGATTGAATCAGAAAATAATGACTATAACAAATTTGATCAAGTCCATAGAAGTGACTCAAGTTTATGACCATGCATTATGATTGATAAGTTTAAAATGTTTTGTGTTAAAAACTGACCTATCAAAACTAAGGAGGTTTTACTAAGAACGCTGAAGGTAGATCATTTTTTTAGAAAATGCCAGCTGCTGAAATACAACTTCGCATCTGACTGATTTACTGAAAAACGGAGGAAATGAAAAGTCTACATGATTTATATGTATCTATAATAACTGAAAGGCGTTATCAAATGTAATTCAAGATCTATGAGCGTTCTATCTGTCACTTAATTCACTAATTGCTTGGAAACAGTTACTGAAACGACTAAATTTATGTATAAAACAAATCAAGTTAAATGGCATAATTTGATATCAGGCATTTGTAGAAAACATCTGTTAGTACAGAACTTAAACAATCCGACAGATAAAGAAAAAAAATCATCCGAGATCAAAAACATAAAGAAAATTTTAGGAGATATAAAAATATAGCTGAATTTTCCTACTATTTTTCTTTCTGACCAGGCTCACTCCCGCTCCTACTCCCCTGTCTTCGAACTATGGAACAGCGTCAACCGAGATCTCTTGCTCTTTTCACTCTCCGATCCAGACCCATGCAAACGACTACCCGACCAGCTCCCTGCTACAGCTCACAATCTACTACCAAAGTTAAGGGCATACCATACCGCCAGGCCTTCATTACCAGGATCATGGAGATAGCCTTGCTGCGCAAGGCGGGTGCTCCGGACAACTTACCATCATCGTCCTACTATTTTTCTTTCTCCTTCAAGATCTGCCCACCCCCTTTTTTTTTGCTCCTAGCTCATGAAATGAAAGGTGGAAATACCGAAAAGGAAATCAGATTTTCTTTTCCTTTTATCTTCAGATGGAAAAAAAAATACTTTCATCATTTGTCATGTCAATACTGCATTTTTTGTAAAAAAATTGTTATAAACTGTTGCTTTAATATTGTTAATAAAGAAAAAATTGCAGTAATCTCCCAAGTCATAACCTAAATTTATTATCTTCAAATTGCCTGCCTATTTCACTTTTCTATCTCAATGGAATCAACTCAAATAATTTCATAGTCACGTGACAAACATAATAATAGCTATGAGGAGAAGATTTAATCTCATTCACGATGAAAAAAAAAATATACGGAATACTTATTTAAAATTTATTAAATACTTTTACCTAAGTTGACTTGTTTCTAGTCAATAAAGATTGGAAGGCCGGATAACAAAAAGCTGGATAGGTCAGAGTTCTGTGAATTCATTTCTTTGCCCACCAATACCAGAAGTTTTTATACCAAAACTTACTGTTATAATACGTATTTCCTCACTTATTATTGGGTACTAAGCCCTCCCTTTATCTCAATGTAAATGCAGCTTTAGCTCGATGAATCATAGAAGCAGTTTCTGGTAATGTGTTGAGTTAAAATAGAAGGTTCTGTACTGGTAGTTTATATACTGCACTGCACGTTTCAAGAATTTATTAGAGAAAAAGTAAGTTAAAGAATATAAACTGTTCACATTTAAACATTATGCAATTCTCAACTTACATGCAGAAACATAAAAACAAACAAACACCAACATAAATCGTAGGCCTGGTTCTTAAGAAAACTGGTTCAAACTGATTTTAATTTTCACTGATAAATATTACATAGATATGAAAAGGTAACCTTAAGATAAGAGTCAAACTTACAGTTTTTAAGTTTTGAAAAAATCCTTAATAGTTGACTTAATAGACGCCTTGCCTTCCTCATTTAATTGCGATAAAAGAAAACTAGGCCGTATAGTCACGAGCCGGATGCTCGGGACTGTATTGTATGTCTATCTGTAACTCTTTAAAACGAAAATTTAAAAATGTTTTGAGCTAGATTTTTGTGGTCTTTATACGAAACACTATTTGTAAATCTCTCTCTTTGGACGATATACAAAGGAATCCTATCTGTTTGGCTGTGACAAGTAAACTATAAAACGTAAAGAGTAAATTAAAGAAGAATGGACATACAGATTTAGCGTCTTAAGCGAAAATATGTAACGAATCTCTCAATGGATTGGCTTTCTATTCGTCTGTACTTCGCTATACACGTAAGCGCGATAGTTAAAAAATCGCGATTTAAATAAACAAAATATAACAAACTGCTTTAGTATCTAATGCATAAATTTGGTTAAAACTTGAATCAAATCCGTCAAAGGGATCACTGTCTGTTAGTCTGTAATTTCGCATGCACGTAAATACAATAACCAAAAATGAAAAATTTAAATAGAATTTGGTGTCTAAATCAATTTTTATCTTTTAGAATGTTATAGTATTTAGTAGCTACTCCTCTTAATTTAATTTTGTACTTAGAATTGTACGTTCATTTATTGCTAAGAAATTTAGAGTAAGAACTTACATATCCTTGAAAATGTTAGGTAAGTAATTTCCAACATACGATCTAAGATTTCAATTAAAAGGAAAATATTTGATAAATATTTTCTGCGAATAATTTCAAGAAATTAGAAATTATAACACTTGGATAGATATCTTTAGATAATTATTTTGCTGTTCAATATTATTTCGGAGAAAAATACATTTTTTTATTTGCTTTTAATTTATGTAGCAAAAGATAATTTAATAAACCAGGAACATATATTAATATCGTCTGCAAAAGATTTTAAAGCTGTTCATCTATAAATTTACAATTAAATTTAATATATAGAACCATTCGAGTGTTTGTATGCATATTTCTACAAATATTCAATATACTTATCTCGAAGCTAATATAAAATAAAATTAGATTTAGAATCGAGTAAAGGTATCAACACAGGTAGAGGAAACTATTTTATAAATAATTGTGAATTTCATATGCTGCTCTGCGTTGTTTCCTGCATATAATATTAAATTAATGTCGACAACATTCCACTGTAGAGCTTCTATAAGAATGTTTATTGTTCAGAACAATGATAATACTAATATATGAAATTTTTATTGATTCCTTCATAACATATGAAGTTTTTATTCATTCGGAAGTGAATTTGTATTGAAATAGTTGTTTCATTTTTTAGTAAATAATTTAAAGGAATGTATGATATATAATTAGACACGTCTTAATCTTTAGATATAAAGCTGAAAGATAACTGCTTATTTATCTGTTTGTCTCAAGAACTCTTACTAAACAATGAATAGCAACGACAAAAATCAATTTGTTTATGTCATTCCGAAATAAATAATTTTATTTTCAACATTCATAATTAATTTATTCTTAAGGTATTTAATTAAATAACAGAATTAAGTCAAATCTCGGCGTATCTACTATTTTCTATAATAATTTTATTTTATATTGTTTTCTAAATATCGACGCATGCGCCATCTGATAGTGACGTGATTCTTTAAAACTGGTTTAAACTGGCTTTTCAAGGACAAAAAAAAAAAAAAAATTCCGGCCTCGAGAAAAAAATTTTAGAACTCGATTCATTTTAATTTGGTCAAAAACCGTCGCTTTTCTAAATGTTGGTGATTGCGAAATATGAGTCATGCGAGAACTTGATGTTTTTCTGTGAGATTGATACCACGTGACTTAAAAAAGTAATGTTCGCACATGATAACTTGAAATTTGTGATAGCAGATGTCAATTTTGTTGATGTTTTTTCTAACTAGATTATTCATACGATTGAAAAACGTGAATTCAACTGAACCACTTCAATACAAATTTATGCGCGTGCAAATTTGAAATAGTTTATGCCATGACAGAACAATTGTACGTACTGCTAAATAAAAATAAACAAGTCTTGAGATAATCCAGAGATGGCAGCGCCATCTTTTGGAGAGACAGAATTCGATAATCTTACTTCTATATACGTGCTTAAAATACGTTTTTTTGTTTTGTTTTTGTTTTTACACATTTGATCCTTTAAAAGTATAATGGTTATTGCGTTAAACTCTCAGATTGATTCCTCCCTATGATTTAAAACGAAAGCCTCTTTAAACTTTTGATCTTACAATTCTTTAATTTTACTTTCCAAATCCTAAATATCTTTTTCACAAGTGAACAAGCATGCTGCGATTCTAAATTATTATTATTTAATTAATATTATCTAAGAATTTAAAAGGAATTTTAATCCACTTTTAATAATACCATATCAACAATAATGAACTGATTAGATTTCAACGATTACGAAATTCATAAAAATAATAATAATAAAAAAAACTGTCTACTAAATAAGTGATTTTCGTACTCCATTTACACATATTTTTTGCATTTTATGAAAAATAAAATCAAGAAATGTTGAACTTCAGTCAGTAATTATGGACAAGATCAAAATTAAATCGAAACATGGAATTATTGGAAACAACTTTAGTAATTACTTAGGAAACCAGCGGGAGTGGTCTCCAGAAAACTTTCTCGCATATTCCCTAATAAACTTTCCGTGCTAGAGAATTTCTTACACAGAGTTAGTGTATAACAGTTACAAAATATTAACTTTTGCCCCGAATTTAGCCCTTGGCGTCTTATTTGGCGATTAATCCATAGCATGCTTTAATATACGAAAATCGAATTTGAGTTTTAGATGCGTTTTTATCAACCGTTTGCAACTAAATTTTGTCTCAAAACAGCACTTATAGTCACAAAAAGCACATATTAAATTCGATATCTTTAAGTCATTTCGTTTTTGAATTATTGCGTTACAGGTCTCTGAAAGTACAGACTGACTGACAGATTGCCAATCTTAGTTGGACTTGGCTCAAAATGTGACAGCTGCCTACATTATAGATTTTATATTTGTGTACCGAATTTTATGCATCTAGCTCTCTTCTCTTTGTCACTAATGTGTTAACTTATATTTGAACAGTTGGACAGACAGATTTCCTCTTCACAGAGTTCTCACGAAATTTGATAAAAATCTGCAAATTTGGTATAAAGACCGTATATTAAATTTCAACCGTCTAGCTCAAAGCGGTTTTGAGTCTTTGTCACAGACAGACAGACGGATATTTTCTAAAAATGTGTTTTTCGAACTCAGGGAGCTCTAAAACGTGGAGAGTCGTCAAAATTTCGAGATCGATATTTTTTTGACGATTACTATACTTTATACTACATGAACAAGAAAATAAAAAAGTTAGTGCATTTATCGTTGTTATGATTTTTATTTAAGAAAAAAAAATAAAAGGGGTAGAAATATAAATCTTATGGCTTAGTCAGTGGCAAATTAATTAATATGTATTCAAGAGAATGATTGAGCAAACAAAATAATGAAAAAGCAATACAATGAGCACATTTTGTAAGGAGAAGATTTAAATTTATTTAAATTTTCCGTGCTATTCCAATATTTCTTTCATTCGTCATCTACATGGAAATACTTGACACACCTTTCGACATCTCCCAAGGCTTTCTTTTATTATTTATAAAATTTATGAGAAATTTCTTCTGGACACTGGACTTATGAATATGAGGGTTCTATAATTGTAGTATCGCTTCTCTGCTCAGTCAGTTTCTTGTTCAGGAAGGGAGTTTTACAGATAGGTCTAGAGGATTTTGAATGTATACCAGGCCAACGCCCCCCCCTCCCAAATGTTGACCACAAATTGGCAATCATGAGGCAATCACCAATAAGAGCAGGAAGCAAAACATTTTATTGTGTTTCACAAATTTTCTGCTTGATTTCCTTCAACTTCGATGGAACTCTGAATGCGGCAGATGGTGCCTAGAACCAAAGCACGTGCCATGCCGAAAGTAATCTGTTGAACTTCGTGTCTCTGTTAGATACACCACGGTTGATTTGTCTTTTCATCTTAATCTGTCTGGCTCTGGTGATTTTTGCTCTACGGGTACCGTTCTAACACTATTTATTATTTTTTGCTATGGGTAACAACACATTCTAATAAAAAAAAGGTTATTTCCGTTTGAAAATTTTGAAATTTTGTCATTGTAATGGTAACTTTTGAGTTTGAATGTTGTGTTTCATATGATTCTTGAACGCAAGCCTTAAAATACCTTGAACTAAAAAATTTTCCCATTCTTGTGAATGCTATGATAGTTACAGTAGCATATATCGGGATAGTTTATTTATAATCACTCGATGTCTAGAGTCACAATATAGAAATAAAAATAGTTGCATTTTCACAAAGAAATAAAAACAGATCAACTTTAAATGAAACATTAACATGTTAAAAATGCGTTGAAATGGGAAATTAAATCGACAAATTATGTATGCTGTCTAAGTTGGTAAAATGTTTGATTCCGTCATTGTTTTGTCAGAATTTTTGGATGAACATCGTCCAGAATTTGATAAAATTCAACAAATTTGGTTGAAAGGCTACTTATTAAATTTCATTTATTTTGCTTAATGCATCTTGGGTAATCGTATTCGAGTTCCTATGTCAGCGTATATCGCAACAGATAGCCAGAGATAATTCTAAATATGTATTTCTCGTACTTTGTAAGGTGTGAAATGGGAAAAATAATAACGAACTCAGAGTTGTATTTTTAACATTTAAAATACCTTCTTTTTTTATAGCTCAATTTAGAGAAAGTAAAAAGAAATTTCACAAAAATATCTTTTCAATAAATATTGAAAAAATTACTACTTAAAAATCATTTATAAGAAACAATTTTCAATATTAAACAGCTCGGTTTTGGAAAATAAAGTCCAATTTTACAAAAAATGAAGAATAGAATTTAAGCAGCTCTTTTAAAAATCGGGAACTTCATAATATGATTTTAAAGCCCTCAATTCCGATGATAATTGAAGCATCTTTAAGTACCTGGATCGTTTTATAATTCAAAAGCAACTAAATAAAAATATCTGTCTTCGAATATTTTAAGAAGCTCTCAGACCACTTAAAATAAACTCTCCATGCTATTTAAAGATTAGCAGCTGAATGCGCGCATCCGCATTAAAAATTCAGACCGATGTCAAAATAGTCGAACACTTTTTCTTTCCCACTTAGTTTGGGGATCACAGAAAAACAACCTACCTAAAAAGACAAGTCTGTGTCAAGTCCAGATGCTCCGCTGTCACATACCGAGAGAGCAGAAAGAAAATAAGTTTGAAGGCTCTTAAGAGAAATCCCTCTCACAACTTTATGCCGCAATTTTTTATGCTACTTTTGAAGACCCTTTTCTGTTAAATAAGTTTTAAAAGCTATAATAATATAGGCAAGAATTTTGAAAATATCCTTTTACCACAGAAATTTTTAATACCAGTGAATTGTTGGATAAAATCTTCGGATATGCAATAATTTGATACTTATTTTATATTGAAGCTGTAAAAAAGTTAAAGCTAAGCATTAATAATTTTTTTAGCAGAAATTGAATTTTATGGAGACAATTACTGCTCCGTGGATATTAAATGCGCCACACTAAATTAATTTTGGAACATTTTGTGCACATTTCAAGATGAACCGGCGGAAGATGTTTCGAACAAAATTTTCACATAATCCGTAATTGAGTCCTTATTGATCTTCATAAAATTCTGGATTTTCGGCAAGACTGTGAACGCTGTGAGTGCTCAGATTTTTATGTTCAAAGTCCTAAAGTGCCTTATGCTTCATTAGATAAGAAAACACACACACACATACACACACACACACACACACACACACACACACACACACACACACACACACACACACAATCAATGCTTTCAAAAATTATGATTGGTTCGAATTTTAAGTGCCAGATTGTGTATTGAATTTTATTGAACTAGAATTTTACATTTTTTTTTTGTTGTTATCTTTTTCTTTTTTACTCCGATAAATAAATTTTTTTCTGAATATATTTGGTTCTAAATTTTACCGAAATCTACAAATTTCGTGAAAACCCCACATACCAAATTTCATCCGAGTTTTTGCGCTAAAGTCATAAGACATTTTTACAAATAGTCAAATAAAAATACGCGTTTCGAACTTGAGGAACTCCGATTTATTAAAATCTCAAAATTGAATGTTTTGACGAATTACAATAAGTTCGCTTTGTATAAATTTGGCGCACAAGAAACACGGCTAGATCGATTTACAACAACTATTTTATAATATTTCCCCAAATTAGTACATTCGAAGTATAAAATTGTGACAAATAAAAGGGAGAGCTTGTAAAACCCATTCTGCCAACAAATGCAGCATTTATTTCCTGCCACCACCAATAATCACATCGCTAACCATCATCTGGTGCAAATACCTTACCCCATTTCCGATCTTATTCCAGAATATGAACGATTCGCGGAATCTAACGCACTTAATCTTGTCTGGTGACAAAATCCTCTCTCGTGCCATCGAATGGAAAATAAACTGGCTGGCTCGCGCCAATATCTTCCGTCTTTCAACCGGGCCGAGACTTATAAGACATCAATATAAGGTTATGTACAACAATAAACAGGTCCTTACGGTTCATGGATTTGCGCGTAATACGGAGAAAGCGCGGTAGTTTCGCGTGTTGGTTTTATTTTAAGCAGGGAATTTTCATGGCGATGCATTTTGGCGCGGATGCACATAAACGGGTGCTTCCCTTGGCGAGCGAGATATTTGTTGGCGATAAGATGGTTCGGTGCATTATGGGAGGACTGTAAAAAAATGTTTCTGGGATATGTTACGTCGTTTTGTGATGAAATGATGTTATAGGATTTTACTGCGGGATTAAAGATGGCACTTTGGCGAGGTTCTTTGGGAGAATCATAACTGGAAATACTGAGTGAAAGTGCAAAGATTCTGTTGTATTTGGCTGACAAGTATTCGGATTCATTTACTTTATATGAGGGTGAATAGTTTTTGCTTATTCTCTTGTTCGTCGAAACGGACCCAATAAATTCGCTTCTCATATTTAATTACAGTTACCTTTAACAATGCGTAAGATGGAGAATAAAATGAGTCATCTTCAAATGGAGAGATATGCATCTACTTGTTATGGGAACGATTGAAGTGGGGGGAGGGGGGGGTCCAAATCGTTTTCATTGTCTCATCAAATATTTAATCGCGTGGTTTTCTTTCGTTGTGGAAAGCTACAGAAGAAGAATTTTGTTTAATATCTGCGAAGTTTACGAGACGAATAACCAGAGTCAGTAGTAACCAGAGTGGCACTGGCGTGGAATAGTTACGAAATATTAATTTTTAGAGGGAATTTAGCATTTCTACTGAATCTAGAGTATCATCTTTAACGAATTATTTGGCGATTACGCCCTGGAATGTGGTTTATAACATCCGCGTGTCGAATCTGTACTTTCGTTGTATTTTTCGTTGTATCAATTATGAAACTAATTTGTGAAAAACTGCACTTGTAGCATCAGAATCCATACCGAATTTAATATATTTTAGCTCCTTGTGTTTTTGAGCTATCGCGTTTATATATTTTTGAAAGTTCAGACCGACAGACGGTCAACCTTTAATTAAGTTCTGCTCAAAATTTGATAGATGTATCTATACTATATATGCTAAATATGTGCCGAATTTTATCCGTTTATCTCTTTTTATTTTATAGATATCATATTAATTTATATTCGAGTAGCCAGACAGACAAACTTCCTCTGCACGGAGTTTGCTCGAAATTTGATAGAAATCTACAAATTTGGTGCAAAGACCATGTACCAAATTTCAACCATCTAGCTCTAAGCGTTTTGGTGTTATGTTAGTCACAGGCAGACAGCCATTTTCCAAAACTATAATTTTCAAACTTTGGGAGGTCTAAAACGTAAAGATTTGTCAAAAACTCGAGATCCAATTTTCACGACTACAATACTTTCTCTATACTGTACTTATGTCCAAAATTAAGGTCACAAAAATGTTTTTCAAAGTAATTCTAAATGGATACCAGTAAAATTTAAACAAATTATATTTTATATATTGTGAAGGACTGGTAACACGATATCAACCTTTGTTGTCGGGAAAAATGTTGTTTAGCATTAGTTTTTGAGGAATTACTGAAGTTTGACAATTTAGGCATCTGGGACTTTTGCCTGCAATTTTGTGAATATTGCATTAAAACAAAAAATTTAACCTGTTTCCAATGAGAATGAGTCCTCATAATCGTTTTGACGATTCCTTGAGATGGAGAACCGTTGGGTTGCTTGAAGCTGGGCAGTCTCAAGCGGAGGTGACTCGATGGTTACAACTGGCACCGAAAGTGGTATCCAGGTTGTGGAATCAATTCCTAACAAGTGGTACTGTAGCCTGGAAGGCCGACCATGGCTGTCACAGAGCAACGAAGCCTGCACAGGATCGCTATTTGGAATTAAGCAGACGACGGCGTAAGCTGACAACGGCTCCTCAACTTGCTCGTTACCTTGCTGCTGCGTATGGAATAAGAATTTCCAGTCAAACAGTATTCAAACGTCTAGCAGAGGGGGCTCTTTATGCCTGGCGAAACCTCCCTTTGACTGCATCCAACAGAAAAGTCCGGTTGTTGTGGTGCCGAACACATCAGTCTTGGGCACAGCAAGATTGGGGGCGAGTTCTTTTCAGTGATGAGTCGAGATTTACCACACAGAGTGACATTCGTCAAATCTTCATCTGGAGAGAGCGAGGAGCTCGCTATCATCCCTCCTACATAAAAGAAATTGACAGATTTGGTGGCAGAGGAATCCTTGTCTATGGTGGCATAATGTTGGGCAGTCGTACACCACTGCACGTCTTCGATGCGGGTATTGTCAATGCACATCGCTATAGGGATGAGAAACTTGAAGCCTATGTGATGTTGTTCTGGGGTGTTTTTAGCCCAGACTTCATGTTTATGGCCGATAACGCGCGTCCGCACAGAACCCAGATCATGGATGATTTTCTTGAGGAAGAGGATATTCTACGTATGAACTGGTCCTCGAGGGCTCCGTATCTCAATCCTATTGAACATGTTTGGGATGATCTCGGAAGAGCCATTGCACAGCGTAACCCCCCCCCCTCCTCCTAATATCCTCCGAGTGTTAAAAGACGCGCCTTTGGAAGAATGGGCTTTGTTGCCCCAAGCATTTATCGATACCCCCATAAACAGTATGAAAGCTCGTTGTGAAGCCTATAGCAGTACACTGTGGTCACACTCCATATTAGACAGGTTTTTCCCGAGATAAATGCTTTATTTCTGATTCATAATTTAACACTTTTTGATATACCCTGTTTCTTAATTCCCAATTAAAAGCTTTTCCATGTTGTTATGTGTTTATGTTCTTTTTCCCATTGTAGTGTACCTCTGTGCCAAATTTTGTGGCAATACAGTGAATAGTTTTTCATTTTTCGCAGATTTTATGTTTGTGACATTGTATTTGGACATGAGTGTATGTATGCAAGAAGCTAAGCCGGCGTCTGACATAAGGGGAGCGTGTCTTCCCCGTGATCTGGGCGTCCCGGGTTCGAGCATGGTTGTTCTTCTTCTGTGTTCTATCTGTGAGGCGTATGAATGACCCCCCTCCTCTGTAAAAAGGGGTTGTGCAAGCCAGTGCGGCGTATGAAGTAACTAAGTCGTACTCTTGTCCCTAGTTGGCGCTTCTGAAGAAACAAGACACGCTCCTCGGCTTAAATCGCTGACAGATAACTGTCAGTGGACTTGTAAAATGCCAAAAGTCACAACAACAAGCAAGTAAATAAATAAATAAAAGCCAGGAAATTTAGAAGATAGGTTAATCGGATATTTACATTTTTAATTGCGCTATGACTTTACGGGACTGGTCTCTGTTAAAACCGGTTCATGCACACAATGAACAGAATACATGTAAAGTAATTAAAAGAATACGACTTTAATGTTTAACAAGTATATGGATTCATGGATATGAAATTATATCTAAACAACCCAGTTTATTTATATGACACACAGGCAAAGAAAAGAATTTGTAAAATCTTCATCTTTTTTATAAGACTTACCTATAGTTACCACATCCCAGTTGCCTGGCCGAAATAAGGAAAATGAAAGCTAAGGGAAAAATAGGTAAACATAAATTTTTTCGAGTTGTTATGCATTAAAACAAATATATAATCTTTCTAAATGAATAGTTTACTTATTCTCTAGTTAAGGAATTGAAAAAAATTGTTGAGAAACTATTACACTGATTTTGAACCAAAAATATTACATATCATATTCCCCCCTCCCCCCAAAAAAAACGATTTATTAACGTATCACCTGCTTTAAATTGAATATTCTATGATAAGTAATGGCAAATACTTCCTTTTTAATTATTTTAAAAGTACATTCTTTGATAGTATCAGTTTTCTGACTCAAAACTCGCCAATCTTCAAGAAATTTCCCTTTTTCTTCAACACTTTTGCCTCTATTATGGTATTTAAAGTTTATTTAACAGAAAGGGGGCTTCTAAAGTAACATAAAAAAGAATGCCGCATAAAAGTTTTGAGAGGGATTTTAACTTAAGAGCCTTCAAACTTATTTTCTCTCAGCTGTCTCAGTATATGACAGCCCAGCATCTGGACTTGACTCAATCTCGCATTTTTAGAAAGGTTGTTTCTCTATGATCCCCTAGCTAAGTGGGAAAGAAAAAGTGTTTGACTATTCCGACATCAGTCTGTGAATTTTTAATGCGGATCTGTGCATTCAGCTTCTTATCTTTAAATACCTCAAAATGCTGTTGTTAAGTGCCTGAAAGCTCCTGAAAATGCCAAGAGATAAATATATTTTTGTTTAGAATCTTTGTCTGAAAAAATTCAGATTTAAATTCATGTTTTGGCTATTTTCGGAAACGTAATTGTAAAAGAATTCGGAAAGAAGTTGTAAAAGAAATAGGCTTGCTTTGATTGTGTAACAAACTTATTTTGATTCTTGAATTTTTGTTTTTTAATCACGTTGAATGTTTAATGATTTTTTCTATTGAAAAATTACCATCCTGATCTTCTAAAAATTCTTTTTCTACAACTGGTATAAGGACTTAAAAAAATGCGATAACTGAACGAAAAAAAAATGATAGTCTTATTTTCAAATCATCGTAGTTTTTGACACTTATTACTAGTGAGAAATTGTTAATTATGATTAAAAACAACAATTTAGCATTTATTATCAACATTTTAATTCTTTCTTCATATGATTGTTATACAGATTCTATAAAATTAAGAAAGAAATAAACAGAAAAAAATTAATATACTGTTTGCATATAGTCGAGTTCAGATTTTAAAGCAGTTTATCAATACGCTAATTCTCTTGTGGAATTCAATACATTTTTTTTTAACAAAGACAGAAAATGAGAGTAGAATGTTTAAAAGTTAGTAATTGAGCTTGGCAAAATGTTGCATGATCCAAAATTTTGTTTGTAATTTCAAATGCAGTTTTTCATTAATTAAAATTCTCAGTTCATTAATTTTTTTAATATATAAAGACAGCTATATTATTAATCATCATATTAATTAAATTCTCAGATGAAACTGAAACAGAGAACTTTCGTCTGTGCATGAAAGTTTTTTCTACAATACGGTTCATCTGAAGCCACGTGTTTCTTTTCTCTTCTGAAATTCTTCTGTCCTTGATCTCACAATTTTGTTTTAAATTCAAAGTGAGCATGCATCTTTGGCAACGCTGAAGACGCATGCCTGAACAATAGAAAATTCTGTATTATCCACGGAATCATGTGGCGCAAGAACCACGGATAATTAGGGGGATGACCCTCCCCCCCCCAAAAAAAAGACAGAAATCAGAAATATTCAGAAGAATGTTTTTAAATAGTAGTTGTTTCCAATATGAAGTATGAAAGATCGATTATGATTTAATAAGCAGCAGAATTTTGTAGTTCCAAAATGATTCGGATAATTTCGACAGCTAATTCAGATAATCGAAACGAGAAATTGCACTACCAGAAAATGATTCCTACAGTAATTTCTAGGACTGTGGGGCACTGACTATATATTCAACGAAAATCATGAACTGTAGCTTCCAACCTTAATCTGTTTTTAAAATATTGCTAAACAGTGAAAACAACTTCTTTTGTGTAGTGCTTTATTTTTAATTAATCTACGCAGTCAGTTGTCTTGTTTTTCATTGGTAACGCTTTATTGTACAAATGCCGAAAAATTCAACTCTTGCGGGAATTTTGGTGCACATAAAGAAAGTAGAATTATTATTAATAACAACCTTACCTAACCAATCTTTATAGAAATTCTTTCTCCATTTTCTGAAACCAGACATTTTTTCAATTTCAAATTGTAATCTTTATGTAAGTAGGCTTTAAGTAACAGACCATAGTGAGAGAAGAGATAAAAAAAAATTATCGCCTTTTTTCTAACAAACTGTCACGTTGATGCTCTACTTGATTATTATCTTTGTTTTTTAATATTTTGTAAGTTCCGAATGGCAACTGTAATAAAAATGGAATAATGTTATGGTATTTTGAGAATGGCTTTTGAGTAGAGTTTCTTACTTTGATGATATTAATAAGCATGATTTACGCCATAAATATACATTTCTGCGTGGAAATTTGGGAAGTTAAACAAAGAGAGTATATATTTGAACTATAAAAAACGTTTGTGTTAATGTGAAAGAAGAGAAGTTTCATCCTTTTTATGAGTACACAAAACATCGAGTTTTAATATGCTTCTGGTTCTTAAAGTACAAAGTACGAAAACGGAACAAAGACAATGGTTTCAGTTTTTCACGTGTATGAAATTTAAATTTAAAAAAAATGTTAAGCAAAATAATAAATAACTATTTAAATACATTTTAAATATTCTAACGATTATAATTATTGTTTATTATGGATATCGATTTGTAAATCAATCTGAAACTTTAAAAGATTTGGAAAACTTGCAAAAGAATTCCTATGAATAATGCACTAACATTAAAAAGATTTCTGATTGTAATTGGAATAATTTATAGTAGATGGCGCTAGTAAAGTAAATGAGGTAAAATTAATCGGAAATTAACTCTGAATTATCTTTTAATTACTTCGAAATAAATCACTCTGAAAATTAAAAAAGAAAATCTCGAGTCTCTTTAAATTTAAATTTAAATACAATTTTAAGCAAAATGATAAAAAAATTGAATTTTTAAATACATTTTAAATATTTTTACGAATTGTTTGCTATAGATATTGATTTGTAAATCAATCTGATACTCTAAAAGAATTAGAAATGTGAAAATATTGAAACGATTTCCGATTTTAATTGAAATATATTATAGTAGATGGCGCTCATAAATCAAATGAGAGCATAAAAATTAATCTGAAAATAATGGTAAATTTTCTTTTAGTTATTTCAAATTAAATCACTTTGAAAATTTCAAAAAAAATCTCGAACCTCTTAAAGTTCGCTACTTAGCCTCTTTTTTGTAGATTTAATAATACAAGCTTGAGAACTATATTGTAAAAGTAAAGTAAAAGATATTTTTTCTCTTATGATTGCAACAATAATGCTGCATTATAGTCACTGAATAAAAAGAAATGATAGCAAAAACGCCACTTTCATTTCACTCAATAAAACTTTTAATAAAAAAAAAGCATTGAATAGTTTGATAATTTCCTAGATTTAGTTTTAATTATATTCAGTAATCTTCAAAAAGGGATTGTATTATACTTTTACTTCCTTTATCTTGCAATTTTATTTCTTTTTAATAAAACTTTTAGTATAATTACGATTATTTAAATACAAAAATAACAAAAAAAAAAAAAAGAGAAAGGAAATTCTTAATCGGTTTCTTTCTTTTGCGAATATAAAGAAATTTCAAATGATTGGAAAAGATAGCAAAAACCAAAATTTAATTCAGTATCCTTACACAATTAACATGTAAAAAGAATTTACATTTGTACAGATAGCTTTATTTCATTCATTCATTTATTTTATTTTTTTGAAAAAGGTGTTAATTAAATAATTTTTTTGCAGATTTGAAAAGCTGAATAAGAATGTTTTTATTCATCAATTAAATTTAAATCCGTCTCGTTTTTTTTCCCTTCTTTTTTTACGCTTTTGAAATTTCTTTAGAACTGATGTAAGCGTCATTACTTTGAAATATTATTTCCAAAAATATCATGGAATACCAAGATTTTCAATAAAAGTTGTACTAAACAGAAAACTGATTGTTGTTTTTAGAGATTTAAGCATATTATTTATTAAGTTTGAATAAGATTTTTATTGTTAACTCACCAACAAATCCTTTTTTAATAAAATTTCTAATTTAATATCTTTAAATAAAAATTTGAAAGAATCATTGTATTTTACAACAGGTACACACATTTGCTAATGTGGTAAAAAACATCAGGATATGTCTTCTCTTAAAAATTTAAATCTGTCTAATAAATACTGTTGTGTATTACTAACCATTTGCCACAGAAAGGCTATAATTGCGAAAAAGCTTATTAGCATGGAGATTATCCCAAGGAGTAATCTTTGGATATTACTCCCTGGGATAGCAGATCCTCTCATAGAAAAATACCAGGAATTTTAGATGCCTTTTTCCCTAGGAATTAAAATAAAAAATTCACTCAGAATTATTATTGTAGTCACAAAATCACATGCCAAATTTCATATATTTAGTCATTTTATATCATTAAATCAGTATGTGTTTTGGGCCATCGATTTTACAACCAGGCAAACAAATAGACTTCCTCTGAATGGAATTCATTCAAAATTCGATAGAAATCTACAGATAAGAAATATGGATATATACCAAATTCCATCAGTCTAGCTCAAAAACGTTTTTGTTTTATCGGGTCTATAAACAGGCAGACCGACAAATAGGCATAATACCAAAAATGAATTTTTCTTATTCAGGAAAATACGAAATGAGAATTTCCTGAAATAAATTCGAATATTCGGATGAATGTAGTAGTTTTTCTTTGTATACGAGAGAATGCTTCGTGTACTAGAAAAGGAAAATAGAAATTCTATCAATTATAAAATTTTAAGATATTATAAAGTATAACGGTTCTATTTATTTTGAATTTGATCTCATTGCATTTGCTATTAGTGGCTTATAATATGTTGTTAGAAATGTAAAAATGTAGAAATGTAAAAATTAGAATCGTAAATGGCCCATCTATCTCAAAGGGGGGAGGCAATGGTGGTGGTGAGGTTGAAATTTTCATTTCGCTATAACCTCTTTAATATCGAAAATAGAAATATAAGTCCAGTTAGCCAAATTAGCGTTACATTAATACGAACACTTTTTGTGTTTAATGTTTTTCGATATCTAATATATCTTAGAAGTTATGGGCTGAAAAATGATTTTCAAGCCCTAATTTTTTTTTCTGTTTCTAGCATCAACAATTTATGTTGCCAGATAGTAATTCAGATGGAAAGGACCTTTGCATCCAAGCTTGCAAAGAGGATTTTTTTTAAATTTGAAATACCGAAATTTATTTAATTCATATTGCATAGAAACATGAGTGCCATGAAATAAGTTCATATAAAATATATACATTTCAAGATGTGATTAAAATAAAAATATTATCTTAAATTAATCATTAACATTTTTATTAAGTTAAAAATACGTTGAAATATGGAAATAAATTGTCTATTGAACTAAAAGAGGGGTCACATAATAATATCCTAAATCCGTCACTGAATATTTTTACTTATGTAAGCAATTCTCAGCCATTATACCATTAGTTTTCTGATTTCTTATTAAGCCTAAAAGCGGAATAATGCTACTGTTTATTTTTAGATTTTCGGATTGACAAAATTGAAGTTTCCATGCTAAGTTCTTCATGCGAAATAAAGATATTGGAAGCAGCGGAGATAAATCTGTAATCCGAGAAATGATTATTTCATAGTTATGTAATCAAATAATAAAGAAAAGAAAATGTTTAATTTAGCGAAAAAATCTTGACAGATTGCATTGGGATCAATTAAGAAAATATTTGCATAATTCATTTCCGTGGAACATATTTACCGATTTTAATCATTGAATTGACTAGTAATATCAAAAAGGGCGTAAGAACAGTTCTGTAAAATATCGAATGATATTATCGTTTGTTTTGGCAAATTCATTCATTTTTATTTTCTCGTATATGTAGTATAGAGAACGCATAATAACCGTCAACTAATTCGAACGCAAGATTTTGACGAAATTTTGTGTTTTATACCTCTCCGAGTTCGTAAAAATATATTTTTGAAAAATGTCTGTCCATTTGTCTGCCTGTGAGAAAGATAACCCAAACACGCTTTGACCTATATGGATGAAATTTGGCATACGGTCTTTACATCAAATTTGCTGATTTCTATTAAATTTTGAGCAAAATCTGTTCAGATGCAGTCCGTCCATCCGACTGTTCGAATATAAATTAACACGATAATTACAAAAAGAAAGAGCTAGATAGATAAGATTTGGAACACATAAACATCTATCATCAAACAGAATTAACATCTATAATGTAGATATCTGTCATATTTGGAGCCAGATCCAAAGACGGTTTGATTGTCTGTCAGTCTGCGCTTATATGCTTTCAGAAGCATATAAGCGCGATAATTCGAAAAAGCAATAACTTAAAAATTGGAAATTTGGTATGGGATTTTGTGACTACAATTTCAGTTTTGTGTCAAATCTTTGTTTCAATCGGTTGAGAAAAACGCGTCTAAAGCATAAATTCGATCTTAGAATATTATTTACAGCATGCCAGGGATTAATTAATCGCCAAAAATCTCGCCAAGAATGGCACTATAAATCGAGTGAAATTGCTAAATTCAAGCCAAAAGTTAATATTTCGTGGCTATTGTATGCAGATGCCATGCAAGGCTTTCTCTGAGATAAAATCTTCTTTAAATAGTATGCGAGAAAGTTTCATAGAGACTATTCCTGCTGGTTGCTTTTTTGCTTAGAAAGAGAAAGCATTTTAACCACCAAAATATTCTAATATTAAATTATGTAATGATATCACTAAATCTAAATGAAATCCTAATTAATTTCCTAATTTTTATCTTAATTTAGCCTATATAAACTTTATTCTCAAATGCTCTCTTATTTCCTGATCCAATTCCACCTTTTTTTATTTAATTAATGCAACAGAAGCTCTGCAAAACTGCTGAAATCGACAAGTTCCCACACTCCGAGGGAAGGGATAAAAATTTGTCGGTCTAAACAAATTCTTCTGAAAGATCCCTATAATTCCCTTACCTAAATCGGCACGTATAAAGAAATCCCTATCAGAATCTCGCAGTATATAGTCATGGTATATAATTCGTTGGATATATATATATATATATATATATATATATATATATATATATATATATAGTAATTTTATTTATTATTTAGTGAAATTATTTTATCCTGAAACAACATTATGTATTTCAGTAAGTAAAATAATGTAAAGATACAGAAATCCTAGGAATATTCGAAAACAATGAATTAATCGTGAAAGATATAATTTCACACATGCTTTAAAGCAAAAGCACTAACATTTCGATTGTGTGAGCGCTTGTATGACTGATTCTTTGGATTCAATAATTACTCAGCAGGTAACATATTTTGTTTAGTTACTAAATCACGCGCATTAAAATCTTTTACTTGAAAATAAGAAAAATTGAAGTAAGGAATTAAAGAAGTAGATATTGAAGCAACTCAATTTAAATTGATCAGTCTTGAAATTCTACAGATTAATTTCCTTCTTAGCAAATTTATTCATTCTTTTAAATTAATTACATATTAAAAAAACTAATAAATAAATATATTGCTAAATTGAAGTGTTATCTGAATGCCTCAAGTAAATTTGAGTGTTTCATTAAATCATGACTATTAAATTTTATTTTATTAATTTCTTAATTAATTCCTTATTATATTGCAACAAATATCATTTAATGAATTATACTATTGAAACAATTTCATTCAATAATGGTATCAAATAATAACTGATTAATTATTAAAATTTACCTTGCATTCGAAATTAGTAAATTAAAGGATTTATTGATTAAAGCTTGTTAAATGATTAAAAAAGGTAATAAACTGTTGTGTTTATAATTATTGCTTTGAATGTGGTATTTTATTTTCTGAATTATATTTTAGGCGAAAGAACTCGCCTATAAACTTTTAAAGAAATGTGATCTGATTTTTAAAGTAAAATCTTCTGGTTAATTTTTTATGAAATTTTTTATATTATAATGTTAGTATTCTAGATCGTTATGCTGTTATCATTTTTTTTTATTTTTCCTAAAGAAGTGAAAAAAAAAAAAGAACTGAGTTTAAATATAGGTTTTTGTTTATTTAATTTATACCTAGTATAAGGATTCTATTCTTTGTGTAAGTTATTGCAAATGATTTATAATTCTGTTTGTATTTTGAATATTTAAACATGTGATAGAAAAAAAAAGTCCAGAAAAAAAATAGAATTGGAAAAAAAAAATTATTGAATGAAATATCATCACAATGTTAAAAGTTAAATACGCTGCCTATTTTTTTTTTAAAGCTAATACTACTGCTTGTGCATTTTGCAAATATTGTCCGAAGTAATTTTAACTTTAATGCAAATATCTAAATAATTTTTACGAGTTTTGAGTTAAAATTTACTTAATCGATAATCAGAGTGCAAATATTGTATTTTTGAAAATCAAGAATGTTGACAAACTATCTTTGTAGCTTCAACATTTTTCAGCGTTAGCTAGAAATTTTAATATTTTTTTTGTTTGACTTTGGATTTTTTGTGTGTTGTAACACAATAATAATAATTACTTTTTACTAATAAAATTTAGAAGGCAAATAATATAGTGTGAAAATGAAACTTTAAAGGGTACATTTTGCTAAATACTTAATGAATATATTATTATTATAAAGCCTTATTTTTTTAAAAAATGTCTTATATAAATTAAATTTACACATACTGATTCCACGACTTTTATTGCGCCTTTGAATATCAGAACTGAAATATTTCTTTCAAAATTGGTAAAAATGGAGTATTAATTCATATTTTATTTAAATACGCTATTTGTAATGAAAGATCGTTTCATAAGAGCAGACGATAATTTTAAGTCTGAGCAAATAATATCAGTAAAAAAAATTTAAAGAAAACCAAACGATTTATTGTATATTCCATACAATGAGTTAAAAAAATGTGTAAATAATCATTATGAATGATTTATATAGTACGTATATTCCATATAATCTTCCAAATGTGTAAATAATCATTCAAATTTTATTTAAGTTTTAAATTGCATTAATCTGTAATGTAACATAAATTTAATTCTGCACAATAACTCTTCGTTGCTTTTATAAAAGTAATGTAAATTACAAATAAAATTTCAATTATATTTAATGTTTTATTTATTCTCAGCTGGAGAGTTAATATCAATAAATTTAAGAATAATTTAAAATAATGAAATATGATACTGACATAATGAATAACAAATAAGCAATAACCACAATAATAAATAAATAAAATCAACTATATCCTGGAATTTTCAATCGTCAGGCGATTTTTACAAATTAATGTCTTTCGAACATTTTTTGAAAATAGATGTTTGCTAACACTTAAAATTACGAGTAGCTCTTTCGGTAACTGTTAAATGATTCATCATGTTACCTGTTTTTCTTTTAAGAAAGTATTAAAAAAATATGCCTGCTTTGAATAAAAAATTTATATTGATGTCATATATTTTTTAGACTGGAAAATTCATTAATTAAGGATTATTCAACAAACTTTTTTTTAAATTATTAATTTTGCTTTTTTCCGTTTTGTGACAGAAATCTATCTAACTTAGAGCGTAAAATATTTTAAATGCACTTTCGAAACAAACATATTTTGCCATTAAACTAGGAATATTTTAGAATAATAAAAAACTTACGGACAATAAACTAATCTGTCCTTCTTGTTTTTTCCAAAATCTTCTCAGAGAATATTTTGGTGCTAAAATTCTGCATACAATGCTAATTCAAATGTCAGTTTTAAAGTTGCTACTATTATCTTTACTGATGCATATTGTTTTCTTTTTTGATTTTTATATGTAAATGAATAAAATATAATTTATATTAAGTATGAAATTATTTTAACATTTTCTTGTATATTTATGATATTAATTAATTGAAGAAAAAGCTTCAAACGGAATTTTATTCACAGAAATAGTTTAGCTTATTAATAATCTTATCCCTATAAATCAGTTACGCACATATTTATATGTCTTTTGCACAAATATATATTTTTGGCCAATCTTGAAGAGAATCGGAGCCCATACTTTCCAACAAAATAGGAAGTTAGGGCACTATCAATGCAAAAATTAATTAAAATATTACGTAATTAAAAATTAAGCAAAGTTTTGTTATTTTCAATTTTATTTTATAAAAATATTATTCGTAAAAATGATATTTTCACTATATTAATATTCATATAATTATCTTTCTAATGATACGTAATATCATTTATTTACAATTTGTTTTCTCCATTTTAACAATTTTTTAAAAATTTAATTTGATGCGCAATCTATTACAATTTTTAATATCAGAAGTAATTCAAACTAACCTTGTCATTCCCCCGAACTACTTAATTGTATACAGTAACCAATTTTAAAATTACAATATATATATATATATATATATATATATATTAACATTAACACTGAAGTAGGATTTTTACTTAAGCTTTCATTTCATAATATCTGATTGTAACGACAGTTTTAGACCAAAAACGTTATTAATAAAGTTAGAATAAGAAACATGAAAGCAGTAATTTTAGTGCGGGTAGTAATCACCCCCCCCCCCAAATCTGAGTTTTCTTGCCAACGTTGGTAGTTTTTCAAAATCTTCGGCCCAGTAACATGGAAACCGCGATTCCAAAAATCTGATAAACCTCTTTTCGGATGTCCTGTGCAAAATCGAAAATAGCATCAGCAAGATGTAGTTGCAGTTGTGGGAAAAGGTAGAAGTCCGGAGGAGCGATACCAGAGCCATATGGTGGGTGTGGCAAAAGATCCCATTTAAGCCCATATATAATCAAGCTGGTGAATGCAGACACATGTCTAATATTATTTTGATGAAACTGTACCTTCATGCGCTAGAACTCAGTTCGATGCTTTGCCTTGTTAGCAGTGTCAGCATGGACTATCATTTCACTGTACACCTTACTGTCGGCGTGTCTCGTCGATATTAGTAGGATGTCCAGAGCGTTCTACATCTTGAATACCTTCGTCCTAGTTTTTGAATTTTTAGAAACCAAATCTTCACAGTGTCATATAATACAACAGTAGTACCTAAAGCTGTACACATGATTCGGTAACATTCTGCTGACCTTTTGCAACAGAACTGGAATTAAATGATGGTTCTAATCCAGTAGCATGATGGTTCCATTTCAGACACCTTGCACTTAATGATAACGATATTTTTTTATATACACTCATGTTCAAAATTAAGGTCACAAACATAAAATCTGCGAAAAATGAAAAACTATTCACTGTGTTGCCACGAAATTTGGCACAGAGGTACACTACAATGGAAGAAAGAACATAGACACATAACAACATGGATGTTTTTTTAAATTGGGAATTAAGAAACAGGGATATATCAAAAAGTGTTACATTATGAATCAGAGATAAAGCATTTATCTCAGGAAAAGCCTGTCTAATATGGAGTGTGACCACCGTGCACTGCTATACAGGCTTCACAACGAGCTTTCATACTGTTTATGAGGGTGTCAATAAATGCGTGGGGCAACAAAGCCGTTGTCAGCCTATGCTGTCGTGCGCTTAATGCCAAATAGTGATCCTGTGCAGGCGTCTTTGCTCTGTGACGACCTTGGCCGGCCTTCCTGGTTACAGTACCACTTGTTTGGAATAGATTCCACAACCTGGATACCACTTTCGGTGCCACTTGTAACCATCGAGCCACCTCCACTTGAGACTGCCCAGCTTCAAGCCTACCAACGGTTCTCCATCTCAAGACATCGTCTAAACGATTATGAGAACTCATTCTCACTGGAAACAGGTTATATTTTTTATTTTAAGGCAATATTCACAAAATTGCTGGCAAAGATCCCAGATGCCTAAACGGTCTAATTTCAGTTGTTCCAAAAAAACTAATGCTAAACAACATTTTTTCTCATAAAAAAAGGTTAATATCGTGTTAGTGGTCCTTTCCAATATATAAAATATAATTTGTTTAAATTTTACTGGTAGCCATTTAGAATTACTTTAAAAAACATTTTGTGACCTTAATTTTGGACATGAGTGTATATTTCACAGGACAATATTATATTATAAAGAGTCTCTTTCTTTCAAGTTCTTAAAAATCGTTACCGAAAATAGATCATACCAATGCAGATGATATTAGCAGTGGCGGGGAAATTTCGTTACAACTTAATATATACGTTTTTTAATCTGCAGACGCAGTAATCTGCTGTAGAATGATTCCATTTAAGTAATGTCTTACCAAATATAAAGATTAGAGACTCCATACCAGCAAAAAAGGCTATCATTTAGCAAGCCTACAGGCATCAAAAAAAGAGGTCGGCCACTCTTTAGATTGTTTGACAACATTGAAAAAAGACTCAAACTGCTAGCTGTCAAAAACTGGGAATCTATGACGCTTGATAGGCAGCAATGGCTTAAGCTGAATGAGATGGTCATAGCCTGTATAGGTTGTAGTGAAGAAGAAGAAGCGGAAGTATCACCAAATAACAACAAATAATAATTCATTTCGCATTAATAGTTTAACAGAACAAAAAGCTAGTATCACGAATGAAAAAACTAATCGCCAAACATTGCCAGATTTATATAAATGCGAATCAAGTATTTAGAATCTGAATAAGGGTATCATAATAAATGGTACATTATAAATATAATTTTTAATACAGTAATTGTTCAACAGTTAATTGTACTTCGCTAATATATTATTTTCCAGGATCCTGAATAGAAAGTGAATGTATTGTAATTATTTTTAAAAAAAATCAATGTCCGGTTTTTTTATAAATCTAAACATTCTAGGCATCTCAAAATCTGATGCGCATATAGGTACAAACAAAACAACAACAACAGCTTTTCCCCCAAACTTTTCCTTATTTTCAATTTGGTGAAAACGATGAATCGATAATGAAAGAGAAAGACGAAATAATCATAATATATGGTTTTAAAATTAAAGTTATAAATCTGTATAAAAATTTTAGAAAAAATCTAATGGGAAAGTATATAAGACATACATTTATTTCTAGACAAAAAATACCGTATGTGATTTCCCCCTTCCCAAGAAAAAAAAACTTTTTTTTAAAGTGTGGTGGTGAGGAACTTAATATATAAAAATGGCATTTCATTTAACATTATAAATATTCATCCACTGAATATTATCCTGGTACTTTTGCACTAAAGAGTTTAAGTAAGGAATCGAATGTCACGAATTAACGCTTGGTACAGTTTTGTAAATTTAAATATTTTTTTTCCCGCTCCATTTGTAGAAACATTACAAAATTCTTTTTTCCCCTTAAGATCTGTATTTTCAAGAAAACATTAAAAACACCCCAAAATACAGATAAGAAATAAATCATCAATAGCATTCGAAACTAAGCCTTCACCCCTCGATATTCCCCAAATTTAGGTAATAATCATCGAACAGATAATTTATTCCAATCCAAATAATCCCTTCCCTCCCCATCATTCAATCCTCCCCTTTATCCGCCTCCCCCCCCCCAATAACCCTTCTGTTTAGGGTCATTTGGTGACTATTCTGAACCTCATCAACGCCTCACGTGTCAAATATCTCCAGTACCAGCGGAATAAAGTTACTCAGCAATCCTAATAACAGACGATATTTTTTCTTCCCGTCATGCAACCTCTCGTACACCCCCATCGGACATACCCTCGTCCATCAATCACACCCCTTTTGGGAACCTCCCTAATGCATCGAGATCAAAGGACACAGAAGTAGCTGATGGACTTGCTGATGGATCGGAAAATCTCGAATCATCTCGTCTGAAGATGAGATTCTGCGTGAATCGGGAATTATAATGATGCGTTCGCACGAGATCCGTTAAGTAGAGATTTTTCTGGACTCGGATCCGTTCCAAAATGATCGGATGATGTTTGGAAGTTTCAGGAGATGATGTTGATGATCCAAAAGCTGAGAATCGATGAAGGGTTGATTTCTAATTTCGAATTTTAGTGAAAAAACCATATTTTATATAAGCGTAAAATGAATTAAGAATTATTGAAAAATCAAAATTAATTTTTAGAAATATTAAAAAAAGAGAAAACATTTAATAATCAAATTTAAAAATTAAAATGAAATCTACGATCACAAATTTCAAGTTATCATGTGAGAACATTATTATTTTTAAGTCATTGTTTGTCTTAATTAATTTAAGTCATTAACCAGTTTAAATCGGTTTGAAACAAACACAAGACTTATCTATAGGTCTCTATCCCTTTCTCTCTCTCTCTCTCTCTCTCTCTCTCTCTATATATATATATATATATATATATATATATATATATATATATATATATATATATATATATATATATGTAATGATATTTTAAAATTTAATTTAATCCTAATTATTTTTTAAAATTTTTAACCTAATGCAGCTCATGTTAAAGTCATTCTAAAATATTCTCTTATTTCCTGATCACATTCCACTTTTTCTTTCTAATTAATTCAACTGAAGCTTTGTGAAAATGACTGCGTGATCGGTTCCACGTGCCGAGTGAAGAGATCCCTCTGTTTCTTTTGCCAAGGTCGACACGTGTAAGAAATTCCAATTAGAAACGACACGTATCAGAAATCTCATGTTATATAAGATCAGGGATAAAATGTTCAGTTCAACTTTAGTTTTCTCTTTTCGCTCTGTGTTGTGTGTTCGTCGCTCCTGCTTGTAAATAATGCGTGCTTCTCCGAGATGAAATAAAACGACGTCAAAAAATCGAAAGTCTCTTCAATATCTTCGAAACTGCCTTCTGATTAGAAAATTATATGCTTACACACACACACACACACACACACACACACACACACACACACACACACACACACACACACACACACACACACACACACACACACACACACACACACACACACACACAATTGCATATAATTTTTGAAGCAGAACGAAGTTTCGAAAACAGGGAAGAGACTTTCGATTTTTTTAACTTTGTTTTATTTCTGTTACGGGAGCCATGATTTTTTGCACAAGCAGAAGCGACGAGCACAACACGAAATGAGCAAAAGCTGATGAATATTTTGTCCCTGTGAATATATACTGTGAGATTTTAATAGGGATTTCCATCAAATATCAATCACAAGTAAGGGAATCATAGGGTTCTTTAGAAGAATTTGTGTAAGTCAGCAATATTTTATCCCTTCACTCGGAATGTGAGAACATGTCGGCTTTCAGCCGATTAAGCAATTTTAGAACTCATGTTCAATTAATTAAATAGAAAAAGTGGAATGGGATCAGGAAATAAGAGAATATTTTAGAATGACGTTAATGTGGGCTAAATTAAGCTAAAAATTAGGAAATGAAGTTTAAATTAGATAAATTTTTTAAACTCTTATTTTCAATTTTTCTAGCTGGCAAATGAAGTTTTTAGATGAAAAAGCAGCTATAATGTCATAGTTCTACGTCAACCTTTTAAAAACGCATCTTCTGTCAAAGAGGCATACGTAATAATAAAGTAATTCTGGCGAAAGCAGGTTAACCTTTTAAAAACGCATCTGCTTTCAAAGAAGCATACATAATAATAATGCAATACTGGTAAAAGCAGGTAAAAAAAATATGCGATTAAAAGAGGATGATGGAAATTGACATTTATGCTTTATTCATTGCCTACGCGATTTCGAGCTTCAATATTCATTGCCTACACGATTTCGAGCTTCAAAAACGCTTAACCAAAAAAACATCATGTTCTCACATGGAAAAAATCTAGGAACAAAAAAAATATCTCTTATTATTATTTTCTCGTATACGAAGAATAAGTCATATTAGAAAACGCACTAATACGGTGTACAACCAAATCCTATATAAAAATGCAGTACACTCTTTATTTTACCTAGTATATTGTACAGGTACATTTTTTAAGTCTATGAAATAATTCTAGGATATTATATAAGAGGATTTCAGAGTTATTTTGGGATATATACTTATAATATCAGTTAATATTAATCAATCTAGAATATTTTAAAAAATTCCGTGTTTATGTTAAATAATAGAACAAAAATAATGATAAAGACAGATCTTTTATTAATATAACTCTTCTTGATTACAGCATGGCCGTAACAAAATGGCTGCAGACATCCGATCTGAAATGGACGAGTGCATTTATTTGGAGGGAGAAATGTATGTAAAGAAGAACGAGATGCGGAAGGAAAAGATGCTTGTAATAAATATGATTGTGATAAATTCGGTGTATTTTTTTTCTTACTTTTCATCGTATTTCATTCTAAAATAAATCAAAGTTATATTGAGTTTTACATTTTATATTTCCATTTAAACAACTTGCCCAAAATCGTCGGATTCGTTTGCAAAGAATATTTTTTTTTTTGCCAAAAATAATCAATTAGTTAGAAAGGAGCCGAATTTTCAAATATTTTTTTATTTAAAAATCAGGTCATCAAACAATAAACGCATGATTATATAAATGTAGGTCATTATGGCTATTTATGTGAGTTTTACAACTCTCCTTAAATGATGTCAACTGCATCGAATTCAAACAAATACTGCCCAATTCTTACTTGAGAGAAAGAATACAGTCAAATTTTTAATTGGAAAAGCTAATTAAGCATTCAATGAATTAGAAATAACCGACATTTTGCCAGTTCGGTGTAAGTTGTTTTATAAGAAATATTTTTAAACTATCTTAGAATTGAAAATTTTACCTTTTGAATTACAGCAATATTTCAAAGTAATTAATAAGCTTTCAATTTCTTTAATTGAAAAGAGGCAGACGATTTTGAAATAGAGCAATTTATAGATATTCTGTTGCTAGGCAACAACGGTAAGATACTAAACAACTTTATTTGTTTGATTTTCTTCTTTTATTTTATCAAATGTTTTTGATAATATTATTATTAGTTTAAGAAATTATTGACATTAAAAATGTATTGATGTCAAAAAATTTTTCTATCTTTATTTAAGTCTCCAATGAAATAAAAAAAATAATTGTGATTAAAAAAAAAGAGAAAACAGAAGAGAAAATAGTGAGAAATATGGAATAACTACTTAACAGTGTATGAAAGAAAAAATATTTATCACTCAAATTCAAAAGAAATAAATTCAGGGAAAATAAAGCTTTTGCCAGCAAAGGAAGTGTTTTTTTTAATGTTGAAGAATACGAATAAAAATTAGAAACTGTTATCAGAACGCATTAGTAGAATTCAGGAAAAACATCAAAAGAAAACTTTAAAGCAGACGATTAATAATTTATATCAGGAATAACTATTGATGTGGTTTATTTTCATCTTCCTTATTAATGAAAAATTGAACTGCTTAATTAATTGTCTCAATAATTTCATAAAATCTTTCAGACTGTTTCTTTATTTGTGGACAAAATTTTAAGTTCTTATATAACAAACATTAATAACTTGTAGAAAATATTAGATTTCGAAGGTTTTTAAAAGTGATAGGATTCGATTGATATTTGTATTTTAATTAAAAAAACATTTTAGACGATAATAGGATTTTGTATATTATGAAATTTTAAACAAAATTATTTTTCACATTAAGGATATTATCTTAGATATATCAGCTAGTTATTAATATATCTTCAGTTTTTTTTCTTATAAAGGAGCGAAAATTAATAAATCATCATTCTGGCCTAGTCGTTAGAGTCAAACTGTAACAGTATATAGATAATTTTTCTTTCTTCAAGTTTTATAACAGAAAACACAACAAAATAAAAAATTTATTCTAATACTTTGTGTGATATTCAATATTACTTTATAAGAATGCATAACGATCATTATTTTATTGTAGTAATCTTTTGCAGATTTAGAATTCGTTTTTGAGGAGAAAAAGAATAGAAAATCTCCTACCGATTGCTTGCCTGCAATGAGCCCATGCTCTTATTATTTTGTGTTTAACAGAAATTTTAGATCTTCATTTTGATGCTTATAAAATGCTTTTGTTTTAGTCCATGTATTATCATATATTTAAACTTATTCCATTTCATATTTTATAAGGGAGATTTATTAGAGACGATTTGATTTAAGGAATAAAATATAAAAAAAAGCTTCTTTTAAAATTAAAATTTTAATTACAACCTGATTACATATAAATTATTTGGTATAATAAAATATTGCACAGGTATGTTAAAATTTATTTTAAAAAGTGAACAGTCATTACATTAAATACAGACATAACAACTGATAACAAATCTTTTCTCTATCTCTTTCATAGAAAAATGCATCTGTTTTGAAGTTAGTACAAATCCAATCTGCACAGGAGCAAGTTGGGACACATTGATTTAGGCTGCATTCTCAAATCCTGGAGGACAACGAAACACAATATTGTATAATATTTGGGAAATATCGAACAATAATATGAATATCAAAAGAACCAAATATTACATAAACAATATTGTACAATTTTTAATAATATTCAAAAGATAATGAAAATTTAAAAAAACATTGATATAGTATAATTCTGGCAGAAAGATATTAGTTATTCTTTAATAGTTCATTTAATTTGGGACTTTATTTTAAAATATTAAATAGAAAAATGTTTCATTGGAAGAAGAATATTACATAATGTTGTACCATACTGTATAAAAAATATTCAAAATTCTGCATAGAACGGTGTTGCACTACATTAAAAAAACTGTATAGTAAATTCTATATTTATCAATATTGTCACGATACTGTTCTAAATTATGTCTTTGACAATACAATATACCAGTTTATTAATCATTTTTAAGATTTTTATCTAAAAGCGAGATGACAACATGGATATATTTTCTAAGTACCACACAACATTGCATAATATATTAAAATTTAGGAAGTCAATATAGTACAATATTCTTTTACAATATTTAAACAAAATAAAATGTAAGAGTTTGGTTATATTGATCAATATTGGGTTCCGATATTGTAATATATGTTTTCAATGCATTCACCAAATTAATTCGCAGTGCTATAACTGTTCATAAAATTAATAATAATAACCCATTTGAATATATGAAAAAGTTATTAAACATTTTAGCGTATCGCTTGATTTTTTTTCATCAGCTTCCCACGTATCTATTTTTTATTAACTTTCAGATTTGAACCAACGCCGCTGGCGTTTGCAAAGATTTCTTATACATAGAGACAGTTAGACAAAACAATGCACAAGTCGATTACGGTAATTAGGTGTTTTGGTTCGATAAGAATATCATGGACTTTTATATCTAATTTGGATCATCCTTTTAATTTAATAACTGTTTTGCAATTTCAAGTTTAAATTGTAATTTGAGCTCAAAAAGGAGAAAATGATTTCGCTAGTAATTAAGATTTGCAATGAGATAATAATGTAATAACTTTAAAATATATAGGAAATAAAAATATATATCTAGATATTATTTACTTTTATTAGTTTATGAAAATTAAAATTCCAGCATTAAAAAAAGATAAAATAAAATTTTCTGTAAAACAAGGATTTCTCTCACAATTTCTTGGTTATTTGCTCAAACTTACTAATTTTAGCATATTCTATTTATAGAAAAAAAAATCATGTATTAAAAATGTTTTTGAAAAATTCTTTATCCAACTTTTACTGTAAATAGAATATATTGAAATTATCATGTTTAAAAAACAATCAACAAATCGGGTAAGAAATCCTTGCTTTATAGCAGACTTTGTTTTATTTTTTTCTTAATGAAGAAATTTTGATTTTCGTTAACTAATAAATGATAAATAGTTTCTGAATAATAATAATTTTTCATTTCCCATTGTTTAAATATTATTACATTTGATTAATTTTCATAATCTGTTCTAATAACAAATCTCAGTTACAAGCGAAATCGCTTTTTCCTCTTCGACTTCAAATCATATTCTGAACTTGAAATTTTAAAATACCTATTAAATTAAAAGAGAAATCCAAAATTAGATATTAAAAATGCGCGATACTCTTATCGAGGGAAACACACCATTACTTTAATCAAGGAGCTCAGCTTTGGGTTTCGCTGGCTTAGTGGATATGGCGCCGTTTCTAAGCCATGTCATCCTCGTTTCAAATCTGAAAATATGTGGGAAAACAGGATCGCAGCCAATTTTGGTTGCAAAATGGTTAAGAAATGGTTAACTAATGGTGGCAAATTCAAATCTTGAATTAATTTTGCGACGTCCTTTAGATTACTATTGATTATCATGTTGCCACATCATAATCAATAGTCTCAGATCGTAATGGAACGAAGCGAAAATATGTGATATAAACTTGACAGCGCTCGAAAAATAAGTATTAGCTAATTGCATTGCTTCATTATCACTTTATCAATTCAAATACACTGTGAAATAGATAAAAATAAATACTAGCTTTTACAGTTTAGATTCCAGTTTAAAACTGTCGACGGATTTTCCTCAATTTTAATCATTTTAAAACATCGAGTTCCACATTCAACCGCAAAACGCTTCCCATCGCATCTCAGGTAAGCAATAATCGATAGCATCGGAACTATCCTCCCTTCGCAGAATTGCATTGTAGATGATCACAAATAATTAAACATTCGATCTTCTAATCATCGCCGAAGCTTTCTGTGTGAAAACACGCTGCCACTGCCATCGATTTTGCGCAACTCCAGTATGCGGTTTTAAGCGTCTTTCAATTTGATTGCGTTTCATTTAGATTCACCGTCGCTCTTTTATACGAAAGTGGGTGAGGAGGGAGGGGGGGGGGGTTCAGCATTTGCAAAGATTTTCTAGTTCGATCTGAAAATTACAACAACATTGCAATGGGAACGTAGGTGGAATTTCGATATCTGAAATGTACTTGGTTTAGAATGAATACGTTATGGTTAAAATCGTTTGCATTTATTTTCTCCGTGGAAATATTGAAATCATTTTGTGGGAAAAAAAAGACTTGTTGGAAAATGAAACAGGGTATCTTTAAGTTTTTCAGCTAGCTCTAAGAGGTTTTAAAATTCTAGAAGATTCAGGGTTTTAAAATTTTTATTTAAAGATAGAAAAAGAACTTTAGTATTTTGTTTTACACTAAAAAAGAAAAAGAATGGGAGAAAATGCACTAACATTTCTGATACAGATATATAAAGATTACAGGAAATGCCAAGCAGAAATTAATTTTAAATATAACTAATAAATCAGAGTCGATTTTTATGCGCTTTTATATTGATAAATTATATTTCCATGTTTGTAAAAGTATGCTTGTCAAAATGGAATATCATGATAAATTTTCATCTTATTTTTTGCTTTGCGCAAGCTCTGAAATGTGTGATTTCAAAGAAATAACATAATTTAGTGTTTTCAAAACTGGATTTTCAATCAACCAATAATTTGAATTCCATCTCAGAAAGCACCATATATATAGTTTAAAATGTATGAATATTTTTTAAAAATTGAAAAAAATAAATACAAAAACTCCTAGTGAACGAAAATGGCATCATTACCGATAAAAAATATTACTCAATGGGTGATAGAATTTGATTTTACAAAATTCTAGATGTTTTACAATTGTGTTTCAATTTTTAAAATGCTTTAATTACATTTTAAAAATTTATTATTAAATTATTATATTTTTCTTCAAAATAACATTTTCTAAAATAGCTCGATGAAAAGTAGGGACGAATTTCATACACATGCTTGTGCTAATCGAATGGAATATTATAAAAACCGTAGTAAAAGTTTACAGTTTCTCTTTCTTATAATTTAAATCAAAATAATTTAAATATATCTTTTATCCAAATTAAAACAAAAAAATTACTAAAAATCTAAAATGATAAATAATTTCCAAAAATGAAACACTTGCTTTTCTTCCTGGACAAAACTGGACAGAACATACAGACATCAAAACAAAAATCATAAAAAGAAAAAATAAGATATGGAAGCTATATTGCAATGAATATCATTAGGAAGAAAATTTCTAACATTTGTTAAAAAAAGAAATTATATTGTAACGACATTAAAACTCCATTTAACTTTAATTACATTTAATTGATTTTCCTTTTAATCTTCAAAATTTTTATAAAAAATTGCTTCTACTTTTCGGTGAATTCATAAAAGTATGCTTTTAAAAAAATATGTTTTCATTTTTCAAAATTTTATTCCTTTTAATTGCTTCTCTATTTGCTTACTTCAAAGATGTTTAATTGATTTCTGAAAACTTTTATATTCATAACATTTTTGCTTTAAATTATATTCTTCTAGCTATAATACTCGTTGCAAACGATTTTTAAAATATCGTTTTGTTCTTTATGAAAAATTTATATATATCCGCTTTAGTTAGAGTTAAATTAATTTTTTAGTGGCAAGTCATTAAAAAGATAAAATGAATTTTAACATGGATTTGTCTTCCTGATATGTTATAATGGTAATTATATCGAGTTTTTAAATAATTTTGTTTTTATATTTGATTTTTAGTTTTTCTATACATTTGATAAAGCATAATAATAAACATCTGTTCTTTTTCTTTGCTGGAAATATGTTTTATATAACTTTTAATCGCCAAAAAATCGTTTGGCAGAATCCATAAATATTTCAGACTATTCAATCTCATGATCTTTTGAAAAAGAAACTTAAAAAATCTGCAATCTTTCGGACAAAAAGAATGTAATAGAGAGGAAAAAAAAATGTTAAAATTTGTATGTTCAAAAAAAAAAAGAATTATTTAACATTCTTTTATAGCAAATTATAACGATTACTTGATGTTAATTTCATTTTGGAGACCCATTCGAATACTGAGAGTAGAAAAAGAATTTGTTGCGATAGAACAGTGGATGATATCATGTAGTAAGATGACAAAATGTTAAATGTTAAGCCGGTTTAAGTCTCGGGTGAAATTAGAGACTTTAGGCTCTCCTATCAAGCTCCATAATATGATATTTTTATTGTCAAATTCATTTAAAATTCTACGAAAACAATATTCCACAGCACCACCTTGTGATAAATTAAATAGCAAAAATATTTAATTGTAGATTGTTTTCATGAGACTTAATTACAGCATCTCGTGCATTAAAAAAGTCAGAATTAAAATTTTAACCAATTAATTTCAAAAATTTACCAATTAAGAAAAATTTAAGCAATTTCAATCAAAATATTTAACTCTTAACTGGGGACGTGTGGTGTGTGAAACCGCTAGCGATGGATTTTCTGTCACCCCTATTCTATTTTTAGCTCAGTTGAATGGTTTGAACCTTTAGCTTCCTGTTTTGTGACCTTCAATACACGTGCACTTTTACTTAAAATAATTCAGTTATTTCATTGAGCGCGGTCTCTAAGACCGCACCTCCCTGTTAGTGTCCCAGTGATAAACAAGGCTTAGAAGATGGCGCTTAAACTAGGGCCCCGAAATATCATCCAATTTACTGATCCTATTATGAAGCAGAAAGTGATTTTAGTGATAAGGATAATTGTACAGAAGAGGTTTTCGATGAAAGTTCGCATTCATGTATGTTCAAACATAATTGATTTTTCTAGTGATAATGTATTTTGAAAAATTTATAAAATATATTAACGTACCAAGAGATATATATACAAAATTTATAGATTGATTTTTATACTAGTTCTTAACCTATATCTTTAAAATGCCCTAGAAAACCGTGCTATGAAAAAAAGGCCCATTTTACCCATTATCAATTTTTTTTATTTTTCATACAATTGTTCAATTTTACATTATATTGTTTTCTATATACCTTCATATACTTTAAAAATAAATATGATTTAAAAAGTAAAAAGTAATATGATTTTTCAAGAATATTATTTATTGTAACATGTAATTTGAGAAGAAAATGAATGTTCCAACGCATTTACTTTTTTCAATGATAATATATTTTGAAAAATTTCTAAAACATATCTATATATCAAGAAATATATCTGCAAAATATATTGGCAGTTTTTCATACTAATGCATTCATTAGAAAATTTAATTTGAGTGTAAATCAAATGCGGTCTTCTAGACCGCACCTCCCCAGTTAAATCCTAAAATTTCACCTCCCCAGTTAAGGGTTAAAACATTTAGCTTTTTTAAAAATAATCTAAATACATTGTTTTGACATTTTTTTAAATTTTAGAGCATATTTTTTTAAATTATAAAACAATATAAAGAGCAATTAAGTAAGAATGTTATTAGAATAATCTTCTGATATTTAAATGAATTTTAATTTTAATTTCAATAAGATTTAGTGTCATTCTTTGCAAATAAATGGAAGCGCAGAATTAGATTCCTTTAGCAACCCATAAAAATCTGAAAATTTTGGACAAAAATCTAGTCTCTGGTTACTAGCTTATTTTGTGTTTTTGATTATTGAATTTTGTTTAAATAATATATGCAGTTCCGTGATTCAAAGAACTGTAATATTATAAAAATTAAATCCATTATATTGAATGAAAATCAGCAGATGTATATTGTTACGAAATTTCCGGGGTTCGTTTGGATAGTGGGAGTTATATGGTGTGGAGAACGCTGAATCAGCAGGCGGCAGTAGAACAAAAAAAAAACAACGACGTTTATTTACAAGAAGACACACAGGACAGCACAAAGACGACAACTATATACAGCACAGAAGACGATTATCTTCAGCCGAGACGTGCAGCATACAACAAGACTCTACTGCAGACAGTAGCGCACAGCTTAGTTCCGCACTAGCTTGACTCCGTCGCTGCTCTGCTAATTTCTGGAAGACTCGTTCTTCACTGTCGATTCCGACTACTCCTCTCTGTCGCTTCCGGCTACTCTTCACCGTCGATTCCGACTACTCTTCTCTGTCGCTTCCGACTACTTTTCTCTGTCGCTTCCGACTACTCTTCTCTGTCGTTTCCGACTACTCTCCTCTGGCAGCTGCGGCCGCCTCCTTTTATAGGTCTCAGGAGGCGGGGCTAGAAGCCTCTCAACCAATCAGGAATGTTCGAGGCGTATCTCGGTTCCTAATGAACGGATCGGGAAAATTCTCGATGTTTCGGGTATAATCTATTTAGGCGCCAATTCGTCGCCAAGTTGCCAAATGGTCGCCAAGTTTGTCGCCAAGCTCATGGACCTCCGACGCGATACCCGGACTCCGTCTAATGAAGATAACTGTAAAACTGTCTTTCTGATGATAGAACCAACTATGCTGGGAAGCCGCATCACAGATTCGTAACAATATATAGTTGCTAAAAGCGAAACATTTATAGTTAATTGCTAAACATATATAGTTAGTTGCTAAAAATCAGACATTTTATAAAATTATTTATTAATGGTTGTTCAACAAAATATTTTTAAACTTCACATTTTGATAAATAAATTATATTTTTGAAACCTTTTATGGCTCTGTTCATTATGCAGCTCATTTCTCTAATATGCTGTCTATATATTTATGCATTCAATTATATCACATGAATTAGTACCACTGTTTAAAAATGAGTGTCTTTAAAATTTGTTTGCCATTGCTTGATTCTAAATGTTATATTTTGATCGTAAGAAAATTTCAAAAATTTTAATAAAATGTTTATCGTGTGCTGAAGCCTGTTTTAAATGGGAAAATAAGCTGGATCTCTATATCTTGATTATCAACAATGATAAAAAGGGCAAGATTAAATATCTGTAGCAACAATGAAAACTATTTAAGTTTCACTTCAATAATGAAATATATTATTGTAAAATAAGCCCTAATTTTTTTGAATTGATTAAAATGGAAAAAACAATAATACGGCAAAAATTTAGTATCGTTGAAAAGAAAATTTTATGAATTTTAAAACAATATAAAAATTATTTTGCTGTTGCGATATTTTCAGAATTTAGCATAAAGGAACACCAAAAGTTAAATTAATTTTAAAATTAAAATTAAAACCTAAAAAAAATTGCTCCTGGGTACACATTTTTATCCTCCAAAGTATGTAATGTGACACACACACACACACAAATGCGCGCGCGCGACATTTATTATAGAGTATGCTAGAAAGTGCTGCAAAGTCCACCCCTGCTGGTTCAATATGGTATTCATATGCATCTAGACAAACAGGCTTTCTGTAGGTACATCTGACAAACATTTGGTGAAATATATAAAAAATTTGCTTTAAATAACTTCGAACCAAATTTCATATGTCTAGCTTAAAATTATTTAAGTTACTGATTTCACAAACTGAGAGTCCGAGTGACAGGAGAAAGTAAATAATTTGATACATATATTTTTTTTCGGACTAAATGAGATCTGACTTCGTTGAATTATAAAAAATCATTATAAATTAACGATTTCTTTGCCACATATAATAACTTATCTTTGTGCATTTCGTATACGAAAAAATGAAAAAGAATATTTTTTGAAGAGCGAATTTTGCTATCAAACATAAAACTAAGGAGTCAACTTAAAAGATGAAAAAATAAATTATTTCAATCCAACTATTTCCATTTTCAAGAGATAAAGTATAGAATTAAGTCGCGATATTCGAACGAAAAATTCTAATTGCATTTTGGATAATCTGAAAACGATATTTCTATTTACAAGACCAAATCTTAAAAAATGAATCAATGAATCTGGCCATAAAATAATTTTTTCTTATTTTATCAACTACATGATTAAGTCAATACATGCTGTAAAAATGATTGAAAATTTTTTCATAAGTTCAAAGCCCTGGAAATGAAACTGGCAGTTCATTTGAAAATCATCCAAAGGTGATCTCATCAATGCATGCGAGATCTTAACCATTTTTCGAATAAATTTTGTTTTATTCAGATTCGCAGCGCTTTAATGGAAGAGAGTTTTGAATATTTTGGAAGCTCTTCTATCCGTTTTGGAATTACAACCGCTTTTGTAATGGAAAAGAGTTGGAATATTCGGAATTTAGAATTCTGGGAAGTATTCGTTTCGAATGAAATTGTGAGAATAGAATCTCGACTATTTATTCTTTTTGAAAATTGGAATTCTTTTGTTCGAATGCGGAGTTATTTGCAAGTTATGAAAGAAAGGTTTAAAAAGAAAAAAGTGGGAAGTATTCTAAGCATTTTTATCGTTATTATAAACTGAATTTTAAAAACGAAAAATATGCTTAAGTAAAAATAAATCTGGAATAATTCTCAACTCAGCTTTATTAAAAATATATTTGCATATATTGCCTTTCCTGTTTAAGATATTATAATGAAGATAGGCTACTATAACATACTAATCTTAAATTTAATTTATTTCAGGATTGTAAATATACTTTGAATAGTTTTTTTTACATAAATAATTGATAAAAAACATCAAAAAATTATAAAACCAATTCATTAAAACTTCATTAACTTGTAGTTGATATATTTAATAAGTTATATTGTTGTAGAATATATTCAAAAATGTATTTAAAAGTTAACTAAATTTATACTAAAAAATTTTACAGTAACTAAATTGGCTTCATTAAAAAGATATTATTTGGGGCTTTAAAAGATTGTAAATTAATTTTTGTGTGAGAATTTTTCGGAACTTCAGAAAAAACATTAACATCATAGTTATTTTTCAATTAATTAAAATTCTAATTAAAATTTTAAAACATCTTTTGGAAGGGCACATTTACATTCCCCAAAGTATATCTAGGCCAAATTTGTTAGCTATAAGTGAAATGGCCTGGCCTGTAGAGCTCCAATACACACATATGCACTCACACACACACGCATCTTCAATCTTTACTATTAGTAGAGATTGCATTTAGTTTAATTAATTTCATAATATATATATATATATATATATATATATATATATATATATATAATGCTAACGATATTCTATTTAGAAATTTTGTGAATTTTATTTATTTTATACGTTTCCCTAAAAAACTTAAAATGATAAAAAAAGCATTTTTTTAAGGAATAAGGAACTAATCTTTATTATTTGTATTTCTTATAAAGTTTGCTTAATTTTAATACACTATAAACATTTTATACATGGCAACGGTAATTAAGCAGTCTTTTAATGTACACAACTAAACTAAGCAGTCTATATCACTTATACACAACTAAACATGATCAAGTATAAAGGAAAAGTAAATCATAAACAATTTTTTGAAATCAAAATAATTTGTTCAGCTTCTTTTAAAAAACTAATTTCTTTATCAAAGAACTAGCCTATAATTACATTGTCTGCATACAATATGTGTATGTTGCACTTCTCTTGGTCTACGAAGATTACTTCATTTTATAAAACATGATAGTTCTTGGACACATAAAATCTTTTTTTCTTTTATTTTGGCCATTTTTAACTGCAAACCGATGATATTTCAGGAAAAAGAATTACGATACTTGTATGTTAATGTCCACTGAATCGATGATTTCTTTAGGAAAAATAAAAACAAAATTTTTGTTACAAATAGAATTTGTTATATTATTTAAACATAAACATAATTTATATGAAAATAAATGCATTTGAAAAAAAATTACTGTTTCCCAATAATTTAAATAACAGCTGCTTTTTTTACAATTAGTAAATCGTTTGAATTTTGTGAAAACTAAGAGATACGGAAGAGAAAAAAAAATTTTTTTTTTTCGTTGTTGTTCAGATTTGGAAAAAATAACAAATCGTCCATTCCTAATTAAAAATTTAATATTATCGAAAATTGCTTTTTTTTTCATATTTTATTTTCTGAGATTCTTTCTTTCAGTGCAAAACATGATTTGTAGAAAAAAAAATCGTTTGGAAAAATAAATTAAAAACACTGGAGAGTATTTGGTGTTTTGATGCTACATAAAAAAGCTATTTTGAAGATAGATCTCAAAATATATAGTGAAAGCAAACATATTTTTAGAATTTTATCTAAATTTTTTGATAAAAATAATAAATTGCATATTTTTGGGGGGGAAATCTAAGTTTTGTGACAACAAGTATGACACGCTTATAAATGTAAATTAATACTCATTCTGTAGTAAAAATAACTTTAAACGAAAAAATAGCAGGCAAAAAGGCAAATCTAAAGGAAACCACCATGAAAATACACAAATACAAACTAAAATAGAATAAAAAAAGAAATTGTTCACATGTAAACAGAAACATGCAATAATTAAAATTATCCAATGTGGAAATTAAGAAACATGCTCATATTAAGATATTCAAAATACAAAAGCATAAAAATACATATGTAAAATATAAATAAGGAAACACACTGATATTAAAATCGAAATAATATTGGAAAAATGCTGTTAATATAAATACAAAATGATGTAAAAGATTATTATCTCTGAATAAAGACATAGAAGGCTGGATAACACGCTATGTTGTTCTGCTGTACACAGTTAAAAAGTGTATATTTTTCGGAAGTGAATTTAGTACATTCAAGTATCAAGTACTTGGCATCCTGGACTTGCAGGCATGCTGGACAGGCTCATACGTGACAAATTGAAGCCTTTCAAACAGGCTTTAAAGTTTCTATATTCAGTTAGAAACTGTGTAAGCTTGGAATTAGTTTCAAAGCGGTTAATTTTTAAACGCTTTTGAATGAAAAGAATAAATTTTTTCGTTTATTGCTCATTATTCGAAATTTGATATAAATTATTCCATTCGGATATAACTTTCTATCATAGATTCTAGCATGTCCTCGAACAAAAGAAACAATTTGTACATCTCTATTTCGAAGTAAACTCAGATTAATTTGTGTTTTAACAATTATTCGATTAAAGAAGTAATGAGTTTTAACCCTCTCATTCCTACGATCATCTTAGTTCAGGTACTTCAGAGTATTAGAACTCCAGAATTTCTCTTTCAAAGTTAAGAAAAATTCCCTACTCCCCTCAAAAACCATAATGACAGCCCGCGTTCTTAAAGGGTTGTTAAGCAAAAGAGATCTCCGTTTAGTTGATAGATGTTAAGTAAATGCATGCTTGGACATCCTTTGAGTGCTTTTAGAACTCAATAAATAACAAATACAAGACCTGCCCCCTAAACCCATTTGAACGAGCTTCTGTATAGAACAAAGAGTGTGCCAGGGGTATTTAAACAATCTCACTTAACGAAAAGGGAATAATTTGACAATGACATCAAGGTGATTCGGTCGGGCTTCGTAACTTTGGATATCTGTGGCCTTTCCGTATTGATGGAGTTAATGCTTATAAAGTAAAAAGGAAGTTGGCCCAAATTATGAAATTTGACGAAAGGTTTCCGTTATTATAAATTCAAACAATTATTTGGGCTATGTCAATAATTCATCTACATTAATCTCTTATTCTAAAATCGCAAGCTTCAATTTCAATAAACAAATGCAAGACCAGCCTCAATAAATAACTAATGCAATACCAATTTTGTTGTTGTTTTTACTACCATCTATAAAACAGACCTCAAGAAAGTTGTTTTCAATATTTTTATGAGAACTTAGAGGAAATTGTTCTGAAGGTTTGAGGAGATCAGAAATTTTCAGGAAATTATCTAGACTTTTATAGGTACAGTTCTTTGTTGTATTGTGGATTTCATTATTACGAATTAGATGTCAGTAGGTGGAAAGTCTGATATAGCGAACACAGTTTCATGGGATATTATTTGATAGCTTAAAACAACTCAGTAAAGAATTTTTTTTTAATTTTTCGTAATTTATTATTTTTATCATGCTTGTGTTGCTTATAAAGCGAAAAGTCTTCCTGAAAACAAATAAACAAATTATGGATAAAGACAACCATTTCACAGAAAGAGAAGAAACTACAATTTTCCTAAGATTGGTAAACATTTTCTGATAGAATAAATTCAATTAGTCTTTAAACAAAAACATCTATTTTTCCTAATTTCCAATGAAACAAATAATTTTGTTTCTTAATACATAAATGAAAATAATAAACCATGAATTCTGTTTAAAATTCCACGAACCACAAGTTTTATTCAGTTATCAGAATGTGACTGTGATTGTGAGAATATCAAGGAGATCAAAAGCAGATGTTTTATTCATTTTTATTAAAATGCTGAAATTATTAGAATTTAGTTCCTCTATTGCAAACGATTTTTATGTCAAAAATGTTTTCGTTTTGAAATTACCTGATTTTAAAGAAAAATTATAAATAAAGAATTCTCTATTATTCTTTTATTTATATGTATATATCGTTTGGTAGTTACTTGTGAAATATTCTGGAAATCTTTAATTTTTTTATGTGATTAAAACTTAAAGCATAAACTAAGTAACATTTAGATAAATGAGATTTATAAAATTAACAAATGAATGGAGTTCTGTTTTATGCCTTTTAAGCGTAGCAAAAAATATCAAATTATTTAGTTGATTGAATAAAATTTTTTTTGTTTATTTTGAAAAATCCCAATTTTAATGAGATTTATTTTGTTTACCTCATTTGTTGATTCACGCAATCATTTTTATTTGAATACATATTTCACTGAATAGCAAATGCAAATAATTCCTTAAATTCTTTTATATTTTTAATAGCATAAAAATATACGATAAGAAGAATTAAGATAAATGAGATTTTCGGAAATTAATGAAAGGAATATTGTTTAATATATTTTAGCTTTAGTAAGAAATAAATTTTTCTATTTTTCTGTAAATGACATTTGATTATTTTTTGAGAAAACGTTAATTATGAAAAAATATTGAGTTTATTGCTGGATAGAAAATCTCGCTTTTATCAAGATATTAATGAAAGATTGCGATATTAAATTTTAGATATTGCATTAAAACTGTTTTTTTAGCACAAAATTGGAGTTAAAGTTACTCATTTAAAATAGAGTTAAGCTTCAAATTTATTACGTTTGTATCAACAGTTATAAATATTTATTACATATACATAAAGATTACACACACATATATATATATATATATATATATATATATATATATATATATATATATATATATATATATATATATATATATATATATATATATATATATATATATATATATATAGTATATTCCACTTAGTAATAAATCTAAATTAAGAGAACCGTTTTCAATATATTTTGCAAAATTTAAAAATAGCATATATATCAAAATAACTGATTAAAGAAGATTGCATTCCAATCGTTCTTTTTAAAACAGACGAGAAAGGTACATGATTGAATTCAAAATGTGTACAAATATTTGAAATGACGTTATAAGTTTACCAAACCAACTCTAACCAAGAATTCTATATTCTTCATTATTTTACCAAGATAATTATAAAATACTTCATGTATGAATCAAAATTAAGTAATAAAAGTAATTACTCCATTATGTAGATTTATGCCATTTAAATACTTTTAATAAGCCAGAAATAGTTAAGAATGATTAATGGTAAAACTAACGAACAAGAACTATTAGTTAGTCCATTCATTACTTTAATTGAATCTTCCGCCACCAAAGCTATTAGTCATGAAGATGTATTCGAAGAATTAGTTAAAATGAAATGCACAAAAGCCATATTTACATAAACATTTCCATTTGTAAAAGTCTGTAAGGAATTTAATACATTTCCTTCTTGTAAAATGGTTCTTAGAAGAGATTTCATTGTTTTATTGCTAGGAAAGGAAACGGAACCGATCGAAAATTCCCTGCATCCAAAATAATGCAAAATGATTTAAAATATTTGTTAGAGGATTAAAAAAATATAAATTAGCGTTGAATTCTCAAATATCTTCACATTTAAACTAGTTTCTATAGTAAAACTACATATACAAACACGGACATTTTTACAGAGAATTAACATTATAAACTTTAAATCGTATCACGAACAGGAATATAGTTGGTGACACGGTTGTCAGAACGTATAAACAGAATTCTAAAAGAATATATGAAGTCGTATCTAAATATCACAAGCGTGACAGACGATTTTTACATTCCATTCCATTAGGAACAAATGTTTCCTTTCCAGTAAAGGAAAACATTTTTTTTTTTTTTTTTTTTTTTTTTTTTTTTGTAATTGACGAGATTTTGAGGCGTGAAGATTTTACAAAAGTGAATGAATTAAAGCATATGCATTTCTGGATTTAAAAAAGATTAGGATAGTTTAAGATTATACGAAATTCTATATACAAAATATTATTGTAATAGAAAACGCAAAAACATGAATCATTCAGAAATGTATAATTAAAAACGCCATCTGGAGGAGTTGAAAGGTATAAGCAATGTTTAGCCAATGCCTAGAAAAAGAATCTAAACTGTTGATTATTCTAACAAATTCAGAGCATCAAAATACATTGCCGTTCACAATAATTATAGCAATAATAATATTTGAAATTTAAAGAACAACGCATAATCTTGATTATTTAAGATTACTTTAGTGCATATTAGAACCTGAGGTAAAGAATTCTGTCGAAATTAGTTTTTACTTTATCATATACCGTGGTATAGAAAAAATATAGCAATCATCGAAAAGTTCGAACTCGAGATTTTCAAGAATATCCACATTTTAGACATTCCTGAGTTCGGTAAACACATTTTTTGGAAAATGGCCATCCATCTGTCTGTTTGTGGTAAAGATAATTAAGAAATGATTTTAGCAAGATGAATGGAATAAGAACATAATATTCTCAATCAAATTTGAAGTAGGAAATTTTTCATAACAAATCACATTTATTCCCAGTTATTTTTTTAAAATATGAATTATTTATTAGAAATGTTATATAATTTAAAAAGAAAACCGAACAACTTGTGGAAAAAATATATAATTGGTAAAGTCTTGGTGAAGCTAGAACAATCTGTACAGATACTTTCCAATTGATGCATTAGAATTATAGTAGTCGTTCTATTAAAGAAAGTAACTATTGACTATTCATATTAAAATTTAAGGCTGAGATTTCATTAGAAGTTAACTTTTTTAACAATGAGATCATATTAATCTTTAAAAAAATTTCTTATTAAAAAACTTTAAAATGAAAATTTTATTCGAAAATGGGTCGAATCTGGGATATTTTTTATTAATCTGAAAAGCAAAATCTAAAATCCATGATTTCTAATCATTTTATTTGAAACTATGCGTCCGGAAACATTTAAACTAATTTTTAACGTTTTTATATGAACATTGGATTCTGATGGACGCAACAGGATGGCTATATCTTATAGTTTTCAAAAACTAAAGTGCTGAATATTTGAAACGTTTAAAGTGATTAACAAGTTTTGTTAAAAATGAAAACGGATGTATGATATGAAAATTTTAAAATAGGAAAAGTTTACTTCAAACTCAAAAAAGGAACGATTCTAAATATTTTTTGGAAAAAATTTGTATTGTGAAGATTGATTCCTGCAATAGATTTTTCATCACTTTTTGATGCATTGGAGTTTGAAATTTTATCCATTTACGAGAAACTCGCTGGCACTTCTCTGTATCAGTATTTTAAGTCCTTAATTCTCAGTCAATCAATCAATTTAATTAAATTTATGTTCTGTACGGCCTAGAAATGAGCATGAAAATTTTTAATGAAGATTCTTTAATATTCATATAAAAAAATCGGAAATAACTAAACTATAAAATTGTTAAAAGAAGAAATTATTCTACTTTACAAGACAACAATAAAAGGATGCTTTTATAAACAGTTTTTTTATTATATTTATTTCAACCATAGGCAGATTCTAAATTCCAAAATGCTCCGGCAAATGCAGGCATCTTAGCGTAATCGCTTTCTCTGAGCCTATGCAGATATTTTAAGAATAATATTTTTCCTTTTTACCTATATTCCGTATCCGGTTTGATTATCAATTCATTACCAGTCAGCTTCCGTTCTTAACAATCAGTTAATCCATCAATTAAGGTTCTATACGGCTGACGACACCTGGTGGTGAACCAGGAATGTTTTATTAAAGTTTCCTTAACATTTATAATAATTAATTTCAAATAAAAAATCTTAAAACTAGAAAATTGTTTAAAAAAGAAATGACTCTACTTTACAGAAAGCTAATATAAATGCTTTTATAAACAGTTTTATTTTATTACATTTATTTCAGCCAAGGATCTAGAATCTAAATTCGAAAACGTTCAAATTCCGAACATCGATTCTTCTTTTTTACCCAAATTCTGTACGTAGGCTTAATTATCAGTCAGTTTAAGTACTTAATTATCCGTTAATCGATCAATTAAATGTAGGTTCTATTTGCCTGGCAGCACCTGATCGAAAACATGGATATTTGTTATTTTAGATTCCTCAGAATTCAGCATAATGAATCACAAATAATAATAAAAAAATGACAGAAGGTGATATAATTCTACTTTAAAGAACATTTATAAAAGAATGTTTTTAAAATCAGTTTTTATCATGTCAGAACATGGTGTTGTTTTGGTCAGGGGTCTTTGAAGCTCGAAATCGCGTAGGCAATGAATATTGAAGCTCGAAATCACGAAGGCAATGAATAAAGCATAAATGGCAATTTTTATCATCATCTTTTAATCGCATATATTTTTTTTACCTGCTTTTACCAGTGTTTCATTATTATTATGTATGCTTCTTTACAGCAGATGCGTTTGTAAAAGGTTGGCCTGCTTTTACCAGTATTGGTTTATTATTTATTACGTATGCTTCTTTGACAGCAAATGCATTTTTAAGAGATTGGCGTAGAACTGTGACATCATATCTGTTATTTCATCTCAAAATCGGCCGAGCACCAAAACTTTGTTTGCCAGCTAGAAAAATTGAAAATGAAAGTTTACAAAAATCATCATTATATACATAGAGAGAGAGAGAGAGACAGAGACTGATAGGAAAATCTCGTGATTGTTTCAAGCCTGTTTAAACTGGTTAATGACTTAAATTAATTAAGACACATAATGACTTAAAAAATAATAATGTCCTCACATGATAACTTAAAATTTGCGATCGTAGATTTCATTTTTTTTATTATTACATTTATTTCAACCTATACAGTGTCTAAATTCGAAAATGTCCCAGCAAATTCAGGATATCGCTTATCGCATCCCGAACCTATACAGATATCTCAAGAATACTATGATTCGTCCTTTTTATTCGAATTCAGAAGCTTCCTGTACACAGGATAATAATGAAACACAGGATCAGCTTCCGTACTTAACTATCAGTTAATCAATCAATTTAATTAAATTTAGATCTTATACGCCTGGCTCCACCTGGTCGTGAACTTAAAAGTTTCTTATTGAAAATTCCTTAATATGTATAACAATGAATCACAAATCAAAAACTAAAACCTAGAAATTGTTTAAAAAAAAAAGAATTCTACTTTACAGAACGCTGATAAAAGAATTTTTAAAAACCGTTTTTTTATTACATTTATTTCAACCCCATATACAAAGTCTTAATTCTAAAACACCCCGGCAAATTCAGGAAATCGCTTATCGCGTCCCGAATCTATGCAAATATTTCAAGAATAGGACTCTTCCTTTTTACCCGAATTCCGTACCCGGGCGGGCGCATCAAAGTAACAGCAGTCATTCATCTGCGGGATAGAGCAAAAGATACATTCCGACCTACTTTCCCTGGCGGAGTAATTGTGCAGCTCAACATTCCATGCCGGGCGCATCTGTTCTCGCTGAATGCCAGACGGAAGGCATGTACAAGTACAATCAAAGAAATCAGGCGGCGGCCAGAAAATATGTGCGAAAAAAGAATGAAAAAATGAGGAAGGGAACTCTTTATTACGGACCTACTCTTCGAATAACCCGATTGATCCGTCTGCCCTCTTTGCGCAATTATTTATCCATCTTTTTCTCGACATGATGAGATTCCCAGGAGCAGAGTGTTCTTTACTTTAGCCCATCATGTTTTTGTTGTTTCAACAGAATATGGTTTCTTGCTTTTGTTCTTTTTCTTGTATGAAGTGCATGTAGCGAAAGTATTGTGATCGTTAAAAAAGAAAAAAAATTCGATCTCGAGATTGTGGTGAATATCGACGCTCAATATCTTCCCAAATAAAGAAAAAAAAAAAAATACGTGATTATTTTTATGGTGCTTATATCCGTTCTCAGAAACAAATTGTTCATCGGAATTATTGAGTTGCAATGTAAGAGTCTTAAATCTAAATGAAGATATCCGACTAAGTTCGGAAGATATTTTCAAAAACAAATATTTTAATGTTTATATGGCGACTTTTTATTAATATAAGAATAAAATGACGAATAAAAGTGAAATTATTGAAATATATATGCAGGTTTTGAAAGAAAAGCATATTTTGATGCAAATTTTAGTATTTGTTTACAAAAACTAGGATTGTTCTAGAGAAACAAACAGTTACAGTTTTTCATTTTTCTTTGTAATATTAGATGTGTAGCATATATTAGAATGTAACTAACTATTATCTAAGAATTATATTCAAAAATAAAATTTGTGTGTGTAATATGTGATATTATCTTTGAAATTTTGCATTTTTTTCAACAATATTCACGTTAAACAATCCTAAACCGACTTCTAGAGCATTCAGTGTTAAATTCATGATTCACTACATTCTGCATAACATAAAGAATACTGATTATAAATTTCATTAAGATGTCTTGATTATTTTTTGTGATATGACAATATTCGTGCATTAGAATTATGAAAGAACTCATTCTTCAAAAATTGTATTTAAAGCTTCTAAATGTTTATAAGTTAGCATCACTTACAAGTCAACAGTTTCCTATAAATTGGCATCTAATTGACATAGAGACAAAATAAAGACATCACTGGAAACAGAAACGTATTTTTTTAAACCTAAAAAAAAAATCCAACAAAAAAAAAAATTTTATACAAATTCTTGCTTTCAATGTAGTAGGCTACAGTATTCATTTGTGTTCTACAGAAATTCAAACGGTTAAATAGTTTTTTTTTATTTCCTTAGAAATATTAAATAATATAAAAAAAGGTCATTATGACAATTAATTAACTAATTAATTTCTTTTTAATGAAAAAGTGTGCGTCAATTAGGCATGTGCAATATTAAGCAAGCAAATTTAATGGCCTCATTCAATTTTTATTGAATTAGCCAAATTTAAAATAGCCAAGAGATATTTAAAGAGATAAAAGGTATTTAATTTTATTCATTTTAATGCATTAATATTGAAAATAAAATATTTAGTTTACTTTATTGATACTCGAAAATGTATCTTAAATACAAAATTCGTTTTAAAGTATTTGCCATTGTTGTAAATGGAAGCCTTCATATTTCATGTTCTAAATAAAGAAAAGTTCCATTAAAAGTTGTAATATTCTTAGAATATTATTCATAACTTATGAAATAAAAAAAATTATGAAGAATTAAAAAAAAAATCACTCAGAATATTTTTTAAATTTTCAAGAATCGAATTCATTACCCATTTTAATAAAATAATAAAGTTCTAGGCGATACTGATAAATTTATAATTTCCCGGGATTAAAATAATTGGTTCTCTAATATTTTTAATATAAAAACTACTTATGTATAAAATATTATACAAAACAAAATCCTTTTGTCATACAAAAAGTTTTTAAAAAATTAAAATGAGAATATCAGTTAAACCAAACGATTTTTAAAAATCCCCAGTAGCTACTTAATATTGATTATGAAATATTAATATTTGTTTTATAACTACTTAAAGTTTGAACAAATACTGATATATGTTTTAACAAACGTTCTGAGACAATTGAATTAAACAGTTAAATTTTTTATCATTAAAAACATGAAAGCAAACCAAATAAATATTCGTTCTTAATAAAATGTTAAATCCGCTTTTAAATTGTTTTTATAATTCTTTCAGACTTCTGCTAATGCTTCATGGCAATAGTTTTTCGTTTATATTTTTGTTTCTAAAAATAAAATAAAAATGTTCCGTTTGAATGCGAAAGACAGATTTGTGGTTTCTTTTATGCATCGTGAAGTCGCTTCTCCAAAATTTTCAATTATAATCTTATTTGTTCATTATTTCGTTCTCTGTTAAAAATGACGAACGTTTTAACGGCAATATTTCTTAAATCTAATTATATAAGTAGCTAGAATTATTTTAAAACCAACCAAAATATTGCTAAAATATTAAAAAGCATATAAGAGAAATATTTAAAACCAGCGGGTTGGTTCTCCTTTAAACTTTCTCGCATACTCTCCAATACAAACTCTTATTCTCCTACTTCAGTATAAAATTATATACGCTAAATAAGCCGATAATACCTTTCTTACATGCCATTGGTGAACGATGGTCACAAAGTATAGATATTTGACGTGATTCTAGCATTGTTATGGAATCTATGAAGAGAATATGTATTTCAGACACCGTTTTACCACCCTATTGACACTAAAATTTGGCACAAAATTACAGTTGTGATATTAAGATAATATCCCAAATTTGATTGCAATCATTGCAATTTGGATTTATTGGTTTTACATATATCCGAAAATACATACCGACAGATGTTCACTCGTTTGACAGATTTTATTCAAAACTTTTTTAAGTATCTGCATTTTAGATGCTAAGTTTATGTACCAAATTTTATCTGCGTAGCTCTTTGCATTTTGTAGTTATTGAGTTCACGTGCACTCGAACAGCTAGAAGAAAGATTTCCTGTAAATGGAATTTTGTTGGAAATCTGATAGAAATCTGCAAATTTGTTCTGTTCGTAATTCCATATACTAAATTTCAGCTGTCTAGCATAAAGCGTTTTTGAATTATTGTGGTCACAGATAGACAGACACTGTCAAAAATATGTTTTTCGAATTCATAGAGGTCTGAAAAGTGGAGATTTGCTCAAATCTTTGAATTCGAATTTTTCGATGATTTCGATATCTCTTCTGTACTTCATATTTCATTTGAGAAAGTAAAAATCAGAAAGTTCAAAGTCCTACTACTGTCTAATAACGCATTATCTATAAATTACCTTTTTTCATAATCGTCTACATCAGTTTAATTATTAATTTTTTTAAAAAAAATAATACAAAGTGAAGGGAAGTTTTACGGAAATGAAATGGATATAATTGGAAAGTAAAATTTAGAACTTCAAGATGGTGTAAATTTATTTTAGATTACGAGTCCCGAATTATATAACGGAAAAACATGTAAATTTCTAATTAATTAAATGTTTAATTCATTTTTGCAATTTGAAACGTTAAATTTGGTCCAGTTGCGTAGGTGAAAATAAAGACATTTATACTCATAACGATTTTTATTTGTGTTAAACTAAGGTAAAGAAGAATTCTTTACATTAACGTTTAATCTTTATAATCTTTACATTAAATTTTTATAATAAAATTTAAAGAGTAAAGTTACAGCCGATAATTCCATCTTTGTATATTACGTATTATAATAATTCATTAAAAAGAATCCTTTTCATTAAAAATATTGTACATATTTCGTATATTTGATTTATTATCTAATTTCTTATAAACGTATTATCCTTGTTTCAAAATACGTATTTCTTTGTTTTCAAAATCGTCTGCATAAATTTAATAATTAAATTTAAAAAATAATACAAAATGCTGGCAAAAAAAGCATAGAAATAAATTGCTACAAATGGGAAGTTAAAATTTAGAACTTTAAGATGTTATAAATTTATTTCAGAATAATGTGTTCTGAATTACAACGGAAAAACGATAAAATTTCTTCAATTTCTAATTAATTGAATGTTTAATTCATTTTTTTCAATTTAAAACTTTGGCAATAGCTTTTCTCTTGTCTTTAATAAGCAAAATGTGGTTAAATTTGGCGCAATTGCGTAGGAGGAGATTAAAAAGCACATTATACTCAGAATGTCTTTCATTTATATTAAACTAAGATAAAGAAGAATTCTTTACTTTAACGTTTAAACAGTAAAGCTGCAGACGATAATCGCATTTTGTGCATGTTACATATTGTAATATTTTATGTAAAATAAACTTTTTCATTAAAAATATTACATATTTCACATATTTAAAAAAATCGAGCGCTTGGGAATACTGACGAGTGCTAGCTAATATTTGTTAAATAAAATTTTATTTTTATATTCACACATTTTGTATTTACTTTTTAATGAACTCCCACAATTAAATTCCAAAGAATTATTTGGTTGGTTGGAATTTCCGATTCTAACAAAAAACTCCTATTTGGCAATATGTTATGTTGAGTTGTATCGATATAGCTTCTAAATCTACTAATTTCTAATTGGTTGTCTCTAATGAGGCCATTCCGAAAGTGAACGTATTTAAGTAAATTTGCATTTACGTATTATTTATCTAGGTAAATTCACATTTATGTATATTTTTCTATTGTATGAATTTGTGTATTTAGTCTGCTTTTGTTTTTATGTGTGTTTTGAAATACGGGCTGTATGTTTTATTTTAAACGTTTGATAAAAGGTTGATTATTTTTTAATCATCTCTATGACTCTACTTTGCATCATAGCACTCTGCTATAAATGTGTCAATATTAAATATATTTTTACTTTCTTATAACGATATTTAACATCATGCTTTCAACATGCAATTTGACAATTGACCACTTTTACATTTCATAAAATATTTGATAAGTTACAAGTATTTCATATTTTGCTGTAAATGTTGATGTTGATGGTGAAAAAAAATTAATAAATTATTAAAAATAAAGGCTTAAATGAACTTTTTTTTGTGAAAATAAATTAAATAGTTGATTTTTCACTTAAAAAAGGCATGGAAATTGTTTCATTTCGGACAATACTGAGTATATCATCAAATAAATAAATAATTGAATAAATAAATAAAAATGATTTAATACCATATGGCCTGAGCCTTCTGTCAGGTCTTACAGTCTGACTTAATTGCATTTATAAGAAATATAATTTACAGAAAGAATGCTAGTTTAAAAATATTATCATGGTAAAAATACTGAATGTTTTGAAGAAAGTTAAAACATCATTTACTAACAGCTTTGAAAAATCTAATGTTTAGTTTTGCTTTGTTGCATCAGAGGTATTAAAGTATTCAACTGATTATTCATTATCTCGTTAATTATTTATTTTTGCATACGAACTTATAAAATAGAAGCGTTGTTTTAAAATAAATTTTTAAAATTTAATAAAAATAAATTGAACGGAAATAAAATTGGTATATCTGCTATGGTAGTGATGTGAAAGTGTTTTTACTTCCTCTTTTGTGTAGTATAGAGAAAATCTAATAATCGTCAAAAAATTAGATCTCGAGATTTTGACGAATCTCCTAGTTTTAGACCACCCTGAGTTAAAAAAAAAAAAAAAAAAAAAAAAAAAAAACATTTTTAGAAAATGTCTGTCTGTCTGTTAGTGACAAAAATAACTTAAAAACGCTTTGAGCTAATTGGTAGGAATTTCATATACGATGTTTACACCAAATTTGCAGATTTCTGTCAAATTTTGAATGAAGTCTATTCAGAAAAATTCTGTCTGTCCGGCTGTTGGTATATTAATTAACACTATAATTATAAACCGAAGACAGCCAAGGAGATAAAATTCGGTACACAGATTTAACAGCTTTCGTATAGACACCTTTTAGAATTTTTAAGCCAAATCTAGCCAGTAGTTGACCGTCTGTCGGTCTGCATTTTCCGAAACATGTAAACGCGATAATTCAAAAACGCCATGATAAATAAATCAAATTTGGTGACGAATTTTGTGATTACAAGTGCAGTTTTGTGTCAATCCGTTGAGAAAACAGTGTTTAAAGAGCAAATTTTATTTTTGGATACTATTAACGCATGGCGGGATTAATCGCCAAAGAACTCGCCAAACATGACACGATAGATATTGTAAAAATGCTCAATTCGTGCCAAAAGCTAATATTTCGGATTGTAAGTCAATGCCATGTAAGGTGTTCTCTGGCATGACAAATGTATTAGAGAGTAGGCGAGGAAATTTTGAAGAGACCACTTCCGCTGATTTGTGAAATTTAAATAATTTACTTCAGATTTCTCTTGAAGAAACGTTATAATTTATAAAATCATTAACAATTAATTAATTAGAAACCTTATCAAAAGTTTTGAAACTTAAAAAAAAAAAACTCTATTGCCCAAATGATAATTATTTGTTAAATTTGGTCCAATTAGTGCATTTATTTTCCCTGACACATAGAATTTATTTAATATGCAAACATAAAACATTGCCATTATAAAAATGAATTGAATCAACGTACTATTCCAATCACTTTTCAAATAGATATTTTTATGTTGTTTTTGTAGCAGTAATGGTATTTATAACTGGCGCCTAAATGGTTCACTTCAGTATTAGCTGAGTTTAACTTCATTTACATCTCTCATGCATTTTTGAAGTTAATGATTCGACCAATAAAGTATTTTTTAAGCATCGAATGATGACAGATTTATTTTAATAACTTAACACTTTTTTATATATTGTGAACATGAATTTTATCAATAGAGTCAAGTGCATAATGTTGTTTTTCTTCATGTTATTATAGCGCATTGTGTTGAATTTTTTTGCTAAATCTTAAAAGATTATTACGATAAGTTTTTTTGATTATTAGCAATAATCTTGCTAATAATCAATGTTTGCAGATTGGATATACTATATCGTTCAAAATGCTATGCAAAAATATATGAAGCAAAAATTGTACAATATGCTATGATCTTTAGCCGTTAAAACCAGAGCTACCAAATTTAGCGTACAGTAAATTTTTAGGAAGTAGGGACTATGTAAAAAAAATCAAATTTTTGTCTTGAATTTTAATTAATAATATTACAAAATTTTGTACATTTCCTCAATAACTTTAGAACATAGTACAAAAGTACAAAAATAACTTTTTCATTACTGTAAAGTTAAAGGAATAGTGATGTTAATTGTATTTCTATGCATTTTTTTTTGTTTATTTTAATAGATTCAAAAATATTTAAAAAAATGATAGGGGTACAACTTTGCTTCCACTGTTTTTTTCTCCAAAATTTGAGGGGTTTTTTCTTTTTAAAAGCTATAACCTACTCATGATTTAAAATACGATTCATCAATAGGTGCCTCCTTTCCCCATGTTTGTGACAATTGCCAAATACCATTTCGAAGAAAGAATGAGTCTTTTGAGGCGATCCACGAATAATCTCTTTTAAGTTTCTTTATAATCAATTTAGTTTAGTTATATTAACGTCCTGCTTTGAAGCAACACTAGGGTTATTTTAGGACGGATCTTGTAATTTTTAACCTCGATCAGATGATGAGTTTTCACCTGAGTTGGAACCCTTTTCACCTAACTTCTGCACTACATCAGCTTTAGGACATTCCTCCCCCCCGACCGATTTAACGTGCACCAGACAAGTTTGCACGGTGGTTCTTCGGTGGAATCAGGTCCCAAGCCTTCACCCCCCTCCCACTCTCGCAAATCGACATCTCATTACCTGGCCAATGCGGCCCAAATTTCTTCATAAGAGTGCTAATCAGCCAGCTGTGTTCCATCGATCTAAAAAAATGGTAGTGTGAAGGAGCGTTGTCTGGAGAATAAGGTGACTAGGATAACATCTCCCATTAGCGTTGCCAAATATGTTTTGATCGGTCTTGAGACATGTGATCGAGCATTTTTATGCTGGTGGACAACTTTTCCGTGTCTCTCTCTTAGTACTGCCAGCATTTCTCTTTTAGTACTTGATTCAAGAACATCAATTGCGTTCGATACCGATCATTCGTGATGGTTTCACTCGGCTTCAACAGCTCATAATATATCATACCGAGCTATTCCTACTAAATGTGGAGCATAATCTTGTCATCGTGAACATTCTGTCTGGAAGATTGAAACCCCTCATGCCATGTTCTTTCATTAAGAGCTATCTTAAGAACATTCGATATGCCTCAGTCGAGTTTTCTTCAAATTGAACGGAAAATCACTTCCGAAAATGACGAGAATTTATCTCGAAAGCTGCCAATTTCCAAATTTATGACAAACTTATGATGCAAACACATATACACTAATGTGGTGCTGTTCAGGCCTACTGTGTGACATTTTTGATTTGCTTATTTAGACCAGCACTTATTGCTGTCGGCATCTAATTGAAAAAGGCGGAAGCATAGTTGCACACCTAATATTTCACGAATATACTTTAAAATGTTGATTTAATTGTGATTATACATGCTTGAGTTATAACGATATAAACGACATTTTTTTTTATTGTTTTGTAAGATTGGGAAATTATAAAAGTTTAGATTTTGTGAATTTTTCAAACTGTAACAACACAAAATATCATTCTTTCTGTTCATTAAAGCATTTTCTCCAGTAAAACCATGTGTTTATCTCTGATGACTTAAAAATTCATTATTGGGGTAAAATAAAAATGATATCGAGTATGTTTGAGAATTTTCTTTTTTAGTTCCTAGTATACGTTGTGTAGAAAAAGTATAGTAATCATAAAAAAAAAAAAAATTCGAATTCTGTATTTTGACGAATCTTCACGTGTTAGATCTCCCTGTGTTCGAAATACAAATTTCTGGAAAATGTCTAGCTGTCTGCAACAAAAATAACCCAAAAAATTTTCGAGCTTGATGGATGAAATTTGGTACACCTACTTTACACCAAATTTGTAAACACCGATAAAAGTTTGTGAACGAAATTCGTTCAGAGAAAGTCTGTCTGTCGGCTATCGAATTAGATATTAAATTTATCTCTACAAAACAAAAAGAGTTGGATAAAGAAAATTAGGCACACAGATTTAACATTTGGAGTATACACAATTATCAGATTTTATGCTAAATCTAATAAAAGGTTGATCGTCTATCGATTTGCAATTTCAGAAGCATATAAACGCTACAACTCAAATATGCAATAAATTAAATTTCTAAAATTTTTTATAGGATTTCTTGACTATAAATATAGTTCTGTGTCAAATTTTTCTTTCAATCGATTGGAAAAAATACATCTAAAACACAAATTCGATTTTTGGACACTATTAACTGCATAAGAGGGATTAATCGCCAAAAAATTCGCCTAGAATCGCAGATAGATTCTGCAAAAATGCTAAATTCGCAACGAAAGTTAATATTTCGTAACTATTGTACGCCAATACCATGCAAGGCTTTCTCTGACATGGCAAGTTCATTAGAAAGTATGCGAGAAATTTTTGGGAGACCACGTCCGCTGATTACGCCATTGCCATGCAAAGTGTTTTCTGAATTAACAGTTTAAGTAAATAGTATGTAAAAAAATTTTAAGGAGACCATTTCCGCTGATTTGTCTACATGTTTTCGTTGGTATAACTAAAATTAAATATTTATAGACAATATCAAAACAAACGAATCAAGCCTTAGACATTACCACATTCCGGCATTTCAAAATGGAAGTTCATTCCAGTCTCTTTAAAATTTTGCAAGAGATTGGATTACAATCGTTAAAAAATTCGATTTTGAAATTCTGAAGAAAAAACATCGAATTTGTTATCTTTTAAATATTATTGAAAGATAGAAGTAAAAATAAAATATAATAATGTGTAGCGTCATCAAAATAAAGAGCTTTCTTTATCAAACACACATAACCAAGGAAGTTCGTTTGGTATTTATAAATAAAATTACTGACAACAACGAATTTCTTCCAAACTTTCATCATAAACACAGCAGACGATTTATTTATTTGTACTTTATTATTCAATTGTGATAACGGTTTTCAACCGAGGAAATTTATTATACGAAGTTTTATAACGCTATCTCAAGTGATTTATTTATTTTTGATCATTTTTTATCAAATCGTAATGCTATCACTGCATATTGATTTACTTATTGCGAATTATTTAAATTTTCTTCCGAATCTATTCTTCATATAATTCGTCTGATTCATTTCACCCCTTTGAGCAATTATTTATCCATCTTTTCTCTTCTCTATTTCCCTACATAATAAATTCCAAATAGAATATTCTTTACTTTCTCCGATCATGTTCTTGTTGTTTCAGCAGAACATTCTTTCTTCCGTTCTTTTTCTTTTTCTTTTTTTTTTTTTTCCATCCTGCAGTTTACTTACTTTTGTTTCGTCTCGTCCGAATGATCTGCTGACTTATTTTGCGATGATTTTGGCAAAAGAATCGATGGCATTTGAATTTTAGTTTATTCAAAGGAAATGGAAAAAGTAGAAAGAACGAAGAATTAAAGAAGAAAGGCTTCCTTTGTATTCGTTCAAGGAGGATGAATAATGCGAAGTTGGATGTTTTTAACTGAAATAGAGCGTTGCCATTTTAAGAAATGAAAAGAATTAGTTTTCCATTTTCCTTTCAGAATGACTTTTATTATTCGTTCCAAAATTTTAATTTTTTCAGTACATATGATCCAGCAATGCATTTGTTTCCTCTATAGAGAAAAATTTGAAAGAACTAGCTAAATAAAAAGTAAAATCAGCTCAAAAACGAAATAAGAAAAATCTTTAAGTTATCTCTAAATTAAAATTTATTTATATTTAAACATTTCTTTTCTTAATATTTTTGGAATGTTATAGATAGAGCATTTATTTTAAAGAAATGTTGTTTTTATTCCAAACTAGCTAGTAACTGGCGCGTTGCTGTTGCAGAAGAAAGAATTTTTGAAATATCTTTTGAAATTTGAAATAAGCTATCTTGTTTAATTAGGAATGATAGAAAGAATGCTATTTATTTTCTTGTCGACAGTGAATACACTCATTTAAATAGAATGATATATAAAGAAATGGTATAAATAATATTTATTCTATTTTTTAACTTTATTATTCAAGTATATTTTAGGGTAGACAATATTTTTAGCTTTTCCTCTTCAGCAAAAACAAATAAATTTCTTAGCGGTCCGGCTCGTGAGCTTCCGACATACTAGTGACCATGCGAAAAACAAGGATTTTCTAGGTTCAAAGCAATAACTTGACAACATTTTATCGCCACCGAATGAAGAATAATTTAGCATAAAATACGAACAAACAAAAATTCATTTTTATATTTTAGATTTTTATATTCTTGCATTAAAATTGCTGAGATTCCTTCATTTATTTTATATAGTTTATTTTCTGGTTGTAAAATATAGTAAGGTCATAAAAACCGAAAGCATAATTATGGAAATATCATACAATAATTGAATTCTTGTTTAATCCCTAAAACTATCGATCACTATATAATAATATACCATTTCGGAATTAGATACCTTTTGAAGAAAGGTTTAATAATAAAACGTAAAAGCTCTTATTTTCAAATCAATACAGAACCATTATGTAAATTAGATGCTATTTAGTTTGTTAACTGCATCTGCGATGGAAAATTAAACAGAAACATAAATCGATTGGTATGGTATCGTTTTCAGGAAGGACCTGTGCTTGGGCTGGTGATGATTATTAGCTAATAGGTCACATTCTCTTGTTGTCTAATTTATCTGGGCTCTACAGAAAAGAAGAGAGGTACATGCCTCATATACCTTTTTCATTCATTAACACAATCATTCAAACTATTATTAATAATTAAAAAAATGTTATTTAGTACATTAATTATATAGAAAGTATAAAGAATTAGTATATTTATTGTGTTTAGATTTTATTTAGAATTTTAGTATCATAATTTGTTAATTTCTAATAAAGTTTTTCTGTTTTATTTTATACCGTATTTCTGAAAAAGCATGTCATTTTTTACAATTTGTAACCTGTTTTTTTATCTGCAATAGCGTGATGTTTAAAAAATAAACAGATCAAATTTGAAATTTTTAAGGAAAGGGGTTCAATTTTGTGAATCAATTATAAACAGAAAATGTCATTTTTTTGTATATTCCTATCTTTTCCACTTTTTTTTATAAATGATATAATTGCATAACTTCTTGTTGACACTGATTTTCATGTCATGTCTCAATAAAATATATAATTTATAGTTTAATGTAAATTTTTACTTTTCTATGGTACAAGTCTTTCACTACAAATGCAACGCTTGATGTTTAATGTAGGGATTTAGAAATTTTGGCGGAAAAAAACCGTGACCTATGCATCAACAACATATTTTTGAATAAATAATTTCTTGAATTTTTAATATTCCCTCCGTACGCAGAAAGTCTCTTGACAAGGAGGAGGGTTTTACTAATATTGACAATATTACAATTATATATAAAATTGTGATGGCTCCTGAATGGATGCTGAGCAAATGATCTCCTGCCTTGGCTCCAGGACGATCATTTGGCGACAAAAAGAAGGTCTCCCTAATATTCGAAAATTTATGATGATATCTCCATTAGGCTTCGAGTTCCAGCATTAATTCTAGAACATTCGATGGCCTGTCGCAGGGCACAGAGGCGGGAACAATGAAGTGCGAGAGTAGAAAGAATGAGAGAAAAAAAATGACCTGAAAGTATCGCAAACTTTTTTTTTTGTAATCCTTGCCTCAGCCAGTTGACTCCACAGTGTTTAATAAATCCATTAACTTTGTGATTTGATGCAATATAAACAATAATTCCAGAAAAAGAGGAATATATTACATGTATATGCGCTGGAAAAATGTTTTATCAGTATTCATACAAAGCTTGTGATACTCTCTTTGACATTTGATTAATCGATATTTGGATTCAATTGGATTAGGTTTGAATACATAAAGTTTATAAATAAAACTTGAAATATCGCAAAATATTATCGAGTCCTTGCCCCTCTAAACCTACTCCACATTTTTTTTTTATAAATCCATCATCTTGATAAATGTATACAAAATAAACAATAATCCTAAAAGATGATAAAATAATTCATCAAGATGTATCAGGAAAATATACTTACAGATATTCTTCTGAGCTACCAATACGTGATTTCGTACTTGTTTTAATGATGCTTGATTTTAATTTGAATATATTTGAGATATAACCTTTCCAAATAAAACGACAGCTCAAAACCAGATTACCTTGAAAGTGTCAAAAAAAATTATCGAGTCCTATCCCCCCCCTCAAAAAAAAAGTTGTGCGGAGCTGTGATTAACTGCACAGTTATTTATAAATCCACCAATTTTGTAATAAGATGCAAAATAACCAATAATTCCTCGAAGAATGTAAAATGATTCATCAAAATGTGTCAGAAAAATCTCCTTGTCAGTATCCTTCCGTGCTAACAATGCTTGATTTTAATTTGAATATATTGAGACATGATCCTTATAAATATACTGACAACACAAAACCAAATTTCCCTTAAAAAATTGCAAAATCAATCAATCAATAAATAAAAACTATCGAGTTTAAACCTCTAAAGTTGTATGGAGCTGCAACTTGCTACATAGTTATTTATAAATCCATCAACTTTGTAATTTGATGCAAAATAAACTATAATTCCACGTTAGAAGATAAAATAATTCATCAAAATCTGTCAGAAAAATGTCCCTATCAGTATCCTTCTGAGCTAGCAATGCTTGATTTTAATATGAATATATTGAGATATGATCCTGATAAATAAACTGACAACACAAAACAAAATTTCCCTGAAATAATTGAAAAAAAAATCGAGTCTAAGGCTTGTAAAGTTTTATGGAGCTGCAACTTGCTACATAGTTATTTATAAATCCATCAACTTTGTAATTTGATGCAAATTAAACAATGATTCCACGAAGAAGATAAAACAATTCATCAAAATGCATCGGAAAAATGTCACTGTCAGTATCCTTTCGAGCTCGGTTAAAGGTCACAGAAGAAAAAGTACTGCGAGCCATCACAAACACGTCAAACAAGCCAACCCGCCGTCAAGAAGATGTGTCTTTCTTGTTTGGGGGGTGGAGGCGGCCTCCATTCTGTCCGGGACAGACGAAAGCCATCCCACCATCACCTCCATCCCCGGTTAATTGTAGTTAATTCTTTCGGGTCCGCTGCCTCAGGTGAAAGGGTTCTCGTGAAACACGGCCCAAAGAAAATAGTTCTGCCTTGTTTTTTTTTTCTTTCTCGTCCTTTTTTCGTTCTTTCTTTCTATCGTCCCTAGCTCCTTTTCTGGGACCTGACGGTGCGTTTGACACAGATGAGGGATGGCGTAGCCCATGGCCAATCATAAATCTAGGGGGTTGTGGAGAATTTGTGCCAAGAAATAACAACTGGGAAAGAGAAGAAAAAAAAGCTGGCAATTATTTGGGCGCGATAGAAATGTAGGTGAGATAAGATTTCTTTCTGGTAAGCGAGTGAATTTTGGGCACTTTTTTTTGCCTCCTTTTGCTTTTAATCTTTTAAGAAAGTAGCCTTAAGAGAATAGGGTGCTATCTGGTGGATGTTCTATTTTTTTTTTTTTTTTTGGTTGATCAAAGTGAAATAGTCGATCAATTTTATCGGATGCAAGATCAGAGATTTTTTTAACTGATTTTCTTTGAGAGAAAAAATATTCGAGATAGATGAAAATGGCATTATTTAATTCTTCTACTACAGCAAGAAAAATGAACCGTTTAATTTTTCTACATAAAAGGATTTCAAACAATTATTCTTCCAGAAAAAAATTATTTTTGTAAAAAGAATTCAAAAATGGAAAATGTGATTAATCTAATCATTTTCCTAGCTTTCCCATAAACTAACTTATTCTCAAATCGATTCTTTCTGCTTTTATGTGGCAATAGTTACTTGCCACATAGTATCAATGGAAAATTTAAAAACTGAACATTATTATTATTATTTTTTTCGATTTCGTTTGGAAGAAACCAGGATATTCTTAAAGAATTCACCTTCCATTACAATCATGTTTGCAGCTTTATTAATACCATATTGTAGTTTCCATTCAGTGGAGAGTTTTCAGTTATAATTGAAAAGGATTTCAATAAATTATTCTTTCAAAAAAGAATTATTCTTACAAAAATAATGCAAAATGGAAAATGTGATTTTTCTAATCAATTTAATAACTTTTCCATAAACGAACATATTCTCAAATTTATTCGTTTTTGCTTTTACGTGGTAATAATTACTTGCCACATAGTATTAATGTAAAATTTAAAAATTGAACACGTTTATTTTTGGATTTCGTAAGGAAAAAACCCTCTGAATTTCTTAAAGCAATCATCTTTCATTACAATCATGCTTGCAGCTTTTATAAACACCATATTAACTATAGTTCCCATTCAGTGGAAAATTTTCCATTGTAACTGAAAAGGATTTCAATCAATTATACTTTCAGTAAAGAATTAATTTTACAAGAACAGTTCAGAAATGGAAAATGTGATTATTCTAATCCATTTCATAACTTTCCAGTATGCAACCATACATTATTAGCATATTCTCAAGTCTATCCCTTTTGCTTTTACGTGGCAATAGTTACTTGCCACATAGTATCAATGGAAAATTTAAAAATTGAACACTATTAAGTTTGGATTTCGAATGGAAGTAAACCCTGATTTTCTTAAAGAATTCACCTTTCATTATAATCATGCTTGCAGCTTTTATAAACACCATATTAGTTATAGCTCCCATTCACCTTTCACCAGAAATTTCACCATTTTTCAGAATTCACCTTTCATTACAATCCTGCTTGCAGCTTTTATAAACACCATATTAGTTATAGCTCCCATTCACCTTTCACCAGAAATTTCACCATTTTTCAGAATTCACCTTTCATTACAATCCTGCTAGCAGCTTTTATAAACACCATATTAATTATAGCTCCCATTCACCTTTCACCAGAAATTTCACCATTTTTCAGAATTCACCTTTCATTACAATCCTGCTTGCAGCTTTTATAAACACTATATTAATTATAGCTCCCATTCACCTTTCACCAGAAATTTCACCATTTTTCAGAATTCACCTTTCATTACAATCATGTTTGCAGCTTTTATAAACACCATATTAATTATAGCTCCCATTCACCTTTCACCAGAAATTTCACCATTTTTCAGAATTCACCTTTCATTACAATCCTGCTTGCAGCTTTTATAAACACCATATTAATTATAGCTCCCATTCACCTTTCACCAGAAATTTCACCATTTTTCAGAATTCACCTTTCATTACAATCATGTTTGCAGCTTTTATAAACACTATATTAATTATAGCTCCCATTCACCTTTCACCAGAAATTTCACCATTTTTCAGAATTCACCTTTCATTACAATCATGTTTGCAGCTTTTATAAATACCATATTAATTATAGCTCCCATTCACCTTTCACCAGAAATTTCACCATTTTTCAGAATTCACCTTTCATTACAATCCTGCTTGCAGCTTTTATAAACACTATATTAATTATAGCTCCCATTCACCTTTCACCAGAAATTTCACCATTTTTCAGAATTCACCTTTCATTACAATCATGTTTGCAGCTTTTATAAACACCATATTAATTATAGCTCCCATTCACCTTTCACCAGATATTTCACCATTTTTCAGAATTCACCTTTCATTACAATCATGTTTGCAGCTTTTATAAACACTATATTAATTATAGCTCCCATTCACCTTTCACCAGAAATTTCACCATTTTTCAGAATTCACCTTTCATTACAATCATGTTTGCAGCTTTTATAAACACCATATTAATTATAGCTCCCATTCACCTTTCACCAGAAATTTCACCATTTTTCAGAATTCACCTTTCATTACAATCCTGCTTGCAGCTTTTATAAACACCATATTAATTATAGCTCCCATTCACCTTTCACCAGAAATTTCACCATTTTTCAGAATTCACCTTTCATTACAATCCTGCTTGCAGCTTTTATAAACACTATATTAATTATAGCTCCCATTCACCTTTCACCAGAAATTTCACCATTTTTCAGAATTCACCTTTCATTACAATCATGTTTGCAGCTTTTATAAACACTATATTAATTATAGCTCCCATTCACCTTTCACCAGAAATTTCACCATTTTTCAGAATTCACCTTTCATTACAATCCTGCTTGCAGCTTTTATAAACACCATATTAATTATAGCTCCCATTCACCTTTCACCAGAAATTTCACCATTTTTCAGAATTCACCTTTCATTACAATCATGTTTGCAGCTTTTATAAACACTATATTAATTATAGCTCCCATTCACCTTTCACCAGAAATTTCACCTTTTTTCAGAATTCACCTTTCATTACAATCCTGTTTGCAGCTTTTATAAACACCATATTAACTTTAGTTCCCATCCAGTGGAAAATTTTCCGTTGCAACTGAAAAGGATTTCAATCAATTATTCTTTCAGTAAAGAATTAATTTTACAAGAACAGTTCAGAAATGGAAAATGTGATTATTCTAATCGATTTCATAACTTTCCCTTAAGCAAATATATTTTGTCTATGTATTTTTATTTAAATTGCTCAAACCCACTTGGGAGATAAGACTAAAGGGAGATAAGATTTAAGTTATTGATTGTACAATAATATAAATAACAATTACTTCCATATAAGGAAACACACACACACACACACACACACACACACACACACACACACACACACACACACACACACACACACACACACACACACACACACACACACACACACACACACACACACACAATTTAAATAATCCGTACACAGAGTACCCAATTTAATCCCTCTCACATTATTTCACTTTTGAACAACGACAGCTAAAGTCGTGATATTTGTGTCTCTGTTCTACACGCTGAGATAGATCACTTACAACGCCATCTAGAGAAAAATTCTGAAGTTAGAGTTCCTATTTTTTAAATGGTACAAGAGAAAGGAAGTATGCGAATGACAGATTTGTTGAGAATCAACGTTTAACTAAAGAAAAAAAGAAGACATATTGAGCATTTTGGCGTTAATGACTCAAATAATTGTAAACACAATAATTTGAGACATCATTGTGTTTGTTCATTGAAATTAAAAATTCAAATCTTCTTTGCCCAGAACTGAACGAGTTATGAAGTTTTGAACTTCAATATAGGCCACTCAACAACCATCTCTAATTCGCAGCTGCCTTTGAGTGGCAGTTTGTTTTCAAGGTAAACTTCGAAAGTGTTTGAAAAGTCTTCAAAAGCTAGTTTAGGTATATTGTTGCTCTAGGCACTGCCAATTATGAAGGCCCCTATAAATAAACGGATCCGTTTAGTTTCAGATTTCAATATATCTTTAACATGTTAATGATTTATTTTATGTTATATATATATATATATATATATATATATATACAACTTTGTGAAAATGTATTTGGTTTTATTTATCTGTTGTGTATGCAGAATACCTACCTTCAACATTTGTACTTCGATATTATTGAAATAAACGTTGGGTATTTATTGAGATTTTAATAATAAAATAAATGTAATGAAACCTGTACGAATTTAATCAATTATTTTTGATAAAAATCTGAATATTCCCCTAATTATTTGTAATTCATAGAACTTGTATATTTTATAAGCTCATTTATTTGACAGTTATAAAAGTGAACCTTTTCGAAACTGCTCATTCGGAGCCACTTAGTCTTCAAGTCTAGACAGCTGTCTATTCTGCTTAATCGAAAATCCGCTACTGTAGGTAATGAAACAACAGAATTATGTTAATTAAAATAATAAAATGATATACAAGTCAACCATTGATTCTATTTAGAGTAGACATACCATATATACAATACAAAAACCTTAGCATTAAGCGTAGAAAAGCAAAATCAGCTTTTCTATTGACAAAAGAGGATGACCGTACAAAAGAATGAATACTGTTACGAAATTTCCGGGGGTTCGTTTGTATAGTGGGTGTTATATGGTGTGGAGAACACTCAATCAGCTGGCGGCAGTAGAAAATAAAACAACGACGTTTATTTACACGAAGACACACAGGACAGCACAAAGAGGGCAACTATATACAGCACAGGAGATGATTATCTTCAGCCGAGACGTGCAGCATACAAACATCATACAACAATATACACAGCAGTATACAACAATATACACAGCAGCATACAACAATATACACAGCAGCATACAACAATATACACAGCAACAATATACAAATTGTGTGAAATCCAAATTCGATTTTTGGATGCTTTGACTGCATGACAGGTGTTAATCGCCAAAAAACTCGCCAACGATGACACGGCAGATACAGTAAGAATGCTAAATTCACTCCAAAAGTTAACAATTCTTAACTATAGTTCGCCAATGCCACGCAAGTCTTTCACTAGTATAATATTGTTACGAAATTTCCGGGGTTCGTTTGGATAGTGGGGGTTATATGGTGTGAAGAACGCTCAATCACCACGTGGCAGTAGAAAATGAAACAAGGACGTTTATTTACACGAAGACACACAGGACAGCACAAAGACGACAACTATATACAGCACAGAAGACGATTATCTTCAGCCGAGACCTGCAGCATACAACAGCATACACAGCAGCATACAACAGTATACACAACAGCTCTACTCCGTCGCTGCTCCGCTAGTCCCTGGAAGACGAATTCTTCACCGTCGCTTCCGACTACTCTTCGACTCCACTGGTCCACGACTCCACTGGTCCACGACTCCAATTCACCACCGAATTCGCCGTCGTTTCACCACTATGACGATTCCACTGGTTCACGACCACTCTTCTCTGTCGCTTACGACTACTCAATTCACCGCTGAATTCACCGTCGGTTCACCACTGTCCGGCAGCTGTGGGTGCTTCCTTTTATAGGTCTCAGGAGGCGGGGCTAAAAGCCTCTCAACCAATCAGGAATGTTCGAGGCGTATCTCCGTTCCTACTGGACGGCTCGGGAAAATTCTCGATGTTTCGGGTATAATCTATTTTGGCGCCAAAGTTAGCAAAGTCGCCGCCAAGTCTCCATATGGTCGCCAAGTTTGTCGCCAAGCTCTGGGACCTCCCATGGAACCGACTATGCTGGGAAGCCGCCTCACAGATTCGTAACAATACAAAAGTATGGAATCAATCAATCCTATAAGAAAGATAAGTTACAGAACTTCGCAAGTTGGAAGATTCATGAATCCGACAGTTAAGTTTTAAATAATTCGATGATAGTATGGGACATGACTCTTTTAGAATGGTTCATGCTTCACCTGCTTCAATGAATAAAGCAGGTGTAAGGCTATTAAAATAACTCGGCTTTAATGTCTATGATAATCTGATGTTTGAAATTAGTTTTTTGATAAACTTTTGAACATGAAGTTAGGGGTACTGAATTTAAAATAAATTAAATATAACCGATCATTTCATTGAGTCAGATGGTAGCCAAATATCACTAATATTCATATTTATGTATCTTTTAAACAAATATACAATTTCTGTCTGATCTATTCAATTTTTAGTACATGAAGGCTAACTTTATATTTGCAGTTTACACTCATTTGCAAATTAGTTTACTTCTTAATTTGCCTTAAAAAATGCCGCCTGTTGACACTATTATTTATTCCAAAGCTCATTTTTACATGTGTTCGTCATTAATTTTGAAGAACTCTCCAGAAAATTCCAAAAGAAAAGTTCGAAAAAAAAATCAGGAAAGCAAATTATCCGTGGTTTTAAGACGGGCTCAGTGGGGCAGCAAGGAAAACAACGGTCAAGGATCAAACTTAAGCGTCAAGAAACAATTCCAGGATCAAGAAAAATTGCTTTTCATTAACACCACAATCCCGCCAGTCTTAGGGTGGTTACTTGGGGTATTAAAGCACCTCCTTAGCGCCCTGTTCCAGCACTGATAGCAACCCTAAGACCCGGATGTATGGAAGGATGAACTCTCGTGTCTGAAAATCTCCCCCCCCCCTCGGTGTTAAAAAGAAGCAATAAAAATGAAACTAAAAGATGATGAGGAGGTTTCATTTGTTTGTCAAGAAGAAAAAAGGGACGAAAGTTTCATCCCCTGTTTAATCTTTCCTCCCATTTTTTTTTAATTCTATTTTTTTTTTTTCGCTCAAACAATCGCAGTTGTAGTTAATGTTCTTGAAGTGCTAGGGACGATCTTTTCTAGGATGTTCGGATGGAGTCTGATTGTTTTCTACAGAGCAATGGAATGTAATTACACTTCCTGGTAAGGGGAGATCCTCCCCGGGGGTTTCTGTGAGAGATAGATTTGCCCCGAGTTGCTCCCCCGGGCTTAAACAGACGTTTGGATCTGTTGCCTGAGAATTTTTTGCTTGAGAAAAAAAGTATCTCGGCGGGATATCGTGTGCAGAGGTGGTTGCTCTTTTCGAACGTTTAATCTTTGTTTCATTTTGAAAGATATCATTTCAGCGAGGATGTGATATGCGTGTGAAAGAATAAAATATTTTAAATAAAAACTAATCTGATACAAAGAAGATACTGTTTTTGAGTTAACTTTTAAAATTATTTATGACAAACTTATAACTTTTTTCTGTTAAACTCGATTCATTTGATTTGTCGCATAAATGTTTCCTTTGGGAATTGTATTTCCTCACTTTCTGTATTGAACATATAATGAAGATTCTGACCACCCCCTCATAAAATGAAGATCATTTTGAGGGGGTGGAAAGAATGAATCTCGCTAAAGGCCAAAGAAGGGGTGTTTATTAGAACGACTATTAAAAAGTTTTAAAAATGCACTCGTTAAAAATTATGGATAAATCAAGATTAGTTCAGAAGATATTACAGTTTCTTTTTTTATTTTCTTCAGCGACTCATTTAATTTCACATACTCCACATTTTTCATCAATGTTATTCAAACAAGAAAATATAATTTTTATTAGAAAATATAATTTTTATTAAGTTTACAAATTTAAATTGGATAGGAGAAGCCTGGTGGTGAAGTCTCGGCTTCGTAATTGGAGACTTTCAGGCAAAAAAAGATTCCATAGAGAATTGCCAGTATATTGGGTTTGCTGCACTTTAAATCTCCTCAGGCCATATGCTCTCATACAGGTATGTAGCGGAAGATGGGGGAGAGGTTGAAATATCTCCGAAGGGCGTGGCAATTAATTAAGCATCTAATTCCTCAGGCTTCCAAAACATGGTAGAAAACTTGGTGACCATGATGTGGAGTTTCAGCTTCTGGAAACAATGCGCTTGAATCATGAATTCGAAACTTGGTTTCATCAAAGATTTGAGTTTGATACAAACTTATTCGGTAGGAAATCAAATGTCCCGCCAATTAGAAAATATTTTAGCTTGGGGAAGGGACATTCATTTATGTGTCAATTTTATCTATTAATAAGATAGAATAGAGGAGAATTTTCCAAACATTCTATGCTGTTGATTTTGTATATAATTCTATGGGACAAAAGGAATTTTCCAGAATATTTGTGACCTATATCAGGTATGCTTTGGTTCAACAGAGGAGATACAAACGATGGTTCGACCATCCATAGAAGACGGTTCGATGGTTCAAACCATCGATTCTGGGTTTGACGATGTTAAATTTATTTCGATTGAATAGAAAAAAAGAAGATTTCCAGTAATTAACCTCCTTTTCTGAATGTATGAAGCATATTACGGTGGAATAAATGAATTCCCATATTTTCTGTGATTTCATGTGCTCACGCTGTTAAACTTATATCTATGGAATAGCAAAAAAAGTTTCCAAGGATGTTGGTAATTTCCTATCCCGATGATATTATCAGAATGTTAGTGCTTTCTGACTATGCTAAGTATATTTAAATGGAATGGAGAAGAAATTTCCAGGATGTTACTGATTTTTATGCTGATGATATTCACAACATATCGAGAGATTGGAGAAGTTACCAGAATGTAAGTGATTTCAGTGCTGACGATGTTTCACATGTTAAGCTCATTGGAAGATTTAGATATTTTTATGAATCATTATAGATTTCGCAATAGTTTGTAATGTTAATTAGAAAACCAATATTGCTAAATAATATGATTATTTCCTGAGCACAAATATGTTGTTTCCGATTCAGGGTTATTAAATGATTGCGGTTCTTCTTTGGAGCCTTTGGACGCCGTCGAGAACTTGTTCTTGTATGGAAATATTCTATATAGTTGAAAACCGTTTCTTTATTATCACATGAGAACATGATGTTGTTTGGGTTCGGGGTTCTTGAAGCCTTCAAATGCATGGGCTGAAGGTTGGCGATTTATAGAGGCATCAATTTTTTGCTTTTAGGATTATTAGAATGAGATAAAGAAGGTTTGTCACATTTGGTGACAAATTGTCAATAAAAAGTTTCAACTGGTGAGAATGTAGAGGCCATGTAGAGGATTCTCCTGTCTGGATAATAAAGAAAGGGTCGTAAGAAGTTGTCGACCAAAGAAGCACAGAGAAAAAAATGGAAATGAACGCGATGAAATATGGAAATGATTATATATATATATATATATATATATATATATATATATATATATATATATATATATATATATATATATATATATATATATATATATATATATATATATATATATATATATATATATATATATATATATATATATATATATATATATATATATATATATATATATTTGTTACGAATCTGTTATGCGGCTTCCCAGCATAATTGGTTTCATCATCAGGAAGACAGTTTTACAGTCATCTGTATTAGACGGAGTCCGGGTGTCGCGTAGGAGGCCCCGGAGCTTGGAGATGAATTTGTTGAATTTGGCGCCAAAATAGATTATACCCGCCACATCGAGAATTTTCCCGATCCGTCCAGTAGGAACCGAGATACGCCTCGAACGTTCCTGATTGGTTGAGAGACTTCTAGCCCCGCCTCCTGAGACCTATAAAGGGAGGCAGACGCAGCTGCCAAAGCAGAGTAGTCGGAATCGACGGTCAAGAACTGGTCTTCCAGGGATTAGGAGAGCAGCGACGGAGTCAAGCTAGTGCTTAACTAAGCTGTGCGCTACTGTCTGCAGTAAAGTCTTGTTGTGTGCTGCTGTTTGCACGTCTCGCGGCTGAAGATAATTTTCTTCTCTGTGCTGTATATAGTTGTCGTCTTTGTGCTGTCCTGTGTGTCTTCGTGTAAATAAACGTCGTTGTTTTTTTTCTACTGCCGCCTGCTGATGGAGCGTTCTCCACACCATATAACTCCCACTATCCAAACGAACCCCGGAAATTTAGTAACAATATATATATATATATACACACACAATTTTTTTAAAATTTCCTAGCTAGCAAAAAAGTTTTGGAGTTCAAACGATATTGAAATGAATAAAAAAAAAAAGTCATCGCTTTTTTAAAAGTTGAAGATTACAATAATCAAGTGATCATTCCAAATCAGTTTAAACTAGACTTTCGCAACGATAAATAAATAATTAAAAATTCTAGCCTTGAGATAAAGTTTTGGAGCTATTTCGATTTTAAGAATGGGGAAAAAACCCCATCGTTTTTTAAATATCAACACATGCGGAATCTGATAGTCATGTGATTGTTCCAAATCGGTTTAAACTGGATTTTCACGAAAAAAAATTCTAACCTCGAGGAAAAAAAAAATCAGATTTTGATTGATTTTGAGATGATCTAAAGCCATTGCTTTTCTAAATGTTGGTGACTGCGAAATCTGAGTCATTTGAGAAGTTGATTTTTTTTCTGTGAGATTGATACCACGTGACTTAAAAATGTAATGTTCGCACATGATAACTTGAAATTTGTGATAGCAGATTTCATTTTTTTAATCCGTGTTTGCTTAGTTAAAACCGAAATGATTCATTTCCATATTTAGGATTAAAAAAAACCAATAAGCTTTTATTGATATGTTTTGAATGCATAATTCAGACATGCCATGAAGCATTTATAGAGATAAATCCGATGTGTCTTCTTTCCAGTAAGTTTTCTATTCTTTCATAAAAAAAAAATCATTACGTGGTGAAATGTCTTTGTGGTGCTTTTTACAAAGACATATTTTAATGATTTTTGGCTTTTATTCCCACATTTTGAAAGCCAATCTGTTGTATTAACTCTCAGACGCTGCGAGGTGCAAGTAATCGATTGCAGAAACCTCCTATTTCTAGAAGATGCATGAACTTTTTCCGAAGGATGAAATCTAGCGTTTTTAATGGATTCCGAGATGGAAAGTAATCTATTTTGCAAACTTCCCTCGCAAAAATGCGCTGCGGGAAGGGCAAGCAACTCTACACGCCCGGAAAAAACCGGCGAGAAAGAAGAAAAAGAATTTTTCCGATTTCTTTCGTTACAATGAGGTTCGTGCAAACGGAAAGAGGTGTTGTAAGTATTATTTCTTCTTTTATACGTTTTCCCTCGTCTTTTTTCTTAAGGATAAATGTATTATTAATGTTCCAACTAAGAAATGTAAAGTTTGAAGAAAAGGCTTCTTCGTGTGAGATCTGTAATCTATTTGGAGTGTTGCTGCAAAATAAATGGATTTTTGATCTAAAATCATCTTTCATCAAGTTTTCCCTGGCCCTTGCCAGAGAAGAAATATTTGTTTATGTGTAAGCCTCTCAGCCCAGAAAGGGGAGGTTTTGCATCATTTAACCTATGCTTTGGTCTGGTTTAGTGGAAGTGATAAATTGTAAAAAATACAACAATGAATCTGATGGTGTGAGGATGGTTTTATGACCTCGTTGTATTGTATTTTACGAGATGGGTTCGTTGTTGGCCGGAGATAAATTATTGTGTTTTCGAAATTCCGTGCTTTGGATGGAATCTACGATTCTTAATTCTTTAAATCCAGAAGCATGTCACGAGAGATTCATCATTTTATCAGTTTGATTTATGATATTAAATGACTCAACGTATTCAAGTCAAGGCTGGAGCAGAATAGGAGCAGGAATAGGAGCAATAAAGGAACAGAATAGTGACGCCACATTAATAGGAGATTGTTCCTCTGACAAAGATGACATTTGTCCCTTGTACTGCATTACATGTATGCACTGTTTATTAAAGTAGATTTTAAATTTTTGGTGAAAATGGTGAATTTAATTTCCAACAGGATATAGCACTTCTGCACTGTTATCGTTGTAAAGTCTCGATCCAATAAAAGGTAGCGTTATGATCAAATTCTTTATTTACAGCTTTATTTACATAAAATTACAGTTCATCATCTAAGTTAAATGAGTTCTAGGGTAAATGATTCTTATTCGACACAACAAGGATAGTTCCTCGAATACTTCGAAGAAACCTCCCTAGGAAACAGCTAGCCGACTCTTTAGCGTTCTCGCAAACAGGCCGTAGCTCCAGGGATCCACCGAATCTTCTCGGGTGGAATTGTAGTCGGACACTCCGCTTTCTGCCTCAGTGTCCACCATCCTTCTCTTCCAATCTCGTCGCACTTTTATCCTGTTCCCACCCTCATTCACATCGGAACATTTTCTCGGTTATCCAATAATCGTTCAGCAACAACTTCACTGGTCTACCGTCGACCGTGGGAATGCGTTGGGGAGCCCCCTCCACAATGTAAAGAATGGAGGTTTACATCTGTTTCAAATACAATGCAGGTGGGGTCCCTTATCTGGACTCGCACTAATTGCCAAGATGTCCTTACTTTAAAGGGATTGACCACCTGGCACTTCTGGAAGCACTTACACGGCGGTAGGGCGTCGCCATTGTTGATACTGCTGCCTGGATGCTAATTATGGAGCGTGGGAAAAAGGAACGCCACCATGGTCAAGCAGGGAATCATCCCATATCATTACATCCCCTGAATCATTACATCGTGATGTAAGAGCCTATTTTGATGTGAGTCATCCATTCAGGTGCTTTAGAAAAAGAAGTCCCTTAGAATATCTTACATTTTTTCCAGAACTGGCGCTACTGTACATTCTCTTCTGGGTACATTTAAGGAACGGGATATCTATAATCTAAACGTTCGCTTGGAGCGTACGCAAAAGGAATCATCCCATAGGACGGGTATTTTGCATTGCTAAGCCTAACTTTAAAAAAAATCACAAAAAAATTCAGTTTAAGTCATTAAGTCGTAATTTTTGGTATCTATATAGATTTTTTGTTCAGCTGCCATATACGATAAAATTGGCACTTAGTAATCTTTTCCTTTCAATTTACATTAAAATATCTTTAAAAACTAATTTGCGTTGTGAAATAATTTTCAGAAGTCCTATTCAAATTATTCTAATGATGTAATGATCAAAATACATTAATAAATTTAAAAATGAACATTTAAAAAATTCAAAATTCTATACAAAATAAATAGAAGGTAGGCATACAGTAAACAGAAATTCTTTTAAAATACCAGTATCAGAATCACTCAAAAATCTCGATTTCTAATTCTTTAGACCATGAATCATCATTCTCACTTCTACCACTAATTTTCTTATTCATAATGCGAGACATTCTTTCTCGGATAAATAACATTTTCTTATCTTAACAAATCAACTTCAAAGCATTCTGGGGAAAAAAAAAGAAGTACGCTTAACATATCTGAATGTTACGCTAATACAACGGAACTGTGGTAAAACCCTAACAGATCTTGCACACACACACACACACACACACACACACACAAATAATAATAATAAATAAAAGTCGGAGTGAGACTAGAAACGCGAGAATGTTTCTATTGTTCGTTTCAATATCCTGAGGCGACTACTTTTCGACGAGTCTATCTCACTAAGGGGTGAGACACGGAAGAAATGAGCACATTTCCGGAATTCTTCCTCATTTTTGGCCTCGATTTTCGCCTTATTAGATACCTCGATTTCAACTTTTTTTTCCACCTGTATGTGAATATCGTGTCGTTTCTGACCGTATTATTTTAATTCAGTCCGCGAGTTTACTTTGTTGTTAAATACATGTAAAGCACCCCCTCCTTTCATTTTCCTCTCACCTCTATTTTGACGAAGTAAACCCATCCTAACTCATGCGCAAAAGCGCGGAAGGTTTTAGAATCCGTTGGCAAACAATACACTGTAAGTTAAAGAACCCAGTTGTGTTTATATACATTACGGTTACACCCCCCCCCCTGTATATATTACACCCACCCAGCAATAGCTGATGAATAAAATATGAAAGAGAGTTTTATTCACCATCAATAATTATGAATCCTATCAGTTAGCATAACATTTCATATCAGTTAGTAGAATAGTTCATATCAGTTAGCATAATAGTTATATCAGTTAGTAGAATAGTTCATATCAGTTAGCAGAATAGTTCATGTCAGTTAGCAGAATAGTTCATATCAGTTAGCAGAATAGTTCATGTCAGTTAGCAGAATAGTTCATGTCAGTTAGCAGAATAGTTCATATCAGTTAGCAGAATAGTTCATGTCAGTTAGCAGAATAGTTCATGTCAGTTAGTAGAATAGTTCATGTCAGTTAGTAGATTAGTTCCTATCAGTTAGCAGAATAGTTCATATCAGTTAGCATAATAGTTCATGTCAGTTAGTAGATTAGTTCATATCAGTTAGCAGAATAGTTCATATCAGTTAGTAGAATAGTTCATGTCAGTTAGTAGAATAGTTCATATCAGTTAGCAGAATAGTTCATATTAGTTAGCAGAATAGTTCATATCAGTTAGCAGAATATGCTCAAACTGAAGGTCAGGATACTAAAAATATGTTCATTTCAAAAGTAATGGTGTTCAGGTGGCCACCTAATAGCCATTAAAACCGTTTCATCTTAAAGTTCACGTATGCATCACCCATCCTCTGACTTCAACTTCCAACGGTGCGTGGGTGATACGTCCGGCTGTGAGAGACGTTCGTAGGTGACACATATATGACAAGCCCGTTATAAAAGGGTTAAAGAAAATATATAACAGAGAATCGAGGACACTGGAATAATTAAAAGCTGCAATTGAACAAGAATCGTTTTCGCTGCAATTGAGAAAAATCATTTTCCCAGGCAAAAAGAGAATGGCGTTTCATACAATAAGAAAGGATTATAGTTTCTTATAAAATATTACAGATGTTGTATTTAAAATTTTACAAAAATAAATAAATAAAAAGGAAATAAAAAAAATCATTTCCCAAACAAATATACAAAACTGGAAATAAGTTAAAATGAAATCTACGATCGCAAATTTCAAGTTATCAATGTATTATCAAACATTATTATTTTTAAGTCACTATTTGTCTTAATTAATTTAAGTCATTAACCAGTTTAAACCGGTTTGAAACAATCACGAAACTTCTCTACCTGTCTCTATCCCCCCCTCTCTCTATATATAATGATAATTCTTTTAAACTTTCATTTTCAATTTTTCTAGCTGGCAAACAGTTTTGGATCTTGACCGATTTTGAGATGAAATAACAGCTATGATGTCATAGTACTGTGTCAACCTTTTAAAAACGCATCTGCTCTCAAAGAAACATACGTAATAATAATAAATCTATACTGGTAAAAGCAGGTAACCTTTTAAAAACGCATCTGCTTTCAAAGATGCATGCATAATAATAATGCAATACTGGTAAAAGCAGGTAAAAAATATATGTGATTAAAAGATGATAATGAAAATTGTCATTTATGCTTTATTCATTGCCTTCGCAAATGTGAACTTCAAAACACCCTAATCAAAACAGGTTCTCACATGATAATAAATAAATTTCATGAAAAATGTGTTCTTTGTAATAAGCCTGTATAAAGCAGGATTACAGAATTTTTTTTATAGTTTAATGTGCGCATTAAAGAGGATAAGTTTTAGTCCTTGCTTTGTTTTTGTAATTTAAATTAATGCCTTTGGTTATCAGATGTTAATAATATATTAATTTTAACTAACTTTGACGAATTATATCGCATTACAATAAATTAAATTATTGTTTTCAATTTTATTTACGTAATAGGAACACGATATCAATCATATACAATGTGTCAATTATATAAATATTTGGAATGCGACAATGTTATTAAAATTGTTGTTATATGTCAAATATTTGGAACAATTGGTAAGAAAAATGCATCCAAAATACATATTTAATCTCCTTTATTATACTAGGAAACACAAACGTAAACGAAATTTTTATCTTTACTATATAATAACCAGACATCTTGAACTGCCATTTTTTTTCTCCTGGATTCTTGGCAGAGTTGTTCGTTAATCTGAAATAGATTCTAAATAAGATTTTTGTTTTGCCTTAAAAGATGGAATATTATATTAATGGCCCATCAATATTATTTTAGAGTAATTTTGTTTTGAAACATACAAACTTATTAACCCCATAACTTAATTTAAAGCATTGAATTTGAGTAATTTATTTTAAGCTTAAAAGCATCACATAATGTAAACTATGAAATAAAATTAAATTCTTAATTTTTTTTAAAGAAAAAAATCCTTAAAATAATAGATAGAAAATCATGCTGAAATTTTTTTGATAGACAAAGAAAGATAAATCTGTTGACAAATTTGTAGATAAAGTATCTTTAAATAGAGTGAAATGCAAAAAAAATAAAGATAATTTTCGATTTTTTTTTGTATTGCCACGAAAACAATACGAAAGGAAAATAAATAAATAAATTAAAAAAATAAATAAAAATGAAGACACTTTAACTTCAAAGTGGATGGGGTTTGTGCATTTAAAACGATTTGGGAATGCATACTAAGATCAAGCAAAAAAAAGAAATGCTCTTAATATATTCACGAAAATGAATCGCAACTGTCCTTTAAGTAGGACAATGCATCTCAACAGGTTAAATTATTTTATGTTCACCTCAATATTTATAGCATGGATATTCCAGCAGCCATGACGTTTGTCAAATTCCAATGCGAGTTTTTATGTCCAAGTTTTAAAATTTTCTTGTCCTCTTTTCTTTATCTTGTTATGATTTGAATCCCATCATGCCCAAGCATTTCACGCAGACACTCACAAATACGCTAACCGCGACTTCCTAGTAACAACTTTTGCAAACTTTACTCTTAAAAAAATCCTCCCCACCAACCCGTTTTATTTAATAAAACCAAAGCGCATCACGTTTCACTCCTGTTGATATTTTCGCCCGTTTTATAACACCCTGGGAGGACGTATTTTACGCACCAGAACCTTCCACCAACCAGAAGATCCCTGCAAGAAAGAAACAACCAACACCAAAAAAAGAATCATTCCTCGTTATTTACTCTAGTCCTTTTTCCTGGTCCATCCCCTCCAGAAACACTTAGGAAGCAAGATCCTTTTCAATTTCTTTTATGAACTCACCAGACAAGCAACACGCAGCTGAAACCAAACGTTTTACGAAGGCAGGTGGTATTTTTTCCCGCATCCTTTGCTCAGTCCCCAGTGTGCTGCCCGGGTTGTAAAAACTCGCCCGTTTGTATCTACGTACGCGCGGCAAAACGTGCATGGCTGCATTTGGAATGGAAGCAACCACGTGCCTAGAGCTTCAACTCGATCTTGAAATGGATGTTTTATACCTATATGTATACATGCAAGAGAAGTCCAGGAGAGATAAAAATTGGAAGAAGAGCATAGATATATAATTCCGGATCGGGTTGAATCTTGAGTTTTTGGGGAGGGGAAACACTCGTGTGGTTTTTCCTTATCTGAGGAAGTGACTTTTCGCTATGGTGATATATTAGACCCCTGGGAAATTCTTCTTCAACTTTGTTACGGACGCGGGCAAATATAAAAAGAGCGATTGGTCGATAGCCGGGAAAGGTTTGTCTCAGCCGTATTCGCCAATCACTTAAGTAAAGGAGTGGAAGGATTCTTTTGTTTGATACTTGAATAAAACTGGAGGAAAAATGGTATCTTGATTAAAATAGGGATGTAAAAGAATAGAACTTTTTTTAAAGGCATGAAGCCTTGGAGCTTGTTTAAAGGGATTTTTTAAGGGGAGTTACCAAATGTTGCAACTGAAACAATACTGCAAAAAAATTGATTCCAAATGGAGGTTTCTTTTACGAGACTTCTAAGAAGTATCACATCAACGCTTTCGTATCAAATTGGAAATAGTTTTAGTCAATTCTTTTTTTAATTGATGCTTGAATAAAAGTGGTGGAAAAATGGAATCTTGATTAAAATAGGGACGAAAAAGGATGGAGTTCTTTTAAAATCATCAGACCTTAGAACTTGCTTAAAGGGATTTTCTTTCGGGAGGGGTCTTACCAATTGTTGCAACTGAAACAATGCTGTTAAAAAGATGGATTCCAAATGGATGTTTCTTTTACGAGACTTCTAAGTTATATTATGTCAACGCTTTCGAATCAAATTTGAAATAGTTTTAGTCAATTCTTAATTGGCCTTGTGAAATTATCTGTTTTTAACATCATCTTGATGCTCCAATTAGCATTATTATATTTTTAAATAACAAGTAAATATTCGTACGCAAATAAATGAATTACAAAAGCGATGAAATATCCACAATTGCAATTTTTATTAACATGTTGACTGACGTGTGATTCTCCTGTGGTTTATACCTATTATCCAATTGTATCGAAACGCCTATTTAGTCGGATTATTCGTTTTCTGTAATAACTAAGACATGGCGAAGGAGGTGGCATCGAATGTGATATATGATCCGAATATCAGAAGTGATTCTATAAATGTGTTAAATAAGCGATGGTATAGATAATTGAATAAATAAATAAACACACCTCTTGTGCAATTCATTAGACTTTTTTAAATAATTATTTATCAAGAATCCCATACGGCTGTAGTATATATTTAAAGTTTCTAATTTAAATTTAATTTATACTGCTGTGAGAGCAGAGAATCATAGATATCGATAATGGATAGTGAGTTAATGCCAAGTCAAGAAACTTTCAACATGACGACTATTTGCCGATGGATATAAAGATGAAAAATTGATCTGAAGAATATAAGAATTGTAGTGTTATTTCTCTGAGCCGAGAACCGAAGATCCTTCTAGAAAACTCCATGCTTTCTAGAGACACTGTAAAATGCGATTCTGTTTTCGAAATAGTAATCAAGGAGCTCATTGACTTATCTAATTGAGCATTTTAAGCGCTGTTTCTTAATTAGCGACTGTCTGCGTGTACCATTGAAGTACTTTTGTTGTGTACTCTTTAGAGTTCTTGCGTCGTAAGCCCCCCGAACAAATTTTTGAAACAATTCACATACAAATTACTTTAAAAATAAAATTTTGAAACTAATATAGCATTAATAACATTTTTAGAAAGGTTCAAGCAGGATTTTATAAGAAATCAGAAACAAACTCTTTGTAAATGATGTTGCGAATATACACCATTTCGATTATAGGAACCACCTGAACTGACTTTGTCCTAGAAACCTAACATCGAGAAATTTCATCGAACTCTTTGAAAAATTAGTTTATAATTATCCGAAATATATAATATATTACAATTATATGGCCTTGATGGGAACGGACGAAGAATTCGTATTACCAGTGATAGTAACAAATCTTTCTAGCGCCAAGAAATTTTGACCAATAAAATAAAAGAGCAAAACATTAATATAGCGTCAGAAATTTGTCGAAATATTGTTAATGTTCCACTCTAAAGGTAATGATAATAGTAAGGATAAGACTCATCCTTACTTTCTCTTATACGAAGTATACAAACAGAATATATTTTAAAGGTTAAAAATATCCAACTCCAGATTTTGGCGCATAATGTTAAAAATATCCAACTCCAGATTTTGACGCATATTGTTAAAAGTATCCAACTCCAATTTTGAAGCATAATGTTAAAAATATCCAACTCCACTTTTGAAACATAATGTTAAAAGTATCCAACTCCAGTTTTGAAGCATAATGTTAAAAATATCCAACTGCTGATTTTGGGGCATACTGTTAAAGATATCCAACTCCAGATTTTGACGCATATTGTTAAAAGTATCCAACTCCAATTTTGAAGCATAATGTTAAAAATACCCAACTCCACTTTTGAAACATAATGTTAAAAGTATCCAACTCCAGTTTTGAAGCATAATGTTAAAAATATCCAACTCCAATTTTGACGCATATTGTTAAAGATATCCAACTCCAGATTTTGACGCATATTGTTACAAGTATCCAATTCCAATTTTGACGCATATTGTTAAATATATCCAACTCCAATTTTGACGCATATTGTTAAAAGTATCCAACTCCAATTTTGAAGCATAATGTTAAAAATATCCAACTCCAGTTTTGAAGCATAATGTTAAAAATATCCAACTCCAGATTTTGACGCACTGGTTTCAAATCCACCCGAGTCCAAATAACACATTTTTGAAATTATGTTTTTCTGTGAGAACAATAACTCAAAAATACGTTGGTCTAGATAGATTAAATTTGGTATATGACCTTTGTAGTTTTATAAGAAATTTTGAACGAAATAGACTAAGAGAATATCTGTCTGTCTGGCTGCTGGGTTGCAAATGCACGATAACAACGAAGCGATGAGAACTAGATGTATAAAATATGTCATATAAATTTAGCATCTAAGATACAGATCCATATTAGATACGGATTTAAAATTCTTCAAGGGGTTGACCGTCTGTTGGTTTGTACTCTTGAATTCAAGGAAATGTGGAAATTCAGAAATATAACATCTTGGATAAATGGAATTTAATTCGCAGGTTCAGCATCCAAATTTCAAAACAAATTGGCTAAAAATTTGTCTCTCTGTCTGTTTGTACTTTCTCATGTATGTAAAGACGATAGCTCAAAAACACAATATATTAAATAAATAAACAAAGTATATTATTTCCTGACTATAATTATATGAGAAAATTTGGTTTTAATGGGCCTTAAAACATGTGCCAAAATTCATATTAAGTTTTCTGATACTTGTGTATTAACCGTATGCCAATGTTTAATCGCCAAAGATTGCAAGCCGAATTCAATAAAAACGGTAGATTCACGCCAAAGTTCGATTTTTCGTAGCTATTGTGTCTCAGCGGTGTGCACTCAATTAAAAAATACCGGTTCTCTTTACCATACTACAGAGCACATGAGTCACGCATGAGACTCTGAAAATAAAAATCTGAGTACTAGTGGCATTTACGGTCTTGTCCAAGACCTGCAGTTTTATGTTCAAAATGGAGGAATATAACATCTTCCTTAGAGAGTATGTGTGAAGCTCCCGGAGAAATCATTCCTCCTGATTTTATTTTCTCCTGTGTAACAATTTAAGAAATAATTAACAGCACAGAGCGGCGATCAAGGTTAAATTAACCAAGGAGATATTAAGTGCGGGAGTTTAATTCCTTGCATATATTTTTTGATCATATTTTAATTCTTTCCTGAATTAATTATTTAGACTTCACCTTTACCTTTCCATTTAATGACCTGCTTGAGACATTGTTAGATTAATAACGAAATATAAGACATTGATAAATTAGTATTGGTTTTTTCCAGATGAAGAAAGCCTAATTTAATCTATCACAAATGGAATAATAGGGCATAGAAAATATTTTTTGAAATACTTTTTAAACATTTGGTACAGAGTACAGTGATACTTTTTGGAAATATCAGCTACCAGGAAAAACAGACTTTTAGTAAGCTTACTAGGGGTTTAAAATTTCCCGGATAAACATTATAAAGGAAATTTTTCAAACAAGTTTATTACAGAATAAGGTGATATGTTTTGAAAATATCTGCTGCCAGACAAAACAGTGTTTAAAAATGCTTCGTTGTTAAGCCGCTGGGAAGATTAACCAATTTATATACTAAGTATTAACCATCTCAATCTAATATTATTTGACTTAAGATATCTCAGAATACTCTACGTTCAATGAATTTTATTTTGCTGAAAAGGAGGGAAATTTCACACTAATATCGAAGTATATTGGGCGCTCGACGTAATTTTTTTAACTGTTGCTTAAGGCTTTTCAGTACTGAAATAGTTAAAAAAAAGTAAATTTTATTTACAAATTTAAATAGTCATTGAAAGTTTTGAATATTTTCATAAATATCCATATTATGAAAATTTAACAGATGTAAATCAATTTAACAAATAAGAACCCTGTTTATATCATCTTCTAAAATTCACCGTTATAAGAATCACCAATAGCAAATCTGAAGAAAAGCTATTTTATTCTAAATTATTCGCTTAAGTTTACAAAACGTTTCTTTAAGCACATGCCTAATTTTAGAAGAATAAAATATACATAACATCATTCCTTTATTTTTAAACTACTTAACTACTTTGTCTAAAAGTTAACTACTAAACATAACAGAGACATGTTAGGAACAGACAATACGAACTCAAGATAAAACTAATGGTGATGGAATACAAATGCTAATTAAATGAAATACTTTCCTTTTTATGCCCCGAACATTCCTTTTATAAACTATCTATCTCGGGAGTACTTAAAATTCCTTTTTCTAATGATGTCCTCTTAAACTAAACTTGAAATCTTGGTCTTAGCAGTTGTTCATTTCACTTCTCAACGTATGTGGCGTGTTGCCAGCTTAGTTCCGCAGATATTTCAAAGGATTTTGGAGATTTAAAGCAGTTAATAAAACTTCTTGGGCGTCGCTTTATTTTTAGAATCGTCTTGCATTTAATGGATGAAAAGCATTTAAATAAGAATTATTCAGTCTTTATAGTATGTTCAAGTTTCCAGATTTTTATTCGATGATGAATGTAACATAAAATGAAATGAAATTTGGCATTTATCGCGGTCGCGTGCAATTAGATTTTATTATAGGTATTGAATTATTTTATTGGTATATATTGTTACAGAAAATTCAAAATCCGAATACTACGGTCCTGTGCAGTGGGTTCCAGTTGTTCAACAAACTAATTAACGATAACGAGTTTTAATTCTACAGGAAAACACAAATTTATAGACAATAAAACAAAGCCGAAGTAGAAAGACAAGAACATAACGTTCAATGAACAAAGCAGGATACAGATAAAGTTAAAAATACACTTGTAATAAACAGCAGTACGCAAGTAGTAAATCGGTAGTAAGTAGCCATAATAGAATAAGGCACCCAGAGAGAACTCCACTGGAGAGAGGCTTTTCACACTTTCACAGGCCTCTCAAACGTCGGCTTCTCTCTATTGACTACTCAGTTTTGAATCGATACTAATTCCTGCTGTGTCTCCCCATTTTTTCACAGATTCCATGGCAGATAAAAGTAGGTTCTAGAAAAATTATAATAACTAGTGTCCTGATGGAGCTAATGCTAAGATTCTTGAAGATTCTAGAATCTTCTTTTCCGCGGTCTAACTCGCCACATTCTTCGCCAAGTCATTAAATGATCGTTAGTAGTCTTGCTGTACTCAAAAGCAGCATTACAACTTTGTAGCAGCGTGTACTATTATGGAAATTCATCGTATGACAGGCATACGATGAAAGAAGTAAAACAGGATTGGAAAGAATATCTCTGGTCATTTTAAGATTACCAGAACGTTTAAAATCATAAACCAAAATTTAAAATTCAATTTATCTTTCTGTTTTTACATAATGTTACATATATCTTCAGTGAATGTAAGAAGCCATATCCGAAACACTCATTAAAAGGGATGAACTCATAAAAGAATGCTTTATTCCACAAAAAAAATGCTTTTTTTTAATATAAATTTGTGTGATATCATAAAAGAAAATGAAATTCAGAATACTTTGTCAATGTTATGCATCATAATGTGGGAGGAAAAATACTTTCGAAAAAAAAAAATAAGTTGTATGCAAACAGAATAGAATCAAAAAATAAAAAGAATGGATTTACAAATAATGATCGTCTATCTATGAGAAGAAATAATAAACAAATGTCCTTTAGTAAGTACCACTTTTAAATTCAATTGCAATTCTTGTGTACAGCCGACTACCCCATTTCGTGTGAATGAAGCAGTATAGACAGGATTTGTTTTGGTCGACTGCGGTCTTTAACATAAACCGTCCATAACACCAACCAATTCACCGAATTGACATCCTCTTCAAAGGGTTTCTTTCTTTCGCCACAGAATATCCCCGAACTTGGAATCTCTAGGATTCCCTGTCGGTTGAAAGGATATACGTGGGAGTATTTATTAAGATAAAAGAAATACACATAAAAAGACAAAAAAATCAATATACACAAAAAAGACATAAAATATCAATATACACATAAAAAGGCATAAAATATCATCAATACACATAAAAAGTAACTATATGCAATATTATAATGATGAGGGAGGTGTTCGGTGGGGAGTATGAGCAGATGAAATCGATTGAAGGTAATATATTCTGGAGAAGAGCTTGGTTGAGAAATGAAACGAAATTTTATACTGGGCTTGGGTCTGGAGAAATCAATTCCTCGTTCTCTTGTAGGAACCGCACAAGATTTCTAATTTTAACCTTGGACATCTTGTTTCTCATAACGTTGGTCCACCAGATATTTTCTAGGTCGTGGATGGGTTTTTTGAGATGAAAAGATGTGGTGAGAGGGCAACTAGTGGCATAATGAAGGGAATCGCCTACTTCGCCGCAGCCACATTGATCAGATCCTTTAATATGGAATCTCTTGAAATATGAAGGGAAAGGGCCATGGCCAGTTGCAAAGATAATGTCAAGCCTATTCCAAGATGATGGGTTAAACGACACTTTCGAGATGATTTGATAGATGTTTCTGCCAGTTGAGCCATTATCCCATTCTTCTTGCCATCACTGTAGGCTCAATTCATTTACAATACTTTTCAGATGGCTTCTAGGAGCTGGGTATTGAACGGGCGTACCTGCAGAAATGGCCTGTTTGGCTAGGGAATCTTCAACCTCGTTTCCGTTGTGGCCTACATGTGCTTTAACCCATCCTAACTTAATAGAAGGTTGGAGGAGCAGAATGGCTTGAATTTCCTGAACAATTGGGCTTGAGGTGGAGAATGAACTGATCGCTTTTAAGCTGGACTCGCTATCACTCCATATTTTAGCGTTATGATCGTATTTGCTAGCCCATTTACATGCTTCCTTAATGGCCAGCAGCTCTGCCTGAAAGACAGAATTATTTTCGTTCAGTTTGCCGAGCCACTGATGAGTAATTTGTCCGTTTTGGAATACGCAGTAGGCAAAGCCGGTTTTCCCCTCGATTTTGGACCCATCTGTAAAAATATCCGTCTTGTTTTTAGGTTGGAATTCTTGTTTGAGGGAAATTATGTCCTCAAGAAGAAAGTTTTTGTACCCAGACACAAAGTGATTATTCTCTGACCTGTCTCCTCGTCTTCCTCTTGCTGGGGACTAAAGGATAAATCAAAATGGATGTCCCGATTTCATAGGCGCTCTAGGCAAGATGTATTAAATGTATTCATTAAAAATACGCATAAATGCAGAGATAATATAAGCAACTTTTGAATGTACTCCTCACAAATGTTCGATATGCGCTCCTTTCGTTATACGGCATACTTCAAGCCTGAACTGTACCAAACTTTGTACAGCATGTCTGTATAGATGATGGCGATAGCAGCTGTGATACGGGCTCCCAAATCAATCACGGTCGTAGATATATATCCGTATACATCAGCTCGTATTACAGGATCGATACAGACATGCTGTATAAAGTTTGGCAAGAAATACAATTCAGACTTGAAGTATGCCTTATAACGAAAGGAGCGCATATCGAACATTTGTGAGGAGTACATTCAAAAGTTGCTTATATTATCTCTGCATGTATTTTTATGAATACATTTATTACATCTTACCTAGAGCGCATATGAAATTGGGGCATCCATTTTGACTTACCCAGTAGATTATCTAACGACTCATTAGTCATTTAAAGATACTGCCTCATAAACTCATTTGAGCGTGTAGAGGAAGCCATTGATGTGTTTTACTTGATTCTAGTCTTCACCTCATTATTTGATTGCGCGTTTTCTGATTGCTTTCACATCACGTGCAATGTCTTGTTCCTAATATTAGCATACAAATAAGCTTTCTACTTTCTTAGATGCTTCTTTTACCAATTGCAACAAACCGTTATAGCAATTACATAGTAGATTAAAGTTTATACTCCATTGTATATTTTTATACTCCAAATTATACAGAAGAGGTATGCTAAGGTGGGAGAGGCATACAAAAAAACGCCTTATCTTTGTCTGATTTTTCCAAAATTTAATCTATTTTAAAATTCAAAAAGACGATTTCAAATTTAGTCATAAAACTCGATATATATTACACAAAATTCTAATTGCTTAGGATAGGATTATCTTTTTATGATGACTCCAAGAAAAAAAATATTTGTAGAAACAGAGAAAATGGATAGAGATTTTTACAAAAATAATAAAAAATAACAATGTAAATTATATTTGAAAATGTTTTCCATTCTAAAAAGTAGAAGTGATTGCTCGACAACTTGATTGTTATGATGCGTGAATGAAGTCTGCCCCGTAAAAAGTGTTGCGACGTGTGTGTAGCTAAGTCGTTCTCTTGGCCCTAGATGGCGCTACTGAAAAAACAAGAGACGTACCCTTGGCTTAAACCACAAATGACTTCTTAAAGTCAGACAAGAGCCATTAGAAACAACAACAACAGAAAAATAATTTTCTGAATTTGAAAATGGCTAAATATTAATTTTTGAGCGACAGAATTTTTAGAATTTGTAACTGAATATCATCAAACTTTTGCTTAGTTTTTATTTAATTAAAAATATAATTACAATTTCAAAAATGATATTCCAAGTGCACTTGATTGCATCGCAAATACCATATGTAATAATTTTAAACCTCAAATCTCTTACTTCTTCTTTTTATTGTGTACAGCCAGCCACACCGCCACCACTTTACGAAGCAGTACCGACAGGATTTGTTGAGGCCTACTGCTTTCTATATCATAATCCATCCATATTGCTAGAAAATTTCCCGAATCGGCCGCTTCGAGGCTGTTTGCCCTTAGCCACAAATGGTCAATCTATGACCTTCCCTTACACTTACCATCCTGTTGTAGTGAAAGCTTATAAGGCAGTCAGCAGCTACGCTACTCGAGCAATTGCTTTTGTATTGTGGTCATTGTTGGGCTGCGAACCCCAAGAACCCAGGTTCTATCCTCGCTCAATTCAATTCACCACATTGGTGACCTCGGACGATGAACCTTCAACCTTCGTACAGCTGTTGTGGCACCATCTACCCACAGCAAACCAAAGTCGTCAGACTCACTTGATGCAGCACCCCATAGTCGTCAGATTCACTTGACGCAATAACGCAAAAAGGCTGCAGCAACCCAAAGTCGTCAAACTCACTTGATTCAGCAACAGCATCAGCAACCACTCACCCGCACACGCTCGCCATAACGCTTGGCGCTACTCAAATGGGTACAGACACATTAAAATCAACAGCTAATACATCACCACTCAACGCCCATATCGTTCGTCTCACCTTCGACTCACTAGAGGGAGAGCCTGTAGTGAAAGCTTATAAGCTAGTTAAGAGCTAGGCTGCTCGAGCAATTTCTTTTGTATTGTGGTCATGTTACTGGGCTGCGAACCACAAGGACCCAGGTTCTATCCTCGACCCATCACAATTCACCGCACTGCTTTACGAGCAGCAGGTCAACACTTTGAGAAAATCTTTTCAAAATTCTCTGTATTTCACCAAATGTGCGTCTCACAACAGAAGAAAGACAAACACTTTTAAAATTTTAAACAGCTGGCAAAAAAACCTGTCAATTTTCAACATCATGTTTTTCAACATTTTAAGACCTTCTGGCACCCTTAGTACTGTGCTTAATTCAAATGTCTTACTATTGAATGCAAATAGACAAACAATTTAGCACAATTATGAAGTTTCATCCACATTAAATTATTGTGTGGATACAACAATACTTGAATATTCAGAGCGGCTAAGAATTTACATTTATTGTAAAACCATTCCATATTTTATAAATGAAATCCATTAGGTTACTTTCTTTAATAGTTTGTAAAAATTCTTTAAGAGAATAATAAATATTTTACATTTGTTTTCTAAGCCAGGCTATTTAACTACTTTATCTAAAACTTAACTATTAAACATAATTGAGAGCTAATGGAATTAAACAATATAAATGCAAAGCAAAACAATCGATAATTACATACAAATGTTGATTAAATGAATCGCTCTCTTTTAAGGAGAAGACATTTCATTTATAAAATATCCATCACAGAATCTGGCAACATTTAAAACAGCTCCCATTTTTAATGGAATATCCCTACCAGCACTAAACCTGAAGACTTTTATCTTTTCATTTCACAATGCACGTGGCGTTTTGCCAACAGATATTTCAAGGGATTTTCCAGATTTGAAACATTTAATAAAACTTTTAGAGTGTCGCTTCGTTTTCGGAATTGTCTTGTCTCTAATGGATGAGGTGCATTTTACTAAGAATCGTGAAGGTATTTGCATAGAGCTTAAGTTTTCATGATGGACCATTTCAGAATGGCGAAAAATAAAATTTTGTTTCTCTGATTGATTTCAGTTGAGATTCTGTTTGCATTAAAAGTGGGAGGTCACTTATTTTAAGATATTTATATATTTTTCCTTTAATGTTTTATTCATATATGAATGCTTTAAACAAAATATATCTACTTATATAAAAGAGAGTCATTTCCAATGCGGCAAAAAGATAATTTCTGAACAGTTAGAGACAGTGGCAGGTTTAGATATTTACTTACCTAGGCAAGTGCAATGTGAGACCCCTATTTTATTAAATAGTCAATTTAATGTCACATATAAACTCATTTACTATAGTGCCCAAAATTGCTGTCCTATTGCAAATGAAACGAAATCAGCCACTAGCTTTTGGAAAAAGCTCATTTTAGAGACTCGTCATTACAACAGTATTTGCAATAATACACTGCGTGAAAAAATAGAAGGACACATATTTCGTTCATAAAGGAACAACACTGCATTTTTTTAGAACAATATAATGAGCAACACCTTGAAAGTCTATTTACAAACAGATAACTATATCAGAAACTTGAAACAAGGAAATACATGTTAATTACAATAAACATCAGATTTGATGATGTTATACACTGTGGAAAAAGTAGAAAGTCACTTCGAAATAGTACAAGTAAAAGTCTTATTAATAAAGAATTCTTCTATCCCTGTCTTTATTATTTGGGAATTCTTCTATCCCTGTCTTTATTATTTGGGAATTCTTCTATGCCTGTCTTTATTATTTGGGAATTCTTCTATGCCTGTCTTTATTATTTGGGAATTCTTCTATGCCTGTCTTTATTATTTGGGAATTCTTCCATCCCTGTCTTTATTATTTGGGAATTCTTCCATCCCTGTCTTTATTATTTGGGAATTCTTCCATCTCTGTATTTATTATTTGGGAATTCTTCCATCTCTGTCTTTATTATTTGGGAATTCTTCCATTCCTGTCTTTATTATATGGGAATTTTTCCATTCCTGTCTTTATTATTTGCGAATTCTTCTATCCCTGTCTTTATTATTTGGGAATTCTTCCATCCCTGTCTTTATTATTTGGGAATTCTTCCATCCCCGTCTTTATTATTTGGGAATTCTTCCATCCCTGTCTTTATTATTTGGGAATTCTTCCATCTCTGTATTTATTATTTGGGAATTCTTCCATCTCTGTCTTCATTATTTGGGAATTCTTCCATCCCCGTCTTTATTATTTGGGAATTCTTCCATCCCTGTCTTTATTATTTGGGAATTCTTCCATCCCTGTCTTTATTATTTGGAAATTCTTCCATCCCTGTCTTTATTATTTGGGAATTCTTCCATCTCTGTATTTATTATTTGGGAATTCTTCCATCTCTGTCTTTATTATTCGGAAATTCTTCCATCCCTGTCTTTATTATTTGGGAATTCTTCTATCACTGTCTTTATTATTTCAAAGATAAGATTTGGCATCGAATCACATAAAGTTTGAATTTCGGTTTGGCAAAGATTTTCCTATACATCATTCAAAGTTTTCCGAAGCTCATCCACAGATTCGATCGGTTTTCTTTTCCCGAAAACGCGATGAACAGTCCTTACTCATATGTTCTATAGAAGTTGAGGCCCGGATTTTTACCAAATCGGAGCAAAATCCGAACAGTATTTACTACAAACCAATTTTTAACCCCATTAGCTATGTACAATGCTCCGTCATGTTGGAAAACGAGTCATTTTTACCGAGCTCAACGATTTAGGAAAGTAGATATGAATTCAAGGCTTGGATGTAGTGTATGTGTTTCTGCCTGCCACTTAACATTAGGATTGTTTAGGATAATGTTTCCATTTTATTTTTTCGTACAGAGTACGCAGTACAGAAAAAGTATAGTAATCGTAAAAAAAAAAAAAAAAAAAAAATCCCAACACGAGATTTTGACGAATTTCCATGTTTTAGGGTTCGAAAAACACATTTTTGGAAAATGTCCGTCAGTCTGTCTGTGATAAAGATAAATTCAAAGACTCTTTGATATAGAATTTTATACTGAATTCGCGAATTTTTTTTCAGATTTTGAATTTAATCCGTTCAGAGGAAGCCTGTCTGCGCTTTTGTTCGAATATAAGGTAATAGGATGACTACAATATGAAGAGAATTTGATAGATGAAATTCGGTACACAGATTTAACATCTATAGAGTAAACACCTCTCAAATTTTGAGCCAAATCCAACTACGCTTCGACTGTCTGTCGTTCTCTACTTTCAGAAACTAAAAATGCAATAATTAAAAAAAGAAGTGACTTAAATATATCAAATTTGATGTGGGAATTTGTGACTAAAAGTGAAGTTTTGTGCCAACTTTTTGTTTCCTTCGGTTGCGAATCACGTGTTTAAAACAGAAATTCGATTTTCGGGTACTATTTACCGCGTGCCAGAGATTAATCGCCAAATAACTCGCCAAAAAATGACGCTATAGATTCAGTAAAAATGCTAAATTCACGCTCAAAGTTATTATTTCGTAACTATTGTAGGCCATTGCCATGTAAAGCGTTCTTTGGCATGAAAAGTTTATTAGACAATATGCGAGAGAGTTTTGGGGAGACCTGCTGGTTCTGGATACGAACTTTTTTTATGCAGTTGCAGATAGTTCTTGAAACGTGTGTGATGCTTGCATCGTTTTGAGCTTGACAACATTTTCATCCGTCATTTTTAATTCTCGAATGATTTATCTCTGATTGTGATATATCAGCTTTTTAGGTCTGTCAATTTTCTTTTTGTTTCCTGACTATTTTATGAAGTTGGAAACAATATTTGGACCGATAAGCATCTGGTTTGCAATCTCTCTCACATATTTGCTATTATTTTTAGGCGATGATTAGGCCTTCTTGAACTCATTTAAAGGTTTTTCTCTAGGCATACTTAAAAAGATGAAAACGATGGCTTTCAATAAAATAAAATATTATTCTTAACAAAAGCAATTGAAAAGAATGAAAAACCTACTTTTAAGTTTTTACAATATCTTCCAAATCAATTATTTCAGCATATGCCCTTCTATTTTTTTTTTTACACACCAAATATCATAAAGTGCTGTTTATTATTATTTATTTTGTTTGTAGTTGATAAAATTTACACATTTAAAATAAAAGTAAAAATATTCAAACAGTGTAAAAAGGAAATTTAGATGATCGGATCACAAAATGCAAAGCATAAATTTACAAAATATGACTGCCCTACTTGTTTTCGTATAATTTACTATAAAACTATGTATCATTTTAAAGATAATTTATATAATAAAACATAATTATTAATTAATAAAATATGAGGCATTAAATTATGTTCCGTTATCATCATTTTTTAAAAATTTATAGCTAAATAACTAGAAAAAAAGAAGCACACTTTGATTTCGTTGATAAATTATATCAGTGACTTTCCGACCAGCATCGAAGGCACACGGAAAAAAACTGAATTGTCGGACCGCTGCTACAGCAACATTGGTGGAAACTATGGCTGAGTCTTAAGGGTACCCACGGTACAACCCTTCCCTAAAGAAGTACGTCCCGTCATCGATGGGGGGGGGGGAACTAGACTCCCGCCTTTTCTTGTACCCTCCAGGGTGGCCAGAGCCAACCACTATCCCGGAAGTTTTCCATCTTCAATTACGAGGTGCCCCACAGTGGAATGATTTCGTTGATAAGATAGATTTTCTTCATTTGATTTAGCCAATGAGCATAAGTGCTTAGATTGCTAATGAGATAGTATCTTGTCAGCAATTGACACCGTGTTTTGGAGTTAAGAGAAAGATGTATTTCCATAATTTTTGTGATTGCCACCAAGTTGGTCACCGTTTTTTTTTATTTCTTTATTCCGTGAGTTGTCAAAACGTAAGAAAAAAAAATTAAAAGACTGATACAAAAATTTGGCTGGCCAATCAAAAAACGTTGTAAAGTTTTACTATTAAATGAGCAATGTTTTGATTATAATGAAATTAAAAAGAAAATTTTTGGAAATCTAACTAAATTCGGTATTTCTAAAATTTTGAAGAAGTATAAGGGAACTCAATGACAAAACCCAAACCGTTTAAGGCAGGAAATAACCAATACCGCGACACACAAAACCAAGTGACGATAGATCAATTAAAAAACTGTGCCTGCTTGGTTGAAGATTTAATTTATTCATATGGCATTGAATCTTTTATTAAATCTAAGATACAGCATCGAAAGAATTTAAATATATTTTAATTTTGGCACATTTTGATTGCGAAAATTAATCTGAGGATATTATATTTATATTAATTACATTATATTAAATTATATTTATATTAATCTGAGATAAAAATTTAAGGACATATGCAAAATAACAGATAATCAATACCAAATACATTTAGCAATGAAGAATCTGTAAAAATAGTTCAACAAAACTCAAAGATTTACTAAATAATGTATTCATCCCTTTGTCTTAAATAATGCATAAAAATTCTCGAAATTGGAATAAGCCTTTTCAAAACCGTCTGAAAAAATCGATAACATAATAAAATATCTTTTTAATAATACTTATTTTAATCCTCAGAAAACTCAGATATGAATAATTTATTCAAATTTAAAAAGGCTTTTGAATTTTCATCATATATAAAATACCCATGTTGATAATTTTAAGAGCTTTCAGTGAATGATCTTCTTTTAGGTAAAGTCATTTGAAGCTTTTAAAAATTTATTTTATTCAAAAGGCAGACGATTTGATGTTTCTCATAAATGAATTTTATATTTCAGGAGTTATTAAATGCTTCATAGTATGCGAGAATTTTTCTCATAAATTGTTAATAATAATTTTATTTTAACAAGAAATAACATAATCGTGACCTTTATAAATGCTCTCAATTTTGGGATGAATACATTTTTTGGATTTATTTGAACTGAAGATTTCATTCAATTACATTTTGAATCTTTTTATTTGATATATATAATTTAAAGGCGGTTGGCAATTAAAGAATTTAAGACAACATTTTTATGTGTCACAATAATTATATGTGACTAGTTTTGTTTTAAAATGTGTAGCATAGAAATGAAAAGAGTGTACACAATTTGGCGAAATATCTCTTCCTTGGAATGTATTTTGCCTAAAAATTTGAAATAGGTTTTAATCGAAAATATATTGTCATGTAGATAATTTTTATGTTGAACTTCATATTATAGTAATAAAACAATAAATCTCTATTTTTTTTACACACATATATATACTCGATGAATGACAAAAGCCTTTCGAACTCTTTAAATTGGAAGCAAAGTATCTATAGCTAGGAAGTTGGCTTATAAAAACGCGTGTAACACAAAAAATCGATTTTCGAAAAATTTTAACTGCATGTCAGAGATTAATCGCTAAAAAACTCGCCAAGTATGACACGATAGATTCAGTAAAAATGCGAAATTCCCACCAAAGGTAAATATTTTGCAACTATTGTACGTCAATACCATGCAAAGTGCCATCACGGATAACATTTTTATTAGAAAATATGCGAGAAAGTTTTGGGAGACCACTTCCACTTTTTTTTTTATAGATAATTATCCAAAATCCTTCGTCTTGTTCTTTCAGCTATGATGTTCAGAAATATACTTCTGAAAGTTTTATATGCACAGTGAGAGGTGCACACCAATTTTGCACACCCAAAAAAGTGAGTGCACACCAATTTTGAATGCGTGTATCTCAACCAATAATAAAGGGGAAGGCGTGTGTAAGTGACCACTCGCCATTTTAGGAATGAAATCATAGTTCTGTAAAAATAATTATCAAGGAGCTGCATTTTTCAAAATGCTAATCTAGCTATAAATTACCTAAACTTTTAAATTTTAAAACAATATATAAAATTTGTTACCAAACATCACTGTATCTAAGATATTCCTTAAATATTTTTGAGAACTTTAGCACTGTTTTTATTTTTTGAAGAAGATGTAAATCATTCATGCCAACGATAGTTCATGCATCATCTCCACCATAAAGTAAGCATGGGAAAGGAAATGTTACATTTTTACATTACTTTTTAATGCACCAAATGTTTTACGTCATTATATAACAGCAAATATTTATTTAAAACAATGAGTCTGCATAAATAACAGCTGCTTTTGTAATTAATTTATTGAAGATACAATATTCATCATTTTTAACGTGTAAAAACGAATGACAATTGACTCTTTTAAACAAAATTATTTAATAGCATTTTATATAAATAACATTTTAGAAAATTATCTACGCATCTTTTTTTCGAAAGCTATCCTCCAAGTTTATCTGAATAACATTTTAGAAAATTAAATACGAACTTAAATACGAACCTTTTTTTTCTTCAAAAGCTGTCCTCTAAGTTTATCTGAAAAATATTTTAGAAATTATTTTAAAGTTTTCCCCTAAGTTCATCCGAATAATATTTTAGAAAATTTTCTACGTACCGTTTTTTCAAAAGCTATTCTCTAAGTTCATCTGAATTGATTTTAAAAAATCATCTATGAACCTTCTTTTTCTAAAGTTGTCCTCTAAGTTTGTCTGAATAATATTTTAGAAAATTATCTACATACCTTTTTATCAAAAGCTGTCCTGTAAGTTCACCTGAATAAAGTTTTAGAAATATCTTTAAAGCTGTCCTGTAAGTTTATCTGAATAACATTTTAGAGAATTATCTGCGTAACTTTTTTTTTCGAAAGCTGTCCTGTAAGTTCATCTGAATAAAGTTTTAGAAATATTTTTAAAGCTGTCCTGTAAGTTTATCTGAATAACATTTTAGAGAATTATCTGCGTAACTTTTTTTTTCGAAAGCTGTCCTGTAAGTTCATCTGAATAAAGTTTTAGATATATTTTTAAAGCTGTTCTCTAAGTTTATCTGAATAACATTTTAGAGAATTATCTGCGTAACTTTTTTTTTCGAAAGCTGTCCTGTAAGTTCACCTAAATAACATTTTAGAAAATTGTCTGCGTAGTTTTTTTTTCAAGCTGTTCCCGAAGTTCATCTTAATAGCTTTCAGAAAATTATCTAAACGCCTTTTCTTCGAAAACTATCTTCTAAGTTCATCTGGATAACATTTTACAAAGTTAACCTTTTTTTTAAAGCTGTCCTCTAATAAAATAGATAATATTATATAAACTAAATAGATATCGGTCAAGGTAAAAAGAAGCGAAACCAAAAATCATAAGGCAACAATAAAAGGAAGAAAGAAAGAAAAGAAAGAAACACCAATAAAATGAAGGCAAAGGAATAAGATTGGAAAAAAAACCCCCAAAAAACCCGGAATTGTCATTTCCGAATGTTTTCCAAAAAGCGTTTATCTCTTTCCTTCCTTCGCATAAAATTTTGGACCTTAATAAGAGTTTGAATAATTTGCATTTGATTCTATTAAAAATATTCATACCAATAATAGAAAAAACAAGTGTAAATCCATAAAAAAACACCTTAACGCCTATCACAATTTGCCTAAATTGCCTATCACAACTAAATCGAAATTGTCTATAACAACAAGCATCAAGTTATGACTAGGAGATTTAATTGAAATTAAACGCAACCAGTATTCTCAGAGATGTAACTGATGAATAGTAGACATTTATATTTGCAGATTTTGGGTTTATTTTTCTTTTTACAAAAAAAAATAAAAAAATATATCAATTACTTGTTTTTAGAGTTAAAAAAAACTCTTATTTTATTTATGAATCAAAATTTTTGTTAACAACTACAGATAACTCCCTATACAATACAGATGCAAATTCTCGATAATAAGCACTTTGATAATAGAGAGATTATCGGACTTTGTATAAAAAAAGTAAAAAAGAAAAACATTTTTTTTTTCGAAAAATCTTTTCTGAAAATCATTTTAATTCCACAAAAACTCAGGAGATTCGTTATTAAATAAAACTGTCATTTCCATTTTACTCTGAAAAGAAAATCGAAACATATTTTCGCTATTATTTTTTCCCTTTAAAATTTAAATCTAATGTAATAGACGTCTTTGAAAACCGTTGTCAAGAACTCAGGGATCTCCATTACCATCCGCCTTAAAAGCACCACCCCCTATGTAATCCCATATCTCCCCCCCCCCAGAAAAAACAAAAGAACCAACACACCCACCCGTCTTTGGGTCTCAAGCGAAATTAAATTACATGAAAGGCTTAAAATTCTCTATATACATAACTTACTTACCTGAAGGGTAGGCTTAAGCGAGTTTATGCACCCAGCATCAACTGAAAATTAGAACAGACATAAAATGAGCGGGAAGTTTATGGCGCGTATCCTATTTCTGAGACTGAAAGAATGTCAAAAATCGGCGCAAGGTTTTTGTAGCAGTATTTTAATACAATCTATTAAGAAGAAGCAAGCGTTTGCATGTTTTAGGTCGTAAAGAAAAATTTGCGGGGACAGGTTGGTTTTTTTTTTTAGACGAGGGGTAGGAAAATTTGATTTGTTTCAATTGAGGGCTGCGAGTGGTTGTGACAGAAGGGTTCAAGAAATGTGAATATGCACCTTGATTTGATTTGGGGCCTGTAAATAATGGAATACGAGGGGTTTTGAGACGTTGAAACACTCGTTGGAAAGGGTGTGATCTTTGTTTATCTAAAGGAATTCTGGAATACTTCAAATTTTTTTATGTTTCGCTCCTTGTTCGAAACATTGAAAGAAGAAGGGGGGAGGTCTTTCTTTTCATAAAGAATTTTCAGTGATGGTTCACAATGATGTTTTTACTGTCATATAAACTGACACAGCATTTGAAGGTTGTGTTAAATTTCACTTTTGTCAAAAATTTTAAATGGCATTTTATTACTTTTTTTTCACTTCAATAAGTGTTTCACTTGAATTTGGTTGGTCGTCTAAGAGATTTCCATAAAATACCTCGACAGAAGTATACAACAAGATTTATAAAAAATGAATGAGCACTAGTATGTCATTCTTCTATGATTTTAAAATTCAAATATTCCTCTGATATTTGTTCTGATGTTATACTGGCATAAAAAAAATCAGTCGGTACAGCTGATTAAACAATAGAGGATTTCCAGTAAAAACACTTTAGTACGTCGTTTATTTCTAGCATAATACAGGGTGTTTATAAAGTCCTGGACCCATTTTCATGTTTAATAACTCATAAAATAATAAAGATAGATTTAAATTAATAACATAAATGGTTAAATAGACTCAAAAAGTTTCATGACCCTTGTCAATGAACTTCCACGTGTGCCCACTTCGTCGCACGGAGAATATCAAGTCGATAGTCAATTTCACGCCAGGTAGCGACAAGCATGTCGGCATCCACAGAGCCATTTGCGCACATTATGGCGATTAACAATGCCAGAAACATGAAAGGATGCTTCATCGGAGAACATTATGCTCTTCAGAAAATCAGCAGCATCTTCTATCCTTCTTAGCATATCTGTTGCAAAGGCCATCCTCCTAGGCCTATCGTTCGGTTCCAAAACTTGAAAATTTGAACTTTGTATGCATGCAGTCTTAATTTTTCTTAATAACCTTGTACACCGTCGAAATTGGCATATCCAATTCTGTTGCCGCTGATCTCACAGATATTCTAGGATTGTGTAAAAATGTCTCTCTGACACGCTCAACATCAAACTCACTTGTGCAAGGACGTCTGGAACGTTTCTTATCTTCGATACTTCCAATTTCTAGAAAATTCTTTTTCCACCGCAAGATGCTGTTTTTGGATGGAGGATCTTTTTGGTAAATTCTTCTGAAATTTCTCTGTGCTTGCACTATCGATTTCATTTCTATGAACCACCATAAAATCTGTGCTTTCTCTTGTGGTGTATGCATTCTCCTTAATATCCGCTCGAATAAAACATCACATACAAAAGTACTACATAGAACAAGCACATCAAAAGTAAGCATAACATTGCAATAGTTGCCAAAAACAAAAGAGAGAAAAATACAATTAATAAGCAGACAATATTTAGAAAAGTACAGATATTTAGACTGGAAAATGAAATTATCTGAAATTAACCACACGCGCAGACGATATTTACAAAAGTAAAAATATTCAAACCTGAAAAGGAAAATATATGAGTTATTCCATCAATAAATGCCATAAGTGTGTTTATATCTTTATTATTTTAGGAGTTATTAAACATCAAAATGGGTCCGGGACTTTATAAACACCCTGTACATTAATGTAGAGAATGCAGATTTCGCAAATGTTCTACAGATACAATCCTCAAGTAAAATTGAGTATGGCCACCCATAAAATGTTCGCTGAAGGCGGCTAACATTAATAACACTAATGCAAGTCATGCTAATCAACTTTGATGAACTACATTTATTGCAACAATAGAAAGTATTATTTTAAATTGTACTTCCCAAATAATGATCGAACATTCTACTTTCTCATCATAAGTGGCTACTCCGATCAGAAAGAAGACCCACAGAAAATTTGAATGGGCATAAGCAAGATTTGATCATAGACAACAGGTATGGTTGATTCCTAAAAGTCGTCACGGGTCACGGTACAACCCTTCCTATAGGAGTCATTTGCAGGAGATAGACAACTTCACACCATTGTGGGAAGGACCAAAACCTTCAACAGATGATTTGGCTAATTTGATGAATTTCGAACAAATTCTCCAATATTTACTCATATTTTTTTTTCTTTCAATTTTTCAAATTATGCTATATTTTTGAATACCTCTGTATTTATTAAATAATCTTGTTAAAAAAGAACTTGAGCAAACCACGGTGTTTCATTAATTCTAAGATTAATTATTAAAAATAATACAGTAAGATAATAAAATAATCAAACTTCAGTGACTATTAAGTTACTGAAGCAAACAAAATTCACTCAGATACACACTGTTAACTTTAATACTTCATGTTTACTATAAAACAACACTTTTCTCTTTGGATTTCATGCTGAATTATTTTTTGAAAAATGGCATCTCCTTACACACACATATGGGTATTAACTGTATTTCCCTCTATATTTAAATTCAACATAAAATCTATAGTAACTTGTACTAAGAGACTATCAACCTAATTATGCAGATATCTAAACATATGTTTATATAGTACTCAAAGTAAGTGGGAAAAAAATTGATATAAGTCGATGGCTAGAGAATAACGAAGCAATTTACCCTAGGGATGACGAATATTTTCAGAGCGGTTATTACGTAACCAATATCAAAAAGTCACAAATACAAGTGATCAATACTTTTCAAAGAGGGGTGTGATTCAAATCCTTCATATGATCTTACTGATGATATTTCGATTACAAGTTTTGAATCACGATAGAAACTAACAATCGATACGATATCACAGAAATTTGCCGGAGCGGTGACGATACGCTCTGTCCAATGGAAGTTCTCGACAGAAATCTGTGATTGGATTGAAAAGTGAACGGACCGGTTATTGGAATTATCGTATCGTATCATTGAATTGCATATCACTGAAATTTATCGCAGCGGTGATCTCACCGGAAAGTGCGAGGCTTCACTGGAAAGTGCGAAGTCACCGATATTCGTATTTGATGATGCACTATTCCATACAGATCATTTTTTATTGCTCGTAACATGATTGATTTTGATTACATGTACTCTGTTTACTGCTGGCGCCATCTATTGGTAGAATATAGGACTAAAGTAAACATTTTAAAGAAATGACATATATTTTTAACTCATCTTTTCCAGAAAAAGGTTCACTCTAATAAATAAATTAAATTAATAGTTTTGAGATAAAAAAATAAAATTTAAGAAGTAAGCTGAAACAGATAAATTAATTCATTCACACGTTAATTAAATTATTAATTACAATTAATAAATTTTATATTTAATATTAAGTAATAATTTTTAATTAATAATATGATTGAAATAACAGATATTTGGAACGCATATTTAAAAATAACAATAGCAATATTATTTGTTATTCAAAAAATCGTGGATTATGCATCTCTAATTTACCCCAGAGTTTAGTCTGGCAAACACGGGATGTGTACCCTGCGAAACAGATTAAACATATCATTCCCAAGCGAAGCCAGAAAGCAAATAGTGGGATTTTTGATGCGAGGCCCGAAATATTCAAAAATGCTACCACAACAAGCGCCGCCAAAACTTCAGAAACATTTTTGCCTAATAGAAATCTCCGTGGTGGATATTGACTGTGGAAAATGGTGTGGATTTTGCCCTTCAGAAAAAATGCGTAAAGATCAATCTGTCTGGGGATAAAAGATGTTTACTGTCGGCTCACACTTCTTCTTGATTTCTGTGGTGCGAAAGGGATATTGTAATGAGGTTTGATGAATTCTAGGACACTCATGGTGCTGAATATTGCAAAGTATATATTGCAAAATAATAAAAAATAAAAATATGATTTTTAAAAACTTTAGTGATTATGAGACAATACACGATTAATGTATCTTTATTCAGAGGAGTGGGGTTTAAAAGTAATTGATATTATTTACAAATCGTATTGGTAAGAATCTTTAAAAACCTGCAAATATAAAATAACCATGAAATCGAAAGAATCAGTCTTTCATCTCTAACTACTAGTACGATTTAGCCAATTTTTATTGCATACTAGTCGTCTAAGGCCATCAGCTCATTCATCGGCATATTGGTTACCACAAACTGACTAGTCTGACCCGCCGGAAGGCACACGGAAAAACTTGAATGACAGGACCGCCACGACAGCAACACTAGCGGGAACTGTGGTTGAGTCTTAAGGACCATCACCGACCACGGTACAGCCTTTCCCTACGGAAGAAGGTCCCGTCATCGATGGGAGGAGCCAGATCCCCACCTTTTCGTGTAACCACAGGGGTAACGGGAAGTAACTACCATACCGGAAGCTTCTCATCCTCAATTACGAGATGCTCCCCCCCCTCTCCGCTGGGACCGGTATAGTGATTATATTTGATTTCAGAAAAACATGATTCTGCTAAACTGTGTGACGCTATAACCGTTTTATTTTTCTGGTTTAATGCGCGCTTGAACCTTTCTAATCGAGACCAGTCAAGTGATTTGACGACGAGTCATTAAAAGTAATTGAAATTATTTACAAAACGTAATGATATGAATTTGAAAAAAAACGTACACATTTAAAATAAGCAGGAAAACAGAAGAACTAGGCACTCATCCCCAGCCATTAATACAATTTTACCAATTTTTATTGCATACTAGTCGTCTAAGGCGACCAGCTCATTCACCGGCCATGATGGTTATATTTGATTTCAGAAAAACATGACTCTGCTAAATTGTCTGACGCTAAAGTCGACTTATTTTAATAGAAGTAGGTTCTGTTTAATGTTCTCATGAACCTTTGTAATGCAAACCAGTCACGTGATATCATGGGGAGCCATTAAAAGTAGTTTATTTTATTTACAAATCTTATTCCTATGAATTTCTAAACACCTGCATTTTAAAATAACCAGAGAAATGAAAAGGCCAACTTCTCATCTCCAGTCACTTGTACAACTTCACCATTTTTTTATTACATACTAGTCGTCTAAGGCGACCAGCTGTTTCGCCGGAATATTGGTTATATTTGGTTCCAGAAAAATCGTTCAGATATAACTTCATGTCTATGATTCCACCAAATTGTATGAGATTAATACTATACTATACTATTTACTATTAGTAAAAGTACTAATAGTAAATAGTATAGTATAATTCTATTAATTTTGCACATGGACCTTTCTAATGGAGATCAGTCATATGATATCATGGCGGTATTAAAAAAGTAAATGTGCCATTCGTTTATCTTATACATTTCAGGATACTGTAACTTCACTTTTTTTTTTATTTGTCTTGTAAGTTACACAGATATTAAACAAAATCCTTTTTATTTAATTTTAAGGAATGGAAAAAGTCCAGCTATTAGGTAGCTAATGAAGCAATGAAAATAATTTGAACTTCAAGGCAAAAATATGTTGTTGTTTCTTATGGCGCTTAGACAAGCCCGCTGTTACGAAGACAGCGATTTCAGCCGAAAGAGGGTGCATCTCTTGTTTTAATAGCGCCAACTAGGGCCAAGACTACAACTTTGCCGCACAAGCATCACTCATTCGCTTGCACAACCCCTTTTTACAGGACGGCACATTCACGCAACTCACAGATAGAACAACCATGCCCGAACCGGGACTTGAACACAGGACGCTCAGATCACGGGGAAGACGCGCTACCCCTATGCCAGGACACTGGCAAGCAAATATGTAATCTATTGTAGGAAATGAGGTAAAAATTTTTTTTTTCTAAAGAGTACCAAAATTCAGAAAAAATTGCACGACTTTTAAATTGGTATCATTAAAGAGAACAGTTTTTTAAAATTTTGAACCGTTGTAAAATTTATTTTGTGCGATAATATTTTAAGATATTAACTCGTAAAAACAATACAATTCAATTTAATTTTTAATTAATTAAAATTTTAATTAAAAAAAACTTAAAAACATATATAACTCTCCCACCGAGCTATATATGTGCCGAATTTGGGAGGGGTAGGTCAAACGATATAACTTATAGAGCGCCAACACACACACACACACACACACACACACACACACACACACACACACACACACACACACACACACATTTCTATATTTAAGTACAGAATGTATAAGTACTGAACGTTCAATATTAAGTAATGAAAGTACAGAACAACAGACAGACAGCCATTAGTTGGATTTGTCTTGGAATTTGAAAGGTGTCTTCACTATAGATATTAAATCTGTGTACTGAATTTCATATTTTTAGCACTCTTCATTTTGTAATTACATTGTTCAATTATAATCTTGCAGCTGGATCGATGGATTGACTCTGAACAGAGTTCTCAAAAAAGTTGATAGAAATCTGCTGATTTGGTGCAAAGACTGTATACAAAATTTCATTCGTCTAGATCGAAGCATTTTTGAATCATTTTTTTCACAGACAGATGGACATTTTCGGAAAATATGTTTTTCGAACTCGGGGGGGGGGGGAACGAGAAGATTTAAAACGAGAAAATTCGTCAAAATCTGGTGCTCGAGTTTTTTAGTGATTACTATACTTTCTCTGTACTATGTATACGAGATAGAAAAAAAAAATGAAAATGATTTTGCATCTTTTTTGTGCCAGTTCTTTATTGAAATAAACAAAGAGATTTTTCACCATTTTCTTCATCCACTGGTAACGTAATTCCCTTCAGTTTCCCTCTTCCAAAAAAACCCACCTTCATTCCGAAGAATGCCAGATCACAATCATTTGTATTCGTATAACCAATCTCAAAAACACACCACAGAAAGAAAACTTTTCTCACATAGTAATGCGAGAAAACTACCCTTTTCCGATGCGAAAATTCAAAATACTTTCCCCCAAAATAAACTTTAAGCACTTCGCCTATACATCATATACGAAACAGTTTTTTCGTTCCCGCTTTTACCTGAGCTAACCATTAGGGGATTCCGGTCCTTCCTGCAGCCTTCCGCAAGTCATCATTTGTCAAGTAAAGCGAAGAAAACCGTAAGTAATGGTTTCTGAATCTCGCCTATGCCGTTGATGAATCACACTCCGCGGCCATGATAAGCAGGTCTTGTGGGCAGTCCCCGACCAACCCCCTTTTTCTAGACGATGAGGCCAAACTGAAATTTATGGTCCTCCTTTTAGAAGAAAAATAATTAGCCCGGCCCTCTCTCCTATTAAGGGCCCCAGAGATATGGGATGCGAGATTTGTTTACTGCTTTGTTTTATCATTGAGGTTGGTGATGGTGGTATCTCCTTGTCAGAGGAAGTGTTTCCATAATAAATCTGGGATAAAAATAGGTGGCATCCGTCGTATTTAGATTTATTGGGCATGCGTGGGAGGCTCTTAAATGAAACGCTTCATTTTGATGGTCGGTGGAAGTGCGAATCTGTTTTATGTTGTTTTGCTCATTAAGTTTTAATAGAGTGTTTATGAGATTTTATTTTTTAGGCTTCGTTGGTTTTCCGAGATTTATTACATTAGACGTCATGGGGAAATAATGTGAATTCAAAGTCTTAAAGGATACATAATTTGTTTCAGTCTTAAAATGCGTAAAAGTGTTAACGGCAACTTGTGTCAACTTCAGAATGTACGGATTATTATTTGGTTAGAAACTTGAGCGCTTTTCATTGTATAATTGATAATAGGACAATGTTTCAAACTTATTTTACGTCATTAACACATTACGCTCTGTGCAGAAATTTGTTCCATTCCATTCTATTGTAAAATATTGATCCTGACCGATCAAATAAGAGAGAAGCGTAGCAAAACAATTCCTTTATTTACAGCCTTATATATGTGCACAAAAACAACTTGTTCTCATCTAGGTTAATATTATTTACAAAATTCACATAACTGTTGAATTTTTAATCATGAAATAGTCCCACGATCGAATCGGAGAATATATACCAAAAAAGACGCTAACAGGCTGTTAGCTCAAAAGGGCTACTCCAGGGGATGCTCCAGAAATCCACTGATTTTTATCGGGTGGATACTAACACAGAAATACTAATCACACGGAATAAAAATAATACAAAATCAAAAACAACTTCTTCGAACACTAACATCTCTCCAAACTCTTCTTCAACGCCTCTCACTGCTCTTTTTTCTCTCTACCCAAACAAAAACAAAAATATCGCATTTTATTTCCGTTAGATATCTGCCTAGATTTTCTCATTGGTGAACTTGAGCCCAATCGCTGCTCAGCAATGCTTCTTCAATGATCGTGGGAATGTCTGTTCAGGATAGCTGACCCTTCCTGAACACATGTTAATTATAATCAATTCACTATTAACACCAGCTAAAGTTCACATGAATTCGAGACTTAGTGACATTGGTTGATGATGATTGATCATTTCTACAACATCTGTAGCCCTTCACTTGGATACAATAAATGACCAGACATAATGGCTCTACTAGTGAAAAGGATCCATATCTGGCGGTCAGTAGGCACTTAACTATGTGTGGATAAACGGGTGACGTTACATCTGGCCGGAGTTCCAGTTACCATGTGAGGACGGTACACTATTAATCACTCCATAAATTATTCCATTCTTAGAATGTCTGATGGAAAAGGAATCAATTTTAAGTTATAACCGATTTATTTAATTGAGAAAAATTTAATTATTATAATGCCATTTTTTTCACACAAGAGCAAAATGAAACTTCGATTTTCAAGCGTTTTAGAAGTAAAACAATTCATTTGGCACTCTCTTAGGGCCTAGATATACATGATGCTAATATTCGTTTACTGCTTTGTTTTTATCACAATGAATGATCGAGATAGGATCTTTTTATTAGAGGAAGGATTCACTCAATAAATCTGAAATAATAATAGGCAGGATTCGTCGTATTTAGACTTTCCGGGGGATGCATTTGTAAATAGTAGTGGTAAGGTCCCAACTTCGAGGCGGCGGACCCTAAATTCGAGACTCGATTCCATAAATGATCCGTCGTGTATGAGAACCTAGTGCACACTAAATCTGGTGTTATTGGCCAAATGACTTCCAGTTGGTATACTATGGAGGGTTGGAGAAGGGTCGATCTCTAGATCTAGCTGGTGTTTAAAATTAAGAGGTCAAATTATCCGTCTCAAATTTTTCCCATGTAACTATTTATTTAACGTCAAGAGTCAAAAATCGCACGGAAGTAAGTCTGGACTTTAGAGTGGTATAGAAATGAAATTTTTAACTGATAATGAATGGACGCCCTTTTCTGGTATTGTCAATGTGTAGAGTAAATGGTATACGTTAGCACATTTTTAAGATTACACAGAGAGAAGAAATACTGTCTGTTATATTGCCTTTTTATCTGCTGGCTTTGTTCAGAAACAGAATGTTTCTGCTAACTAATTTGGGAAACTCATTATAAAATATAAAGGAAGAAAATGTTTCTTAAAAAGCAATCAACCTTAAGTATCCGGAAGCAACTTTAAGTGTCTAAAAATGATTTATCATAAATGTAATTACAGTGGTGGCCAAAATTGTTGACACTTTTGAACATTTTTATGTTTCCTAACTTTGTATGTTTATAGAAAATATAATCTGTCACAAAATGCAAACTCTTACATATCATTTTAAAGAGAATTTAATGCTGATTTCAATATGAAAAGAAAAATTCAAATATTTCCAATACGAAAAAGTTGAGTGGTAATAATTATCGGCATACATTATATGCTGATGACTACAGTGAGTTATCAGTACTTAGTAGGGTAGCCTTTATTTATTTTATTGCAGCTTCACACTGGTGTTTCATTGAACAGTTCTGAATTTTAAGCTCTTCCTTCGTTATTGCATGATGCCGGGAAACAATTATAGACTCAATTAATTCTCTTTTATTTGATGAACGCTTCATATGTATACGAGTTTTTAAACGGTGCCATAAGTTCTCAATCGTTTTGAGGTCAAGACAGTTTCCTGGCCATGATAAGAATTCAATGCTATTTGCACTAAACCACTCTTTCGACATTTTTGCTGTCTGGCAAGGAAATGAATCCTGCTGAAAAGTAGATGATGCGTTGTCGGGAAAGAGATCACTGATGGAAGGTGTAAGTTTGCGCTCTAGAATAGTGTCGATGCATTTGCTTGCATTTAGTGTCCCATCGATAACATAAAGGAGACCAATACCGTCTGCTGACATGTATGACCAAATCATAACACTAACTGAGTTCTTCATAGTTGCCTGAATTCAGTCAGGATGTAATTCTTCGCCTATTCTATGTCTTACATATTTTCGCCATCACTACCGAATAACAATATCTTTGTTTCATCACTACGTATAACTTGTGACCACTGATCATCTGTCCATTTAATGCGTTCCTTTGCCCACTGTAAACTTTTTATACGCTGCTGTAAATTGAGATAAGGAATTTTTCGTTTAATTCTACATCTTAATCCAACATCTAATAATGGTCTCCTGATAGTTCTTGAACTGACAGAAACGGCAGCATCATTCAATTGACTTCTGATGGCCGTTGATGACATTTTTCTATCTTGGTTTGGTTTGGTTATATTAACGTCCCGTTTTGAAGCAACACTAGGGCTATTTTGGGACGGACCTCGTCATTTTGAGCCGCGGTCAGATGACGAGGACGACACCTGAGCTGGCACCCCCCTCTCCATTCCACACCACACCAGCGGGAGGACGTTTGGTCATGACGGATTTAACGTGCAACAGACCCCCTTACACGACGGTTCTTCGGTGGAATCGGGTCACGAACCTGAAACCCTCCGGTTCCGAAGCCGAGACCTTACTACCAGGCCACCGCGGCCCCCTTTTCTATCTTTCAGATATAGTCCTTATATTCTTCTGTTATTGATGAACCTTTTTTAGCCCTTTCCTGCTTTGTTTTTTATTGAATTTGTCTCTTGATATTCTAAACAAAACTTTCGGACTCCAGATGTAGTCACTGAATCATCTCAGATGCCTTGCAATTTCAGCAAAAGAAAGATCACATTCTTGTAACACAATAATCTTAGTTCTCTTTCTAGGTGTCCAATCTATTCTTTTATTTGATGTCATTGCTGCTTGACAAAAATTAGAAATATTTACAAAAATTCCAACTATATATTAAAAAGTTTAATAAAATTTCTAATTTTCAATTTGATTACATAAAATTCAGCCTTCCTTCTACAAAAAAAGCACAATAATGACTTGTTCTAACTTTGAGCATGATGTCAGCTTCTGCTAGCAGTTATTAACATTTGATTGGTTCCCAGAACAAGAACAGTGATTTGTCAGGAAAGTTAGAAATTACAATCCACTTCATCACAATGTTTGTTATTCAGATTAAAGTAAGAAAAACTTTTTTTTGCATTGCGAATATTTTAATTGTACTTTTTGTATTGAAATGAGCATTAAATTCACTTTAAAATGATATGTAAGAATTTGAATTTTGTAAAATGCAACATTTTCTATAAGCATACAAAGTTAGAAAACAGAAAGATTTTCAAAAGTGTCCACAATTTTGGCCACCACTGTATGCTTGTTCTTTAAATCTTCCTTACTTTCTTTTACCTTTGACTCTGCAAAAGAGAGAGAGAAATCAATATATTTTACCAGTGCAGAATTAATGAGATTAGGATTTTACTAGCAGCCTGATCAGCAGTTCGCCTTCAGTGTTAATAACAAAACTTTAACAATCTCAACCACCTGTGGTGAACTACATGTGAAAGAACTATTTTAACCAAGAAAAGAACCAAGTGAAAGAACTATTTTAAATTGCACTTAAATTCTGATTAAATGCTATACACGGCAACATTAGTCCGAAGACAGGTGACAAAGTGATAACATTAGTCCCTGAATAAAATTGGTGAAATCGGTAATGTAGTTGAGGCTGGAAGTGTTCCACTGATGCCATTTACGACATCTCTAAAAAAAGGAAAAGTAACGAAGGATTCTTTAATAACTTATTTTAAAATTATAAGCATTCATACGAATTATAAAATGGCAAAATTGGTAAAGGGATTGTGATAGGGGAATGCAGCTAATTTTTTTCCCTGAATGAATATACAGTGAATCATTACTTTTGAGATTTCTGCTAAGAATGGAAAGAAGCACGGGATAGGCGACCAGTGAAATCTTCTCGAGAGATCATAAGCTTTCATATGAAATGAAAACTAGCAAAATCGCTATGGTAATTGGGGCTGGAGAATTCTATCAATATTTTTCTGTTAGCTAATGTCCTCTGAAGTAATGAGATTGTTTTCGAAAATTAGAGTGGCATGTGGCAGGCGATCATTGATGACATGTCTAAGGATTGCAAGCTTTCATATTAAGTAAAAATTGGCGAAATAAGAGCAGTGACTGATGCTGGGGAAGAGGTTCATTCATTTTTCTAATTAATATATATAGATATTGTGCTTTATGTGCGTAAAGATTAAAAATATAATCTATGGTGTTATAACTGATAATTAAAACATCACATAGATTTATGGTGTGATTCGTATGGTAATTAGGAAAAATAACTAAACAATATTATTAAAAAGGAAATCTATCGATTACTAAAATATAAACTTAAAGTCCTCTTAAAAACTGAAAAGCATGATTTCAATTCACAAGAAATATAAATTTTTAAACGTAGGACATTTCATTTTGCTCTGAAATAAAAATAATCCCTCACTTTAGATTTCAATTTCCTTGAAATTGCATTGACAAATCCTTTTAAGCATGAAACATTTTATCATTTTCTTTTTCATACACAATCTTAGCCTAACCATTAAAGATATTAAATAAATCTCATTTCGCATTTCAAATTATGCTAAAAGATTTGATATTTAGTTACATTTCACTAAGAAACAGCCCTTTTCTTTTATTATTTTTCATTTTTAAACCATTTCCGGCAGCCTTAAATTTTCGGTATCCATTAGAAACGACTTAAAATGGAAATGGAGCATGAAATTGCGCAATGCGTTAACATCCCGCATATGAAACAAAATTCCGAACGTATAATCCGAAATTTAAAAGAGGAAATCTATATGCATTTTTTTTTCTTCCGAAGGAATGCGGTTACTTTAAATAGAGAATTTTCTTTATCGAACGTTCCTTCAAGATTCGGCTATCATCTTGAGTCGCATCCATGTCCTGATGGATAAATAAATAGTTTTCAATATGACTACATCCGGGCATAAAGGCTGCTTTAACCGCTGTTGCCACTCGCTGCCTTATGAATTATTAAAAATCCTATATTTCATAAAATGGCGGGAAAAAAGAAGAACAGAACGTTCGGTGGAAAGATTTTTGTAGTGGCCGCCGTCTTGTGTCATTGAATACATTGAAATATTGATGGAATTTTCTAGGTTTGAAAAATATGTCTGCTTAAAAATGTAAAATATTATTTCGCGTCTATATGATACGGAATATTCGGAGTTTGGGGATTTTATTAATGGATTATAATGTGGGTTGGAAATGTAAGCCTCTTAATTCTCTCCGTGACATTCTATGAAAAATGTAAGGCGGTTCTTTTTAAATATTATCTATAAATTATTTAAAAGATAGAATCGGGATTTTCGTATGTGGAGTTTAGTAAAATGTTATTGATCTATAAAATTCAACACTGTTTTATTTATTTATATAGTTTAGAGTTTTAAAATAATAAATTATTGTTTTTTCGATCTGATAAAGGAAATATTTAAATTTTGGAGTTTCTGTGAAAGGATTATATTAAGGGCTGGAAAGATAATTCTATTAAATCATCGCTAAAAATTCGAAGGAAAATATAATGCAAAATTGTTATATACGTATGTAATTTGTAGACTATATAAAAGATCGTGATGGTTTTTTGATTTAAGAAATTTAATAGAATATTGCAGATTTATTAAATTAAACGTCATTTTATCTATAATATAGGGAAGATAATATATGTGTTTGTTTGTCTGTCTTTCCGTCACAAGAATTCCTCCATAACGCTGAACAATAGAGTTATGAGATTTGCGTATGACATTCAAAGGAAGATTTATTGTTTCAATTGTACTTTTACTAACTTTCAAAATCAATTATTTCTGAAAATATTTAATTGCATTAATTTCAAGCCAAACATCTTGAGTGTTTTTTAATTTTTCGATAATAACTTTTGAAATGGATAATAAAATAGATAAAGATTTAATAGAGATAATAAATAGGATAGATTTAAATAGATAAATTCCATAGGATAAAGATTTAAATACCGTTAAGAAATACAGACAATTATATTTCTAATGATGTTAGTTTAATTAGTCTGTAAAAGTTTTATAAAGTTCACAAATTTTTAAATAATTTGAAATATTGTAAATGTCATTAAGGTTCTTCTTTTGTGAAAGAAAGAACGAAGGGGAAAAAAAAAGAGAAATGAAAAAACTTCTGTTGTTAAAGAAGCGATGAAAGCAATGAAAGAATGGTAGCTCCAAAAATAGTTTTTCCTCTATAGAATTCCAAGTTATTCAATTAATTTTCTTTACATTTTTCATACAAATACTATGAAACAAAATAAAGATTTTAGTAAAGGTATCATCACAATTAATTAACAATTAATTTTTAATTAAAAGATATTTTTTATGCATATAGAAAGATCATTTTATTTTTAGCTATTTCGATTTTATCAAATGAAAATATTACATATATTTTAAACTATTTTATTTATGTCTATGTGCCATGTTTAGTAAGATTTTATTCCATTCTTAAAAATTTTTCAAAAACTTATGATAGAAGTTAGCTTTAGGCGGTTTTTAAAAATCGTTTTGTTCAACTAAAACTCTTATTTTAATCAAAAAACATAACAGACGATAAAATTATTTTGTGTTTTATAATAATTAATAACACTTTTCATTTTAAAAACATTAGACAAAACAAATGCTTAAAAGTATTGCCTAGTATCATCTGCTATATTAGCTTTTGATTTTTTAAAATTTCGTGTAAAATTACAATCCGTTATTTTTGATTTGACTACATTATTTTTCATTGTCTGACTTAAGATAATTTTAAGTTAGAGAGATAATTTTTTTAATAAAGATAAATATATTCATAATATGGTTTGGATATAAAAGTTCATTATTTCATTTCAAGAATTTGAAATGAAAATAGTAGGACGAATTCATTTTATGTACCATTTATAAATTAGGTGGAAGATTAAATTATTTTTTGGTTTATCAGAATTTTAGCTTTACCCGATTGCTATTTATTTGTTAAATTCAACATTATCTTACTAATTTATAACATTTAGCGTCATAAACTCATAATTTTTAAAATATCTGAAAGATAGAACAATGTATTATTATTATATTTAAGTAAGAAACTATAACATATTTGATTTTTTTAGATATCATTTAAGGATTATTATAAAATGGTTTGGAAGCTAATAATAAATCTAGAAACTGTCTGTGGAATGAAGTGAAGCAAATTTATTATAAATAACCATTCTTAAACTGAGTAGAAATATTACAATGATTTTTTTATTTGTGAAGTTTATTACAGTATTATTAATTTATTAATTCACTGTTATATTAATGGTTATAATAATGCTTAATATCTCAAATAGCAGAATTATTTCTGAGCATGGAATATTATTTGAATTTTCAAAGATGTATTTTGTCTTTATTAATGGAAGCGAATTTTCAATCAAAAACTAAATGAAGTTTTGCGTAATATCTTTGATTTATCCATTTCATCATTAACTTTATGATTTATAAAGGTTTCTTTTGTTTCGCAAAATGTAAACTATTGTTCTCTTCTAATAATAGATAGTTATTTTTTAAATAAAAAAAATCTTATAATTTTAAATTTAGCAGTTTTGATGCATCAGTAAATATTTATCGACATAATAAATTCCAAAATAAAATTCATAATAATATATAGTTAATATAAATAAATATAATAAAAAGAATATAGAATAAAAAAATTCACATGACATTAAAATCACAAGTAAAAAATAATTGCGAGTGACATTTATTATCTAATGGCACAATGCCTAAAGCTATGATGTTTCAACATTGTCTTTTTTTCCCTCAAAAAATGCGTTTATATATCTATTAGTTACATCAGAAGTGAATTCCTTAAGTATGAATTTATTTCGTAATCAAATATATTACGCCATTGTTTATCGCTAAGTATTATCAATTCTGTGTCATACTATATAACACATCAAAATTTTGAGTTTTCTAAAAAAATTTCTTTATTGCTATTTATCGAATAAATTTTAAATAACCTTTAACGTCGAATAGCAATAATTTCTTAGAATCCCAATAAATGTCACTACGAATGTATGCGATGTGAGAGAGCATAAAAGAAAATTGTTTGAGATCATTTGTTCTCTTCTTGAAAAATGTCTTCCAAACGTTTATTTTTAACTGAATATCATATCTTCATTTTTGAAGTTTGGTTAAAAAAATTTCTTTTTCTTAAGAAAATGGTTTTCAATATTCGGAACTCAGCTTAATTTTTCTAGAACAGTGCTAAAGATCTTTAAAAAAAATGTAAACTTTGGTTACATTCAAGATAATTTGAAAGGAACATTTTTTTTTGATAAGGCTAAGCTATTATGTTACTTTAAAAAGTTATATCTTTTAATACTTTTATCCATTAAATTCTTTTTTTTGTATCTTTCCAATAAAATAAATGTTTATATTATATTTAAGACGGCTCAAAAGGTTATTTAATTTCAAAATTGTAGGTTTACAGAGAATCTCCAGGACATTGAACAGAATCAGAATCGGTGAATAAAAATTTCAAGACACTGTTAGCATCTTTGTAGGTTAATTATAAAGTCTCTCTAATTGAGAAAACAGGCATTCTATAAAAATGAATCATTATAAATCAGTCATTTCCATATCAGAAGGCGAATTTAATATCGCTCATTGCTTTTAAAACATTTTCCTCACATTTTTTATATGCCAACAACCAATGTGAAAAATTCTGCAGTGAATGTGCAAAATGCTCAGATTAATAATAATCAAATACATAAATAAGTAGGTTATGGATTGATTATAAATAGGTTTTATTTTAGAAAATTCAGCTAAAATAATAGAATCTTAAGCGAGAAAAACTAAAAACAATCTATATCTATACTTATAATAAAGCTCAATGTGTGTGTGTGTGTGTGTGTTGGCGCTCTACAGGCCAGACTGTTTGACATACAGCTACCAAATTTGGTACATGTATACCTTGGAGGTTGGGAATGTGCACCTGGGGTTTCTTTTTTCGAATTTTTAATTAGAATTTTAATTATTAATTAAAAACTAACTTTCCCGCCAAAAAAATCTTCCATTTTCCCCACCGCCAACTTTTCCGCCAAAAAAATCTTCCATTATCCCCAGCGCCAAACGAGAAAGGCTTCAGTTTTTTTTCTCCCAACAGTAATGAGGCTAGGGTTAAAATTTTTCGGCGGATTATTTCAATCGGTTCTGTTTATTTTCTTAATGTTTGATGCATTTAAAATTAAACATTGTTAATGAATCAATCTTTCAGATTCATTCTGAAGTACTTTTGAATTAAAATAAAACAGAATAAAGGAAATTAAAAATTTCTAATCCGCATAGCGTTACCCCAACTGGCGTAGAAAAAAATCACGTATTTGCGTTACGTAACCGGCGAAGAAAATTCACGCATGCGCATTCTGTTCTGATTGTTGTCATGACAACGTTATCAATGGATGATTTAAATTATTTTTGGGTTAGTTGCATGCTTTTGTAAGTAAATTGTATTTATGTTAGTTATATATTTTTTGTATATGCTTATAGTTTTAAGTACATCGTTTTTTAAGTAGTTTTTTTAAAACCTGTTTTCAACCGTTTATTTTAAACGATTCGTTTTATTTTCTTAGTGTTTGATGCAGTTAAATTTAAACATTGTTAATGAATCGATCTGCTCATAATGAATCTAAGAAAATTTTGTTGACCAACTCTTGAGATATTACATAAATTTAAAAAGATATTCTTTAGTGCCCATAAAGTTTAAACGCTGAGTGACTCTATTTTCAGTAATCAGATTATAAAAAAATGCTTTGTTTCAGCAAAAAATATTATTATATTAATTGAAGATAAATTCTTTCCACTTTAATTTAAAGCATAAATTCTACGGGTGCTAACAGAAAATGAGAGGGATACATATTACGTTATGACTGAAGGCCTTTATAATATTATGAATGAATTATATGATAATCAAAATTTGAAGTTTTAAAATATTTTGATGAAGAAGCTATTAAAGTAGAAATTGCATAAAATATTTAATTATTAAAATTTTAACGAGCATTAAGATTGGCGAACCGGCTGGTTGCCAAAGGCGGCTAGTAATAAATAAAATAAATATCAACTTTTCAAATTACTGATTAATTCTGGGATGACAGAAGAATCATCTGACATCCAATCAGTTTAGAAACACTAAGGAATTCTGGGATGACAGAAGAATCGTCTGCCATCCAATTAGTTTCTTTCTTTTAAACTGGAGTTGATTATCTGAATATTTATTTCATGCTCGTGACAATAAAAGGAAAATGAGACAAATTACCTTTATTTATGTTCATATTTACTAAATGTAAATTCAAGAATTTAAATGATGTATATATTAATATATAACTAGCAGGTACTAATTTAAGATAGTAGTGTTATATTTCAAGTATATAATAAGAATTTTTATGAAAAAGTATGCAATGTTATTTAATTCCAATGAATTGGTCAAATGGAAGTTTCATTAAATAAATAGCACCAATATATTAAAATGTTTTATGAGATAAGTCGAAAATTACCAGAAATTTATTTTTAAATGCTAGTAAACAATTCTAGCCAATGAATCAAGATGTTATTTCTTGTCGTTATTCTATGTTTTTGGAATATATTTAATTCAGAGGTTTAAAAGTTTATGAACTCAGTAGAAGAAGAAAATTTTGGTTCTACTGATTGCATTAATGGATTGCTTTTGAAGGAAATGAAAAATTATGCATCTTAAAATGTTGAAAGAATTGAACGGCGTGAGATCCAGGTTGCAGGAAGAATGGTTCAAGATTTCAAAATGGAAACGATTTATGGCTGCTATAATAACATTCTTCCAATAAATACATGGATATTTGGTGTTAATTGAATATTTAAATGCTCCTTTATTCCATAGATAACCTCTCAGTAAATTTTGCTTGCGACATTATCTAAAATTTTGAAATCACTGGATGACTACTCATTATTTTCATTTATCGTACAATTATTGGTGCTGCCATTTTTGCCTTTCAATAGAACAAAGAGCAATAATGCTATCAGCATTAAACATTGTTCAAATTATCAAAATATTGCAATCTTTACACATCAATTTCAGGAGGCAATAGAAGAACTTTTTTCTGTGTTAGCAAAAACTTTATTCTTATTTATACATCATCAAAACCATTTTACTAAGAATAGCACTAAAAGTTAAAAAAAAAAAAAAAACGTAAATGCAACATTTTAACAAGAATAACTTTATCTGATACTTGTTTCCTAAAAATTATATTAATACATCAGTGAATATAAATTAGAGAAAATGTTTATCTATGTATTTTTATTATTTAGACATAATAATTTCGAACGTTAAAGTTAGGCTTTAAATTGATTCTGCATATTTTATTTTCCTGAATGATTTTTTAAAATCATTCTCATCAGCAATTTCTTAAATTCTATATCTATATACTTGAATTCTTAAATTCTATATCTATATACTTGAATTCTTAAATTCTATATCTATATACTTGAATTCTTAAATTCTATATCTATATACTTGAATTCTTAAATTCTATATCTATATACTTGAATCCTTAAATCCTATATCTATATACTAAACCTATACTGCATATAATATTGTTAATATCGTATAATAATCCTATTAAAAGCAATTAATAGATTTTCTGCGTCATTTAGATCCATTACTTTAAATCAATCTGTCTTTTAACTTCTATTATTCCAACAAAAATAGAAATACGTAAGTCCTTTGTATTATATTTCGGTGAAATATCTCTTAAATTACTTTCTCCTCATAAGCCTGTAATACTTTCTTCTTTGTCAGCGTTTTCTTTGCTATTAAATTTTTCTGTGCTAACTATTTTACGTTTCTTACCATCCGCCACCAATATCATTAAGTCAGAGGCCGATAATCTCTTCTTAAATTCACTTTGATTACTTGGATACCCCTGGAAAAGTATTAAAATTGCGGGAATCCCGGAGATAAGCTTGTTTTTATTACAGCTGGATTCTTGTTTTATACATTAGCAGTGGAAATTATTTCTTCAATTGTGTCTTTTTAATGCTTAAATTATAAATGGAATTAGCTTTGGTAAAATTAAAGTATATCAAGTGCACAAAAAATCATGGTACTATGTATCTACTAATAATAAAAATAATGTGTGCGTTTGTCTGTTAAATCTTGAAAGGAGACCCGGTAGGGATTACAATATCGGACCAAAAGTTCAATACCGGTATTCAGTATTTTTTAGATCTTAATACCGGTGATAATGGTTTCAATATCGGTATTAGAAATTTTAGAGAAAGAAAGAAAATACAAGTGTTTCTTTATTTTATTTGCCAGTTTTATTAGAGAGTGTAAATATCACAAAAAATAATTTTTAACTTATACATTATAACAGTATATAAAGAAACACAAAAAAGTAAAGGAAAATTTTTATTTATTTAAATCACAAAAAAGTGTAAATATCACTATTCAGTCTGTGGTACTAATACAAATTTTTGAAATGTGATCTTAAAAAACATTATGCATCAATTGTATTGTCATAAAGCCTGGAACATAATTTTGTGCAAAAATAACCAGCTGTCGAAAATCTCTTTCGGCATCTACGCTAGTTGGTGGTACTGTTACCAAGGCGCGATATACCTTTTCCAAGTATTTACCTCTAAATCCCTCATCTTCAAATAAATTGATTTCTCGTCGGATGGTTTTGGATATAGCCGATTTCTGTATTGTATTTTGGTTTGTTGAAATATTTTTGTTTATTGCTAATTCTAATTTTTGTTCAAGAGTCAATTCCTTTTCACTATCGACATTAGTGCCATCATAATCTTCGATAACTGTACCTAATTCTTCTGAATGTGGATAGGTTTGTGGGTAAAACATTTTAAGAAAATTTACTATAAACTTGATCAGATTTGAATTGGTTAGTTTTTTTTCTTCTTTTTTCATTTTCATTTTTGAACTCATTATAATTATATAAATACCGTAAGACATTTTCTATTTCGATATGCCTTTCTTCTGTGCGATTTTTCAATGTAATATATAATTTTTCAGATAGTGATGTCTGCTGCTCTTTCAGTGACTGCGACATGAAATTTATTGTTGCATTAGCTGTTAATAAATTAGAATCTCTCCGACATAATGTCTCAACAGCCAGTTTTATTGGAAGTAGAGCTGATACAGTTCTGTATATTAAGTCGAATTCACTATCTGAAAAATTAATTTGCAGGTTTAAGTCGATTTTTGCTTTTTGGATTGGATTCCTCAGTTTCAAAAATCGTTTCACCATTAGGAGTAAACTGTTCCAACGTGTTTTAGAATCTAATATTAACATATATTTGGTTTTATTTTCAGTTAATATATATTTTTGTAATATGGCATTTTTTGTAGGGGAACGTTTAAACATTTTAACAATTTTTCGAACTTTATAAATTATAGGAAGTAATTCTTGATGGGTCAATATTTCATCCTCATTAGCAATACCTTCTTCAACAATTACATTGTCATTATCTTCATTGTCAATATCACTTTCACTCTTTTCAAAATCGGAATCCGAAGTTTCTATATCCACAGTATTTGGAAATTTAATAACATATGAAAAACATTTTAATATAAAAACGATCATTATTATTTTGTAAAAAAGTAATTACAAAATTTTAAGAACAGAATATTTTTTGTTCATGATTTAAAGTTTATGTTCCTTATATTAAATAAAAATTGATCTGAAATATTTTACTGTGCATTAGTACATTTTCCCTTCTGAATTACTAATTATCTGTAATATTTACGTTTCATAAAACCGCAAGTCTTCATTGTTAAATGTAAACATCTCCTCCTTTCATCTTTCCTCTCACCCCTTTTTTGTCAAATTAACCCCATCCTAACGCATGCGCAAAAGCGCGAAGGGTTTTACTATCCGTTGTCAAACAGTATTTTATCACTTCTCTTGATTGTACGATGCAACTTTTGATTCACAGTCTAATTAATTTCGGCCGTTAAGGAGACATAAAAACAAAAACACATACTATTTTGTTATGTTGGCGATTCCTGAACGTATAAAGGAGAGAATTTAAAACAAATTCCAGTAAATACCGAAAAAACGGTATTTAAACCTGTGAATACCGGTATTACAAAATTGTGCAAATGGCTCAAAATACCGGTATTCGGTATCCCGGTATTGCAATCCCTAAGACCGAGTTGTTTTATATCCATAGATATTAAATTTGGCATAAATATATTTTGAATGATGGAAATGTGCACATGAGTGCGATTTTTCTGGAAATTTTAATTAGAATTTAATTGATTAAAAATTAAGCTGTATTTTTTTCATTTTCTACGGGTTTTTTTTGAAAACAATACAATCCAAGAAAAAGTTTTAAACCAATTAAAATTTAAAAAAAAAAAAAAACCCGTCTTTTTACTTTCTCGTATATCTGGTGTAGAGGAAGTATAGTAATCGTCAAAAAATTCAAAACCGAGATTTTGCGAATTTCCACCTTTTAGACCACCTTGATTTCAAAAAACACATTTTTGAAAAATATCCGCCTGTCTGTGACAAAGATAACTCAAAAACGCTTTGAGCTAGTTGGCTGAAATTTGGTATACAGTCTTCACACGAAATTTGCAGATTTCTATCAACTTTTGTGCAATATCTGAAAATCTGTCGGTACGAGTGTACGAATATAAGTTAACACGAGAGCTGCAAAACAAATAGAGATTGATAGATAAAAATCAGTTCACATATTTAATATTCATTCTTGGCAAATCTTTAGCTAAATTCTATGAGAGGCTGACTGACTGTTTGTCTATGCTTTCATAGGCATGTAACAGCGATGACTTAAAGATGCAATGACTTAGACAAATCAAATTTCGTATGGGATTTTGAGACTATAATTGCAGTCTGGTATCAGTTTTTTGTTTCAATCGTTTAGAAAATAACGTGTCTAAAACATAAATTCGATTTTTGGATACTGTTAATCACATACGTGGGGTTAATATCCAAAAAGTCACCAAGGATCACACCACAGATTCTATAAAAAGGTTAAAGTCACGTCAAAGGATTTAATATTTCGTGGTCATTGTAACGCCTTTTTTTTGCATGGCTTTCTATGGAATAACACTTTTATTAGAATGTGTGCGACGAAGCTTTGAGATTAATCCTTCCCGATGGTTTACATTATAATTACACAATCAGTCAAGCTTTTAATACCTCTTTACTGGACATCTCAAGGAAGGTTGGTTGTTGATGAGCCAAAAATAATGAAAAGGAAGCTTCATAACCCGGTCAATTTTAGTCAGAGAAGAATGAGATGTTTTTCCTTATTCTTTTTCTTATTTCCTTTCTTTTCCTTTCCTTCCCAGTGTATCAAAAATAATTTTCTAAATACGACTAATAAATGCGGGTTCTGAAAAAACATTAAGAATTTGCTATTTAAAGTTATAGATGTGATTTGGTACATCATACAAATCATTTTTCAAACCGGAAATATTATGATACCGGAAATATATGTAATGACTTAGAAATCACCCATATGGCAAGGATTAGAGTGGACACTCTTTGCTTCTTCAAGCGCAGAAAAGAGTTATATTTATTTTCTGATACAGATAAACAAATAAAATACATTTGAAGAATGTCATATTTATGGCCTTCAAAATTCTCGTCCATATCTAAATTTAATCTGCCTAAAAATTCACTTAAAATTTCAATCAGAATGACCAGAAACATTCCATGCACAACCCCCCCCCCCTCTCCCCCAAATTCCTGAGAAATAATCTCTATTCGAAAACTATTCTCTTTCGAATGGAACCAGCAACATCTGCAACAGGCCACATCCTCGAATCAATTTGGCGCTTCCTCTCCTACACCCACCCACCCTCACTGGATAGTCCGGCAGCACAAGTGATCTGTCACAGACGTAATTGCGAGATCCTCGCATTCCTCGCCGGACAATTACTCTTCACCAGATCCATTGGTGTCCGGCACTTGAGAGATTTCTTCACTTTCCAGCTTCCTGTCTCCCCCTTCCCCGGAATGGAGGCTTGCCGGAATTCGGGATCATACCTGGGTCACGGCTATCCTGTGAAGAATCCAGCGAATGAGTTGTTGTGTGTAAATTGTAAACAAATGGATGAGAGAAGAGTTAGCTAGAAAAACACAAGCGTTATTTAATTTTAAATTGAAATTTAAATAAAATAGAGTTCACCATCATTGAGCACTAGAATCACATTTTGCACAAAAGATAAATAGTGTTATATATGACAAGAATTATCATATTTTTTTTAGGGAAATTGAAATAAAATTCCACAATGTGTAATTACGGGTTCTAATTATGCCATGCCTCTCTTCTGATGAACCCGGCGAATGAGTTGTTGTGTGTAAATTGTAAACAAATGGATGAGAGAAGAGTTAGCTAGAAAAATGAAAACGTTATTTAATTTTAAATTGAAATTTAAATAAAATAGAGTTCACCATCATTGAGCACTAGAATTACATTTTGCACAAAAGATAAATAGTGTTATATACGACAAGAATTATCATATTTTTTTTAGGGAAATTGAAATAAAATTCCGCAATGTGTAATTACGGGTTCTAATTATGCCATGCCTCTCTTCTGATGAACCCGGCGAATGAGTTGTGATGTGCAAATTGTAAACAAATGGATGAGAGAAGAGTTAGCTAGAAAAATGAAAACGTTATTTAATTTTAAATTGAATTTTAAATAAAATAGAGTTCACCATCATTGAGCACTAGAATTACATTTTGCACAAAAGATAAATAGTGTTATATACGACAAGAATTATCATATTTTTTTTAGGGAAATTGAAATAAAATTCCGCAATGTGTAATTCCGGGTTCTAATTATGCCATGCCTCTCTTCTGATGAACCCGGCGAATGAGTTGCTGTGTGTAAATTGTAAACAAATGGATGAGAGAAGAGTTAGCTAGAAAAATGAAAACGTTATTTAATTTTAAATTGAAATTTGAATAAAATAGAGTTCACCATCATTGAGCACTAGAATTACATTTTGCACAAAAGATAAATAGTGTTATATACAACAAGAATTATCATATTTTTTTTAGGGAAATTGAAATAAAATTCCGCAATGTGTAATTCCGGGTTCTAATTATGCCATGCCTCTCTTCTGATGAACCCGGCGAGTGAGTTGTTGTGTGTAAATTGCAAACAAATGGATGAGAGAAGAGTTAGCTAGAAAAATGAAAACGTTATTTAATTTTAAATTGAAATTTAAATAAAATAGAGTTCACCATCATTGAGCACTAGAATTACATTTTGCACAAAAGATAAATAGTGTTATATACGACAAGAATTATCATATTTTTTTAAGTGAAATTGAAATAAAATTCCGCAATGTGTAATTACGGGTTCTAATTATGCCATGCCTCTCTTCTGATGAACCCGGCGAATGAGTTGTGATGTGCAAATTGTAAACAAATGGATGAGAGAAGAGTTAGCTAGAAAAATGAAAACGTTATTTAATTTTAAATTGAAATTTAAATAAAATAGAGTTCACCATCATTGAGCACTAGAATTACATTTTGCACAAAAGATAAATAGTGTTATATACGACAAGAATTATCAAATTTTTTTTAGGGAAATTGAAATAAAATTCCGCAATGTGTAATTCCGGGTTCTAATTATGCCATGCCTCTCTTCTGATGAACCCGGCGAATGAGTTGTTGTGTGTAAATTGTAAACAAATGGATGAGAGAAGAGTTAGCTAGAAAAATGAAAACGTTATTTAATTTTAAATTGAAATTTAAATAAAATAGAGTTCACCATCATTGAGCACTAGAATTACATTTTGCACAAAAGATAAATAGTTTTATATACGACAAGAATTATCAAATTTTTTTTAGGGAAATTGAAATAAAATTCCGCAATGTGTAATTCCGGGTTCTAATTATGCCATGCCTCTCTTCTGATGAACCCGGCGAATGAGTTGTTGTGTGTAAATTGTAAACAAATGGATGAGAGAAGAGTTAGCTAGAAAAATGAAAACGTTATTTAATTTTAAATTGAAATTTAAATAAAATAGAGTTCACCATCATTGAGCACTAGAATTACATTTTGCACAAAAGATAAATAGTGTTATATACGACAAGAATTATCATATTTTTTTTTAGGGAAATTGAAATAAAATTCCGCAATGTGTAATTCCGGGTTCTAATTATGCCATGCCTCTCTTCTGATGAACCCGGCGAATGAGTTGCTGTGTGTAAATTGTAAACAAATGGATGAGAGAAGAGTTTGCTAGAAAAATGAAAACGTTATTTAATTTTAAATTGAAATTTAAATAAAATAGAGTTCACCATCATTGAGCACTAGAATTACATTTTGCACAAAAGATAAATAGTGTTATATACGACAAGAATTATCATATTTTTTTAAGGGGAATTGAAATAAAATTCCGCAATGTGTAATTCCGGGTTCTAATTATGCCATGCCTCTCTTCTGATGAACCCGGCGAATGAGTTGTGATATGCAAATTGTAAACAAATGGATATGCAAAGAGTTCGCTAGAAATATAAAAAAATATATTTAATTTTATATTGAAATTTAAATAAATTGTAGTGAACATTCATTGAACACTAGGGTTACGTTTCATGAGATGGGAAAATAGCGTTGTAAATGAAAAGAATTATCATATTATTTTACGGAAATTGAAATGGAACTTTTTAATTTCTAACTGCGGTTTCTTACTTATGTCATAGCTCTCTTCTGACGGCTCCGGAGAATGAACCGTTGTGTGCAAATTGCAAGTAAAAGGATGGAAATGTGGTGCATTGAAAGAATTACAGTATTATTGAATTTTATAGTAAAATATAAATGAAATTAAGTTAACTTCCTTTCGACACTGGAACTTTTTTCTTGTAATCAAAAAGATCGTTGTAAAGGGCATATTTTATCAAAAAATATTTTTGAAGATAAAAAAAAAATCCTTAATTTATAACTTTGTAATCATATTTAAACCACGGCTCTCCTTTGATAGGTATTATGAATAAATACGGTGGAAATTGTAAGGAAAAGAACGAGAGAAAAATTCACTAGAAAATTATAATTTTTATTTAACTTTAAAATAAAATTTAAAGACCGATACAAATGCACCTGCTTGTTTGATCAAAATGCTGCCCTTTTAATCTCTTTTTTTAAGCTTTCGGAAGAAAGTCTGCTAAATCAAGAGAATACGGTGAAGGATTCAATGTAAAGACGCAGAGTTTTGCAAAATCTTGCGAACAATAAGAGAGCTGTGACTACACGCGTAATCATGCAACACATCGATATTCTTCATGAATGTGTCAATTTGTTGCCATGAAACGTTTCAAAATATTTAAATGACACTATTTAATAATGTTTTGTCCAGATGGAACAAATCTATTGTGAATAATATTCTTACTATCCAAAAATATCCTAAACAGTTTTTGATTTTGGATGGAATTATCTTTCATTCCACGCTTTGTTTTAAGATCATATGAAAAATTCCATGTGGCATTATTTGCAAAACCGAGTTCAAGTCAGTTTGGATTTATTTTCTCTTCTTAAAATTGCGTCTCTTCTATGTCCATATCTCAATGAATTCATTATCTAAAATATACAGAACTTCAATTTTGCCCCAATAGATTTGAGTTGTTCAAATAATATTTTTGTTGATGTTTTCCACCTTCTTAGTGACGAACAGCAACTTTTTTTGCCATAATTTCGCAGATTAAATCAATAATCTCAGATACTCTAGATAAATATGACATTTGATATACTTTTCATGTTTTAGCTTATCTCTTTTGTCCAAAAAAGAGTGTGTACACACGGGAAAACTCTTAATCTAGACGCGGGAAAACTTGTTTCATCAATTTTTGTGTTTTTGTGTCAATTGATGTACATTTTACCAAATAATGTTAAATAAATTTAACTATAGCTCTTTGTTTCATTCAAATAATTCAAAGAGAGAAAATTTTAATTCCACACTGAACAGTAGAATTGAATTTGTTTGGAAAAATGAACAGAACATTTGATTGTCTACAAGCAAAAGAATGAGGTTTACTACAAAAATTGGATAACTCTAATGAGACCATATACATATAAAAAATAGCTAACGATTGGAAAAGTTTTTTGACTCACTGAATAACATCATTGCAATACTCATGTGTATAAAACAATGAAAAGTATTTAAAATATATTTTAAAAAAAATATGTAAAAATGACACAAGCAATGAAAAATATTATTGTAAAATATATTTTGAAAAAATTTATAAATTTTATTAAAATTAGAAAAAAAATGTACAAAAATAAATTTAAATTACTCAAAAGCCAATGTTTAATATTTAAAACTAGTATAATATTGTGTGTGTGTAATAATTTCGATGTTACTGTGGGTAAACTTTATGCTTTCGATCAAATTTTATTTTACAATTTAATTAAAATTTTGAAAACCTTTCAATACTTAGCACTTACTACTCGAGTAATATCAATAGGATAAATTTGATAACTCTAGGTTCAGTAATCTTTCTTGCAGAGCATTTTAAATTATTTTTTAACCGTATATGTTTGCATATTGGCAACACATAGTATGCCAATCTATGACAATATCATGTTCAGATCCACAACCTACCATAAATATTATTTTTTTTTTTAAAATATCTAATAAGTAAATCTACAGGTCGTTTTATTATATATGAGCTTCAGAACTCATTTTCTTTTTAATCGATTAACTCAAACCTTACGTGTCCACCACGCTCTACTTTGAAAAAAAATTAAATTTAACGAAAAAAAAAAAGAATTTCCTACAAAAAGTCTCTTAGAAGGGGGGAAAAAATAAAAGTAAGAAACTACGTAGTTCTTAAAAAAAAAAAAACACTTTAGCAAAGTTATCATCGAAACGCAGAAGCCTTAACAGCTATAATGGCACTGAACGGCGATCTGGAGTCCTCTGGGAAATCCTCGGCCTGAGATGAGTCCGTACAGACAGGACTTAATCCGCTTTAACCGGCATTCTCATTCGCCGAGAATTCCTGCTGTTGACTCCGCCTACCGTTCAATTGTGCCCCTGGTGCATATGAAGGCTTGATGACACAAAGCGAAAGATATCTACTCAAAGTTGGGAGTTTTTTTTGAAAGGAAGAAAGGAAGGATACCGTATCACGCGAGTTTTCAAGAGATTTGACAGTTGATGCGATAGATACGGAGAGGTTTTTATTAGGAGTGATTTTTTTCCATAATAAAGTTTTGCACAGAATGGATAAGGGCCCATAAATAAGGCGGTAATATGCAGGATGTTTTTTCGTGCTCGGATACGAAATGTTTATATTGGAACTAGATAGAAAAGGGTTTCATCTCAAAAAAGTGTTTCGAATTTGAGTATATGTTTTTAAAAAAGAAAATATTATTGGGCAGATTTTACATTTGATAATTTAGTTCGAAACATTACTCTGAAATTCAACAAACAGCTTTCAGCTTTGGATTATGAAGCAGCTTTTAATATTTTGATATCATTTGGAATGCCAAAAGATCATACAATGTTTTAACGATTTGCAATGAAATGACGTGCCACGGCAGTCGAGATGTTTTTGTCAAAAAATCGCCAATGCCGGTTTGTACATGTTGCCAGGTAATTATCACAAAAGTAAAAATGATGTTTAAAACCTGCCGACTGAGATTGCTCGTTGGAGCACAGTCTTAAGTCGAAAATGAATTCATCTAGAAAACATAAGTTTTTTTTTTTCGTATTTTTGTAAGTACTGCTTTAAAAACGGGACGTTAATATAACTAAACTGAAACCTTCTTTCCTTACTTCGGGATGTTTAATAACTTGAAGAACCTTAACAGAAGAACCAACTTTTATATTACTGAAGATATACAGTGGCTCAAAAAATTGAGAGTAGACCTTATTTTTACTTGATAAATCCGACTTTCAATATATATAACACATTACCGGGAAGTGCAGACCTGTTTTTATTTTTACACATAACAAATGGTTTAATTTAGAATAAAAATAAAGAAAAATCAACAAAAAACTTCTAAAATGAAAATTTTCAGAAGCATTTTAAATAAACACACGCAGAATTTTGTCTCAAAAAATTGAGAATACACCAATGAAATATCTCGCATAGAAAGAACGTGTCAGTATTTAGTTACATGTTTTTTTGGCTTTTATAATGGCCTCTAAACGTTGTGGTGCCGATTCAACCAATTTTTGGTGTTATCTGAAGATATTTTATCCTTCTTCTTGCACCATTTGTTTTAAATGGGTTTTATTTCTAATTTTGTGTTTTTGGACCACTGCTTCGAATGTGGCCCACACATATTCAATGACATTGATGTCGGGGTACTATGGTGGTATGTGTAACTGCTGTTTACAATGAAAAAAGCACAATATTTTGATTTTACGTGCATTCTCTTTCGGGTCGTTGACCTACTGGAAAATGACATTTCCATCTAAACCCAAATTTTTAGCACTTTTCTTTAGATTGCTGCGAAGTACATCCAAGTAAACCATATCGCTTATAATGCCATCTATAAAAACCCCGGATGACGCCATGCAACCTCAAATCATGATGGAGTCACCATCATGCTTAATTATAGGACGTAAATTTTTTCGATCCAAAGCAGTATTAGGCTTTCTCCATACAGTACGATGTCAACTGTGTGCCAACTTTCTACGGCTGTCACTGCCAAAAATGTTGAGTTTTCCTTCATTACTAAATATAGCTTTCTTCCAAAGGTTATTGGTCTTCAATTGATGAGTTTTTGCAAACTACAAATGCTTTTTCTGAATTTGCAAGCTGATGAACGGTTTCTCTCTCACAATGCGACTTTTATATTCAGCTTGTCTAATGGCATTTCGCACAGTTTCAGCACTTACACTTCTGCATATGATTTGAAAAGTTCCTGCAACAAGTTGGATGAACCATATGGTCGCAGAAATCTAAAGGAAAGTGTTAAAAATTTGGGTTTAGATGGAAATTCCATTTTCCAGTTGAACAACGACCCCAAACAGAGTGCACGTAACGTCAAAATATGGTGTCTTTTTCATTGTAAACAGAAATTACACACACCATCACAGTACCCCGACATCAATACCATTGAATATTCGTAGGCCATACTCGAAAAAGTAGTTCAAAAACACAAAATTAGAAACAAAACCCATTTAAAACAAGTGGGGCGAGAAGAATGGGATAAAATATCTTCAGATACTACCAAAAATTGATCGAATCGGTACCATGACGTTTAATGGTCATTATAAGAGCCAAAAGACATGCAACTTAATAATGACACTTTGTTTATATGCGTGTATTGCAAAAATTTCCTTGGTGTATTCTCAATTTTTTGAGGCAAAATTCTGCGTGTGTTTATTTCAAATGCTTCTGAAACTTCTCAATTTAGAAGTTTTTTCGTTGATTTTTCTTTATTTTTACTCTAAATTAAACCATGTGTTATGTGTAAAAATAAAAACATGTCTGCACTTGCAGGTAATGTGTTATTTATATTAAAAGTCCGATTTATCAAGTAAACGTAAGGTGTACTCTCAATTTTTTGAGCCACTGTAAATATAAGCAGCTGAAGTAGCGGCTTATTAAGACGAACAACTTTTGTACAAGTTTTTCGATGCTTAGAAGTAATGTAAATTTTGATTGTTTGTAACAACAAAAATTATATAGCCAAATTTGGAAAAAAAAAAAATGAAAATTCCTTTTCCTTATCTTACTTTTTTATTTTCAAATTGTTTAAATGCACGTTTACGACAGATTAAAATGCTTGCATAAAACTAAGTAAATAAAAAGAAAAGATCAGCAATATTTGTTTTCATACATTGTTATTTTAAGAGTTGCGCTTGCTTTAGTTCTTTTTAATGTATTTGATAATAATACTCATCTTGAAAGCAGAAGTATAAATATTGTTACGAACCTGCGATGCGGCATAGTGGGTTCCATAGGAGGACCCAGAGCTTGGCGACGAATTCGGCGACTTTGGCGCCAAAATGGATTATACCCGAAACATCGAGAATTTTCCCGATCCGTCGAGTAGGAACGGAGATACGCCTCGAACGTTCCTGATTGGTTGAGAGGCTTCTAGCCCCACCTCCTGAGACCTATAAAAGGAAGCACCCGCAGCTGTCGGGCAGTCGTGAGTCGAGTGGTGAATTGAGTAGTCGGAAGCGACAGAGAAGAGTGGTCGTGGACCAGTGAAGTCGTCGGAGTCGTGAACCGGGAGCGGTGAATTGAGAAGAAGTCGGAAGCGGCAGAGCAGAGGAGTGGTGAATTGGAGTCGTGACCCAGTAGTGGTAATTGAACGGTGAATTGAGTCGTGGACCAGTGGAGTCGAAGAGTAGTCAGAAGCGACGCTGAAGAACTCGTCTTCCAGGGACTAGCGGAGCAGCGACGGTGTAGAGCTGCTGTGTATACTGTTGAATACTGCTATGTATACTGTTGTATGCTGATGTGCATGCTGTTGTATGCTGCACATCTCGGCTGAAGATAATCGTCTTCTGTGCTGTATATAGTTGTCATCTTTGTGCTGTCCTCTGTGTCTTCGTGTCAATAAACGTTGTTGTTTTATTTTCTACTGCCGCCTGCTGATTGTGCGTTCTTTACACCATACAGCTCCCACTATCCAAACGAACCCTGGGCAATTTTCGTAACAGTATATTTTCTCACTTTCTCGTATATGTAGTATAGAGAAAACCGTCTAGTAAAAAAAAAAAAATCCGATTTTCGATTACTATTAGCTGTATGCCAGGGATTTATTATTAAAAAACTCGCCAAGGATTCCATCATAAATTCAGTAAAAATGATAAATTCACGCCAAAACTTAGTATTTCATAAATATTGGAGGCCAATGCTTTTTCTGGGATAATACCGCCATTAAAGAGTATGCGAGAAAGTTTTGGAGAGACAACTCTCGCTGACTGGATTTCATAACATCTTTCAAGTTTAATTAAATTATTTTCTAAAATTGTACTTTCTTCCGCGAGTTCATAAATTGTACAGACTAAGTCTATGGCAAAGGATACCGACGTGCTATGCTTGTACAGACATAGACTTAGTCTGTACAATTTGCGAACTCGCCTTTCTTCCTCGCATTATACGTACGAGCGAAATTTTTCTTAACTGTTAGGACTAGACACTTGGAAGTTGTTAAATGTTTATTTTTTGACTAGTAGACTTTTTCTTTAAATGTGATTGCATACTATCATAATAAATTTAATATTATGCTATTGAAAGAAAATTCTTTCTATGAAACTTTTTTTTATAGTGATCAATCAATTTTTTAAACAGATGGTAGTTTCTTTGCCAAGGTATAAAATAAGCTGCTGCTAAGATTTTGATTTCCGTTTTATAATTTTATTACATATGGGAGAATTTTGTGTATTAAAAATAACTTTTGTTAATTAAATACATTTTAAATGAACCTTGTTAAATCGGAGCTTTTACTAATTTGTTATTGAAAATAGTGTATTAAATATAGACAGCCATTATAACCTTAACACAAGTCTAAAAAAATGACGATATATTTCCTTTTATTCCAATAATAATTATAATTGAAATATTCAAAATTGCAACAAACGATAACTTAATTCTAATATTTAATATGAAAGGCAGACGATATTTTCCTGCAATATAATTGAAAAATTAAGCGGAAAATTATTAAGCTGCCATCATTATAATCCGCATTTAATTACAGAAGAATAATTTGCAAACGATAATTAATTTTTTAAAATTTATTTAAAATGCAGAGCATAAATTTTTAGTACTTGCTTGTTAATATTATCTTTTAGCATTTGCTTAAAAACTTCAAAGATTTTTAGCAATATATTTTAAGCTTTGAAATAAAAAAAAAATGGTATTTTGTTTCTAAAATATTTGCTATCTTAATATTAATTTTGTAATAAATTCTGAATGCGATATCCGTAATGTTAATATATATGGTTGATACAATATGCAACGTTTTATTGTTTTTATCTAAGGATTCAAAATAATCTGAAAACATTGATTTAGGCTGTCAAGATTTTTACCTCCCAGCTTATCGAGAAGATATTTTTAAAAATATTTTTTTCAGAAAAATGACGTTAATTCATCACACCACCACAGTCCATACACCGCTTCCAATATAAAGTGAATACGGAGAAAAAATAATGGAATTTCATTTTCTTGTATATGTAGTACAGAAAAAGTATTTTTATCGTCATAAAATTCGAGCTCCAGATTTTGACGAATCTCCACGTTTTAGATCTCCCTGAGTTGTCTATCTGTCTGTCTGTGACAAGGCTAACTGAAACACGCCTCTAATTGACACGCCTAAAGTTCAAACGCCTAACAACACGGTTGAAATCTGGTATACAGTCTTTACACTGAATTTTCAGATTTTCTCAAGTTTTGGGAAGAATGTGTTCAGAAGAAATCTGTCTGTCCGGCTGTTCGAATATCGTAATTTAATACGATAACTACAAAACGAAAAGAGCTAGATAGATAAAATTTGGTAAGATTTTTTCTTAACGTAAACGTGGATTTACCCAAAGAGTGGCATCTTATAAAAAAGAATTTTTAATGCAGCAGATGTGTTTTGGCGATAAGAATTATTCATTAGAGGTATAACGAGGATTCTTTTATTTATAATAAAAATTTAGCAAATTTTACTAGAGACGAGGAATGATGATTTATTTACACTGTCCGAAGATTGTTTATTTACACATTTAGCTAATGGGAAACAACACAATACCACATATAACACATAAAAAAATGTCAGATAATCCTTTTCTGCCCCTCGCGACTCCCTTCTCTTTGCTGAACTGTCCTCACCCCTATCTCATCCTTTTCCTCCCTGCTTGGTGACAGATATTTTTCCCCGCTATACTTTGAGAAGAAGAATCGCCCCAGATCACAGCAATGTCTCCCTCTCTCTCTCTCACACACACACACGCGCGCGCGCAAAAAAAAAAAAAAAAAAAAAAGGTAAATTTTGGATGAAGTAAAAAAAAAAAAAAAAAAATAAATAAATAAAGGATTAGTTTTCCGCTCTTCAAATCGTGTCTGATCGCATTACAGCTCAGATACTACTGAATTTAAAGAGAAAAAGGGTTGCTTTTGATGTTCAAATCAATCAACCAGTCAGTGCGTTGGACAGTTCAAAAGCTACCTGATGACATGCCCCAACCTGCTTATCGTTTGCTTGTTGATTCATTTTCAATTTTCTCTTTAAAATTTAATTGTTTTTTTTGTTTTTAATAGTTTGAAGAAAAGAGATGTCTTTACATTCCGTTAGTCATGCCTTATCATAAGGATACATGATTACTTATTTTTTTTGAATAACTACATGATGCCATGTCTGAGAGAAATTTCTGTTTTGCTATCTTCCTAATTTGTTTTTGAAAAAAAAATATTTATTATCTTTGTGTTTGTGTTTGCTTTAAATTGTATTTACATATCTATGTTATTCTATTACTAATATATATTCTTCACTAATATTAGCAATATATATTGTTATATCTGCGGGATACTGCGTGACTACATTTACAAAAAGCATGTATTAACGGTGTATTAATATATAAATGCATAAAATCTGAGAGTATCGAATTCTGAAAGAAGAAAAAAGTAAATAAATTAGATTAAAAAAAAAATCGAAATTGAGAGTGTAAATAATAATTTCAGAGGTGCTGCAGTTTTTGCAGCTCTAATGGGCAATCTACCACTTCATTTACATTTAGCAATCGTTTCAAAACTTTGTAATTGCAATCCGCATTTATTACAATAGGTTGACTTTTTAAAATTGTCGATTAAAGATCCATCTTTATCTGTTACCATAACTACATGATTTATTGTAAAAGAAGTTGATTCTGTAGCGACGGTTCTTTCTATTTGTGGCTGAAGCTGCTCACAGAAATGTTCTGGAAAAAGGCAAAAGTGTAAAAATTTTGATTTATATGTTTACTTCGGTTCAGAGAAAAATATTCTGGTTTCTTTCATTGCGGTATAGCCACTTTCATAGAAATGACTTTTGGTTTGAAATATGTGAATTGATCATATATCAACCAAAAGAGTGTTTTTAGTTTTCTTTGTTGAAATAAGATGTCAAAAAGGAATAATTTTGAGTTATATTTTCCTGTTTGTGTGCCATGAATGACATATAGCATAATGTTTCGCTATGAATGCGTTATTTATATCTTAGTGCAAATGGTATATTTAAAAATTAATAGCAAAGTACGTTGGGGAAAAGTTTGTGAAGAGTGAACTCTATACCTTGAGGAAAGTTTTCCAGAAAAAGGAAAAGTTTTATCAAAATAAAATTTAAAAAAAAATGAAATCTACGATCGCAAATTTAAAGTTATCATATGAGAACATTATTACTTTTAAGTCATAATTTGCCTTAATTAATTTAAGCCATTAACTAGCTTAAACCGGTTTGAAACAATCGCGAGACTTTTCTATCAGCCTCTCTCTCTCTCTCTCTCTGTATATATATATATATATATATATATATATATATATATATATTGTTACGAATCTGTAATGCTGCTTCCCAGCACAGTGGGTTCCATAGGAGATCCCAGAGCTTGGCGACTTGGCGACGAATTTGGTGGTTTTGGCACCAAAATAGATTAGAACCGAAACATCGATAATTTTTCCGATCCGTCCAGTAGGAACCGAGTTGCGCCTCGAACGTTCCTGATTGGTTGAGAGGCTTCTAGCCCCGCCTCCTGAGACATATGAAAGGAAGCAGCCGCAGCTGCCGGGTCGTCGTGAACCAGATCGGAAAGAGTAGTCGGGATCAACGGTGAAGAGTAATCGGAAGCGACGGTGAAGAACTCGTCTTCCAGGGACTAGCGGAGAAGCGACGGAGTAGAGCTGCTGTGTATACTGTTGTATGCTGCACGTCTCGGCTGAAGATAATCGTCTCCTGTGCTGTATATAGTTGTCGTCTTTGTGCTGTCCTGTGTGTCTTCGTGTAAATAAACGTCGTTGTTTTATTTTCTACTGCAGCCTGGTGATGGAGCGTTCTTCACACCATATAACCCCCAGTATCCAAACGAACCCAGGAAAATTTCGTAACAATATATATATAATGATAATTTTTTTAAAACTTTCTTTTTCAATTTTTCTAGCTGGCTAACAAAGTTTTGGAGTTCGACCGATTTTGAGATGAAATAACAGCTATGATGTTATAGTTCTACGTCAACCTTTAAAAAACGCATTTGCTGTCAAAGAAGCATACGTAATAATAAAGCAATACTGGTAAAAGCAGGTAAAAAAAATGTATGCGATTAAAAGACGATGATGAAAATTGCCATTGATGCTTTATTTATTGCCTACCCGATTTCGAGCATCAATATTCATTGCCTACGCAATTTCGAGTTTAAAAACCCTCTAACCAAAACAACGTCATGTTATCACATGATAAAAACTCCTAAAAACGCTCAAATTTACTGTTTAATTTTCACCTTAGTGGAAAAAAAACAAAAAAAACTATTCTTTCATAATTCTCTTTCTTCGAATTTGAATACTCCAATCACCTTGCTAACAAGGCGGCCATTGACTTGTCAGGAATTTCAAATATTTTTTATTTCGGTTTTCCTCTACATTTACGAATAATTTCTGGTATGCTTGTTTTATGAAGGGGGAAAATATAGTTTCTAATTTTAGTATTTTGAATAAGATTTGTAAAATTTTGGTTGCATCGAGTAATGCTTGTCACTTTAAAAGCTACCGTTTTATTGAATAATTTTTAATAACAACTATTAATCGACATATTTTATAACATTAACAAATAATTTTAAAAATTCTATCTACAAATTACAAATTTGGTATAAACAGCTTATACCAAACTCCATCTGTCTCTATAAAAGTTTTTGTCAGCTATCTTTGTCACATACAGACATACAGACATTTTCCAAAAATGCGTTTTTCAAACTCGAACTCGCTTTTTTCGAATTCGAATTTTTTTTGACGATTATAATACTTTCTTTGTATTACGTATACAAGAAAGTAAAAAAGTCTTTTATTTTTTAAAAAATTATAAAATATGCCTACTTTTATAATAATTATTACTTTAAAGGAACTGAAAATAGTTAACTGAAATTTCAAAGTAGCATAAATATATTTTCCTTTAAAAGACTTAACTAGTAAAGCATTTCATTTTCAAAATTCATCAATCATTTCGTGCACTTTTCTGACACTAATTCCAGCTCTTGAAGATGGCATTTAAAACCCTTTTTACCAAATATCATCATAGATCAGGAATGGAATCTCAGAAAATCATATTCGGAGGTGCTTAAAGACCTGTTAGGGCCTTGTGTTTGCGTTCATTAAAGCACTCCTCTCATTATCAGACCCTAGAATTATTCTTTCATTAACCTAGTTAAAGCTCTTTCCGCCATTCGTGCAGATTTAAAGGCAACCAATCACATTCACGAGTCAGTTCAGGATCTACGTCCTTCCATCTGGGCTGGTTTCAATATGATGACGTTTCAAATTAAGCCGCTGAAAGCCCCATCTTTAACTGTCACCGTGACTGGATGATTTATTGCGAAGTGAGTTTATCTAGTGGCAACGGTTCACTCTGCTAGCTGCTGTTGCTGTTTAAAGCAGTGATTATTTTCTAAAAAGAGGTTGAGCTGTTGATTTATATATTTATTTCTGTTTTTGCGAAAGAATATTCTGGTTTCTTTCATAGTGACGTAAAATCTCCGATAGTTTTTGAAAAAGGGTAGTGATTTATTCTTGTTTCCATACATATGAATTGATCGTAAAGCTATGGCGAATGCATGTTTTTATTTTAGTTTGTTTTTGCAAAATAAAATGTTGTGGATATGGTTGTTTGATTTGTTTTTCCTTATTCTGTTGGTATTAAATGGAATAAATCATGAGACGTATTTCATCAAGAATATATTATTCATATTTTAATAAAGACAGTAGTTTCAAAGATAATAAATGAACTTTTTTCGGGAGGGATGAAATGAAAGGGTCTCTAGAATATTGAGCCATTAATTTTTAATATTTAGCGTCTTTTACTTTCTCGTTTGCGAAGTGCACAAAGAAAAAGTATTTTTTAATCATAAAAAAATTTGACCTTGAGGTTTTGACCAATCTAAATATTTCAGACTTTCCTGAGACCGAAATAAATATATTTTTTGGAATTATGTCTGCCTGTGAACATAATTCAAGACCCTTTGAGCTAGATAGATGAAATTTAGTATTTGTGGATTTTTATTAAATTGTGAACAAATTCTATTAAAGGGAAATCCGATTTTCTAGCTACAAACTATAAATACAAAGATTAAGAATCGGATTAATAATATTTGGTGCACAGTTTTAGCATCTAAAATGTAGATTTTTATCAAGCTTTGAATCAAATCTGTCGAAATGGTGACTGTCTGTCTGTTGATATTTTTCATACATTCAAATATAATAATTCGTAAACGTTATGATTTAAATCAATGACATTCGGTAAGTTGTTTTGTGACTATAATTGCAGTTCTATGTCAAATTTTGGTTTTAATCGTTTGAAAAAAAAAACGTATCCAAAATACAAAAACCAGTTTCGGTAACCGTATGTCAAGAATTAATTGCCAACGATTGCACCACAGATTTTGTTAAATTACTGGGTTAACATTAACGTTTTATAATTTTTCACTTTTTTTTTCAAGTGCCTTGCAGGACTTTCTCAGTGTTATCCAAAGTGTTATCCAAAGTACACAATTTTACTTGAGGAGAAAGGAAAATACTTTTATTAAAAAGTATGCGATAAAGTTTTAGGAAGTCCAGCTCCGTTGGTTCAAGGAACACGATTTCATCGAACAAGCTTTGAAGAGATACCTGGCTGACAGTATTAAATCAGTTTTACCAAAAAAATACTCAATCACAAAGGATAACGGATACACTTTTCAAGTTATTTAAAACCCAACGAAAAGCAGAAAGAAAAAATTCACTCCTTGTCATTCAAAAAAGTTTAATATTGTCAGCAACACTTTCTTATTCTATAATGACTATTAATGCATATTATATACAAAGATGTTTTCGATATTGGCCAGATTATTTTATGATTAAACCTAATATTATTTACCACTTTTTCATTTTCTTAGTAGAATTTATTTGAGTATAATAAAATAATATAAATTGTCTAATGTTTTACAGAGGATTGTATTGCTTAATTACTTAACGCAACAATAAGACAAAAGATATTCCGTATTTCACAAAGATCTAATAAGAAAAATCAGGCCAAAGGTGTAAGAAAAACCAGGCCAAGTGCACTTTCCATACCTTTCTTCCATACTCTTTAATAAACTTGTCTATCAAGAGAGCGTTTTATATAACACTGGGGTACAATAGTTACGAAATATTAACTTCCGGCGTGAATTTTAGTATTTTTATTGAAACTATCTTGCCATCCTTGGCGAGATATTTGGCGATTAATCCCTGGTAAGCAGTTAATAATATCTAGAAATCGAATTTGTGTTTTAGACGCATTTTTCTCAATCGATTGAAACAAAAAATGTGACATAAAACTGAACTTGTAGTCGCAAAATCCCATATTAAATTCGATGCGTTTAAAGCATTACGTTTTTGAATTATCGTGTTTACGTTTCCGAAAGTACGGACTGACAGACAATCAATCCGCATTCGGAATTGGCTCAAAATTTGACAGATGTCTACAATATAAATGTTAAATCTATTTATCAGTTTTAGCTATCCAGCTCTCTTTGTTTTGTAATTATTGTGTTAAATTATAGTCGAACAACCGGACAGACAAACTTCCTCTCAACGGATTTTACAAAATTTGATAGAACATTATGCAAGTTTAGTGCAAAGAAAGTATACCAAATTTCAACCATTTAGCTCAAAGCGCTTTTGAGTTACCTTTGTCATAAACAGACAGGCTGATACTTTCTAAAAATGAGTTTTTCGAAATCAGGGAGATATAGAACGTGGAGATTTGTCAAAATCTCGAGTTCGAATTCTTGGACGGTTGCTAAACATTCTCTACACTGCATGTGCGAGAAAGTAATAATATAAATGAATGAATAGGAAAGAAAAAAGCTGACGCTTAAAAGAATTTAGTCATATAGCTAAAGGATGGATGGAAGTTGTTATCGATAAGCAAAAACATTTAAAAAACAATAAATGAGAAATAAAGCATGTGATGGTGCCGTTTAAATCAAACAAATTAAATCCTCGAGAATTCCAAATAATCGGGAGCGATTATGATTGTTTTGTCTCCGTCTACCAAAAGCAGGGGAAAATAAAAAAATAAAATAAAAACTTTTGTGACGTTAAGTATGTGTATCGAGATTAGCTACTGGTCTGCCATCTAGTGACAAAATTTTGCCATACTTTATAAATAGGCTTGCGTAAAATCCAAATGTGCAAAAAGAATTGAAGAAATAATTTTAAATAATATATTCCTACTGATCTACGACTCTATATTTAAATTGAAATAGAGATCTCATTGAATTCTTATTATAGTAAGAGAAAGTGCAATAATACATTAAATAATTTTATTATTGCCAGCTTCAATCGTTATTGATTGAAGTTGATGAATTTGATAGCGAAATCGATATAAATCGATTTCTCAGTCAATTTTATAGTAAATAGAGCTGTATTCTGAAATTTCTTCATGTTCATGGGGAATTTGATAAAAACTTGTTACTTCTCACGATCAAAACCCTTTATTTTTTACCTTTAGCCAATAAGAAAGAACGAGCAATAAAATATATCTCTAAGAAGAATATAAATGAAAACTATTAAAAATTCCGGATGATCAAAATTACAGATAAAAATCGTTAACATGGCAGACGATTTTTTTTATTACTATATCATGAATAATCATTGTGGCGTATTTTAAAATTTAAAACGATAAGAAATCATTGGACTATTTTTTCTTGCAGTTATTTGTATACGAATAAGAAAAATATTTACTGATGAATTCTTTAACAACTCTGTATTTCCAAAGTAACAAACCAGAGAAGATAGGATTTTATAAGAGCACATCAGGTAATTTATTTCCTGATTTAATGGTAGAAATTTCAATTTGGTTGCATGTTTTTTAAACGTAAGAACTTTTTAATTAAACTATTTATAAAAATAATAAATTGAATAATTTCAATTAATTTTGTAGAAGGAAAATTCTGAAAAGATAAGTTATAATTTCAGTGTGTATTTTTCTTTTTTATTTTATTTACATACGCTTTAAGCTCCAGTTAAATAGTATTGCATGTCAGTATATCTGAAAGATTATGATTCTTATATTATCTTTTAATCTTCAAATACGAACTGTTAAATTTTATTTTCAACATAATAACAGCACAAAATATGTTTTAACTGGTTAAATTATTATTACAAAAGTTGCAATAATAATATTTATAAATCATTCATTGTGCAATACTCGATCAAATATCATATCAAACGCTTTTAAACATAACCGTAGAAGTGAGCTTCTAATCAACAATGATTCTGAGAATGAGCACGTTCAAAAGCATTCGTTCTTAGAGATCAATCCACCTTTCAGACATCTTCCTATTGATCCAACAAACCTCATCAACTGAATAAAGAACCTCTAATTGAATCCTATCACGTCTTTTCACTTGGCCAGTTGATTGTTCGTCCCAATTTGTGAAATAATTTTAATAAGCAATTAACAACCCAGCTGCGTTCTCACAATTGCTGCTGGGCAGGTGGTTCTTTTTCGAAGAAGTGCCACTCCTGAAATGCTTATTGAAACTCATTATCGTCTGCAATCTCAGCAAATCGTTTGCAACACTGTAGTAGACTCCGGAAGCTTAAATAATGGAATTCTGTGAAAAGTAGTTTAAGAATTATTAATTAGTAGATTTATTGGTGTGGTAATTTGTTCTAGACCTCCCCGTGGTTTGTGAATGCATTCCTGCTAACGCATTTGTTTATTAAATGAGTTGAAAGGAAAGTTTGGACATTATTCATTGCTGTTATAGAAAATTAAATGCCGTTAAATGCCTTTAATTAATTTGCTATTAACTGGTAATTAGCAATTTTTAGGTAGTAAATTGGTGAACTTTATGGTTCGGCAGTCATTTATAGTTCATTTAAGGTTAAATCCGGAGTCGAAATACATTTTAGGTTATACCTACAAATTTAGTGAAAAAAATAAAGAAAAAGAAAATGTAGCCCAAAACTTTTTTTAAAAAAAAAAGGCAATAGAAATAAAATGCAATTATGTAAACAACTTTATGCTATCCTATTATTAAAATAATTTTATATTTCTATAGAAAATGTGCATATTTATTACTTTCTCGTAACATAGAGAAAGTATAGCAATCTTTATTAAAATCGAACACTAAATTTTGTCGAATCTCCATGACTTCGAAAAACATCTTTTTAGAAAATATCTGTCCGTCCATCTATCTATCTGTCTGTGATAAAGATAGCTCAAAACTGCTTTGAGCCAGATGCTTGAAATTTTGTTTATGATCTTTGCGCCAAATGTGCAGATTTCTATCAAATATTGAGTAAAATCTGTTCAGAAGAAGTCCGTCTGTCCGTCTGCTCGAATATAAGTTAACACGATAACTACAAAACAAAGAGAGCTAGATGGATAAAATTCGGTGCCCGTATTTAACATCTGTAATGTAGAAACCTATGAAATTTTAACCCAAATCCAATGAGAGATTGACCTTCTGTTGGTTTGTACTTTGAAAAACATGTAAACGCGATAATTCAAAAACACAGGAATTAAAATGCATCAAATTTGGTATAGAACTACAATTGTTGTGACTACAAGAGCAATTTTGTATATAATCTTACTTTAATCGTTTGAAGAACAAGTTCTATTTTCGGATACTATTGACGGAATACCAAGAATTAATCTCCAAAAGAATTTCCCAAGAATAACACAATTAATTCAGCGAAAAAACTAAATTCCCGCCAAACAATATTACGTTTCGTAACTATTGTATGCCAATGCCACTCTGACATGACAATTCTGTTAGAGAGTTTGCAAACAATTTTTTTGGGTGATCATTTCCGCTGGTTTTTAGAAAATTTCAAAAAGAAACTGTTGACAGAAATTTTAACTTAATTCATTTATTCTTAAAGATTTTCGAACCAAACAATTTAACGCCAATAATGCTGAATAGCGCTTAATTTTTAAAAAGTATTGCAAATTAAAAAGACTCCACATACGATACAGATTTCTATTAATGTTTAACAAATATTCATATAATATTAAATTTTTAAAAGTTTTTAATTTAAATGTAATAAATAAAGCCATATTATTAATGTCGTGCATTTTTTATCCTCATTAGAATAATATACAACTGATAAATATTAAAATAATTGATCGAAAGCTCACACCTTAACTTTTTATTTCTTTTTAACTTTGTTTTTCGATCGCAATGGAATAATAAATCAATAATGAAAAAAAATCAAGACATTTGATACGGTTCAAAGAAATGATACGATATGGAAAAATCGAATTTCTCTATACTTGTATTTCAAAACTAAGGATTTATTCAATAAGGTTTAGCATATAGGTTATTTTTATTACTAGGAAAATAACCCTATAGGTTCTTTTTATTATTAGGAAATTCGACGATTAAGTATTAATATAATTTAGCTTAATTTCCCAATTTAATATTGTCTATCGAATTTTAGGATTTGAAGCCTTTTGTTCTCAAATATGGAATTGCAAACAGATCTATTCGCTTCTAAATCCGCCATTACTTTGAGTTAATTATTTCATTTAACATCTAAACATACGACTGTTTAGTTGAAATCGTATTTGACTTTGTCTATACGTTAACTGTAACTGATATGTAAATATACTAGTTGGAAAATGGTATATGCAGGGTAATTAGTAAAATCCTTTTAAGCTCTATGAATTCAAAACGGCGTCTCGTATAGAGGAAAGTAACGTACACCTGTTATAAAATGACTAGGCAGAATTTGTTCAGACATGTTGCAGCGTCCCTAGCGGCGAGATAAAGAGGTTACAAAAGAAGCTTAAACCAGTGGGAGTTGTCTTCTTAAAACTTTCTCGCATATTCTCTAATAAACTTGTCATGCCAGAGATTGATTTACAAGGCAGTGGTGTACAATAATTACGAAATATTAACATTTGGCTTGACTTTAGCATTTTTACTGAATCTAGAGTGTCATCCTTGGCGAGTTATTTGGCGATTAATCTCTGCCATGCGTTAATATTATCGAAATATCGAATTTGTTTTCTAAATACTTTTTTCTAAACTGAATGAAACAAAACATTTGATACAAAAATACACTTGTAGTCACAAAATTCAATACCAAATTTGTTATTTTTAAGTCAATGGATTCTTGAATCATCTTATTTACATGTTTCTGAAAGCACAGACCAACAGACAGTTAACCCGTTATTGGATTTGGCTAAAAATTAGATATATGTCCCTACAATAGTTGTTAAATCTATATGCTGAATTTTATCTATATAGCTCAATTCGTTTTGTAAATATCATGTTAATTTATATTCGAACAGCCGAACAGACGGACTTCTATGAACAGATATTAGCCAAAATTTGATAAAAGTCTGCAAATTTGGTTTAAATATCGTATACCTAATTTCTACTGTCTAACTCAAAGCGTTTTTCAGTTATCCTTGTCACATACAGACAGACGAACGGAAATTTAATAAAAATGTGTTTTTCGAAATGAAGGAGTTCTAAAAAATGGGTTTCGTCAAATGTCGATTCCGAATGTCTTTGACGATTACTATACTTTCTCTATATTATGTATACGTGAAAGTAATTATAAAAAAGATCGATCAAAAAGTCCAATTAGGAAAATGTACTCTATACCGCAATATTTTAATAAAATACCTCTTTATTGTATGCAAATTGTAATAAAAGTAAGTAAAGTAAATTGTGGTTAAAATTATAAACTTTCCTTGCTTTGAAAAAGGGTTCGTCTTAAAATTGAAAAATGTATCCTATGGCCAAATAAACCAGACTGTCAATACAGATATTAAAGATTTAAGTATGAATAAATATCTAGATATCATTATATATATCAAATTGAACTGTTAGCAGTGAACATATCTTTGGCGCATTTGCTTATACTTGTCAGCTGAGAAACTTTAGAACCAATCAAAAATCGGATATTAACGCGATAATCAAATCTATTAACGGTAAACAGAAATATTCCATATTGACTAAAAATACTCCGTATATTGTGTTCTAAAAAACCAAAGCTAGATTTAGAATAAAGTATGGTCCCCACAGTTGAATTTTTTGGCGATTTTTCGGCAAATATAATAATTCTGATTAAATTGTTATTGCAACTTTAAAGGTTGTTATGTTTCTTAAGTCATCTGAAGTGCCATACTTTTGGCTAGATTTTTGGACAGTTGGCTTGATTCCAAATTCTGTTTGTTTTTTAGAATCTGTATCATTTCTTAGCTCTTGCCGGTAATTATTACTTTCATTCTGTTAGAATTTCCTTTAGTTAAATATATTTTGTGATATGATTACATGCAATTTGATAAGCTGTAAAATATGAATAAAATATTGGTATAAAAATATCTCATAATATATTCTGTTTAACACAAATTGGAATATTAATACAAATCGAAATATATTTTCGAGGCCCTTTCCCATCTGTCTACGATTCTATATTCATAATTCATTTGATTGATTCTTGATAATTTATTTGATTGATTCATGATAATTTATTTGATCGATTCATGATAATTTATTTGACTAATTCATGATAATTCACTTGATTGATTCATGATAATTCATTTGATTGTCTAGTGATAATTTATTTGACTGATTCATGATAATTCATTTGATTGATTCATGTTAATTCTCTTGACTGATTCATGATAATTCATTTGATTGTCTCATGATAATTGATTTGACTGACTCATGGTAATTCTCTTGATTGATTCATGATAATTCACTTGATTGATTCGTGATAATTTATTTGATTGATTCATGATCATTCACTTGATTGATTCATGATAATTCATTTGATTGTCTCATGATAATTTATTTGACTGATTCATGAGGATTCACTTGATTGATTCATGATAATTCATTTGATTGATTCATTCATGATAAACTTGCATGTGTATACAGAATTAAAATGAAAAATTTATTTAAATTTATTAGAATTTATTATGAAAGCAGAATATTTTTTAACTACAGAAATAAATAAGTTAATCAAAAGTTCCTCCTTTCTTAGAAAATAATCATAACTATAAATGCCTAAAGTAGTTAGCAGATCGAACTGTTGTCAGTTGTCACTGGATAAACTAGCCTCATAATAAATCATCCAGTCACGATGACAGTTAAAGATGAGATTTTCACTGGCTTAATTTAAAAAGTCCTATTACGAAACTTTCTAGATGGGAACTTCAAAATCTTGAACTGATTCTTAGATCTGATTGGCTGACTGCCTTTCATTCTAAATAAATGTTGACAGCTATTACGGTAGATTAATGAAAGAATAATTCATGGGTTTTGTTAATGATTGCTGTGTTTTAATGGAGGCGTTTCGCTATATCGTCGTTTGCGATTTCATTTCTCGGTTTGAAGTAAAACTTGATTAAAGAAGTTTTTAAAGAGTTCTGTCAAAAAGAGAGATTAGTCTCAAAGCATAAAAATGATGAACGAGTTATTAAACTAAATATAAATATAAATTTTTGATGGTTCTCTGTTTTAGAATTTCAACTACACACTTGAGAACATTGTTTAAGGAAACCGTTGGAAGGATTCTTTCTTTAACTTTTTCGCATGCTGCCCCCGACTCAAATAGTATCCTAGTCTGTACTATAGATGCTAAATCTTTGTACCGAATTTTACACATATAGCTCTCTTCATTTTGTAGTTATCTTGTTAAATTATAATTAAACAGCCGGATAAACAGAGATCCCCAGAACAAATTTTGCTCAACATTTCGCAGAAATGTAAATGTGATATAAAGACCGTATACCAAATTTCATCTTAGTTCAAAATATGTTTTGAGTTATCTTTGTCACAGACAGACAGACGGACATTAAATAAAAATGTGGTTTTCGAATTGAGGGAGCTTTAAAACGTGCACACTTGTCAAAATCTCAAGTTCGAATTTATTCCCGATTGGAATACTTTCTCTATATTTCAGGTAAAAATCAAACAAGTAAAAATGTATTTTTGGGACTGTGAGAGGTATGAAATGTCAAGAATTATCAAAATCTTAATATCAATATTTTTGATGATTATAATACTTTCCCATTGCATACGCCATATAAAAGAAAATATAAAGGATATTTTTTGCTATTTTAGGCTGTTTAATGGATTCTACAATCTTGGCGTAATCCATGAATCGTCAAGTAACCTGGAGAGCCAAAATAAAAAATATCCATTGCAAATAAAATTTGTTCATCAGTTTTTAAAAATCTCTTACTATTGATTTCGTAATAATTTAATGAATTACATAAATAAGAAAATAATGTTGTATTCAGGGCAAAATAAACACCATGAATTATATATCTTTTAATTCTCTACAAGGTACTATTATCCCTCTAAATATAACCACATTTTGAAATGATTTATGATCAATTTAGTTCATTCAAAGCAAGTGTAAAATAATCTATTTCAAAACTGTCAATGAAAGAAATAAGATTTCATAAATATATTTATAAATAAATAGTCTCATTTTTTTTCTTGAAAATAAGCAATGCATAAACAACATCAGCATTTCAATCTTAAGAAAAATTCAGTTAGCAAATCATTCAGTAGTGGTGACAGATTATTAAGCCTTAATTTGAAAATTCCTCAAACAACTCAGACGATAATAATAAAATGCTGCAATGTCCCCTGGATGTGATTGGTTGGATGCTTGCCTTTTAATTGAAGGAAATATTGAAAGAAATGCAAATATGTTAATGAAAGAATAATTCATGGCTTTTGTTAATAAACAGTGTGATTTAATGAATGCAAATCCAATGTCCACATAGGACGTTATTTCCTCAGATATAGTGTTTCATGAGATTTAATAACTTTATCTGGAGTAACATTTGATTTTAAAAGTTTTTAAGGCGCTTTTTAAGATTAGTGTCAAATCATAAAATGATTAATGATACTAGTAAATGAAATGTGATTTCCAAATAAGACAGGTTCAACTGGCAGTAAATCTTTATAAATTTTAAATTTGATTCAGAATATTACTCCATTGGGGAGTTACTCAGCGCCATCTCATCATTTGAAGTAAAACCGTCGGTTAAAATCTGGTTTAGGGTGTCCCTTCACCATAAGAAGGATGCCAACAATGCCAAGTTGCCAATCAAGATGGCTCATCAGATAAACAATAGTGTAAAACAATTTTTGTGTCGTTTTAATTTTTGACTTTGGCGAGTTGGCATTATCGGCATCCCTGGTAAGATGAAGAAGCATCCTAAACTAGATTGCAACCTAATAATCCTTGAACAGATATTTATTAAGAGTTCTGCCTAAAATAATCTCTTTATTAATTATGACATTCTTCATTTTAATGGCATAATTTTCAGCTATATAATATTTATTCCCCAGTTTAATCAATATCTCATAAGCATTCATTCCTTTCTTGTAGGATTTTTTCTTGTAAATTTCATGCAAATAATATTTTACTTTCTCGTATATGTAGTATAGAGAAAGTATAGTAATTGTAAAAAAATTCGAACTCGAGATTTTGAAGAATTTCGACCATTTATACCTCCCTGTTTGTTAAAAAAACATTTTTGGAAAATATCCTGTGGCAAAGATAACTCAAGAGAGTTTTGAGCTGGACGGATGGAATTTCGTATGTGGTCTTTCTGCTAAATTCACGCCAAAAGTTAATATTTCGTATCTGTTGTACGCCAATCTATGCAAGGCTTTCTTCTTTATTATGAAAAGGAGATCACTCCCTCAGGTTCAAATAATTCAGAAGATATTATAGCATAAAATATATGTGTGGTAACTTGTCACTAAGAATACGCCAATGTCACTGTAATACAGAGACTTTACTATGTTACACTCTGCCACAGAGCCGATTGAAAAAAGTTCTGCATTAAAACGACTAGAGAACTAGCTCTATGATGAGCACTCTAAAGAAATTATTTTAACCTAGCTGAATGAAATTTGGTGCATAGACTTTACACCACATTCATAGATTTCCCAAATTATGTACATGATCCATTCTAAGGAAGTCTGTGTGTCTCATTATCTAAGTGCAAGTGAGGACGATGGTTGGAAATGTTAAAAAGTTAGATATGTAATATTTGGTGTACAGTTTTGGAAACACATTCTTCAGGGAGTCAACCATCTAACTCTCCGACCCGCCCTAAGGCACACGGATTTAAACCATAAAACTGAATGACCGGACCGCCGCAACAGCAATTGGCGGGAACTGTGGTTGAGTCCTAAGGGCCGTCACCGGCCACGGTACAACCCTCCCCGAAGGAAGTACGTCCCGTCATCGATGGGGGGAGCCAGATCCCCCACCTATTAGTGTACCCTCCAGGGTGGCGAGATCCAACCACCATGCCGGAAGCATCTCATCCTCATTTCGAGGTGCCCCCCCCCGAGGGTCACATTCTTCAGGGAGGTGATCTTCTGTCTGTCGGTACTTCCTTTGCATTTAAACGTAATAACTAAAAAATGTTTTGACTTAAATAAATGAAATTTGGTATACAATCGTACGACACCAATTGTGGTTCTGTGTCAACTTTTGGTTTCATTTATTTGTAAAATAAACTTCCTAAATATATATTCAATTTTCTGCACTTGTACATTAATTGCATGTCAGGGATAAATTGACAAGAAAAAATTGCCAATTAGTTTAGTTTAGTTTAGTTATATTAACGCCCCGTTTAAAGCAACACTAGGGCTATTTTGGGACGGACCTCGTAATTTTGAACCGCGGTCAGATGATGAGGACGACACCTGAGCTGGCATCCCCTTCTCCACACCACACCAACGGAAGGACAAAGAATTCGCCAATAATCAGTCGATGAATTTAACAAAACGCTGGATTCACACTAAATTGTTCCTGATTTTTGTACGCCAAAGCAAAACATACCCCAAATTCATAGTTTTATGTTGGGAAAAATATTAGAAAGTATGCAATATAGTTTAAGGGTCACCGTTCCCCATTCGTTTAAAATTATAAATATTTCGATCATTTGAAATAATGCTAGGATATTTGCCTCAAAAACCATCTGATAAGATCAGTAACCTTATCAACTCTCCTTAAGATCAGTAACCTTATCAATGTTCAAAAATATGCAAAAGTATTGTCGAGATACTCTGCTGCGTTTTGAATTTGGAACAACAACGTAGAAATATCATAGAATTTCTTGTGCAAATGGGACAAACAAACAAGTTAACCATTCCTAAAATAACTAACTATAATAATAATTAACATTATAGTTAGTTAATTATTATAACATTATAATAATTAACATTAAAATCCTTGATTGGTGTATGCACCATATACATGGTTCATCGATTCATAATAGGCCAAAATATATTAAAACTACGTTTAAGTAAGCAATATTATTGCCTCAAAATTGTATTATGAAGATATTTTCTACATATGAACAAAACCACATAATTACACTTTTAATCAATAGTTATTCTGAAAAAGAACAAATGCATCCATACGCAAAGAGATCAGCCCGCCAAAGGAAGGCTTCCTTCTATTGATTCTGTCAAACCTCATCAGTTAGATAAAGAACTTCTAATTGGATCCTATCTAGTCTTTTCAGCCGCCAGCTGATTGTTCACACGAATTGAGGTGTGTGGTTATTGTGAAATTGTTTTAATAAGCAATTAAAACACTCTCTTGATTGCTCATTGCAGAGCAGGTGGGTTTTTTTAAAGACTGCAAACTGATTTGCTTTTTCGAGTAAGCAATTTTGGTTGTAATCTTGAAAATCGTTTGCATTATAATAGAATATTTTGTAATTTTAAATATGAGTTTTAATTATTAGAAGTTATTTGAGAATTGTTGCTTGGATTTTTGCATAAGTATGTTTAGTTTTCCCGGGATAAATTTTTGTGGTTAAAAGAGAGTTATGAAAGGAAATTGTAAAAATATTTGATTATATTTCGAAAATAAAATACCTGTGGACATATTTCATACGTTTAATATGCAATTTGTGTTCAATGTGTGATTAATAAATTTTAGAGTGGTGGAGCTCTGGCATTATTTATTTGAAATTATAATACAAATTGAAATATAAAGTTATTCATGCGAATCGTAAAACAAATTGCTCAAATATTATGAAAAGAATGTTTAACATAAAGTATAAAATCTGAATTTATATGTTTCTAGTTTATATTTCGTGTACACATTTTTATGAAATGCAATTTTAGAATACGAGATTTTCTTCTGAATACATTTGCTCGAAATTTTAATATTTTCATTCGTAACATTTTAATAAAAAATATACATTATATAAATTATTATAATACACAGATTCCTTTTATCATACCCTATCAAAAATCCTTCAATGATTTAATCAATGATATTTGAACTTCAAAACTATGATTTAATCAATGAAGATTCTGAACTTCAAAACTATGAGAATGGTCTTTATATAGTTTCTAAATGGAACATAAATCTATCTAAAATAGATTGTGTAAATGACATTTTTCTATCTTCAGCTATTGCCGCATTCTTGATTTTTAAAATTACTGTAGGCGTTTTGTATCACCCTGTATTATGACCCTTCCAAAAGTTTGAGTAAAGAGCATCACAACATAAAAGGACATCTTATATCATTTTTAACTACTCAAACACAAACCGGATAAAAAAACCGCATAGACATACATTCCCAGACTTAGATGACTGCCCGAGTACCTCTTAAGCCTTAAGAAATGCCATCCCGACCGAAAGAGTTTCCTGCAAGAAAAAAAAAATAAACAAAAATATCCGGCAGTGGCGAAATATCTCCTCTTGTAAGAAGCTCGACCCTGAGAACCTTCAGATCCGATGACAGGTTGTCAAGCGGAGCAGGAATTTGAAACTTGAGTTTATGTACGTTTTCAAAAGAAGTCACCGGATCTAAGATTTTTGAATTTTTCTCCCCCGCTTCAAAGTTTGTCAGCAGCCATTCCGATTTATGAAAGAGCAGCTTTTCAATGTTTTCCCTTAAAACCCTGAAGATATGTGGTCTGCTCTCGGCTTAGACACAAGACAAAATAATATTGGATCTTAACTATAACTATCATATTATATGTTTTCCTTACTCGAAATAATTTAAATTTTTTTTATAAATATAGTTAAGTCACATGATAAAGTATGTAATTTAGTCTAAGAAATGTTTGAAAGGACAAATTGAAAAAAAATAATATTTTTTCGCATGTTTTTTTTTATTTTATTTATTTTATTAATAAAATAAATAAATTGTCATTTCTTATTTCATGTTTTCTTTACTTGAAGTAATTTTATTTTTTTTCTCAATATTCACAAGATAAAGTCTGTAATTTAAATTAAGAAATTTTTGAAAGGACAAGGTGGAAAAAAAGAATGTATTTTTACATGATGTTTTTTCGTTATTTTATTAATAAAATAAAAAAAAATGTTGTTATCTTATATTATGTTTTCCTTACTTGAAATAATTTTTTTAAAAATATAGTTATGTTACATGATAAAATCTGTAATTCGATCTAAGAAATTTTTGAGATTACAAAATTAAAAAAATATTTTTTTACATGTTTCTTTTTCATTTTATTAATAAAATAAATTGTTGTTTGTCTCATATTATAAGTTTTCCTTACTTGAAATATTTTAACTTTTTTTTCAAATATAGTTATGTCACATGATGAATTCTTTAATTCAATCTAAGAAATGTTTGAAAGGACGAAGTGAAAAAAATGTATTTTCAAATGATGGGGTTTTTTTTCCGTTATTTTATTAATAAAATAAATAAGTTGTTGTTATTTTACATTATGTTTTCCTTACTTGAAATATTTTTTTTCAATCATTTTTTTGTTATGTTACATAATAAAATGTGTAATTCGATCTTAGAACTGTTCGCAATTACAAACTTAAAAATATGTAATTTCATATGTATCTTTTTTTATTTTATTAATAAAATAAATGAATTGGTGTTATTTTTTTTTTTATTACATGTTCTCCTTACTTGAAATTTTTTTTCGTATATTATTATTCACATGATAAAATCTGTAATTCAGTTTAAAAAATGTCTGAAAGGACAAATTGGAAAGAAATGTATTTTCATATGTTTCTTTATTTATTTAATATGTTTATTTATTTATTGATTTCATTAATAAATAAATTATTGTTATCTTTGTAAACAAAAACGCAGGAGAATTAATAAATGTATTTTCACATGTTTATTTATTTATTTAATATGTTTCTTTATTTATTTAATAAATAAATTGTTGTTATCTTTGTAAACAAAAACGCAGGTGAATTATTAAAGATTTTATGATTTCTGTTTAATGAAGTTGGTGGGGATTTTTGCTGTACTAGAATGTTTTACTAGAAATAAATACAACATATAGTACCAGTCGATTGGTCTCCCCCTCTCCAAAGTTTCTCAACTATTCTCTAAAAAAGATATTATCTTCTTTCCTTTGCATGAAATTGCGGACTTTGGGATAAGTCGAGAATACCACGAGAGCTAAGATTTTTATTTTCAAGGTTCAACAGTTGAGAATTGTATGTTAATAAATAGATAATAAAACATAATAATAAAACAGATACTTATGTAATGATTGCATGGTAATTATGAATAGTTACAAAATATATGTATTTAGCTTGAATCTAACTTGCGATCTTTGGCATTTAATTACTGGAATGCATTTAGTAATCAAGTACCAGAAAATCGAAAATATATTTTGGACGCCTTTCATAGAACCGATTGAAATCAAAATTTGACATAGAACTACAACTATAGACAGAAATTCACATAAGAATTTTTATTTATTTATGTTTTCGCATTTTTGAGTATTCATGTTTACGTGCATGGAAAAATAAAGGCAGGAACACGGTTAACTCCTTGACGGATTTTGTTCAAAATTCTATATAAATTTTCTTTATAGATGTTCAAACAGCGTGTAAAATTTTATCTATCTAATTTATTATGTGTTACACTCTGACAGCTGGATGAACCGGACTGGACTTCTGTCTGGGTTTTATTCAAAAATTTATACATATCTAAATGTTTGGTATTGTGGTGAAGAGCTTATAAGCCAGTTAACAGCTACGAAACACAGGCAATGGCTTTTGTATTGCGGTCTTGTTACTCGACTGCGAACTACTCAAGCTACACAAAGCCGTCAGATTCATTTGGTGCAACAGCAACCACTCACTCACACACATTCGCCATAGCGCTTGGGGCTACTTAAATGGGTACAGGCGCATTAGAATCAACAACTAATACATCGCCACTCGACAGCCATATCGTTCGTCTCACCTCCAATTCACTGGAGGGACAGTACTGTGGTGAAGAGCTTATAAGCCAGTTAACAGCTACGAAACACAGGCAATGGCTTTTGTATTGCGGTCTTGTTACTCGACTGCGAACTACTCAAGCTACACAAAGCCGTCAGATTCATTTGGTGCAACAGCAACCACTCACTCACACACATTCGCCATAGCGCTTGGGGCTACTTAAATGGGTACAGGCGCATTAGAATCAACAACTAATACATCACCACTCGACAGCCATATCGTTCGTCTCACCTCCAATTCACTGGAGGGACAGTACTGTGGTGAAGAGCTTATAAGCCAGTTAACAGCTACGAAACACAGGCAATGGCTTTTGTATTGCGGTCTTGTTACTCGACTGCGAACCACTCAAGCTACACAAAGCCGTCAGATTCATTTGGTGCAACAGCAACCACTCACTCACACACATTCGCCATAGCGCTTGGGGCTACTTAAATGGGTACAGGCGCATTAGAATCAACAACTAATACATCACCACTCGACAGCCATATCGTTCGTCTCACCTCCAATTCACTGGAGGGACAGTACTGTGGTGAAGAGCTTATAAGCCAGTTAACAGCTACGAAACAGAGGCAATGGCTTTTGTATTGTGGTATTGTTATTCGGCTGCGAACCACAAGGTCCCAGGCTCTATCCTCGCTCATAACAATCCGCTACAGTATAAAGACTAGATAACAAAATTCATGCATCTATTTCAAAACGGTTTTGATTTACGAGTTCAACGACAGATAGTATATTTCAGAAGTGAGTTGATTAGATTCAAGGAAGTCCGAAACTTGGAGGTTCACCAAGTTCGAACTGTTTGACGGTCAATATTTTTTTTTCTTTGTGTACTTTGTATACGAAAAAATAAAAATGCACAAAACTAAGAATTAATCAATTAATATTTATCAATACTAATGTAGTAAATCTTTATAATGGCGTTATAAAGATTTACTACATTATATTTAATGTGCGGAAAAATAACCAAAACGAAGACTTAATCAATGAATACTTACCGATAATAGTAAATCTTTATAATTATACATAATCAATAGGAAAGATTACACTTAATGTACAGAAAAATGAAGAACTCTTGAAGAACTTACTCAATTAAAACTTATCGATGCTTAAGTAGTGAATTTTATAATGACACATAGACAGTAGTAGAAATTATAATTAATGTGTGGAAAAATGCACAAAAAGACTTAATTAAAACTTATCACTGCTTAAGTAGTGAATTTTATAATGACAGATAGACAGTATTAGAATATAGTTAATGTGCGGAAAAATTAACAAAAAGAAGATTTAATCAAATAAAACTTATCGATGCTTGAGTAGTGAATTTATAATGACACATAGACAGTAGTAGAAATTATAGTTAATATGCGGAAAAATGCACAAAAATAAGATTTAATTAGTTAAAACTTATCGATGCTTAAGTAGTGAATTTTATAATGACACATAGACAGTAGTAGAAATTATAATTAATGTGTGGAAAAATGCACAAAAAGAAGACTTACTCAATTAAAACTTATCGATGCTTAAGTAGTAAATTTTATAATGACACATAGACAGTAGTAGAAATTATAATTATTGTGTGGAAAAATGCACAAAAAGAAGACTTATTCAATTAAAACTTATCGATGCTTAAGTAGTGAATTTTATAACGACACATAGTCAATACAGGAAATTATACCTAATGTAAGGAAAAATGTATAGAACGAAGACTTAATCTTTTAATATTTATCAATTCTTAGGTAGTGAATCTTTATAATGACACATAGTCAGTACTAGAAATTATAATTTATGTGCGCAAAAATGCAAAAAACGAAAACTTTATCAATTAATATCGATACTTAAGAAATGAATCTTTATGATGACACATAGTCAATAGGGGAATTATTCCTAATGTAAGGCAAAATGCACAAAATGAATTCTTTATCAATTAATACTTATCTACACTTAAGTAGTGAATTGGTATAATGACACACAATCAATGGAGGGAATTATATCTAATACACAGAAGAGATTCATTTATTACTTTCCATTTATTAATTTATTCTATTAGATATTGTTCTTCTATTCTAGCTTATTTCTGAGAATTTGAAAATTCGATTGTGATGACATCTTTTCTCCACTTCCGAGAAGAAGTTTTAATTTTCATGTCTGAGTTAGCATTATCCCAAGAAGATTATAATGCTGCACCGTGCAACAATATGCACTGCTCGTCAAAATGTATCTAGGATAAACTGTTGAAAAACAAAACAAATCTAAACAGTTTGGTTTCTAATCAAGCAAAGCGACGCAATCTGTAACAAAAAAATACTTCTTTACCATAGTAAAAGTAAGTTATTTTATTAATATAAAAAACTAAATTTTTAAAGCCAATTCCTACTTAAATCAACAATTTTTTTAAATTTCAGTTACTTTTTATTAAATAATTACAAAATTGGTGACACACTTGGCGACCATTTGGCGACATGGTGACGAATTTAGCGTCTTTGGCGACCAAATAGAAATTACTGTATAAACTTAATTAATTAATTAATATTTAAAAAAACTGTATTAACATCAAATGTCATCCATTACAAGTTTAAAAAAATGTATTTGAACTTGAGTGGATGAATAAAAAGTATTTTATAAACGATTGAAAATTTGAACAAGATTTATATAGAGAGAGCGTTTTCTCTATTATATAAGTTTTATATCTTATAAGAGTTTCTCTCTTATATATATAGAGAGGGAGTGTGTGAGCTAAAAGTAGGAATTGAATAATTAATGTGAATCTAGTATGATTAATTGATTATTTGGATCTGTTAATAAATGTATGATCTACAAATTGTATTTGCTTCACTATATTGCAGCAATTTTAGTTTTCCAAGACGCGATTACATCCTCAAAGAACTCATGAGTTTTCTTATTATATCACTTTCTTTCACATCAATGCTCAGTGACTTTGAAACTATATTTCGCACAAAATAAGAATCCAGTTATCAAAACGCACACGACAATTATATGATTTCAGTTCGAAACACTTTTGGATTGCATCATCAATGATCATTGCAGGCCAATCATTTGAACTGTTATTTACACAGCATATCTTGAATTAATTACTGTTCCTCAAGTGTAAATATTGATTATTTCTTAGTAATTCTACGATTTATTTAAGAACGAACAACACTGATATTTAGTTATAGTCGCTCAATGTCCATGAATGTTTTTTGAAAAAATATTATTCCAAAAGCATAGATATATTTATTTGTTACCTGATCCGGCAAGTCGAAGTTTCTTTTGATAAATATAACCTGAATTTATTTATTTAGGATCTAATTAGAGGAACTCGTTTGTTGCAAGGTTTATGTGATGAATTATCACTTTGAACATTTGTACAACCATTTGGTGTATAACTTAGCGAAACGAAGTTATTTGAATACTTCCATTTACGATCGGCCAGGAGGAATTCGATTGCTGTAGATTGGTGCAATGGAATGATATTTTGCTCATCTATATGGCCATTGATTTATTGCATGATCTGGCAAGCCATAATTGTTTTTGAATGCCTCTACTCACTATCTCAACAGAGGAATTCTATTGCAGGTCATTTGTGTGACAGAATGAAATCTGGATCATCCCTGGTGGATTGTTGGAATTGTTTGATTACTTTCACTTATGATCGGCCAGGAGGAATTCGATTACTGGAGATTGGTGCAATGGAATGACATTTTCTTCATCTATATAGACATTCATTTATTACATGATCTGGCATGTTAAACTTATTTCTGAAACGATTTTTCGAATGCCTCTATTCAGAATTTGTCAAGAGGAATTCGATTGCAAGTCGTCTGCATGACAGAATGTAATCTTGATTATCCATGGTGTCTGGTTTGATTATTTCCACTTACGATAGGCCAAGAGGAATTCAATTGCTGCAGGTTGGTGTAATAGAATGCCATTTTCGTCATCTATATGACCGTTTATTTATTGGATGATCTGGCAATTCAACTCTTGAATGCCTCTATTCAATATTTATCAAGAGGAATTCGATTGCAGGTCGTCTGCGTGACAGAATGTTATCTTGATTATCCATGGTAGCTTGCTTGATTATTACCACTCACGATTGGCCTAGAGCAGCGATTCTCAACCTGTGGGGCGCCCCCCCCCCTAGGGGGCGCGAGCACACTAGAGGAGGGGCGCAAGAATATCCAAGAGAAAATATTATTTAAAAAAATTGATTAACTGATTGAAAGGAAAGCACACATACACACAGAAAACAAAATACATTTTGACATATTTAATAACTTATCAAAGTAAAACAACTTACTAAATCAAAACTTACTTAATTAAAAGATACTAAATTAAAAACAAATTTAATAATTATTAATGACTTCCTTGGGCCTGTCTTGCAGAGCAAAGGTTTTCGAAGGAAGGCTTAATATTAGAAATAGCCACTCTCAATTCTGTTTATATATTTATTTAGCAAAGATCTATATTTTGTCTTCAAAGAAACCACAGCAGAAAATCCAGTTTCACAAAGGTAGGATGTTGAAAATGGTATTAGAATGCGAAATGCCCTTGTGTTTAGTGCAGAAATATCAACCTCTACTCCTGTCCCAAATTCAAATAGCGATTTATTACTAAATTGAATTTTAGTTCCGCCACTTGTCGTGAAGTCTATGAATTTTTCTTCCTCATCAATTGAGAGTCTTTCGGGAGTTTTATGAAATGGATCCCTAACCTACTCGTAGCTTTCTATCAATTTGTCGTCAGCAAGAAAATACTTTTTAAAATTCTTTGTCAGCAAGGCTAAATGATTTTCAATGGTTACAAAAACAACTTTTACATGTTCTTCTTCAGCCTTGTAAGTTTCAGTACAATCATTCACATTTGCAAACATTGTTAAGTTGTTTTTGTTTTTTACTTTAAATTTCTGCTCCACAATTTCAATTTTCTACAAAAAGCATTAACTTTATCACTCGTATCCATCATATATGTATTTGCTCCTTGTAGTTCAAGATTCAAGTTATTTAATTTCTCGAATATGTCGACCAAATAGCTCAATTTCATCACAAATAAACCACCGCGAAAATTCTCGGCCTCCGGTCTGTTTTCTTCTTCTAGGAAAATGCTGATTTCTTCTCTTAATTCATAAACACGTTGTAAAAATTTTCCACATGATAACCATCTTTCCTCGCTATAAAATAATAACGCTGAATGTACTGAACTCATGTCTTTACAAAGTGCAGAAAAGATTCTCGATTTCAGTGGTCTCATTTTTATATAATTTGCTACGGTTACAACCGTAGTTACACACAATATTCAGACCAGGACTCATTTATTTCGAAGCCAAAGCTTCTCCGTGGATCATGCAATTTGTCCAGACGCACAGAGGCGATTTTTGTTTTACAAGTGCTTGTATAGCTTGGAATCTTCCGGACATTGAACGAGCACCATCGGTACATATTCCGAAGCAATTTTTCCATTCTATGTTTGCCTCGTTCATGAAATCATTTAAAATAACAAATAATGCAAGCGCTGTTGTTTTAAGTTGCAGAAATGTAGTTTTGTTTACTATTAGTTTGCAGAAATTATTGATTATCATTATTTAAATCATTATTTAAATAATTATTTAAATCATTATTTTACTATTGGTTTTGCAGAAATGTAGTTCTACTACTGACATATTATCACAAAATTCAACATAGGCAATTAAATGAGCATCTTTATTACTATCTAATGCTTCATAAAGCTGTAATGAAAATAATTTGTCACTCAACTTCGAGAAAAGCTGACACTGTACATCTTCAGCTATATCACCAATTCGACGAGCAACAGTATCATTTGAAAGAGGTATGGACTGCAATTGCTTTGAAAAATGATCTCCAAATATAGTTTCGACAATCTCAATTGCTGCTAGTAAAATAAGCTCTTCACCAATGGTGTGAGGTTTTTTTTACATCTGACTATTTTATATGAAACTTTGTAAGATGCAATTAAAGCTTTTTTTATTCACAAAGTTTCTTTAAAAAATGATTTTTGCTTTTTATATGATTTTAATTTTAATTCGAAGAATTCTCTGGGTTTGTTGACGTACTCACTATGAAGCGTTTCCAAATGTCATTTAAGTTTATTAGGTTTCATGCTGTCTGCGGCCAACATTTTTGAGCAAATGATACACATGGGCCTTTCTTCTTCATTTACTTCAGTACTGGTATATCCAAAATTTAAGTATTAAGTGTACTTGTTGATGCCTGATTGTTGTCTAATGTTCACTTACTTCCGCTTAAAAATTCATCCATGAGTCTGCATAAATCTGCTGCTGTGAATAGTTAATATTGTGAATTGCAATTAACACGAAAACATATACAACATACACATTCACGATAGATTCGATAGCGATAGAAGGATCGACTCGAATGAGACTGGCTGGAATTGAAACTTGCGTTATCGAACATTTTCTTTATTCATATGAGAAAATATTTGCACTGCGCATGCTCGAGGCGGCGTCGGTCCTGTGGATTCCCTTACACAAACATTACTTATTTTTTTAACTCTTTTGTTTAGTTATGTTTCTGATTTATTTCTTTTATTATTTATTATTCGAAAAAAATGTATTCCCAGTTTCTAAATTTAGGTCACCCCGTCTAAGTTAACTTTCATTAACGAATTTTTCTACTTTCATATTCTTTTAACGTTATCTCCCTGTTTGGCTTTCATTTCAAATATAATATTTAAATTTTCCCCGCTTTCATTCGTTTCATCTGTTCACCGCCCCCATGGCAAAATGCAAATGTGGTTTCTCACCAACGTTGGCTCACATTTATTCTTCTTTTGGCAGTTAGTTAAAAATAATTTAAAAACAGAATCCAAAATACTCAATATACTTTATTGTTGTATACATTTTATTGTAAGTGAGTGGGTAGGGGGGGGCGATGAAAACTATGATTGAAAACTGGGCCGCGAATACTGAAAGGTTGAGAAACGCTGGCCTAGAGGAATTCGATTGCTGCAGGTTGGTGTAATAGAATGGGCTTTTCTTTTTCTGTATGACCATTTATTTATTGCCTGATTTGGCAAATCAAAGTTGTTTTAGAAGAGACCTCTTGAATGCCTCTACACAGTATCTGTCTAGGGGAATTCAATTGCAGGTCGTTTGTTTTATAGAATTTTTTCTTGATTATCCATAGTGACTTCCCGGGAACAACAGGTAAATTTTATAAGACAATCCTTCTACTAACAAAATTAAATTTATCATTACCGAGCTGAGATCAATTTTGCAATATTTTGTATTTGATGCAATAGTTAGTTATCTGAAATATTTTAAAAACAACACAATTTTAAATATTTTGCTTCAACAATGTTTAACTTTAACGTCTGATCGCTTACGAATAGAAAATCATACTTCTGAGTTTATGAGTCAGCAATACGATCGAAGAACAACTGATGTTAATCGTTAAAACAGAAGCTGATCTTAACATGCCTCCGCATTAATTCATAATAAAACGCATAAAATTCAGAGCAACAAAGTGTAATTTTCTAGCGGGGGAGGGGGAAATACATTTTAGTGAAGCTGCAATTCCCTGTACCCTCTTGACAGCTGCCATTACGACTTTATTTCCTTTCCATTTCTTAAGCTACATCTTATCCTATTAGGCATCACGTGCACGCGTTGCCAAAGCAAGAAAGGTAAAAAAAAATAATAATATGGCGACAGAAAAACAAGAAAGCCGAACCCTTTTTTACGACAGCCATAAAAAGCGAACGCCAACTGGAATTCAAACCGGAATAATACTGAAGAATAATTTTTATTGAACGCCAAGATACGCCATGCGAACTTTACTCTAAAAGCATCAACTTAGACTATAACCCGGTGGAATGCCCTTATAAGAAAGATCATAAAAAAAAGTTAAGTTTTCGAAAAGCGGCCGTAAAGTTCAATCGGTAGCAGTTTCTCTCCTGTTAAAGAAGATCATATTTACTAGCTGATTTGCATGGCAGAGTGAACTGCTTAGTTTCAATTTTCCTCCTCTGTTTTTCTTTTTTTCTTTCTCATACACCTTTAGACGGCGGAAATCTTTGATTCGAAGATTTCTCTCTGGCGTAAACACGCCACGTGTGTTGATATTTAAGACGCTGAGGCACTGGAACTTCTTGAAGAAAATCTTCGGTTCATAGATTCGGTAGCGAGTTTTGACAGTTAGCAGACACAGACGAACGTAAATGAAGATTAGGTTACAGGGTATATAAAAATGATTAAGTTTTCAGTTTCCTTGGGTATGGAAGGTGGAATTGTATGGTAAATGGTATGGAAGTATGGTATGGCAAATGGTATCATTGGATATGGAAGATGGAATGGTATGGAAGTATGGTATGGTAAATGGTATCATTGGGTATGGAAGGCGGAATGGTATGGAAGTATGGTATGGTATGGTAAATGGTATCATTGGGTATAGAAGGTGGAATGGTATGGAAGTATGGTATGGTATGGTAAATGGTATCATTGGGTATGGAAGGTGGTATGGTATGGTATGGTAAATGGTATCATTGGGTATGGAAGGTGGAATGGTATGGTATGGTAAATGGTATCATTGGGTATGGAAGGTGGAATGGTATGGTATGGTAAATGGTATCATTGGGTATGGAAGGTGGAATGGTATGGAAGTATGGTATGGTATGGTAAATGGTATCATTGGGTATGGAAGGTGGAATGGTATGGTATGGTAAATGGTATCATTGGGTATGGAAGGTGGAATGGTATGGTATGGTAAATGGTATCATTGGGTATGGAATGCGGAATGGTATGGTATGGTATGGTAAATGGTATCATTGGGCATGGAAGGTGGAATGGTATGGTATGGTATGGTAAATGGTATCATTGGGCATGGAAGGTGGAATGGTATGGTATGGTATGGTAAATGGTATCATTGGGTATGGAAGGTGGAATGGTATGGTATGGTATGGTAAATGGTATCATTGGGTATGGAAGGTGGAATGGTATGGTATGGTATGGTAAATGGTATCATTGGGTATGGAAGGTGGAATGGTATGGTATGGTAAATGGTATCATTGGGTATGGAAGGTGGAATGGTATGGTATGGTAAATAGTATCATTGGGTATGGAAGGTGGAATGGTATGGTATGGTATGGTAAATAGTATCATTGGGTATGGAAGGTGGAATGTTATGGTATGGTAAATGGTATCATTGGGTATGGAATGCGGAATGGTATGGAAGTATGGTATGGTATGGTAAATGGTATCATTGGGTATGGAAGGTGGAATGGTATGGTATGGTAAATGGTATCATTGGGTATGGAAGGCGGAATGGTATGGAAGTATGGTATGGTATGGTAAATGGTATCATTGGGTATAGAAGGTGGAATGGTATGGAAGTATGGTATGGTATGGTAAATGGTATCATTGGGTATGGAAGGTGGAATGGTATGGTATGGTAAATGGTATCATTGGGTATGGAAGGTGGAATGGTATGGTATGGTAAATGGTATCATTGAGTATAGAAGGCGGAATGGTATGGAAGTATGGTATGGTATGGTAAATGGTATCATTGGGTATGGGAGGTATTGTAAATAGTCATAAAATGAGCATAGAAAAGGAGGCTGTGTGATGTGATAACGTATCATCTAAAAGCACCATGCAATTCGCAAAATTTTGTATTCCTTAAACTTTTCATAATTTAAAGTTATGTTGTGGGATAAGCTAACTGTTTTGCACAAAATTCATATTACCAGGGCGGATCAGAAGTCAAAGAAATTATAACATTATTACGTATTTAAATGGAAACAACAACCCTTTTGCATCGGAGTTGTATTTATTCTGGAATCTACTTTGTCCTGTCATAGAAACTATCGAGAACTTAGAAATAGAGTTGAAGGGAGTTTGTTATTGGTGGGCAAATTAACTGAGCTGAGCCGAGAAGTACAGAGAAATCTTTCATTGGTGTGCTGATTTCCAGCGAGTTCTCTATGAGTATTTTGCGTCTTTGAGCTTATTTGCTAATTATTTTCCGCTTGTTGTCTACTGGAAGTGCTGCTTTTGTGTACCTTCTGCTGTGTGGTTACTGTGTATTCAAATGTTCGAGTAAATTAAAGTGTCTTTATCATTTTCTATGCCTATTGAACTTTTCACCGTATATTCAACGGATTTTATTGTTCTTTAATTGTATAAATGACCGAAAGAAATTTGTTAGCAATTATAAGAATTTAACATTTGTGATAGAAATGAGATTTCAGCCATTTTCGAAACAACATGTAGAAAGAACTTTTTAACAAAGAAATCTTTAGTTAAAAAATAGCAGTTGTAGAAACACTTATAAAAAAAGGCAAATTCGTTGCTTTTTATGTCATTTTATTCGTATGGACACGGGCAGTGAACACATAGATTTCCTTTCTAGAGATTTCTCCAAAAAAGTCATAGAAATCTGCAAATTTGATGTAAAAACTGTATGCTAAATTTCTTGCCTTTTACATTTTTAATGATTCAGGTCACAGAAAGACATTTTTCTGGAAATGACCTTTCAAATTCATGGAGTTTTCAAATGTGAAATGAGATTCAAAACACGAATTTTTGTTTATTGTAATATTTTATCTTTTCATAAGAGAAAATAAAATCATAAACATCATTATTTTTTTTAGTTTCTCATATAAGAAGTATAGAAAAAGTATTGTAATCAGCAGAAAATTCGAATCCGAGATTTTGTCGAATCACCATTTTTTTTAGATCTGTATCGCAATTTAGAATTCGAAAAATACGTTCTTGAAAAATATATCTGTTCATCTGTCTGCGATAAGACAAATTAAAAACGCTTTGAGCCAGATGGTACGTTTTTTACACGATTTTTACACCAAATTTGCAGATTTCTACCACATTTTGAGCAAATGTCATTCAGAAAAAGTTTGTATGTCCGGCAGTTCAAATAGAATCCCATAACTACAAAACGAAGAAACCTAAATGGATAAAATTCGGCACACGGATTAAACATCTACATTTATAGACACCTACAAAATTTTGAGTCAAATCCAACAATAGGTTGACTTCTATCTGTGTGTACTTTCAGAAGCATGTATACATAGTAGTCAGAAATGCAATGACTTAAATATATGGTAATGATTCAGCTTCTTCCCTGCTTGACCATGGTGACGTTTCTTTTCCCACGCTCCATAATTAGCATCCAGGCAGCAGTATCAGCAATGGCGACGCCCTACCGCCGTGTAAGTGCTTCCAGAAGTGCCAGGTGGTCAACTCCTTTAAAGTAAGGACATCTGGGCAATTAGTGCGAGTCCAGATAAAGGACCCCACCTGCATTGTATTTGAAACAGATGTAAACCTGCATTCTTTACATTGTGGAGGGGGCTCCCCAACGCATTCCCACGGTCGACGGTAGACCGGTGAAGTTGTTGCTGAACGATTATTGGATAACCGGGAAAATGGTCCAATGTGAATGAGGGTGGGAACAGGATAAAAGTGCGAGGAGATTGGAAGAGAAGATGGTGGACACTGAGGCAGAAAGCGGAGTGTCCGACTAGAATTCCACCCGAAAAGATTCGGTGGATCCCTGGAGCTACGCCTGTTTGCGAGAACGCTACGAGTCGGCTAACTGTTTCCTTAAGAAGTTTCTCCGAAGTATTCGAGGAACTATCCTTGTTGTGTCGAATAAAAATAATTTAACCTAGATGATGAACTGTAAATTTATGTAAATAAAGCTGTAAATAAAGAATTTGATCATAACGCTACCTTTTATTGGATCGAGACTTTACAATATGTAGTATGAGCCGCTATGCTACTGTCACTTCCTCCCTTGCAGTAGTGTTCCGACTAGACGGTGAAGCGATGCAAAAGGCAAAAAGGCGACGCTTGGAGCGGGAGAGTGTGAGCGTCGAAGTTGAAGGATAACAGCCATTCTAGGTCAGCCTAAACTGCAACCAACTCTATAATTTTGTTCTTTTGCTTAATGTTCGTGTAGTCTTGTTTTCGCCTATTAAAATATGGAAAAGGCAAATGTGTAGTCTTCTTTCAATTGGAAACACGACCCTACATATATCAAATTTGGTATTCGTTATTTTAAATAAAATTATAATTCTGTACCAAATTTTGGGTTAAAATCAGATGGGGAAAACGCATCTAAAACTCATATTTGATTTTCGGATACATAAATCGTATGCCAAGAATTAATCGCCAAAAAAGACTCCAAGGTTCAAATTATAGATTCAGTAAAAATGCTAAATTCACGCCAAAGGCTAATATTTCGTAACTTTATAGTACTTACCTTTCGTGCTGTTCGCCAATGCCATTCAAAGTTTTCACTGTGTTAGCCAAGACCCATAATCCAATATTCATATATGAGGGATGGGGGATAGCACGTTTATTATAGAGTATGCGAGAAAGTTTAGGGAAGACCACTTCAACTGATTTTCTCTTAAACTACTAGTTGCTTTTCCACAATTATCTCGAGCATAAATGAGCAAATATATGGATTATTTTACAATACAATCTTATTATTTCCGATACTTGACCCAATCTCTGAATAGTGGGAAATGCATGCGATGGCATCATTTTAATTTCGTCAAAGGCAATCTAATTGAACCGAAATACTAAATGCAAAATATGCACGAACTAATGAAACATCCCTGAGGATGAAGAATTATTTCTAATTTCTTGTGCCATCTTCTCGGATGTACCACCACATCTGAATCATTTAATTTTCGCTCATTTCATTTCATTTCGCAGCTTCGCCTCTCAAAAACTCTCGCAAGAGGTTTGAGGAGACAGCTCGAGCTGCATCAAGGGCTGTTACTCGCATAATTACCCCCAGAGATAAATGCCGTTAATTAAGCACGAATGCTGCAAGAACTGATAAGACGTTCTCCTTTTAATAATTGAAGAACGGAAAATTATCGCAATGCAAGACAACCAACTGAAACAGCAAAGTTGGTAATTGCAAAACGGGATGTCAAGTTATATTTTCTTCCTTGCTTGCCATAAATATTCATCTTTTTATTTGAATATTAATGACAAAAATAATTGAGAGAATTTACAGATTTATCAATTGCAACAATAAGAATTTTTGTAGGAGTTTTGTATGAAATTAATACGATGTCCCCACCTTTTCTTTCGAAAAGGAAAACTTATTTCAATCAAAATTTAACGGTGGAAATATTTTAAGTCCAATTCGACAAACTGTTGTCCTTCGATATGCTTTCAGAAACATGTTAACGCTATAACTCAAAAGTATAAAAATATCAATATAAAATGGCTTAACTATATCATATTTGGTATGGAATTTTATAACTACAAGTGCAGTTTTGTGTCAAATTTTTGTTTTAATCGGTTGAGAAAAACGTATCTAAAACACAAATTCCATTTTCGGATACTTTTAACTGCACGCCAGGGATTAATCTTCAAATAATTTGCCTAGGATGATACGGTAGATTAAGCAAAAATGAGAGTTTCACGCCAAAGGTTAAAATATCATAATTACTACATCCTAATGCCATGCAATATATTCTTTGGATTAAAGCCTTTATTGAAGAGTATGCGAGAAAGTTTTAGGGAGACTACTTTTTCTGGATATATGTAATAATATATTAACTCTAATTTCAATTTAATTAAATTTCAAGATTTTATCTTAATTTAGCTCATAGTAACTTCATTCTAAAAATATTATCTTATTTCGTGATCTAATTCCACTTTCGGTTTAATTAATTCCCTTGTAAAAATAATACGCCATCAGTACTAGGTATCAAATGAGATACTTTCGTTGTCCTTGTCAGGGGTCAAAACGTGTAATGAATTGGCGCGTGGCCAGAAATACCATGTTATATAAGGCTAGTGATCATTTGTTTCATCCCTTCTTCCCTTCTTTCTTACTTTTGCTTTTGTGCGGCACTGCGCCTTCCTGTAAATAATCATGCTGCCGAAAGAGAATAAAACGAAATTAAAGATACAAAGTATCTTCACCGCTTGTCAAACCTGCATTCTGCGTTAACCAAAATAACGTTACACACACACACACACACACACACACACACACACACACACACACACACACACACACACACACACACACTTGATTCTAACTATAACCGTTTCTTATCTTTCTCTTATCCCTGGCAATAATGTACATGCAATTGTACATCTCTGTCCTTTCATATACTAATATATCAGCAATGCCTTTCCTTTCCTCATTTCACTCGTTCATCAATCATACCCAAGAAAAATATCTCTTAAGGAGAAGCAAAATACCAATTTAGAATCAGATTTATATCAGTATTTTGCTACCAGTCTCGACTAAGATTATCTGATTGTATATCATTCTGATGAAAAGTATCATTGTGGCAATTGTATCAATACAATATATAGTATCTAGGTTGTACTAGCGTCACCGTGATAGAAAATGTCAAGATGATCAATGTATTGACTCGATATAAAGTACAAAGATGATATTTGTACAAAAATGATACGAAATATCAGAATGATATATGTATTAGTATGAAACTAAATATCGGATTGTTATAATATCATCTTATAATAGACCACCGTTGTGTCTAGGCGACATTTTATGCATGTATAATGTTTCCTAATCACCTATATGTAATATTTTTTTAGCATTATCTACAATAAAAGTGTTTCTTGCAATGTTATTTATTGCACGAGATTATTGAGATTTTCGATGGATAAAGAAATAGATTTTGCTTTTAACATTTTTATTTAATTTTAACAATTAGTGGAATCGAACAATACAGTTATTTTTGAAAAAATAATTAGACGCTTGGATAATTTGAAGAATTTACAGAATATAACAGCTTAAAAAATGCACTTAAAAAGAAACAAAATATATTTATAAAATTAAAAATATAAATATTTATAAATGAATGACAGAATACTTAACAGTAAAAAAAAATTAAACAACTCTTGCTATCATTATTTTCAGCTTCATATTTTTATTTTTACTTTCTCATGTACGTAATATATTTAAAATATTGCAATCGTCTAAAAATTCGAACTCTAGATTTTGATGCATCTCCACATTTTAAGAGTTCCCAGAGTTCAAAAAACACATTTTTGAAAAATTTTCCGTCCGTCTGAAAGAAAGATTACTCAAAAACGTAAGAGTAAAAAAATTAAACAACTCTTGCTATCATTATTTTCAGCTTCATATTTTTATTTTTACTTTCTCATGTACATAATATATTTAAAATATTGCAATCGTCTAAAAATTCGAACTCTAGATTTTGATACATCTCCACATTTTAGAGTTCCCAGAGTTCAAAAAACACATTTTTGAAAAAATTTCCGTCCGTCTGAAAGAAAGATTACTCAAAAACGTAAGAGTAAAAAAATTAAACAACTCTTGCTATCATTATTTTCAGCTTCATATTTTTATTTTTACTTTCTCATGTACATAATATATTTAAAATATTGCAATCGTCTAAAAATTCGAACTCTAGATTTTGATGCATCTCCACGTTTTAGAGTTCCCAGAGTTCAAAAAACACATTTTTGAAAAATTTTCCGTCCGTCTGTAAGAAAGATTACTCAAAAACTTAAGAGTAAAAAAATTAAACAACTCTTGCTATCATTATTTTCAGCTTCATATTTTTATTTTTACTTTCTCATGTACATAATATATTTAAAATATTGCAATCGTCTAAAAATTCGAACTCTAGATTTTGATGCATCTCCACGTTTTAGAGTTCCCAGAGTTCAAAAAACACATTTTTGAAAAATTTTCCGTCCGTCTGTAAGAAAGATTACTCAAAAACTTAAGAGTAAAAAAATTAAACAACTCTTGCTATCATTATTTTCAGCTTCATATTTTTATTTTTACTTTCTCATGTACATAATACATTTAAAGTATTGCAATCTTAAAAAAATTCGAACTCGAGATTTTGACGAATCTCCATGTTTCGGAGTTCCCAGTGTTCGAAATTAGTTATTTCAATCGATTGCGATAAACGTGTCTAAATCACAAATTTGATTTTTGGATACTACTAGCCAGGAATAATTCGGATAAAAAACAAAACAAACCTCGCTAAAGATGACACGATAGATTAAATAAAAATGCTAAATTCGTATTAGAGGTTAATGTTCCGTAACTTTTGCACGCCAATTCGAGGCTATTGTGCTTCGTTTTGTGAGATAAATTCTTTAGTAGAGAGTATGCGAGAAAGATTTAGGGAAACCACACCCGATGGTTCTTTTACACAATCTAATAATATTTTCTACTTTGTGCTTATATGCTGTGAGAATATATATGAAATAACACAAAATTAAAAATGCCATAAAACTGCAAGTACAGGGTGGTAAAAAAAAAAACTTCCCCTAATTATGAAACCCTAGCGGCCTATCCACTCAACCAATCGAACCAAAATTTCAGACATGGTTGTTTGAAGGTATGCGCTGGAGATTGTGAGGATTCTAAACAACACAGAGCTCACGGTTACGGTTACAGTGAGAGAATTTCGAAATTTGCGAATGGCAACACCCACTTTTTCCTTGCGCAAATTGATCAGCGTATTGAAAAACCACAAATGACGTTGGAAGGATTAACGTGTGACGAAAACTGCCGGCGTAAAGCATTTGCAAAGATCATTATAAAGGACTAATGACAATACAGAGAGGAAAGAAAAAAAAGTTTTTATTGGAATGGAAAGTTATAATTACAGGTTTTCAACGTGTTCGCCTTCTCAGGCGACAACGCATTGCATTCGGAAGATTGTGGACAACAATGTCGAACGTAATATGAAAGAAGCAATCTGCTTAACTTCACACGTGTTATGACATCTTGCAATTCTGAAACATCTCGTGGACCAGGTGTGTACACCTTAGATTTCAGATAACCCCAGAAGCAGAAATCCATAGAAGTGTGGTCGGGGTATCGCGGTGGCCACAAACCGCAAAGTTATGAGAGATGACTCTATCACCAAAGTGTTGTTGCAGCACTGATCGAACACACTGGGTGACGTGTGGAGGAGCTCCATCTTGCATCCATACAGTGTCACTAATGACATTTCGTTGCTATTGTTTAACCCTGTGAATTATGCAAAGTGCGTCAAAGCTCCTCCTCTCTATGTTGTCATTAGTCCTTTATAATGCTCTTTGTAAATGATTTACACCGCTAATTTTCGCCACACGCTAATCGTTCCAATGCCATTTGTGGTTTTTCAATACGCTGATCAATTTGCGCAAGGAAAAAGTGGGTGTTGCCATTCGAAAATTTCGAAATTCTCTCACTGTAACCGTAACCGTGAGCTCTGTGTTGTTTAGAATCATTACAATCTCCAGCGCATACCTTCAAACAACCATGACTGAAATTTTGGTTCGATTGGTTGAGCGGATAGGCCACTAGGGTTTCATATATAGGGGAAGTTTTTTTTGACCACCCTGTATATTTCTTCTTTATATAACATAAAATCGCCGCAAATCTTTTAACACAGAATTATATTGAAGAATGCAAACTAAGTAGAGAACTCCATTTCACTTATTTATACAAGTACTACGATTACACTCTCGCCAAGCATCGATTTAACACTCTCATCTTTGAATTTAATTTTTTTCTGACACTCCCTTTCTGCAAAATCCATTTCTTCGGTACTTTGAAAGACCAACCACAATGTTTCCTCCGATGCTGCTTTGTTTCCATTATTATGTAAAACGTTACCCTTTGTAAGTCTTGGAAATAACACGCATGCGCACATTTCTTCCTTCCTGGTTGCTTAATAGGTTTTTTGGCAATAAGTCTTTTTCTTTTCTTTTCTTTTTTTTTGTACCCCAAAGTTATTCCAAGCATTTAATTAGCTGCATGCATCATAGGCAATAATTATTGGGGGGGGGAGTATGTTTTGCTCTCTCTATATGAAAGCGAGTGTTTTAATTAATAGGAACCTGTGCGAAAAGGGCTGTTTAGCTTTTAAAAAGGAAATTTCAGTTTTTATGTGTATGGGTAAAAAGAAGCGGAAAACGGATGATGTTTTCTTGGATGGGTTGCCATTTTACGATACAGGTTTCAATTATATTGGTGCATTTGAAGGTAAAATTAATTGTTCATTCAGAGCATATTCAATTCCTCATTGGATTATATTACTTAGTAAAAGAAATAAAATGTGAGAGTTTTCGTCGACTCCTCTTAGATAATCAGCGGGATTAGTCACCCAAAACTTTCTCGTATTCTCTATAAGAAGCTTGTCATCTCAGAGAATGCCAAACGTTGCACTGGTATACGAAATTTTAACCTTTGGCGTGAATTTGGCATTTTTACTGAATCTATCGTGTATTCCTTGGCGAGTTATTTGACGAATATTCCATTTCATGCCATTAATAGTACACAAAAACCGAATTTCTGTTTTAGACAAGTTTTTCCCAACCGATTGAAACAAAAATATGACACAGAATTTCAATAGTAGTTACAAAATCTCATACCAAATTTTACAGTTAAATCATTGCGTTTCCGATTACATGTTTCTGGAAGAACAGACAGACTGACGGTCAATCCATTGTTGGGTTTGGTTCAAAATTTGAAAGGTGTCTAGATTATAAATGTTAATTCTGTGCATCGAATTTTATCAATCTCATTCACTTCCTTAATGCTGTAGTTATCGTATTAAATTCTATTTGAACGACCAGAAAGGCAGACTTCATCCGAGTAGATTTCGCTTAAAAATTTGATAGAAATATAGAATTTTTATATAAAGATCCAATGCAAAATTTCATGCATCTAGACAAAAGCATTTTTGAGCGAATGGGGAATAATTTGAACTTCTTTTTGATTCATAAAGCACCAAAATTTGACATTGAACTACAAATTCAGTCACTAGATGATATTCCAAGTTTCATTACTTTAAGTCATTCTATTTATGACGTATTGTGTTTACAGGCAGGTGAAAGTTCAGACCAAAAGACGGTCAACTATTTCACGGATTTACTTCAAACTCTAACAAGCATCTAAATGGTATATGTTTAATCTGTGTACCAAATTTTATTTATCTCACTCTTTGCGTTTTGGAGTTGCCAAGTTCACTTGTACTCTAAAAGCTAGAACAAACAAACTTCCTGCGAATGAATTTCGTTTAAAATGAATAGAAATCTTTAAATTTGCTCGTGGGTCCATATACCAAATTTCATCCGTCTAGCTCAAATCGTATTTGAGTTATCGTGTTTATAGACAGACTGACAAAAAGGGGGAAATGTGTTTTTCGAACTCAGAAAAATAAGAAACTTTCATATTCATGAAAATCTTCAATCCCAGCTAGCATATCCTGTTGAATAATATTATACAATATTGTGCAATATTATATTATATTGCTACGAACCTGTGATGCGGCTTCCCAGCATAGCTGGTTCCATAGGAGGACCTAGAGCCTGGCGACTTGGTGATGAATTTTGCGACTTTGGCGCCAAAATAGATTATACCCGCAACATTGAGAATTTTCCCGTTCCGTCCAGTAGGAACGGAGATACGCCTCGAATGTTCCTGATTGGTTGAGAGGCGTCTAGCCCCGCCTCCTGAGACCTATAAAAGGAAGCAGCCGCAGCTGCCGGGTAGTCGTGACCCAGCAGTGGCGAGTCGAGTGATGCACCAGCGGTGAATTGAGAAGAAGTCGAAAGTGGCAGAGCAGAGCAGAGTAGGGTGAACCAGTGGTGAATTGGGTTGGAAACCAGTGGAGTCGAAGAGTAGTCGGAAGCGACGGTGAAGAATTCGTCTTCCAGGGACTATCGGAGCAGCGACGGAGTAGAGCTGCTGTGTATACTGTTGTATGCTGCACGTCTGGGCTGAAGAAAATCGTCTTCTGTGCTGTATATAGTGTCGTCTTTGTGCTGTCCTGTGTGTCTTCGTGTAAATAAACGTCATTATTTATTTTCAACTGCCGCCTGGTGACTGAGCGTTCTTCACACCATATAACTCCCACTATCCAAACGAACCCCGGACAATTTTCGCAACAATATAATTTAATATTTAATAATATTGCTTAATATCGTACAAAATTTTGCAATATATATATATGTGCTAGACGAATGAAACGAACATAACATATGAGAAAGTCAAAATGGTGAGAGGATAAAGCTTCTCCTTTATTTTATTCCATTTGTGTGATTTTATCTCTTTATCTTTCGTTTATCCCGATTTTGTTTCCTTCCTGTGTCCTGTTTGATTGGTTTGTAGATATTTACTTTAAATAATCTAACTTATAAAACTACTTAACAGAAGTAGTTTCAATATTTCCAATAATAGGATTAGCTCATATTTAAAATATTTTATAAGCAGCATCATAAATATATACACGAGAAAGTAAGAATGTTGGGAGGGTAAGGCTTCTTCTTATTGTCACGTCGAAACTTTAGTGTGGAACGCAATGACACACACAAGAAGTAGAGCTAAGCCAATTTATTAACTCAACTCTGAACTGAGAACCCAGTGACTGACAAATCTTCTGCTTTTATACTATCAGGGAAAGTTCCAGAATACTTTTCTGGAGACAGTAAGAAAAGTCCAGCACACTTGTCTGGTAAACAAAAGAAATGTCCAGAATCTTCTGGAACATGTAATAAATGAAAACATAAAATCAAGGAATTAAATATTTACACAAACGGTGAATCGTATTGTCTCTAGCGGGTTTCGAACTCACAATCTCTTGATTATGAGAGCAATGCTATGACCATTCGGCCATGGAGATACGAGTGCTCCGTTTCAATGCGGCATTATTTTTCTGTCATTTTTATGATTTTATCCATTTAACTTCTGTTGATAGTGTTTTGTATCTTCGTGAGTTCTCTTGGATTCATTTGTAGATTTTTAGTTTAAACAACCTGACTCAAAAACTACTTAAAAGACGTAATTTAATATTTCCATCAATAAGATTAGTTCATATTTAAAATATTTTAAGTAACATTATAAAAAATATATTCGAGAAAGTAAAAATGTTGAAAAGATAAGGCTTCTTATTTTTCTTCCATTTGTATGATTTTATCTGTTTATCTCCTGTTAATTAAATGTTTTGTATCTTCGTGAGTTCTCTTGGATTCATTTGTAGATTATTAGTTTAAACAACCTGACTCAAAAACTACTTAAAAAACATAGTTTTAGTATTTCCATCAATAAGTTTAGCTCATATTTTAAATATTTTAAGTAGTATTATAAAAAATATATTCGAGAAAGTAAAAACGTTGAGAAGATAAGGCTTCTACTTATTTTACTTCCATTTGTATGATTTTATCCGTTTATCTCCTGTTAATTACATGTTTTATATCTTCGTGAGTTCTCTTGGATTCATTTGTAGATTGTTAGTTTAAATAAATTGACTCAAAACTCCTTAAAAGACATAGTTTTAATATTTCTATCAATAAGTTTAGCTCATATTTTAAATATTTTTATAAACATATACACGAGAAAGTCAAAATGTTGAGAAGATAAGGCTTCTTCTTATTTTTCTTCAATTTGTATGATTTTATCCGTTTATCTCCTGTTAATTACATGTTTTGTATCTTCGTGAGTTCTCTTGGATTCATTTGTAGATTGTTAGTTTAAATAAACTGACTCAAAACTCCTTAAAAGACATAGTTTTAGTATTTCTATCAATAAGTTTAGCTCATATTTTAAATATTTTTATAAACATATACACGAGAAAGTCAAAATGTTGAGAAGATAAGGCTTCTTCTTATTTTTCTTCAATTTGTATGATTTTATCCGTTTATCTCCTGTTAATTACATGTTTTGTATCTTCGTGAGTTCTCGTGGATTCATTTGTAGATTGTTAGTTTAAATAAACTGACTCAAAAACTACTTAAAAAACATAGTTTTGGTATTTCCATCAATAAGATTAATTCATATTTAAAATATTTTAAGTAACATTATAAAAAATATATTCGAGAAAGTAAAAATGTTGAGAAGATTAGGCTTCTACTTATTTTACTTCCATTTGTATGATTTTATCCGTTTATCTCCTGTTAATTACATGTTTTGTATCTTCGTGAGTTCTCTTGGATTCATTTGTAGATTGTTAGTTTAAATAAACTGACTCAAAAACTCCTTAAAAGACATAGTTTTAGTATTTCCATCAATAAGTTTAGCTCATATTTTAAATATTTTAAGTAGTATTATAAACATATACACGAGAAAGTCAAAATGTTGAGAAGAGAAGGCTTCTTCTTATTGTTCTTCAATTTGTATGATTTTATCTGTTTATCTTCCGTTGATTTCGTGTTTGTTTTCTTCATGAGTTCTCTTGGATTCGTTTGTAGAAATTGAGTTTAAATAACTTGACTTAAAAACTTTTATTATTTTCATCAATAAAGATTATCTCATATTTAAAATACTTCAAATAGCACAACAAACATATATTTTTAGAAAATAATTCAAACGAAATTTAATATCAAACATCGCAAATATGTTTTGAGATAAACACAGAAACTGTTAAAACTCCTAATTTCTTTTTTCCTCTCGAACATGCCATCACACCTTAATTATTTAATATTCTCGAAAACGCTTCTTCCAAAAACTCTCGTAAGAGGTTCGACGAGACATTTGGAGCTGCGTCGAGAGTATTACCCGCGTAATTACCCCCAAAGATAAGTGCCGTTAATTAAGCATGAATACTTCGAGAACTGATAAGACTCTCTCCCCTGTTGCCTAATTGGTGAAGAAAAAAATATTGTAATAATTCAAGACAGCCAACTGAAGCGGCACAATGGGTAATAATAAAGTATTTGAAAGATGGGGCATTAAGTTCCTACTTTTTTTTGGCAGCAGTAAAAGCGGACGCCTTTTAATTTCAATGCATATGATAGGCAGATATGATTGGATTATGATGTGCAGTAAGAGGTGCTCCCAAGTGAAATATTTGCGTCATGTAATTAGTTGCAGAATTCTCTAAATAGAAATATTGTTTTGAATAATATTTCATGATCAACAAATATTGGGCATGATTAAAATAATTTTAAGTTCTGCCAATAATGTTTTGTTTTTCTAAAATCCATCTCTTTTAGTTCTTTAGATTCTTTCGTTACACTTTTATTGAATTTGACGTGTTTCATGTTTGTAAAGATGTAATTTTAGAATACATTTTAATATCACTTTCCTATATGCTTGAATTTTGTATAATTGTACCTTATTTTTATCACATTTCAAATTTCAAACCAGTAGCGCCATCTAATAGTGAATTTGGGAAGAAATTGATTTCAAGATTCTGTCATATTAATTATAATTTAAAACTACTTCTAGACTAAACTTTCTACTGGCTAGTATAGCAATAAGAGCTGTTTTAATACGTTTTTTTTTTGTAATTAATAAATAAATTGCGTGTTAGAGTAAATTTTTTTCAGATGGAATATATTTTGATTCTATTCCCAGTTTTTGAAAAGAAAAAGAAACCACTTTAAGCAACATTGTTAGCATTTGCTTATTATGTGAATACTATTATTTTTGTATTATAATTAACACTGTATTGAAAATTTCACAATACCATTTAGAAATTTTTTTTTATTTTAAATATTTTAAATTATACTTTATATGCATTTTTTGTAAACTTAATAAAAAAAAACTGAAATCTGCTGTCTCAAATATCAAGTTATCATGTGAGAACATTTTTTTTCCGATGAATTGCTTAGAGCGATATTTGAAACTCAGAATTGAAGCGAAGACGTTTTGCGTTGAACGTTGACGATTGTGATTCAGAATCCAAATGGACACGTTCTGTGTTTGAAGTTGAGTGTTGCGATTGAGAATTTGCAACGCACTGCATACGTTTACGCGTTTTTCGTTCCCGTTGTAAAGCTATTTTACTTTCATGTTTAATTCGATCAGCTTCTAATTTTAAATTTTCACCATTCGTTTGATTGAAGGTTTTGTCTCTGAAGATTTGATTGAAGGTTTTGTTCCGGCTTCTGTTTGCTCTTTCGTTTCCTTTCTTTTTTTCTTCGCGCGGCTTCATCGGGAGAAAGCTTAGGACGCCCCATTTATGATTTATTCACTGCCTACGCGATTTCGTGCTTGAGACTCCCCCAACCAAAACAACATCATGTTCTTTTTCCGTTCTCGTTTCCGCCGTTTCTCGGCTCAACGTAAGTAACGTAAATGAGGTAGCGTTCGATAGGGGACATCGAGTAGAGTGTGTCGATGCCAATCGTAAAGAGAGTTTTTGCAAAAACGGGGTCGGAAACCTCGCTCGAAAATTCAAAATTATACAAATTTGAGAGCGCATCACTCGGAGTAGCAACGTGAAACTCATATCGTTACGTGCATTTCGGCAAGTACTGTCCAACGATACGAGCAAATGCAATGCAACTCGAATTTGTAAATTTCGAGACCCGGTCTCGGACTCTATCAAGACCAGAGTTTCGGTAAAAATGTCATTCAACTCTATTCATCGAGATGAGTGTTTAAAAGGATCGCACACGTCTTTACGTTGCAGACAATCCGAGATATAATAACTGGTCTGACTGGAAGTTGACGTCATCGACATCCCGAGTCCATAGGAACTCTATGGTATCGGTCTATGATATTGATGAACTCTTATGATATTGATTTGACCAATATTAAACAAAATACATACTGCGTATGCGCATTGAATCCAAAATTTGGGGGGGGGGGTTAGAGGACTCCCTGGGGTACTTCTAAGTGAAAACCCCATGTCTCTAACAAATGTAGTTTGCGAGATATAACGAAAACCATCTGCGCATGCGCAGTAGATGACTCCATGGGGGATCTTCTACAGCCCAGTAGGGTTACTATGGTGAAAACACCATGTATCTCACGGTAGGTCAACCTTTTAAAAACGCATCTGCTTTAAAAGAAGCATACATAATAATAATGCAATACTGGTAAAAGCAGGTAAAAAAATATATGGGATTAAAAGATGACGATGAAAATTGCCACATATGCTTTATTCATTGCATACGCGATTTCGAGTTTCAAAACATCCTAACCAAAACAACAACATGTTCTCACATGATAATAAAGCTGAGCACAGTAACATTTAGACATTTTTTTACTTTTAATATTTTGAATTAGATTTTAACTATGTAAATTAAAGGTGGGTTTGCACTCAGCCATTTATAAGATTCCCGTAAATCACGCATGCGCAGATGGAAGTATGCGCATACGTTGACAGAGTGGACAATAACAAGTTCTTGATTCGACGGGCAGTACTTACGGACAAGTATTTGCTACTGTACAATTTCTGCTCACCCGTGTCTTTACTGGATGATATGTTGTTGGCTGAGTATAAACCCACTTTAATACTTCATATCGTATCCACATAAAAAAATTGAGATTTATTAAGAAATATTTCTGAATATTAAATTGATTTTTAAAGCTTAGATTTTTAAAAATCATGTATATATTTTTGCAATATTTCTCCGAATACGTCATAAATATACTACATAAAACTTTGCTTCTGTTGCTGATATTTAAATCTTTTATTATTTTATTATTATTTTTTTTACTTCTAATATACGAAGTATAAAGTATAGTAATCGTCAAGATATGAGAACTAAATTTTGACAAAACTCGACATTTTAGACCACAATGAGTTCGGAAAACACATTTAAAAAAAAGCCACCTGTCTGTCTGTCCGTGACAAGGGTAACTCAAAAACTCTTTGGGTTAGAAGGATAAAATTTGGTATAAAGGTTAAAAAGCAAATTTGGAGAATTCTGTCAAACTTTGAGCAAAATCCGTTTAAAGGAAGTCCGTATGTCCGTCTGTTCGAATATAAGTTAACACTATAACTACAAAACGAAGTGAACTAGATAGATAAAATTCGGTACACATATTTAACATATTTAGTGTAAACGCCTATCAATTTTTGAGCTACATCCAACAAGGGGTCGTCCGTCTGTCGGTCTGTACTTTCAGAAACATGTAAACGTGATTATTCAAAAGCCATATGATTTAAATATATAAATCTGGTACGAGGTTTTGTGACTTTAAGTGTAGTTTATACCAAATTTCGGTTCCAATTGCTCGGAAAGAACGCGTCGGAACCTCAAATTTGGTTTTTGGATATTTTTGACCGCATGTCAAGTTTCAATAGAGAAAAATTCTCCAAGGATGATACGACAGATTCAGTAAAAATGTTAAATTCACGCCAAATGTTTATATTTCGTAACTTTTGTACGCCAATACAATTCAAAGCGCTCACAGAGATAAATCTTTATTAGAGAATATGCGAGAAAGTTTTGGGGAAACTACTCATTTTATTTTAAGAACTAAATAATGTATTTTCTACTTAACATATTTCTATATAAAAAATTTCAAGCAAATCGTTTGATAAGCCTCTAAATTAAATGATTTTTACTTTATACCTATTTTTAGTCCCTCCACCAACCCCCACCTTTTTCCAAGTTTCAGGGTAAGCACCCGAAAAATACTCAGAAGGGCATTATTTATGACTTTGATTTTTATGAATGATACCTTAGAGCTACTTCCATTCAAAATTTTATGAAGCATTTATGTCAGTAAATTTATAAAACTCTTCCCAGATTTAATTCAGTTATTAAAAATGTTTAGGAATTAGAAAAATTGTGCATGAACAATAACAACGACTTCGAGAAATATCACTTTGAAGTTTTCATTCCTCTTATAGCAGGATATAAAAATCTAAAAAAATAGATAATAAATTTTACAAAATGTTGATTAGTTTACTTTAATCTATGTGCAGCAAGACATTTTGAAATGTGTGAAGATAAAATATTATTTACAGGGTGAAAATGTAAAAAGCAATCAAATAACCAATCAATATTTCATAGCTATTAATCATAATATTAATAAGAAAACTGAATATATATTACAAAGTTGATTTTATATTTAGATCTGCTATTCATATGAATTCACATGTACAAAAGTATTTACACTCTTATTTCCATTATTTTAAGACTTAAATGTGTTCGCACACGAAACGAAACCCTCCCCAAATTAGAATATCCTTCATACGAAGAAAAATCTTTATATGTACAATATATATAAAAAAATGAATGAAATTTTAAATGAAAATTAAAAAATAAAATTTTAAATGAATTATCACTTTAAAATTTGTTTAAATAAATACCTTAAAAAGTGTTAAAAACAATTGCTCTATACTTCGTACACAAGAAAACATAAAGGCTAAAAAAACAGAAAATAGTAATAAAAAATGATACATATTGTTATAGAAAAAATATAACTCTACCATGCAAATTGATAAAAAAAATTCCATTTTAAATTTTGATGTATATTATTATGCTGTAAATCCTATTTCTACAAGAAATGAATAAAATGCTTTTTAACACACTGCATTAAATTTTTGATAACCCCTTACACATCTTTACAACGAAAGATTGAACTGTAAGCTATTATGCACGCCATTCCATTATTATTTATAAAAGCCTCCGAAAGAAGATTGCACTTTCTGAGACACTACATTCATGTTTTACTGACATTTTGTATCTTTTCTTCAGAATCTATTTCTTTCACCCATTCAGAAGTACCCACATTGTTTTCTCCCTAAACGTGAAACTTTATTACGCAAAACGTTACCTTTTGTTAGTCCAGGACATAATACGCATGCGCATTTCATTCTGGTTTATCGCTTAATAGGTCCATGGCTTTAATTCTTCTTTTTTATGCGAAAAAGTTATTCCAAGCATTTCCCACTTAATTAGTTGCATACATCATAGGCAATAATTATGTGGGTTGGAAAGTCTGTTTCGCTGGCTTTTTGAGAGAAGAGAGTTTTCTAATTAATGGGATGTTGAGTGAATAGGGATGTTTAACTGCGCAAAAAAGGGATTTTAATTTTTAGGTTTATGGGATTGCAGGGAAAAAGTTATTAAAATTTTGCATGTAGTGTTAATTTAATGGTGTAACTTTAGACTAGGAAATTGAAATTAATATTCCTAGTTTTCTATTGAATAATAATTTTTTTTTTGATATTCAGAGGTTATATAATGAAGAGTTTATATAAACTTTACTGAATCTATCATCTCATCCATGGCGAGTGTTTCGGCGATCAATCCCTAGCAAGCCGTTAATAGTATTCAAAATTCGAATTTGTTCTTTAGAAATGTTTTTCTCAAATGATTGAAACAAAGATTTGACACAAAACTTCACGTGTAGTTACAAAATCTCATACCAAATTTGATATATTTAAGTCATTGCTTTTTTGAATTGTACCGTTTGTATGTTTCTGAAAGTGCAGACATACAGACAGTCAACCCGTAATTAGGATTTGGCTTAAAATTTGACAGGGGTCTGTGATGAAGCATTATAAGCCAGATAACAGCTATGGGACACGAGTAATTACTTTTGTCTTGTGGTCTTGTTACTCGGCTACGAATTCAAGCGTTGCGAGTTCGGTCCTCGCCTACCGCCAATAACCATAGGTATACACAATAGATGTTATAGAGTTAACTTTTATTCAAACAGCCGAACGGACGGACTTTATCTGAACAGATTTTATTCCATTATTGATAGAAATCTGTAAATTTGGTGTAAATACGGTATACCAAATTTCCATCGACTAGCTCAAAGCGTTTTAGAGTTATCTTTATCATAGACTGACAGACAGACGGACATTTTTACAAAAATATCTTTTTCAAGCTCAGGGAGATATAACAGGTGGAGATTCGTCAAAAACTCGAGTTGGAATTTTTTGATAATTGCTATATTCTCTCTATATTACGCATACGGGAAAGTAAATTAAATATTAGTCTGGAAATACGCAGTAAATAATTAAATAATACCAAACAGCTCAAAAGTAGGATTGTTATCAGACAAAAAAGTTTAATAATAAATGTGACTGTATTGTGTTAGAAAAATTTCCATCTTTCTTCACATATGTTATCGTTGATAGGTGATATATGTCGTAATTCTTTTATAATGATTAAAATATCTGAATCTCGTTCTTGGAGCCATTGTTGTCAGCCATTATTTAGAATGCAAAATACTTTTTCTTATTGATGGCCATCATGATTACAAGAACTATTGAAACCAGTTGAACATGTATGGGACGAATTAGTATGTCGATTACATTTGCCCACTCACGTTTGTGGGTTTTTTAAAAAATTATGAACAGGTTGTCTCAAGCTTTGGTTAGATAGATTCTCTAATACATCACAAAACTTGGTCTTATACTTATCTTTTACAGAACCATTTCATCCCCATAAAATCCTAAACAACCTAAAAAGAGATGGATTCAAAAATTTATTATTTTATAAAAACGAGGATTTTAAAGTTTGATCGGTTTACAAAAATCAATGATTCCATGTATATTATCCCAGTTATTACGCAAGAAAACTTTTATTACATATATTTTTCTTTTTTCTTCTATAATTATATTATATAGTTAATTGTTAATTATTTCTTTTATAGTATAATTTAATCATGTTACATATTTAAGATTTTTCTACTCTCTTTCATATAGTAAAAAAAATTATAAAAATCGTCAAAAAAAAAAAAAAAACCCTCGAGATTTTAATGTAACTCCCGTTTCAGATCTCCTTGAGGGCGAAAAAACTCAGTTTTGGAAAATATCTATCTGTGATACAGATAAATAAAAAACGCTTTGATCTAAGAGAATGAAATTTACGGCTTTATGCCAAGTTTCCAGATTTCTTTCAGATTTTGTGCAAAATGCGCTCTGAAGAAGTCTGGTTGTCCGGCTGTTCGAATATAAATTAGCACAATAACTACAAAACGAAGAGAGGTACAAATAAATACAATACGAGATACAAATAAATTCGAGAGGTACAAATAAATACAATACGAGATACAAATAAATACGAGAGGTACAAATAAATACAATACGAGATACAAATAAAGACGAGAGGTACAAATAAATACAATACGAGATACAAATAAAGACGAGAGGTACAAATAAATACAATACGAGATACAAATAAATACGAGAGGTACAAATAAATACAATACGAGATACTAATAAAGACGAGAGGTACAAATAAATACAGTACGAGATACAAATAAATACGAGAGGTACAAATAAATACAATACGAGATACTAATAAAGACGAGAGGTACAAATAAATACAATACGAGATACAAATAAAGACGAGAGGTACAAATAAATACAATACGAGATACAAATAAATACGAGAGGTACAAATAAATACAATACGAGATACAAATAAATACGAGAGGTACAAATAATTCGATACACAAAATTAACATCCATAATATAGACATCTTTCACCCATTCAATCAAACCGAAGAAAGGGTTGACCGTCTGGCGGTCTGTACTTTTAGAAACACGTAAACGCGATAACTCAAAAACGCATTGACTTACGTATATCAACATTAATATAGTATTGTGTGACTTTATGTTCAGTTTTGTGTCAAATCTTTGTTTCAATCGGTTGGGAAAAATGTGTCTAAAGCATTAATTCGATTTTCGGATTCTTTTCATCACATGGCCTGGCCAAAAAGGTCGCCATGGATGACTCAATAGATTCAGTAAATATGATAAATTCTTGCCAAAGGTTAATATTTCTTAACTATTATACAACTTTATTAACAACTTTATTTGAAAGTATGCGAAAACGCTTTAGGAAGACTATTCTTACTAGTTTGAACATACTTTCCCCCACATTTCTTGTTCCTTACTTCAGTTGAATAGGGTTATACGTGTTTTTAATTATATTTACTGCCATGTATATGTATTAATTTAATTTTTCTGAGTTTTTAAAAAAAATTTAGTTTTACATATTTATGTGTTTATTATTATTTAATTTTCTATCTCCATAAATTTTATTGTTTTTTTTCTTTTATCCAGTATTGATTTAGATACATTGAGGTTCACGACAGTCTTCGCTATGAGGTACTGCTTTTAATAAACTATTTGATTTAATTTCACATTTCAACACATTTTAAACTTAATTAATCATCTAATGGTTTATTTTTAATTATATTTTATTTTACTAATTTTATGAAAATGTATCGATTTTTATTTATTTATTTAGTATAAGTCTTAACTGGAAGTTATTCACTTTCGTACTCAACAAATATTGTAATGAATAAATGAACGTAATCAAATGTAATGAGAACCGGACATTCTACTTGAACAAGTGCTAATATTATCATTATTATAACTCAGAGAGCTAGTAACTTTTATGGATATATTTATGGGGCAATTAGAGTTGTAAAATTTTTAATCAACTTCTTAGCGGAGCCCCTTTCTTATCCCAGGAATTCTAGGCAGTTACCTAGTCGGGAAATCCATTACTACGTCCATCAAAGATGGGCGTAGCATGTTTCATCCAAAATTTTTCTGCTTGTGTCAGGCTTTAAATCCTTTGGGACTTTGAATGGATATAATGATAAATTAAAAATAAATCATATACATATTATTCTTTATGTGGCTGAAGTGTAAGCCATAAGTGCGCTAACAGATTTCATACTAAGAGATATCCGTCATTGGATTCTACACGGTCGACAATAATCCCTTTTATACTGTATCGTTTAATTATTTAATGGGAATTCCTTTTTGAATATTTCTAGAACAAATTAATCGGCTTTCTTGTCCGAGGGCCCTGGGGAGCATGGCATATGTCTCGGTGTTAGGTCCCTTCACCCTTCAAATTCTACACGGTCGACAATAATCCCTTTTATTCTGTATCGTTTAATTATTTAACCCTTTAAAGAGCCATTTTTTTTTCTAGTAATATTGTGTCAAAATATTTTTAGGCTAGAAATTAGAATAAGAAAAGGGATTCATTTAGCTTATTAGATAAATTTAATTTGATTCATTAATTAATTTGGTTAATTAATAATTAAGTAACAAATCAAGACACATCATTTTGTCTGAGATAAAGAACTGAAGCATCTAAGTTTCTGTCTTTCTAAAAAAATTTGTCAGAACTTATGCCAACCTACATAAATTCATACAAAGATTGATAAATTTGATGGGAAGCATATTTCCCACGGCCCTAGAAAGGGTTAAGGGGAATTCTTTTTGAATATTTTTAGATTAAACTATTCTGCTTTCTAGTCTGAGGGCCCTGGGGTGTATGGCATATGTCTCGGTGTTAGGTCCCTTCACCCTTCAAATTCTATACGGTCGGCAATAATCTCTTTTATTCTGTATCGTTTAATTATTTAACCCTTTAAAGAGCCATTTTTTTTCTAGTAATATTGTGTCAAAATATTTTTAGGCTAGAAATTAGAATAAGAAAAGAGATTCATTTAGCTTATTAGATAAATTTAATTTGATTCATTAATTTATTTGGTTAATTAATAATTAAGTAACAAATCAAGACACATCATTTTGTCTGAGATAAAGAACTGAAGCATCTAAGTTTCTGACTTACTAAAAAAATTTGTCAGAACTTATGCCAACCTACATAATTTCATACAAAGATTGATAAATTTGATGGGAAGCATATTTCCCACGGCCCTAGAAAAGGTTAAGGGGAATTCTTTTTGAATATTTTTAGATTAAACTATTCTGCTTTCTAGTCTGAGGGCCCTGGGGAGCATGGCATATGTCTCGGTGTTAGGTCCCTTCACTCTTCAAATTATATACGGTCGACAATAATCTCTTTTATTCTGTATCGTTTAATTATTTAACCCTTTAAAGAGCCATTTTTTTTCTAGTAATTTTGTGTCAAAATATTTTTAGGCTAGAAATTAGAATAAGAAAAGAGATTCATTTAGCTTATTAGATAAATTTAATTTGATTCATTAATTTATTTGGTTAATTAATAATTAAGTAACAAATCAAGACACATCATTTTGTCTGAGATAAAGAACTGAAGCATCTAAATTTCTGACTTACTAAAAAAATTTGTCAGAACTTATGCCAACCTACATAATTTCATACAAAGATTGATAAATTTGATGGGAAGCATATTTCCCACGGCCCTAGAAAGGGTTAAGGGGAATTCTTTGTGAATATTTTTAGATTAAAATATTCTGCTTTCTAGTCTGAGGGCCCTGGGGTGTATGGCATACGTCTCGGTGTTAGGTCCCTCCACCTTTCAGCTTAACGCGCAACCCCCAGAGTTTTGTTCCCAAGCATGCTGCCCTCAGTTTATCGATCTGCTGAAGGGATGAAAGAATGAGTCGACCATAGCCAGATCGAGGATCGAACCTGGTGCTATTGTGTTGCGAGCATGCAGCGCTACCACTACACCACCGTGCTTATGTCTCTAGACTAGCGTATTTTTAATCTGTTTCGTATTTATATTGTTAATTTCAATTATATTATTTCCAAGTTAACCACTTTCTTTCTTTTTGGTGATTAAAGTTTGGGTAAAATTAAATTCAACATCGGATTATTTTATAAATGTCCCCTGGTATTTAATAATGCTTTTAATAAAAGCAAATTTCTAATATAAATAAGCAATTTAATAAAAACAATTTTCATTGAAGTTTATTAAATTTATGTATAAAATATGAAGCAAAGAATTTATTACACATTTGTTTCCGATGTGCAGATTCTTAAATTTTTTTGTAAATGGAAATATGAATATTTATTTCATCATCGGAATTTATCCATAAATTTAAATAACTAACTAACTAATAATAATAAAAATGAATTTAATTTAAATTTTTCTTTTAATAATGAATTTCGTTTCCAGCAAATTGGTTTATATTTGAATTTATCCCCATTTCTTCTATCAGATAAATTTAAACGTCGGTATATTGCCAAAAGTCAAAAAGAATAATTAAAACTTGTATTGAATATGGTAATTAATCATACAGAAAAACTAGCTGGCAATATCCTTATATTTATTAATTGTCTCCAGAGTATTAATTGACTTAACCAATTATAAACAAGCCTGATGAAAGCAGATTTAAGAAATTAAGTAGTAATATTTTTTTAAAGTTTTTGAATATATATCGTTGATACCATTAATAAAATAACCAATTTTGATTTCTTTCGTTTGGACAAAGTTGTTTCGTCAGAATAATTATTTCATTTATTTTCTAAACTTTGCTAATTCGTATTTATAATGTAAATGGTTATATGAATGCAATAAATACCACTTAATAACTTACTAAGAATTTTGAACTTATCGATTAATAACAATAACCGAATTTAGTAAAATCTACTATACTTTATTTAACTATATATAAAACTTTCTCTAGGACGATGAAAGGGAAACCAGAGGTATTTGTCTTCTCGAAACTTTCTCGCATAATGGTGTTATTTCAACCTTCAATTTAGCATTTTTACTGAATCTATCATCTTGGCATGTCTTTTTAATCGAATATTCCCTAACACGTGGTTGACACTGTCGGAAAATCAAATTTCCGTTTCCGGCGCCTTTCACAAACCGATTGTAACAAACTATAAAATAAAATAAAAATAAAACAAAGCAGCATTTGTATTCACAAAATCAAATATCAAATTTAACATATTGTTACAAAATTCGGGATTATTTTGCGATTTGTTGGTCGATGAAAAGGAAGTGTCCTTTAGTAACGAAAAACGACTTTTATTAAACAGGAAGACACTAATGCAAAGACGACAAATATACAGCCAACAAACACACCTAATACACAGCAGCACACTACAACAAATAGCTCACAAATAGCAATCGGTAGTAATAACAACCACAGCACACAAAGCGGCCAGACAGAATTCAGAAGGGGGAGGGAATCAACGTAGCCACAATCAACGGTCACTCCTAACGCCTGCAATTCTCCACAGTCTCCTCGCTTTAGCTGTATCTAACTGTCGACTCAATATTACACGACTGGCTTCACCACACACGACTCGATGCTGCTTCCACAATAAACGCCAGGACTCGGCACACAGCTCGATTCAACAATCTCTTGAGCTTCACACAACCCTTGCTCTTTGTTGAACTGATCCAACTATTCGCCGTTCACTCCTTCCACAACTGATTTCGACTTGAGACTGCAGACCTTTTATAGGCGGTAGAGAATGTTCTGGAACAATCAGACATATTTTTTTCCTATTGGCTCAATCGCTAAAATTCTGAAAGTTTCCAGTATTATCTATCGCCAAATGATCGCCAAGTTTGTCTCCAAGCCCTGAGATCACTGATTCGACATCCGATCAGCATTGAACCGAGCTGATCGTAAAATGATTTTTCCAGTGATTGAACCGACCATGCTGGTAAGCAGCATCACAGAATGGTAACAATATGTACGTCACTGCATTTTTGAATTATCGCGTTTACATGTTTTTAAAAGTACAGACCGATAGACAGTCAATTTCATCTTGGGTTTGGCTGCAAATTTGATGGATGTCTACGCTATGGATGCAAAATATGTATATTGAATTATGTCCATCTAGACGTCTTCGAATTGTATTTGTAGTGTTAACTTACATTCAGACAGCTGGACAGACATATTTCCTCTCAACAGATTTTGCTCAAGATCTGACAGAAATCTGCAAGTTTCATTTATAGATCTCAGACCAAATTTTACCCATCTAACTCAAATCGTTTTTGAGTTATCTTTGTCACAGTCAGGCAGACAGATATTTTCCAAAAAATGCGTTTTTCGAACTCAGAGAGAATTAAAACTTTTAGATTTGTCAAAATTTCAAGTTCAATTTTTTTTTGACGACTACAATATTTTCTCTATATTACGTATACAGGAAAGTAAAACACACTTCTCTCAGGACTATAATAGTTAATTTCAAACTAAAAAAAAAATTCTTTCTTTGTCGCTTATTGATAGTTATTACTTAATTATTCATTTGTATATTATTTGTAACCTTACTGATTTTTTAAATTGTTTTTTGCTTTTATTATTTTATTTGTTATTTGGTTTTATTTTTTATTCAGTTCCTTCTATTAGTTCACATCCTCCCTCCCTCTCCCTCCCTCTCTCTCTCTCTCTCTCTCTCTCTCTCTCTCTCTCTCTCTCTCTATATATATATATATATATATATATATATATATAGAGAGAGAGAGAGAGAGAGAGAGAGATTATATATATATATACAAGATTATATATATATATATATATATATATATATATAATCTTGTTCAAATTTTCGTACTTTTTATTCATCCACTCAAATTCAAATACATTTTTTAAAACTTGTAATGGATGACACTTGATGTTAATACAGTTTTTTCAAATATTAATTAATTAATTAAATTTGTAGAGTAATTTATAGTTGGTTGTCAAAGTCGTGAAATCCGTCGCCATGTCGCCAAATGGTCGCCACGTTTATCGCCAAGCTCTGAGATTACTAACGTGACACCCGATCATAAATAATATAAGTATTTATAAATAAATACGATATATATAAAGAAAATAAGTAGGAATTCAATTAAAAAAATTTGCCACTTAATATTGTAATTCTATCATATATATATATATTAGTTGTAATTATTTAATAAAAAGTAACTAAAATAAAAAAAATGTTGACATAAGTAGATTTTTTTTATACATTACTTTTGTAGTTGTTTTTCATTTGTTTTATTTACACATTAGATTTCAAATTAACAAATTTTGACTGCAATCTACATTTGTTAGAATGTCTTTTCAAACACATTCTTAACCTTTGTAATCATCAAAGTTTATTTCTTCTTACTACTCACAAACAGTTCATAATTTTTCAAAATTTTTGGGTGTATGAAAGTGTTAAATATTCCACAGTGTTACGACGACTCCTTTTATGTAAATTTTCCCACCTATTCAGAATTACAGTTTAGCCTTTAACATTCAAATCTGTAAGTGAAGATAAAGTATTGTAATTGTTAAAAAAATTCGAACTCGAGATTTTGCAAAACTCTACGTTTTGTTTGCCTTCCATATCTCTGAGTTCTTAAAACACATTTTTGTAAAATTTTCACCAGCCTGTCTGACCTTCTGTGAGAAAAGTATTTCAAAACCGCTTAAGGTAGTCGGATGAAATTTAATATACGGTTTTTATATCTAATTTGTATATTTCTATCAAATTTTTTACAAGATACAATCAGAGAAATTCTTTTCGTTCGACTGTTTGAATATTGGTTGACACTATAAAACAAAGAGTACACAATGGATAAAATTCAGTACATATATTAAAAACTGTAGGGTAGAAACATATCGAATTTTGAGTCAAATCCTGTGAGGGCTTGAACCGTCTGGGGTCTGAGTACATGCAATCGCAAGAACTCAGAAATGCAATGACTTAAATATATCAAATTTGGCATGCGATTTTAAGACTACTATTGCAGTTTTGTGTTAAATTTTTATTTCAATCGGTTGTCGCAAAGCGTTTCGAAAACTCAAATTCGATTTTCGAATAGAGTTAGCCGCATGACAGGAGTTTATCGCCAAATAACTCGCCAAGGATGACACGATAGTTTCAGTAAAAAAATAAATTCAAGCCAAAATTAAATATTTCGTAACTGTTGTACGCCAATGCCATGTGAGGCCTTTTCTGCGATTACGGATCTATTGGAGAAAATGCGAGAAAGTTCTGGGGTGACCACTACCGTAGGTTTTTAATATGCTTTATTTTCGCAATTCATCGCAAGGAACAATGATTTATAGCTGTTTCATAGATTTCAAGCCAAACCTGACAGCGTCGTTTCCTGTTTAAATCAATCCAGATTGTTCTAGTCCAGGTATAAGGATGCGAACTCCAACTCAAGGGGAAAATCATCTCAGATGCTTCCTTACAAATAGAAGAAGTTTTACGAACAATAATCGTTAACGCTGGTTGAAAATGAAGAATCGACCAATTCTCTACATCAAGACTGGTGGCATTAAACAATTTTTGATAAGATTAAACGAATATTATTGTATGAATTTGGAATATATGGATTCGAGACCAGAATATTTTAATAATATAAAGCGAATAATAGTATTAAACGTGATTAAATGAAGTGGTGTTTATTGCATTTCAATTGCATGTATGTGTTAGTTATATTAATGATCGATGGCACAGACAAGTAACAAAACAAAACAAAAAAATATTTCACTACTTAAACAGCATTAAAATAAATGCAAAAAAAAAAAAAACACATTTTGGAATTAAATTTACATTACTTTTTCAAAGAAAACTTTAAATTTTATCTAGTTAACTATTTTATACTCCTCATGGAATAAGTACAAAATTTATTCAAAACCAATTATTATATTTATATAATAATTGCTTAATTATTATATTAATAATTAATTATTTATGTTATTTGTTTAATATTTATATAATGTATGTATGTTTATGACAATTTAGATATGCATTTTCCAAAGAGGTTGAAACAATTAATGAAAATCAGTAAACACAACCAAGATTTTATATCTCTATTAAAACACAGGGTGATTATAATTAAAGTTCTACTTTGAAATGATCATAAAAGAAAAAACTACTGAACTAAATGTTAACAAACTTGATAATAGTTTAAAGGTGGTCATGGGAATTTCTTTTCTGCCAAAAAAATAAGTTCAAAACTCACCACCAGGGGAAAAATGGCGCTGTATGCTATATTGTTAAGCAAAATAGGACATCAATGACATCGGTTTAAAATGTGTTTAATCATTTCTAAAACGTGTTACAAATCATATTCAATGTGGCGTCCACCATTTTCTCAAAACAAGTTAAATCGCATTACTGCAGTCTCAACAGTGGCTCTTAGCATATCGGGAGGAATGTTTGCACATGTCGGTGCATCGCATCTTTCAGTTCTTCCAAATTTTTAAGAGTATCACCATAAACAGTGCTTTGTCAGATAGCACACATTGAACATGTTTTACAAACACGTTTCAGAAAAGATCAAACATATTTTAAACCGATGTCTATTTTGTTTAACAATATTGCATACAGCGCTATTTCTCCTCTGATGACGAGTCTAAATTTTTTTTTGGTGGAAAAAAGATTTCCATGACGTTCTATTTCCAAGTTTGATAACATTTGGTCCAGCGGTTTTACTTTTATGACCATTTCAAAGTGGAACTTTAATTATAACCACCCTGTATTATATTATGTTTTTAGCAATATTATTTTTAATCCTAAATTACTATTCCTCTTACAAGTCTACAATAATGGATGCCATGCAACTTTCTAATGCCAATAACGATAATATTAATTCAAATAAACTAGTAATAATTAGAAATACAAGCATTTCTCCCAATCATCTCTATCGTAATTGTCGTAATTAAAAGACGTATGTATTTACTATTGGGATAAAACAAACAAAAATTGAACGCTTTAATGTTTCTCCTTTCAAATTCTTATTATTTACCATTCCTTTGTTTCAACGGTTGCTTGGTATTATGATAATTTTTTTCCTCGCCAATTAGACAGTAAGGATAAGAGTCTTATCGATTCTCTAAGTATCCATGCTTAAGGTATCTGTCTACGTCTAAAAGGCCACTTTTGGTCAAAATTCACAATTTTTTTTTTATTTTTTTTATTTTAAAGTGCATTTATTTAGCTTTCTAAATCTGTATTTATTTTCTCCTACGATTGATAGAAATGGAGATATGAAGATTTATGTAATTCAAAACAGTCGAAAACGAAACCGGAAGTGCTTACCGGAAGTTGAATGTTTTTCGTCGTTTCATCAAACATACGCTCCTAAAATCATAAATTAATTATTTTTTTAAATTTATACAAAACTATGTGCAAGCCACCTAAATTTGAATTAATTTTCAGCTCTTTATATACAGAAAAGATTGGCAACAGCTGCTTCTCGAACATTGTTTACGTTTGAAAACATCTGCTCGTCTCGTGTTATATGTTTATTTACTTTGCTTTTTCGAGTGAATACAGCTTAGTTTGATTTGAATATTTATTGCTTTTTGTTTAAAAAGTGTTTTAAATGGGTGGAAAAAGCATTAACAGAAGTAAGAAACGAAAGTTTCATGGAAATAGGCATTCTTGTTCCATGCAAGCTGCAGACTCTGTTGGTGTATCAGATTCAAAACAAAAGACTTGCAGCGAAAAGAAACTGCTGAATTCGCAGTTATGTGAAGATAATGTTCCTGATTTGAAAACAAATAACCTTTCTGGATTTCGTATTATGGATATCGAGATATTAATAAGTGTTTTTACTCTTTTATGTTGTCCTTTATGCTTCAAAAGCAACTTGTATTTGATAGAGGATTCTACCTTTGGATTGTGTTCGAATTTCTGCCTCAAATGCAAGAATTGCTCCTTTTACAAAGGTTTTTCTTCATCTAAAAAGAAAAACACATCCAATGAAATAAACACTCGACTTGTGTGTGCACTTAGAATCATTGGAAAGGGTTATACAGCTGGAAAGAAATTTTTTGCTACCCTCAATTTTCCATCTTTTCTTTCCAAACAAGCATTCAGAATGCAGGAACTGAAGCTTCTTCGTGCTGCTCGTTCTGTTGCAGAAAATTCAATGAATATTGCTGCTACTGAGTTAAAAGACAATAAAAACCCTGCTGCTATTACTGAATGTGGTGTATCTGTTGATGGAACATGGCAACGGAGAGGGTTTTCATCACTGAATGGAGTAGTGAGTGCAATCTCTGTGACATGTGGTAAGGTGCTGGATATTGAAGTGATGTCTCAGTTTTGCCAATGGTGTCACACGAAAAAGCTGAATTTATCATGTGCATCAAAACATCAGTGTGCAAATCATAAGGGTTCATCTGGAAGTATGGAAGTGCTTGGTGCTTACAGAATATTTGAGCGTTCCAAGAGTTGTCGTAAACTCATTTATTCACAATACTATGGAGATGGTGACTCTAAGGGCTATGATACAGTTAAAGACATTTATGGGAAAGATTCCGTTTCAAAACTGGAATGCATAGGCCATATTCAGAAGCGAGTAGGCACTCGTTTGAGAAAATTAAAGTCATCGAATAAATCTCTTGGTGGCAAAGGGAAATTAACAGACTCCTTCATAAATAAGTTGCAAAATTACTATGGGATAGCAATTAGAGCTAATGCAGGGAATTTATTGCAAATGCAGAGTGCAACCATTGCTGCATTTGCTCATACATGTTCTAATAATAAACATCCCATGCATGGACAGTGCCCAACAGGAAAGGACAGTTGGTGTAAATATCAACGTGCAATTTCCTGTGGAAAAAAATTCAAAGAAACAAATGCAGGTCTTCCAAAGAACATTATTAAAATCATTAAGCCAACATATATGCAACTATGCGATCAAAACTTATTGAAAAAATGCTCACACGGTAAGACTCAAAATGCCAATGAAAGCTTCAATAATCTTTTGTGGACAATAATTCCCAAAAACACATTTGTGGAGCTACAGACTTTACGTTTGGGAGCATCAATAACTGCAATAATTTTCAATGATGGATTTTATGGTCTCTTGGCAATTTTTTTTGAACTGGGAATAACTCCTGGGGATTATACCCTGAGACACTTCCTTTCTCTCGATAAAGAAAGAATCATCACGTCAAAAAGGCAGTCATTGGGTACAACAAAACTTGCCAGGAAAAAATTAAGAGCTGTTAGAAAGAAGAAAACAGATAAAATTGTTAACAAAGAAGGTGTATCATATAAATGTGGTGAATATTAATAAAAATAAAGAGAGATATTTTTCATAAAACACAATTAAAAACTTTAAATGCATTTTTTGAGGAACTTTAATTTTGTAAAAATTTGGATACGCAAAACATGATATCTCAAAATATTATGAATATTTTTTAATGAAATTTTGTATGTATGTTATTTATACTATCCTAAAGGCAATGAACTAGGATTATAGTTTTGAGATGAATAGTTTTTTATTTAGAGCTCATTAATGTTGTTTATGCATAAAAATTTTGATAAATTTTCAGTTAGGAAATACTCGAACTGCTATAACTTTCTTATAAATGCAAATATTTCTTAGATCCTAGTTCATTGCCTTCACTAAAGCTCTAACTATATTTTGTAGAAAAAGAATTTGAAAATTTTGATTAGAATTCTTGTTAGGATGTTTTGCGTTTTACACCAATTTTCACAGTTTTTTACCCAAATTTCCCCATTTGACTGAGTTGCAAATTACATAAAACTTTTTAAATGGTATTATTCATTGTTTTGAATTGCAATAACCTAAAAAATAAACTAAAAATGAAAATTAAACAGTTTTTTCAAAAATTTGTCTTCGCACGTAGACAGATACCTTAATTAACGACATTTATCTCTGGGAATAATTATGCGAGTACGGAGATCGAGTTGTCTCTTTGAATGTCTTCCGAGAATTTTGGAAAGACGAGTATTCGAAAACCTTAAATAGTTTGAGTTGTAGTTGCATTTCTTAGAAGGAAAAGGGAATTAAGGAATTTTGCATTGTTTTGAGACAAACCTGTTAACCTTTCGCTAATTATTTCGTTTGGGTGGGTCTTTTTTTTTTACTATCTCTTTTACGAAGCACAGAGATAGTGTTGTATTCGTCAAAAAAAAAAAAAAAAATGGAACACTAGATTTTGACGAATCTTTATGTTTTAAACTTCCTTGAGTTCGAGAAAGACATTTTTAGAAAATGTCCTTCTGTCTGTCTGTGGCAAAGATAACTCAAACACGCTTTGAGCTAAACGGATGAAATTTGGCATACGGTCATAACACTTAGCTTGCAGATTTCTATCAAAGGTTGAGTAAAATATGTTCTGAGGAAGTCCATATGTCCGGCTGTTCGAACATAAGTTTACACGGTAACTAAAGAGAAGTAGATAGATAGATAAAATTAGTTACACAGGTTTAACACCTATAGTACTGACACATATTAAATTTTGAGCCAAATTCTAGTATGGCTTGAATGTTCCTTATTGGTTGATGGTTGAATGTCTTTGCTTTCAGACACAAGTAAAAGCGATAATTCAAAAAACACGAAGGGAGCTAGATAGATAAAATTAGGAGTACAGATTTAACAGTTATAATGTAGACACCTGTCAAATTTTGAGCCAAGTGGAACTACAGGTTGACTGTCTGTCGGTCTGTATTTTCAGAAATATGAAAATAAACGAATCACTTAAATATATCAAATTTGGTATGAGATTTTGTAACTACATGTTTAGTTTGTGTCAAATTGTTGTTTCAATCGGTTGAGAAAACTGTGTCTAAAACAAATTCGATTTTTGGATACTATTAACACATGCCAACGATTAATTTGCCAGAACACTCGTCAGGCAGACACAATCTATTCAGTAGAAATGCTAAATTCCCGAAAAAAATGATTATTTCGTAACTATTGTTCATCGCTACATTCAAGGCGTTCATTGGCATGGCTAGTTTTTAGAGAGTATGCTAGAAAGTTTTGAAGTGACCACGCCGCTGGTTTCTTTATTATATTATGAAGAATAAGCCCACTGTAGTATGCCCTTCACGCGAAATACGAGGTCGGCCGTTAATATTGACATTTTAGAATTTTTTATGAATTATTCCATTTCCACTGTACGATTAGGGTATCCAAAGAATATTAGAAGAGGCAGAGAAAGGAAGCTATTAGATTGGTTGAATATACAAGAGAGACGAAGAGAGAACTATCTCGATTTTCGTATATTATCTTCACTTACAAGCATAATATTGTTTTAAACTCAAATTTAATTTAGTAATATTAACGTCCTGTTTAAAGAAATACTAGGGCTATTTTGGGACGGACCTGGTAATTTTGAACCGTGGTCAGATGACGAGGACGGCACCTGAACTGGCACCCCTCTCTCCACACCACACCACGCCAGCGGGAGGACGTTTGGTCATGACGGATTTAACGTGTAACAGACCCCCTTACACGACGATTCTTCGGTGGAATCGGATCACGAACCTGAAACCCTCCGGTTCCGAAGCCGAGACCTTACCACCAGGCCACCGCGGCTCTTTTAAACTAAAAACAATAATATGGAAAAAAAATACTAAACAAACCATAGAAAATTATTCTTTTATTATGAGAAATCATCACATCTTTCCATTTGATTGACTTTACTTCTGAAATAATAACAGTTTTTGTTGTCTGAGATTGATTTCCTGATAATAATATTGCATATTAGTGGAATCGACATGCTGTTCTATTTGTAGCTGCCATATTTGTATTTCATTTTTAAAAAAAATCCGAACTCGAGTTTTCGACGAATCTCCAAGTTCCAGACCTCCATGAAATCAAAAAACTTATTTTTGGAAAATGTCTATCTGTCTGTGACAAAAATAACACAAAAATGCTTTGATCTAAACGGATGAAATCTGGCATTCGGTCTTTACACTAAATTTGTAGATTTCTGTCAAAGTTTGAGCGAAGTCCTTTTAGAGGACGTGCAAACGAACATATATTATCATGATAACTACATAACGAAGAGAACAAAATGAATAAAGTTCGGTTCACAGATTTAACATCTAAAATGTAGACACCCTGTTAAATTTTGAAGCGATTCCAACAAGTGGTTGACTGTCTGCATGTCTTTATTTTCAGAAAAATGTCACTGCGATAGCTCAAAAATACAATAACTTAAATATATTAAATTTAGTCTGAGATTTTGTGACTACAAATATAGTTTTGAGTCAAATTTTTGTAGCAATCGGTTGGAGAAACGCTTCTAAATTGCAAATTCTATTTTGGACTCTATTAACCTTAGGCCAAGGTTTAATGGCCAAAACATTTGCCAAGAGGGAAACGATAGATCGAGTAAAAATGTTAAATTCACGCCAAAGCTTAATATTTTGTAACCATTTTATATCTATGCCACTCAAAGTGTTCTCTAGGAAAACACCTTTATTAGTGAATTTGCTACAAAGCTTTTGGAAGACCACCCCCATTGGTTTATGTACGTTTAGACAAATATCTAACATACTCTAAAGTAATGCTCTTTATAAAATCAGTATCATAGTTAATGTCATACATTTAGTACAGTGTCATAGATACGATATTGCGATGGCAATTTTTTGTAAGCATTCATTAGTTCTTAATGTAATTTTATTGCTATAAATAGAATACAGTTCAGTACTAATATTGTAGAAGTTAACGTCATCAACTAAAGCCCTCAATAAAAGAAAAATAGAATTTAATAAAAGAAAATAGAATAAAGAATATTAAATTAAAAAAAACCGCTATATAATATTAAAGTATAAGCAATAATATGAACGATTAGACGTTGTTTGTGTATACTCTTTAAATGCTAACTTTTCTGTATAATTTTACACAAATATTTAATTTATGAATTTTGAAAATGAACGAAATTTAAAGGCAAACTTAATTTGTGAAATTTAAATGCAAAGTTAATTTCGTAAAATTTAAAGGCAAAGTTGATTCTTGAAATTTTAAGGCAAAGTAAATTCATAAAATTTAAAGGCAAAGTTAATTCGTAAAATTTAATGGCAAAGTAAATTCATAAAATTTAAAGGCAAAGTTAATTCGTGAAATTTAAATGCAAAGTTGATTTGTAAAATTTAAAGGCAAAGTTAATTCGTGAAATTTAAGTGCAAAGTTGATTTGTAAAATTTAAAGGCAAAGTTAATTCGTGAAATTTTAAGGCAAAGTAAATTCTTGAATTTGAAAGGCAATGTTAATTCGTGAATTTTTTAATTCAAAGTTAATTCCTGAATTTGAAAGGCGAAGTTAAATACATCATATGTATATAAAATTGAATAAAAGAACCTCAAAACATAACTCATTTCTTTTTTTTCTTTTTCATAACATTTATTTTTTGGGTAGCCAAATCCCATGCATTACATTGATAGAATGTGCAGTAAGCGCACCATTCCATTAACACTCACAAAAGCCCCCAAAGAGGATTATACTCAACCCCTAATTTGATCTTTCTGACAATTTGCACCCTTTCTTTACAATTTGTATCCCCGGGCCTTTCAAAAACCACTCACATTGTTTCCTTTTACGGTTATATAGCTTTCATTATTATGCAAAACGTTTCCCTTTGTTAGTCCAGGACATCACACGCATGCGCACACATCAACCTGACTTATCGTTTAATAGGTCCATGGTATTAAAATATTTTTTTTTTCTTTCTGCCGTTGTTGCTGCAAGGGAAGTTATCGCAAGTATTTTTCATTTAATTAGTTGCGTATATCATAGGTAATAATTATGTGGGGTGGAAAAATTTAATTTTCGAACTTTCAGCGAAAGCAAGTGTTTTTTTTTTATTAAATGCGAACACTTGTGAAAAGGTGTTTTGCTTCTTTATTTTAAATTGTAGGTTTATGAGTTGATGGCAAAAACATGCCAACGGATTTTTCATCATAATTTATGACGAAAATAAATGATATTTAAATTCTAAATAAAGCCTTAAATAAAAATATAACAAAAAATAGGAAAATAATTGAAATGAAAAAAATTGAAAATAAATCGAAGTGTAAAAGAAAAGTGCTTAAAACATATGAATAAACATAAAGAAAAGGATAAAAAGCATACAGATAATTTAAACTTTATTACTGGTTTATGGCATATCTATGTAACATATTTGTAGCTTTACTACTGGTTTATGACAAACCTATGTAATACATTTTTAACTTTACTTCTAGCTTATGATATATCTTTGTAACATATTTTTGAAGATGAATGGCTGACAAGAAGTCAAATCGGCAATTTAACTTTATTTTATTTATCAACGGGACGACATAGTTTATGCAAGGGGAAGTAACGTTGGAACACGTCTAATCGCATCGGGACACAACAGGAAAAGTATCTTTAGTTTTTTTCCCTCGACGGTTTCACTAAAAGATCCTTAGCGAATTCCTTTGACACGTGACAATTAAACATTCTAAAATTAATTCGTAACTCTCACTTAGTGTAGAATGGTACAAACAAAGCTCCAATAGAATTCGAACTAGTTTGTATAAATATTCTATGTATAGAAAGTAATTATACACCATTTCACACATTTTCGAAATATCTAAGATATCCTTCTCCCCAAAAAAATAATAATAAATAAAAAAAAGGAATAATTGGGAAATTACATATTTCAAACTTAATAAAAAGTACAAAAAAAATTGTACTGAACAATATTATTATTTATTTGTTTTGAATGAATATATTGTTAAAGTCATATCAAATCAATGAACGTTCCAGATAAAGATATGATAGAAATAAAGATCGCAGATTAATAAATTGCAAATATGGTTAGTGAAGAAAGAAAAGATCACATCTTCGTATGCACGCTTTGGCAAATAAATGAATAAATAAAAATAAAATTTCTAACGGAGAGTTCATCATGTTGATAAGAATGGAGATTATCGATCTCTAAAGAACTTCATTAATTTGCATTTGTATAGATGGTATTACCAACTATGATGTGAATATAGCAACGTGATATAATCAGAAACTTTCTAAAACGTGTAATTTTATAAATGCTTTATGTTAGACATATTCTCATTTTAATATAGTAACGTTCCTATTTAGCCGAATTTGCTCGTTATAGAACATCCGCAAACATTTTTTGGACATGTTCCAAATTATTTTACCTAATACATGCTAACGAACAATAAATAGATGGAAAATATTACTGGCAATATATTCCGCACAATTTATTATAAAAGGAACAATTGTATGTGTAATGATACACCGCACTGTCAATCATAAAGAGAGACAAAAATAAAATTTAAAAAATATTTATAAAAATTATGTATAAAATAAAAACATAAGAATATCTTTAGAATCTGAAATTAATTTATTGGCGAGAGTTGATGAATCATTATCATTCTCGTTGACTTTGGAAACTAAATCTTATAAAATCGTCTGCTTTTATCCATGGTCGCCTCTCAGGCACAGCGGCTAATGAATTTCGTTGATTACAAATTTAGTAATTATACTTTTAAGTATAGAGTTTAGTTTTGATTCGAGGTTGCCAGGTTATGTTAGAAAAAACAAGTAACATAATTAAAAAAAATCAATTCCTACTTATTTTTTTAAATATTATTTATGATCGTTGATCGCGTCAGGTGTCATCGACTACAAGTTTAAAATCTTGTGGATGAATTTGAGTGGATGAATGAAAAGTATTTTATTAACGATTGAAAATTTGAACAAGATATATAAATATATATAGGGAGAGTGTAAACTAATAGTAGGAATTGAAAAAAGACAGTAAAAATGTTGCTTTGAGTATATAATATAAATATGTTAAATTTTATGTTTTAATATTGATAATTTGGATTTTGAAAGTTAAAATCAAGCTGTAAATTCCTTTGAGATATTACATTGAACTATCAACAACCAATCTAATTACTTAATGTTATAATTCCGTTATTAAAGCAATTGATGTGTCATAAAAATATATAGTTGCACTATCTGTAATACACTTAATAAAGACACTTTGTAATCTGTTTAATACCTTTGTTTGTCTGTCTTTGTAAAGTCCAGTATACTTTGTATTTGTCTAAAGCATTTGCGTTCTGTTTTTTTAATGATTAATGGACTTTGCAACCTGTTTAATGTCTTTATGGTTTGTCTTTATAATGTCTAATGCATTGTATAATCTGTCTTACGTCTTTGTGGTCTGCCTTTGTAATGTGTAATGAACTGTGTAATCTAAAATTAGGTTTTTTCCCTTTCAAGAATAATTGTGATGTGCTATTAATTATAGGCTTTATTAGTGGGAGGAAGTAATATCCGTTCCGTTTGCTTCCTTATTAGAAAGCTACTGAAATTTAAAAAAAAATGAAATCTACTATCTTAAATTTTTATATGAGAACATTATTATTTTTAAGTCATTATTGGTCTTAATTAATTTAAGTCCTAAACCAGTTTAAACCGGTTTGAAACAATCACGAGATTATCAGATTACGGCATCGATATTTAGAAAAAACGATGGGATTTTTAAATGTCAAAATCGATCGAGTTCCAAACTAGGAGAATCGGGTACATGGCAGACATTCGTGCCAAGTTGCAACTTCAGTTGGCGATAAATCCGTCTGCATTATTTTTTAATAATCCTAAAAGCAAAAAATTGATGCCTCAAAGCGATAAATCGCCAATTTGTTGCCTACGCATTTTGCGGCTTCAAAAACCTCAAACCAAAACAACATCATGTTCTCACATGATAAAAAAAAAATCCTTTACATAATCCTAAACAGGCGTTGTGTTGTTTCGAAGCAGGAGGTTAATGTATTTAAATTAAACTCCATTATTTTTCAAGTTGCGTATTAAATTGGCAAGCCATAAATGACATTTATCACGTGGCCTTCAAATGGATTTATTACTTTAAAAAAAGCATAAATGACATATCGTTGGTTACAAAATAATTTTTAATCTACTTATTTGAATAAAAGGGAAGTAAAACTAATGACATCACACTAAAACAATTTTCAACTCTCTTAAGAAATATCCGAATTCAATATTAAAGCCCTTTTACGTCAAAATACGTTTCAGCGTTCTTTACGGCCTTTATTAATGTCTCAACATATTCCCCTTAAACTCCGTACCAGAACAAAACACTCCAGCTCTAGTAACTACATCATTTAACAACGCCATTTTATAGTTGCTTTTTTTTTCTTCTTTGTTGCATCGCTTTCACAGCAAGCATCAAATCCAATTAAGACCAAACGGGAAACAAGGGAGGCAAAAAAATCGGTGATTTTTTTTCCCCTCCTCCCGTTCACTTTAAGTGCTTTTCCTTGGAAAAATACTTCCCCAAAAACTCAAAATTAATTTTCGAGGTTTAACCAAACACTATAAACAAAGCTTTAATAGAATCGCTCTCGCACAGTGTGATATAATGATTTAGTGTATTAAGACATTTACTACGATGTCTCGGTATTTAATTAAATACGTGTAGATATTAAGAGGCATTTGCAGAGCGTTCATTGGAGACAATAAAGAGGCTTATGCTTTTGCACGGTTTTAATCAAATATTAACCACCAGGGAGCTCTGCTTGCAGCTAGCTTTCACGATAGCGCGGTAAGAACGGTTTTTTTGTGGAATATTTTATGATCTTGCTGTATCATTAAATGAGAAGTGTTCTTTTAATGTTATTAAGGCCATATTGTATGAGAAATAGCGTGATAATAAAAAAAATTTGTTCGGTTGAGATGCCTTAAGCTGAATTGATGAAGGCGAGATACAAAATAGGAAGTTTAAGTTAATTGAAATTCATTGAGTTATGTTCATGTTTTCATACAAAGTTAGCTCGTTTGTGTTCAAGCACGTGACTGATAATGGAAAAGTGACAGTTGTTACTTAGAGGAAGTTAAGTAAGGATTAAGCCCTATTATGATTAATAGGCGAATCACCGTAACGATATGCAGGGCGTAAGGTACTGAACAAAGAATTAGTATGAGGCAGAAAAGGCGTGAAGATTCAAGAAGTCTCAGGATATGTAGCATTATACGGAGATATTAAATGCTATAAAAAAATTGGAGACTTGATTATTGGAACTATTTGAATAATGTACGTTTTCATCTATACATAGTATAAAATGAAGTCTCCTGAAAGCGTCTCATGTTTGAAGGTGAAAATGTCGAGAAATTCTTAACTGATATTGGAGATATTTGTACCATTTTTTAGGACATTTATTGGGAAAGTTTTCAATATGTTGAAGACATATAAAAAAGGAGTTTTTAATTGTGATTTTAATTATTTCCCTAATACGATTCGCGCATGCGTAAAACAACAGTATCTGTGCTTTGCACTTATCCGTACATGTGCCAAAACCTCAAACTGCTCATGCGCTAATAGCAAGAGCTGTGGTATGCATATGCGATACATTTCTTTGTTTACGTGATTTTAAACAACGACTCAAAACTCATTATGCCCCCCCCCAAAAAAAAACGGATATCCAACCTTGACCAAGGCCCATTAAATGCCAAACGCTTCGTTTGTTGCATGATAATGAAAATGTAGAGGAAAGAAATGTTCGGTTAGCGAATATCAGAGAAAGAATGTCCACACTTAGAGAATCTTCTGTTGAGTGAAGTAACCATCTCTCTTGAAGCCTCACAGCAATTGAATTACAGAGATAAAATGAATCTCACCTGTTTGCTGACAGAGAAAGACATTTAAATCTGAGACAGAGGAGAAGAAATGAAAGAACAAACGTTCCTGAAATTTGGTCTGAAAAGGAGTATTCCACCCTGAAGTACGATCCATTTGTGGATTACAGAAATGATGCTTCGGTTTCAAAAGGAACAATGTCGGGTGGAGGCTAGACTTAAGTTTAAAGCTAATTTTTCCTCTTGGATGTTATGCCATGGGCAACGCTGTGTGGATACTGCTAGTATAAATATATAGTCCAAACAACAGATGGTGATGGAAAAGTGACAATTACTTAATGAAAAATAATAACAGATTAATTTCCACTGTGATTATTTGACTGCTCATTGACGTGCAAGAAATTGTAGGGTAAATGGTACTTGACAGAATATCCAAGTTTATTCATAGATAAAGAATTTGATAGGAAAGTTAATAGTTGAAGCGGATTGATTTTTAAGATTAAAAATAGAGACGAACTCTAAACAAGTGACTGGAAATGGAAAAGTGATACAAGAGTCTGTTTAGAGAAAACAAATAGTGCTTTAATCTCTGCTGTGGTTTCATTCATTCATTGTCAGCCAAGAAACTACAGGATAAAAGGGTATTAGATAGAGTGTTTTTCCCAAGTCGGAAGTTAATGAAGTTGCATGACAGAAACTTTATTCCAGAATGACTAGTTTTAACAAGGATATTGAGTGGGAAAGATAAAGTTTTATTGGTGAAACTGTTTTACAGGAACCAGAAATCAGCAACTGTTGCACTGCATAAATTGCGACTTCAGAAAAATCTGAAGAATGGAAAAGGGCCTTTAATAGTGGCAGGACTCAAAAAACGTGTTCATCAATTTGAGCAAACTGGATTACTGTAGGATCGTGTGAGGTCCGGAAGACCAAGTCTAAAGCAGAGACCTTCGCGCGCGTTGCAGCCAAAATGGGAACATTAGAGTCAGAATCCGCTGCAGCGACTAGCAGTTCACGGGAAGCTGGACGAAGCCAAGTTTCCAGGGCCTTCTCGGTCTCAAGATCTGACACCAACAGACTTTTGGCTATGGGGAAATTTGAATTCCCGAGTGTATCGATCCCATCCATCCAATCTGTCGGAATTGAAAGATGCAATCCGCCAAGAGCTGTCTTGTATACAACCGGACATGTTGTATGCAGCCGTTGCTGGATTTGTGCCATACCTGAAATGGGTTAACACTTGTAGTGGTATACATGTGGAGTACATATCGCTATAATAAATGATTTGATAACATTATTCTTATTATTTGTGTGTCTCTTCTGTCACTTATGTATGAAACGCCACCTATCGGCTGTTTCTGAATTTTTTTCTGATCTTAAAAGAAATCCCTTGACAATGATGCTAAACCGGCAAACCGTTTTTATTTGCTAAATTTTTCCAATTTTATAAATTTTTAAAGTTTTTACGGACTTTTTGCCCACTCTGCAGATAATAAGTATTATAAAGAACTAGCAATACTCACGCAGTGTTGTCCGTGGTATAACATACAAGAGGAAAAATTAGCTTTAAACTTAAGTCCAGCCTCCATTCGATATGGCATGGGCATGTCACGCAACATCAAACAAACATAAAAATGCTTTTAGAAAAATCATCAAAAGTAACTTCAAAACCCTTTTTATAGCACACACTCAGAAATATTTAGACTATTAAAAAGGTAAAAATATGATATGTTCATAGACAAAACAATATACTAAAAGTATGAAATAAAAAAGCTGTTTTAAAAGTATAAAAATAAGTCATTGCACCCACTGTTCCACACTTGTTTATCAACTCTATATAATCTGATATGAAAATAAAATTCAGATAGCTTCATAATATTTTTTTTTTTTGCTGGGCGATCACTTCGCTCCTCACGAGATTCATTCTGACTCGGTAAGTCAATTGCTGAGCAATTTAAAGAGAGACGGTTACTTCGCTGAACAGAAGACATACCTTCCCTAAGTGTGGGAATTCTTTCTATGATATTCACTAATCGAACGTTTTTTTCATCTATATTTTCATCAGCGCGCAACAAACGAAGCGTTTCGGTATTTCATGTGCTCCAGACAAGGTTAGATTTCCTTTTTTTTTTGGCATTTGAATCTCTATTTAAAATTAGACGTAAACAAAGAAATGTATCGCATATGCATACTACAATTCTTGCGCATGCACAGTTTTGAGGTTTTCTCACATGCGCGGATAAGTGCAGAGCACATATACTGTTGTTTTACGCATGCGCGAATCGTAGTAGGAAGATAATTAAAATCGCAATTATAATACTCCTTATATTTTATTTTGATAAGACTTCAATAAACTAAAATCTTCCACATTAAATGTCCTATAGAATGGTACAAATATTTCCAATATCATTAATTGAGTTTTTTTCTTTCAAACTTACAGATGCTTTCTGGAGACTTCATTTTATGCTATGTTTAGATTAGAAAACTTAATTACTGAAACTAAGGGAGCAAATTAACGTTTTCTCTTAAATATAGTCTATATGAATGATAAATAATAGAAAAATGATGGTTAATAGTAGTGAAAACTAAGTGGAGTAATCATTTCTGCGATAAATTGCAAATTCACTTGAAGACGGATTGGACCAGATAAAATATTTTCAGTTGGCCGAAATACGCGAAGTTGCAGAACGAAATCTTTCTCGGGGGTATCTACTTTTACACGCAGACATTGAATTTTTTTTTTTTGCCGTGTGACTATTTGAAATCAAATTCTTACGCATTAGCTTCTGAGGGAAAAGACTCCTGAACACCTGAGGGCAGAAGACGGACTTCTAGCTCAAATAAAGATAGCACACACACACTCGCTTGCTTGCACAACCCCTTTTTACAGGGCGGCTCATTCACGCACCTCACAGAGAGAACACAAAGAAGAGAACAACCATGCCCGCACCAGGACTCGAACCCGGACGTCTAGATCACGGGGAATACGCGCTACCCCTAGGCCAGGACGCCGGCGCGGGTATTGACTATTATAAACAATGGGAATTTTAATTGCTGAAACTGATTGATATTTTCATATAAATATATTTGAAGTCTAAACAAGCCATTGATAATGTTTCTTAGTGAAAACTAAAAATGTTTCAACATCTGATTTATTGAAATTGTAAAGCATATGATACTTGCCAGGATATTTTTGGTAAGTAGAAGCGTTTAAGATTCCTGTGCAAAACATTTGCTTCAGGCTAACTAATTGTGTTCACATTCATTGGATATTAACCAGAAGGTGTGGATTTTCCAAAGTTTTCTCACCTGCTCTGTAATGAAGGTGTTTCCCAGAGGACGCCTTGGATGGCATTGGCATATAATCGTTACGAAATATTTTTTGGCGTGATTATGGCATTTTAACTGAATGTATCGTGTATAGTCATTGCTTCTTTGAGTTATAACGTTTACATGTTTCTGAAAGTACAGACCTGCAGACAGTCAATCCCTTGTTGGATTGGGTTCAAAATTTGAAAAGCACCAAGACTATAGATGTTAAATCTGTTAATTAAATTTATCTATCTAGCTCTCTTTGATTTGGGGTTATCTTGCTAAATTATATTCGAACAGCCTGATATCTCCAGAGCAGATTTTTCTCTAAATTTGATAGAAATTTGCAAATTTGGTATAAAGACCGTTTACCAAATTTCATATGCCTAGATAAAAGCGTTTTCTAGTTGTATTTGTTAAAGACAGACAGATTGAAGGACATTTTCCAAAAATGTTTTAGCCTTCAGGTAAGTCTAAACGTGTTGATTCGTCAAAACCTCGAGTTCGAATTTTTTTTTTTGACGATTAGTAAATTTTCTCGATATTATGTATGTGAGAAAACAAAAAAATAATAATGAAAACTGGTGACCGAAGTTGATAATTAAAATTGCTTAAATAACGTTAATATTTTTACATAAATATAGTTGAAATCCAAGCAAGAGATTGACAATGAGAAAATGACAGTTGTTATTTAATGAAATCACATGCAATATATATGCAGTCTTCGTGCCTTAGTTTTGTGTATATATTGTTACGGGAAATCGTTTGGGCGGAGAATGGGGAAAAAATTACTACAGGTTTGAAAAGGTGAAAGACGAAAAGGAACGGAGCACAGCGTAAGTGTTGACAAAGAGAATCTTCGCAGATATTAACAACGCACTAGTTGACAACAAATCATTAATTAAATAGCACAACACAATGGTTATCATCGAAAACAACTGGAGTATCACTTTATGAATCAGCTCTCCAAAGGGGAAAGTAATGCTGGTGTGAGTGTTTCCAATTATATAGCCTCTAGACAGAGCATAGAGTTTTCGAGAAGGATCACGGCACTCGGGTCCTATTACAGATGTAGTTAAAATTATTGTATTTTTTACAACGTTTAATATCATGAAATTCATCGCCAAGTTTGTCACCATGGGTAATGGCATTAACCTTACATCCCTTTAGCAGTCACCAAAAATATCTATAAATTTCTCTTCTTTTCTATGACTAACTGAGCAGGAAAACTTTATTACTCCTTTGTAACAATATAATGTACACTAATTTGTCAAAAAAATCAGAGTATTTTAGACGTGCACATTCTTTTTAAATTTTTCAAAAAAAAAAAAAAAAAAAATGAAATAACTGGTTTTTGAATTTCGCTCACGTAAAGAATATGCCTGATTCATTTGGTGTAGTTTAGTTATATTAATATTTTGTTTGAAACAAATACTGGGCTATTTTGGGACGCAAAAACATGTCTGAACTGACACTGTAAGGTAAACATACGGTCACGATATCACTTACGGAGCCGATCAGTAGGAAGATGATTTGTACTTCCCATCTTTTACAGAAATCCGATAATAGTTAACAATTTTCAATAAGCAGTTCTTACTTATGTGCAGCAATATATTCATGCATTTGTATGAATATAATAATTACAGTACACTCCCAACTATCTGGTCTAATGTGGCGGAAGGACTGGCCGGATAAGAAAAACGCCGGATAGGGCGGAGCTCTATGAATTCATTTCTTTGCCCACCAATACCAGAAGACAAAGTTTCGCTGCTATAATACGTATTTCCTCACTTATTATTGGATACTAAGCCCTCCCTTTATCTAAATGTAAATGCAGCCTTAGCTGGATGAATCATAGAAGCAGTTGCCGGTAGGGTGTAGAGTTAAAATAGATGGCTCTGAACTGGTAGTTTATATATGTTTATATACTGCACTGCATGTTCAAGAATATATGGGAGAAAAAGTAAGCTAACAGATAGAAACGGTTCACATATTAACATAAAATCTGTAGTGCTCAACTTAAACGCAGGAAAGATAAGTAAAACATTAACTTAAATCGTAGGCCTGACTCTTGAGAAAATCAGCTCAAACTGATGTTTTTTTATTGATAAATTACATATATGAAAAGGTAACTATAACGCTGCTCTTTTACTGTCATAAATTGTATTTTGCACACGACACGTAGGACGATCGTATCAGATGCCTAATGCCTTGGTAATGTTGCTAATGCTACACCTTACCTACCTCATTTAATTATGATGAAAGGAAACTAGGCTGGATAGTACTGAAGTCGTATAGTCGCAAACCGGATACTCGGGAGTGTACTGTATATGCAAAAAAGATATTTATTTAAAAAACCCCACATTTTCCATATAGTTTTTGACAGATAAATTTTTATACCAAACAATGCAAAAATCAGAGAATTCGAAACAACAGGCACACAAAGAATTATATCAAAATTCAAAGTAAAGACTTTCGAAATTCGAAGGAATATGATATTTTGATGCAGATTCGAAACACTTTATATCCATTAATTTTTGGTCAACTGTCGGAATGTCATTTTTTTAAACCTTATAATTTAAATCTTAAATGATATTTAGGTAAAATCAAAAGAATACATTTATTGTCATTACGAAAATCCTAAAAATAAGTGTTACAAAACTGGAATTTGCTGTCATACATCAAATAATGAAAATAAACTTTACACAAAAGATTCTTTGAATGAAAAGTTACCGCTGTAATCTTTCAAAATTTTTCTTCTTCTGCTAAAAATGTTATCCGAAGTTTAAAAGTCGCAGGGATGTAATTTCCGATTCAAAACTTTCCTCTAAGCCATCATTACAAACGCAAAACTTTCCCGTTTAGCCCGGCATCACGTGACTGGCGAATAATTCCTAGTTGGCAGAATCGTCATCGTTTCTTTCTTTTTCCGGTGGCTTGTCAACCAGTGCGACCGCAATCGGAGAAATATCTCACCATTTGCATTTTAAACACGCCCCTTTCAGAGAATAGCCCCGAATGGAGCCAGAGGGGTTGTGGGGGTCTCCCGTAAAGGTCGCACAGGGGTCTTTTCGGGTAATTACTCACTCGATGATGAATGAGCCTAATTAGGTGAAAATATTTCAGACGATGAGGACAAAACGCGGAACAAAGAAGAGTGTATTTGGTGTGAATGCGGTGGCAGCAGTCTGAATGGATCGTTTGCTCGTGGAACATTGTTCGCGTTTGGAAGATTTCGGGGAAAGTTTCTTTTACCAGCAGGAGAGATCGAATACTTTTGCCGTCGGATGTGATTTTTCTCTTTTGTTCCGGACTTTGATTTTAAGATACAATGCATCATTATTGGAAATATTTAGGAGGCGAAATCAATATGGCTTTTTGGAAGAGAAATCTATTTTTAAATGAATCGGCTTTTGTGGTGAAAGCAGAAGTAATTAGATTCCAATTCCCAGAAGTTGTTTCCGAGAGGGAAACCTCATCCATTACCTTTCTAATCAAGCATAAAATTTCAGAGTGGATGAAATACTCGGAGCAAAATTGGTTTCGCATTTTAATGAGCATATGTTATTCCTATAAATGAATTATTTCAAATGCATTTCCATTTGTTTAAATTACAAAACAATTTGAAATCTCTGATATAATATAGATATTTAAATTTTGAAAATATATATTTTAAATATTTACTTCTCTATATAACGATGAATATTTGTTTGTACTTATTTTTATACAGTTTTTGTTTAGGTCTTAGTGAGAATTGGCATGAATTTTCTTCATGAAAAAAATAAGTACAATGTTACCTTTCCAAAGTCCAAAAGCTCATTAAAATCTCATTTAATAAAAAATTTATTATGTTTTCGAGGTTTTCCACTTGTATGTTTTGAAAATATTGAATCACTAAAGTTATTTTTACACTATCTTAAAAGTTAAAAAAATTGACTTTTGAATGGAGCAATCTCACTTCCATATGTGCTTTTTGATTCTATCAATACGAAAAGGTCGTTAATGCTCGTTCAACGAAGCTACGAAAGCAAGTGGGACAGAGATCTGATATAAATTTTCTTCAAAAATTTGAATTGTAGTTAAATGTAAACATATCGAATTTCATTAATTTATATCATTCCGTTTATGAGAGATTGTATGAACATGCATGGAAACAATCAGACCAATAGGAGGTCAAGCGTACGATGGATTTTGTTTAAAATTTAATATGCATTTTCATTTAAGATGCTGTATCACCTGTATACAAAATTTAATCTACTTGGCTATTTCATAGTATTGAGTTCATTAGTACACAAACAGCCAGGCAGCGTAATTCCTTATACCAAATTTCAATTGTCTAACGCAAAGCCTTTTTGAATTATCGTAGATAGACAGAGACAGATAGAAATTATGCTAATAATGTGTTCTCTGATTCAGGAAAATCTAGAACATAGGGATGCATCCAATCTCGAGATAGAATTACTTTTTGATGACTTCTATGTTCTATGTTTCGTATACCATAAGGTAAAAAATAAATCTAGAAGAAAGGACTAGGACTTTCATTCCAAAAAATCGGAGCATGATTTTTTTCTTAAATTAAATTCTTTCTATGCATTTATTTTATTTTTAAATTTCACCTTAGTTATATTGCATCGATAATAATAATAAACTTCTATTTAATATTTTAACAAAACCCGTAAATATAAATACTGTTACGAACCTGTGATGCGGCTTTCCAGTATAGTGGGTTCCATAGGAGATCCCAGAGCTTGGCGACAAACTTGGCGACGAATTTGGCGACTTTGGCGCCAAAATAGATTCTATCCGAAACATCGAGAATTTTCCCGATCCGTCCAGTAGGAACGGAGATACGCGTCGAACGTTCCTGATTGGTTGAGAGGCTTCTAGCCCCGCCTCCTGAGACCTATAAAAGGAAGCATCCGCAGCTGCCGGGTAGTCGTGAATTGGAGTCGTGGACCAGTGGAGTCGAAGAGAAGTCGGAAGCGACTGCGAAGAACTCGTCTTCCAGGGACTAGCGGAGCAGCAACGGAGTAGAGCTGCTGTGTATACTGTTGTAGGCTGCTGTGTATATTGTTGTATGCTGCACGTCTCGTCTGAAGATAATCGTCTTCTGTGCTGTATATAGTTGTCGTCTTTGTGCTGTCCTGTGTGTCTTCGTGTCAATAAACGTCGTTGTTTTATTTTCTACTGCCGCCTGGTGATTGAGCGTTCTTCACACCATATAACCCCCATTATCCAAAAGAACCCCGGAAATTTCGTAACAATATAATAACCAAACTACTTAGAAGTATTGCTGCATATCAATATTATTAGTGATAGTTAATAAGTAAAAATATTTTTAAAAGTTATTATAATTAGAAAATAATCTATGGAAATACAATTAATGTATTTCCATAGATTAAAAAAGAGATTTTTTAAAAAAATTGTAATGTGGATTAAAAATGGTAATGTGCATTGATATACTATAAATTTAATGAGGAGTTAAGCTGAAATTTTGATTCATTTTAAATTAAAAATTTCGGAAAACTTCATCCATGTGAGTGCTAGGTACATTACCTGGCTGTCTATCGAATTCGGTTGTTCTAAGTACAAAGTATTGTTACGAAATTTCCCGGGGTTCGTTTGGATAGTCGGAGTTATATGGTGCGTTTATTTACACGAAGATACACAGGACAACACAAAGACGACAACTATATACAGCACACAATTATCTTCAGCCGAGATGTGCAGACAACAGCACACAACAGACTCTAATGCAGACCGTAGCGCACAACTTAATTCAGCACTCACTTGACTCCGTCGCTGCTCCGCTAATCTCTGGAAGGCCAGTTCTTTGTGTCGATTCCGACTACTCTTCGACTCAAATGGTCCACGACGACTACTCAATTCACCACTGCTCTCTCCGATCTGGTTCACCACGACAACTACTCTTTCGCTTCCGACTACTCTTCGACTCCACTGGTTTGCAACCCAATTGACCACCACTCCCCGGCAGCTGCAGCTCCTTTTATAGGTCTTAGGAGGCGGGGCTAGAAGCCTCTCAACCAATCAGGAACGTTCAAGGCGTATCTCCGTTCCTACTGGACGGATCGGGAAAATTCTCGATGTTTCGGGTAGAATCTATTTTGGCGCCAAATTCGCCAAATGGTCGCCAAGCTCTGGGACCTCCTATGGAACCAGCTATGCTGGGAAGTCGCATCACAGGTTCGTAACAGTATTATTCTGTATAGTCTGATTTCTTTCTTCCAATTCATGTGGAAAAGACATGCCATGGTATGCCTTAACCATTTTTGCTAGAAGCTTAGATTTTTAAAAATTGTCAATATTTTTAATAAGTCAATTCCTTAATTAGTAAAAGGGTGCTTGCCTTTATCCGTGGTACGAAAGTGCTTGAAATTAATTATTATAATAAAAATTCTTAAATGCCATTTCATGCAGCTATAAAAGTAATTAAAAATTCTGCTTACAACTCATTGCTGTCATAACATGGCCATCGAGTTCATCTTATTATTTCAAATGCAAAAATTCTTCATTTCTCTCCGTATCTAATTTATCTCCAAACGCATCATGATTCCAGTTTTAATATTTGTTACCCCTTTTTTCTTTATCCCCATTACATTTCCTGTTTCGGGTAACTGAAGCTACCATCGAGGGTTGCGAATCATTCAGAAATGCAGTCAGCTGCTCGTTGCCATTTTTTCCATCGTTATTTTTTTAAAATTTTAATTTGGAAACGCTGAAGATTAAATTTTGGAGTATTTTTGCTGCATTTTTTTTCTTCAGATATCGATGCTGATGGGGACGGACTTGTTTGGATAGACATCACCATCGGTGCTTGAGTATAACTGATTAGGTGGTTTCGAGAATATGTTTTTATTTCCCCTGGGAATGCGAAATTTCGGAATGGCAACGAATGCAAATTATCGTTTTCTTTTTCAGTTTGTGGTTGTTTTATTTTCTTAATCTAAAGCATGACGGAAAAGTCAAAAATATTGAATTTTAGTTCTTGATCGAAAATGGTTTAAGTCACTAAAATGCAAAGGGCATGGTTTAAATTATCGTTTGGCGATGCGAGTTCTGCAAATTATTTCGAACTTGAAAAGCTTTAATTACTTTTTGAGATGTTATTTCTTGTATTTTCATTGCGACAATTTTTATTGATATTGGAACAAATTTAGTGTTTGATAAAAAAAAAAAAAAGAAAAAAAAAAAAACCTAACTTGAGGAAAGGCAATTTATTTATTGATTAGGTTAGAGTTTTCTTGGAGTACGTATGTTATTTCCATGTTGGAAACGTTTATAATTGTTTCATTATGACAATTTTTTTTAAAAAGGACAAATTTAGTATTTTGGAAAGCCTCTCACCTGAAATAATCAATTTATTGATTGATTCAAATAGAGTTTTAATTTGAAACTTTACTATTTATTTAGCATTCTCTAGTCAACATATATCATATGTTTTATTTTGCTATAGATGTTCATAATTGCTTCATTGCGACAATTATTTTAAAATTAGAACACATTTAGTGTTCTGAAAAAACCCTAACTTGAGGAAAGTCAATTTATTTATTGACTAGAGTTTACTTTGTGTACATATGTTATTTGTTTGATGTAGACACTCATAATTGTTTCATTATGATATTTTTTAAAGTATATAAATTTATTATTTTGCAACGAATTTCACTTGAGAGAATCAATTTATTGATTGTTTAGATTAGACTTCTATTTAACTTTTTCCAAACAGTATATTTCATATGTTGTGTTTTGTTTGTTGTAGTAGATGTTCTTAATTGTTTCATTTTAACAATTATTTTAAAATTAGAACACATTTAGTATTTTCCGAATAATCTCATTTGAAGAAACATAATTGATTGATTAGATTAGAGTTTTGTTTTGAAGTTCGGTTTTGACGAGTATTTCCTTTTTGTGAAAATTTATAATTGTTTACTTTTTATATTTCTTCAGCTGGATTCGAATTCAAATCAATTTGATGGATCACTAACTGTTTCATTCTGATATTTTGCTACATTTATTTCAAATCGGAATCAGGAATTTTGAAGTAGAAATAAATGAACAAAATTTTATTTTACCACAAAAGGTTTCTTCAGGCTTGCATGTCTCCTCAAATAAAAGTTTTATTCCAAACGTGCCATCAAGAATTAAAGTTAGAAAGATAGTCCATCATTTTTAAACAGAAAATGTAGGATGCTCAGATTATTGTTACAAATTTATAATATTGCTTTTCTGGAATATTATTATTATTGCAGAAAAGACAAATTCACAGATATTCTTACTGAATGCTAAGTGAATGTTAAGTCAATAACAACCAAACATAAATTGACTTGGTGACGAATCTGGCGATTTTGGCGACAAAAATGTAGGTCCCGGAAAAGAAATACAAGAATTATGGCGATATATGTATTAGACGCCAAAAAAACTTCTAGAAAATTCACTACCCTGTCATGGAGAATATATAAATGAAGACACTCATTCAACACGCCTTTTTTCTTCGAACTGCTGATCGTTGAGTAAGCTCTCTAGCTGTGCATTGTTACTGTTTCCTAATTAGAAAGTTTCCTTCAGCTTGCGTTTTGAACTTGTATATGTGCTGTATTTAAACTACGTCTTGTTGTGCAACTGGAATGATAATGTTTCATTTCCATTGTCGAGCTTTTTAGACTTCTTGCAACGTATGTACATCCGGAGATTTCCATAAAATAATAAACAGAATCCTCTTTTTTTCGATTTTAGCAATTGAATAAAAACAAATGATTCATCATTTCTTGAAACTGTGAAAACTGCTTAAACTTCATGGCAACAATATATTCTTGGAAAATTATGCGCAAATATATCTTTAAAAATATGCCAAAATTTATGAAAAAGATTAATTACAGCTTATTTAATATCAGTAAATATACTCTTTTTTTAAAAAAAAATTAAAGAGTTTGTCATTACTTTTATGCGACAATATCTTTAGAAGTTATCGCAATGAAGCTTTAACTAATTTTTAATTAATTAAAATTTAAGTAAAAGAAATCGTGCTGAGATATGAAATTCCTTGATTTAAAATAAATTTTATTTTGGTAACTTCTTGTCAAGCGGAGCTGGCATATAAAGCAGAAATTGACAAAACGCAATTTTTTTTATCATCAATAGAAATTTGAAGTGTCAGACCAATTTTGTTCACTAATTCAACATTTTTATTAAATTATATAAATAAAATTGAACCAAAGATTTTTGATCAAATCCGTTTAAGACTTAACTGTCTGTTAGTCTTTACTTTCGAATGCTTGTTATCTCGATAGCTTAAAAACTCAATTAAAAAAATCAAGTTAGGTGTCTCATTTTTTAACTTTCATTTTACTTTTTATCGGTTAATAAAGGAGATGTCCAAATTTCATAAGTTAAGTTTCTTTACTATGTTATGAAATACAAAATGATCACGTGTAAGAGTTTGAACCAAAAAATCTGAGCACATAAGGTTTCACTGAAGGTCCGCAATTTTTATTGGTGGAAATCACCTTTATTAGGAACTAGCAGCACTGTTCGTAGCATAACATCCAAAAGAAAAAAATTTAGCTTTAAACGTACAGTGGTTCAATTAACTGAGAGTACACCTTACTTTTACTTGATAAATCCAACTTTCATTATGAATAACACATTAAAGAAAAGTGCAAACATATTTTTATTTTTACACATAATAAATGGTTTAATTTAAAGAAAAATCAAAGAAAAATTAACAAAAAATATCTAAATTGAAAAATTTTAGAAGCATTTTAAATAAACATATACAGATTTTTATCTTAAAAAATTGAGAATACGTCAATGAAATTTTTGTAATATCCTGCATAGAAAGAAACTGTAAGTATTTAGTTGCATGTCTTTTGGCTTTTATAATGGCCTTTAAACGTCGTGGTACCGATTAACCCAATTTTTTGTGGTATTTGAAGATATTTTACCCCATTCTTCGTGCAACACTTGTTTTAAATGGGTTTCATTTCTAATTTTGTATTTTGGGGCCACTGTTTGGAGTGTGACCCACAGATATTCAATGGCATTGATGTCAGGGTACTGTGGTGGTGTGAGTAACTTGTGTTTACAATGGAAAATACACTACATTTTAACGTTATGTGCAGTATGTTTGAGGTCGTTGTCCTGCAGAAAAATGCAATTTCAATATAAATCCAAATTTTTAGCACTTTCATTTAGATTGCTGCGACCATATGATTCATCCAACTTGCTGCAAAAATTTCTCAAATAACAGGCAGAAGTGTAAGTGCTGAAACCGTGCGGAATTAATTAGATTAGCTGGACATAAAAGTCGAATTATTAGGGAGAAACCGTTCATCGGCTTGCAAATTCAGAAAAAGCATTTGAAGTTTGCAAAAACTCATCAACTGAAGATCAATAACTTTTGGAAGAAAGTTATATTTAGTGATGAAAGAAAATTCAACATTTTTGGCAGTGACAGCTGTCGCACCATATGGAGAAAGACTAATACTGCTTTGGATCCAAACAATTTACGTTCTATAGTTAAACATGGTGGTGTCTCCATCATGATTTGGCATTGTATGACTTCATCCGGGAAAGGAAATTTAGTTTTTATAGATGACATTATGAACCATATGGTTTACTTGGATATACTTTGCAGCAATCTAAAGTAAAGTGCCAAAAATTTGGGTTTAGATGGAAATTTCATTTTCCAGCAGTACAATGACACCAAACAGAATGCAAGTAGGGATTGCAATACCGGACCAAAATTACAATACCGGTCTTCAGCATTTTTTAAATCTTAATACCGGGATACCGGTTTTAATACCGGTATTAGAAATTTTAGAAAAAGAAAGAAAACACAGGTGTTTCTTTGTTTTATTTGCCAGTTTTGTTAGAGAGTGTAAATATCACAAAAAATAATTTGTAACTTATAAATTATAACAGCATATAAAGAATCACAAAAAATTAAAGGAACATCTTATTTATTTAAATCACAAAAAAAAGTGTAAATATCACTATTCAGTCTGTGGTACTATTACAAATTTTTGAAATGTGATCTTAAAAAACATAATGCATCAATTGTACTTACTGTCATTAAGCCTGAAAAGTAATTTCGTGCGAAAATTACCAGCTGTCGAAAGCGCTCTTTCGGCATCTACGCTAGTTGGTGGTACTGTTAGCAATGCGCGATATGCTTTTTCCAAGTATTTACCTCTAAATGTCTCATCTTCAAAAAAATCGATTTCTGGTTGAATGGTTTTGGATATAGCTGATTTCTGTATAGTATTTTGGTTCGTTGAATTTTTTTTTATTTATCGCTAATTCTAATTTTTGTTCAAGAGACAATTCCTTTTCACTATCGACAGTAGTGAGATCATAATCTTCGATAATTGAACCGAATTCTTCTGAATGTGGATAGGTTTGTGGGTAAAAAATTTTAAGAACATTTACTCTAAACTTAATCAGATTTGAACTCGTTATTTTCTTTTCTTCTTTTTCATTTTCATTTTCATTTTAAAAATCATTATAATTATGTAAATACCATAAGACATTTTCTATTTCGGTATGCCTTTCTTCTGTGCGATTTTTCAATGTAATATTTAATTCTTTAGATAGTGATGTGTGCTGTTCTTTCAGTGACTGCAACATGAAATTTATTGTTGCATTAGCTGTTATTAGAATCTTTCCGACATAATGCCTCAATAGTCAGTTTTATTGGAAGTAGCGCTGATATAGTTCTGGATATAAAGTCGAATTCACTATCTGAAAAAATAATTTTCAGGTTTATGTCGATTATTGCTTTTTGGATTGGATTTCTCAGATTCAAAAATCGTTCCATCAGTAGGAGTAAACTGTTCCAACGTGTTTTATAATCTAATATTAACATATATTCTGTTTTATTTTCAGTTAGTATATATTTTAGTAATATATCCTTTTTTGTAGGGGACCGTTTAAATATCTTAACAATTTTTCTAACTTTATAAATTATAGGAAGCAATTCTTGCTAGATTAATATTTCATTGTCATTAGCAATATCTTCTTCCACAATTACATTGTCATTATCTTAATTGTCAATATCACTCTCACTTTTACTGTCTTCAAAGTTGGAATCCGAAGTTTCTATGTCTACAGTATTTGGATTCTTCAGTTCTTTATTTTTTTGGTTTAATACATCTATTAATCCTAATTGAATTCCATGTCCATAGCACAACAGCTGATTTGCACCAATCAACTTTCCAACTTTTTTCATAATTGTTGCTCCATCAGTCGTTATGGATACAATATTTTCTTTCAGGGCTAATCCATGTTTCGCTCATTTAGATTTAAGCAATTAATTGAGCCATTAATTAGCTAATTAATTTCGCCCGTTAAGGGGACATAAAAACAAAAATGTATACTATTTTGCTATGTTCGCGATCCCTGAACTGGAGACGATTTTAAAAATTTCTAGTAAATACCGAAAAACCGGTATTTAAACTTGTGAATACCGGTATTACAAAATTGTACAAATGGCTCAAAATACCGGTATTCGGTATCCCGGTATACCGGTATTGCAATCCCTAAATGCACGTAATGTTAAAATGTGGTGTCTTATTCACTGTAAACAGCAGTCACACGCACGCCACAGTACCCTGACATCAATGCCATTGAATATCTGTGGGTCACACTCGAAACAGTGGTCCCAAAATACAAAATTAGAAACAAAACCCATTTAAAACAAGTGTTGCACGAAGAATGGGGTAAAATATTTTCAAATACCACCAAAAATTGGGTTAATCGGTACCACGACGTTTAAAGGCCATTATAAAAGCCAAAATACATGCAACTAAATACTTACAGTTTCTTTCTATGCAAGATATTACAAAAATTTCATTGATGTACTCTCAATTTTTTGAGATACAAATCTGCATATGTTTATTTAAAATGCTTCTGAAACGTTTCAATTTATAAATTTTTCGTTGATTGTTCTTTGATTTTACTTTAAATTGAACCATTTATTATATGTAAATATAAAAATATGTTTGCACTTTTCTTTAATGTGTTGTTAATATCGAAAGTCAGATTTATCAAGGAAAAGTAAGGTGTACTCTCAATTGTTCTATCCTCCACCCGATATGACATGTCACGCAACATCAAACGAACATAAAAGTATATTTAGAAATTATCAAAAATAACTACAAAACAATTTTTTATGGCACACATTCAGAAATATTTAAACTATTAAAAAAAGTAAAAATATGATATGTTCACAGACAAAACAATTCACTAAAAATATACAGTAGAAAAGACGTTTTAAAATTTTAAAAGTATGCAAATAAGTCAGTCATTGTACCCTCGGTTCCCCACTTGTTTATCAACTCTGTATAATCTGATATAAAAATAAATTTCAGCTTGCTTCGTAATATTTCTCTACAAACTATACTAGCTGTTTTTCATCCTGGCACCAAGACAAAAAGATATTGTTTGGATGTAACTCTAGAAAGTCCTAAAATCACAATTGTTGTACTCCCTTTTTATTTTGATAAGACCTCAATATACTAAAGTCTTCCCCAATAAATGCCCTAAAAATGGTACAAATATCGCCAGTATTAGTTAAGTATTTCTCTTTCAAACATACATACACTTTCAGGAGACTTTATAAAGTTTACGGAGAGATCACTCCAGTTGATTATCAACAAAAGAATATTTTCTGTGGTGTATTTTTCTTCATCAACATATTTCTTGTAGAATATGTTTCAATTCCGAGTGACAGGGAAAAACAAACACCTTTCAAGTAAAGCTGGATATCACACACACACCACACACACACACACACACACACACACACACACACACACACACACACACACACACACACACACACACACACACATACACACACACACACACGCACACACACACACACACACACTGTATATTATATGCTGTATTATATACTGCTTATTATATATATATATATATATATATATATATATATATATATATATATATATATTGTTACGAAATTTCCGGGTTCGTTTGGATAGTGGGAGTTATATGGTGTGGAGAACACTCAATCAGCAGGCGGCAGAAGAAAATGAAACAACGACGTTTATTTACACGAAGACACACAGGACAGCACAAAGACGACAACTATATACAGCACAGAAAACGATTATCAAAATCCGAGACGTGCAGCATACAACAGCAGCTCTACTCCGTCGCTGCTCCGCTAGTCCCTGGAAGACGAGTTCTTCACCGTCGCTTCCGACTATTCTTCGACTCCACTGGTCCACGACTCAATTCACCGTCCGGTTCACAACTACTCGGCAGCGGCAGGACTGCTTCCTTTTATAGGCATCAGGAGGCGGAGCTAGAAGCCTCTCAACCAATCAGGAACGTTCGAGGTGTAACTCGGTTCCTACTGTACGGATCGGGAAAATTCTCGATGTTTCGGTTACGATCTATTTTGGCGCCAAAGTCGCCAAGTTTGTCGCCAAGCTCTGGGATCTGCTATGGAACCTACTATGCTGGGAAGCCGCATCACAGGTTCGTAACATTATATATATATCGACTTTTGCAGCAGTTGCTTTTAAGAAACGTAAACAAATACTGGACTTCGAGTTTTCAGTGAAAAAAAAAGTATGTCTGTTTCGAATCAGTTTACAAAATATGACTGTCATTTCAGTATTATTACCCAAGAATCGTGTCATTCATCTATTCAGAGAACTCAAGCATCGTATCTTTCCCGAATCATTTGCAATTTTATTTTATATAAAAATACACAATCGAAAATCATAGAATGTTCCCATTAAAATAAAAAAATTCGCCTGGAGACTTGAAGCAGAACAAAATAAATATTGTTCAATTCAAATATTTTATTTTTAGTCCTAGGATTCTAAATATTTTTATAATTCTTTTTGAACAATTTTCTTAGAAAACTAGCTCTCGGAATTTTGTAACGGATTTTTGTCCTGAAAAATAATATGAAAGCTTCAATAAAATTAGCTGGAATTCTACGAATAAGATTTGTTCAAACAGTTTATTTTTCTTATTTTTGGCATCACAACCGATGACAGCATATTTTGAGAAAATAAAGATTGCCGAGAAACGAAAGCAGGATTCTAAGAATTTCATCATATGACCTATTTGACTTCCAGATCCCAGCTAAAAGTTGACAGTTTATATAAATATATTACATATGGTCTCTTGTAATGTAAATTTCCGAGAAGCAGCGTTAGAGCCAAACGATTTTGGTTTCTGAAAATTAATTTAATATGTTACTCATTTTTTTGAGAGTTCTGTTTTGAATAATCAATGTAAATCGTTATTTTTTCTTCCTGACGACGACTTAAATTTTTTTTTGAAAAGTTAGCTTAATGCTTTTATTTTCTATAGGATTTTAGATATTATTTAAAAAATGTTTGTATCATTTTTAAGAGAGTAATTAGACTACTCAAGAATACATATATCAGAGTAATTTCCATTTACATTCTTAAATTGTGTCTTTTATAAATTTATTAATACATAGTTATATTATTTATAGAATAAACTTATTACTGCATTGTATCAGGCGGTTTCAATTGGATGAATTTTCAAGACAATTTAAACATGTTCCAGTACTTAATGATATTTCAGTTCGAAATAATTATTTCAATGGAAATTATTAATGCATTCATTTTTCTTTAAACTAATGCAAAAAAAAGTTGATTTCTCATAAATTTACTTTTTAAAAATTTATTTAGTCTCTCAAAATGATAATTGACTATTACAAAAGTATTTTAACACCCCAAAAAAATAAACAAACAAAAATTGTTGTAACAATTGCATAAAACCAAAATTCAATTGATAATATAAATTTTTATTTATTTATTGTTTCTGTGACTTAAATTTCTATTTATTGTGTGTTTTTGTTATGTGAATCTATAATGTTATTCTAACAATATTATTCTAGATGCTTTTGTATTTTGTCATATTATTTTGAAATATAATCCAGATTTTTTAAAAAGTAAATGATAATGAATAAAAAATCGAAGTATTTTAAAAGATTTTGAATAATTTTCTGTTTGATATCGTCAAAAAGAATTTTTTATTTAATTTCCTGAGAAATTTTATTAGCTGAGTGTGCTAGGCTGTCCGAAGAGATTAATGAATGCTAAAATTGTAGATGAAATATTGTACGCAATTTGGTCTTAGTAGCTTTCTCAGTAAAATAGTTTTATGTTCCAAATTTTGATTGATGAATAATTCATACTTTTTCCGAAACTTTAAGCTATTCTGCTGTTCGTTTCAGTATCCTGAGACTACTATTTTAAGTCGATTCTATTTCACTAAGGGGTAAGGGGTAATGGGGTAGTGTTCCAAATTTTGATTGATGAATAATTCATACTTTTTCCGAAACTTTAAGCTATTCTGCTGTTCGTTTCAGTATCCTGAGACTACTATTTTAGATCGATTCTATTTCACTAAGGGGTAAGGGGTAATGGGGTAATGTTCCAAATTTTGATTGATGAATAATTCATACTTTTTCCGAAACTTTAAGCTATTCTGCTGTTCGTTTCAGTATCCTGAGACTACTATTTTAAGTCGATTCTATTTCACTAAGGGGTAAGGGGTAATGGGGTAGTGTTCCAAATTTTGATTGATGAATAATTCATACTTTTTCCGAAACTTTAAGCTATTCTGCTGTTCGTTTCAGTATCCTGAGACTACTATTTTAAGTCGATTCTATTTCACTAAGGGGTAAGGGGTAATGGGGTAGTGTTCCAAATTTTGATTGATGAATAATTCATACTTTTTCCGAAACTTTAAGCTATTCTGCTGTTCGTTTCAGTATCCTGAGACTGCTATTTTAAGTCGATTCTATTTCACTAAGGGGTAAGGGGTAATGGGGTAATGTTCCAAATTTTGATTGATGAATAATTCATACTTTTTCCGAAACTTTAAGCTATTCTGCTGTTCGTTTCAGTATCCTGAGACTACTATTTTAAGTCGATTCTATTTCACTAAGGGGTAAGGGGTAATGGGGTAATGTTCCAAATTTTGATTGATGAATAATTCATACTTTTTCCGAAACTTTAAGCTATTCTGCTGTTCGTTTCAGTATCCTGAGACTACTATTTTAGATCGATTCTATTTCACTAAGGGGTAAGGGGTAATGGGGTAATGTTCCAAATTTTGATTGATGAATAATTCATACTTTTTCCGAAACTTTAAGCTATTCTGCTGTTCGTTTCAGTATCCTGAGACTACTATTTTAAGTCGATTCTATTTCACTAAGGGGTAAGGGGTAATGGGGTAGTGTTCCAAATTTTGATTGATGAATAATTCATACTTTTTCCGAAACTTTAAGCTATTCTGCTGTTCGTTTCAGTATCCTGAGACTACTATTTTAAGTCGATTCTATTTCACTAAGGGGTAAGGGGTAATGGGGTAATGTTCCAAATTTTGATTGATGAATAATTCATACTTTTTCCAAAACTTTAAGCTATTCTGCTGTTCGTTTCAGTATCCTGAGACTACTATTTTAAGTCGATTCTATTTCACTAAGGGGTAAGGGGTAATGGGGTAGTGTTCCAAATTTTGATTGATGAATAATTCATACTTTTTCCGAAACTTTAAGCTATTCTGCTGTTCGTTTCAGTATCCTGAGACTACTATTTTAAGTCGATTCTATTTCACTACGGGGTAAGACCCGGGAGGATGAGCGTATTTCCGGATTTCGAAATTCTTTGACTTTGATTTCAACCCTATTAGACACTTTTTCGTTCAATTTTTTCCCACGTCTGTGTGAATGTGGTATTTTGCTTATGATCGTGGTATTTTATTTTAATTTAAAATTTATTTATTTCATTTTCTCGAACAATCCGTTTTTACTTTATTGTTAGACTAGCCGCCTTTGGCGAGCAGCCGCTTCACCAATCTTAATGTTCATTTAAATTTTAATAATTAAATAGGTTGAACCGGAGTTTAACCCCCTTCTTTGCCAAGGTGCGATAACGTGCCAAAGCTGACAATCTTTATTATGCACTATAATTGAACATCTGCTCCTTTGCTTTTGAACATTTCGCAAGACCGCTATTGGCTATTTTTAAAAATTACGCCAAGCAGGGTTTTAAACTCCGGTAGTGCCATTAAATATTTTACGCAATTCCAGCTTTAATAGATTCTTCATCAAAATATTTTAAAACTTCAAATTTTGAGAGTCATATAATTCACTCATAATATTATAAAGGCCTTCAGTCATAACGTCATATGTATCTCTCTCATTTTCTGTTACTTCTCGTAGAATTTATGCTTTAAATTAAAGTGGAAAGAATTCATCTGCAATTAATATAATAATATTTTTTACTGAAACAAAGCATTTTTTTTAATAATATGATTACTGAGTCACTGAGCGTTTAAACTTTATAGGCACTAAAGAATATCTTTCTTAATTTATGTAATATCTCAAAAATGTGTCAACAAAAATTTCTCAGATTCATCATGAACATATCGATTCATTAACAATGTTTCATTTTAAATGCATCAAACACTAAGAAAATAAAATGAATCGTTTAAAATAATCGGTCGAAAACAGGTGTAAAAAAACTACTTAAAAAACGATGTACTTAAAACTATAAGCATATACAAAAAATATATATATAACTAACATAAATACAATTTAATTACAAAAGCATGCAACTAACCTAAAAATAATTTAAATCATTGAAAACAGGTTAAAAAAACTATTTAAAAAACGATGTACTTAAAACTATAAGCATATACAAAAAATATATAACTAACATAAATACAATTTACTTACAAAAGCATGCAACTAACCTAAAAATAAATTAAATAATCCGTTGGTAATGGTTGTCATGTCGACAATCAGAACACAATGCGCATGCGTGAATTTTCTTCGCTAGTTACGGTAACGCAAATGCATGAATTTTTCTACGCGAGTTGGGGTAACGCTATGCAGATTATACATTTTTAATTTCCTTTATTCTGTGTTATTTTAAATCAAAAGTACTTCAGAGTGAATCTGAAACAAGAATTAATGAACAATGTTTAATTTTAAATGCATAAAACATTAAGAAAATAAACAGAATCTTTTGAAGTAATCGTCCGAAAAATGTTAACCCTGGACTCATTACTGTTGGGAGGAAAAAAAAAAACAACTGAAGCCTTACTCATTTGGCGGTGGGGAAAAGGGAAGATTTTTTTGGCGGGAAAGTTGGCGGTGGGGAAAATGGAAGATTTTTTTTTGGCGGGAAAGTTAGATTTTAATTAACAATTAAAATTCTAATTAAAAATTCAAAAAAAGTGACCCCAGGTGACCTCTAAGGTATACATGTACCAAATTTGGTAGCTGTATGTCAAATGACCTGTCCTGTAGAGCGCCAACACACACACACACATTGAGCTTTATTTATAAGTATAGATATAGAAGTATAGATGTAAACATCTCTTCCTTCCATCTTTCCTCTCATCTCTATTTTGATAAATTAAATCCATCCTAACACGTATGCAAAAGTATGGATAGTTTTAAAATTCGTTGGTAAAGAATATTAATTTTACTATGCGTTTCCTATATTTTTTTTAATCAGTTTCTCTTAAATTCGTAAAAAGAAGAAGAAGAAGGGGAAAAAAGGACACTTTTTTATTTCTAGCTTAATAACAATCTGAACTAATTTTTAAAATATTGTAAAATTTGACATTATTTTTCATGTAAATTATATTTTAAATATATATTTAAATCATTTACATATTCGTCACAAAACGAAGTAAATACATTATTGTTTTTTGAAATCGGCTTTACAACTACCGCATATGCAAAAGAACAGAAGTGTTAAGAACAGAAGTTTAAGTTCATTATTTTACACGTCTCATTTTTTTCTTTGTATTAATATAGATGGCAATTCAGACTGCGAAATAAAAAAATATTTACAACTTCAATAGAGATTTTCAATAATAAGTTTGATGTTCGTCAAAATTCCTACTTTTTGCATTATACCTTGTGATACGATTAATATCTGATCAGAGTTCTTACATATTTTTGTATTGTTTTTGGAAAATATGATTAATATATGTTAAAATAATTACCAGATATATATTTATCAATTTTTTAATTTATACAAAACTGTCCATCAATGAAATTCAAACGGCAAAAAAAAAGCATAACTAAAAATGTAATTTTTTGATTTGATATTGGAGTAAAAATAATTGTTTGTATTATAATATTTTTAGAAATTATCAAAGGAAGCAAAAAAATTAGTTGTTATTATTAAAATTAATTAAAAATTTCTAAAAAATGTTTCTAGGTCGCTTTAAAGTATATATTTTTACCGTTTAAAGTATATACAGTGGCTCCAAAAATTGAGAGTACACCTTACTTTTAATTCATAAATCCGATTTCCAATATAAATAACGTATTACCGGGAAGTGCAGACATGTTTTTATTTTTACACATAATAAATGGTTTAATTTAGAGTAAAAATAAAGAAAAATCAATGGAAAACTTCTAAACTGAAAATTTTCAGAAGCAATTTAAATAAACATACGCAGAATTTTGCCTCAAAAAATTGAGAATACACCAATGAAATTCTTGAAATATCTCGCATAGAAAGAACGTGTCAGTCTTTTGTTGCATGTCTGTTGGCTTTTATAATGGCATCTAAACGTCGTGTTACCGATTCGACCCATTTTTGGTGATATCTGAAGATCTTTTACCCCATTCTTCTTGCATCACTTGTTTTAAATGGGTTTTATATCTAATTTTGTATTTTTGGACCATTACTTTGAGTGTTTTCCCCAGATATTTAATGGTATTGATATCGGGGTACTGTGGTGGTGTGTGTACTTGCTATTTACAATGAAAAAGACACCATATTTTGACGTTACGTGCGTTCTGTTTGGAGTCGTTGTCCTACTGAAAAATGAAATTTCCATCCAAATTCAAATATTTAGCACTTTTCTTTAGATTCTGCGAAGTATATTCAAGTAAACCATATCGTTTATAATGCCATCTATAAAAATTAAATTTCCTATCCCAGATGAAGCCATGCAACCTCAAATCATGACGGAGTCACCATCATGTTTAACTGTAGGAAATAAATTTTTTGGATCCAAAGCAGTATTAGGCTTTCTCCATACAATAGGATGGCTGTAACTGCCAAAGTCTTGTTTTCTTTCATTACTAAATATAGCTTTCTTCCAAAGGTTATTGGTCTTCAATTGATGCCTTTTCTGAATTTACAAGCTTATGAACGGTTTCTCTCTAACAATGCTACTGTTATATCCAGTTGTGTAATGCCATTTCATAAAGTTTCAGCCCTTACACTTCTGCCTATGATTTGAAAAGTTTCTGCAACAAGTTGGATGAACGTATGGTCCCAGCAATTTAAAGAAAATTGTTAAAAATTTGGGTTTAGATGGAAATTTTCTTTTCCAGCAGGGCAACGACCTCAAACAGAATGCACGTAACGTCAAAATATGGTGCCTGTTTCATTGTAAACAGCAGTTACACACACCACCACAGTACCCCGACATTAATGCCATTAAATATCTGTGGAAAACACTCAAAGTAATGGTCCAAAAATACAAAATTAGAGAAAAAACCCATTTAAAACAAGTGTTGCAAGAAGAATAGGATAAAATATCTTCAGATACCATCAAAAATTGGTTGAATCGGTACCATGACGTTTAGAGGCCATTATAAGAGCCAAAAGACATGCAACTTAATACTGACGCTTTGTTTCTGTGTGTGATATTGCAAAAATTTCATTGGTGTATTCTCAATTTTTTGAGGCAAAAATCTGCGTGTGTTTATTTAAAATGCTTCTGAAACTTTTCAATTTAGAAATTTTTTGTTGATTGTTCTTTATTTTTACCTAAATTAAGCCACATGTTTGCACTTCCCGGTAATACGTTATTTATATTGGAAATCGGATTTATGAAGTAAAAGTAAGGTGTACTCTCAATTTCTTGAGCCACTGTATATTGGCCATGTTTGGTAATTCTAAGTCAAACGATCCAACATGCAGAGGGCAAAACCCACACACACACACACACACACACACACACACACGCACACACAAGCTCCCTTAGTGATGAAATTTGTATTACATATATAAAATATTTTTAAATAATTTTTTTAATTTTATTTTATTAAAATATATTTATAAATAACATTTGCATAAATTAAAGCCCCAAATTTAACGATGTCAAATTTTAAACGTTGTTCTTCAATATAAATATATAGAAAAACTAATTGATTGGAATAATTAACTTTTTTTTAAAATTAAAAGCATTTAAATCAACACAAAATTCGCGGAATATGAAATTCACTATCTTCTTTAAAACAACCATCTTAAACTAGGCTATTAGCTCAAATTAACAATTAATTCGTTTCCGAATTTTTTTGGAGGTGTTTGTTTTTTTATTAAATGATCTGGAGAATAATTCTTGTGGAGTTTCTATTCAATATGGCATTTGTACATCATTTTCTTTAGGTCTGTATCAAAACTTACATGGGGAAAAAACAAGAAAATATGTTAATTATTAAGATTATGAAGACATTTATTTATATACTTAAGACATTTTAGATAAATTATGTTTATAAAAATGCATCAAAATAAGTTCATCAAATAAGAATAAGATGAATAAATGTTATTTATTTAAAATCGTATAAATTTTTATAAGACAAAAATTTAGTTTCATATGAAAATTGACAAAAAATTTAATAACTAATTCACAAATTAAATAAGGTCATCCTTAGTTAAAATTTATAATATCAAATAAATGCACAGAAAAAAATCTTTATTATTAAATCACAAATGCTATAATGAATTACTGGCTTCGCTCACGTAATAAAAGGAAATAGTAAAATTAGAGTCCTAAAGGCATAGAAAAACCTCTTACATGATAAATTTTTGCAACATTATTTTAAACTTGAGTTATAAAAATACTTCGTTTTTTTTAAAATTTTTAAATTATTTTTATGAATTTATAACTAGGAAGTTTTCCGGTTTAGTTAAAATCGGCGGTACTTTTAAAAATTCATTTTAGAGATTTCGATGTCAATAATTGCCATTTTTATCGTATTAATCCATTAACGATTTTAATATTAATTTTAGAATCATAGCATTTTTAAAATAAAAGAGCACTTTATTTTTTAATGTGAAATTATCATATTATAATAAAGATAATACCAAATACGGCTTATTTATTGCTAATTAATATAAAAAAAGAAGCAAATAATATTTACAAAAAATATAAAAATACGTTTGTATAAAACTATATTTTCAAATGAAGATTTTTATTTTCTTCCATTTATAAAATATGTAAGATATTTATTGCATAATTTTAGCGAAATAAATTCTTTTTATTTGGTGAAAAGAAATGCTGAAATTATTACCCTAATGTATAATCATTTATTAATTTTTTATTTTATCCATAGAAAAATTATTTAATTAAAATTTCTGAAGTTATTTCAGAAAAGAATATTAAGAAATTTATAAAATTATATTCTTTTTTATTACCGGTATAAATGAAAGAAGTTTAATTTAACTATTTTCAAAGATTAATTCTTTTTTGTATTACTTTCAAAATCCATCCGCATTGTAAAAAAAATCGTCTGAAATATTAGTCGTTTTTTATGTTCTTTTGGAATTCTTTTATAATATTTGTGTTCTTTCTGATGTTGCATTTAATATTCTTTTAGAATTATTGTGTGTCTGATTTAGTTCAATTTAATATGAATATAAAAATATGACACTTGACAACTAAAAAAGGCGTTGACTGTTCTTCACTTGTTATTTTTTATGTTTTATGCTATGCTTTCTAATTTTATGCATCGCAATTATAGTGGTGATATAAAATATTTGTTATGACACGATTTTCTAATTAGAATTATTTTGATAAATAGAACTAAAGAGCTATTTTTGCATGATCTGTTGTTAAATTGAGAAAATAGTTGATTTTTGTGTATCTGCTATATAAGAAAGCCAATTTTAAAGCATTTTTGGCTACTAAAAAATTTTAGTAACGTAGGTTTCATTCGTTTAATAGCATATATAGTAAAAATCGAGAAAAAAGAAAGGAGCACAGCAGTTTACTTTATGAATAAAATTATTGAATTTTTAAAGTAGCTTGGTAAAAATTATCACAATGTTTATAAGGCAGGCTGAACCCAGTGTAAGTTGAATTTCATATTCGAAAAATAGAAAAATTCTATTCATTTATTTCATTTTACAACTGTTGTACGAAAATACGGTATTATTCTATTTAAATCAGAATTTAGGTTAAAAAGCGTATTCGCTTTCTTTATAAATTTACTATAATTTGATGGACTTCTAAATAACAAATTATATCACTTTAATTTAGATAAATAATTACATAGCAGATATCTTTTCCTAATTAACTTTAATGTTATTTTATTAATTTCATGAGCAATTCCGAAATAAATTTTTTCGCCATTAGGATTTCATTATCCTCACGTAGCTTATCTTATGGATGTTTAATCATCCTGTTTCTAGAACCTTGTCTCAACGCATCAGTCCAGTCGGAATTGCCTTTGTTTATTATAAGAAAAAACAAAGAACTTATTTTATGAATTATCCAATAGGAATATACATCTGATATTCAAATGATTAAAAAGTTGAGGTAAAATCCTCTTCCAATAAAGAATTTGAAACTCTCGTCTAAAATAAAAAGTAGCTGCAAATCTAGAATTTCAATGAAAAAAAATATTGAAATGAAATCCAGAGGGTTGTAAAAATAAATTTTCTAAAATATTTTACAAAAAATATAAAATTAATAAATTTCATTTACAATTTTTAAAATCGCTTTCCTGAAATAGAAGCACGAATAACATAAATGCGTACATAATTCACCACATATAATTTTTATAAAGAAATGAACCGAAAATATGTTAAATATTTCGAATAATAATCGTTTGAAATTCTAATTTTCATTGAAAATTGTATTTATTTGTAAACAAAAAGTTTATTATGGATATAACAAATATATATCTGACAATATATTGCTGACAAGGTAGTAGAATTCAATAAAATCAATAAATCTTTATAACGAGTTTTATTATCTTTATTAAAATTCAAATAGTCACTTTATCAAGGTGTTAAGAAATGGCAATCATTGTAGAATTAACATGAAATGAAATAATTAACTTTTAGAACCTGATAGGGAAAGAATTTCATATAATACTTTTTAAAAAAATCGTTTGTATTTTTTGAATAAGTGTCACTTAAGTTATACCTCACTGAAACGTAACTTAAAAATATTTCCAAAATTAAATAAATTATGCAAATTAATTAATGTTTTCGTTTAAGGCACGTATATCGGCTTTTTTACATTCAAAAAAATAATTGATTCAAATTACTAACTAAGGATTATTTTTTTAACTTACACATGAACAGTATATCATTTATAGTAATCCTAGGATCCTTACAGAATTATTTTATTCATCTTACAATTTCATTCTACTTTCTTTAAGGTTTTAGAATTTTAAAATTATTTTCGACTCAATTAGAAAATGTGCTTTTTAGAAGTACTAAATTTTCATTAGAAAATGGTCCGCTAATGTCCGTTCTGTTTATTTTAGTGAGCCATTTACTCTCAAATATTGTTTTTCCATAAAGATTTCAATTTTCCAAAAATTTGGAAATGAAAACGAATGAATACTAAAAAGAGCAATAAAATAAGTTCTTTCTTACATGTATTAAACTGAATATTTCTTTGAAAAATATTTTTCTAAGATTTTATTTCTACTTATTTAAACATATATATTATGGTTTTTACTAAGAATATAGGAACGTATATTTTCCTTTGGATCTATTTATTTCATGCACTTTAATCTTAGTTTTTATACTGATTTATTATTATTTTGCTTGCAAAAGAACTAATATTTAAAGTAAGAAAAAACAGAACATCGTCTTTTCTGATAATTATATTGATTTGTACTTAAGTATATTTAGAAGCACATTTTTATACTACCCCAGGGAAGCACAATACGAGCTCTTTTATACAACGTATTCTAATGGAACATTATCAATGATATACATTTTCTTTATCATCATAAAAAAGACATTCCAAGATAATTGATTGCAGAAGATGCCTGGGGAATATTTTTTATAGAATAAAAAAACTCATATTTCTCTCGTTTTCATCTTCATAAAAATGTAAAAAAAAAAAAAAAAAAAAAAAAAAAGAGACATAGTTTGATTTTTTTCGTCTGATGTTTTGTTAATGAAAACATATTTACGTTCACCTTATAGCTGCTCTGTTGCCATCCACCGCAACTAAATACGCCAGTATAGATCGGGTAATTAAGCTCGATCGTTATTTCGAGACATTACGGTGGCAATACTGCTGCCGAGAATTGATAATAACACCTTAATTCGTTAATTACTTTTCAAATAATGTCCCAAATGAGCTTGTCGTAAAAACTGTATCGTAACGATTCCGAGTCCGTTCTTTTCTAACGCAGACGATTTAGAAGTGAGCATTAAAAATATCGTTCAGTAAATTGCTTCGTGTATTCTATGGAAAATGTTTCTTTTTTTTATCTACAATGAAATAGGATTATTGAGTTTGTCGGGAAAACTCTTACATGTTTATGCTTGTTATCTTAAACTTAAAATAACGTGGCGTTGCCAAAGAAAAAAATTAAAAATGTCAAAGTTTATAAACAGTTTAATAAATACAGTTTCGCAAATATTTTGAAAGTAATAAATACAAATGTCCCTTAAAAAATACCCAAGGAATGAATTTTAAAATAAATTTCGAATTAAATATATGTTCTGTCTAATTTGCTGTGTAAAATAAATAAATAAATAAAAATGCAATTCTTTATTATTTTGATTTATTTGTTTTTATTTAAAATAAAAATATAAATTAACATTTCACTTGCATTTTTCCAAGTCATGGTAATGTAATTTCTTTTTATCGATGACAGTTAAAAAAATATCAACTAAAAAGGAGAGAGAGCGGAAGAAAATTTTATTTTAGAAAGTTTTTCTTGAATAATTTAAACTCTTTGCGAGAACGCTTTGCATGGCATTGCCGTTCAATTGTTTGGAAATATTAACTTTTGACGATAAATTAGCATTTTTACTGATTCTATCGCGTCATCCTTCGCGAGATATTTGGCGATTGTTCCCTTGCATAGTATTTAAAAATCGAATTTGTGTTTAATGTGTTATTTATGCTAACCCTTTAAAGGGCCATTTTTTTCTAGTCATATTATGTTAAAATACTTTTAGGCTTGAAATTAGAATAAGAAAAGGGTATCATTTAGCTTATTAGATAAATTTAATTTGATTCATTAATTAATTTGGTTAATCAATAATTAAAGTGACAAACCAAGACACGTCATTTTGTGTGAGATAAAGAACTAAAGCATCTAAGTTTCTGACTTTCTAAAAAAATTTGTCAGAACTTATTCCAACCTACATAATTTCATACAAAGATTGATAAATTTGGTGGGAAGCATACTTCCCACGGCCCTAGAAAGGTTTAAAACGATTTTCTTAACCGGTTGAAAAAAAAAATGAAGTAAAATTGAACTTGTAGTCACAAAGTCCCATACCAAATTTGAAATATTTAAATCATTGCGTTTTTGAATGATCGGGCTCACATGTTTCTGAAAATACAGACCGACAGACGGTCAACAAGTAGTTGGCATTAGCTCAAAATTTGATTGGTGTCTATTCTATAGACGTTAAATCAATGCATCGAATTTTATCTATTTAGAATTCTTTATTTTGTAATTATCGTGTTAATTTATATTCGAACATTCGGACATACGGACTTCCTCTGGACAGATTTTACTCAAAATTTGACAGATATCTGCAAATCTGGTTTATTTATCTGGTTTCAAAACCCGTACACCAAATTTCAACTATCTAGGTTAAAGCGCTTTTGAGTTATCTTTGTCATAGACAAACAGACGGACATTTTTTAAAAACGAACGTTTTTCAAGCTCATTGACGTGTAAAACGTTGTGATTCGTCAAAATCTCGAATTCGAATTTTTTTTTAACGATTATTATACTACGTATACGAGAGAGTAAAAAGATAGTAAAAAGCATATGAAAAGAATATCATTGCAAAAATGTCAAATATACGGGTTTTAGTAGTTATTTAGCTGCGCAGTTAAGTATTAATAATATTATAACAATATGGTGAAGTTAAGCATTGTTTCAATCATATTTGCATATATAATCTATGTAGACAAAAAAAAAAGAAAAAAAAAAAAGAAAGAAAGAAATTGAATATATATTCACTAGCCGGATAATAGTTTCCCTTTTTCTTCTTCACAAAATAATAGATGCCTCAACTTTTTTTTTTTTTGAATGCCTGCTTTAAAACTCCAGAGTTCCAGACAGATAGTTGCCACGGCCTATCATCTCTCGTACATTCTCTTCAGAAGTTTACAGACACTTCATTTTTCTAAGAAGAATTTTTGTTTCAACACGCATTTAGTAACTGAAATAGGTTTCATATCTACTCCGGAAATAATGCATGGTATTCGCTTAAAAGAAAAAGAAATAATTCAAATATTTACCATCGAAAAGATTGGCCAGTGTTAGAAAAAGTTTCTACTGGAGGCATTACTTTCCAGCAGACACGTAGGAGACTGAAATCGATTTGTCTACACAAATTGAAAAGTTACGTAAGTATCCAGATCCTATATTCTCAGACTGTCCAAATAATGATTAACTCAAATGAAACATTCTGAATTTGTCAATTTTCAGATATTTATAAAATTATCTATATATCTATTGGTTTATTTTTATTTTGTAACAAGTGGTGTTTAAAAAATAAACAGTTTGTCAAAAAAAAAAATGAATTCGAAATTATCACGATTTTCCAAATTTTACATGTCCCTCTTTCCAAAAAATACATTCTTAGAATACTGTTTGTCTGACTGCCTGACTGTGAATAGGATTACACAAAAACTTTTAGTTAGAAGGTTACTATTTTGTTTTAGTCTTTACACTAAATTTCTAGATTTTTACCGATTTTCGAAATTAAATCCATTTATAAAAAACCTGTCTGTCTGTCTACGAGTTTAGGAGAACACAATAACTACAAAACGTAAAGAGTTTGATGCATAAAATCCGATAAGGCAACATGTAAAATGTAGTTCTATCTTGAAGTTGGATCCAAATACGTAAAATCATTGAATGTCAGTTTGTATGTATTTTTACATGCATGAAAATGAAGTACAGGGTGGTCTAAAAAAAACTTCCCCTATATATGAAACCCTAGCGGCCTATCCGCTCAACCAATCGAACCAAAATTTCAGACATGGTTGTTTGAAGGTATGCGCTGGAGATTGTGATGATTCTAAACCACACAGGGTTCACGGTTACGGTTACAGTGAGAGAATTTTGAAATTTTCGAATGGTAACACCCACTTTTTCCTTGCGCAAATTGATCAGCGTATTGAAAAACCACAAATGGCGTTGGAACGATTAGCGTGTGACGAAAATTGCCGCCGTAAAGTATATGCAAAAACGAGCATTATAAAGGACTAATGACAACGCAGAGATCAACACATCTTGCACTTCTGACACATCTCGTTGACCAGGCATGTACACCTTAGATTTCAGATAACCCCAGAACTAGAAATCCATAGGAATGAGTCGGAGGATCGCAGTGGCCACGAAACTACAAAGTTACTAGAGATGACTCTATTAGCAAAGTGTTGTTGCAGCACTGGTCGAACACATTGGGCAACGTGTGGAGGAGCATCATCTTGCATCCATACAATGTCCCTAATGACATTTCGTTGCTGCAATTCAGGAATAACGGAATTCTGCAACTGTGTAAGAATTGCAAGATGCGATAACACGTGAAGTTATGCAGATTCCTCCTTTCATGTTACGTTCGGCATTGTTGTCCATAATCTCCCGAATGGAATGCGTTGTCGCCTGCGAAGACGAACACGTTGAAAACCTGTAATTATAACTTTCCATTCCAATAAAAACTTTTTTTCTCTTTCCTCTCTGTGTTGTCATTAGTCCTTTATAATGCTCTTCTTTGCATATGCTTTACGGCGGCAATTTTCGTCACACGCTAATCGTTCCAACGCCATTTGTGGTTTTTCAATACGCTGATCAATTTGCGCAAGGAAAAAGTGGGTGTTGCCATTCGAAAATTTCAAAATTCTCTCACTGTAACCGTAACCGTGAACCCTGTGTTGTTTAGAATCATCACAATCTCCAGCGCAAACCTTCAAACAACCATGTCTGAAATTTTGGTTCGATTGGTTGAGCGGATAGGCCGCTAGGGTTTCATATATAGGGGAAGTTTTTTTTGGACCACCCTGTAATTCAAAAACTCAACAGTTTAGGTTGGCGCAAAGTTTTAGTATTTAATTGTAGATCCTTATAAAATTTTCAATTAAATGGTTAATAAGTTGATTATCTGTCAGTCAGTTCTTTTGCATATTGGCAAGAACAGTAACTCAAAACATCGATGAATTAAATAAATAATATTATAAAAAAAATCTTTTTGTGGAAATATAATTTCTATTAAGTTCTGGTTTCAACTGGTCGAAAAAAGACAACCCAAATGAATAGTGGATTTTCTTAAGATTAAGAAGCACAAAACACTCCGGTAAAAAAATAAAATGAAAATCTGCTCTGTGGTGTTCGACGCCTTGTTGAAGTTTCTCGGTTTTACATATTAAAGTTTAGGAATAACACTCTTATAATAAAGTACGCGAAAAAGTTTGGAAGAGTTTTTATTTTCTTTTAGTTTATAGCCATTAATTAGAAAACAGAAGTTTTAAAATTATTCCATACACGTTAATTGTATTTTATACATGTCAGGTTATAGCTAATGTGTCAAAGGTAACTGTATTCATTTCATCGACATAAAAAATATTTTTATATTTTTAACTAGCAGTACCCGTACAGCGATGCCTGTGCCATAGCATCTTAGAGGAAAAAATAAACTTAATGCCATGTTTACACTCAGCCAGTTATAAGACGGCCAGTAGGTCCCGAGGAGACAATAACATGCCGCTGTAGTGTATTTTTTTCTTACTGCACACATGCGTTTGCAGAATTTGGCGGGTTTTTTGTTGCTTGAAAAAAAATTAATGACTTATCATAGATTAATTCCGATATTTTTTTTTCTCTTTGCTCTTTCTAATACGAAGTTGTGTGTGGTTTTTTTCATTTTATTTGCCATCTTTTTTCATATAGTTTTCCAAATTAAGCTATGTTGGCCTTTTTTTTTATTTTACCATTTTCTTTGTGTAATTATCCATCATTTTAATACAATGTGCAGTAAAAAAGAAAAATTCAGGGGCACCAAAACTGCAATTTATAGCCAAGCATGTAATGCCTGAATCTATTTTATGAAATTGTGACGAACCTTAATCAGTTCCCTTCTGCGCATGCGCTGCCTACTGGCCGAGTGTAAACCCGGCATAAGTCTAGCCTCTAGCCGATATGACATGGGCATGTCAAGCAAAACCAAACAAACATAAAAAAATATATTTAGAAATCATTAAAAATATTTCCAAAAGCATTTTTCATAGTACACATTCAGAAAGTAAAAATAAGTTAAAAAGGTAAAAATAAGCTATGCTCATAGACAAAACAATTCACTTAAAATATACAGTAGAAAAGCCGTTTTAAAATTTAAAAAATATACGAATAAGTCAGTCATTGTACCCATTGTTCCACACTTGCTTATCAATTCTGTATAATCTGATATGAAAATAAAATTCAGCTTGCTTCATAATATTTCTTTTTAAACTATATTGGCTGCTTTTCCTCCTGGTGCCAAGACAAAAAGGTGTTGTATGGATGTAACTCTAGAAAGTGCCACATAAAGTTTTGCAGACTAAACTTTGATATACAATCATTTGTTGCCTTGCGAGGTTGGTTATCGGTGTCGCTTTGTTTGGGGTTACATTGCGACCATTGTTTTACCGTTTGTTTAATGTATTTCGATCTTTCCTGTTCATTTCCCTTGAATTTTTTTTGTTTTTGCTGTACAAACTCGATTTTTGATTAAACTTTTTTTGCGTGCATTTTATTTTATAGCATTTATTGATTTTTTTTTCTATATTTCCATTAATATGCTGCAGGTTCATCGGAGTCTTACGATTGGAAACGCAATTGCTGCTGTTCGCGACACATTCGATTATTTTGCTAGCATTTAGCGATAAACTATTTTTTTTGGCGAAAATTATTTATTATATATCAAATTTTTTCCTTGAGGCAGTACTTTTAATTGGCTCTGGTGCAGGAGAATCAGTTTTAATATCAAAGATTTCTCTCATTCCAATCCGTTTCTCTTTTTTTGGTGGTGTTGCCTCAAGCTTGAAATACAGGAAAAAAAAACCAAAGTGCGGCACAACACAGCTTTAATATCAAAGATTTCTCTCATTCCAATATATTTACCGTTTTCCTTTAAACGTGCTCAGTTCCCAGTTAGGCGTTGTTTCGCCCTGACAGTAAATAAAGCCCAAGGACAAACATTTCACACTGCTGGAATTGCCTTAAGCGAAGAATCTTTTTCTCATGGACAACAGAACAACTCTCATATACAATCAATTTCTCCAAAAAAAAATATTTTATAGCCAAATTCTAGCGAGATGGCCCAATGTGTTGCGAACGACAGCAATAGCGTTTTCAATTGTAAGGTTTCGAACCAAAAAAAAAAAAAAAAAAAAAAAGGAAAAAAAATGATGACTTCAAAAAAAAAAAAAAAATGGTGGTAATGTAAACCCAAAGAAAATGTCATTGAAACAAAGCGCCAAGCTCGCAAGGCGCCAAATGACTGTATACTAAAGTTTAGTCAACAGGAGCACCAATTTTTAAACTTAATTTGTGTGGAGGAAGACCAGGTGGATTAAGAGAATTTAAAAATTCATTTGGATAATGAACAGCTTCTTAACTATCCATAACTGTGCCCATTGAATAATAAACTTGATCTGGGGTGTCGAGCAAAGATAATGTACCCCAGAGTACTACTACCCAGCTAATATACCGAAGTAGTAATTGGGCTCATATCTTTGACATAAAAATATTTTCATATTTTTAATAAGGGATACTTAACTTTTTAATTAAATACCAAAGATTTTCAATAAATTTTTATTAGTACTTCAGTATTTGGGACCAAAGTTAAATAAAGTATAACTTTGGTTATATTTATAGTATAAAGAATATTTATACAGATTAATAAAACAATGACAAGTTAAAGCATCTGTAGAGAACTATTCTGATGTTAACATCTTATAAATGAAAGTAAAAGGAATGATTCATATAAGTATTGGATAAAATTCAAACAGATTGCTATCTTTATTAATTCAAATGAAAAAATTTAACTTTTTAAATAGCGTACTACTTTTCAAGAAAAATTTCAGACAGTTTAAAATGATTTTAAAGAAACCGTACAATATTATTTTTCTATGAGTTATTAATAATCTTTAACGAATGATGTAAAATTTAGTTTAATACTGTAAGTGGCAATTTAAAAATTAAGTTTACAACATGACATGTAAAGGTCTTTAACGATGAAGTTTAATTCTCACCAATCGCTTACAGCAAATAATCAACTATTGTTTCAAATTTCTACAAACAGGAAATCTCAAAACTAGTTTCAGAAATCTTTTTTTCAATTCCTACTATTAGTTCACACTCTCCCTATATATATTTATATATCTTGTTCAAATTTTCAATCGTTAGTAAAATACTTTTCATTCATCCACTCAAGTTCAAATACATTTTTTTAAATTTGTAGTGGATGACACTTGATGTTAATACAGTTTTTTTCAAATATTAATTAATTAATTAAATTTGTCGAGTAATTTGTATTTGATCTCCAAAATCGCCAAATTCATCGCCATGTTGCTAAATGATCGCCAAAGTCACCAAATCCATCGCCATGTTACCAAATGGTCGCCAAGTTTGTCGCCGAGCTCTGATATTATTGACGCGACACCCGATCATAAATAATATAAGATATATATAAATAATAAAAAGTAACTAAAATAATTTTTTTTGACCTAAGTAGGAATTGAATTAAAATTTATATATATATATAAAATTTTTAATTTTTATATATATAAATTAAAATTTATATATATATATATATAAATTATTATATAAATTTTAATTTATATATATATAAATTTATAAATTTATAAAATTTATAAATATATAAATTTATAAAATTTATAAATATATAAATTTTAATTTATATATATATAAATTTTAAGTCAATTCATACTTAGGTAAAAAAAAATTATTTTAGTTACTTTTTATTATTTATATATATCTTATATTATTTATGATCGGGTGTCGCGTCAATAATATCAAAGCTCGGCGACAAACTTGGCGACCATTTGGTAACATGGCGATGGATTTGGTGACTTTGGCGATCATTTAGTAACATGGCGATGAATTTGGCGAGACCATTCAAATTTTGAGCCAAAACCAATTTAAGATTGACTGTCTGTTAGCCTTTAGTTTCAGAAATATGCAAACGCAAAAATTCTAAAACGCAAAGAATTAAATATGTGAAATTTTGTATGAGAGTTTGCGCCAACTATTGCAGTTATGTGTTTAATTTTGGGTTCAATTATCACTATTAACACGTGCCAGGATTAATCGCCAAATAACTCGCCAAGGATAACACGATAAAATCAAGAAAAATACTAAATTCTAATTTCTATGAGGTGTTTCATTTCATTAAAATGGATTAAAATCAATTCAATTTTGGAATTTTTATTATATTATTTTTTTGTCATTTCCTGTTAGTAACTGACATAATGGCTATATGATAAAGACTTCTTGAACGAAGAGTTACCTTAAGAAACTCGATTTCGCCAACACCTATATGTTAAAGAGTCTGGTGCAAACTAAAAATGACATCGGAATTCAAATGTCCTGCTGCTAGTATAATATAAAATTTCGGTGAGTAGTTCCTTTTAAATGTAGTCTTTGTTTTCCGACCACAGTTCAAAACTATGAGGTCCATCTCAAAATAAACATAAATTATTTCAAGAGCGAAATGTTAAGAAAATAAAAGAAAAATACTTTGGCATATAGTTTTGTTTTAATAATCTATCGAATATAGATAATTTTTAAAAAATTAATTCGCAAATAAGACAAATCGCTATTTTAAATTCCAAATTTTTTTTCATATGTTCTAGCACAAACATATATACATAGAATCTGTATCTGAGCCATAAAATTAAAAAAAATCACAAAATATTGGATCGTATTTTTGTTATATGACTAGAATTTCAAAAAGTTCAAAAAGAGAAAGATGTTTACAATTTTAGCTTTATTTCTTCAATAAAAATAAAAAAGAGGCATAAACATTAAATACTCTGGACAACAATTTTCCTTCCTTTAATCATATTTTTAGAACTGAGCTGAAAGAGCTGTAGACAAAATATTTTAAACAAACAAAAAAATGCATCATTTTGCACTTTTAATAACAACGTCTCGCTGCTTGCGAAGCACACCCATTCACGAACATAATATTCCTGCAATTTTATTTATGTTTACAAGGCTATAGAGAATGGTTAAATGAGACATACTGAAATTCCATGCATACTTCCAAGAAAAAAAAAAGAAATTATAGCCCCGTTATTTTTTTTTTCAGTAATGAAATATTCATAATGTTTTAAAAAACTTAACATGAAAAAAAAGAAAAGAAAGAAAGTAGATAAAATAATCGCACGCGAAGTTCTTTCTGTAGCCATGAAATGACGATAAAAAATGCAGTAAAAAAACCGTCTGCTTATATTCAACGTTATTTACGTAAACGTTCTTAATTTTTATGTAGTGTTTTTTTTTCTTTTCACCTTTCATTCCAAGGATTGCTGAATAGAATTTTTTTCTGCTCCACATTTTCCGGGAAATAGCGAAAAGCATGGAAGCGTGTAATGCAAAATAAACTTTTCATTTAAAACAGGGGAAAAGTCTTAATAGTATCCTCGTGTTCTTCCGTGAGGTTTGCTTACCAGTGAAGGTAGTGGAGTTTTCAGCTGCAGCCAGTATTCGAGGAATTTTGTTTTAATAAATCACATTAATAAGGATGTCATACACAACGCAGGGAAAAGTAATCAAGTCCGGCGAGGAAAAAAATAAAACATCTGCATTGCACGCGCCATTTGGGTGAAAATGGTTTTCAAATGTTGCTTCTTTTCACTGTAACCGTCCGGCGTAATTACGCTATGGAAGGAAGTTGCTGGCCTTAAAAGACCATCTCATCAGCAAATAATGGACTTGGAATGAGAAATAAATAAAAATTAGAAAAAAAAGTGGCAACGAAAATGCATTTTAATTACACTTTGAGCTACGTCTTTTCATTTTCTTTATGATCCTTTTCTGAAGAAAGTGTTTTTTTCTTTGCAGTACCTGTATGCATTAGCGCAGAAAACGTTTTACCTTAGGTAAAATGTGCCTTAGGAGTAAATGATGCAGTTTTTGCAACATATTATACATTGGTTAAAGAATATTTTTTTTTCCTTTCCAAATTAGAAGAGTAACAATTTTTTTTTGGTAACAATCGAATAAAAGACATTTGAATAAGAAAACTTCAGAAAGGTTTTATATTTTGTACTTGCTATTTTAGAAACATTCTTTATAAACGAATCTCAAATATTAAACTTAAATAAGTTTAAATTGAAGTTCATGTTTCAATTTCTATAATGATCACCGACAAGATTCAGAGGGGATTTTTCATAAAAACAAACATTTTAATGTTTATATGATGTTTTTTTTATGAATATATAGAAAAAAAATGATAAATAAAAGTGAAATGAAATAAATATATATTTAACTTTTGAAGAAAGGGCATATTTTGATATAAATTTTAGCATTTATTTTCGAAAACTAGGATTGTTCTAGAGAAAATATTGTTGCAGTTTTTCATTTTTATTCAAAAGTTAAGTTGTAACATTACACGTGTAACATATTTTAGAATGTAACTTATTATTATGTAAGAATTATATTGAAAAATAAAAGTTCTGTGTGTAATATCTATGAAATTTTGCAATTTTTTTCAACAATATTTGCCTTGAAAAATCCTAAACCCACTTCTAGAGCATTCAATATCAAATCCGTAGTTCATTACATTCTGCATAACACAACGAATACAGATTATAAATTTCATTAAGATATCTTGATTATTCTTTGAGATACGGCGATACAAGTTCAGTAGACTTATAAAAAATCTTGTTCAAAAAAAAAATTAAAGCTTTTAAATGCTTTTTAAATGCAAGAATATTTTCGTTAATATGTTACATGTTTGCTTAAGAATATGAATTGCCAACAACAATGATTGTTTTATTAGGAGCCAATTAGTGAAAGGATTTTAAATAAAGTGGTATACATTTAAATTAATATTTTAAAAAAGTTTGCTATAAATTTTAAATGTAAGATAAATTCCTCATTTAATAGCATTAATCTCATTCTGAATTCGCTAACGGAAAATAAAACGAGATTTTTTTTTCTAAAATGATTGTGGATTTTTTAACACATTTTCGATTAACCCTTAGATTGATTATTTTCTAAGATCATAAATGAATATTAAGTTATAAAATGAAGAAATTTACATTTTGTATTTTCTCTTACATGTTGTATAGAGAAAGTATACTAATTGTCCAAAAAATTCGAATTCTGTATTTTGACGAACTTACACATTCTAGACTTTCTTGTGTTCGAAAAATTAATTTTTAGAAAATGTACCTCTGTCTATGATATACTTTGGATGATAAGAATATGCACCATAGATATTTTTTTGAAATTTTAATTGACTAGATTTAGATGAGATGTTGCGGCTTTTCAATAAAGAATATATTATTTAACCGATTTTATATCATCTTAATGAGATTCTAAAACTTGACTTTTTATTAACATCAATTTAATTATAGTACACAAACAATTCTTTATTGTCCATAGTGATAAAGATTAGAAACTGTAGCATTACATCGGATATATCAAACAATAGATTTTTTTTGTAATGATATTAAGAATATCTGCAGTGTTTGAAAGTAAGCGACTGCGTTGTAAAGTTGAATTTTTCTGAAAAATCCGAATTTATAATGATCTAAAAACAAAGCTTTAATTTTGTAGGTTCTAAATCAGTCCTTCATTTTAATATACGGTGGGTAAAAAAAGTTTCCGTACGGAAGACTAAAATAAAAATAAACTAGCACAATTTCTAATCTTTGCTTTTTATCTTTATAAACTACTTATATATTGTTAATGTGAGTCTTTAAAAGGTATTTTCATAATAAATTTCTCTTTTTTACAAAACTCAGCAAGTCCGTTTGCAATTTTTATGATAAGTGACGAAGTATCATGCAAAAAAAGTTTCCGCACGAAATATGCAAATTTCTCTTGAAGTGCTCTACAACTAATCCACAGTAAATATTCGAAGTTTGATGGTTTGTCAGAGTGAAGAATACGACATAACAATAGTTGTTTAATTCCAATGTTTCGCTGATCGTCTTAAAATTGAAATTCAGAAATCCATCCAACAGTTAGTGATTCGGTTGCAAAAAAAATGGATTGTATTTATGAAAAAAATCAGTGAAATGACTTAGAAACCAAAGTCTACAGTGCAGCATATTATTGAAAGATACCGTGATGTATAAACATTTGAGGATAGAGATCGATCCGGAAGAACTTCGAAGGTAAATCGCTTTCATAAAAGAAATATCATGTGTAAGGTGCAAGATAATCCCTCGGATTAGTGCACCTCAACTTGCGACTGATTCAATGGTTAATTAGAACTTAAATCTTAATTAATTAAGTCTTCAATTGCTAGAAATGTCATTTAAAAAAAAGTTATACTGGATGTGGGGCCCGTAAGAAGCCTATTATAAGTATCTGCTACAGAAAACGCATCTCGAGTTTACAAAGAAGCATATAAGCAAGCCTCTATCTTTTTGGGAATCAGTCCTTTTTAGTGATGAATCAACATTTAATATCCGGGGTCAGATTGTTGAGTTATGATCGGGAGGGAATCGAAGCAGCATATGTTACTTAAGGATTTATGCGGAACTGTGAAGCACGGTGATGGTTGGAATATGGTATGGGGGTATATAAGTGCTGCTGGTGTCGGATATTTATGTTTTATAAATGGAAATATGGATAGGTACATAAATCTTGATATTCTAAAACAAAATGTTTTAACCAATGAAGATAAATTGTTTCCGTGGAATGGACTTTACTTTTAAACAGGACAACGATCCTAAGCCGACCTCCAAGATTTGCCAAGAGTAATGTCTCTATAATGTTAAAAAAAAAATTCATAGCCCTCCCCAGTCTCCCCATTTAATCCTTATAGGACATTCATTGGAAGAAATTGGTCGTGAACTAAAAAAAAATATGACACAAAGAACAAGTTTGAACTCAAAAGGATCATTTAAGACATTTGGAGTAGTATTTCTTCAGAAAAAAACAAAAAAACTGATGGGGGTTATGCCACAATATTTGAGAGAAGTGATAAAGGCCAAAGGAAGACCTACCGATCATTAAATGCAAGTTGGTCAGCATGAAAAAAAGTTTTTCATGTACTATGTAAATACAGTACGGAAACTTTTTTGTTCCTTATAAGTGGCATTTTTTTTATTCTTTCAATTTAAGTATTTAATTTTCTTCATAGTTTTCCTTTATAATATTCATAAACAATAAATGAAATTGTGTTAAACCAATTTTAAAATTTTCATTTTCATAACAAAATATTTTGTGCCAAAAATTAAACTTTTATTAACAGTCATAGCTGCGTACGGAAACTTTTTTTTACCCACTGTATGTAAGATAGAACTACAGAAATAACTGTTTTAATAATACGCAAACGATAAAAATGATACCGGAAATAATGACATATTTAACCGGAAATAAATAATTTTTTAATAGAAAATTTGTCCAAAAATAATATTCAAAATATTTTTAATACCTTTCCGTACACCCAGCAATAATACATTTATTTCAGACAATTCTATGAAAAAAATTAGATGGAATTTGTTTTTAATGTAATTTTCGATGAACTAATTTGGAAGTACATATTGAGTTACATTTTCTGAAAAATGAATGGATATTTTGTGATGACTGATTGACGGAAAACATGATATCTAAGAAGAAATTCAATAAAATTTTATGAAATTTGGGAAACATGTGCTAAACATCTTCGAGTGTGTAATAGATTGTGGATTTTAAGACTGCTTTATTGAGTCATGTTTTACAGGTGCTTTCATTTCAAAGTATAGAGAAATTTTAGCAAAAAAATCATTAAAGTTAATTTCAAATGTTTATAAGATACTCATTTATTAAAATAATTTTTATCTTGCGGATTATTGTATTTTAGATATTTTGAGTACTATATATTTAAACAAAAAATATTTCCATTATTTTTAATTTATGTTGCTTTAGTTAACATCGAAAATTTTGCTAAAATTTCTTAAACTAATCAGTTTTTTACAAAATATAGAACACTATAGACCTTTATAATACAATACATATTTTTAATAATAGAAATATATACTATTATCTTCTAATTATGAATTTCCGGTATATTTCATTTCCACGGTACGATGAAAAAAATTGTCATTTTTTTAAAAAATTCTTCTCCCGAACTTAGTCGAATACAAATAAATTAGGTATTTTGGATTTTTTTCATAGAAAAATTATACTTATATGCATCTAAAATTATAAAGATAATTCTTTCAACATAGTGCAATCAGTTTCTGTTCCATTACCAGAATATTTCATATGCAGCAATACTTCCCTAAATGGTATTCATTTAATTTAACGAAACGATACTTTGTCTGAAGCCTCGTTAATCAGAGCGACAACGACATATATAATGTATTTAATATATAGGTTCTAAACTATATAAAAGGGCAGTGCCTCTGGAAACAAAGTCTAGGTGTCGGCTTCTACAAAGGACTGATTTCTATCGCAGTTAACTTCTGCTTAAATAATTAATTAGAAACATAGTTTAAATAACAAGTCACATAACTGCGAGAAAGCCTATTGGTCACTTTTGGATCGAATGCATTGAATTCCATGCAATGGGATAGCGACATGTGACATTGGGAAAGGGAGGGGGGTTGTAGATATCTTGAACATTTGTTTGGGATTTTCTGGCACAAGAATCATGATGCTGACTATGCTGCGCCAAACAATAGATAGAATTATATCATTTTAAAAGAGTCAATGAATTGAATATGCAAAGACATATATGAAGGTACTCTAAAATGTAATCGAGATATAAATAAATGTATAAAATTTAATGGATTTTTAAAATGCAACGAGTTGGACATGAGGTATCTTATTAAGCAAGAAATATAATGGAGAGCAAGACTTTAGAAAAAACAGTAAACGCTGTACATTGAAATTAGACCAATTCGATAATATATGTTGGACAGACATTTGACAATGACATAGCGAACAGAGGTGGTTTTGTCATTGTCAAATAGAGGTGTCTAGCAACAAGTGAATATGGGCGAATCTAGTGTGTCCAGTGTTTAAACGAGTTTAAATAGTGTCTGCCTTTCCAGTCGCTAATGAGGGACAACGTTTGATAAAATGAAGTTTGTTATTTGTCTTCAAGTCTCACTGTCTCTGCCAATTAGATTAAAGAAGCATTTTAATATGCTTCTTTATGTTGCTCACAGGAATAGTAATAGTGATTGAAGTAGTAGCTAATTTGGCAGGCTTGTCTGCCTCTTCGTTGCTTAAAATTCCAACATGGGAAGGTATGCAACAGAATAAAATAGTGAGAAAAACTGATAGAAATGAGTTTATGAAAAACATTTAAAAGCTTTAAAACCAAAGGATGAGGATGACTTGATTTTAGAGAATGTAAAACGCTCAGAGAATCCATATAGATGATAAAATTTTTAACCAGGCTATTAGAAATTTCTTATAAAGTACATAAAAAACCACTTATTTCTACAGTAAAATCTGAACAGGATAGGTAAAGTTTAAAAGAAGAAATTGTATGAGGGAAATACAACAGCAAAAGTATAGAAAAAGTATAGTAAGTGTCAAAAAAATCCGAACTCGAGATTTTGAGGAACCTCCATGTTTTAGAACTTCCTGAATTCGAACAACGCATTTTCTGAAAATGTCCGTCTGCCTGTCTATGACAAAGATAAGTAAAAAAGACTTTACTTATCTTTGTCATATACAGAGATAACGAATGAAATTTGGTATAAATGCTTAAAACTGTTGTAGCTTTTTGTCAAATTTTGAGCAAAAGGCGTTTTCAGAAAGAGTCTATCGGTCAAGCTGCTAGAAAATAAGTACAAAATGAAGATAGATAAACAGAAAACATTCGGTACACATATTTAACATTTTTAGCTTAGACACCTATTAAATTTTGAGCGAAAGCAAACATGGGGTTGTCCATCTGTCAGTCTGTACTTTCAGAAATATGCAAGCGCGACAACTTCGTAACTTAATGATATAAATTTATCAAATTTTGTACCATATTTTTACTTCTATTTTTTGGAAAGAACGGGTCTGAAATTGAAAATCTATTTTTCGGTGCTTTTGACCGCATGCAATTGATTACTCGCCAAGAAAATCGCCAAGGATAATACGAGAAATTCAGTAAAAATGTTAAATTCATACCAATGTTAATATTTCGTCACTATTGTGCATCAGTGCCCTGCAAGGTGTTCACTTCATCAAGGGGAAAATTTCATTTGAGAGTATGCGAGAAATTTTTTGGGAGACTCTTCCCTCTGGTGTTAAAGTCAATTCAAATCGAATAATAAATTGAAGGAAGAAAATGCCCCAGCGATTTTTGCAACTGGTAAGAGTTTGCTACGAATGATAACTAGGGCTAAAATCTAATGTCCTTGAAGCTATATAATTTCAAGAATCCTAACGATTTTATTACACATTGTGAAAGCGTGGATTCTCCGGTTAAATATATCTATAGATAACAATTGCAAATAGTTATTTACATTTTGTAGACAGCTGAATAATACGTGTGTAATGATGTTTTATTGCTAGAGTTGAAATATAATTTTCATTATAAAAATTGTTGTATTTTTACAATAATGATATTTTCTATTATCGAAAAAATATCAATGATTTGCAAAGAAACAAATTTTAGAAGATAAGTAATATTATTTCTCATAATTTAGGTAACAAAATGTTTCCCCCCCCCTAATCTTCTGTGTCAACGGTTTCAAGAAAAAACTCCGACATTCTGAAAAAATGTAATTATTCTATTAAGTATTGTAATACATTATTTTATTCCTTTTCAAAATAATATTAAAACCAGTTGGAATGGTTTCCGCAAATCTTCCTTGCATACTCTCTAACAAAAACGTTATCTGTCTCTTCTTGAAAAAAAGTGATGGATCTTTGGTAAGATCACGAATGGCGAAATAGTAAATTTAGCATTTAACAATCTGTCTTGTTCACTTTGGCAAATAATCTGAAACATGTGGTTAATAGTGTTAGGGAAATTCCGAGGTTCTTTCAAGATTTGTTGGTCGATGAAGAAACGCAATCAACAGGATTCAACAGCAAATGACGACTTTATTAACACGAAGACAAGAATACGCAGATGTGTAGCTGAGATGAACACAGGTAGTACACTACAACAAACAGCAACCCACAAGTAGCAATCGGTAGTAATAACAACCACAGCACGCAAAGTGGTTAGATATAATTTAGCTGGAGGAGGGAATCTTCGTAGCCACACTTTACGGTCACTCCTAACTCCTGCAATGCTCCACAATTTCCTTGCTTTAGTTGTATCCAACTGCCGACTCACTATAACACGATTAGCTACTCCACCCAAGACTAGATGCTGCTTCCATAATAAACCTCAGGACTCGACATACAACTCAATTCAGCAATCGCTTGAGCTCCACACATTGCTTACTCTTCGCTGGACTGATCCAACTATTTACCGCTGAATCTTTCCAAGTTTACGACTCGTTTCGCGACTGACTTCGGCTTGAGACTACTTGCCTTTTATAATTCCCGGAGCCAGGCAGAGAAGGTTCTGGACCAGTCAGGCATATCTAGGTTCCTATTGGCTGAATCGCTAAAATTCTAGAAGTTTCCAGTATTATCTGTTTTGTCGCCAAATTAATCGCCAAGCTCTTGGATGACTGATTCGGTATCCGATCAGCATCCAACAAAGCTGATCGTAAAACGATCTTTCTAGTGAGTGAACTAACCATGCTTGGAAGCAACATTACAGATTTGTAACAATAGTGTCTGAAAATTGAATTTTGTGTATTAGACAAATGTCTTCCAACCAAATGAAATCAAATCTTTGTACTGTACTAAAACTGTAATTAAAATATCACATACCACATTTTATTTTGATTTCTGCCATCGCGTTTTTAAGATATCTCGTTTATGTGCTTGTGAAATTATAGTCAAACGGATGTCGAATCTATTGCAAGATTTGATTCCAAATTTGATAGGTTTGACTTTTGAATTTTTCCTATTAATAAAGATGGATTTGTGTGTGTGTATGTGTCTGCGTTTGTTGGTGTTGTACTGGCCAGATCGTTTGACCTGGAGCTAGAAGTACACATACTTTGGAGAGTGGAAATGCGTACATATGGGCGAGTTTTTTTTGAAATTTTAATTCGAAATTTTCATGAATAAAAAATAAAGTGAAATTATGGCATCTTTTCACAACAACTTCCGAAAATGTTACAGTATAAAACTGGCCTTCACAACATCATTTTTACATTCATCTTTTATTTTCAAAGAATTTTCTTTTCAATAATTCCAATGTTATAATCTATTGTTTGCCAACGGATTCTACTCCTCGCTTTTGCGCATGCGTTAGGATTGATTTAATTCGACAAAATAGGGGTAAGAGGAGAAATAAAAAGAGGAGATAACAATAGAGTGAATTTCGGAAATGCGCACATCCTCCCATGTCTCACCCCTTAATAAGATAGAATAGTCCAAAAGTGGGCGTATCAGGATACTGAAACGAATAGTATAAACTAATTTTCTATTTTAATGAATTAAAAATATTTTATTGATATTTTACAGCAATTTGTTGCGGACAAGATAAAAATAAAATTTAATCTACACGAGCACGTTACGCTTGCATGGGCAACAATCAGCTTTTATCCACATATTCCTATCACATTGATAAAAGCTCAAATAAAAAAAAAGTTTATTAATACTGCAAATTAAACCTAGAAAAGTGTCATTTCCAGCAAGTGTATGTTTGAAACAAAATAATAATGAAAGATTACAAGATTAAATTACAAGAAAACGATTTTTTACAATATCTATGTTATTAGTTCAGTAATTCAGTTTTATTGAAAGTAAATATGGTTTAGTACATACAGGATATCCACTTTAATCAAGAATGTACAGCGAATTTATAAACATTTACTAACAGACATGAATCTACTGACAATGTCTAAATGAAGTACATAATTACATTTTATACAATGTAAGTCAATAAATGGTCTGATGAATTATGAATTATAAATTTTTACATAGATACTCTGCCTTGTGAGTCATGTTTAACAAAAAATTCTGTAGACGCTAATATTTTAAATAAAAAATGTTGCACTTCAATCAACTTAATCAATCATTAAAACTGACTCATTTATGAAAATTTGAATATTACTATTTTATAAAAGCGGGCAATTTCGACCACTACATCGACCTTCTCAAAGAAAAGCCAATTCGCGTTCAGGGCGTCTCAAGACTGATTGGTACAATATTATGAAAATGTTGATTGTTCTAAACTATTCTATTCAAAATTTCATAAATCGGTCAGATTTGATCGCAAAAGACATTGATTTATTTTTTTAAAAAAAGTTTAAGTATCAAAAATTTCCTAGAATATGATTCCTTAGGATACAAAGCACTTGTATAATATTTCAACTTCATAATTTTTTAAAGAGTATTTAGAGAGAGAAACAAAATAAAATATTATAATTCACGTTATTTAAATCCTTTTGAAAATGAAGCGAAAAACTGAATTTTATGATGCATCAGAGAAATTTGCGTTGAATAATTCTTTAAGATATTACATAAATTAAGAAAATTATTCTGTACTGCGTATAGAACTTCAATGTCGAACGACTCTGTTTTGACATCTCATATTTTTAAAAAAATCATGCTTGGTTTCAATAAAAAATGTTTTTATAGTAATTGTAGTTTATTTAATAATTTAGAGTTTCACTACATAATAATAAATTGCCCTTATAAGTTAATATTGTACAGAAAAATAAGTAATATTATCGATTTGTAACAATAGCTTATTCTGGGATAACCAAATTTTGAGAAAAATTATATTTGTATTTTGTATTTTTTGCAAAGTATAAATGACATAAATACTATGTCCAATGTTAGATGTCTTGGTAAGATAAGTTAATCATGTGATTCTGAGGCTACAGGATATACTTCTTTCACTCTTCATTTCATTTTAAATCTTTTAGCCCGCTTGTGAAAAAGATTCTGTATTCGACCATAATGTCAAACTGAAAAATCCTCGAAACAGCTACAAGCATTAAATGCTATTTAAATTAAACAAACACGCTGGAGTTCTCCCAAAAACATTCTCGCATATTCTCTAATAAAGGTGTTATCCCAGAGAACGCCTTGAAGGTATTGGCGTACAATAGTTACGAAATATTACCCTTTGGCTTGAATTTGGCATCTCTACTGAACCTATCGTGCGATCCTTGGCGAGTATTTGGCGATTAATAGCTGGCATGCTATTAATTGCATCCGAAAATCGAATTTGCGTTTTAGACGCGTTTTTTCCAATACTGCACTTGTATTCACAAACTCTCATACTTAACTTTATATATTAAAGTCACTGCGTTTTTCAGCTACCGCGTTTGTATGTTTCTGATAGTGCAGACTGACAGACAGTAAATCCCTCGTTGGATTTGGCTCAAAATTTGGGAAGTGTGTATATTATAAATGTGAAATGTGAATCAGAATTTTATTTATCTAGCTGTCTTCGTTTTGTAGTTACCGTATTAAATTACAATCGAATCTTCAGAGAGAGAGACTTCCTCTGAGCGGATTTTGCTCAAACTTTTGTAGGACTCTACAAATTTGGTATAAAGATTGCATATCAAATTTCCTCCCCCCTGCTCAAAGTGTTTTTGAATTATCTTTGTCACAGACAGACAGACGGACATTTTCCAAAAATGCATTTTTTGAACTCAATACCACATATACGAGAAAATAAATAGTGCTTATTTTTATACTTCATTAGAAACTAGTAGCTTTATTCGTTTAATTCATAAAGTTAAGATATTACAATTATTCATTTTAAAGAATTTATTATTTCAAAGATTTTAGAATCAAATTTACCTTTTATATAATAACCAATCTATTCTAAATCATCTTAAAATTCTTAAAGTTTAATGATTCAAAACTGATGCTTTTAAAATGATTGCAATAAAATAGTCGAATCAACTCTAATTTAATCAAACCTGATAATTCATCTTGAACAGCAGAGATGGCATCGCATTATGTACCGGTCTTTACAAGGAATGTCGCCATAGCTCAGAGACAGAGTACTTTCCAGGTAATTAATTGCATCAGAGTTGTACTGCAATAGTATCTGGTGGCCTCTGTTGGAAGCCTTTAGTCGAATGAATTCGCTTTCACGGCGTTTGCATAATACACCTGTGGAAGCAGCGATTCTCCTGTTAAATATGTGTCGTAACAATTTCAGATAGTTAAAAAAGTGAGGGATGGCTGTTAGGAGAATAGTATGTGATGTTATATAGGAAGCTATTGAGTTATTACTAATACGGAAGATAGAAAATAATCTAAAACAAAAAAAAAAAAATCCTCTTGGCAAGCTGGAAGGCTTTTATATCTATGTGACTATCTGTATCTGTATAAATTACTAATGTCAAACAGTCTTTTTGGGCCCCTAAGATATTTCTGTTATCGAAAAACCTTTTAATACAAAAGTTCTTCGTCTTGATGAGGCGCTAATTCGCCTAATTGGATTTATTTTTCTGTCTTCAATATTACGAAAGTTATAGCGAAAGGAAATTTTCATTTCCAACGAGTAAAATGTGTCCTATCCTTTAGTGGCCATGCACAACATTTCAGCAATTTATCACAAAAAGTCTCAAAGATATGAAGCTACATAAATGCTGACCTAAACCACTTTTCGATGCCTGGATATGAGCTCGCAAAGAGGAAAAATCATGTCAGATGTTCGTGTTTTAGTGGTCGTGCACAAATCAACAAAGAAAGTAATGATCGAATAAATAAACAATCATTTTGTTATTTATTGGTTCAAAAGTATTAAAAATTTGAGAAATAATAACTTAAAGGAAAGATTACATAAGGGAAAGATCACTTGAGGGAAAGATTACATAATTCTTTTTTACAAGTTCATTGACTGTGCTATTTTTAAGTTATATTCTCTAATTCATGATATAAACTTTTAAAGTATTTTTCAGGAAGCATATATTTTAAAAGGTGTATTTAAAACTAAAGATATAAAGCATATTTTATTTCTTTATGATGCATTCCTTCGTCGCGTCATCTGCACTGAAGCTGTAAGCATTTACATAGTAATTTGTGATTAACCCTTCATCAACTTTATTTTAACATATCGTTTTGCGTTTTCATGACAAAATTCTGAAATTTTGTACATGACCTTATTAGAGGATAGGGCACATTTTACTCAGTCAGAATTTTTTGTACGGGCTCCGTATAAAAATTTAAATTTCGTATATTTTAAAGTTTAATTCCCTGAAAATTTTAATCGATTTTATAACATTTTGGTTCTTTTTTTACGCAACTTTGAAATTTACAGTATATGTCTGTGATCAATATTTAAGGAATAAAAGCCGCGTAAAGGTTTTTGAGACACCCTGTATATACAAGGTGGTCAAAATTAAAACATCCCTGTTCTGAGTTCTCTATACAGCGAACTACTCTGTGTAAGACTCCAAAATTGTTGAAGATACTATTCAATATATGGGGGAAATGATTACACGAAAAAAGTAGTTCCAGAAACACCGACAGATGGCTCTGGAATTTTGAGCACTTCATATATAACACTTTGCGTTTTATATATATATACAGGGTGTTTCAAAACTCATAGGCAAAAATTCAATGGGTTATAGAAAACATCTAAACAAGAAATTTTCACCATACAATGCATGGGCGGAAAGCAAACAGTGTCCGCTAGGAGATATCTGTTATTATCACATGAAAGAACGAAACACCAAACGAATAGAGGAGGTACCAAATAATTTTATTGACAACTTTTATGGCAAAATTACAGAAACTGCTCAAAAGAGCGACACTCTGCGGTTGCAGTCATTACTCCTGCTACGTAGCGAGTGGCACACTTTTTCAAACACACCCAGCATTTTTCTGACTGCATCGGCAGCAAAAGAAGTCCTGGCAACTAGGTCCTCGTCTGGGACGAGGAGACTTTCGTAGAAAGACTTTGCAAATGGCCCCACAGGAAATGTCCATACAGGAGAGATCGGGTGAGCGTGTCGGCCAAACGGTGGGCCCACCCCGACCAATCAATCGCTCTGGGAATTTAGCGTCTAAAATGCTCTGCACATCCAAGCTGAAATGGGGTGGTGCCACAACCCCCGATAGATCGGGGTTGTGGTGGTGCTCCTTCGTGCTGAAACCACATACGTGCTTTTATGTTGGCTGCAACAGGTTGAAGTAACTCTGGAATTACCTGTTGTAAAAATGTCAGGTATGCTCTGTCGACTAGTCGGAATAGCACAAGGTATGGGCCGATCAAATGGTCACCCACAATTCCAACCCAAAGATTTACACTGAAACGCTTCTGATACGCATAAAGGCGTATAGAGTGCGGATTCCTAGATGCCCGCATATGATGGTTGTGCTTATTAGAAATTCCTTCACTAGTAAAGGTACATTCATCCGTGAATAATACATGTGCAGTAAAGTCAGGCTGCGCTGCTAGCTGTTGCAGAATCCAACGTGGAAACTCGACGCTTGGCGCATAATCTGCAGGTATCAAGGATTGCAATTTCTGCGTCTGGTAGGAGTGTAATCCTTCATTCTGTAGTACTCGCCAAACAGTCGAGTGAAGCAGATTTAAGGTATGGGAAACCTCTCGCGTGCTAATATTCGGGCGATCTTCCACTCTTTATAGAATGTCCTCAACAAGTTGTGGCGTCCGCACACTTCTGCCACGCCCTCTATCATGCACGCCTGTGACAAAGGATCCCGTTTCACTCTGGCACCGATGCTATTTATCGAACATTTTTCGGTCTGGTACGTGGCTTCCTGTAACGCTGCCTTGCGGCTTCCAAAGCATTCTCATTCACCAGACCATACATAAATACAATACCGCCTTTTCCTGATTACTGTACGTCGCCATACCTTCTGAAATCCACGACAGAAATGACGATGTGTAAAACTCGTACTTTATGCTTTCCATTACAGCGCCATCTAGCGGTTCACCGTTTGCTCTCAGTATGGGGAAAATTGCTTGTTTAGATGTTTTCTATCACCCCTTAAATTTTTGCCTATGAGATTTGAAACACCCTGTATACACAAGGGATGTTCAAATGAAAAGGTACGAAAAGACACTATGGGTATAAATGAAGACTTTATTCAAAGTATACACCATAGGCCTGAGCATAATGATCCCATTGATTAACGAGCCGAAGGATTCCTTGTTCCCAGAACTCCTGTGGCCTTGATGAGACCCAGTCCTTCACAGGGTCCTTGAGTTCGCCGTCCGAGTGAAAGCGCTTTTCTTTAGATATTTTTCAGGGGAACAAACACATGAAAATCGCAGGACGACTTGTCCGGGATGTAGGACAGATGGTCGAGCTTCTCCCACTTGAACTTGGTCAGTTACGCGTGTGTGACCCTGGAGACGTGTGGAAGCGCGTTATCATGGAGCAGAACCACAGATTCCGTGAGTAACTCTGGTCTTTTGTTCTTGATGGACCTGCGTAGTCTTCGGAGAGCCTCACAGTACACATCGGAGTTAATGGTTCTTCTGTGCTCGAGGAATTCGACAAGTTGATTGGACGGAGCTCTTTATAAGAGCCTCTGCCCACGCGGGCCCCCGCGCATGCTCCGATCTGCGCCGGAGACTCCAATCGCATCCCTAGATGTCTCGCTACGTTCTACCATAGCGGCATAGACAAATGTGTTAGCAGTTACGTTGTTACGACGTTTCGTACCTTTTCATTTGAACAACCCTTGTATATATATAGTATATATAAAGAAGAATGTTGGCGGATTAGAAAAATAATCTACCTAATAAAAATAATCCTCGATTTTGCATGTTTAGCTTTTATCCTTTAGCAAATCAACATAAATTTGAGGTAAAATTCAGTAATCATGGTTACTATAATTATTTTTTCAAATATGATTTGGATCCCTTTTCACTTTTTCGAATGCCAAGTGGAGGAACAAAAAGCATTGTAATCGTTAGAAAATTCAAACTCAAGATTTTGTCGAATCTCCTCTTTCAGACTTTCCTGTGACTGAGAAAGACTATTTGGTGATTATGTCTGTCTGTCCGTCTGTGAACATCATAACTCAAACACACTTTGAGTAAGACGGGTGGAATTTGATATATGGTCTTTACCCAAGCCATATAAATTTTTATTGAACGAAAACATATAGAATTTTTTGAACTTTGAACGAAATCCATCCAGAATAAATCTGTCTGTCCAGTTGTTCGAATATAAGTTTTAACACCATAACTATAAAATGAAGAGAGCTTGGCAGGTAAAATTTGTTACAAGATTTAGCATCTAAATTATAGATACGTATGGAATCTAAATCCGTCAAGGAGCTCATTGCCCATTGGTCTGTATTTTTACCAGCATGTAAAAGTGGCAACTCAATAACATAAATATTTAAATATGTGAAATCTGGTATTTGTGCGTTTAACTGCAATTGTTTTTTCGTATCTTATTTCAGCTTCAGCTGATCATAAGAAACGTGGCCAAAATGCATTATTGGTACTTGGGTATTAACCGCATTTTAGTGATTAACTGCCAAAGATCGCAAGGTAATCATTCAGGGATTATCGCTCGCCAATTGCATGCAATTAATAATATATAAGTACATACATTACAAAGTATACAAAAAATTTTGGGGGAGCCATTTCAGAGAATTTTAATGCAATTTGGGCACACTGTTTGCAGAAATTAATAAATTAATAATTGAATAAATGCATCGTTAATAATTTGTTTAATCCTTTTTCAACAATGGCCTCTCATTCTTTTTTATGCTCTACGACCGTGTCTTTTCTTAGTTTGGTGCTAATAAGTTGCATTTGAAATAGTGTGTCTTTTGCTTTGGCTTTCTTCTTTTTATTATTTTAACCTTTTTTTTCAATGAATAATTTGAGGAATAATTAACTATATATATATAAATGATGTATATATATAAATGAAACTATGTCTCTGATTTTTATATTTTCATTTGAAAACACAATTTCCTATTAGATTTTTTTTCAATTTTGTGTACAAACACTATAATATATAACAAAGATTTTAGTGAAAGTTTCCTGGTAATTAATTTAATAGTTAATTTCTGTTTAGTCAAAAATATGCTTCTATTGTATATGCTCATACAACATGGTGATCATACTCAAGATGTGTCTATCAAATAGAATTTAAAATGGCTAAATCATGGAAAGAGATATCAAAATAAAATTTATTTTGTCTTATTGGCATTAAAAATGTTTCTTTCAACTCCAAGGTACTTATGAAATATCGTGTTGCTTAAAAATTAAATACATGTTGTTTATTTGCATGTAAACCATCAGAGGAGATTAGTCCAGTTTTGCAAATGACTGTTGTTTATTTCAAGTTGTAAACGCTTATTTAAATTGACAATCATAATGCTTAATTAAATTGCATTATTTATCAAAAATTAAAAATAACTTATACAGATATTTAACATTCTGTGAACTGAAAAAATCGTTTGGTACATTCTTTAATTTTTCGAGAAAATACAAACAGATTTGCAGAAAGAAGAAAGTTTAGCATTTTACAACATTTTATATAAAAGAATCTTTTAAAGAAAAAAAAATGCTATAACTTTAAGATTAGTTATAAATATTTGTTATTTCTTACAATTTCTAAAGTTACAGGAAATCTTGATATGAAGATTAGCTAAATTAATATTTTTTTCGTTTATAAGAAAAAAAAACAATTTTATTTCGATGACTTGTTTGTTTATCCTAATTATTGTAATTTGCGATGAAATGTACTTCTTCTCTCATAGAAAATATTAAAAACACAACATTTTTTTATTCATTTAACAAGCTAATATATCCGAAGATGTAAATAAACTTTGATTAATAAACTTTCATGTCTAATATTTTAATGTAAAAAATACTTTTGTATTAGAAATCATAACTCGGAAATCCTATTATCGTCTGAATCTATTTTTGAATAAAAATGAGAATATCATTTCAATCAGATGATTTTTGAAAACCGTCAAAAGCAAATTTTCTCCACAAAGCTATTAATATTTGTTATGTAAGTACTTCATATTGTGTTTACAAATATTGAAATATAAAAAAGATTTAAAAATTAAATATTTAATTTTTCATTAACAAAAAAACAAGAAAGCAAAACAAATTAAATAGTTGTTCTTGATATAAATTAATTTTAAATAATTTTTAGCGTTCTTTCAGAATTTTGATAATCTATTCTGGCTAGGGTTATTTGTATGTATTCTTGTTTTACCATAATAAAAAAATTAAGGAACATATAATATGGGAATTAAACTTATGTCATTAAATGGATAATTTTTTGATCATTTATATGGTACAAAAATAGTTATTTTGAGACAATATTTTAGGAAAATACAGTGGAAAAAATATATTGGTTAACATTTAATTAAATGAAATTGAAATCAGTAAATGGACTTGGTAAAAGCTGACAATGAACTTTGCTTTGTTTCAAAATCTACATGAGTGAAATTTCTTTGACAAAAATTATATTTCTATAATTTCTCATTACTGAACAGTTTGTACTTTTTTTTTAATAACACTGCAATTTATTATTTCGTAGAAAACTCAAGTAAAAATGAAAGAGATTTTAACGTCAATATTTTTTATCTACTTACATAAAGATCAGAATTATTTTAACATGAATAATAAGTTGATAAATATTTTTAAAGTTGATAAATATTTTTAAGTTGATAAATATTTTTAAAATGAAACAAATAAGTTGATAAGTTGATAAATATTTTTAAAATGAAACAAAACAGTCAAACAATAAAGACACAATAAAGCAAAGGCTTTCCGTTGCCTAGCAACGGAATACGTGAGAATTTCTTTATATCTAAATCGTCTGCCTCTCTTCTATTATTTGTTAAATTTTGAAGAATCAGAACAATTTAAGATAATATTGCATTGAAAAGAAATTGGTATCATTGAAATGGTGCAATGTAAGTTTTAAGATAATATAAAAATATTTCTTATGTAAAAACCTGCTCCGGTTACTGAAAAAAAACCCCAGTAGAATTTAGACTAATTTCTAAATAACTGAATATTTAACAAATAATTAATCTTTGAAAAGTTGATAGTATTTTTTTCATGTTTTAAATAAGCGTGTGCATATTTTCATTGAATTAGGCCCAAATATTTATAAGGAAACGGGGATTGTACTATCACGATTTTTATTTATATTACGGTGAAAAGGTGGATTTATAATATACATTTTTCTGATAAATGAATGCTTTTTTTTCATTTATTTATACACGTATCTCATTACTATCACTATCAACTATGCCAGCTGGCCGGCTGGCTTTATATATTTTTTCTACTTGAACAGATTTTTTTCCTATTTAATTTTAATATTCTTCACTCAATAATCTCTAAATCATATTTTTAACCTCTTGCGCTATAAATTAATTGACAGAAGCATGTACAGCGGCATAATAATAATAATCAAATAATAGGCTAGTTCTTTAAATTTTGGATAAAATATTGTCCACAATGGTTTTTAGAGTGTATAACATATTTAAATCATAGAAATATCTTATTATATTTACGACGGGTATCCTTAATATTTACATACATATTAGTTTAATGATGTAAATTTCTAATCGAAGCAATCTATAAAATTAATTGAATCAAATTAAAAATTTGATTGATGCAATTCGAAATTATATTAAAAATCTCTATATAGGTGACTGAAACGATCTTATTGATTTAAATTAATATCTATGAACTGGACATATGTTTAAAAGTTGTAACAGCAATTTCGACTTTCAGGTATTCAAAATTAAGGTCATAGTCAAAAATCCATGCCAGACAGTGACAATGTTCGGAGTGAATGCTTTGAATAAAATGAATATGATTTGTTTGTGTATGCATAGCGTTACGTTCGAATTGGTAATTTCCTATTGTGTGTGTGCTATGAGTAACCTCGCAAAGTAATAACTAATTTTTGTGCGGTAATTTTTAATTATTCTATAATTTGGCTAATGCATTATATGCAATGACAAATAATTGCTTTGTTATGAGATCTTTTGACAAATATTTTTAAATCTATGAAAAAAATTTAATAGAATTTTTAGAATTATAATAGCATAGATGTTTTTATTAGTTCATAAAAATATTTAGTACTTAGTCTGACGTGCTTCAAATGTATAATATGTTTTCTCCAATATTATTTCTTGTTTGTTTGCTAAAATTACTCTAATAATAAAATTGAATGTATGTGTGTTGGCTCTCTACAGGCCGGACCGTTTGACCTACAGCTACCAAATTTGGCATGAGTATACTTTGGAGATCGGGAATGTGCATCAGAGCAATTTTTGGAATTGTTAATTAGAACTTTTCAAAAATTAATCAAAAATTAAGCAAAGTTTTGACGTTTTAACTCTATAACTTCCTAAAATATGACAGCATAAAATTGATTTTTACATCATATTGAAGTTCAAAAAATAATCTTTTCAATGATACTAATGTTTTGATCTATAAATTAAATTTCTATTTTAACGAATTTTTAAAAATATAATTTAATTATATTTTTCAACAATTTAAAAACACAAAATAAAAATAAAATTTAATCTGCACGAGCATGGAAAAAGTTAGCTTTTATTAACGTGTTGTCGTCAGATGAATAAAAGCTGTGATTAAAAAATAAGTTAATTACTATTGCAAATAAAATCTAGAAAAATGTCATTTTCAGCACGTGACTGTATGAAATGAAATAAATAGGAAATGTTATATTTTCTAAAAAAATAAATGCAAAATAAAGTTTTCTATAATTTTTTGCAATATATATATTATTAATTCAAAAAATCAGCTTTTTAGAAGGTAAACACAGTTTAATATATACAGAATATCCCTTCAAATTCCAATGCCAATGGTTCAAGGCCCAATGGTTATTTTGTAAATCTTTAGTAAAAGACATATATCCTATTTAGTACTGTTAAAATGATCTAAATGAAGTAAATAATTATATGTAACTTGAGTCAGTAAATGCACTGATGAATTTAAATTTTTAATTTTTTTCATACTCTGCTCTGTAAGTCATATTTAACAAAATATTCTTGAGACACTAATATCTATATCTATGCTTCTAATAAAACTCAAATTGTGTGTGAGTGTGTTGGCGTTTTGCAGGTCACACCGTTTGACCTATAGCTTCCAACTTTGGCATGTGTATACCCTGGTGGCCAGGAACGTACACCTCGGAGCCAATTTTTGAATTTTTGATTAGAATTTTAATTGATTAAAAATTAAGCGGAATTTCGGAGTTTTTCCTCTATAATTTCCGAAAATATTACAGCAGAAAATTGATTTTTACATCAGAATATAATCTTTTCAATGACACTAATGTTTTATCGAACAATTTAAATTTCTATTTTTAATTAATTAAAAAATATTTTAATCATATTCTTCAACAATTTATTTCGCGCAAAACATTTCGCATTTGACATATGTATATCTTGGAGGTCGGGAATGTGCACTTCTAGTTTTTTTAAAATTTTTAATTAAAATATTTAATTAATTAAAAAGCAAACAAGATTTAAGCGTTTTCCGCTATAACTTCAGAAAATATTACTGCACAAAATTGATTTTCAAATCATATTAAAATTCAAAACATAATTTTTCAAATGTTACTAATGTTTTAACTTATAAATTAAATTTCTGTTTTTAATGAATTTAAAAAAAATATTTGAACCATCTTTTTTAAAAATATATTTCGCACAAGTAAAAAATGAAATTTAAGCTGCACGAGAACTTTAGACAAGCATGGAAAAAATCAGTTTTTACGAACGAATTGCCATTACATTGTCATTAGCTCAAATTAAAAAAGTTAACTCACTGAAAATTAAATCTAGAAAACTATAATTTTCAGCACGTGTCTGTATGATGCTCAATAAATATGAAATTTATTTTCTAAAAAGTAAATGAAAGAAACAGTTTTCTATGATCTATTACAATATTTATATAATCAATTCAATAAATCAGTTTTATTCAAGGAAAACATGGTTTAATATATGGCAGGATTTCCACTATAATCACGGCCAAACAATTGATTTGGAAACCCTTTGTAATAGACATACATACGTTAACAAACTTGTTAAATGAATTAAACAATGAAAAAAACTTGAGTCTACAAATGTTCTAATGAATTACAAATTTTAATTTACTAAAATTTCAATATTACTACTCTATAAAAATGAAAGATTTTAGACCACTTCATGAACCTCAAAGATCAGCCAAATCTCAAGATTGATTGGAGAATTATTAGGATTGGACCAGGGTTTCTCATGATTGATTGGCTGATTATTAGAATTGGACAAGGGCTTCTCCTGGTTGATTGGTGGATTATTAGGATTGGACCAGGGTTTCTCATGATTGATTGGCGGATTATTAGGATTGAACCAGGGTTTCTCATGATTGATTGGTGGATTATTAGGATTGGAACAGTCCTTCTCAATAATTATTGGCGGATTATTAGGATTGGACCAGGGTTTCTCATGATTGATTGGCGGATTATTAGGATTGGACCACGGATTCTTGAGAAAGATTGGCGGATTATTGGGATTGGACCAGGGTTTCTCATGATTAATTGGCGGATTATTGCGATTGGACCAGGGTTTCTTATGATTGATTGGCGGATTATTAGGATTAGAACAGTCCTTCTCAATAATGATTGGCCTAAGATTATAAAAATTTTGGTAGTTTTGAAATCGAAATATTCAAAACTTAATGAATTGGTCAGAATTGATGGAAGAACATAGAAACGCTTATTTATTAAAAAAGTTGGTGTGTCAAAAATATTTCGCAGAATATGATTCCTTCAGGCCAAAGGATCGTATAAGATTTAAACTTCATAATTTTTTAAAGTATATTTACAGATCAAAACAAAATAAATTATTGTTATTGATGTCATTTTAATCGTTTTCAAAATAAAATTAAAACTAAGTTTTATGATGAATCTGAGAAATATTTGTTGAATAATTCTTTAAGATATTGCGTAGATCAGGAAAATTATTCTGTAGTGCACATAAGACTTCAGTACCGACCGACCCTGTTTTCGTATTTATATTTTTTTTTAAAAGCTTGGTTTCAGTAAAAACTTTTTATTATTAATTTCAGTTTAATCATTCCCACTTTAATTTAAAGTTGAAATTCTACGAAAGCTGAGAGAAAATAAGAGAGAGATACATACTACAATGAACAGAACGTTTTAAGGCCTTCATAATAGAATGAGTGAATTATATCACTACTAAATGTGAATCTTAAAAATATTTTGCCGAAAATGCTTTTAAGAAATCAAAATTTATTTCGAAATTCTCTGAATTTTGATTGAAAATTTTAGCGAGCGTTAGTACTTGCGAACTAGATGGTCACCAAATCGACTAGTTAGATTGCAAAATTATATCAGACTGATAAAAGCTATTTTGCGACAAAAGCATCACATTTCAGATCACTATCATAACATTGTCACGATATCCAATATGTACACTGTACATATTGGATACTGTACATTGTACAGTGTTATCTAACATTGTCACGATATCCAATATGTACACTATACATATTGGATACTGTACATTGTACAGTGTTATCTAACATTGTCACGATATCCAATATGTACACTGTACATATTGGATACTGTACATTGTACAGTGTTATCTAACATTGTCACGATATCCAATATGTACACTGTACATGTTGGACACTGTACATTGTACAGTGTTATCTAACATTGTCACGATATCCAATATGTACACTGTACATGTTGGACACTGTACATTGTACAGTGTTATCTAACATTGTCACGATATCCAATATGTACACTGTACATGTTGGACACAGTACATTGTACAGTGTTATCTAACATTGTCACGATATCCAATATGTACACTGTACATGTTGGATACTGTACATTGTACAGTGTTATCTAACATTGTCACGATATCCAATATGTACACTGTACATGTTGGATACTGTACATTGTACAGTGTTATCTAACATTGTCACGATATCCAATATGTACACTGTACATGTTTGATACTGTACATTGTACAGTGTTATCTAACATTGTCACGATATCCAATATGTACACTGTACATATTGGATAATATGTACACTGTACATATTGGATACTGTACATTGTACAGTGTTACTAACATTGTCACGATATCCAATATGTACACTTTACATATTGGATACTGTACATGGTACAGTGTTATCTAACATTCCAGATATGTAAACATAAAAAAAAAAATTGGCAACGGATTAATTTGTTTTTGGATTCTATAGAGTACAATTCTTCGATGAAATAGTTTCAAAAATTCAAACTTCTGATCTCAAATTCTAATACAAAACTGATCCAATGGCATTCACTATGTTTATATTTACAGCGTGAATATTGCTATATGAAAAAATATTATTCGTCTGAGCTCATATTTTCTTACACATACGATGTGATTAAAATTAAAACATCCCTACTCTGAGCTAGCTCTCTATGTAGCAAACTACTCAGTATAAAGGTTCCAAAATTGTTGGACATGCTATTCAAAACATGGGACGACGGATTACGTGAAAAAAAATAAATATTATTTCCAGAAACACCGATAGATGGCGCTGTATAACTAAAAATAGGCTGAAAAGACTCAAAATACGCATTTGTAACACAGTTTGTAAGAACATATAAATGAAAATCGGATTTAATTGCTTTTGATTAAAAATATTTCCTTTTATCAATCAGCTTACAATTTTAGAAAAAAAAATGTCAAAACTATCACCAGAACTGAATGCCCATTAATAGTTTGACATAATAACCGCGTGAAATTTTAGAATAACTATTTCTGGAATATATTAGCTGTTTTCTCTTAATTATCACCTGCCTAACATCTATTATCTAATTATTATTTATCCGTTATCATCTGTCTGATAATTATCATTTATATTAGATCGTTTGATTTTTGAAATGTGGTATTTTCTGATTTACTTTGAGCATAAACTATAGTTTTTAATAAAATATTTTTTTTTACTTATTTTGCAAGTTTAACACATATTTTACTGGTACAGTGTTCGATTTCAAACAATTTTTTTCTCCATAAAATTTGAGGCAGTTTCTAATTTGAATTTAAATGGAGTGTCGTAAATGAAATCAGACATTTTTTATAGTCAAGGAAATGGCTTACAACGCTACAATATTGCATCCCATGAAAGGCTAAGAATAAATTTAAGCACGATTTTAACATTACATCAGCAACAAAAGTTAGAAGCGTTAAGAGTTTTCCCTTTAAAATTATCGTATTGTTTGAAAGCCTAATATGTTGAATAGATATATCGTCTGACTGTAATCGTCTAAAAGTATAATCGTCTGACAACTGTTATTGCGTCTACATCTTTTATTTCGTACAATTGTCCTTCTTTCGAAAAATAAATTTCTGCTAGAAACGGCTTTGAAAGTGTATTTTACTAGAATTCGTTTCTGTCTGCGTCGAACTTGAAGATATATTGTAAATAAATGTTTCTTTAATTTGACTGGTTTCAGGTCTGTAAGCATGAAAAATTATAATAAAATTTTTGCACCATTTTTTTAAGTGCTGGAATTTTAAAATTCTCTACAGTTTTGCTCTCTTGTTGGCAACACATTATATTGATAATTTTAGAATTTAATTATCAATTAAACGGTTATTTTACTTAAATTTTCATCCTATAGGAATGTTGCCACATTATTAGAAGATAAAAATAATTTTAATTGTGCGCTTTAAATTAAACACTTAACAGTAGAAAATAATATTTTTAAAATATCTTCATTTTTAGAGCAATAATGAAAACGTGTTTTTAAAAAAGTATCTGAGATTTGAATTTATTTCAAATTTATAAAATATTTGAAAATTATATAATATTAATTTGAAGTAGGATATATTAAATCATTAACTAAGATAAAATTTAATTAAACCATTTGTTTGTTAAATTCGCCGATTTCCGAGAGGAATGTTCAGGAATTTTTTAAGATGTGCAACAGAAATTCTACGCACTTCGCATTTTACAATAAAAAATAAGTATATTAATAAAAAATTCATTAGTTCCGTCTTAATACAATTATCAATAAAAAGATAATTTTATGGAATAACAAAATTCTTAATTCGATTTCCTCTTTATACTTCCACTTGAATCAACATAGAATAAATTTCTTGCTGTTCAAAGAACTAATTTTTTATATGATTAAGCTATTATGAAGAAATATTTAATTAATTTATTTTTATATCTGAAGAATAAAATGTAACAGAAGAGTGTTTAATGCTGAATTATGAGAAAAACTACATACGTATATAATCAATATATTATGAAATATGTGTGAAAATTCTGAAAAATAAGTAACATACATTAGAAGACTTGAGGTCAATCATTTGGTTTACATTATTTCTGTGATTCCTATGATCATTTTAATTCAAGTATATTACAAAACTGATACATCCGTTTCTCTGTTTCAAAGAGAAGAAAAAATCCCACCTCAGCTTAAAAACTGCAAAAGCAGATCAAGTTCTTAAGAGGGCTGACATACAAAAGAGATCTCCGCTGTAATTGATAGCTATTACATCTCATACATCCTTTGAGATAAAAAAATTCAAAATTATTATCTCACAAAAGTGATTTTGCATTATCTTTAAACACAAAAATTACCTTTTTAATGATATCAATTTATTTCCATGTAATTTATTTCTTCTTCTTCAATAATTGCTTTAAAAATTTAATTTGACACACAATATGTAATGATATTTTTAATATTATAATGAAATTGAAACTAGTCCATCAAAACATTCAATCACGTGCTTTTGCTAGAATTAAAATAAATATAAAAATTGTTTTCTTCGGACATTGACTCAATGCTAAAATGATTTTTATTTTGTTGTATATATATATATATATATATATATACACACAGTGTCTCACAAAAGTGATGGGATACTTGTGCTTTACAAAAGGAAACTGTAAAAAAATAAATTAAAAAAACATGCACAAAATTTTTGGGGGTGTGTTTCATATTTAAATTTAGTAACAATTATTACATAACATACATTTTGTCAAAATATTAAAATATTAATTTAATAAAAATACAATTGTTTAGAACGGAGTAAAAAATAGCTCACTTAAGTGATGGGACACCATTAGATATGCAACAAAATTCGTCTGAAATAAGCAATAAAAATATTTTTGGTGGTTTTATTTTTACTCAAAAGCAATTGGCAATAATTTATAAAATCGTATGCAGTATTTCTGTCCAGTTTGTTTTGGAAGTTTTGTGTTTTTTAGCTCTGTGCAGCCATGAATGTTAAACAAAAAGAAACTTCGCCTGAAATTCGAAAATTAGTTATTAATTTGCATATTGAACGTGGAAAATCTATTAGAAAAACTGCTGAAGCAGTTAACTTGAGTCATTCAACAGTTTTCACTATCATTAAACGATATAAAAAGAATCATATTATTCAGGATAAAAGAAGACCTGGCCAACCATCAAAGCTATCCAATAGAATAAAGCGAATGATCGTTCGAAATATTATTAAAAATCCAAGAAAGAGTGCTCCTAAAGTTGCTGCTGATTTACAAGCATTATATGGAATAATTGTTAATCCTGAGACTATTAGAAGGGTAATTCGATCTGCTGGATATCACGGTAGAGTAGCCAGGAAACAATTCTTCGTTAGTGAAAAGAATAGAAAACTCAGACTAACTTTCCCAAAATCCAACATAAATAAGAATTCTGATTACTTGAATAAAGTTATATTTGCTGATGAGAGTAAATTTAATATATTTGGTTCTGACTGTAGAATCTTGGTGTGGAAAAAACCCAGGGAAGAATTTCGCAAACAGAACTTGGTGCCAACAGTAAAACATGGTGGAGGAGAAGTTATGGTATGGGGGTGTATGTCGTCCGCTGGAGTTGGTAATCTTGTTTTCATTGACAGTATAATGGATCAGTACAAGTATATTGGCATTTTGAAGCAAAATTTGAAATCTTCAGCACCAAAATTGAACTTTCATAACGATTTTAAATTCTACCAGGACAATGACCCCAAGCACACTGCTTTGAACGTTTGACTCTGGCTGCTGTATAACTGTCCTGAAATAATAAAAACACCACCACAATCTTCAGACTTAAATCCCATAGAGAATATTTGGCAAGAATTGGAATCAAGAATTCGCAAACACACCATTTCTTCAAAACAACAATTAAAATCTGCGCTTCAAGAAGAATGTGGTAAAATCACTCCAGAAATCACACACAAAAAAATGAGTCGAATCCATCCCAAGAAGATTAAATCTTGTTTTAAAAGTAAAACGAAATCCAAAAAAATATTAAAACCTTTTAAAAAGTAAAATTTTTGGATAAATATTTGATGGAAAAGTAAGTGTCCCATCACTTATGTGAGCCATTTTTTGCTCCGTTCTAAACAATTGTATTTTTATTAAATTAATATTTTAATATTTTGAGAAAATGTATGTTATGTAATAATTGTTACTAACTTTAAGTATGAAACACACCCAAAAAATCTTTGTACATGTTTATTTATTTATTTTATTACAGTTTTCTTTTGTAAAGCACAAGTGTCCCATCACTTTTGTGAGACACTGTATATATATATATATATATATATATATATATATATATATATATATATATATATATATATATATATATATATATATATATATATATATATATATATATATATATATATTGACCATTTTTTGATTTACTTAAATTCATGTTTTTCAGTTTTATTACGTAAAGAGAAATTAATTAAATTAAAAGAATTAGCCCCATATTAATAGTTTAAAAGACTATTAAATCTATAAGCTGCGTGAATAAGTTGGTCATGAAAGGTGGTTAGTGTTAGAGATTCCCAACCATATTAAGCACAAATAAACATTTAATCCTAAAATGTTTCACTGAATGCCTCTTTATTCGATAGCAATGCTAAATCGCTGCTATCATGTACACGCAGGGAATATCATATGTTCTGCGTAGATTGAACGAATTTCCAAGTATTTGCGCGAAAAAGTACAAAATCAGGAACTTTTTATACTATTTTTTTTACCCGAAATTTCGTATCTGCATATAAAATTGGTTTTTTTTTTCTTTTATTAGTTTAAGTCGCATATGCTTCCAAAAGAAAATAATTTTATGATCATTGTTGTTTATATTGTTTAACCTTTTAAAGGGCCATTTTTTTCTAGTCATATTATGTTAAAATATTTTTAGGCCTGAAATTAGAATAAGAAAAGGGATTCATTTAGCTTATTAGATAAATTGAATTTGATTAATTAAATAATTTGGTTCATTAATAATTAAGTAACAAATCAAGAGTCTGAGTTACTAAAAACATTTGTCAGAACTTATGCCAACCTACATAATTTCGTACAAAGATTGATAAATTTGGTGGGAAGCATACTTCCCATGGCCCTTAAAAGGGTTAAGTTAAAAGATAACAGATAAGATGTAGCAAATGATTCGATGACAAGTTCGCTTTTATCGGAATATTCTCGAACTTACAGCATGTGTGATAAAATGCAATGAATATACTATAAGGCAGCTTGATTTTAAAATTAAATTTTTTTATTTATGAAATATTTTTGAGAAACACAAGGAATTTGTAAGCGTGTAGGTGAAGTCGCAAAACTGCAGGTTATATAGTATACAAAAAAAAACATTAAAGATTAAACATAAGTTGCGTATTACAAAAACGAAATAGTTAAACGAAAAAGCACGTTCAAAAGAAAGACAATGCTTTTATGATTATTGATAGAGCGATATTAGTTAGTTAAAAGAAAGAAACCGTAAACAAACTAGTAGCGCCACCTGAAGGCAAAGCCGCTTCACAGAAACAAATTCCAAACAATCACCATATTTATTAAAATAATTTCTCTTAATGAAATCCTGATTTCAGTATCATTTATTTATAATGGAAAGATTAAATGACCATATCTAATATACTTTATGTACTAAATACCCAATCATTTGGCTAAAACTGCAACTCCAAAGTTGAAGGACTGAAAGACGAATTGAATGCCCGTAGTGTCGGCATTACCAAAGGAATATCGGCTATCAAAACAGAACTGCTTCCTAGGTAATTAATTAACAATAGAATTACAAGCGCAGGTCAATCTGCCAGTGGTCAACAGCTGAAATGCTGTTAGTGGAATGAATCCGATTTCACAGCGGTTGCATAATACACTGCGAAAATGGGGTTTCCACCATTTGAATGCGAGCTTATGCATAGCATTTGTAGATAATCAGCAATTATTGGCCGAATAATTAAGTTGAACAACCCCAATGAGATGATAGTTTAAGGCAAAGCAAGAGAACAATTCTATCTGTAAATATTATTTCAATTCTAATTGATGAATAATAACTATTAGTGGATATGTAAGGTAATTAATCTAAATATTACATTCAATATTTTTTCCACACTTATGTCAAATTTATTTTCACACGGTAACTTGTAATTGCATTTAAAACTAATATGAAGAATCATTAACTATCGTTAGAAAACAACAATTAACAATTTTTATATTATTACAGAAATCATTCAAAGGGTGTATATTAGATGAAATCCATTGTTTAATAACAAATAATAATGCTTCATCATATAATCACAGTGACAAACTGATTACTCCAACCTGCCGGAAGGCCCACGGAAAACAGGATTGACTGGACCCCACAACAGCTCTGGCGTGAACTGGGGTTGAGTCCTAAGGGCCATCACCGGCAATGACACAACCCTTCCGTAAGGAAGTACGTCCCGTCATCGATGGAAGGAGCCGGACACTCACCTTTACGTGTAACCACATGGGTGTTTAGAACCACCCCTCATGCCGGAAGCTTCTCACATCTATTATGAAATGATCCCCCTTCCTCCTGGAACTGTTTCTTCATAAAAGAAAACTCAAAATGGATGTAGTAAAACATTATAAAATCTTAACAAAGACAGAACATGAAAAAAGCAACAACACATTCGTAGACAACAAATCCTTAATTAAAATAAACGTATTGTATAAGAATGCTCTTTACATTAAAAAATTTGAACTTTCTGTTTGCGATAAACACTGCAACGTGAGAAATCCCGCATGTGTACATGTCTTCTCTTATGTAAATAAAATACGCCCTACTCTAGATGTTTTAATTTTATAATTTGTTTATAAAATTATTTATAATTTAATTATTTATTTTAAATTATTTTATATAATTATAAATGATTTATTTATTATTTATAATTTATTTTAATTTTATAATTATAATTTGTTATTAATGGATTAATTTTGTAATTCATTTTTGCCGCTGTTTGGTTGAAAAAAAAAGCATTTGTGAGTCATTGGTCTTGAGTCCATTCAACATCCATTTTGAATATCTGGAAATCTTTTTTCCGAGAATCGTTTTCTCGTTTTTTCACAGTTCCGCTTCTTTTGTAACTCTTGCAATGATAAACTGTGATACCATTATCATAATTTCAATTGAATAGATATACAATAGATATATAATTCAATAGATATTGTGAAATATTCAATTGAATATTTCACAATTGTTGAAATATTCAAAAATATATTCTATGATTTTAATGTAAGTTTATCAAAACAGGGAAAAGGAAGTGAATTCATTTTTATTTTTAAACAGAATCATATATTTCCACAATCCAACATTTAAATGCACGTATGTCTGCTAATAATTTTTTTTTATTTTGGAAATTGGTAATTTAGTTTTTAGTAATAGATTAAAATTTAATCTTACCATTTGATGCAATTTGAAATAATTTAAATTTACTTTAAGTAACGAAAACGAACACATTTATAAATTATTAGCAGAAATGCCTAACGACATGGCGAGCGGGCGAAGCTAGCTGAAATCACAAAGTGATCCTAAAGGAATCTCAAAGTCATTCTTGGGGGTTGATGAATGTAGCGAATAAGGAGTGCAAAGCCCCTAGAATTAACTAAATTAGTTATAGTGTGACTATGTTCTTATTTACTGAACTAGCGGGAGTCTCTTAAAAGCATTCTCGCATTCTCATTAATAAAGGTGTTATAATAATTAAGGGAGTATATCTTCATTAAAACAAGGGTACATTATTTATGAAATAATACTTTTTTGGCGGTAATTTAGCCTTTTTACTGAATCTATCATGTCGTTCTTGGCGAATTATTTGGCGATTAGTCCCTGACATGAGGTTAATAATGAAAAACGAATTTGTCTTATAGACTATCTTGTTTAATTATATTAGAATAGTCGGACAGACAGATTTGCTATGAGCCGAATTTGCTCAAAATTTGCTAGAAGTCTACAAATTTGGTGTAAACATTGGATACCAAATTTCCTTTATCTAGTAATAATAATACTTTTTGGCGAGAATTTAATATTTTTACTGAATCTATCATGTCATCCTTGGCGAGTTATTTGGCGATTAGTCCCTGACATGAGGTTAATAATGAAAAACTAATTTGTCTTTTAGACTCGTTTTTCCCAACGGATTGACAAGAAAATATGACACACAACTATTCCTGTAGTCACAAAATTCCATACCAAATTTGTTATATTTAGGTCATTCCAGCTTTGAGTTATCATGTTTACATGCTTCTAAACGTACAGACCGACAGACGGTCAATCATTTGTTGGATTTGGCTCAACAGTTAATACCTGTCTTCATTATATACGTTAATACTGTGTATCCAATTTTATATATTTAACTCTCTTTCTTTTGTAATTATTGTGTTTAATTATATTCGAATAGTTCGGACAGACAGACTTGCTATGAGCAAAATTGGCTCAAAATTTTATAGAAGTCTAAAAATGTGATGCAAATACCGGATACCAATTTTCCTGTCTCTAACTCAAAGCGTTTTAGATTTATGTTTCTTCTAAACAGACAGAGAGACCGATGGACATTTACCAAAAATTTATTTTTTTCGAACTCATGCAAATCTAAAGCATGGAGATCTAAATCTCCAAGTCTAAATCTGAAGTTTGCATTTATTTTAACGATTACTATACTTTCTCTATACTACGTAGACGACAAAGTAAAAAGACATTAATATTTAACTAGTACATGCTTTTTAAATGGCATACAAGTACAATATCTAAAAGTAGCACTTTAATATCTAGGGCCTATACTACCAGTAAAATTGAATAATAATACCTGTAGGCTTCTGCGAAGCGATGGCTTCTATCAGGGCAGAGTGCCTCCCAGGTAATTAAATAGCGACGCGGTTACAAATGCAGGTTAGACTATTGCGACAGCGTCTAATGGTCACTATTGGATACCTACAGTCAAATGAATTCAGTTTCATGCTGTGGTGGTATTTCGGAAATACTGATCTTCCGGTTAAATGTATACTTATGGTTAACACTTTAGAGTAATTAGTTATTTTAACGATTTTCCTGAATAAAATATGGTTAACTGTACTTGAATAAAAGCTTTAAATATTACTTTTAGTTAAATAACAAAAGCGACATAATTTAGCAACTACGGTTTTACCATATAGCAAATAAAGGATCGCTTTTACTATAAAAAACAATCAATAGCAATACATTATTAAAAAAATGTAGAAGTTTTGATTATTTATTACTTTCTTATATATGCAGCATAGTGAAAGTATAGTAATTATCAAAAAATTCTTATTCGATATTTTGACGAATCTCCACGTTTCAGATCACCCTGAGTTCGAAAAACACATTTTTGGAAAATGTCTTTCTGTCCGTCCGTCTGTCTATTGTGACCTGTCTGTAACTCAAAAAAACTTCGAGCTAGAGACATGAAATTTGGCATTCGCCCTTTACACCAAATTTCTAGAATTCTTTCAAATTTTGAGCAAAATCTGTTCAGAGGAGGACCGTCTGTCCAATTGCCCGAATATAAGTTAACACAATAATTGCAAAATGAAGAGAACTAGTGACATAAAATTCGGTACACCGATTTAACAACTGCAGCGCAGACAAGAAAGAAAGTTTGAACAAAATCCTACAAGGGATTGACAGACTCTTGTTCCCTATTTTTAGAAAGACATAAATGCGATAGCTCAGAAAAGGAACGACTTAATTATATCAAATTCGGTATGGTATTTTGTGACTTCAAGTGTAGTTTTGTATAAAATTTGAAATTATGTTAAGGTCATTTTAATTGAACTTAACCACTAAAATTGGACTTGTAAACAATTCTGTAAAAATGTTTTTTTATTATTTTTATGTGAACTATTTGAAAATTATTCTTTTTTATTTCATTTCTTTTGTCCTATACTAAATGCTATTTTGGCGTATTTTTCATGTGAATTTTTTTATTTTTCACGGCATTACTGTAAATTTAGATAAATCTGAATACCAAAAGTATCTTAATTTTTTACAGATGCTCTAATTTCTCACAATAAACGCATGGGAAGCATTTAATGACGAATTATGACGAATATTAATTGATTTATGAATAATATTATTTGTTGGAAGTATCATTGGGCAGTCAGTTTCTAGTCATGGCTGAAGAAATATCAATAATATCCAGTGCCAGTTGCATAGCTAATCCAAATAAATATATCAGAATCAAAAAACGATAAGGAAAAATTCATACCAAAATTTAAAAAAATAATTAAGTTTAAAAAAAGAATAGCCTACAAATTTAGAAAGTTTTGAAGAAAATTCCTTTTTACATCTCATTGGAAATTAAAAGCATAGACTTTAAACTCATTTTTTTCGATATGTGGTTTTACCAAAAAATTTCATTTTTTAAACCTTATTATTGAAATACTATTAAAAACATCAATCTAAAATTTGGCATACGTTAAATTTATAATATTTTCTAGTGAATGAACGAAAATATGAATTCAATGACGGACCATTATAAAGTCATACCCTTTTAAAAGAAGCCTTAACTCTGAAAGAAGATTAAAACTTGGGATCGAAAATGCAAAAGTCTATTATTTTGCACTAAAGCTATTATAATTTGCAAAATTTTTGAAATTATTCTTGAACTTTTGCTTCAGTCCCTAGCCAATGCATCAATAATTATATATGCCGGAAGATATACCATTCCGACAATTTACGTTTGATTGAGAGAGTTTTTAAAAAAATCACATTTCGGACAAAAAAGTTCGGTTTTTTTCTCAAATACTTAAAATAATAATAAAGTTATAAAATATTGTTGCACTCTAATTTAAGTTTCCAGATGAATACAATTTGAAAATAGAAGAATTTTTTTCTTCAAATATTGTTATTTTAAAAAGAAAAATCTAGATGTATTCAGATACTTTAAATTAGATCTTTGAGTTTTTCTACAGAATTGTTTGAAAATATTGTTACACACAATTGATATTTACGCTATTTTAAAACTTAAAAAAAAACCCTCACTTTATAATGATACCAATCTTTTTTCGGGTAGATGCTTTTTGAATTTCGGTAATATTTTAATATTGATTTTTTGCATGATCTATTTGTTGCAATTTTAATCTTTTTTTTTCTTTTCAGTTTTTCATAAAATATTTCCAATGAATTTTCCAATACTGAAAGCTAATAATTTTGCTTATTATAAATTTGCTTTTTTGCATGTTAGTTTACATAAGAAAATGAGAAATCGAAAAATGAAATTATATTGCTGGGAAAAAAAATAATAGTGTACAATTTGCAAAAGATTCTCTGGTCATTTTAATTTTTAATGGCAGTTTAATATCATGGAACTTATTTTATCATTTCATTTTCACAATTTGAGGCTTAAAAAGAAGGCCTTGAAACAATCATGAACAATAAATTTTATATAAGAAATAAAATGAAATTAAGGAGCCGATAGATCCATTTATGTATTTATGCAAATTAAAGCCTTCTTTTTTTAATAACAACTTACAATTATGAAACTTATAAGAAACATTAGTTGACTTATAGTTATGAAACATTTTATGCAAAAGATTGCTTAAAATTGAAAATCTCTAGAATGTTTTCTTCATACATCGAAGATTATCTTAAAATTACAAATCACACAATCGAAGAATCGAATTACGAAATGACCACTTGTTGTGTCAGCTTCTCTTCAGGGAACTCGCCTGTCACAACGGAGTATCTTACCAGACAATTAATTAGATACACAGTTGCAAACGCAGGTCAGACAACAATGGCTCATGACCACTGCTGGATACCTATAATGGAATGAATCCGATTTATCCGGAGATTGCATTATGTATTTCGGAAACGTGAATTCACGAATGGAATGTATATCACGGAAGACAATTCCAGGTAATTAGTAATTCCAGTTATGGTAATTTGGTAAACTAAGTCATGAATATATAATCGGTTTTAGTTTTAAAGATTATGACAGCGAAATTAATTAATAAGATATAAATATCTCACTTATATTTACTTATTTGCATAAGTGATCTTTCAATTTCGGGTGATAAAAGTATATTTCTTCTTGTTTTTACTTCAAGTTCATAGAATTCTTTCTCTCTTTTTTGTTTGGTATTCTCTTCACCATTTTATTAATTTTCATAAACCAAATATACATATTATGGTTGATAAAAGGGTGGGAAAAAACGACATTTAGATCTTTATACATTATTAACTTTTTTAGACCTGAAAAATCATTTTTATTTTCTCTAAGAAAAAAAAATGCTGGCCTTCAGCTTGACTGAAATTGTTCAATTTTTCAATTAATTCATCCGATTTTATTTGATGCAAGAGGTATGGAAACTAGATACTTTTTTAAAAATTCCTTTTCACAGTAATATTGATTTTACTAACAAAAACTCTTACGGCGTTGACTGTGATATGCTAAATGTTAACTGAATTAAAACCAGAGTAATATAAAATTAACTATAAAATCGAAGTGAAAAAAGAGCACTAATGATTTTACTTAATTTTTTAGTGGTAATATTATATTTTGGTGAAGTGAGTTATAGACTACAAAAATAGTTTTGTCTGAACAGCACAAACACATATATACACATACAAACACTTCTTTTTATAACGATGGACAATTGCTGAAGACGGAAAACAATAGCAACCACAATTGGAAGATAGACAGATGTGGAATTTAGGATAATTGCTGGATACAGTAGATGTATCGTGCTTATGTAAATTTTGGATTGCCTATATTGTTTATCACGCGGTAGAATTGATAAGATATATAATGGAATTGACGCCTGTCAACCGTTGTTGGTCAGACGCAAAATTTAACAGGAAAGAATCGACAAACTTACAATTTTAGGTTTATCTTCCTAATATCAGGTAGAGGATTTTACGCTTTGGTGTTATTATTGGCACAAGTAGCAAAGTGTGAAAAATAAACGATATTTCCAGAGAGTTCAACGTCAAACACGGTGCTGTTTCAATCCTGTGGAAATCATTTCAAGCAAGTGGAATATGTTGCAAACGTCAGGGGATATCACATCAATTTCAATACGATGCCTGCAGAAGATAGGTATATAGTGCTATCAATAAAATGAAACAGGGGCAGCACAGTTAATAAGGTATAAAATTAGTTCTTTTTTCCTGCTACTGGCAAGCGGATCTCCCAAATAACAGTTTCCAGATGTTTCCAACTACACGTCCGCACTATGTTGTGAGTATACCAATGGCCAGTCGTGCCAGTTTAAAATGATATATTCTTCATCGGAATTGGGAGGGAAGAGGATTGGGCTTGCATACTCTTCTCAGAAGAAAGTAGGTTCATTCTTTCGTCTAAGTGAGACACCAAATTTTTTTCTTATTATCACGGGGGAGGTCATGTTTTCAGTACGACGCCTGCAGAAGATAGATAGATAGTGCCATCAACAAAAAGGGACAGACGCAGCACAGGTAGTCAGGTACCAAATCAATATCTTGCTGCTACTGGTAAGTGGATCTACCGAAAAACTGTCGGCAGACATTTGCAGCAAGCAGGACTATAAGCTGACATCCTTTTGCATGCATCCTATTGTCCACACGTCACTGTATCACCCATCTGGAATAGCATTGTGAGCACAGCAGTTAGAGGCAAGAGAATCGGGCTTGCATACTTTTCTCAGGTGAAAGTAGGTTCATTCTTTCGTCTAAGTGAGACACCAAATTTTTTTCTTATTATCACGGGGGAGGTCATGTTTTCAGTACGACGCCTGCAGAAGATAGATAGATAGTGCCATCAACAAAACGGGACAGACGCAGCACAGGTAGTCAGGTACCAAATCAATATCTTGCTGCTACTGGTAAGTGGATCTACCGAAAAACTGTCGGCAGACATTTGCAGCAAGCAGGACTATAAGCTGACATCCTTTTGCATGCATCCTATTGTCCACACGCCACTGTATCACCCATCTGAAATAGCATTGTGAGCACAGCAGTTAGAGGGAAGAGAATCGGGCTTGCATACTTTTCTCAGGTGAAAGTAGGTTCATTCTTTCGTCTAAGTGAGACACCAAATTGTTTTCTTATTATCACGGGGGGAGTTCATGTTTGCAGTACGACGCCTGCAGAAGATAGATAGATAGTGCCATCAACAAAAAGGGACAGACGCAGCACAGGTAGTCAGGTACCAAATCAATATCTTGCTGCTACTGGTAAGTGGATCTACCGAAAAACTGTCGGCAACATTTGCAGCAAGCAGGACTATAAGCTGACATCCTTTTGCATGCATCCTATTGTCCACACGTCACTGTATCACCCATCTGCAATAGCATTGTGAGCACAGCTGTTAGAGGGAAGAGAATTGGGCTTGCATACTCTTCTCAGGTGAAAATAGGTTCAATCTTCCGTCTGATTATCGACGACACCTGATAGAGTGTAAGAATGCCACTCCGCATATACCGGCAAACATACAGGAAAGGCCCCGATATCTTACAGTAGTGTCATGGTATGTATTGGCATCATACTCAATGCCCATACGTCTATTTGCTTCCATCTGGTATTATTTCCATATCTGGCGAAAGATGCATTAATAATGCTCTGCTACTTCATGTCCACAGAATCTGTGTTTCTGTCAGTGAAAAATTTGTTTTCGTGGACAACAATGAAACATGTCATCGAATATTTAAGAATGAGAATATTTTAGAAAGCGAGTATATTCAATGAAAGTGCTATTGCATATATTCCGTCAAACATACAGGAAAAGCACCGATAACCTACATGCAACGTCTTCGCATATGTTGGCATCATACTGAATGGCCGTACGTCCCTTTATGTGCTTCCCTCTGTGACTATGTCTGGCAAACAATACATAAATGATACTCTGCTGCCTCATGTTTCCATGTTCTGTAATGTTGTCAGAGATAAATTGGTTTTCATGGACAACAATTCAACATAAGATCGAATGCGAATATTTATGCTGCGAATATGTTCAAATATGTATGTATAATGCGAATATGTTCAACATACAATGCGAATATTATAGAGAACGAGTATATTCAACGTCTCGATGGCCAGTACGTTTTCCAGATCTATACCTAATAAAAAATGTTTGGGATGCTTTGGAGAGGAGTATTGCTGGCCGACATTGACATCCGATAAACAATAATATTTCTTCATGCAATGACAGATAATAGGACTAATTATTCCAGCAGCAGCTGGATAATGCTGTGCAAAGCATGTCACGGTATGCGGAATCTTTCATTGGCCTCTATTGTGGCCAAGTTCCGCAATGTCATCTTCCACCAGAATACTTACAGACGGTAATTGCATTTCTTTTACTTTTATGAATTAAACTCAAAATGACCATTTTGCATCTTGAACACTTTTCAAACTCTTCTAGATTTAAGAGCGCAATAAACTATCGTTAATGTATTGTTCTAGCCTTCTGGAATTACCTTATTTTACTTTGGATCCAACCACGCTTAATTTTTTTTTCTGCGTTACACAGCTTTTTATAATCCGCCCTCACCAATTGTCCACCGATGTATAAATACAACATAATTCTAATCCTATTCTCATTAATTTAAAATAACAGAGATAAATTGACAGAGATAAATTGAAATCTCTCTATACTTTCAACGCCAAAGTATTTGACTATTTATCTTTTAAGCGGAAACCGTAAACTTGAATGGGCGATCTATGAATTGAATGCTTCTGCCGGCTTCTACAAAGCAATGTCTTCTGCAACAACAGAGTGCTTGCCAGGTAATTAATTAGTGACGCAGTTACAAACGCAGGTTAGACAATGAGGATTTGTATCTAGTAGCCACTACTAAAATGTCCTTAGTCAAATGAATCCGATTTCACGGGAGTTGAATGATGGGGAGTCTCCTGTTGAATGTATACCCTTCGTAACAATCGGGACCAATTAGTAATTCTGGTTAGTGCTGGTTAGGAGAACAACGTGAAATAGTCAGCGTTTTATTATAATACAATATATATAATAATTATAATAAACAAAATATTAATTTTAAAGAGAGGAACTGGAGATGTGGATGCTTGCGTTTTTCTGTTCTAGTATATGAAAAATAACAAACAGATGACATCACAATTGAGACAAATATGCAATTCTGGTTAATGTTATTTTGGAGAATAACGTGGAATAGTCAATGTTTAACAACAAAATATTAATACGGATGAGGAAAGTTGGCACGGTAGAGACTTGCATTTTTGCACTGTAGTATACAAAATATAACATAGAGATGGCATTTCAATCGAGACAAATAAGTAATTCTGGTTCATGTTATTTTGGAGAATAACATGGAAAAGTCAATGTTTTATAACAAAATATTGATACAACATAGAGAAACTGCAGGTGTGGAGGCTTACATTTTTACTTTCTGGTATACGAAAAATAACAATTAGCAGTCATCGAACAATTCAAATTGTAAATTTTGATGAATCTTCACATTTCACTTCTACCAGAATCTAGAAAACATATTTATAAAATTATGCACATCTGACCGTGAAAAAGATAACTTAGAAATCTTATGGGCTTGATCGATGAAATTTAGTAAACAATTTTTACATCACATTTTGAATGAAATGTACCCAGATGAGGTCTTTAAGATTGTCTTAATACAAATTAACACTATAACTTCAAATCCAATAGAACTAGATGGATAATTATGATACATTGATTTAACACATAAAGTGTATATACCTATCAAATTTAAAATCCTTTATGTTCAATGGTTGACAGTCTGTCGGTTTGTACTTTCACAAGCATGGAAATTTAATGTCTCAAAAACACAAGGATTTAAATAAAATAAATTCAGCATGTGACTTTTGTTTTTTATTACAATTGTGGACCACAGTAGCACCTACTCTTTCAGAATATTGTACAATATTGTTCAATAATATATCGTTTAATATATAACAATATTATGTGTTATTATATTATTTAATATTCAATAATATTTTACAAAATTGTGCGATATTATATCATTTAATATTCAACAATATTATACAATATTATGCGATATTATATTATTTAATATTCAATAATATTTTACAACATTGTGCGATATTATATCATTTAATATTCAACAATATTATACAATATTATGTGATATTATATTATTGAATATTCAGTAATATTTTACAATATTGTGCGATATTATATCATTTAATATTCAAAAATATTATACAATATTATGCGATATTATATTATTTAATATTCAGTAATATTTTACAATATTGTGCGATATTATATCATTTAATATTCAACAATATTATACAATATTATGCGATATTATATTATTTAATATTCAATAATATTTTATAATATTGCGCAATATTATATCATTTAATATTTATCAATATTATACAATATTATGCGATATTATATTATTTAATATTCAATAATATTTTACAACATTGTGCGATATTATATCATTTAATATTCAACAATATTATACAATATTATGCGATATTATATTATTTAATATTTAATAATATTTTACAACATTGTGCGATATTATATCATTTAATATTCAACAATATTATACAATATTATGGGATATTATATTATTTAATATTCAATAATATTTTACAATATTGTGCAATATTATATCATTTAATATATATCAATATTATACAATATTGGTTAGTATCATACAACAATGTAGAATATATGTGTGCTACTAGGGTATCTGAGGGAAATTTTTGGTTACTATCGGTCCAAAAAAATATCCTTAATTCGGTATTTTGTGTTTATGTATTTATTAACTGGATCCCAGCCCTTAATTAACTGCCAAACATAGCAAACTATTAGACTCTTTCGTAATTATTGTTCATCAATGGCATGCAATTAATGATGTAATAGTATATTTATTAAAGAATATGCAAGAAAGTTTAGGATAATTTGCCACTGTTTATTCTTTAACATACGAAGTGTGACACAGGGAAGGTATTGCAATTGTTAAAAAACTTTAACCCAAGATTTTGACATCTCCATGTTTCAGACCTATTATGACCCTTTCAGAAAGCATCAAAAACATATTTTCAGAGTTATATCTGTCTGCCAATTTAAGTCTCCGCATATCTATCCGTGAACGTGATAGCTGAAAAATGATTTGAGCTAAACGGATGAAATTAGTTAATATTTACATAAAATTTATAGATTTCTGCCAAATTTTGGAACAAATTTCTTCCGCAAGAGTTTTTTTTGTCCGTCTGGATAAGAATACAATAACCTCATAACTTATAAAGATAGAGGATAAAATGTGGCACAAAATTTAATCACCTCAAATGCAGATCTACACAAAATATTGAATTAAAGCCGCCAAGGGGTTGATCATTTGTAGGCCTGCACTCTTTCATGTCTGTAAACATGACAACTCAAAACTGCAAAGATTTGAAAAAGAAAAAAAAATGTCTAGTTTGGATCTTGTTTCCAGACTTATAGTTCTCTGACAAATTTCTTTTTCATTCAATCAATAAAAAAAGTTTCACAAAGGCAAATTCAAGTTTCTTCATTTCAATACGAAGCATTAAATGTATATGTACGCTATCAAAATAAAAATTTGCTTTCAGAGCCTTGCTCAATATTCGTCAGGTTGTAGGCTTGTTTGAAGAGGTTAACATCTTTTTAGATTAATACGATGGAATGTTAGATTATCACACCTTTATAGGTCATGTGCCAGGAAGTTAGGGGATAACATCATTAGGTAATATCTCGGATAATGCCATTTCAATTAATATGCCAGAATGTTAGGTGAAAACACTCCTGTTGGTTTGATGATGTTATTTTTATCGAGACAATATTTTCACTTTTTTTCAGAGCACGGAAAGGTATATATTGAATTTATATTCGGCACGTGTCTCAACATGCATGAATATTATTTTATACTTATACAAGATGTTCTGAAAGTAGATTTGTATTTTTGTAAAATCGCAATTTTTTTCCATAAAAAAATTAAGTTCATATCAAAGTTAACTAAAGATTTGGGGGAGGGGATAACAGATATTAATGGAGGTATTCTCCTTATTTCTTCTCCCAATGTTAGCTAATTGTTCCTAGCTAGGGTAAATGAATTTTTTAATTATATAACTTTACTCACTTAAATCAGTATGTATACAATCTTCCAATGTCGTTTGTAACGCTCAGAGGCCTTAAAAGTATCCTCCTAAAGTTTCGCTTTGTATCATTATAGAATGCGAAATCCTAAACTCTGTTTTGGCATAAAGCAAATGAAACATACATTTTTTCGTGCTTAAATCGATTAATTTACCACTATTCGAATACACCTAGGCATAAATAAATAGGAAAGGTCAGTGATTCAGCAGTTTTTATTATTTTATGCTGATTCATTATATTCTGCCTTCAAAGACTGAAATGGGGGTTATCTCTAATATTTTCGTTCGGTTTTATTTAAATTTATATTTGCCTTTGCATTTTTTTTCTATGAGATCACTGTTTATTTTAATACTTTTTAAGTGATTAGTTTCTATTTTAGTATGTCGTGAAAATTCTGTATTGAGAAAATGCCATTATAAGGGTATAAGTCTTCCAATGATGTTACATTTTACATCTAAAAAGCACTACCAATTATTCATTTTTATTTCTTAATCACTAATTTATTCATATATATATATATATATATATAGGAAGATAGCAGTATGGATCTTATTTTAAATATTTTCTAATTTTTAATCTTGAGATATGATTTTTAACAATAACGCAATGCTGGAAATGGGGAATAAAAATTTAATTTGATTAAAGTTTAAAGGATAATTTAACTCTGAATACTGAAATAGATTATAGTCATCGATAATATACAACTGCACAAATTTCCAGCCCTCTGCACGTAATGAATGAGTGGAAATCGATTATAGGATTTCACCTTTGCCAATATGAAAGAAATCAAATTGAACAAAATAGTTTAACAATCTAATTCATTTCCATATCAAACATAACCTGCTTTGCATATATGTTTAAAATTCACCAAAACCGAATTCACCAAATGAGTATTGAAATAGGGTATTGTTATCGAGAATGTCCAACTGCACATATAAGCATATCTTTGGCTATAGAATCTTTGATATATGAAACAAATCAAATTTAATAACAGAGTTAAAAAAAATTATACATTTCCATATCAGATATAAAATATGTTTTTAAAATTCACCAAAAACTTCAAATGAGTAAATTCACCCCATAAAATGATTTAAAAATTTCGATAAATTCATTCAATAACAATTTGTAGTTTTAATCCTTGTTACCTGATTTCTTTCCAAATAATTCGATTTCTAAACAGAATAAAAAAAAATCTTATACCTTAAGTAAACTCAGAACTTTATAAAAGTTTTCAATGAAAAACATCTCTCTTTCGTTGAGCGAAAGTTCTCGAGGCAGAAAACGCGAAATATGTCTTTTCCTTCAGTGATTGCCAAGACAGAAGGAAAGGTAAACGAAAAGTTCTTTCGGAAAACGGATCTAATCCGATAACACTAATTGACACCAGCATTTGTCGGATGTCATGTGATCAACAGGACTAACGACGGACTTTGTATTTGTCTAAGGCGCGAGGGCTACAGTTACAGTTACTCTTGTTTGCTGGGAGAGGAAAAGAACGATTCTTGAAGGAAATTCAATAAATTGTATCTAGTGTTTTAGTTTTTTGTATATTTGCAATTGCAAATGGATCTTTTGTATGTAAATCGACTTTGAAAGCAAGAGGTCATTTTACAAAAACACAACTATATTTGCCATGGATGTCTTCTTTAAAAATAAATAGATTTTTAGAAAAGGATAATATTACAAGATTATTAAATTTTCTCTTTTAATCATTCCTTTTTTTGTTAAGTGGACAGAATATCATCTGAAACATTTCTGAGAAATGGCGTTCATAATCGAACGAAGTTGCAAAAAATATTTTACTAGGGAACACAATTAAAATACACTTGTTAAAATGTAGATTTAAATCTAAATGATAGATTTTTTATATTAATTTTCCGAATTGCATAATATAAGTCTTTCTTCTACGATTCGATAAGGTTATTATAATATCCAGCCTGTAAAAAAGAATTTTTTTTCCCTTTAAATAGGGTTTGGAAAAAAAGCCATCAAATTGGAAACAATTTTCTAATCGTTTAAATGTTTAGCCACTATGAAATAACTATATGATTTAATTCTCATAATATTTTAAGTCAAGATTTTTCGGTAAAAAATATATGATACATATTTCTCATAAAATGATTAACCTTTAGTTCATGCTTCAAATTGTTTCATGTAATAAATTAAAAATTAAAAGTTAAAATATTTTATGCATTATGAATTTTGTAAAAGTGTTTGTAATTAAGAATTTTAGTGATTTCATAAATTGTAATTATGCTTTGTTTCGCTAAATTCCTTCTATAAATAATTCATGGAAATAAAAATAAAAATATTTGATTTCTTAAGCTCACTCAAAGGTTCACTAAAGTTTTTAATAATAAATAAAAACATATCATCTATTACCTTTAGAGACAGCTGTCGAACTGTAAGACAGAAAATATGCTTTTCCCATCAATATAAAGCAAGACAAACGCAAAGTAAACCAAAGTTTTTCCAAACTATGAAACTAATCCAATAATATTAATTGACACCAGCATCTATCGGATGTCATACGACTAAGCGAACTAACGAAGACTTATATTTATTTAAGGCAAAATGCACGATATTTTATATTTGTTATATATCTATATATCTAAAAAATGATTCTTTACTGATCAAATGAGTAAACTGGATTCTTTGGTTTATTATTTTAAATATTGTCTGTTAATATGTAAAGAGACCCTAGATACACGAAAACAATTTTAAATATGAAAAATATTATTATAAATAATAATAATAAAATTTTTTTTAAGTCTAAGTATGAAAAAAAAAAAAGAAAATGAAGTAAAACTATTTTTAATGAATAATATAGAGTTCCAAACCATTTATTTTTGATACTAACACGAACTGAAATGTTGCCAATTAGTGAAAAAAACCCCTCTTCTTTGGATTATAAATATATAAAAAAAAATTAATTCTCAACGATAAATAAATGATATTTTTTTCTTGGACATAAATAGTAATATTAATTATTTTGTCATGAACGAAATTTCCGTGGCCAAAATTTTTTTCACGAGAAAGATAATAAGAAGTAATAACACTTGAAATCTACAAATTTCATAATTTGAATCTCAATAATAAAAAAAAAGAAATTGGCCTGGTTGAAACATTTCATAAGTGAGTGTACTTAATAAGATCGTTGTTTTATTTCTTAGTCCAATTTTTAAAAAGAATATTTTTCCGTTTCTGATGTATATAATTTATTGTAATATTATGTATTAATTTATATATTGTTGCGAAAATTGCTCCTTCCGACCAAGCGCCGTAGGCTCAGTCAGATGAACGACACATATGATAGCGGAACGGAAGGTTGCGGGTTCGAATACAAACGAGGCGAGCTGCCAACAATTGGTTTTTAATTTCAATTTGCTTTATGTCAAAGTTATGTTAATTATGCAAAGTTATGCAAATTTATGTTAATTATTATAATATGTTATTTATGTAAATTCCCAATTTTCTGCGGGCCTTCTAATTCTAGAAGGTTCTTCAACTGTGCATAAGTAGTCTCTCAATCGGTTAGATTGGTAATAAAATCTTCAGTTGATCTTGAGTGTGTTCATTTCTATTGGACTTGCTACATTCACCTCATCTACGTGACATTATTAAAAATGCGCGCAGCAAGCAAATAAATAAATAAATAATCACAGAGTCGTGCATTATCAAACGGACAACACACGCAGAAAAAATAATAGCAACAATAGAAAACAATTCGAACATTATAATATTATATATTTAATAAGTATATAAGGCCAAATCTAAAAACATTAAAATAACTTCTAAAAATTAAGGAGTAGTGAAGTCTAAAGTGGCAACGCATTAAATACTAAAAATTTGGAAGCTAATTATATTTTTACTAAAAAATATTAAAAACCCATTATAAATTAAAACATTAAATGTATTCAATCTTAAAAACATCACAATCTAAATATAATCAGTTATTACTTACTAAAAAATACATCAAAAATTTAAACTTTTAAAATATTCATGCATTTTAAAAATACAGGGTGATCAAGAAATAACAGCACGTGTTCGGAGCCCTGTAGCGTGTTATGTACTGGACGAAATATAACAAAACTTGGCCACCATACACATTAAAGTATGCGGTTAAAAAGTACCAAAATAAGCGGTAGAGGAAATCCTGGCGCTGCAGGCGCATAATGCGTGAAAAAAAAATACACAACTGCCAATGGAAACAGTAAATAGCTACACACTAAATACCAATGAAAAACGTTAATTATAGCAACTTACAAATTTGGCTCAAAGTGACAAACAGCCTGATGTTCCAATAATTGCATGCGGCTTTCGATGGTGGCTCGCAGCATATCGGCATTTATTCTCTATGTAACGTTATTTGAGCTTTTAAAGTAGCAATGTCAGGAACATGTCCTTGAGACAGAACGTCTTTCAAGTAGCTCCACAACCAGAAATCGTTGGCCTGGTTGCGCACCAGGAATTCCTACTGTTTTAAATCTTTCAACCATTCTTCATAAGTTAGTTATGGTCATCGGTTCTCTACGTAACTATTTTAACCACTGGTATTCACGAAGAGCAGCACTGGCATTTTCATCCCGCTGATGAAACAGCTTGACTAATAAGGTGCGTTCAAGTAGTGACAACGCCATCTACGGGCAAATTCTTGCAGAATGACTTGGATTCCCTCAATCTTCCTTTCATCCTCGATATCGTGCCACAATGTAACCATATATGAAATTACATACAAATTACATAATGAAATTTTCGATCGCAGTGCCAAAGGTTTCCCGATCGGCGTTTTTTTGTACTAAGTTTTTTTGTCAAATCCAAACCGCATACTTCAATGAGTATGGTGGTCAAATTTTGTTAAATTTTGTCCAGTACATAACACGCTACAGATCTCCGAACACTTCCTGTTATTTCTTGATCCTCAAAAGTTGTAATAAAAAGTTGTAGTTGTTTAAAAAAACGAAATGATATATTAAAAATATTAAATCCTTCCGAAAAATTCAAAATATTTTATAGTCCCTCTACCTCATCATTATAATAGCAAGTTGATATGAAAGCACAGGATTGTACCTGTGAATTATATTGGAGAGCAAAATTTCTAATCTTTCAATCAATATCAATGTTCTACAAAAGATCCATCATTTGTTTTGAAGTATCCAATTTTAAACTTAACCTAATTATTACGAATTACAATTTTGGTTTTACTTTCTCGTATTCGAAACATAGAGAATACATTGCAATCGTCAAAAAATTTGCTTTCGAAATGGCGCGAAAGTTTCCTAGTTCGCAAAGCACATTTTTGGGAAGTATCCATTTGTCTGTCTGTGACAAAGATAATTCTAAAAAGGTTTGAGTTAAAACGATGAAATTTGGTATATGACCATGACTGCAAATATCTATTAAATTTTTGGCGAAATCTGTTCAGAGAATATTTGTCTGTCCGGCTGTTAGATTATAAATTAACCCATTGCCTGCCGCGGGATATATACGTCTACCTAAGTTAATGTGTTAACTGCACCTGGCGTATATATACGTCTCGCAACTATATACGGATATATTGTTACGAAATTGCCGGGTTCGTTTGGATAGTGAAAGTGATATGGTGTGGAGCACGCTCAATCAGCAGGCGGCAGTAGAAAAAAAAAACGATGTTTATTTACACGAAGACAGGGCAGCACAAAGACGACGTGTACACAGACGACAACTATATATAGCAGAGACGAACACAGTTGACGTCAGTAGCACACTTCAGTAGACAGCAGCACACAAAGCGGATAGACAGAATCTAGCAGGAGAGGGTTCCTGGGAGTTTCACTCTACCGTCTCTCCAACGGCTGAACTTCTCGCTTTAGATGCCGACTCGCTACTTCTCACACGACTTCACTTACACCACCACTTCTTTTTCCACCTCGCAGCTTCAGAGTGCCCTCTTTTATAGTTCCGGGAGGCGGGGCTAGAATCTTCAGACCAATCAGGACGTCTCTGGGTGAATCTCGGTTCCAACTGGATGGCTCATGAAACTTCTCGAACTTTCCAGTATGATCCATTTTGTCGCCAAAGTCGTCAAATGATCTCCAAGTTTGTCGCCAAGCTTTGAGGTCATTGATGCGGCACCCGCTCAGCATGCACAGGACAGATCTTTCTTACGATGACACTATTCGTGCTGGCAAACAAATTACTGGTTTGTAACAATATATGCGTGGCACTGGGGACCGAATCTCGCAAGTTATTCTCGGCAGTTAAGGGGTTAACACGATAACTACAAAACAAAGAGAGCTAGACAGATAAGATTCGGTACACATATTTATCATCTATAGTGTAGATAACTGCCAAATTTTGTTCAGAATCCACCAGGGGTTTGAGCATCTGTACTGTCAGAAGCATGTAAATGCGATAAGTGAAGAACGTGATGACTTTAACATATGAAATTTGGTATGCGATTTTTTTAATGCAATTATATTTCTGTGTCAAATTTTGCTTTCAAACGCGTCTAAAATATAAATTCACTTTTATTAGAGAGCGTGCGAGAAAGTTTAGCGGATACCACTCCTGTTGGTTATAATTTCATCGGTTGATCGAAATTAAATGTATAATTTCATTTGATTATCAACACATTGTAAAAGTAAGATAAAATAACAACAAAATTCAAGCAACAATCGAGTGGGATTCTCCATGTCTCGCAGCACCAAAGGAGAAATGAAAATTTGTCGAAAAGAGCAGTTGCATTAACTGCTAAGTGAGTTAGATGAAGCAGAATGACCATATCAAGAATTTAGAAACGTTCTTCCGAAAATAATTATCATGATTAATTTTATTCTAATTCTGATTCTTTGAAAAAAACTATGGCGGTAAATGCAATGTTTACAGAGAAAAACTGGGGAAAAATTATACACTTTCTTGTAAGAAAAAGATACATTATACGATAAGCAGATCGCACCATTGAAGTTACCAAATCTTTATTATTCTGACTTTGGAAAAAAGAAAAAAAAATACTTTAAATGAATTTAAAGCACCATCAAATGATTTTTTTTACAGAAAAGAATAATAAGTCAAAACTTCGCAGTCAATGGATCTTAGTACGAAATTAAAATGTAGTAGCAAAATCATTAAAAATTCCAGAAACTATCCGAATGTTCAAAAAAGAAATTACGCATAGTATTCTTTTCTCTAATTTAATCCAGTTTTTTTGATAATAAATGGAATTTGGGAAAAAGAAAAAAAAATACTTTGAATGAATTTAAAACAACATCAAATAATTTTTTTTACAGAAAAGAATAATAAGATAAAACATTGCAGTCAATGGATCTTAGTACGAAATTAAAATTTAGTAACAATATCATTAAAAATTCCAGAAACTATCTGAATGTTCAAAAAGGAAATTATAAATAATATTCTTTTCTCGAATTTAATCCAGTTTTTTGATAATAAATGGAATTTGGGAAAAAGAAAAAAAAATACTTTGAATGAATTTAAAACACCATCAAATAATTTTTTTTCAGAAAAGAATAATAAGATAAAACTTCGCAGTCAATGGATCTTAGTACGAAATTAAAATGTAGTAACAATATCATTAAAACTTCCAGAAACTATCTGAATGTTCAAAAAGGAAATTATAAATAATATTCTTTTCTCTAATTTAATCCAGTTTTTTGATAGTAAATGGAATTTGGGAAAAAGAAAAAAAAAATACTTTGAATGAATTTAAAGCACAATAAAATAATTTTTTTAAAGAAAAGAATAATAAGATAAAACTTTGTAGTCAATGGATCTTAGTACGATTTTAAAATGTAGTAACAATATCATTAAAAATTCCAGAAACTATCTGAATGTTCAAAAAGGAAATTATAAATAATATTCTTTTCTCTAATTTAATCCAGTTTTTTGATAATAAGTGATTTTGATTATAAAATTTAAGCTATCGTCTTTTGCGACTATTTTTATGGAACTTATCTATCAACTATCAACATTATTAAGTTGTAAATGGAATAAAATCTATTTATATGAAGGATCTCTATTCATAGTTGAATTGTATAAGCACATTCCCAAATTAATAGCTGATTCTGAACATTTTCCTGTATTATAAAACAAACAGTGGCCTGCTAATCAATATATGGAAATAATGTCATAAAAATTCATTGTCTCGACAATCACAAAATTATATCACACAGAAATACCAATAAAACGATTTGTTGAATATAGAAATTGGCGACCTATAAAAGATTTCGCCAATTTACCCACTACTATTTGGCGCCATCGGTTCAATTGCTTGTATTTAACTCTCTCTCTTCAGCACAACGAGCGGCAGATGTAATTCCAGTTTTTACTACTGGCATGTTGTTTTATATTAGGCTCAAAGATCGGAGCGATATTTTTATATGACATACTTGTGTTTAAATGTATTTTTATGCTTTTGTTATGAAATATATACTATTTCATTGTTTATGAATTTTATTTTATATTTACGCTTATCGCCATTTTATATTACTTTTGCGGATATTCAGTTGGCTGTGATTAATTGTTTATATAAAATACAGGGTGTTTATAAAGTCCTGGGCCCATTTTGATGTTTAATAACTCATAAAATAATAAAGATAGATTTAAATTAATAACATAAATGGTTAAATAGACTCAAAAAGTTTCATGACCCTTGTCGATGAACTTCCACGTGTGCCCACTTCGTCGCACGGAGAATATCAAGTCGATAGTCAATTTCACGCCAGGTAGCGACAAGCATGTCGGCATCCACAGAGCCATTTGCGCACATTATGGCGATTAACAATGCCAGAAACATGAAAGGATGCTTCATCGGAGAACATTATGCTCTTCAGAAAATCAGCAGCATCTTCTATCCTTCTTAGCATATCTGTTGCAAAGACCATCCTCCTAGGCCTATCGTTCGGTTCCAAAACTTGAACAATTTGAACTTTGTATGCATGCAGTCTTAATTTTTTCTTAATAACCTTGTACACCGTCGAAATTGGCATATCCAATTCTGTTGCCGCTGATCTCACAGATATTCTAGGATTGTGTAAAAATGTCTCTCTGACACGCTCAACATCAAAATCACTTGTGCAAGGACGTCTGGAACGTTTCTTATCTTCGATACTTCCAATTTCTAGAAAATTCTTTTTCCACCGCAAGATGCTGTTTTTGGATGGAGGATCTTTTTGGTAAATTCTTCTGAAATTTCTCTGTGCTTGCACTATCGATTTCATTTCTATGAACCACCATAAAATCTGTGCTTTCTCTTGTGGTGTATGCATTCTCCTTAATATCCGCTCGAATAAAACATCACATACAAAAGTACTACATAGAACAAACACATCAAAAGTAAACATAACATTGCAATAGTTGCCAAAAACAAAAGAGAGAAAAATGCAATTAATAAGCAGACAATATTTAGAAAAGTACAGATATTTAGACTGGAAAATGAAATTATCTGAAATGAACCACACGCGCAGACGATATTTACAAAAGTAAAAATATTCAAACCTGAAAAGGAAAATATATGAGTTATTCCATCAATAAATGCCATAAGTTTGTTTATATCTTTATTATTTTATGAGTTATTAAACATCAAAATGGGTCCGAGACTTTATAAACACCCTGTATAATTAAATATTCAGTGTAAACCCGTCTTTATGGAATTCTTAGTGAAATATTTTTACATTCCAAACTTTGATAGTCATAAAACTCATACCATTTTAGATATCTTACATCATTCTGCTTTATACATGAATCTTTATACATGAAATTACGTCAAATAACAACAATGTCTAAAAATTGGTTGCAGTTAAAAAAATCTTTTACCACTCCTTGATTCTAAAGTAATAAGTGGAATAAAATTTCAAAAAAAACAACATTTGACTTGGATTGAGAGTTATTGAAAATGAAAGAATACGCCGACTCATAATTCTAGAAAAAAATCCTGGATAAAATATTGCAAGATAATTAATAGCAAAACTGGAAATAATTTGAGTTTCAATAAAATATATTACTATTTTGAGATATACTGTTACATTATATAGAGATTAAATGTATTATTGTAAAATACATAAATTTATTTTAGAAATTTTGTTAGAAAATAAAATATGGTAAAAAAATTAGTATCATTAAAAACCAAATTTTGTTTAAATTTTAAGATAATGTAAATTTTATTTCTACACTCTTATATTTTCTGAAGTTATCGCAGGAATGTGTTAAAGTGTCCACTAATTTTTAATTAATTAAAATTACAAAGAAATTGCTCCATGGTACAAATTACCACTCTCTAAAGCATAGGGTTAGCAAGTAAGTCTCTATTTCAAATGGCTCTAAAATGCATTCTCTATATTCAAATGAGATAAATTTAAATTACAGATAATTAAGATAATTCACTTAATATTTAATCGGTGAATAGGTTGGCCATTATAATCTATAAATAGGCAGATAGATTGCGCTGTAATACACATGAAGACATTTAATATGATTTATGAATGCTAAATAATATTAAAGAATAACATTAAAGTTGCTCAATGTGTTCCATTTTCATGTTCAATGATAAGCTTTAATCGCAGAAACGTGTTTTCCAGGGATGATATATATATGTATATAAAGAGGAAAAAGGATCCGCCATCTTTTTATACAGAGAGAAGTGCTAGTAGTTGCTCCCATTTTCAATATAAGCAAATAAATACCATTTTTTAGAGTGCCATCTATTGTGCAGTTTTGATACTACATTGTTTTATATTCAATAAATATCACAAGCACGTGCGAGCATTCAAATATTTATAATTAGTCAATTCTAAGATTTTTTTAAAATGTAAAAGTACAAAGCCATTCGCCATTATTTCTAATAATTTAAACAACAACTATTCAGGTAAAATGCAAGCTTGTGAAGGTTTCTATAGAAATAATGTAAGACTTTTACTCTGATATTTTAGATTTGATTTGGTAAGTTTTATACTGAGAATGGTGTAGTGGCATTGTAACTACTACACCATAAATATGAACATAAAGGTTTGTCTTGACAATTTTGGGCTTTGAATTGGTATCATGATGCTATAAATGCTTAAATAAGGCACTGCCCCGTCTCCAAAAATTGGTAAATATTCAGGAATAGAATTTTTATAGTTATTTTTTTTACTTTTGTTCAAAATATATTTATAATTTTTTAGTTCAAGTTTAATACATTTTCAATTGCTATCTCAAAGAATATATAAGCACTTTTGTAGAAGTTATTGCATATGAATTTAGAAAGAAATGTTTTTTTTTCCGATAGTTATTTTTTTATTTCGTTCAAAGTATGTTTATAATTTTTTAGTTCAAGTTTAATACATTTTCAATTGCTATCTCAAAGAATATATATGCACTTTTGTAGAAGTTATTGTATATGAATTTAGAAAGAAATGTTTTTTTTTTCCGATAGTTATTTTTTTTATTTCGTTCAAAGTATGTTTATAATTTTTTAGTTCAAGTTTAATACATTTTCAATTGCTATCTCAAAGAATATATATGCACTTTTGTAGAAGTTATTGCATATGAATTTAAAAAGAAATGTTTTTTTTTCCGATAGTTATTTTTTTATTTCGTTCAAAGTATGTTTATAATTTTTTAGTTCAAGTTTAATACATTTTCAATTGCTATCTCAAAGAATATATATGCACTTTTGTAGAAGTTATTGCATATGAATTTAGAAAGAAATGTTTTTTTTTTCGAATTTCGATTGTTATTTTTTTATTTCCTTCAAAGTATATTTATAATTCGTTAGCTCAGGTTTAATACATTCTTTAATCGCTATCTCAAAGAATATGTATCCCCTTTTGTAGAAGTTATTGCATATGAATTTAGAAAGAAATGTTTTTTTTTCCGATAGTTATTTTTTATTTCGTTCAAAGTATGTTTATAATTTTTTAGTTCAAGTTTAATACATTTTCAATTGCTATCTCAAAGAATATATATGCACTTTTGTAGAAGTTATTGTATATGAATTTAGAAAGAAATGTTTTTTTTTTTTTTCGAATTTCGATTGTTATTTTTTTATTTCCTTCAAAGTATATTTATAATTCGTTAGTTCAGGTTTAATACATTCTTTAATCGCTATCTCAAAGAATATGTATCCCCTTTTGTAGAAGTTATTTCATATGAATTTAGAAAGAACTGGTTATCATAAATCTAGATAAACTTTTCAGTATAAATGCCTGGGTTATTTTTCTAAATTTCACTTTCAAATTAATAATTTTGTTTTACTCGAATTTTTAAAAAGCGTGCCATCTTAGTGAAACAAGATTATACTTTAAAAAAGATTGACATTATAAAAACGGGTTTTATACCTTGAACACACTTTACTAACCATTACTTAACGAGTTCAACAAAATATTTCAGAAATGCAAACAAATAATAAAGAAAACACATTTTAAAATGCTTACCAAACTTATTTAATATTCACAAAGAACGTCATTCCTTAGAAAAACATGGTTTGAATTAATTTTCTTCTCCAAAAAAGTCAATAAATAGTTCTGTTTATTTAGATACAAACAAGAAAGCTTCTAGAGAAAAGAAAAACTCACTTAAAGCTCCAAAATATGCAAAAAAAAAAAAAAAAGACGCATCAACTAATCCGCAGTCTGCCTGATCATTTGGCGGGAGAAACATATGCAATTTAATTTTCTTGGAACGTTTACGCAAGTTTTCAATTTACGAAAACCATTCACCGTTCTCAAGTCCAATTTTGATTACCAGTCACCTCCTGGGCTTACAATTTCATTTGGTCTTTTTTATCGAGACAGCTGCAAGAAGATAAAAAAAAGGGAGGAAATAATGGAGAGAATCGTTTATTTATGGTGAAAAAAATCGAGCTTTACAGGGCAGGTGATGCGGAATTGTCAAAACTTAGGACGATAAAAATCATCATATTTCAAAACAGTCTGCTATTTTCTGTCTTTTATTTGAGTGTGTGTATGTGTGAGAGTGCTGTTGTGAATTTATTTGATCACGGATGGCTGAGCGGCTATGACAGAGAAAAGTACATCTAAGTAATGCTCGTTTTGAAGTTTATATATAATTTTTAAGCTGTGTTAATCAATTTTCATTCTTGAAATTTCTTTTTTTTTCTGTTACTAGTTGCAGAAAAATTTTTTTTTCCAGACTTTTGTTAGTAATTTGATTTATTTAAGTGTTAGTTTTATTTGATGTTAACTTAAAGGAAACGCCTTTTTAAGCATTGAAAATTCTTGTATTTAGAAATAAGAATAATATTTCTTCTAGTATTTAAGCTCTCTAAAAACAATATTTAATGATGATACGAGGGTTTTTTTTTCCCCATTTGTCTCGAAATTTATTCGCTTGCTTTAAATTTTCATTTCACTGGCTGTATAATATATTCAATAACTATACTGAAATAAATCTTAATTAGTTTCATTAGTTTAGTTAATTGCTTTATTTGAATGTTAACTTAAAGTAAATTGAATATTATACATTCGGATATACAGATTTTACTTTCTCGTGTACGTAGTAAAGAGGAAATACAATTATCGTCGAAAAATTCGAACTCGATAAATGGAAGAATCTCCGCGTTTTAGAACTCCCTGCGTTCAAGAAATGTATTTTTGGAAAATATCGTATGTCTATCTGTGACATAAATAACACAAAAACACTTTGAGCTAGACACCTGAAATTTGGTATACGGTCTTTACACATAATTTACAAATTTCTATCAAATTTTGAGTGAAATGTATTAGGTGAAAGTCCTTCTGTCAGGCTGTTCGAAAATCAGTTAACACGATGATTACAAATCAAAGAGAGATATATGGATAAGATTCGGTACATGTATTTAACATTTGAAGTGTGGTCACCTGTCCGAATTGGGGACAAAACCTGTTTGTTGACTGTCTATCCGTACATACTTTCAGAAACATATTAATGCGATAATTCAAAAACGCAGTGACTTCAATGTATTAAATTTGATATGGGATCTTATAACTACAAATACAGTTTTGTGTCCAATATATGTTTCGATAGATTAGAAAAACTTGTATAAAACACAAATTTGATTTTCGGATATTATAATTCGCATGCCAGGGATTAATCGCCAAATAACTCGCCAAGGATTACACCATAGATTCAGTGAAAAATGCTAAATTCACATTAAAAGTTAATATTCTGTAACTATTCTAAGACAATCTGATATTCTATGGCATGAAATGTTTATGAGAGAGTGTGCGAGAAAGGTTTTGGCAGATAAGTCTCACTGGTTTCTTCTTGTGATTAAATACGGAAATATAATCCATATGATGATCATAATTTTGTCTCCGTATCTGCCGGAAAATTTATTCATTCGCTTGCTCAAAATTTCCTCCTCACATAAAGCATAATATATTCTTTTCCTGCTAAGTTAAATTAATTAAAATGTATCATTAAAAGCACAAATAAATGAAAATCGACGTATTCGACTTTTGAGTTGTTGCCTCCGGAATATGAAATCCTTGATTTGCATTTCTACTTTGTTGCATATGAAGTATAGATAAAGTATTGTAATGGACAAACAATTCGAACTCAAACTTTTGACGAATCTCAATGTTTTAAACCACCATAACATCCTTTATCCCACGTTTTAGATCTGATTGGCTGACTGCCTTTCATTCTAAATAAATGTTGACAGCTATTAATGTAAATTAATGAATGAATTATTCATGGATTTTTTTAAAGAGTGTTGTGTTTTAATAGAGGCATTCTGCAATATCGTCGTTTCCGATTTCATTTCTCGGCTTGAAGTAAAACTAGATAAAAAAGGTTTTTAAAGAGTTCCGTCAAAAAATCGGTTAAGTCTCAAAGAATGAAAAGGATGAATGAGTTGTTAAATGGAATGTGAGTAAGGTGATTATCTGCCTTGGAATTTCAACTACGCACTTGAAAACATTTCTTAAGGTTTGATATATCTTTTTAAAACTTTTTAGCATACACCCCCACACTCCAAATATTATCTGCCCAATCCCTTAAAAAAGTTCTGTTTATTGAGTAAGGTTGTTAACATCACAAATATTTCCGAATATGCTTTCTTATTACTTCTTCGTATATGTAGTACAGAGGAAGTATTGTAATCATAAAACAATTCGAACTCGAGATTTTGAATAATCTCCACGTTTTACAACTTCCTGAGTTCGAAAAACACGTTTTTGGGAATTGTCCGTCTGTCTGCCTGAGACAAAGATGATTCAAAAATGCTTTGAATTATACAGTTGAAAAGTGGTATATACCATTTACAGAACATTTGCAGATTTTTATCAAATTTTGAATCAAATCTGTTCAGAGGGAGTTCATCTGTCCGGCTGTTCGAATCTAAATTAACATGATAACTATAAAACGAGGAGAGCTAGATAAATAAGATTCGTAGCACATATTTAACTTTTATATTTTAGACAACTGACAAATTTTGTGAAGCATCCAACAACAGGTTGATTGTCTGTCGAATATATATTTTCATGGAAGGAGCTAAATTAAAAATGGAATAGTTAAAATATATTAAATTTCGCGAGTGATTTTGGATTACATTTATGATTGTGTGTTGGAATAAACGCGTCTGAAACAAAGACTCGATTTTGGAATACTATTAATGGATTCCAGGGATGAATCGCCAAAAAAAAACCTCTCCAAAGAGGACACGATAGAATCAGTAGAAATGCTAAACTGACGTCAAAAGTTAAGGTTTTATAACTATTATATGCCAGTGACATAAAAGGCATAAAATTTTAGAATGTATGCGAGAAAGTTTGAGGAGGACCATTCTTGCTAGTTTCTTTTCTGGACCATTTTTCAGAGGCTTCCACCCATTTTTAAATTGTTGGCATCAAATGTTAACTTCTTTTCTGCTTAAAGCATTCAACATATTTGCATTCTGCGATGAATTTCATACTGATTAATCCTTCACTTTGCAAAATTTGACAATTGGACGTGCTTCAAACTTCGCATAATTCTGCGATTAAATATTTTATGTTTATTCGCTTCTAAGAATTTCAATCACGTCTTGAATAAAAAAAAGACACTTTGATTTAACTTTCTGCTTACCCACAGGTATCAAGTGATGCAATTTTCACTCATTTTGCATATGCGTATTTTGTTTTATAGGAATTTATACCTTTATTATTGGACTTTCCTCGTATTATTTATGATTTTGACGTAATCCCAGAGAGGCTCCTCGAAATGAGGATGAGATGCTTCCGGTATGGTGGTTGGATCCCGCCACCCTGGTGGGTACATAAATAGGTGGGGGATCCGGCTCCTCCCATCGACGACGGGACGTACTTCCTTCGGGAAGGGTTGTGGCGTGACCGGTGATGATCCTTAGGACTCAACCATAGCTGCTGATGCTGCTGTTGCGGCAGTCCGGTCATTCAGTATTATTTATCCGTGTGCTTTCGGGCGGGTCGGAGAGTCACTGATATGCCTTATGATTTTGAGAAGGAAAGAGAAGAGAAGAGACGAATTAAATATTAGCTCATTAAATCCACAAGTTTATTAAAGAATATTTGTTTTGTTTTTATTTTCTCGTATACGAAGCATAATGGAAGTGTTAGTATCGTCAAAAAATATGAACTCGAGATTCTAACGAATCTAAAAAAGTTCAGTCCTCACACAAGTTTTTGGCATTATGTCAGTCTGCCTAAGAACACTATATAATAAAAACCCGTTAATATAAACGAAGGAAATTTAGTATTTGAATATTAATATTAGTTTTGGTATAATTTGAAGGTTTCTATAAAATTTTTGAAGAAAATCCATCCACAGAAAATCTGTCCATGTGTTCAAGTACAAGGGAATTCGATAAAAACATAAAGAGATATGCAGATAAAATTTGGTACAAAAGTTTAACAATAAAATACAGTTTTTTTTCGAGTTTTGGTCGAATCTGTCAAACTGTTGATCGGTTGCTGGTTTGCATTTTGCATGCATGTAAACCAGATAATTCCAAACGCAATGATTTAATCAATGATACTCGACATGTTATCCTGTGACTATTACTATAGTTTTGTGTCAGATTTTCGTTTCATTTGGTTAACAAAAAATGAGTTTCCAATTTACATATTTTCATGCCAGATTTAGTAAAAATGGTAAATTATTTCTAAATATCTGTATTTTTAGCTGTTATTCTATACAGCTGTACAAGGCATTCGAAGTCTTACCCAAGGTTTGCAATTTTATAAGGGAAAATAGGTAAAAAGGAGAGGTGTAAAAAATTAATTGGTCTATGTGCGAGAAAGTTTCAGGGAGACCACATCCTCTGGTTACGTTTTTGTAATTGAGGCAGTAGTATTATAAATGAAGGCAGTAATATAGATAAAAGCCAATTAATTTGAAAAATTCGATCCAGTTTGATGCATAGTAAAAGTTTTGTTGAACGGAAAGGACAACATATTTATATGGTTGAATTTTGGTATTCGGTCTTCACACTAAATTTGCAGATAGATTGTTCAAAAATAAACTAACGCGTTTTGTACGAAACGAAGAGAGCTAGATAGATAAGATTTGGTACATAGATTTAACATTTGTAGTGCAGACATCTATCAATGTTTGTGACAAAACCAAAAACTGGTTGACTGTCTGTCGGTCTGAATTTTTGGAAATATATTAAAGCAATAATTTGAAAATGCAATGACTTAAGTGCATCAAATTTGGTACGGGACTTTGGGACTACAAGTGTCGTTTTGTCTCAAATCTTAGTTTCCATCGGCTGATAAAAACGTGTTTAAAGAACAAATTCGATTTTTGGATACTGTTAGCAGCTTAATTGCAAAAAACTCACCAAATATCACTCGATAGACTTCATAAAACTACTAAATTCATGCCGGAAGTTAATATTTTGTCTACTGTATGTCAGTGTCACTCAAGACCTGCTCTGACATGGCAGGCTTATTAAAGAGTGTGCTAGAAATTATTGAGAAGACTACTCCCGGTTCAAGAAAGGATTTGGATTAACCCATTCTAGGGTCTTGGGAAGTATACTTACCACCAAATTTATCAATCTTTGTATGAATTTATGTAGGTTGGCATAAATTCTGACAAAATTTTTTCGAAAGACAGAAACTTAGATGTTTCAGTTCTTTATCTTACACAAAATGATGTGTCTTGATTTGTTACTTAATTATTAATTAAACAAATTAATTAATGAATCAAATTAAATTTATCTAATAAGTTAAATGAATCCCTTTCCTTAGTATAATTTCAAGCCTAAAAATATTTTATAATATGACTAGAAAAAAATGGCCCTTTAAAGGGTTAACATTGTGTGATTTAGAGGTATTGCTTATTTCTTTTGCAAAATAATCATTTAACTTCCACTTAATGAAATCTTTAAACAAAAGCTTTAAAACCGTTTTGCATAATGATAGAAACAAATTATGTCTAGCGTTTAAATTCGGGAAATTAATTTCTTAAAACGAAGCTTTCCATTTAAAAACTCCTCAATAACTCAGAATCGAACCCCCTTTCCATTTACCAACCACCACTAATCATAGGCAAAGGGGGACGTCCCGGAAAATAAGTCAGGAAAGTTCGAAAAGGGGAAGTTAACAACCGTCTTTTGAAGAAGACAAATCTTTTTCCTCGTCTGCAGTACCGGGTGTTAAATTCCAACCGAAAGAATGCGACGACACTTGGATAAAATTCTTCCCTTTCTTTTTTATTTCGTCTTTCGTGTCTCCAGATCGAGATAGAAAAAGGCGTGAAATAAATGAGACGCCAACTTGTCTCTACTTATTGGGAGTTGTCAAGAAAAGGTGCAGGTATTCTCACAAAGGGGTTTTCCTTGAATGTGTTTCGGTTTGGAATTTTTTTTCTTGTGTTCAAGAGGTTTTGGAAAATAACAAATAATGTCTACCAATCGTGAAGAACATCCTTATCATAGAGTTATTATTATTATATTCATCTTTTAAACTAATAAAAATATATCACCTTCACTAATAATAATTCTGGTTTATGAGTTGGGGGATTTCGAACATTTTTCAGAACTTATCGTTTGGTATGCAATGCAGAACGCTTTTCTTTGATTTTTTGAAGAAATCAAAGCTGTTTGAAAAATGAGAAATATTGTCCATCAATCGTGGAGAATATCTGGATTATAGAATTAAATTTGTATTATTTTTATTTAGTTGTTTAGGTTAAAAATGTATAGAATTCATATGGAACAATTATGGTGAAAAATCTCAAAAACTTTTTAACACCCTTTCGATGACTATATCCTTGAAAATGTTTTTCTCAGAATTTAAAAAAAAAAACTAAAAAGTTGTTTGGAAAATAAAAAATTAAGCCTATTAGCCGTGAAGAATATCATGATCATAGAATTAAATTTATTCTACTTAGTTGTTCACTGAAGAAAAATAAAATGTATATGATTATTGTGAAACAATTCTGGTTTATGATGTTGTATGTCTCTAACATTTTCACAAATTTTAGATTGCTATATATTGTGGATAGATTTTTAGCTGACAACAAAGTAGTTCGGAAATGAGATATAATGTGTACTACTGCTGAAGAATATCATGATCATAGAATTAAATTTATTCTACTTAGTTGTTCACTGAAGAAGAATAAAATGTATATGATTATTGTGAAACAATTCTGGTTTATGATGTTGTATGTCTCTAACATTTTCACAAATTTTAGATTGCTATATATTGTGGATAGATTTTTAGCTGACAACAAAGTTGTTCGGAAATGAGATACACTCAAGAGCCAAAACATTATGACCACCTGTCAATAACGAGTTGCCCCACCTTTGGTGCGCAACACCGCTTCAACCCACCTTGGCATGGATGCCACAAGTCCTTGGTAGATGGCCGGAGACAGATTTTACCAAATATTTAAGTAACGGTCACGCAAATCAGAGATATTGCGAATTGGTGGTCTTTGAACCCTGAGCTGCCGTCCCATGTCATCCCAAAGGTGTTCTATCGGATTGATATCCGGCCAGTTAGGCGGCCAGGACATTAACTGGAATTCAGCATCATGTTCCTGGAACCACTCCAACACAATTTTAGCCTTGTGACACGGGGCGTTGTCCTGTTGGAACATTCCATTTCCAGCTGGAAAAACAAAGACCATGTAAGGGTACAATTGGTCCGCAATGATGTTCAGATACCCTGTAGTATTCAGGGTATGCTCTACCACAACCACGGGTCCTAGAGACGCCCAAGAGAACGTCCCCCAAAGTATAATACCGCCACCACCGGCCTGTGTATGACCTATTGTACATTGAGGGAACAACTGTTCGCCTGGAAGACGGCGTATCCTGACACAGCCATCGGCGTGATGCAGGACAAATCGTGATTTATCTGACCAGGCGACTCTCTCCCACTGATCCATGGACCAGTCGCGATGTTCCCGAGCCCAGAGCAGGCGCAGTTGGCGATAACGGTTGGTCAGCAAAGGCACATGAGTGGGACGTTTGCTGCGTAGCCCCATATCCAACAGTGTCCGCTGAACAGTGTGCTCCGATACTATTCTACTTGTTCCTGCATTGTATTGGGCTGTCAGCTGAGCCACTGTCTGGCTCCCATTTTGCTTCACCATGCGAGATAGTCTCCGACGACCTTTTTCTTTGATAGCTTGTGGACGTCCAACACGATGTCGTCTACTGCTGTTTTCACCGTCATTCATCCACTTTGCATAAGTGCTAACAACTGTAGATCGCGCACAACCCACGAGTCGTGCAGTTTCGGAAATACTTGTTCCGAGCCTTCGAGTCATTACAATCTGCCCTCTATCAAAGTCGCTTAGATCCGCAGCCTTTCCCATCACACATAGAAGTAAGTGAAAGAATAATTCTTCAGACTCTCCAGCAGCAGTTAAATACTACTTCCACCTGATCACGTGCCTTCCACGTCATCCAGGCGAGTTCATTGCAAAATGTAGGGGTGGTCATAATGTTTTGGCTCTTGAGTGTATAATGTGTACTACTCCTGAAGAATATCAGGATTATAGAATTAAATTCCCTTTAGTTTTCACTAAAAAATGTATAAAATTTAAATGAGTAATTATGGTTTATAAGTTGGTAGATCTCGAGTCCGATTCCGATTTCCGATTACTATATACTGTGGTATACTTTTCTTAGATTTTTAGCAATGAACAAAGATAAAATGACAAATAATGTCTATCAATGATTATAAACTTAAATTTATTCTATTTAGTTGTTCATAGAATAAAAATGTATAAAATTCTAGTGGAACTATTCTATCTTATTAGTTGGGAACCCTAGATCTTTCCTAATCTTCAATTGCTATATACTGTGGAAGATTTTTCTTGTATTCTTAATATATTTGATTAACATGAAATCAAAGCAAACAGTTAAAAAAACATTTGATTGTTTAAGCAAACCATAAAAACTCTGTAATATATTTAAATAAATATGCTTTTCACTAAATTATATGTCCACTTCATAAATTATATACAGGGTGGTCAAAAAAAAAACTTCTCCTATATATGAAACCCTAGCGGCCTATCCGCTCAACCAATCTAACCAAAATTTCAGACATGGTTGTTTGAAGGTATACGCTGGAGATTGTGATGATTCTAAGCAACGCAGAGCTCATGGTTACGGTTACAGTGAGAGAATTTCGAAATTTTCGAATGGCAACGCCCACTTTTTCCTTGCGCAAGTTGATCAGCGTATTGAAAAACCACAAATGGCTTTGGAACGATTAGCGTCTGACGAAAATTCGCGGCGTAAATCATTTACAAAAAAGAACATTATAAAGGACTAATGACAACACAGAGAGGAGGAGCTTGGGCGCACTTTGCATAATTCATAGGGTTAAACAGTAGCAACGAAATGTCATTAGTGACATTGTATGGATGCAAGATGGGGCTCCTCCACGCGTCACCCAATGTGTTCGATCAGTGCTGCAACAACACTTTGGTGATAGAGTCATCTCTTATAACTTTGCGGTTTGTGGCCACCGCGATCCCCCGACCACACTTCTATGGATTTCTGCTTCTGGGGTTATCTGAAATCTTAGATGTACACGACTGGTCCACGAGATGTGTCAGAATTGCAAGATATCATAACGCGTGTGAAGTTATGCAGAATCCTTCTTTCATGTTACGTTCGACATTGTTGTCCACAATCTTCCGAATGCAATGCGTTGTCGCCTGCGAAGTCGAACAAGTTGTAATTATAACTTTCCACTCCAATAAAAGCTTTTTTTCCTTCCTCTCTGTATTGTCATTAGTTCTTTTTAATGCTTTTCTTTGCAAATGCTTTACGCCGGCAATTTTCGTCACACGTTAATCGTTCCAACATCATTTGGGGTTTTTCAATACGCTGATGAATTTGCGAAAGGAAAAAGTGGGTGTTGCCATTCGAAAATTTCGAAATTCTCTCACTGCAACCGTAACCGTGAGCTCTGCGTTGTTTAGAATCATCACAATCTCTAGCGCATACCTTCAAACAACCATGTCTGAAATTTTGGTTCGATTGGTTGAGTGGATAGGCCGCTAGGGTTTCATATATAGGGGAAGTTTTTTTTTGACCACCCTGTACTATATTTGTTTAATGTATGAACAAAATGACAGTGTTAAGCTGGATAAATTTAAAGACTCATATTCGAAGATTAGGGGTTAAAACATTATCTTATAATTTCAGTTTTAGAGCTACAAGAAATATTTTCAGATGTGTGAGTAAGCAATACAAGAGGGTTCGAAGTGAATAATTCAAAATTCGAGAAAATATTTTATTGAATTTTATAAGTTACATGTTATAGAATTTTCTTGAGACCATGAATCTCTGAATTTTATACCTTCTTTAATTTATGAGCAAAAAAAAACAGTGTAATTCAAATTAATCTAAATAAATAAATTTTAATTTCATGATTAAAGCATTATAATTTTATTTTTAGGACTATAAGGAGGAATTTCATATATTTAATCGATGCATAACAAAAACCGAAAGTGATAATACAAGATTAGCTAGAATGTCGTATGGAATCTTGTATGCATGATGTTATGTATTCTCGAAATCCCGGGTCTCTGAATTATATGCCATATTTCCTTAAATATACGAAAAAAATCATGGAAAATGTGAATAAATCTAAGAAAACAAGCTGGAATCTGAAAGATTAAAATATTTTTGTTTAGGACTATAAGGAGGAATTTCATATATTTAATCGATGTATAACAAAAACCGAAAGTGATAATACAAGATTAGCTAGAATGTCGTATGGAATCTTGTATGCATGATGTTATGTATTCTCGAAATCCCGGGTCTCTGAATTATATGCCATATTTCCTTAAATATACGAAAAAAATCATGGAAAATGTGAATAAATCTAAGAAAACAAGCTGGAATCTGAAAGATTAAAATATTTTTGTTTAGGACTATAAGGAGGAATTTCATATATTTAATCGATGCATAACAAAAACCGAAAGTGATAATACAAGATTAGCTAGAATGTCGTATGGAATCTTGTATGCATGGTGTTATGTATTCTCGAAATCCCGGGTCTCTGAATTATATGCCATATTTCCTTAAATATACGAAAAAAATCATGGAAAATGTGAATAAATCTAAGAAAACAAGCTGGAATTTTAAAGATTAAAATATTTTTGTTTAGTTTAGTAATATGTAAGGAAAAATTGTGCAAACATGCAATATAAGAAGAATCAATTGCTATAAAACAAGATTAGATAAAAAGGTCTATTGACGCTATCTACATAATTTTGTAAAAGTTGAGCGAACCCCTGAATATTTCATTACAGCATATCTAAACTATGAAAAAGAAAGGCTTGACATAAAAATTTTTTGTTCAGTTTAGCAATTTTTTTCGTAATTGGAAAAAAAGAAATAATAATTATTCATGCAACCGTGCATGTGATTCTTTCAAGGTCAATTTGAATCTTTGAAGGTCAAACACCATTCAGGTTATTTATGGCAAAGTTTTGAAAGGCAAGTACGAACTGAATTTTGTATTTGCCTCTGCCCATGACTCAAAATTAAAAGATTTCTTTCCAAAATAAAAAAAATATTAAAGAATTTTTTTTTGTTAGAAAACGTGTCGCGAATCAAGAGATTTTGCAAAATCTTTTAAAATTCTTCACTAATAGAGCGTAATGAACAGATATTCAAATTAGTGTAGGTTGAGATGTCTTAAAGTTTCCGGAGATTATGTCGAGAAATGAACAAATATTCAATTTAGAGAAATATAATAAACTAGCCATCTTCCACGACCAGCTTGTTCGATAAGACAATTTACATTTTAGGCTGTTAAATGTTTAATGTGGAAAGCAAAAAACAAAACAAAAAAAATCGTTTTATTATTTGATTCGATTGAAAAATATTAATGCAATTGAATTAGTTTATTGCAAATTAATAAGTTTATACATTACGAAACACAAGCGGAAGTGAAAACCCTACTACAGAGTTCAACATAAGAAAACATTGTAAAAAAAAAAATCATTTAAAACAATGATCATCAAACTGAATTTTGAAAAAGTATTATTAAAATTAAGAGGAGAAATTGCACAGAAATGAAACTGATATAGTTGAAAAATATTTTTTTGAGTCTCAAGATTATACAAAAACCATTTCTGTAAGATAATTGTTTTGAATGACATGAACATCAATTTTCATAGGTAAGTCATAGCAGTTATTCGTTCGGCGACGGTGAAGTCTAATTTTGCTAGACTCCTTAACTTTCTAATTGAGGGCTAGTTTAGCCTGTTTGGTAGGGCGTTGGCCTCATATCCTTTGGGTAGTGAGTTCCAGTCCCATCGGCCGAAGACTCTCCGTGTGTAAGGTGGCTGGTGCACGCATGAATCTGCCTTGATCACAGAGTCCTTCAAGTCGGGACAATACCACTGGGGCTACTATTTCAGAAGTGATCTTTCTCTGATCCAGGTCTAAATTACGATCTGTAGATGGGTGAATGAAATGTATGAATGAAGTCCGCCCCGTCAAAAAGGGCTGTGTCGCATTCTTGGCCCTAGATGGCACTCCTGAAAAACAAAAGGCACTTAAAATCGTATGGCTTTTCTATGACAAGAGCCATACGAAGCAGCAATTTTCTATTTTAAGCTTTTTTTTCTTTCTTTTAAATTTTCTTTCCCCTAACTGAATAAATTATTTTTTCCGAAGAACATTTCTAATAACTTTTTGTAGCTCCATTAATTAGCTAAGCAAATCGCTCAGTTCAATTCAGTTGTAAAAATATTCAATGAAACAGCTTGAATTCCATCAGATAGTTTGTTCGTACTTGACAGTTGCCATTTGGCAATGTGTAATCATAGCGATTTCAATGGCATTTACGTCAACTTTTTTTATAGAGAGATATTTTCTTGAATTATAATAACTGGCAACATAATTTTGGTACTCTCTCATACAATGTGACAAATGTCATTAAACAATATTAATCCACTTTATAGCTATTTCTTTTAATTTCTCGGCATTCAGATAGTGTGTGGACTTAATGCTTTGCAACAAATGAAATTTTTTAATGAGATAAGCAATACAAATGCATCAAATATCCAAGAAATTAAAACAATTCATTTAAAGAAATTACTACAGCGAATCATGCATGTAATTAACTTTAGCGACTAAACTAAAGCAGTGAGAAAAAATGCATGAAATGCTAGAATAGGAGAGAAAAAAATGGAGGAACAAAAAAAAGACAATTAGAATAGAAATTATGCAATTATTTTCTCTCATCAGTTTCGAATTCGATTGTTTTATCCTTTTGAAATGTAATTAACCTAATTAGTGTATTTTAGAATTCATTAGCTCTTCATTATTCTTGATTTAATTTCATATTGTATCCTTGACAAAAGGAGTCTAATTTATTGGCTGTGAAAAAAAAAGTTATCTGCTTGAATTCACTTCATTTGATTTCATAACAAGAATGTAGTAGAATCATTTATGTCACACACACAAAAAAAAGTAATTACTTATTTATATGGAAATTGCTGTTTCAGCTTGCTTTTTTTTAAATATCTTTTTCGTATGTTTTTAAATTTCATATTCATAAAAAAAAAGGGAATTTTTGAATTGATTTTTCCCTCTTTCCAATTTTGTTAAAAGGCTTGATTTTCTTTTATAAACATATGTTACCATTACAGATAAATATTTTTAATATTCCCTAAAAAAAATTTCAATTTAATTTAATTAATTAAACAAATTTCAATTTAATTTTAAATAAAAATTGTATTTATACACTGTGCCATCTGGGCTGTAAATGCAATAAATGTTTTCTTACAAGATTTCTTAATAACTATATTGATGAATTATGAAAGATATTGGTATGAAAATCTCTCAGTGGGAGCACAGTATAAAGTCCAAAGATCACGACAACGGTGATAAATAAGATTTATTCTACAAAGAAACATAAGACATAGGTAGAAAAGTACAACAGAAATGAACAAAAGGATAGTGGTTAAATCAACAACACACGTGCAAAGAGCAAATCGTAATTAAACAAAAGCATGGGTACAATTGCGCTGAGAATGCAACTAAAAATTTGGCGCTACAACTGACTCTCCAAAGATTTTATGAGCAACTCCGCATATATAGATTCCATAAAAGAGTATAAAATTTCTTAGAAGAATCTACGAAATTGTAGATTCTAATAGAGGTATCGCCATAATTCTTGTATTTTCTGGAATGTTCATTTTTTTCTCGCGTATATTCATTATGATGGCACCAAATGGTCGCTAAATTTGTCGCTGAGGTGGAAGATCATTGATTTAACATCCATTCAGCATCCATTAAAAATATTTGTGAATCTTTCATTTTTTATTATGAGATTAACTAATATATAATAGGATAACACTAATATTACATATTCGCAGCATTTTTGAAGACTAAAAAGCGAAACGTCATAAGAATAAATATTTCTAAAAAACAAACTGTTATTAGCGTAATAAAAAATAAAATAAAAATATTTATCAACAGTTTGTAAGTATAATCAAAAAATTGAAAAAAAATTTACTGTACTGTATGCATTATGATAATGAAAAAAAAATCATCTTGAATATAATAATAAGATATTTTGACATTTATATACTATAATACAAATGAGATTAAAATTCGTCTTATCTCTATTAGCTTTTCATGCTTTTATAATTTTTGTTTGGACCTCTAAAATTGTAGTTCTAATTCCTCTAATAAAGTCTCTATTTCCTGGCAGTAGTATTATAAAAAAGAGTTAATGTCTAATTGTTATTTGAGATTTATTTTTCGATGGCTTGCCGCGGACATTTATTTTTCACTTTCAAAATGTTTTAACATTATTCAATTATTTATAGAAAATTAAAGCAAAACATGTAGTGCTCCTACCATCAGTCTGTTTTGGTATTCGATCACCTCTAATACTGATATCATGGAAATGTTACTGTGTATGAAAACAAGTGAAAAAGGCTCAAAAAGAAAGCGAATTAATGCTAAGAAATACCATGTTCAATAAAATGGTACTGAAATTATTCAATACTAGCCGCCTTGGCGACCAGCCGGTTCGCCAGTCTTAATGTTCGTTAAAATTTTAATAATTAAATATTTTATGCAATTCCTACTTTAATAGCTTCTTCATCAAAATATTTTAAAACTCCAAATTTTGATAGTCATATAATTCACTCATAATATTATAAACGCCTTCAGTCATAACATAATATGTATCTCTCTCATTTTCTGTTAGCTCCCGTAGAATTTATACTTTAAATTAAAGTGGAAAGGATTAATCTGCAATTATATTTTTTACTGAAACAAAGTATTTTGGTAAAATCCTAGATGGGCCCACCTCTTGGCGATTTATTTGAAATCTCGCCAAGTTGACTAATAATTGAATATTTGTTATTATTATTAGTTTCCATTGAAAAAGGATACTTGAAGCCCAGATATAATAATAATATTTTTTAAAAATTTAGTTTTTTTTAATAATTAATAATAATAAATAAAAAAATCAACAAAATTTATAATAATAATAAATAATATTTATATATATATGTATATAATTAATAATAATAAATTAAAAAAAGAATTTAAGATTCTATAATATTCTAGACAGTTCTCCATAATCCGTGTAGGTTATCGCCACTCGTTTGGCGAGAATTCAAAAAGACGCCAACTGTGCTAGTATCCACCCAATATCTTTTTGTAATATGATTACTGAAAACAGTCACTGAGCGTTTAAACTTTATGGGCACTAAAGAATATCTTTCTTAATTTATGTAATATTTCAAGAATTTGTCAACAAAATTTTCTCAGATTCATCATGACCAGATCGATTCATTAACAATGTTTCATTTTAAATGCATCAAACACTAAGAAAATAAAACGAATCGCTTAAAATAATCGGTCGAAAAGAGGTTAAAAGAAAATTCTTAAAAAAACTATGTACTTAAAACATTAAGCATATACAAAAAATATATAACTAACATATATACAATTTAATTACAAAAGCATGCAACGAACCTAAAAATAATTTAAATCGTCCGTTGATAACGGTTGTCAACAATCAGAACACAATGCGCATGCTTGAATTTTCAAAGCTAGTTACGGTAACACAAATGCGTGAATTATTCTACGCCAGTTGAGGTAAGGCTATGCAGAGTAGAGATTTTTAATTTCCTTTATTCTGTGTTATTTTAATTCAAAAGTACTTCAGAATGAATCTGAAAGATCGATTCATTAGCAATGTTTAATTTTAAATGCATAAAACATTAGGAAAATAAACAGAATCATTTGAAATAATTGGCCGAAAAATCTTAAGCCTAGCCTCATTACTGTTGGGAAAAAAAATTGAAGCCTTACTGATTTGGCTGTGGGGAAAATGAAATTTTTTTGGCTGGAAAGTTAGTTTTAAATTAATAATTAAAATTCTAATTTAAAATTCAAAAAAGGGACCCCAGGTGCACATTCCCGACCTCTAAGGTATACATGTACCAAATTTGGTAGCTGTATGTCAAACGGTCTGACCTGTAGAGTGCCAACACACACACACACACACACACACACGCACACACACACACACACACACACATTGAGCTTTATATATAAGTATAGATGAAATTGCTTTTTTTAATCAATTATCATTATATAAAAATAAAGCAGAATCAATTACTTTCAAAACGAAAATGTTTAAGGACCGTTTCTGACAACACATTAATACATTTTTTCTGTCTGTTTGTCTGTAAAACTAATAACCAGAGGGCGTTGTCTCCTCAAAACTTTCTGGCATACTCTCTTATAAATTTGTCCTGCCAGACAACGCCGTACATGGCATTGGCGGATGATAGTCACACAACGTTAACTTTTGGCGTGAATTTAGCATTTTTAGGTAATCTACAGGTAATTAGGTAATTTTTACTATCGATTGAAACAAAAATTAGACCCAAAACTGTACTTATAGTCACAAAATCCTATACTAAACTTTATATATTTAAGTTTTTGAATGATCGCGTTTACATGTTTCTAAAAGTACCGACTGACAGACGGTCAATCAGTTGTTGAATTTGGCTCAAAATTTGGCAGATGCATACTCTATAGATGATGAAGCTGGATAAATCTGTATACCAAATTTTATTTAACTAGCTCTCTCCCTTTTGTAATCATCGTATTAGTTCATATGCAAAGAGCAGGACAGATGGACTTCCTTTGAACCTATTTTGCTCAACATTTTATAGAAATCTACAAATCTGGTGTTAATAACGTATACCAAATTTCAGTTGTCTAGCTCAAAGCCGTTTTGATTTATCTTTTCCAGAGAAAGACAGGTAAACGGCTGGGCATTTTCCAAAACTGTGTTTTTTTTATCTAAAACGTGGAGGTTTGCCAAATTTGGAGTTTGATTATTTTGACGACTATTATGCTTTCTCTATACTACGTATATGATATGTATTATAAAGAGAAGCAGGTGCAATTTAATGATCTGCCTTTTAAGCCGTTTGGTACAAAGTTGCCAAACACAGCGTATGTATTCTATGAAATGTCGAGATATGTATTTCAGGTCAGTTTAATTGTTATTTTAATTAATTAAAATTAGTCGAAATTTTGACATTTTTGTTACTGTAACTTCCGAAAATATTACAGCACACAAAATATTTTTTTAACGTCATCTTGAAATCCAAGAAACTATCTTTTCAATTGTTCGCTATTTAATTTTTCTGTTTTTAATTAATTTTAAACAGAATTTAAAGGTATTTTACAACATTACATTATATTGCCGAAGTGTAAGCTAGAATCGTTTTCATTTTTGGCACTGGCATTTCTTCCTGGAAGAGAAATATGATGGTAAGAATGGCATAAGGCCTTTAAAGTTGTTTAAATTATTTATCTATCAAAATACGAAGTTTAAAAACATTTTTTTTACTTGAGAAATCATTAAAAATTAAACCTTGTATTATTGAATTAAAATTCTAGCGTCCATTAAACTTGACGAACCAAATGATCACAAAAGGAAGTAAAACATAGAATAATTACAGAATGGTTTCAATTTGCTACCACTAGAGCAATAAAGTGTTGGAAACCCTATTAAAAGACCATTTGACAACTGATCGTTTAGGGTTAGTACATATGGAGCATTGCACGATAGAACAACTTGTTTTCATTGTTGAACAGTATTTCAAAAATAATGAAAGTGTGGCAGCCACAGCTCGAAAATTTGAGAATCGGCCAACTAGATCGTGTGATTTAACACCTCTGGATTTCTTTTTATGGGATCATTTGAAATCAAATTATATATACCAACAAACCCACAAGCCCGCGTGCATTAAAGGAGGACATTCAAAGCTGCATCAATGAAATTCAGTCACATTTATGCAAAATGGTCATGGAAAATTTCGACAAAAGAGTGTGTATGTACCAGAAAATCGTGGAGACCATTTGCCCTATGTGTTATTACATACATAATCTTATCCTGTGTACTTTACGATTTAATAAAAATATAACAATTTAAAGGGGAAAAAAACTGTGTTTTTTAAAAATTCAAATCTTGTGTTAACACGTTGTTCTATTGTGTAATCCTCTATTTTTAATAACCCTAAACTATCAGCTGTCAAATGGTCTTTTAATAGGGTTTCCAACACTTTATTGCCCGAGTGGTGGCAAATTCAAATCTTGCGTTAATTTTGGGATTTTGCTTTAATCTTGTCATTCTTGTATTTTTGGCTGAGATATAATTTTTTGAAGGAAAGATTACTATTTAAAAAAGAAACCTTTCCGCAGGACAAGTCAAATAATTATATTTCGTAATAGTAATTGTATTTCATAAATAGTGCTTGATCCACATTTTGTATTACAGGTAATTAAAAATGATGAAAGAAATTTGGTTTCCGCATAATGTAAAGTTAAAAACATCCGCTGCCACTGTCTTTTATGTTCGATTCATAAAATATTGAATTCCAAGTTTTTAATACTTTCATCAGTTACTTGTTCATTTTTTTAAAAAAAAGTTCCTTTCTTGGAAAAAAAAAATTAAAATCATTCTTGATTTTCTTGCAAAACTCCTCAAACTTTTCCTTTTTAGAAAGAAATCCGCCGCATCGAAATTCATGGTCTAAATGGTTAATTCAGTTATAAGAGTCTCTTTCATCACGGCCGAACTGAAAACAAAAACTGAAGACTCATCACTTTGAAGAGGGGAAGATACAACTACTAACTGCCAGAATGTGAGGATATTGCATTTTTTTCTGCCTTTAGCATATGTCTCTCGGAAAACTCTGTTAGGGCGACAGGGAAAAATTACCACTCTCCTTTTCCCTCTCCAAGGCAGAAAACGGAACTTTTCTACGCATCTCTGAAGAATTTCATTTAAGAATAAATGAGGGACCGAGGACAAATTACGAGTTTTTTTGCTTTTTAATCTTAACTAAGATTCTTTTGAATTGATTTTAATCGGATTATTTAACTACTGGCGGAAAATATCTGTTTAAAAATCCAGTACTGGTAACATGGAGTCCTTTTGATTTTTGCATTAAAATATAATCTATTTTGAAGGGTTTGGTGTATTTTAAGAAATTAGAAATTAATCCAAAATTCTATTTAACTTCTTATGGCACGCGATGTTAAAGAAAATGAAAATTCTAAATGCACTTAATTTTCTTATCATAAAAAAAAGAAAACGTTCATTACGAATATTCAACAAAAAACATTATTCATAATGAAAATATAATATCGAATAACATTTTAGTAAATACTTTTTTTTGCAAGGGATGGACATGTGAAATCAAATCATTTTGTAATTTCTGATATAAGACTTCAAGTAATATGCTTTTCTTTTATTATAAAACAATTTATTAACTGATAATAAAACAACAAATACTATTATTTAAAGCACATAACATTGTTGAAATTGACTTTACCACACATTGCGTGAACTTTAATCACAATATACACATAAATTACGGATGAGTTTTAATTTATATAACATTTTTCACTTATTTATTCATTTACTGTCCATTCATAGAATCGCCAAATGAATGAAAAACTTTAAATAAAATATTAAACTGTTGGACTATAAGCAAATTTAATTTTTGAAGTTCGATTAAAATATATCTCATTATGCAGGTAAAGTTTACAAAAATATAGAGGTGAAACAGTTTTCAACCCATCTAGAACCAAGAAATATACAGAACAAGCATTTTAAAGTATTCTGAAAGTGAACTATAATGCAAAAACCTATTCGTTTATTTTAAATAGATATGCTAAAATCTCGAGTTTGAATTTTTGGATGATTACAATACTTCTTCTTTGAATAATTCGCATGTGAAAAAATTAAAATGCAATTATAGTAATCAATTTTCTGAAAATCCTCAAAGATGCATGATGAACTTAACAACGGTTGTCAGTTCATGAAATCATATTGTTTTGTCCAAACTAATCAGCAAAACAATTATAACACCAGGACTTTTGGATCGTTTTAACCCTTAAAATGATTCCCTTTGTCATGAATGTAATAGGATTAACGATACTGAACACAAATTCTCTAGTGCAAAAAGTATACTTATTCTAGTGACCAGGTGTGGAATTTTCTACAGTTAGATAAGGAGATATCTCTTAAAAAATATTTTAGGTAAAATAACTGCAAACTTCAAGTTTCTCTTCAAGCAATGAAGCATTTCAATTTCTACTAACTTCATTGATCACAATATGTTGTGGATTCTTTGGGTCTTTTACTTAATCATCACACCGTGTTGCGTTACTCTTTGGTGTATTTTGGTGTATCTCTTTAACTGACTTAACACCACACCACACCTCCGTTTCTAGAGCTCATGTGGCACCTTTCCGGTTTGGTACAGGTGAAAGTGGACTTTATTAAAAAAAATACAATTTTGAAAGAAACTAACAAATGACAAAATACGAATACATACAACATAACAAGAAGTGATAAAAACTAGAATGAAAAATATCTTGAGTACAAAATCTGGATGAAGAAACAGGACAATGTACAGTATGTGAAAACATAAACGAATTATCAAAATTAGTTACTTGTGGGGATTAAAGGATAAATTATGAATAAAGTGCGAGGTGTATTAAATGATGCTCAGAAGAATTGTTAGGGTTAATCTAATTGTAACAGATTCCCATGATCAATTAGGAATCTAATCATGTTTATGATTCTTTTTTTTTGGAAGATGAATTATTAAGGACTCTTTTGTATCAAATATTTCTAGCGAAGATGAGGGCCACCGTTAACGGTCTAAAACATCAATTTGTTTTTGTGCGCGTTCTTGTGTTTGTCGATGAAATTTCTTGCTCTCTACAAGGGATAATAGATATTGTTCCTATAAATCCCTACCTCTAACTTATTTCAAGTTCATGAAAACAACGGCAATGAGGAATTTCCCAGTATTATCCCAAATTTATTTAAAATACATGTTGGTCATAAAATTAAGGCACCAATGAAACTGGTATCAAATCAACTGGTATACACTATTTCCGATTAATGGCAGTTGACTTTTGTATCACATGTATAAACCAGTGGAACTGGCCCCAACCAACTTGCATACTGTCTAATACATTTATCACGCCAGAGAACGCCTTACATAGTTACGAAATATTACTTTCGGCGCGAATCTAGCATTTTTACTGAATCTATCGTATGATCCTTGGCGAAACATTTGAGGATTAATCCCTGACATGCGGTTAATAGTGTTACGAAACTCGAATTTGTGTTTTAGAATGCGTTTGTCCCAACCGATTGAAGGAAAAAAAAATTGACACAAAATTACACTTGTAGTCACTAAATTCTCATACCAAATTTGAGTTATTCATTTTCATATTTATATATTTCATTTATATATTTATACATTTTCATATTTCATTTTCATATTTATATATTTCATTTATATATTTATACATTTTCATATTTCATTTTCATATTTATATATTTTATTTATATATTTATACATTTTCATATTTCATTTTCATATTTATATATTTCATTTATATATTTATACATTTTCATATTTCATTTTCATATTTATATATTTCATTTATATATTTATACATTTTCATATTTCATTTTCATATTTATATATTTCATTTATATATTTATACATTTTCATATTTATATATTTCATTTATATATTTATACATTTTCATATTTCATTTTCATATATATATTTATTTCGTTTACATATTTCTGAAAGCACAGACTGACAGACAGTCAAAACATTGATTTTGCACAAAATTTGGTAGATGTCTAGATAATAAATGTCAATTCTATGTATCGAAATTTATCTATATAACTCATTTCGTTTCGTAATTATCGTGATTACTTGCATTGGACAGACGGACTTCATTACAATATATTTTTTTGCGTCCCTTAGGTTGCGAATTCGAACCCCGCCGACCGAAGACTCTCCATGTGTGTGGTGGCTGGTGAATGTATAAATCTGTCATGGTCACAAAGTTCTCCATGTCGAGAGTAATACCACTGGGGGTACTGGATCAGGAGTGATCGTTCTCTGATTCTGGTCTAAATTACGATCTGTGAATGAGTGAATGAAACTCGTGAATGAAGTCCGCACCGTAAAAAGGGTTGTGACGTGTGTGTAGCTAAGTCGTCCTCTTTGCCTTAGATGGCGTTACTTTAAAAACAAGGGACGTTCCCCCACCGGCTTAAAATCGCTGTCTTCGTAACAACGGGCTTGTCGATGACAAGTGACATAAGAAACAACAAATACACAATATATTTTGATCTACAATTGTGATAGAAATCTGCAAATTCCGCATAAAGATCGTATACCAACTTTCATCCGCCTATCTGAAGCATTTTTGAATACTCTTTATGACAGAGGTACATTTTCCAAATATGTGTTTTCCAAACTGAAGGACGTCTAAAGACGTGGAGATTCGTCAAAATCTCCAGCTAGAATTTTTTTAATGACTTCTATACTTTCTCTATACTACATATACAAAAGAACGCAAATTCGATTCTTCTATAAGAATGAAATGTATTTAAAGTTACCTCAAAGATTACTGTATCTATTTGAATATCTGTGAATAATTATATAATGAGAGTTCGAGTAGATTTGGCCGATCAAATTTTTGTTATTTAATTGGTGAAAACTGTTTTACTGTTACTGAGTTAATCCAAGTATATATTCTTTTTTTTTGTCATGGTACGACATACAGGTTATCAAAATAATGGAAACACCTTAGATTTATAAAGAATCCTTTATTAGTATGGTGTAGGACCGCCTTTGGCATGCAATACAGCTCGCATTCGCCAAGGAATTGATTCATACAAGTGTTGAATAGTGTTTAGAAGAATATTGTACCATTATTTCTGGAGATATTGTGAGAGGTCTGGGAGAGATGCCGGTCGAGGATGTCGATACGTATTGAACGGTCTAAATTAGACTTAAATATATTGTTACGAATCTGCGATGCGGCTTCCCAGCATAGTTGGTTCCATAGGAGGTCCCAGAGCTTGGCGACGAATTTGGCGAATTTGGCGACTTTGGCGCCAAAATAGATTATACCTGAAACATCAAGAATTTTCCCGATCCGCCCAGTAGGAGCCGAGATATGCCTCGAACGTTCCTGATTGGTTGAGAGGCTTCTAGCCCCGCCTTCTGAAACCTATAAAAGGAGATGCAGCTGCCGGGGAGTCATCGTGAATCAGAGAGTAGTCGAAGAGTAGTCGGAATCGACAGAGAAGAGTAGTCGGAAGCGACAGAGAAGTGTAGTCGCAATCGACGGTGAAGAACTGGTCTTCCAGGGGTAAACGGAGCAGCGACAGAGTCGAGCTAGTGCTGAACTAAGCTGTGCGCTACTGTCTGCAGTAGAGTCTTGTTGTATGCTGCACGTCTCGGCTGAAGATAATCGTCTTCTATGCTGTAAATAGTTGTCGTTTTGTGCTGTCCTTTGTGTCTTCGTGTAAATAAATGTCGTTGTTTTATTTTCTACTGCTGATTGAGCATTCTCCACACCATATAACTCCCACTATCCAAACGAACCCCCGGGAAATTTCGTAACAATATGAAATTTGGTATGATATTTTGTGAGAACAAATATAGTTTTGTGTCAAATTTTTGTTTCAATCAGTTGAGAAAAAGGTATGTAAAACGCAAATTCGATTTTTGGATATTTTTAACGCATTCCAGGGAATAACCGCCAAATAACTCGCCAAGGATGACATGATAGATTCAGTAAAAATGCTAATTTCTTGCAAAATGTTAATATTTTGTAACCATTGTACGCCAATGCCATGTAAGGCGTTCTCTGGCATAACTGGTGTATTAGAAAGCATGCAAGAGACAACTTTCGTTGGGTTCATTAATTTCTTGCTGATTGAAAAAAGCAATGAAATGAAAGTCAAACACATTCAAAAGGAACCCATGCTTTCAAAAAGTTTTAAAGCATATTTTCTAATGATTTTAAAATGCTTAAAATATATTTTTATTTAATAATCAGCCATCTCTTCAGATTATTTTGTTTGCTGAAATATCTTCTTTCCTGCTAGTAAAAATATTAATGAATGAAATGCATTTATTTAATATCTCCTCTTTTTAGGTGATAAGACTGAAAATCCACTGGTAATGGTTTACCCGGAACTTTCTCAGATTCTCTCAAGTAAGTTTGCCATGCCAGAGAATATCTTGTACGATATTAGCGTAAACTAGTTACACAATATTTTTTGTCACGAATTTAGCGTTTTTGCTGATTCTATCGTGTCAACTTTGGCTAAGTTTTCGGGAATTATTAATGCCAGGCAGTTAATAGTACCCGAAAATCGAATTAGTGTTTTAGAACCTTTTCTCTATGCTGATTGAAACAAAAATATGACTCAAAACTGCATTTGTAGTCACAAAATCTCACACTTGATTTGATATATTTAACACTTTCAACGCTACCTACAAGATATATCGTCTTTCAGATACTTTCAATTAAATTGGAAATTAAATTAGCACCATTAAAAAAGATTATTTTTTAAATCTTAACGCATGTATCGCTAAGGACGAATTAGATTAAAACTTCATGAAAAGACAAATAAAAAATATCAATGGAAGTATCTGAAAGACGAAATATCTCGTCGGTAGCATTGAAAGTATTAAATCTTTGCGTTTTTGAGTTGCCGAGTTACCATATTTCTGAAAGTAAAGATCGACAGACAGACAACTCATTGTTGGGTTGGGTTTAATACATTATAGATATTAAATCTGAGTACCAAATCTTATCTATCTAGGTCGCTTCGTTTTGTATTTATCGTGTTAACTCATATTCGCACAACTGGATAGACAAACTTATTTTGAATAGATTTTATTCAAAATGTGGTAGAATTTTTTTTTATTTGATATAAAGACCGTATACCAAGTTTCATCCGTCTAGCTCAACGCGTTTCTGAGTTATCATTGTCAAATACAGATGAGCATTTATCAAATATGAGTTTTCTAACTTAGGAAAGTCATAAAGACGTGGAGATTTGTAAAAATCTCGAGTTCGAATTTTTTGACGTTTTCTGTACTTTCTCTATACTAATTAATCGAGAAAGCAAATGGTGGAGGTTCTTCAAATGAGGAAATGGTTCTTTTACAAATTACTCGGCTTACAAATCAAAATAATTAGCTTCTAATTTAATTTGGAAATGAATATCATACTTTAGGCATTAGAGTCCAAATAATAATTATTAATTAATATTAATCCTGACCAAATCATGCAACTGAATAATTTTATGGGAACAGTGAAATTATTTTGAAATTCTTCTTGGAACAAAAAAATATTGTTAATGCATCAAGTTAAATTTTAAAAATTTATTAAAAGTCGGAAAAAATTCTTTGGAAATGACATCAAACGATTTTTTTTCTCATTTTTCGCAGTAAATCAAATTAATTTTCGTGAGATAATATTTTTTGGAAAATATACGAAAACATCAAAAACTTGGCTAATTTACAAGCAATTTATATTTTAATTAAACTTTAGACTTTTAAAAGTTGGCAATGATCTTTCTCTTGTTTTGAAAAGCACGTGAACCAATATCGTTAAGATCGGGGGAAAAAATGAAGAATAATATAAGCAAAAAGTCATCGTTATGGATTTGATCAAATTTATTCAGAAAGAATTAAATATTTGTTTAAACAAATATTTCTTTTAATGATGGAGTGATGTAATTCATTTCACAATTATTCCTAATAAGTAAGGAAATATATATTCTCTTACTTATCAGAAATTGTTACAATCGTAGATAAGAAAGGAATTAAATAGCCGATTTTACAACTATTTTTGGTAAAATGAAATTATGTAATTGAATTTGCAAATATTTAGGGCAAGGAAAGAATTAAGTTGATTTTGCAACTATGTTTGGTAAAGAAGGAATTATTTAGTTGATTTTACAACGATATTTTATTAAAGAAGGAATTTTGTAATTAATATACAACTATTTTTTATAAGGAAAGAATTAAGTAATTGATTTTACAACTACTTTTGGAGAAGAAGGAATTAATTAGTCGATTTTTAATATGATTTTTAGTAAAGAAAGAATTTTGTAATTAATATACAACTATTTCTTATAAGGAAGGACTTAATAATGGATTTTACAACTATTTCTGGCAAAGAAACTATCAATTAATTGATTCTACAACATTTTCTATAATAAAGTAGTTAATTAATTGATTTTACGAGTACTTCTGGTAAGGAAAGAATTATGTAATTGATTTTACAACTATGTTCGGCAAAGAAAGAATTAAGTAATTGATTTTACAACTACTTTTGGAGAAGAAGGAATTAATTAGTCGATTTTTAATATGATTTTTAGTAAAGAAAGAATTTTGTAATTAATATACAACTATTTCTTATAAGGAAGGACTTAATAATGGATTTTACAACTATTTCTGGCAAAGAAACTATCAATTAATTGATTCTACAACATTTTCTATAATAAAGTAGTTAATTAATTGATTTTACGAGTACTTCTGGTAAGGAAAGAATTATGTAATTGATTTTACAACTATGTTCGGCAAAGAAAGAATTAAGTAATTGATTTTACAACTACTTTTGGAGAAGAAGGAATTAATTAGTCGATTTTTAATATGATTTTTAGTAAAGAAAGAATTTTGTAATTAATATACAACTATTTCTTATAAGGAAGGACTTAATAATGAATTTTACAACTATTTCTGGCAAAGAAACTATCAATTAATGGATTCTACAACCTTTTCTATAATAAAGTAGTTAATTAATTGATTTTACGAGTACTTCTGGTAAGGAAAGAATTATGTAATTGATTTTACAACTATGTTCGGCAAAGAAAGAATTAAGTAATTGATTTTGCGACTAAAAGGCCTATTCATTGATATTTTGTGTTGCCTATATGCAACTTATGAAAAAAAGATTATTTTAATATTTTCATAATTTAATATTTTATAGTTTGATATAATTAGATTTGAGTTCTTATTAACTGGCGTTGTTTGGTAATACAAAAAAACTAATTGCGACGTATTGCAATTAATGCATAATACATAATTAAAAACAAAATAGAGGGTAATAATTTAAATAAATAAATTTTACTTTGTAGTAAACTAAGAAAAGTGCGTTTTCATAATGGTTGTTTTTTAAAGATATTTTAAAAATGAATGTCCATTTGAGTCTTCTCCTCAAATTCTCTGCAAGTTTTCTTCTTAAGAATCATAATTTTTAAAAAAGAATGTAATGTATGTCAACCAGACCTGTTGGCATGCAACTGGTGTTATTTAATAAGAATATATATAACTAAAATTCTGGTATTTGTTTTCGCTTATTCCACAATTTCACAAAAGAAACAAAAAAAAAAAAACACCTGCTTTTCTAAAATCGTTTTCGTTTACTTTCCAACGCTTGAATAGCTTTTATTTTGTAAACAAGTAACGCGATTAACATTTTTATTTTAGTTGCGTTTTTTAAGCGTAAAAATTGAATGCACTGGTGTATATTTATAGCTGCAAAGAATGTTGAGAATGAAGCATTTTTGTTAAAAAGTAAAGATTGCTCAGCCATCTTTTAAGATTCTTTCCATGTATTCTTTTCTAAATATTTTTTTTCTTCATCTAAACAGAAAATTCCAAAACAAGGGATATAAACATCTTGTAAAGATATTTTTAAGAAATCTTTCTTGGATGAAAAAAAAAATTATACTTGTGCGAATATATGATACTTAAAAGGTCACTTTACATCGTTTTCATATTCATCATTCACTTTTTTTAAAAGTTAAAAGTGGAAGTTTGAAATAGTTCTATTGTTTCCCTATAAATAAAATTTTTGATGGAATTATCGGTATTCGAAAAAAATAATGACAGTTTTTTTTATAAATAGGTTTGTAACAACCTTATTTACAAAATATTGATTACCTAAATAGTACTTCAAAGTCATTAGAGGAAATTTTACTGATAAACTTTTATATTTTTTACCCCCCCAAAAAAAAACTAATGTAAAGAATTTGCGTGTTTAATATATTTATTTATTATTTTAGTATATTTAATTTTAGTACTTTTTTATTTTATTTATATTGTTTCATATATTTAATATATTTTGGGCCAAATTCATTGAAAGGGCGATTAGTTTTTTATGTATATATTCGCTTATATGCAAACGCTACAACTCGTTCTGTCAAAATTGCAGATTTGTGTTAAATTTTGAATCCTCAAAATGCGCCATACAGAGCTAATACATAGAAACAGGGGAATCTTGACGCTTGCGGTCTTTTGCGACTTAAAAGGGTTTGCTGTAGTTCACCTACATTACTCCGTTTCTTTATGTGTTCGGGGGATGCAGAGGAGGATAAAAGAAGGACAGAAAAGAAGGTACTAAATTATCGAGATATATGAGAAACCCGAGGGTGGAACACTTGCTCTGGTGGAGTTTTTTTCACATCAATAGGTAGATTTTTCTTTTTTTATCGGTATAAATGATTATTTCTTATTTTCATATATATAGCAGAAATCTTGAAGAACACATTTATTTCTGGGTTCATAAGGAGGAGGAAAATATAAAATTCGTTGAACAGTAATTACTGCAATAGATGCATGATTTTACTGCAACTGACTATTTGAAATATAAGCTGCAAATATTTATCTCGTATCAGAAAATCCAACTAACGATGCTTCTCTGCAAGTATTTCTTGTTCAATTCCGGTTTATATATCAAGGAAAAAAGTATTAATTTTATATTAAAATCATTCCTTGTATAAAGAAAGTTAAATTTTCTACAAATTTTTGAAATAGTATATTCTGCAAAATATTTTCACTCTTTGACTTTCATATTCTAACTCCCATCACATTTCCTTTTTATAACATTTCATTTAAACTTTAAGAAATCCTAATAATTCATGAAATATATCTGATATTTAGAGAAAATTTCCATTTCTTTTAATTAATTCGTGAAAGATAGTTCTTATTTTCTGTGTGTTATTAAAATGATTTAGTCTGATTGGTATTTTCACATTATAAACTGGACTTTCTTTGAAAAAAGTGATATGAAAAGTAATATTTTTATTCTTTAATAAAAAAAATAACTGACTTGTAAATGAATGATGATTAGAAGCTTTTAATTGTATTTTAATATAAATAAAAATTATTGTAATTATGTAGTTATATAATACATTTTTGTTATATAATACGCAGTTTATATAAACAATTGAGTCTTATTTAACCAAGCTATGTACATTTATTATTCAATTAAACTAAAAAATAATACCGAACCTTCAAGGTAAAAAGAGTTAATTAAATATTCAATTAGTTAGAAATTAACTTTAAAGTTATTGTTTATCCTTGGTAATTTTGAATAAATTATTCCATATTATCTTAAAATTAAAAATTTACCTTTTTGAGCGATACTAATTTTATTTTCAGGTAATTTTTATTAGACTTTTTTAAAATCTAATAAATAATTGAATAAATGGGGAAGATTCTTAAAAATGAAGCAGGATTATGGAATTTTTATGCGACATCGTCCGAAAACTATTATCTCAAAAATTCAATTTTTACACCATTTAAAACTTTTAAAACCCCAATAATATAAATCCTATTTCCATAAAGTTAATTTTTCTTATTTTAATATATTTGCAAGATCAATTTTTCACATAATTTGAAAAAATTATCATGCATTTTTATTAGCATGTATTTTTACTGGCGAAGAAGAAAAATGCATTAAAAAATGTAGTTTGAACACATTAGGAGAATTCTGGAAGAACAATAAATATAAAGTTTTAAAAGCAGACGATTAACCATTGAGGAAGACATTTGATTTGGATTATTTCCAAGTTTCTTGTGAAGTTAATTTTTAATTCACACGAAGTTAATTTTACATTAATAATAAGAAATTAACTTTTTAATTAATTGCCTGAAAAGTGATTTTAAAAACTTTCTTTCGTATTTATGAACAAAATTTGAAGTACTTATATAATAAATAATAACTTAAGGAGAAATTTAGTCGCTTAAAAATCCTTTGGCTGGATAAATATTCTCATTTTAATTAAAAATAATTCAAACGATAAAATAATCTTTCATGCTATGATGTTTTACCTAACAGCAGTTTGAAAATTAAAATATAAAAATATTTTAATCTCAAGCAAAAAAGTTTTATTAATTAGTATTATGATAAAATTTCTCGATATAAAAATGAGCTCAAATTTCGCTTCAAAAGCTTATATAAATGTGCATTTTGCGTATAAACTGTACATAAATTACGTAATAAATATACAAATTAATCGAAAAATATTTTATATCATCTTTTGTTCTTGCTAACATTAATTTCTAAGGACTTTTGTGAAATAAGAGTGTTTTTCTGAGGTATTTTAGGAAATAGAAGTTTATTTTATGTGTATACAAAACTATTTTAACTACGAGCTATATAAATAAGTTTTTTTATCCAAAAAATATTATAAAACTATATTAACTAAGAATTATAAAGACAAAACACACAATTTTAATGAGACAATAATATTATTATATTCTCTCTTTTGCATAGAGTTAAAATAACTAGAATTGCGGAATGTTAATATATTCAGTATGTATAAAATATATGTAATTAAATTTTATTGTTGTATAATCAATATATATGATGAATTTGCTCGTCTTTAATATTAATATGTATATAAAATCTAATAAATTTTATGAAATTGAGAACTGAATGTGTGTTAATACTCTAATATTTAGGTTTACCATGTTTTAGTCTATTTACATTTTTTAATCAAATTTATTATTTATAATTTTTTAATACTCATGAAGAGAAAATTAAAAAATAAACATTTTCATATCCAAACAAATGCAGTAAAAATTTATAAAATAGAGTGTGGCTATTTTTGGTACAAGAACCGGTTTCAGCTATTTTGTTCCAAACAAGAAATTATGATTTTAGGCGCTTATGAATGGACTGCTGTTTTTTCTGTTTATCAGTTTGCCAATAAACATCTAAAATATCATTTTTATAGCACTAAAATTGGTAAGAAATCAGGCAATTGACCTTTACTCTCATAAAATAGCCATAGAGAATAATTTAACCAGTTTTAGGTAATTCAGGGAACAGTTATATTAAAACTAGTTTTATTTGAAATGAAAAAAATTCATGCTTTATATTTATAATGTAAAATATTATTTTTATCTGAATTATTATAATACACAAAATCCTCTTATCGTCTGAGCGTTTTTATAAATAAGGAAAATATTAAACCAAACGATTTCAGTAATTAATAAAAATTTTAATAACCAGCTGGCTTATATACTTGAGCTATGCAAGAGGAAATTATTTTTATGTCTGGTATTTTTAAAATAAAGATTTTTTTTTAAAAAAAATATTGTAATACAGATATTTTGTTCTTGTTGGAGACCTTTTTATAACTAAATTGCTCAATATCAGCTCAAATGATTTTTAAAATCACCGAAAGCTTTTTTTTCTTATAATTTTTTTAAAAAATGGTATAAATTTTAACCTAAAATTGACTAGGCAACTCAGAGAAAAATAATAAAAAAGTTGAAAATAACAGTATTTTTTTTCAATAGGAATGGCAGGCTGAAGATAATTTTACTTCTAAATTAAAAAGAATATAATTTATATTAAAACGAATAATTTTTAAAAAATTAATTTTTCGCTAAATTTTTCTTTTGATTCATAGTGTTTGGGAGCGCAAAATTTGAAAACTTTTCCAGCAATTTAGGTTTTTTCTTTATGTGTAAACTATTCTTACATTTTTTAATTTTATTTTTAATGTTTTTTGAGAAATATTTTTTGTTATTTCTTTATCTTAAAAGAAAAATACACCATATTGTTCGCTCTTTTTATCCCTGATGTAATTTTGTTTTACTTTTATCGTATATGAAATATATAAAGCTAGTGGCTTGTTGTTGTTTTCAATTATCTTAATATTAAAAATTATTATTATAGAAGCATACTACCTATTTTAAAAACATATGTTTCCTTTGGATCACTTTTTTGATATTTCATAATCTGCACAGCATCTATAATCTCTGATTTTTAAAAATCTGCCCTACTGTCACATATGGAACTAATTTTTTAAACTAGCCACTTTCGGCTACCAGTTGTTTCTTCACTACATTCACAGCACCGATTTTATTAGGTGAAAACAGCATTGATAAACTATATCTCATTGCACTAAATGAGAGTTCTATTTTGACGATTGTTTAGCTATGTTTCTTGAAATGGAGAAAACTGAGAAATAAAATTTGACGAAATCGATTCCATTGGTGAGATTGGAGGCTCTGGCATGTTTTGTGGTACCTTTCGTTCAGGGAGGTTCTGCTGAAAGCAGTGATTGTAAAAAAACCCTGTTAAGGTTTTTAAGCCTCTCGCTGCGAAATTCTTTTATCAAAATAAGTTAAAAAATTGCAAAACGTTTCCAACCAGAAGTTTTTGAGTTTTAAAAAGAGCCCGCCAAATGCTGCAAAACATGCTTATAAATTTCAAAGAAACATGGGCAACTAATGCTATCTGTTTACCAAGATCTGAGTGAAACCAGAAAAGCCGAAATGAAACCATAAACGGGAAAAGAGTGGGTTGCACAGCTAAACAGACGGAAAAATGCCTATCCGGGGAAATCGCGGGCTGCTCAAATTTTGCTACTTCTACTTTGCCCGTGGAAATCGCGGGATACGCAGCGTGAGGGTTACTCATAAAAATTATGTAGCTAAATAGTAACTTACGAGATTTTTCACAAACACCGAGGTGATGTATTCAGATGTATTGAAAACATTTATGGGTCATAAACTTTCATCTATACTTATAATAAAGCTCAATGTGTGTGTGTGTTGGCGCTCTACAGACCAGGTCATTTGACATACAGCTATCAAATTTGGTACATGTATACCTTAGAGGTCGGGAATGTGCACCCGGGGTCCCTTTTTTGAAATTTTAATTATTAATTAAAAACTAACTTTCCCGCTAAAAAAAATCTTCCATTTCCCCCACCGCCAAATGAGTAAGGCTTCAATTTTTTTTCTCCCAACAGTAATGAGGCTAGGGTTAATATTTTTCAGCGGATTATTTCAAACGATTCTGTTTATTTTCTTAATGTGTTATGCATTTAAAATTAAACATTGTTAATTAATCCATGTTTCAGATTCATTCTGAAGTACTTTTGAATTAAAATAACACAGAATAAAGGAAATTAAAAATGCATAATCTGCATAGCGTTACCCCAACTGGCGTAGAAAAATTCACGTATTTGCGTTACCGGAGCTTTCAAAGAAAATTCACGCATGCGCATTCTGATTGTTGCCATGACAACCGTTATCAACGGATGATTTAAATTATTTTTAAGTTAGTTGCATGCTTTTGTAAGTAAATTGTATTTATGTTAGCTATATATTTTTTGTATATGCTTATAGTTTTAAGTACATCGTGTTTTAAGTAGATTTTTTTCACCTGTTTTCAGTTATTTAATTTATTTTTAGGTTAGTTGCATGCTTTTGTAATTAAATTGTGTTTATGTTAGTTATAAATTTTTTTGTATATGCTTATAGTTTTAAGTACATCGTTTTTTAAGTAGTTTTTTAAACCTGTTTTCGACCGATTATTTTAAACGATTCATGTTATTTTCTTAAAGTTTGATGCATTTAAAATTAAACATTGTTAATGAATCGATTTGTTCATGATGAATCTGAGAAAATTTTGTTGACAAATTCTTGAGATATTACATAACTTAAGATAGATATTCTTTAGTGCCCATAAAGTTTAAACGCTCAGTGACTGTATTATCAGTAATCATATTATTAAAAAAATGCTTTGTTTTAGTAAAAAATATTATTATATTAATTGCAGTTTAGTCATTTCCATTTTAATTTTAAGCATAAATTCTACCGGAACTAACAGAAAATTAGGGAGATACATATTATGTTATGGCTGAAGGACTTTATATTATTATGAGTGAATTACATGACTATCAAAATTTGAAGCTTTAAAATATTTGATGAAGAAGCTATTAAAGTAGGAATTACATAAAATATTTAATTATTAAAATTTTAACGAGCATTAAGATTGGGGAACCGGCTGGTCGCCAAAGGCGGCTAGTACTAAATAAAAATCAGTGTAATTGAACAGTTGTAGGAATGTAGGACTGGTTCTTTTATTTTCTTACTAATCTAAAAATACAGATGAGTTTTTTGTCTAGAATAAAACTTTGTGGAAAAAATGGAGTCAACTTTAATACAAAGATAAATATTTTAAAATTATCGATAGAAAAAACGTCGTACTTCTAGCTTTACTCAAGCCATAATCTCAACTAATTGTAAAAGTTTAAATTTGGATGGCACATAAACTAAGACCAAATCCTGTATGACGGACGCTGGACTTTACTGACAGGTCATCATATCCATTAAAAAGTTCTACACAATTTGTAATCCATCCCCATCAATCTAGCATCTCGTCCACCCTCCTCTCGGAGCCGATACGGTGAATAATTTATGAACACTGGAAAGAGTAAAGATGCTACACGAGCCGTGGATCTCCAAAATGAACGATCTTTCCAAGAACGAAAATGGGTGGTGTTGGGGTAGGGGGTGGGGTAAAAAAATGGAAGAAGCAGAAGAAAATACACCCCCACCATTCAACAAAGGATGAGAAGAAAGTACAGAAGATACGTCTGAGAATTGCAGATGATAGTAGGCGAGGAAGAGTGATAGGAATTGACTTTACCACTTAAGAAACGGTGTAAGGACTTGGGGAGGGGTGGATGAGCAGTGCACCCTTCCTTCGGGGCGTGGAAGAGAAATAATAAAAGTTTTATTTTCCAGTTAGTGAGAGAAATATAGAGTTGAAGTAGCTATTTGGACGGCAGCTTTTCTTACGGTAAATGACAATTGATTCCGCGCTCCAAAGTCGTTAGTTTGGATGATATGGGATGGGTGCCTGGGGATTCGATGGGGAGGACTAATTCCTCGGTTAGATGGTGGAGGGTGTTTCGAAAGGGCATGATCCGCTTTTGGGCACGACAGTTTCTTTTGTGTCGGCAGTGGAATAATGATAAAATAGCGAATATTTGTCGTGAAATAGTTGACTATGAACTTAGTCATCATTTTAAACTAGCAAAATTAATTCCTTTCAGAAACAAATATAAAATTGATAAAACTGCATTATCATTTCATAAATATTTCAAAAAAAGTGGGCATACTTGCCGCCTTCAGTGACTAGCTCTTCGTCAATTATATGAATAGTATTTTTTTTTTATCAATATCAATAAGCTGTGTTGAACTACTTCTTATCATAGCAAATGAAAGCACTATGTGTCACAAACCTAAAGTATTCTAGTTGATTAGTTATGCATGCACTACGGAAAAATTAATTGGCGAAATTTGTCCATTTGTTAAAATTGGTGCTGTGTGAAGGGTTGATTTTTACTTTATCTTTAAAAATGGAATCAATAGAAAGTAGTTCAGTGGTACAGTAGTTGGAGTTTAGACTATCTGTGTTTCGCTTAAAAAATGCACAAGCATGTAATGAAAGAGCGTCTTTGTACATTTCCTTTGCAAATAAGGGTTGGTAGAGTTAGGAAACCATCTAGGGATCATGGACTAAAAATTATTGAAAAAAGACCAATGTTTAGTGTTGGGAAGCTAGTTTTCTGCTTTTTCTAAACATCTTGATTTTGTATATTTGATATCTAAAACGCTACACATTTATGGTCAAATTCTTTGCATAGGACGAAGTTAGAGTTGTGTGCGTACGGAAGGGGGGGGGGGAGTATAGAATTGTACTTAAGTGGGAGGAGGGAGTATAGAATCGTAGTTAAATGGGAAGGTAGATTCTATTTGGCTATATTTCAGAAATTTTTGACTTAGAGTTTTGGAATTTCATATACATGTGAATTAAAATACGCATATTTCTAAAAATTTCGTAAACAATAAATAGAATTTCTAAAAAAATTAAAAATTCTAGTTTTACAAATTTAAGATGTTTTAACTTGTGTTATATATATAGGAAGAAAAATTTCAACTACGTAACTGTTTAATCTAGAAAATTAATTTAATACTCGTTTTAAATCTAGAAAAGATTTTAAAATATATTACATAAAATGTATGAAGCAAAGGCATTCTTTGGAATTAATAATCATTTTTGGAAACGTATGAAATATAAGAACTATTGAATATTATATATATATGCATTTAGACATTTTAGGCAATATCAGGATATTTTACAGAAAACCAAGTATTATTTAAGCGAGGCCTAAAAAAATTGTTCTTTATAAAGTTTTTATTAAAAGGGCATGCATTCTACAAGAAAATTAACGTTATTTAAAAAAATGGTATTATTAAAAATCATTTATTGTTCAGAATGCATAAAGGAAGATCTAAGTTAATAAAACAAAATTTAAGCTTTTTTGTTGTTGAAGAATACAAAACCAAACATTAGAAAGAGAAATATTTTCTTTGATTTTAATTCTTATAAAAGTTAATAAACGAAGTTTCTGATATTTTGCTGGCCTTGACATTTGTCTTTTTATAGAATGTTTCGAAAATGGATAAAATTTTAAACATTTCATACTTTGACTAAAAACGCCAGGAATTCTATAGAATGCAGGAATTCAAACTTTTCCAGTAACATATACAGAGAAAATAAATACAATTCCTATTAAGAGGTTCACTATATTTAATGATAAAGTACAAATTAAAACAAATCTTTTGGCAGAGAAATACTTACTTTCGTTTCATTTTAAGGTGTATGTAGACACTTGGAACTTCGAAAATCGTTCAAAATATCGAATATTTTTTTATTACTTAATAATGTTCTCTGATCCTTCAGCTTTCAAACGATACCAAGATGTTGTCAATATTCGAAATACTTCTGAAGTTTTAATTATTTTTCTTGAGGTGCTTTCATTAAAAACTGTAGTTACGTTGTTTTTAAAACTCATTTTATGAAGAATAATATTTTTCCACTATGTTGCTTCATTCAAACAATCATAAGTCAACAAGAAATGAACCAAATACAGTTATTTATATATCAAAATAATCTGTTTGAAGTAGCAAATGTTTTGTCCCTCAATCAAAGTTATATTTATAAAAATAAATTTTTAATAGCTATTTAAAATTTAAAATGACAGAAAAAATCTCGCTTTTTCTATTTATTGTTGTTGAAAAAATTGTTTAAAAAAAACTATGTATTTTTATAATTTGATTGAGGCAGACAACATGAAGACTAATATTAGACATAATTTTCAACTGGAATTGTGTGTCTTTACAAATTAGAATTTAAGATATCATGTTTCAAAAAATAGGCTAATTAGCTCATTAAATATTATTTCATTAATTAATAATTAGTGTAATATGGTTTTTTTTCACTGAAATGAGTTTGAACATATATTAATGACCTACTGTGAAAAAACTGGATTTTTAAAGTTAAAATTAAAAAAAAAAATCTTCTAGTGTGTACGTACACCTTAAACACCGACCGATTCACTTCTCATTTTCTGAAAACTTTTCCTCTATAAGAGATATTTTACTTCCGGGACCACAGTAGGTGCTGTACTGCATCGCGATCACTATCAATACTTTAAATCATTCTCCTCAACAATTTCGCGCACATTGCAGCCCAAACAGTTCATATTTCCACAAGTACAACAGATGCGCTCAATATCGGGATGCTTGTAATATCAGCTGCTCCACTGCTGAACACAAATGCTAGACACACCTGTTTCACTAATGGCCAACTGGTCCTTTTCTCAAGAGTAATATAAAGCTCGCCTCTAAATAAATATTCACCTATTTTGCTTATATATAGGTCAAAATAAATGATTATGTTCATGTTGATCAAATGTATGATTATGTACATGATGCAAAATGCTTGATTATATATATATGATACGAAATGTATGATTATGTACATGATACGAAATGCATGATTATGTACATGATACGAAATGCATGATTGTGTACATGATACAAAATGCATAATTATGCACATGATAAAAAATTATGATTATGCATATGATACGAAATGCATGATTATGTACATGATACGAAATGCATGATTATGTACATGATACGAAATGCATGATTATGTACATGATACGAAATGCATGATTGTGTACATGATACAAAATGCATAATTATGCACATGATAAAAAACTATGATTATGCATATGATACGAAATGCATGATTATGTACATGATACGAAATGCATGATTGTGTACATGATACAAAATGCATAATTATGCATATGATACGAAATGCATGATTATGTACATGATACGAAATGCATGATTATGTACATGATACAAAATGCATGATTATGCACATGATACAAAATGCATAATTATGCACATGATAAAAAATTATGATTATGCATATGATACGAAATGCATGATTATGTACAGGATACAAAATACATGATTATGTTCATGTTGGTAAAAATGCACGATTATGTACATGATACAAAATGCATGTTTATATACATGATACGAAATGCATGATTATGTACATGATACAAAATGCATAATTATGCACATGATAAAAAATTATGATTATGCATATGATACGAAATGCATGATTATGTACATGATACAAAATACATGATTATGTTCATGTTGGTAAAAATGCACGATTATGTACATGATACGAAATACATAATTGTGTACATGATGCAAAATGTTATTAAAAATGCACGATTATGTACATGTTCATACATTGATATGTACATGAAACAAATACATGATTATATACAAAACACATTATATGCATAGAACAAAATACATTATTTGCATAGAACAAAATACATGATTATGTATATTATACAAAAAGCATGAATATATGCAAATGTATATACAACAAAATACATGATGCGTTTCGTATGCATTCTTGTGTTAATACCCATTTAGAAACATCGATAAGTGATATCGATATATGAAACAACATGCTTATATTTGTTATCATTTTTTACTTAAGTGTTCATTATTATTATGTAAAAATATTTTAGTTTTGTACTTTAATTTATAAGAATATTTTTTTTCCCTTCGAGACCAAAAAGGGTTAAATCACTGAGAGGGCATCAAATATTTTTATATAGTTTGTTTTACTAAAGTGAATGTTTGCAGTACATTTTCATCAAAAGTTTATGTTTATCGAAACTGACTTATAGAATCGACCATCGAATATAGAATTGTTTATCGAATCGACTTTTAAATATCTTATAGATCTCTAAACGTGAAATTCAAATTCAATTTAATGTATGATAAGAATCTTTATTATAAATTTTATACAGTTTACTAAACAATGAAAATTCAAGGATTTTTTTAATTTGAAAGAAACACAGTTTTCAAAAAGAGTCATTAAAAATATACCTGTCCCACTGCATCCATTAAAACTTCATTTTGCTGAACAATACATGTTCTGAAGCTGTTTTATATGCAAGAAGTTTATATTTTGGTGATAAAATGCTAAAAAAATATCTGAAGATGGCAGAGGATACAATACCTTACGGTTTGTTTTGTTTTACAAAAGTGTATATTTGTATACAGAGTAAATTTTCATTAGAATTTGGCACTTTTTTAAAACAAACAAGGTATTTTGTGCTTATCTTAAGAATTTTCATAAGAGATTTGTGCTTAAATATACTTTTAAATAAGTATAGATATAAGTATATTATTAAAGATTACAAAACCTCAAATCTTTTCTTAGATTTAATTGAAGGAATCGCGGAAATCTTTTAAACAAATTTTATTAAATTTCCTTCTGTAAATTTTTCTAAAATTTAAGGACATTTTAATCTAATGAAAGCATAGCTTTCAAAAACACTCATTAAAAATACACTTTCTGCTCTGCAACAATTAAAAATTCAGTTTGTTTAACCATACATGTTTTGATGCTATTTTAAAAGCATAAAACTTATATTTTTTTAGATAAAAAGCCAAGAAAACGTCCCACGTCCGCTTAGGATACGATATTTTCCGTTGTACTTTGTTTTACAAAAGTGAAGTTGATAAATGACTCTGGAATGTGACAAAAAATTCGTAGCATCCCATGAGTGTCATTTATCAACACAACGCCACTGTTTGAAGTGCCTGCTCAGCATATTGTAGCTCGGTCATTTATATTCGATATTTGATTAATTTGTGGTCAGTTTATTGTAAATCGTTTATAAAATTAAGGAGAATATATTAAACTATGCCATTCTGTCAAAAGAGCAATTAATTTGAAAAACGTCCCAAGTTTCTTACTTTCTCTTCTACGTAGTATGGAGGAAGTATAGTAATCGCCAAAAAATTCGAAGAAATTTTGACGAATCTCCTCTTTTTAGAGCCTCTCTGAATTCGAAAAATACATTTTTGGAAAATGTTCGTCTGTCTGTGAGAGACAAAGATAACTCAAAAACGTTTTGATCTGGACAGTCGAAATTTAGTATACACCGAATTTGAAGATTCTATCAAAGTCTGAGTAAAATTTGATCAGAAGAAGTCTCTCTGTCTGGCTGTTCGAATAAAAATTAAGACAACAATTACAAAACAAAGACAGCTAGCTATATAAAATTCGGTAGTCAGATTTAACATCTACAGTGTAGACATCTGTCAAATCCTGAGCCAAATCCAGTATAGGGTTGACTGTCTGTCGGTCTGTATTTTCAGAAACAAGTTAAGACGATAATTCAAAAAACGCCATCAATTACGTCATGCAGATGGCAGGGTTCGGATATGGCGAAAACATCACGAAAGCGTGGATCCCAACTTATTGCCATAACACTTCGAGCTGGTGGGGGCAATATTATGGTATGGGGGATGTTTTCTTGGCATTGGATGGGTCCGTTGGTTACTGTGGAACAGCGTTTGAATATTTAAATGTTCTCGCAGATGAAATACATCCTGTTATGTTAATGGTGTACCCTACCAGGGATGGTTACTTTCAGCAAGACAATGCTCCTTGTCATACAGCTGGTATTGTCGTCAGATGGTTCGAAGAACATGACACTGACTTTACCTGCCTTCGTTTGCCTGCACAATCACCCGATCTCAATCCAATTGAGAACTTGTGGAATGAGATCGAATTGGGCATCAGACAGCTGGATCCAGTGTCATCCGATCTGAAGGAACTGAAAAGTTCAGTTCATCGGATATGGGGTCAAAATCTTACAACCTACAAACATCTCACATAATCTATGTCAAGAAAAATGCGAGCAGTATTACGGGCTAAAGATGATCCAACACTGAATTGAGGGGGTGATCATAATAATTTGGCAATTCAATGTATATTATCTATAAATTAGATCAAATGTGTATCATTAAATAAGATAATACTTTTAATTTTTATATCTTGTAAAAATAATGTTTAGCAATAATATTAAATTAGTTATTTTGCGATATTTTAAATTCTTCATTTCTTATAACAATAATTATTGCTTCATCAAATGCAGCACAGCAGTCCTTGATTTATATAAATATATGTATGTATGTAGAAAAGGCATTTGTCTTAAATATGATAATATTCTTTAACCATAAAATACTTTATTGTATCATCAAGAAAATTGCATGTGCATTAAATGATCCTTGCATATCCTTTTAAGGAGTTTGTCAACCGATAAACAGATGAAAATCATCCTACAATCTCCAACTACTTTAAAAGAAAAAATAAATCTTAGATCCTTCTTACAAAGCAAATTCTGACGAAAGTCCGTCCAATCTGCATATTGAATCGAAAACAAAAGCCATAAAGTAAGAGAGGAAAAGGAAAAACGAAGGAATAAAAAAAAGAACAATAATAAATCGATATGAGGAGTGATGGTGATTTGCAGCAAATAACAAAAGACCGGACCGTTACTCGAGACATTTAAGTAAAGCTTAAAGAAAACTTTTCATTCAGGAGCAAAATTGCGTCGGGGACTTTCGAATGGCTTCGAATTGTCGAATATTGGATTTCGCAGACGATTCTGGAGAGGGAGAGGGGGAAGGCGCGGTGGGTGGACCGGAGGGCAGGTGATTTTCTTAGGCGAGAAATACTATTCAACTAATCCGGGTTAAAAAGTGATGTGCCAATAAAGAACGCCGAAGTGCTTTTTGTTTTCGGTAAAGCCGAGAGGCTGCCCCGCAAGAGGTCGGAATTTGATCACACAAAAGAACTACGATTTGGGGTAAAGGAGTGTGATAAAAGGTGGTTGAACAATGCTCGTTGTTTTTGTAGTGATCACTTGATGACCACTGCGAATTGAGGTGTAATATTGCAGTTTAGAAGGGAATAAGAGGAGGTGGGGAATTGAGAGGAAGCGATCTGTATCAATTTGGGGCGGATGGCTTTCTGTTCTTGTTGAGTGGACTTGAGTACCCTTTAGTGACAGATGTTCTACAAGTTGGAAATTTTAAAACATAGCATAAATGAAAGTTATTGCCGGTTATGCAGTTATAAATAGGAATATTTGTTCCACATTTTTCACTAAACTACTGGACATATTCGAACTACACTTGGGATAAATTATAATTAAAACCATAAATCCGAATTCAATGAAAAACTTTGATATTTTTTTAGCAATAACCTGAAAATAAATTATAGTGTTAAAGATTTTTTTATAACATTTTTAAATTAAAAATAAATTCCTTTTCAATTATCTTTATTTTATTGTATTGCAAAGTTTCCTTTAATTTTTATTAGTTTTTTTTTTAAATAAAATTTAAGGGTAATCTGGAAGAATGTTTTTCATCTTTGAAATAAGATTCAAACCAGTCTCGTTATTTTTATTCTCGGAGCATCTATCATATTTCATGATAAGCATATTTCTTATCATAATTATAATCGCGTCATAATTCATGATAAGCATATTTCTTATCATAATTATAATCGCGTCATATTTCATGATGAGCATATTTCTTATCATAATTATAATCCGTCATAATTCATATTATAATTATAAACATATCATAATTCATGATCGTTATAATTCATATTATAATTATAAACCTATCATAATTCATAATCGTTATAATTCATATCCTAATTATGATCGTATCATAATTCATGATCGTTTGTATCTCAGCTCGAGCTAAATAAGTTGGAATATCTTTTATTTCACCTAATAATGATTGACAATTTTTTTCAAAAATAATTCAAAAATTTATAAAAATATTGAATATATATATTTTTTACAATTTTAGATGTTTAAAGTAAAAAAATCACATGTGTGAAATACGCAAGAGCAGATGTACAGTAGAAGCAGACGATTGCTAAAATGCATAGTAAATAAATAAATTTAATTGAGAACTACGATGGGTGCAGACGATTTCAAAATAAAGAACATTTTCAGGCATGTTGGTCAATACATGTTTTAAGTAAGAGAATTTTTCACTAATTTTGCATGTTGGAAAGAAATTGGGATTTAATTGTTAATTATTCGGCTTTTGCTCTATGGTGTAAACAATTGTGTTATTTTAATTAGAACGTTAAATGAAGTTTAGAATATAGGCATCAAATTATAAAACTTTTCTTTAACAAATTATGGATCTCTAGCCATAAAAGAGATATCGCCAATATTTCTTTATTTTCTGGAATCTTTATTTTTGTTACCAAATTCTCAGCCAAGTCACCAAATTTTTCCAAGTTTTTTTGTGAGTATTGGAGATAATTAATATTATATCTAATTAATATGCGTTAAAATACTTGTAAAATTTTGTTTCCAGCAATGCGATTTCTATTACTGGGGAATATTTTACGGAATCGTAAGAATATATAAAAAAATACAGAGGATATTGTCATGAATTTGTAATATTGCTTCCCCATACAGTAGGTCCCCTGGTAAGGAAAGATAATTTCATAAAAATAATAATGATTGCTGAATGGATATTGCATCAATAATCTTTAATTTTGGCAACAAACTTTTTTTTGTCTGGCATTAGGCGACTTTGTGCTGAATTTATCGAATAAATGTAGACATCAGATAATTCGAGAATATTAGCTATATCTCTGTTAGGACTGAAATTCCCATGTTCTTTCTAAAAACATTTCTATACTCTCACGAACACGATTTAAAGCCGACAGACAGAAGTGAATAATTAGTCAGTCTACGAAAGTCAGTGGAATTCAGCTTATAAGAGTAGGTGATCGAAGTATATCTTAGAAATGTTGATCGCTCCGAGCGTTCTTTAACAAAATCATGTTAAAATAATACAGAGATAGAAAATAAACTTTTAAAAATGTCACAAAATATTCAATATTTCATTTATAAATTGAATAAGTTTTATTAATTTCAAACGTTATGAAAGAAACTTAGAATAGAAATTTTCAAATTAACATTTCTTGTTAATGTTTAAAAATAATTTTATTTTAAAAAAATCCAAACCCAAACCCATTCACAAATCTTGCAACTATTAAAGTAAAAGTAATTTCCAACACCATAAAGACATCTACTAAAGAAATAATAAATAAATAAATAACAAAAATAAAATAACGAAAAATAATCAAACGAATAATAATTAGACTGACAATCGTTTCTGAATAATTTTTATAATTATTTATTTTTGAAAACAAAAGATGAAAAGAAATGTTTTTAAAATAAAAGAAACTTACATGAAATGCATATAAATAAATTAAATACGAAATGATCAGCGATAAAAGTGTGGCATTTTAGAAAGAAATTATTCGGCAGCAATTTATCTCTTCAATTTTTCTTCTGCCATTGAAGCATGAAAGTAAATACATAAACCAATTTCAAATTTTTATCCATTTTTCTTTTCAATTTTAAATGTCATAAAACATTAAAAATACGAAAAGAAGAGAAAATAAAAAATAAAAAAAAGACAAAAATAAAATCGTTTCATTTGCATCTAAAACGGAAATATTACTAATGTGGGAAATAAAGAATGCATTTCGATGATTTTATTAAAAATTATAAGTCATTATCAAGTTTTAAGTAAAAACAAAACAATGGCTTTTCTAATGTTTTTTAATTTTTCGATGTTTTCGAAATATCTCAGAATGGAACTGAAATATTTTTTCCATGTGTTTTTAATGATATTTCAAATCAAGATGATAAATTTTTGAGCAGACGATTTCTTCTAAAGGAGTTTAATGATGTGAATTTAAATATATAAGATATATAAAAACTATAATAAGATAATTTAAATGCTGCGTGGCTTCTGTTTTTACAAAAAAGAATGAGAGCAATTGAAAATATGAAAAATCCACGTCAAACACAGTGGATAACAATACTTTTAATTCGTGAATCGTTATTGATATAAGAACAGAGATAAGTGATTCTTAATATATAGAAAGTATATTAATTTCCTTAGAAGCCATTTTTATTTTCTCGTATATGTAGTTAAGAGAAAGTATAGTAATAGTCGAAAGAATTGGAATTCGAATGTCTACGTTTTAGACCTTTCGAAAAATTTGAGTTCGAAAAATACATTTTTGGAAAATATCCTTCTGCGTTTGTGTGATAATTATAACTCAAGAAACGCTTAGAATTAGACGGATTAAATTTGGTACACTGTCTTTATATCTAATTTGAAGATTTCCCTCAAATTTTGATAAAATACTCTCAGAGGAAGCTTATCAGTCCGGCTGTTCGAATATAATTTTACACAAGAGCTACAAAACGAAGAGTGGTATGTAGATAAAATTAGACACACAGAATTAAAATCTATACTCCAGACACCTTTTACGTTTTGACCCAAGTCCAACAAGGGACTGGTCGTCTGAACTTCACGGTTCTGTTAGGCAAACCACAGTTGTTTTCTCCTTTCTTCTGAGTCTGTCTAGCGCTGGCGATTTTCGTGCTACAGGTACCGTTCGAATGCTGTTTATTTTATTTTATTTTGCTGTGGAGAACATATTCCAATTAAAAAAAAACTGGTGTTGTCATTTGAAAATTTTGAAATTTTGTCACTGCAGCCATAACTGTAAAAATTTAACCGTACTTTTTCACATGATTCTTCAGCGCATACCTCAAAATACTTTGAAACCAAAATTTTATTCCTGTTCTAGTTAACCGTATTATAGTTATGATCTCATATATCGGGATAGTTATTTTTTAACAGTCACCCACTATTTACTTTCTCGTCTTCGAAAGAAAAAGCTTTAAAATCGTGAAGGGAAAAAAAAAATCGAACTTTTGCCACTTCTCCACATTTCAGACTTTACTGAATCTAAAAAAATCATCTCGGCAAGCTAGGATCTCTTTACATCTGACTATCTGTTACTATCTGTCAGTATAAATTGTTGATGCTTGAAACAGTCAAAATTAGGCTTGAAAATCAATTTTTGTCCCCTAACTTTTAAGATATTGTAGTTAGCGTGAAACTTTAATACAGAAGTCGTTTGTCATAATGAGGCACTCGGCTAATTCGGTTTATTTTTCTGTCTTCAATATTAAGAAAGTCATAGAGAAATAAAATTTCATCTCCCCCACCATTTCCACTCCCTTTGAGTATTTGTATTCATTTGTCTTTACTACACTTTCAAGTACAAAACGCTCATGTGTGGATATCTGAAATTAAGAATTTGACCAGTCGTGAAATAATGCTTTTGCTCAATGTCCACAATTATATGCGTGGAGGGGGGCAGGAAGAATAGTACTTTTATTAGAGATTAAACTAGAAACATTCAGGAAAATTATTTTTACTGATTAGTCTTCAATATCAATTATTATACATTTTGTTACTTATGTAAAACTGATAAAAATACGAAAATCTGTCTGATTCTTGTAAAAAAAAAAAATGTGGAATTTTAACAGCGCATCTAATTGCTTTGATTGTTCAAATTTCATCCTCGAGGTATTAAACAACTATTTTGAATAATAGTCTCATTTCGAATATTTTTTGGAAAAATCTTTAGGTATTCGAATTATTATTTACAAATTTACAGTATGCCAATTAAAGTGCCGGGTGTTTTTTCTCCTTGACTTCATAATACGACAATTTTAATTATAAACTTGATGTTCCTATTACCATTCAGTAAACAGCTGATAATATATCCTAACGGTATAGAATGTTACATGTGAAAATATTTATAACATTCGGTTAGAATTAAATGTGAATTTAATGAGACAAAACTATTGGCATTATAGAAAAGAATTTTGAATTTGATGAATACGATGAATTTATAACAAAAATATTGTTATCGAATTTTAAATATGAATTTCTCTTATATTATCGAAACTCCCACGTGGGGCGGTACCTCAGGTGAAAATGAGAAAATTCCAGTATGGTGGTTGGTTCTCGCCACCCAGATGGTAGAAATGATCAGTTTCCTCCTACAGATGGCGGGACATGCTTCCCACGGTAAGGGTTGTATCGCAGCCGGTGATCGCCCTTAGGAATGAACCTCAGTTCCAGCCAATGCCAGTCGCCTCAGTACGGTCAATCAGATTTTTCCATGTGCCTTCGGCCGGGTCGTAGTAAGTTATGGTTATGGTTATTCTTATATTATCAGAAATATTAAAAATACTTCTAAGGACAAATTATATTATATATATATCAATAAAATCTGAACTCTAACATAATTCTAAAAAAAAATCGCAGTATAAGAAATACCCAAGAAATCATATTACGGATATTCTAGGCCATATTACGGAAGTTTGATGTCAATTATATGTCAGTAGGTCTTGGACAGTAAAGTGGGTATATATTACTCTTTTATACCATTTTCAATACTAGTTAAATACAAAATTAAGAGAAGCACTTTTATATCGAAAACAATGAGGTACTATAAAAAGTCGATAACAATGTGATAGAGCATTGACAGTTTTATAAGGAAAAACCACATTAATGTTTAGATTATAATAAGTGAATCTTTCATTTCTTTGTCCATTGAAAAGCTTAAATCATTCTTGTGGTTTTAATATGAGCTACTACGACATTTAAAAGCAAATCAAAATATTTGCTCTTACCTTTAAAACTACCTTAGCAGATTTAAGGAGAAATTAATAAAGATTCTTTTTAATAAGCATCAATATAAAAACACCACAAAAGGCTAAGTAAATAAAAAGGAATAAAAAATAAATAAAAAAAAAGAAAACCTTATTAATGAAATTCGAATGCTCAATTGCTTCGTTAACTAGATTAATTTTTTGTTGTATTTGCATTTGCTTAACTTTTTTCTCCTCTATCTCATAACCAGTCACGATCACAGTTACATAGAGAATACGATCAGAAAGAGTCTTTGAAGATAATTTGCGATTTGGCGATGTTTTGAAAAAAATGGCATACATTATAACCCTTTTTTCTTTTCGTTTTACGGCCGTGCTTTGATCGTTTGGCTTCTTTTTCACCTGCGGCTGATTGCGCAGCAGAAAAGGTGTAAAAAGATGGATAATTGCATTTGTACATGCATAATTTTCCCCTTTTTTTCCTTTTCGGGTTTTCCATAAAGAGAATTTTTACTTCTTCAGAAAGAAAACCACTTGGAGGCATGAAATATCGAATTAGGTGTGTACCTGAAATCGGACTAGTTTCGCTTTGTATTGAAATATCTTTTATAATTTGCATTTTTACTTTCTAAAAAAGGGCATCCCTCTATTTGTATACTATTCGTACAGTAAACTGTAGGCAACCCTATTAAAAAAACCCATTTGAGAGTTGATAGTTTAGGATTAGTAAATATGGAGCGTTACAAGATGGAACAACGTGTTATCGTAAATTTGAATTAAATAAGCCTTTTTTCTTTAAATTGTTATATTTTTATTAAATCGTAAAGCACACAGGATAGGATTATGTATGGATTAACACATAGAGCAAATAGTCTTCCCGGTTTTGCTGGTACATACGCACTCTTTTGTCGAAATTTTTCATGATTATTAAATAGATGTGTAAATTAATTCCGTTGATGAAGCATTGAATATCTTTCTTAAAAAAATACTTGTGAGCCTGTTTGATAGAATTTTGACTTCAAATAACGCCATAGAAAGAAATCTAATGGTGTTAAATCACGCGATCTAGGAGTCCAATTCTCGAACAGTGGTCATCAGATTTTCATTATTATTGAAATATTGTTCAACAATGAAAGCACATTGCTCCATCGTGTCCATTTTTACTAACCCTAAACTATAAACAGTCAATTGGTTTTTAAATAGGGTTGCCAACCCTTTACTGCAAGAATAGTGGCAAATTCAAATCTTGCGTTAATTTTGGGACACTCTTTGCATGAGAAATATAAAGAGGAAGTATTATTATCATGATTTTGAGACTGCGATGAATTTCGATCTTGAATCAGAAAAACATATTCCTGCAATTGATATTGTTACGAAATTTCCCGGGGTTCGTTTGGATAGTGGGGGTTATAAGGTGTGCAGAACGCTCAATCAGCAGGCGGCAGTAGAAAATAAAACAACGACGTTTATTTACACGAAGACACACAGGACAGCACAAAGACGACAACTATATACAGCACAAAAGACGATTATCTTCAGCCGAGACGTGCAGCATACAACAGCATACAAAACCGTATAAACAGCAGCATACAACAAATCTCTACTGTAGACAGTAGCGCACAGCTTAGTTCAGCACTAGCTTCACTTCGTCGCTGCTCCGCTTATCTCTGGAAGGCCAGTTCTTTACCGTCGATCCCGACTACGACGACCCAGGCAGCCGCCGAGGCCTCCTTTTATAGGTCTCAGGGGGTGGGGCTAGAAGTCTCTCAACCAATCAGGAACGTTCGAGGCGTATCTCGGTTCCTACTGGACGGGTCGGCAAAATTCTCGATGTTTCGGGTATAATCTATTTTGGCGCCAAATTCGTCTCCAAGTCGCCAAATGGTCGCCAAGTTTGTCGCCAAGCTCCGGGACCTACGACGCGACACACGGACTCCGTCCAATACAGATGACTGTAAAACATTCTTTCCGATGGTGGAACTAACTATGCTGGGAAACAGCATTACAGATTCGTAACAATATAGACACGCCGTTTCTCGATCTGTACTTAGAAATCCCAAATACTATAACTTATAATTGAAATTTTTTCACCGAATTTTGGAATTTCAGCAGAGTAATACTGAAGAAAGTCAGGACTTCGCCAGATATGGTCAATGAAGAGCTTAAATAACAAGAGAAATATAATCTTGTAAAGTAAATTAAAATTCTAAAAGTAGTCTAGAAGATAAAAAATTACCTCGTAAGAAAAGAACAGTATAAAAAAATAATCCAAAGATTTAAACCACTTAGAATGAAGAGATTGTATAATATCGAATATCAAATTTTAGATTGAAGTGTGGAATCGTAGATGAGAAATATTTTCTTCTTATATCATTTTTGAAGAATAACTGCACTGGTGGTATTGAATATTATGGTACATTTTCACATTTAAACCTCAATAACTCATTCTTTGTTTGGAATAAAAAAATAAGATTTTGCGCAAAATAAAAAGTCTAGAAGATAAAAATTACCTCGTAAGAAAAGAACAGTATAAAAAAAATAATCCAAAGATTTAAACCACTTAGAATGAAGAGATTGTATAATATCGAATATCAAATTTTAGATTGAAGTGTGGAATCGTAGATGAGAAATATTTTCTTCTTATATCATTTTTGAAGAATAACTGCACTGGTGGTATTGAATATTATGGTACATTTTCACATTTAAACCTCAATAACTCATTCTTAGTTTGGAATAAAAAAATCAGATTTTGCGCAAAATAAAAAGTCTAGAAGATAAAAATTACCTCGTAAGAAAAGAACAGTATAAAAAAATAATCCAAAGATTTAAACCACTTAGAATGAAGAGATTGTATAATATCGAATATCAAATTTTAGATTGAAGTGTGGAATCGTAGATGAGAAATGTTTTCTTCTAATATCATTTTTGAAGAACAATTTCACTGGTGGTATTGAATCTTATGGCAAATTTTCACATTTAAATCTCAGTAAATCATTGTTAGTTTGGAAAAAAAATCAGATTTTGCGCAAAATAGGTGTCTAAGCCTGTATGTTCACACTAATATCATTTCTTAATTGTATCAATTCAAAATGATATGTTTATAATACTTACTTTTTAGTAATGAAATAAGATAAATATTTTTATTCATCAAAGTATATTTTAAAAACTGAAGCACAAGTAACAGGTGTTAATCTGAATACTAGACACAATTTTCATATTTTGTCGCCCGTGTCCTACCGCAACAAAATGCAATGGTGAAAAATGCAATCTACCCAAAGGACACAATCTCATCTATTTCATAAATCAAAAAGCAAAAATTATACCACAAACATAATAAAAATATTTAATAATAAAGCTAATAATAGCTAGAAAAACTATATCCACTAAGATAAGATTTAATCAATTATTGCAAACAAAATAGAAATGCAACGAATTTTGGATACATATAATGTATAAACTAACATTAAAAAGCTTTAAGCATGAAATGATTTGTGATAAGTCGTAGCTTTACCGAAAAAAAAACATTTTTTTTTCTTAACCAAATTATGATTGACCGAATTACTGTTTTCAATACTCAAAAAATGCATAAAAATAAATGCGTAAACCAATTACAAATTTGTCGTTATTTTTCTTTTTAATCTGAAGGCTATAAAGTGCCAAATATGCATATTTGAGAAAAATGATAAAAGAAAATAAAATTAAATAAAAAAAATCACTCATTAACAACTTTAACTAAAGCATTAAAATAAAGGGAAAAGAACTACGATAACATAGCACGTCATCATTTTATTAAATTAAAGAAATCATTAACAAGATTTGTGTGATGTCAAAACAAGATATATTTTTAAAAAAAATCTCGAACATCTTTGAGACGTCTTTTAAAGTAATTGAAATAGTTTTTATATCTTTTAAATCCCATTTCAAAACAATGTAATTAATTAATTTTCAATTATATGGTGTTGAGGTTTCTTTAAAAAGAAAATCAAATTTTAAAAATTGGAAGAAATTTCAGTTTTCCCTATCTGGTCTTTTTAATGCGATGAAATGTATATTCGTTAAAAAAATTCAATAATGAATTCTTTTTAGAAAGAAAGACATTATTTTGATTTGAAGCTTTTTTATATAAATTTTTCCCTGAGATGTCTTCTGAAGAAAACTCTTTAACTTATGGCTTGTTTATTTGTAACTGAAGATTTGAAACATATTAAAATTTTTTTAAAGTTCTCTATCGAGATATTCGCGGTTAAATATCACGTAAGTAATCTAATAAAATAAAAAGTCTTTCATAAATGATTGTATATTTTCTTTTACTGATATGTTTAACGTTTTTGTGTTCTCTGTTAAAAATAGAATTTATTTTTGTATCTCTATTGATAATAAAGATGAAAGTATGTGTGTGAGTATATGTTCGAGTATTGACGATCTTTAGGGTAGATCATTTGCTGTAGCTCCACCCAACCTGGCACATTTGCAGTTTGTGAAAAAATAATGCGCACCTCAGATTCTTTTAAAAAAATAATTAGCTAAAAGTCCAATTTCCATGGTAACATTCATTTAAAAATGTTATAGTACAAAAATGATTTCTTCATCAAATAAATATTAAGAAAAACTATGTTTTTATTAGTGCATATTCGAAATGGACAACGAGTGGTTGTTACCTCTCCCCTCTAGGTTGTTCCTACCTCTTGGTAAATAAGATGTTATAACATCTTCTGAACAGAAGTGAATGTTCAATAAACATTCTCTCAATGAACAATAACAAGAACAATATACTATTATTTCTTACATATAGGTAAATAGAGAGGAAATATTTTAGGTAGTTAATAGGAAAAAAAATATTTCGTAAGCTAAATTTGTTGATTTTTCCAAAAAAAAATAAAAAATTATTTACTTATTTTGGCTAGGTAGCAAATTTTAAAAAGAATGCTTTCATTTTTTCTGATTGCAATATATTTTTAATTAATTAACAAAAATAATGGAAACTATGCAATAGGGCAAGTTGTAATGTATTGTAATTTGCAAAAGTTTTCTTGATTTGTATTTGATTTATGCAATTCCATTTTCTGTTTTAAGGTATCTGTCTGCGTTTAAAAAAACTTGTTTTTGGTGAATATCCACAATTTTTTTATTGTTTTATTTTAAAACCTATTTATTTCGGTTTCCACATCTGTGTTTGTTTTAATTCTATGATAAATAGAAACCGATATATATGATGTTTTATAAACACTGTAGCTGAAAACGAAACCGGAAGTAATTGAAAGTTTTCCAAAATTTTATCAAATACATGCTTCTCTGAATTATAATTTATTTTATAATATGTTCTATCAGCAAGTTACGCGTATTAGAATTCGTTTTGAGTAGTTTTTATGCCAAAAGGATTGGCAAATATATCTGCTTTTGGACATTGTTTATGTTTACAAAGCAGTTTTAGTGCAAGACAAATGAAAACTTTAAATAAGTTTTTAAAAAAACAAACAAAAAAAAACTTGGATTTCGTAAAAATTTTTATACGTAAAACACATGATATCTTAAAAATTTATTAATATAGTATCTTTAAATTTTGCATATATGTTACCTTTAGTGTGCCAAAGGTAATAAATACACTAGGGATATAATTTTTAACTAAGTAGTTCTTTTTTTAGAGCTGCTTAATGTAATTCTCAACAATGAATTTTGTGAAATTTTCAAAACCGAAATACTGGATTTGATATAACTTTTTTGAAAATAAACTTATTTCTTAGATTCTAGTTCATTCCCTTCACCGTACCTATGAGTATGTTGTGTATAAAAATAATTTTAATATATACAAAAGAATTTTTTTTGTACGTTGTTTTGTTTTTTGTTGCAATTTTCACTATTTTTTTTTTATCCAAATGGACTCATTTTACAGAATCTCAATTAACACAAAATTTCCTGATCAATAGTTTTCATCATTTGCGGTCACATTGATCCATAAAATGAACTGAAATAGCTCATTGGAGGGATTGTTCAAAAACTTCTCTCCGTTAAGTGTGGTGTCTTAATATCAGTATACACCTTCAAAGATCAGATCTCCCTAAGAAGAAGTTACTCAGGTTAAAATCTATTAGAATCTCATTTAATTTTTAAAAAAATTTTCGTTACTTGGTGATCTATATAAAAAAGAAGAAATGAAAAATGAAAATAGAAAAAAGGACAAAGGAAAATGAAAGATTTAAGAAAATGATTACAAGTGTGATATATATTTAAACTTACACACACACACACACACACACACACACACACACACACACACACACACACACACACACACACACACACACACACACACACACACACACACACACACACACACACACACAGACACACACACACACACACGCACGATAAAAAATTAATGTGCTCTATTTTACAGGGATGAGTGCAACAAGTCTGATGATATATTACTTATTTACGCACTACTACTAATATAACGTACTACGATAGTATCCCATTTTTTCAGACCACTTAATTTTGAACAGCGTTTGATGATGAGGACAGCATCTGAGCCGGCATATTTATCCAAAAAGAGTCATACCAACTCTGATAATTTCAGCGAACATCAGACCCTATTAAGTGACGATACTTCGGTGAATTCAGATGTCCAACTAATGACACTCCGGTCCCAAAATCCGGACATTAAAAACATGCTATCAAGGCTCGCAATTATCACGAAGGAAAATAAATTCAATATTTAATTTTCAAATTCTCGTTATAATACGTTTGCGATAGAATTCAATTTATCATCTGATTGTTTTAACTGTAGTTTTCTTCAGATTGACTTTTATTTTAAAAAGCTTTATCTCAGTGTTACGATATACCACTTGATAACCTTTATTCTATCTATGTTATTTGATAAATCTAACAAATGTCTTCAACATTTTAACAAATGTAATAATCGTAAAGAGAATATAATTTTAGACATAGTTTTGTTGTTAAATGTACAAGATAAATGTGCAAGATATCATACTCAGCGTTACAATATATCACTTGATAATATTTATTATCTATGCTAATTGATAATATCTACCAAATATCTTGTACATTTTAACTAATGAAATAATTGTAAAGAGAATATAATTTTAGACATTGTTTTGTTGTTAAAAATTGCTCAACGTCCGTTACAATTTGTCCACATCGGAGACAAGTTGTAACAGTCAGTAAGTCTTGAAGAATATTTCTTTATCTAAAATCAAACTGCCATCATTTTAATCTTATTTTTTTGTGCTCAAATCGAAATGCGGTCATTAAGATATTTCTTGTGCTAAAGTCGAAATCATAATTTTAAAATTTTGTTATGCATTTTATGAAAGAATAATTAAAGACACTATTATAATGTAGTTATAATTAAGGAATTTCCAACACACACACACACACACACACACACACACACACACACACACACACACACACACACACACACACACACACATTTCTAAACGACTCTGGCAAATTTTGCGACAAATATTAGTTTCAATCGGATGGAAAAAAAACGCCATTTTCAGTTTATTCTACGAAACCAAATTCTTTTGTCCGGAACTCTGAAAATAAAAATCTGAGCTGTAATGGCAATAACGGATCTTGGGAAGATCAAGACATTTATATCTTTTCTATTTATGCCTTATTTAAATATATATTGGGTTTCCACATTGTCTGTACACATTTTATAAGAAGTCTCACTTCTAAGTTACATTTCAAAATCCTATTAATTTAAGGAGATACCTCAAATATTACAATAAACTAATGAATTTGCAATAATCCTTCCAAATAAACTGTGAAATTCGAAATAATTCAAGTGACTCGCCTCTCAGAAACATTCTAACACTGACAGTTTCATTAATATGTTCCATATGTCAGTTATGTCGTGAAATGGAACAGCAGCAACTCCCCTAATACGGCGAAGCATTCTGAACCGATGTGTATCTTTCGGCGTGATGTATTTGTTTATTTGCTAGCATTAATGCATTCGTTCGTGAATATCTATCGTGATTTTACATTCCATCTGCGAAATGTGCAAGTATCGAGATTCTTGAAATAGGCATCAATCGATAGAGATATTTCGATAAATCATATGCATCTTGTAATCGATAGGAATATTTGCTGCGACGAATTGAATGAATTAAAGGAGAAGTCCAATATATATTCATGATGTTTACTACGATTTGATTCGGGTGTTATCTAAGAATGCTACTTTTTATGTAAAGAGTAAAATTTTTTTTTAATTTTTATTTTTTGATAAAAACTCAATGAAATGAAAATAGGGTTAAGAATTTCTATTGACACATAGAACGTATCGAATATTTAAAGATAGGAGATTATTAATATGTATTTTTTAGGGATGTAATATGATGGTAATTTAATTATGATCATAGCCATTTATAACTATTTTTATAAATAACTATTAAAATAAATATCCGTATTTTTTTTTCTTGAATACAAAGTATAGAAAAAGTGTAGTAATCATTAAAAATTCGAACTCGAGATTTTGATCTATCTCCATTTTTAGACCTCCGTGAGTTCTAAAACCACATGTTTTGAAAATCTTTATTTGTCTGTCTGTGACAAAGATAATTCAAAAATGCTTTGAGCTAGACGGATGAAATTTGGTATAAAGGCTTGAAACCAAATTTGCAGATATCTATCAAATGTTGAGTAAAATCCATTTGGAAGAAGCTTGTCTGTCTGCTTCTCGAATATAAGTTAGCATGACAACTATAAAACGAAGAGAGCTAGATAAATAAGATTCCGTACACAGATTTAACATTTATATATAGACACCTGATAAATTTTGAACGAAATTCAACAAGGGATTTACCTTCTGTCTGTCTATATTTTCAAAAACATGAAACGCCATAATTCAACAATTCATTGACTTAAATTTATCAAATTTGGTAAGTGATTTTCGACTTTTCGTGTAGTTTTATGTCAATTTTTTGCTCCAATCGGTTAGAAAGAAATTGTGTGAAATCCAAATTCGATTGTTGGATGCTTTGACTGCATGATAGGTGTTAATCGCCAAAAAACTCGCCAACGATGACACGGCAGATACAGTAAGAATGCTAAATTCACTCCAAAAGTTAACAATTCTTAACTATAGTTCGCCAATGCCACGCAAGTCTTTCACTAGTATAATTTTGTTACGAAATTTTCGGGGTTCATTTGGATAGTGGCGGTTATATGGTGTGAAGAACGCCCAATCACCAGGCGGCAGTAGAAAATAAAACAAAGACGTTTATTTACACGAAGACACACAGGACAAAGACGACAACTATATACAGCACAGAAGACGATTATCTTCAGCCGAGACCTGCAGCATACAACAGCATACACAGCAGCATACAACAGTATACATAACAGCTCTACTCCGTCGCTGCTCCACTAGTCCCTGGAAGACGAGTTCTTCACCGTCGCTTCCGACTACTCTTCAACTCCACTGGTCCACGACTCCCTTAATTCACCACCGGTTCACCACTCGACTCCCCACTAGTCCGGCAGCTACAGGCTGCTCCTTTTATAGGTCTCAGGAGGCGGGGCTAGAAGCCTCTCAACCAATCAGGAACGTTCGAGGCGTATCTCCGTTCTTACTGGACGGATCGGGAAAATTCTTGATGTTTCGGGTATAATCTATTTTGGCGCCAAAGTCTCCAAATGGTCGCCAATCTCTGGGATCCCCTATGGAACCCATTATGCTGGGAAGCCGCATCACAGGTTCGTAACAATATCTTTATTTGAGAGAACGCGAGAAAATTTGGAGGAGACCATTCCCGCTGGTTATTTTTATTGTAAAAGAAAATAGGTATTATCATAATATAAATATATCCTTCAAACTATAGGGTGATTATGAAGGACTGTCCCAACTTTTCACGGCTATTAAAAAACAAAAAAGTATAACCTTGTTATTCATAAAAAATTGCAAATGATTGTTGTAATTTAATTGCAATTTGTAATTGTTGTAATTTAATTGTAAATTAAAAAATTGCAATAAATTTAATACAGTTTTAAGAGTTCATTGTAATACAATAATTCCTTTAATCGTCCTATAAGACTAAATAAAATTAATTTAAACAATTTAAAAAAGAAAAACAAATATAAAAGCTTTCATTACTTGATCTGGAAATTTCAAGTATAATACCAACCCTAGTTATTGACGAAACTCAGAAACAGCATTTAGTACACAATTTGTGAGACAAGTAATGGGCTTAATGTGACCACTGCTGTTACTTTTTCTGAAGAAAAGAAATAGAAGTTAGAAATAGAAATAGATGCACCTGATGGATAGAAATGCTACCGGCAAATTTCTGAAGAAGCAAAAACTTTTACTCAATACTCCAATTAAGTGGCGGATCTGTTATGACATAAAACTTCTTTTCCTTTAATGGGTCAGAGTATTATGTATTTATTTCTGAATAAAATTGCGTTTAAATAAAAGCAATATTTTTGTTCATTCTTTTAGCAAGTGACAAGTCTTCTAGGAGGAAAAACATGGGCTATGTAAGAAAAAAAATATTGCATCCATTCCAACAAGTTGTATAAAAAAAGTAGCTCTGACTTCAGGCTAATATTATGCAAACTATACGAAAAATTAATTAAATAATGTTAAAATACTATTCATATCAAATTGTGTTTTGATCTAGCATGAGAGATTTTGGAAAATAGGAGGTTTTGTTCTTCAGACAGAAATTAGATTTAAAATTGAATATGAATGCTATTAACCAATCCTGGACTGAGTGATAGTTTTTACTATCCATCAAATTACTAATACTTCACTATTTTATAAGTAATAAGTGGTCTCATAGGATACTTTATAAAAGTATTTGAATTTGTTCGGAGACATTTTTTTTTGGAAAAATAACACTTATTTTATTTAATATTTTTTAACTACATATATTTCAAAAGTATGATAATATTTTAAATTTAAACTTTAAAAATATTATTTAAAAATATTGGTAATTCGACTGAAAAAAAGACTAGAAAAACTAATTTCTGATGTTTAAAACTAGTGTCTGATTAACATTTAAAACTAGTCACTAGTCTACTAAAATTAGTGTCTATAGGTTTATTTATAGCAATCAAATCACATAATCTAATAAATTCAAACGTTTTGTCTCTTTTGTTCTGCTTTTTTCATTTAATTTCATATCAAATTTTGATGATTGCATAAAATCTATTCAAAACCATTTCTTAAAATTTAATCACGTTCTTAAAAACGTAAATTAAACAATTATCATAACCAATCTAATTTATTTTAATTAGAGACATTTTCGGAGACATTTTTTTGGGGGGGGGAAAATAATACTTATTTTATTTAATATTTTTTAACTACATATATTTCAAAAGTATGATAATATTTTAAATTGAAACTTTAAAAATATTATTTTAAAATATTGGTAATTCGACTGAAAAAAAGACTAGAAAAACTAATTTCTGATGTTTAAAACTAGTGTCTGATTAACTTTAAAACTAGTCACCAGTCTACTAAAATTAGTGTCTATAGGTTTATTTGTAGCAATCAAATCACATAATCTAATAAATTCAAACGTTTTGTCTCTTTTGTTCTGCTTTTTTCATTTAATTTCATATCAAATTTTGATGATTGCATAAAATCTATTCAAAACCATTTCTTAAAATTTAATCACGTTCTTAAAAACGTAAATTAAACAATTATCATAACCAATCTAATTTATTTTAATTAGAGACATTTTCGGAGACATTTTTTTTTGGGGAAAAATGACACTTATTTTATTTAATATTTTTTAACTACATATATTTCAAAAGTATGATAATATTTTAAATTGAAACTTTAAAAATATTATTTTAAAATATTGGTAATTCGACTGAAAAAAAGACTAGAAAAACTAATTTCTGATGTTTAAAACTAGTGTCTGATTAACTTTAAAACTAGTCACCAGTCTACTAAAATTAGTGTCTATAGGTTTATTTGTAGCAATCAAATCACATAATCTAATAAATTCAAACATTTTGTCTCTTTTGTTCTGCTTTTTTCATTTAATTTCATATCAAATTTTGATGATTGCATAAAATCTATTCAAAACCATTTCTTAAAATTTAATCACGTTCTTAAAAACGTAAATTAAACAATTATCATAACCAATCTAATTTATTTTAATTACATAAACATTATTGATGATTATTGCAAAATAAATTTGGCTGCATTTTCTCTCTCTCTTTTTTTTTACTCTAGTTTCTTTTAATTTTAGTAAACGTTTCCTTTCCTTAAAACGATTACTTCCTAAAAATGTATCAAAACCCGCCATTTAAAATCTGAATCACATAATTTAACACAACTATACATTTTTAGTTTCTCGAATTTTTTTTATTACAATTAGTACATAATACAATAATACATAATTTTTTTTTATTATACATTCAATTCATTATACATTCTTTCTTTTTTTTTTTTTTTTTTCTCGTTCCATTTCATTTTCTTATCAAGTTTTAGTACTTGTTAAAAATCTGTCAAAACTATAATAAAAACCAAAATCCCATCATTTTATATCGAAATTTAACAACCTTTCATTACCGATCTATCTACATTTAGATTCGAAGGTGTAATTAATAACAATTATATTATACAATAAATTCGACGACATTTTCTCTTTTGTTCCATCTCTCGTTGATCTAATTTTTAAATTTTATTACTTCCATAAAATTTATCAAATCCATCATCATCTATCTCTTTCATATATACAAAGTCTTCTTTATCACCTTAAGGATTTGAAATTCCAAAATTCAAATTTTAAAAAGAACTCATCGGCCCCTTCGCTCTCCGAATCTAAATCCTCCCAGAGGTGGTAATTAACTAGAATTAGCTCCATTTACCATAAGAATCTTCCCACGCATCAATGAAAAGACACCAACAAACAAACTATGTCACATTTAAATTTTCGATAACAATCCTTCCCAAGTTTCCAGGAAGTAGTATTGAAAAAGACAGCGTCCTTTCCCTGAGATCCGAGAACTGATAAGACAACAAAGGGAGGATATTCCACTTCTGCGTTCGAGATAAGTAGATAAGCATTTGTTAGGAAAGAAAAGGGATGGTTGTTTTCCTGACTTTTGAATCGTGTAATTAGGGGGAAGTAAGAAATTAGTTTCGAGGGAATCGCGTTGGTCTTTTTGTTTAATTACTCTGGCCTTCGCCGTTTGGAGGAGAATCGATGCCTTCTGAGTCTAAATTATTTAATTTAAGGCTTACTTAGATAAGGGGACAGATAAATTAAAATTGCATTCGATGATTTTTACTGTATCCTATATGAAGAATAAAAAGAGAAAGTATTGTAATCATCAATAAAATCGAATTCAAGATTTTGTGTAATCTCCACGTTTCACTCCTTCTCTGAGTCCAAAAAACACATTTTTTTTACTTTCTTCGCCAAAATAATCGCAAAAAAAAAAAAAAAAAAAAAAAAAAAAAAACGAACTCGAGAATTTGACTCTACATTTTAGACTTTCCTGAGTTCGAAAAACGCATTTTATTAAAATATCTGTCCGTTCATCTGTCTGACTGTGCCAAAAATAACTCAAAAACACTTTGGGATAGACGAATGAAATCGGGAATTCTGTATTTATACTAAATTTTCAGATTTTAATCAAATTTTATGAAGTCTATTCAGATGAAGTCTGTTCGAATATGTTAATATGATTGGGGAAGTTTAACAATGATGACGAACCATTTTAGAATTTTAATAATTTTATTGTTTCTCCGCTTTCGGGAGTTCCTTTGAGCTTTGCCTTTCGGCGTTGCTGCTACATCGATGATTTACAAGACTCATAGTTTTTTACATATACCGCTTGAGGGCGTTACAAGTGAGAGGTGGGACAATATGCTTATGTAACAACGATAACTACAACATGAAGAGAGTTAGACAGATAAAATTCGATACACAGAATTAAAATTTATATTCTAATCATTTTTCCAGTTTTGAGGCAATTTAAGAAGGGATTGAAAATCCGTCGGACTGTACTTTTAGAAACGTGTAAAACAAGATAATTCAAAGTCTCAGTGACATAAATATGTAATATTAGGTATATTATTTTGTGATTACAAGTGTAGTTTTGTGTCAAATTTATATTTTAATTTGTTTGAAAAATATGTTTAAAACACAAATTGAATTTTGGAATACTGAATGCAACAACCGCATTCCAGAGATTAATCACCAAATAATTCGCCGAGGATGACACAATAGACTTAGTAAAAATGGCAAATTCAAGTCAAAGATTAATATTTCGTAACTATTGTACGCCAGTGCCATGCAAGGCATCCTCTGGGATAACACCTTTATTAGAATCTATGCGAAAAGGTTTTGGGAAAGCCATTTTCACTAGTTGGAATTGAGTTTCATTGCACGAAAACAAAATAACACAAAAATGATTTTTCGGTGAAAGAAATTTAGAAAATTAGTTAAAGTCATATCGCTGACTCTCCGACCCGCCCAAAGGCACGGATAACGAAAACTGAATAACCAAACCACCGCAACAGCAACATTGGCCGGAGTTGTGGTTGAGTCCTAAGGGCCACCACCGGCCAAGGTACAACCCTTTCCGAAGGAAGTACGTCCCGTAATCGAAGGGTGGGGCAGATCCTCCACCGTTTTGTGTACCCTCCATTGTGGCGAGATCCAACCACCACACCCGAAGCATCTCATCCCCATTTCGAGGTGGCTCCTCCGGGGGGGGGGTAGTACAAAGCCTTAAAGCGAAATTCGTAAATTTCTATAAAATTTTGAAGGAAATCCGTTTAAAGAAAGGTTTCTGCCGAAATAAAAGTAATTACGATTAATGCAAAACCTAAGAAACCCCACTTATCAATTTTGGCACTAAGATTTAACATTCAAAGTGTAGATAAGTATAAAATTTTGAAGAAATGTGTCGTGAAGTCTGTCTGATCCGTCTATATCTTCGCACGCATCTAAACGTGATGTTTTATAACTGAAACTGTTTAGATGAGTGAAATTTAGAATGCGATCTAGCAAATGCAATTGTAATCTTGTGTCAATTGCTGGTTTCAAGAGTTTGGGAAAAACAGTTCAAATTGTATATCTAATTTGCTTTGCCATGCTATGAAACATTAAATATTTGTGTCTGAGACTCGGTGTGTATAAAATTCTGAATACTCGTTTCTTTCACAATCTTAATCACAATCCACACTTTTATGCAGGATGGAAAAGCGATATCAAAGAGTATTCGAGGGAGTTTTGGGGAGACTTCAATAGCTGATTTTTTTGATCAAGATGTACCACTTATAGCATAGAACAAATGCGCCGATTTATTGGTCAAAATTTATTGCCTTTCTTTTAAAGAATGTTCACTGACAGCCAACGTTTCAGTTCAGTCTCAGTCTTTTTCAATAATTAAAACAGTAATATATTATAGACTATAATATATATACAATATATATTAAATATATTACTATATTTAATATATATAGTAATATATATATTAAATATAGTAATATATCTAATATACAATTAAAATAGTTAATATTGTTACGGATTTCCCTCTATCAATCCGTCGGGTTCGTTTACTTGTGTGTATTTAGTGGTTGTGTATGGTATGAAGATAACACAACACAATAATCAGTCCTTTCAGTAGACGAACACACAACACGTTTATTGACACTACGACACACAGGACAGCACAAAGACTACAACTATATACAGCATAGACAAGACAATTATCTTCAGCCGAGACGTTCACACAGCAGCACACAACAAGACTCTACTGCAGACAGTAGCGCACTGCTTAGTTCAGCACTAGCTTGACTCCGTCGCTGCTCTTCTAATCTCTGGAAGACCCGTTGTTTACCGTCGATCCCGACTACTACTCCCTAAGCTGCAGACTGGCTCCTTTTATAGGTCTCAGGAGGCGGGGCTAGAAGCCTCTCAACCAATCAGGAACTTTCGAGGCGTATCTCGGTTCCCAATGGACAGATCGGGAAAATCCTCGATGTTTCGTGTATAATCTATATTGGCACCAAAGTCGCCAAATTCGTCGCCAAGTCGCCAAATGGTCGCCAAGCTCTGAGACCTCCGACGCGACACCTGGACTCCGTCCAATACCGATGACTGTAAAACAGTCTTTCTGATGATGGAACCAACTATGCTGGGAAACAGCATCACAGATTCGTAACGATATATTAAAATAGTAATAATAATATATTATCTTTATCAATAATTACAATAGTAATTTAGTAAGAAGTAATATAGTAACTTTTGTGAAACTTCGCCAGAGCTCGTAGCGAATATTATTTCAACTAAATAGTGAATTCTAAAGACGAAGATTCTTCCATAAAGAAGCAATCTCAACTGTGGAAATAAAAAGTCGCGCAGCATATCATATCAAGTGCAAATACTAAAGAAAGAAATTAGAAGAGAGATAACCATGCATGGGCAAGATAAATGGATAATGGTAGGCAAATGACGCATAACATATGAATACATACCAGGGCTGAAAATTATTTAAAAAAATATTTCCCCCAATGCTAGTGCAAATTATATCAGGGCATGGAAAAATCCTTGGATATTTTTATTCGGAAATATACAAGACAACGCCTGTATATGTGGGGAAATAGGCTTGGTTTAACACAGCATACATGTCAAACTCGATGAAATTAAAGGAAGACCTATTATGGATAGTGACGATTTTAACACAATATTACAACACCCTGACAATTTAATAACATTGAAAAAATGATGGAAAAGATTTCTAGTCTTTCACCAACAGTTTGGAGATTCTTTGAACTTTTGTTGGTCGTTGTCCTCTTATGTGAAAGCTGGAGATTTAATGAGCAAAGCAGCCAATCATAATAATCCCTGTTTATACGGCTTAGTTCTATGGTAGCAGGGCGAATGACTGTAATTAAAAAAAAGTGTTATATCAGGTGAATATGATACTTGTAAAGTCGTATTTGATGATTTTTTAAATCAGAAATTAATGAATACTAATAACACTGTAAAAAGACGCACAATTCTTTTGCAAATACCGTTCTTATTCCACCACAATTTTGGTTGCGTTCGACGTTTTTCCATAACTGTTCAATAATGCATTTGACTGTTCAAAATGTACTCGAAGTTTCTACATACAGTAACCACACTCTGGCTACTCTGACCCACCGGAAGGCACACGGAAAAATCTGAATGATCGGACCGCCGCTACAGCAACACTGACAGGAAGTGCGGTTGAGTTTTAAGGGCCATCACAGGCCACGGTAGTACCCTTCCCTTGGGAAATACGTCTCGTCTTAGATGGGAGGAGCCGGTCTCCCACCTTTTCATATACCCACCAGGGTGGCGAGAAAAAAACCAACATGGCGGAAGCTTCTCATTCTCAATTACGTTGTGCCCCCGTGGGACCGGCATAGAACAAAAGGTATCGATTTATTAGTCGATATTTACAGCAATTCCTTCAAATTAACCATTGAGGAACCATTGATATTCAGCTCTTCTTTCAAAGTCATTTACAATAATCAAAATAGACTTTAAAATCATGTTTTGTGAAACTCCATCAGAGTTCGTAGCGAATTTTCTTTCAACGAACAAGTGGATTCTAAACTGAGAAGCTATCTTAGCCGTGAAAACAAATGTCTCACTCTATCATATCAGGTGAATACGATGCTTGTGTAGCTGTACTTGATGTTTTTTTTAAATTAACAAATATTATTAACACTGCAAGAATATTGCTCTGCAAATGTTATGATTTATTTCTATTTGCTTTTTGTTGCTTTCCACATTTTTTCCATAAAAGAACTTGTGTTATAATGTCTTTGACTGTCACATGATAATCACTAAGTGCCAAATCTCCTGTCTAATCGGCATGTTGAAGTGGATGGACGTTCAGATTATTCTATGACAGATTCTCTGTTTTCTTTAAATATTTCCTTCATTTCAAACTCTTATTTTTTTATGTATTTATCATTAATGACTTTTCGCGACATTTCAAATCTTTTTGTCCTAAAAGCTGCTTTACGCAAAAATTTAATGAACATTCTTTACTCAACCACATTTGCCATTTTAGGAAATCTACAAAATTAAAAAAATCGTATTTCCTTTACCAACAATTTATTTTCAGACGATAAAAGAAAATAAATTACGGATTATTTCTAGATGTTTATACAAGTAATGAGAATGTTTGATACAAGTTTTACTTAGCCCCAAAAAATTTAATGTGCATTCTTTACTCACCACATTCGCTGATTTCAAAAAATCAACAAAATTAAAACATTGCATCTCATTTAAAGCCAAATTATTTACAGACGATAAAACGAAATAAATTAATAACTATTCCCAGATGTAGATAGAAGTAGTAAAAATGTTTGATAAAAGTTTGAAATCTGTAAATATATTTTAAAGGAATACCAAGAAAAAAGGATATCAGATACTTTTTGGCCACAGTAAAATCGGCATAAAATTAAAAATTCCAGATATTTGAAAGAAATTAAAAAAGAAATAAAGAAAGAAATTAATAATAAAAATCTGAATACGAGTAAAATATATAAAAACTGGAGAAAAAAATAAAATGAAATCTATGATCGCAAATTTCAAGTTATCTTGTGAGAACATTATAATTTTTAAGTCATTATTTGTCTTCATTAATTTAAGTCATTAATCAGTTTAAATAGTTGTGAAACAATCACAAGACTTCTCTCTCTCTCTCTCTCTCTCTCTCTCTCTCTCTCTCTATATATATATATATATATATATATATATATATATATATATATATATATATATATATATATATATATATATATATATATATATATATATATATATATATATATATATATATATAATTTTTTTAAACTTTCATTTTCAATGTTTCTAAATGGCAAACACAGTTTTGGAGCACGACCGATTTTGAGATGAAATAACAGCTACGATGTCATAATTCTACGTCAATCTTTGAAAAACGCATCTGAGTCAAAGAAGCCTAATAGCATAATAATTACGTAATAATAAAACAACACTAGTAAAAGCAGGTCAACCTTTTAAAAATGCCTCTGCTTTCAAAGAAGCATCGACGAAGCATCAAAGAAGCATCGAAAATCGACGAAGTTCAAATACGAATATCATTTTAAAGCAAACTTATTTTCAGACGATAAAATAAAATAAATTCATGACTACTGCGAGATTTTTTTAGAAATGATAAAATTGCTTAATAAAAGTCTCAAGATACTTTAAACATACATTTTTAATGAAGCATTCCGTACAATTTTTGTTCTTGAATTATCAAGAAAGAAAAAAAAAAATGTGTTAATGTTTATTTAAAAAAAAGACAAGATTTTTCTATGACAGATTCACTATCTTCTTTAAAGATTTCATTCCACTGAAACATTCCTGTTTTTGATAAGCAGTTTTCTTTAAAGACTTTTCGCGATATTTCAAACGTTTTTGCAGCTAGAATTGCTTTTCGAAATAAATTGTGATGCATATTCTTTAGTCCATTTTGGAAAATCGACGAAGTTATTTTCTGACGATTAAATAAAGTAAATTTCTGCTTTTTAAAATATGTTTATAGAAGTGGTAAAATTGTTTAATAAAAGTTTGAAGTTGCTTTAGTCATATATTTTCAATGAGGCATTCCGTATATTTTTTTTTATCTCCGTAGTATACTGAGAATAATGAAATATTCACCACTTATGCATTTCTCATTTATATACCATTCATTCAAAGTCCTACTTTTTTGTAGCCATCACAAAGATAAAGCAGACGATAAAATAAAGTAGTTTGTTTATAAGACGAAATATTGAAATAAAAAAAAATTATTCATTGTTTTTACTTTCCAAAATTTTCACATTTTCTCTCTCATTAATAGTTTCTCATTTTTATTGATCTGGAAACTTTTCCTTTTATTTATTAATCAATTGGAGGCAAAATTATTAATTCCAATTTAAAGGACGAAAAAAAGTTAAAAAGTCATTTCATCTTCATTTAAAGTTGCAATGAACTCTTTTTAATGTAGAGAGGAAAATATTAGATGTACTTAATTCAATTTATAAGGACACACTAAAAAATCACATATAATAAGCGGATAAGATGACAGTTTCAATAGTGTTTTAATACAAATACATAACTGAATGTACATAGATCTTAAAAAGTAAAAGTATATCTGTAAATTGCTATTTAAGATGTACAATAAAATTATGGTTTATCTCACATTTATGATATACGTTTAATTTTAAAATTTATTTATTATTTTCCATTCTGCTGTTATTATTTCCATAATAACATTCTAGTCTTGTCTTCCAAATTGTGCTTTTATTGTGTTTGAATGAATTTCAATTAGTAACATTAAATTTGTAATAAGATTATTTTAAATTTAAAATAACATTTGTAATAACATTAAAATGTAATTTGTTAATAATTCTTTTAATATATGTTTCGTTTTAAGTCAATTCCTTAAAAGACGTATGCAAAGTGCTTTATTAAAGTTATTTATTACAAATGTAATTAAAAAATGTATCTATAATAAAGAAAAGTATGATTTAACATTTGTACTAGCTGGCCATTTTATAGAAAACATATGTTAGATATTCTTTTTAAAATATAGTGATAAGATCAAGATCTTAATCTTCAAGATCTTAAGATATATTATTTGAGAAATTTGGTAATGTCTTCGATATTAATTTTCCCATTTAAATATCATGAAATAATGCAAAATAATTTGTTCGAAAGTTAACTGAAACCTTACGCTTTTATAAACGGAATTAATAAATAAATAATTTTGCTTAGACGTAAGATAGAATCTTAAAACGATTAAATCATTATCAAAGCATTCTATCTCATTAAGAAAAAATTTTATAATAAAATTACATATTACGAGAAAACCAACAATTTACTTCAAACACAGTCGAAGCTTTCAAATTTGAATTTGTGTTTTATGGCACAAATACCTTATTAGATTAAGCTTTGTTACTCTAGAGATATTAAAGTGAAAATTGCTCAAAAGTTTGATTTTGTCAGTTTTTATTTCATATAAGAGCTATGCTATCTGAGGAAAACCTAGGCCCCCCCCCGTTTCTTCTCTTTTAAAAAAATATCGCAAAATGAAATCTTGACAATTATTCTTAACAATTGGTAAAGTTAGGACCAACTTAACCAATTTTGTTCATCATTTAATAATTCGTTATCATTAATTTATAAATATCTGTAAGACAGAGCTTCACTCGGCATTTGTTTTGTAAAACTATGAAAAAAATATTTAGGTACAATTCGCATATTGATTACATATGAATATCTTTCAATCTTACCAATATATGATCAGTTCATTTAAATAAAAAAGAATCATGAATGCACTTAGTTTAACAATCTGCTATATTATAGTATTCACTTTACAATTATCTATCATTACTTAGGTTTTTGAACTTGAATTCAGTTTTATCATGATGAAGAGATGGCGCTGTATGACACTGACAGCATGAGAGCAGATAGAAAAAAAGCTCTAATAGTTTGTTATAAAAAGTTTTTTTTTTTGTGTGTAAAATCACATCTTTTCAGGAAAGACACTTATTTAGATTTAAAAAAACTATTAAATATAAATACACAAGTAAAAAATTGAAACAGAAAGAGCGACTCGAACCGACGACCCGCAATACATATGGCATTCATGTTGTCCAGACCACTATACTCAAGTGTACACACAAGGTATCTGTCTACGTCTAAAAGGCCACTTTTGGTCAAAATTCACAATTTTTTTTTATTTTTTTATTTTAAAGTGCATTTATTTAGCTTTCTAAATCTGTATTTATTTTTCTCCTACGATTGATAGAAATGGAGATATGAAGATTTATGTAATTCAAAAGAGTCGAAAACGAAACCGGAAGTGCTTACCGGAAGTTGAATGTTTTTCGTCGTTTCATCAAACATACGCTCCTAAAATCATAAATTAATTATTTTTTTAAATTTATACAAAACTATGTGCAAGCCACCTAAATTTGAATTAATTTTCAGCTCTTTATATACAGAAAAGATTGGCAACAGCTGCTTCTCGAACATTGTTTACGTTTGAAAACATCTGCTCGTCTCGTGTTATATGTTTATTTACTTTGCTTTTTCGAGTGAATACAGCTTAGTTTGATTTGAATATTTATTGCTTTTTGCTTAAAAAGTGTTTTAAATGGGTGGAAAAAGCATTAACAGAAGTAAGAAACGAAAGTTTCATGGAAATAGGCATTCTTCTTCCATACAAGCTGCAGACTCTGTTGGTGTATCAGATTCAAAACAAAAGACTTGCAGCGAAAAGAAACTGCTGAATTCGCAGTTATGTGAAGATAATGTTCCTGATTTGAAAACAAATAACCTTTCTGGATTTCGAATTATGGATATCGAGATATTAATAAGTGTTTTTACTCTTTTATGTTGTCCTTTATGCTTCAAAAGCAACTTGTACTTGATAGAGGATTCTACCTTTGGATTGTGTTCGAATTTCTGCCTCAAATGCAAGAATTGCTCCTTTTACAAAGGTTTTTCTTCATCTAAAAAGAAAAACACATCCAATGAAATAAACACTCGACTTGTGTGTGCACTTAGAATCATTGGAAAGGGTTATACAGCTGGAAAGAAATTTTTTGCTACCCTCAATTTTCCATCTTTTCTTTCCAAACAAGCATTCAGAATGCAGGAACTGAAGCTTCTTCGTGCTGCTCGTTCTGTTGCAGAAATTTCAATGCATATTGCTGCTACTGAGTTAAAAGACAATAAAAACCCTGCTGCTATTACTGAATGTGGTGTATCTGTTGATGGAACATGGCAACGGTGAGGGTTTTCATCACTGAATGGAGTAGTGAGTGCAATCTCTGTGACATGTGGTAAGGTGCTGGATATTGAAGTGATGTCTCAGTTTTGCCAATGGTGTCACACGAAAAAGCTGAATTTATCATGTGTATCAAAACATCAGTGTGCAAATCATAAGGGTTCATCTGGAAGTATGGAAGTGCTTGGTGCTTACAGAATATTTGAGCGTTCCAAGAGTTGTCGTAGACTCATTTATTCACAATACTATGGAGATGGTGACTCTAAGGGCTATGATACAGTTAAAGACATTTATGGGAAAGATTCCGTTTCAAAACTGGAATGCATTGGCCATATTCAGAAGCGAGTAGGCACTCGTTTGAGAAAATTAAAGTCATCGAATAAATCTCTTGGTGGCAAAGGGAAATTAACAGACTCCTTCATCAATAAGTTGCAAAATTACTATGGGATAGCAATTAGAGCTAATGCAGGGAATTTATTGCAAATGCAGAGTGCAACCATTGCTGCATTTGCTCACACATGTTCTAATAATAAACATCCCATGCATGGACAGTGCCCAACAGGAAAGGACAGTTGGTGTAAATATCAACGTGCAATTTCCTGTGGAAAAAAATTCAAAGAAACAAATGCAGGTCTTCCAAAGAACATTATTAAAATCATTAAGCCAACATATATGCAGCTATGTGATCAAAACTTATTGAAAAAATGCTTACACGGTAAGACTCAAAATGCCAATGAAAGCTTCAATAATCTTTTGTGGACAATAATTCCCAAAAACACATTTGTGGAGCTACAGACTTTACGTTTGGGAGCATCAATAACTGCAATAATTTTTAATGATGGATTTTATGGTCTCTTGGCAATTTTTTTGAACTGGGAATAACTCCTGGGGATTATACCCTGAGACACTTCCTTTCTCTCGATAAAGAAAGAATCATCACGTCAAAAAGGCAGTCATTGGGTACAACAAAAGTTGCCAGGAAAAAATTAAGAGCTGTTAGAAAGAAGAAAACAGATAAAATTGTTAACAAAGAAGGTGTATCATATAAATGTGGTGAATATTAATAAAAATAAAGAGAGATATTTTTCATAAAACACAATTAAAAACTTTAAATGCATTTTTTGAGGAACTTTAATTTTGTAAAAATTTTGATACGCAAAACATGATATCTCAAAATATTATGAATATTTTTTAATGAAATTTTGTATGTATGTTATTTATACTATCCTAAAGGCAATGAACTAGGATTATAGTTTTGAGATGAATAGTTTTTTATTTAGAGCTCATTAATGTTGTTTATGCATAAGAATTTTGATAAATTTTCAGTTAGGAAATACTCGAACTGCTATAACTTTCTTATAAATGCAAATATTTCTTAGATCCTAGTTCATTGCCTTCACTAAAGCTCTAACTATATTTTGTAGAAAAAGAATTTGAAAATTTTGATTAGAATTCTTGTTAGGATATTTTGCGTTTTACACCAATTTTCATAGTTTTTTACCCAAATTTCCCCATTTGACTGAGTTGCAAATTACATAAAACTTTTTAAATGGTATTATTCATTGTTTTGAATTGCAATAACCTAAAAAATAAACTAAAAATGAAAATTAAACAGTTTTTTCAAAAATTTGTCTTCGCACGTAGACAGCGGAAGTTGAATATACTTATTCTAATAGTTATAAAAATAATTTTCTGTGTAAAATGTCGTCATTTTAGGAAATACATCTATACAGATAAACTTAAGCAAAACCTTATCTAATTATAAAATTTGACCCAAATCGTTAGAGCTGTTTCTGAAATGCACAAAATAAATTTTTATATATACAAGAATTGTTCGTTTAAAATTTATAAGATTTAAAATAGTATTTGTATTTGATTCACTAAGATGTAGGTTGACATTTTAAAATTGATATATCAATATGGGGAGAGAGCAACAGATAGCTGAAGACGGTAATTCAATATTGTTTTAAAATCAAGTCACTCAACTCCAACAAAGATATTGTTACCAATATCTTATTACCAGAAGCCTCCAAAATTGGCAGCAATTTCTATTGATTGTTATTTTGAAATCCTTATTATTTCCTCAAGATCATTGAAATTGTCCTTATTTCTGTGACACGTATAAATTTCCCTTTTCTTATCTCTTTAAGAGTGTGAAATCTCAAACATTGAACTTTAAAAACGAACTCGTCACGTCTTTTCGTCCGGAGCTAGACACTTTCAGTGGTGGTAATTACTATAATTAGCGCGCTTTCCCAAAGAATCCTTTCTTTGAAACAATGGAAACGAGCGAAGACATAAACAACTAAACCGTGACACATTTTAATTTTCGATAACAACCCTCCCCAAGTTTCCCAGGAAGGAACGACGAAAAAGAGGACTCGCGATTCGACATCTGATAAGACAAATAAGAAGAGATATCCCACATCGATGTTCGAAATAAATAGATAAGTATTTGTTCGAAAAGAAAGGAGGTAGTTGTTTTCCCGACTTTTGAAGCGTGTAATTAAGAGGAAGAAAGAAATTAGTCTAGAGTGATTCCTGAGTTTTTTTGTTTGACTACTGAAAAGCACAGTAATAGAAAGGGAATCAAAGCATTCTCATACACTTAAAATATGTGAAGACATTTGAACTTAGGGATTATATGGATTGTGAGAAAGATGAGTAATGACTACATTTGCAGAGAGGAAAATAATATAGTATTATTTTGGTATAAATAAGTTTATTTGTCAGGAATCAAAGTTGTTTTTGTAGATCAAATGAGAATTGTATCAGATAGTCACTCTGTTGTGGTTTTTCACCACCCATAATAATATCATACGTTCCAATTCACCACTAGATATGTAGGAAAAACTGCATTTAGATTTTGAATATCGGCTGCGGGTAGAAGATGAGAACAGTAAGTGTTTTAATGGTCGGAATTCATTGGAAAAGATAATATTGCTAAGGGAATCATGAATACGAAGTTAATCTGAAGAGATTTAAATGAAATTAAATGTAGTTTGTATTTCAGTAAAACCCGGATGCGAGTCAAAATCAGTTATTATTTAACAATTAAAATTTTCTCGAAATTCTTTCTTGAAAAGGAACCGCATATATATGGCATATAAACAACACAATAACCAAGCTTCCGTCACTTTAGAATAATGATCTGTTCTTATTTTATCATTTGCTTGGCGCAGTATAGCCAAGTTATGGCTCTTTCGACAGTAAACCAAACCTACCAACCAACTTTTACAACATTCTGGAATAAAAATGCATGTATTAAATTAGGTTGCTCTTTAATTTCATGAAATGTAACGTCTACACAATTACGGATAATCAATATTTTTTAAAATATGACATTTGAGAAAATGTAACTTAACTAAATTATGCTTTTTTGAATTTATTTTTGTTTTATTAATGTTACATTGAGATCTGACTAAAAATCAATTCATTCTTTACTTTCTAACAATAAAATATAAATAAATAATAATTCTAATAATAAATTTTTCTAAAAATAATGTAAAAATAAAAAGTCTAAGGAAAAATCACTTCGGAATTTTCTTACCTCAACCTAATAACAAGATTGAAAATTTATGAAAATATCATTTTCTTTTGTTTTCTAACATTTTATCTATTTACCAGGAACGCTGTAGTGGATTATTTTCCTTTTGTGTCGTCTTATCAGAGATTGGATCACTGGAAATGAAAATGATTGCTATTAACGTTAAACTGCAACTGATTCTGATAGTTATGTCTTAATTATTATAACTGCTTCAAGTAAAGAAAGTATCGAAAGTTCTTTAATTATAGTAATTACAACCTCCTAATCTTTTGTTATTCTACAGAATGAAGGACAGAGACAATGGAAAAATTTGATTTGGGAGATTTCAAACTTGGATGATGATGAAGGGGAAAGATAGTAATAGAATGTCTTAGCTTAATTACGATGGATTAACCTTCTAACGGTTGCGACTTATATATCATAAAAAATGTGGCTCATGTTTCTCAGACAGAATATTTTAAAATATGGTTATTTATCTGATTAATTAATAAAATTATGTTGTGATTGTTTAAATGTCAATAAGTACAATTATTCTAAAGCGACTTTTATTGAAAAAGTAATGGAAATAATGTAATCATAAAACAAGAAAACCATGTAAAATTATAAGAACGAGGTGATTGACCCGAAAATGAAATAGTCAATATTAAATTGAAATATTTATATTTGCAAAGCAAAGCTGTAGAATCAACATGGAAATAAAAGACAACTGAAATATAGATCAAAAGACGAGAAGTCAGTTTCATAATCATTTCAATGCTTCCGAGTAGGTATGCTTAAAATGCTAAAAACGTTAATTTCCGACAAATTTCACAGTTATGATTTTATTGTGCTCATCATTTTGGTAGGTTTGCAATTTTGTCATCTGATGATACATCTTTTACTTATATAAAAACTAGTTCTGTTATTCTTTTCAATACTTAATTTTAGCTTGCTTTGTAAAGAGGTTGGCCCTCTTCGTATTGTATTATTTTATAAGAGTATTTGCCAACAATAATAAATGGTCTCTTCTAAGTAGCTTTTCTGCATTGTTTGTTATTACTGACAAACAAAATGCAGTTACTTCATTTTTTAAAACAGAAAAAAAAAGAATATATAGAAAAAAAAACTCACATCGAGGGTTGCGTGTATTATTGAAAAACAAATGGCACATTTGCAGAGCTCTATTAACGTCACGAATTCTAGAATTTGACTAACAGTTCGTTGAACTGAGATGCAGGAGTAGTCAATATCTTGCTTTCTTGGTGCCTTATAATAGAAACTTACGAAACGAAATTCTTCCGTAGTGTGTGTGTGTGTGTATCTATGCGCGCCTGCTGGAAGGTTAAAAATCACTATAGAATTTCACTTAATATTTTATTTTCTTTATATGTGAAAAATAATAATTAATTTAACTATAATCTAACCGCTTCTTGTTGCCATTATTTCTCTTTAATTTTCTTTATTTTGCGGTTAGAAATTAATTACTTAATTTCAGACCATTTGATGTGTAGATAATGTTGGGCACTAGTTTCTGAATTCTAAGCGAAATATTTGCATTTTATTTTTGGAGAAAAATAATTTTAAACTGCTTCAAAATTGAAAAGATTCTCTTTTTAATATATCGAATTTAATAGTCTTGCAAAATTTCTTTGAACATCGTCATTTTTTAAAATATATTTGTTTGCCTTATTTCCAACAATATTTATATTGTTTTCCAAATCGCTTTCATTGTTTTATCAAATATTTAATCGCGTAATTTTCTTCCATTGTAAAAAGCTTAAGAAGAAAGATTCTGTCTAATATTTGTGTTATTTAGGAGAAGAATAAAAAATCAAAATGTAATATTACGAAAATGAGAAGAATAGATAAACCAGAGATATCGTTTTTTATAGCGCTATAATTTCATAGGGCTAGTCTTCATTTGAATAGATAAACCAGATAATTACGTTTTTCATAGCGTTATAATTTCATAGGGCTAGTCTTCATTAGAATAGATAAACCAGATAATTATGTTTTACATAGAGCTATGATGTCATATGACTTGTATTCATTAGAATAGATAAACCAGACAATTATGTTAGATAGATAAACCAGACAATTCATTGCGCTATGATGTCATAGGGCTAGTCTTCATTTGAATAGATAAACCAGATAATTACGTTTTTCATAGCGTTATAATTTCATAGGGCTAGTCTTTATTAGAATAGATAAACCAGATAATTATGTTTTACATAGAGCTATGATGTCATATGACTTGTATTCATTAGAATAGATAAACCAGACAATTATGTTAGATAGATAAACCAGACAATTCATTCCGCTATGATGTCATAGGGCTAGTCTTCATTTGAATAGATAAACCAGATAATTACGTTTTTCATAGCGTTATAATTTCATAGGGCTAGTCTTCATTAGAATAGATAAACCAGATAATTATGTTTTACATAGAGCTATGATGTCATATGACTTGTATTCATTAGAATAGATAAACCAGACAATTATGTTAGATAGATAAACCAGACAATTCATTGCGCTATGATGTCATAGGGCTAGTCTTCATTTGAATAGATAAACCAGATAATTACGTTTTCCATAGCGTTATAATTTCATAGGGCTAGTCTTCATTAGAATAGATAAACCAGATAATTATGTTTTACATAGAGCTATGATGTCATATGACTTGTATTCATTAGAATAGATAAACCAGACAATTATGTTAGATAGATAAACCAGACAATTCATTGCGCTATGATGTCATAGGGCTAGTCTTCATTTGAATAGATAAACCAGATAATTACGTTTTTCATAGCGTTATAATTTCATAGGGCTAGTCTTCATTAGAATAGATAAACCAGATAATTATGTTTTACATAGAGCTATGATGTCATATGACTTGTATTCATTAGAATAGATAAACCAGACAATTATGTTAGATAGATAAACCAGACAATTCATTGCGCTATGATGTCATAGGGCTAGTCTTCATTTGAATAGATAAACCAGATAATTACGTTTTTCATAGCGTTATAATTTCATAGGGCTAGTCTTCATTAGAATAGATAAACCAGATAATTATGTTTTACATAGAGCTATGATGTCATATGACTTGTATTCATTAGAATAGATAAACCAGACAATTATGTTAGATAGATAAACCAGACAATTCATTGCGCTATGATGTCATAGGGCTTGTCTTCATTAGAATAGATAAAACAGACATTTACGCTTTACATAGCGCTAGGTTGTCATAGTGTTTTCTTCATAAGAATAGATAAACCAGACAATTACGTTTTACATAGCGCTATGATGTCATAGGGTTTTCCTTCATTAGAATAGATAAACTGATATTTATGTTTTTCATAGCACTATGATGTCATAGGACTTCATTACAATAGATACACATTACAATAGATAAACAACTTCATTACAATAGATAAACAAGACATTTGCGTTTTTCATAGCGCTATGATACCATTGGTCTTGTCTTCATAAAAATAGATAAACCTGACAATTGAGTTTTACAAAGGGCTATGATGTCATAGGACTGTTCTTCATTACAATAGATAAACGTCATTGGCGTTTTTCATAGCTCTATGGTATTATAGGACTTGTCTTCATAAGACTAGATAAATTAGACATTCACGTTTTACATAGCGTTATGATATCATATGACTTGTCTTCATTAGAATAGATAAACCAGAAATACACGTTTTACATAGTGCACAGGGCTAGTCTTCATTACAAAGTTTCATTTACATAATAAACAGAATATATAAAAGAAATTATATAACGCGACTTTAATGTCTGACAAAAGAAATTATATCTGATTGAAATTAAATATAAAAAAATATACGAATTAACAAAATTTAAGATAAAACCTACTATTTATTTAAACAGTTAAAAAAAATAAATACCGAAGAATTATTTTAATCTTATGTGAGTCACATTCTTTAATCTGAAAACAATTAAAGTTTCGCTAGACAATACAAAAGGACGTGATAACAATACCCAGGTCACTCTTTCATGCTATACAAAAACACAAAGAAAGGATGAAAATAGTTTTAAATTCCCAACCACATTGTCCTTAAATTTTTAAAAACTTCAATTGGAGTATTTTGAGTCACAAAATAGTTGGGGTAACGAAAACTCCAAAAAATCACTCAGGACTAATTCCTTACTTTCTTCTAATTACAAGGTTCGAATGTCAGAAGAGCGTGTATCTCTGTTCATTTCTAACAATCGCTTGTCTACTAATCTCGAAAATCAATATAGAATTTCTTTTCCTTTGTTATCCTATCAAATATCAAGTCAATCGAAAGAATATTGTCGTTTATGCGTTTATGTTATTACTTTGTTGAAAACGTGGAAGGATTGCTATCGAAAATTAAAATGCACAATATTAAATTTGTTTATATATTATTTTGGAAAATATGGAAATTATTAAATCTTAAAATTTCTACTCTAGAATTATTTGATTATATTCAAAAAGAGACATTTTTAGGAACTTATCTCGTTTGAAGTTTGTAAAGATTGAGATTTCTAATCAATTGTTCGTCATTTCTTGTTGTGTTTGAATTGGAAAAATTTTCATTCACATGTATGTTTAAAACAAAAGACGATTTCAATATTTTCAGATCTTATCTATCAATTATTAAGTTAGTTAATTTAATTTTGATTCCCTGATAGTGTCTCCATCTGGTAATGGATTTTAACAAAATTTATTGGAAAATTCCATAATATTTATAATAATGGTTTAAAAATTAGAAAATAATTAAAATTAAAAATATCTTCTATTAATTTTTTTAATGTTATTTCATTAAGTATATACTAATAATAGAAGAAAATGTACGTTTGCTAATTGGTTTGGTACACTACAGAGCAGACCTACTACCAAACTTAGTATATATTTACTACGAAGGGTGGGAATGTGTTTTTTCAAGCGAATTAAAAAAAGTAATTCTGATATTAGAGGAAGACAGTAACTATAGCAATATTTATGGAATTTATCGTAGTGAATCTAGCTTTTAATTTTAATAATTTAAAATTATGTTTGAATATTCAAACAAAAAAAAAGTTTTTCTGAGAAGCATACGTATTTAGCAGCTAAATTATGTCTGTAACATATCTGGTAGTTCCAGTTAAGCTCTCTGTTCCGTATGCTGTAAAATATTTATACTTTTGAATTTTCACATAGAAGAGATTGAAAAATATTCATTGAAAGAAAAAAAATATTCCAAGTGAAACCAAAAGATAAAAAAAGTTGGAAGAAATAAATTATTTTTTGGCTACAAGAAATATAAAGCAAAATTTTATCAATTGTTAGTTAGAAATTTATCAGATTATTAGTTCAAAATCTAACAAATAATAAATATATTATCTAAGTCCTGAGCAACGAATTAGGTTTCATTTCTATAAAATCTTTAAATAATAACCTTCGACCGAGAAAAAAAAAATTAAGATTTTTTTTCCGAATTGTGGAACATTTAATACAATTGTAAAATTTTTTCTAAATGAAAAGATTTCTAAACGTAAAGATCAAGAACTGCGGAAGATATTGAGAAATTACTGCACCAAATTTGAATAAAAACTATGCCTTACATTTTAATTTGTCATGTTTGTAGTAACAAAACTTTAACAAAATTCTCAATTGGAAACAGCAGCATTTAAATAAATAAAATAGCTTTGTGACGTGTATTATACACATATAAAAATCAATGTAATAACGAAAAAAAATGGATACAAAAGCAAATTGCAAACGATTTTAAAAAGAAAACCATCTAGAAATAAAGACTATTGAATATTTGTCAAAATTCGCCTTTTTAGCATAGTTTAATAATTTTAAATACAAATGAAGAAAGGATTTTCATAATATTTTTGGATAGTTCTTCTTTCAAGTTTTTTTTTCTTGTAAAAATCTATAATATTAAAAAAAATGAAAATGTCAATCTTTATTGAATCAAGAAGATGAATTATTATTCAAATAACCGACTATAGTTTGAAAGAAAAGATATTATTGGATGGCAGACGATTCTTCTGTCATCCCAGAATTCCTTAGTATTTTTATACTGATTGGAAGACAAGCGATTCTTCTATCATCCCAGAATTCCTCAGTAATTTTAAAAGTTGATATTGGTTTTATTTATCACGAATTGATAAAACTTAATTTTTTCCCATTAACATGCATCGTGCTCGTGCAGCTTAAATTTTATTTTTATTTTGTACGAAATAAATTTTTGAAAAATATAATAAAATTGTTTTTAAAAAAATCATTAAAAGTAGAAATTTAATTTATTGATTAATATTGGTATCATTCAAAAGATTACTTTTTGAACTTCAATATGATGTAAAAATAAATTATGTGATGCAATATTTTTGAACATTATAGCAGAAAACGCCAAAATTCCTCTTAATTTTTAATTATTTAAAATTATAACTAAAAATTCAAACAAATCGCTCTGAGATGCACTTTTTCGATCGCTAAGGTATACACGTGCTGAATTTGGTAGCTGTTGGTCGAACAGTCTGGCCTGTAGAGCGTCAACAACACACACACACACACACACACACACACACACACACACACACACACACACACACACACACACACACACACACACACACACACACACACACACACACATACAAACACACACACACACACACACACACATTGATCTTTATTATCGCTATAAATTATTCTTTTTTTTTTCACCGTTAACATTAACAACATTATTAGCATTAACATTATTTACGTTAATTTAAATAAATACCAAAAATAATTACTTTAATTTACTAAAAAGAATTTTCACTATCAGAAAAATAATTATCCTTAGAAGCATATTCTGGTTAAAAACACAATGAACCGATAATTCTTAAAACATAATTACGACATTTTAATATAATATTTTACAGCATTTAATTCCAAAACCATTTAATTGTTCTAAAACAGAAATTAAATGTAATGATAAGCTTTTTGTTAGGTTCGTTATTTTTATTTCATTGACCATCTGACTCTATTAAACTAATAAATACAAAAACGAATAACAATCAATCACTTAATAAATGCATCGTTAATCTTGTTGCCAAGTTTGTTATTTGTATTTTATTGAATCACCTGCGCTTGTTGCATTATTGTGTTTCTAATAACGCTGCTTGAAAACAATTTACAGCAAAGCATAGCACTAAATCATTTCATTCAATTGACGCTCATTTCAATAAACGCTCACTTGGAAATAGATACATATTCCAATAAATTTTACACACTTACTAACAATATTCCCTTTCATTTGCAACAGTAAAACACAATTCTAAGCAATTTCCTAAACAAGCTTTTGCTTAGAATTATTGCCTACACTCATCATTTAAAAAAAAAGAACTCTGTATATCTTCACGCAATCAATTGACAGAAAAAATTCCCTAAATATATACCTTACCTATCCTGCATTTTAACCTACCTCATTAACTTTTCACATCTACCCAAGTCATGAATATTATTTCAGTTTTTGCGCGCGTACACGAAAACAACAGAAGCTCGAAGCCACCATGTCAGAGGATGCCAGGCAAACATATGCAACAGCCGACTACTGATTACTTTATAGTCAATATTCACACATTTCCATATTTCTCGACCTCGCGTGGGGTGTTTGATGTCGGCATGTAAATTTATTAGCCATTCGACGGGCGACAGTGTTAGCCCAGAAACAAGAAAAAGCCATTAATATCGTTCATCAGTCATCTCATGTTATGCCACTTTGCCACGCAAGAGGGCGTTGCGAACGGCACGCGTGTTTCGACATGCACGCGAGTGGAAAAACTCGGGGCGAATACAAAGCGGATGAGTATGGAAAAGGGTTACCAGATTGGCCTATTTGGAGCCAAATTTAGGAAATATGGCATTTTTTTGTCATTCAGTCAATATGAATGATTAGTCATTAAATAATTTTATTTTTAAAATCACACAGTCTTTTTTTCTTTTAATTCATTCCATATCTTTATAGTACAAAGACATGGTTCTATATACTTTACGACAATATAAAAAGTTTGTGGCAGCAATGCTGGCCCCGAACTAAAGCAAAGCCCGGTACAAAGTTGATTTACGGGTCTAACAAAATAATGACTAACTACATTTTTGCATTTATTACATCATACAAATTGGTCTAGTGAAGACTCAGAGGAATTCACAAAAATGATAAATAATTAAATTGCTTTTTATAACGTTATCATTTAATTACTGAAAAATCGGTCATTAATCAAGTAATTAAAATAGTCGCCTAATTTATGCAAATTTCTAAAATAGTGCTAAGATATATAATTTTTGTTTCATTTTCTTACAAATTTTTATTGAAAATTCATTGACAGTTTTTCTACGTTTTATATTTTTTTATTAATTCAAATCAGAAAAATAAAATGAGAATCATAAATCGTTACTGCCTAGCGTTATGTTTCAAGCATTATTATTATTATTTTCAAATTTGAAGAAATTTATCTGCAAATGTGACGGTGATTGTAAACCAATAGAGCTTTCAAAACAGAAATAAAATTTGAATTAATTTCCAATAAACTAATTTTTAAATATTTTATTATTTATACTACAGGAGGTTGTTGCCGCCTAGACGAGTTATTGTTAAATAGGATGTGATCGTTACAGATTTATAGGTGGAAGTTGCAATAAAAATTTTCATATGATTAGCAAATTTCTTAAGAAAAAAATTATTATTTGTAAGGCAATTTGGATGTAACTATCAAACATAATGATAGTTAAACTATTAAAATGATAGTTACACAATCATTTTATTTCTTTATAGTCGAATTTTCCCTAGTCATAATTTTCTTGATTACTCAAATCAAAACTAATCACTCAAATCTATTGGAAAGAAATTGCAATCCACTAGCAACAAAAAGCTACAATACGAAACATTAAAATGAAATATTATTATTATTATTATTAATCTCCAAATGAAATAAGAATATTATGAATCAGCATAGATATAAAAATTATAAACATTGCAGACCTCAGATTCTTAAACTTTACTATAATCCACCATAAGAAAATATAAATAAAATGTGAATTTTACGATTGCAAAATTAATATTTATTCATACTTAACTTTCTTTTCACACCGATTAGTCACCCACTTTAGGAATAAAAAAAAATATGTCTCATTTGTTAGAAGCCAAAATATTTGAATCTGATAAATATGTAGACCAATAGGGGAGAGGGGGATCAATAACTTAATCAATGTTACTGACGACATTGGATGGACGAGTATATAATAAATTGCCATCCTAATAGGAAAAATGCTCTACGATGGGTTTTGATTTTATTAAATTCTTTAAATTCACAAGATTTTGAAGCACTGAAGAAGATCATGTTCAGTTCGTCATAGCAAACTATATAAAGTCTCCTGTTGTTAAAAAAATTTCGATTTTTTATAAAAAAGAAAGAAATAGGGGTATTTTCGATTAAGGCTAGAACTACATAATCGAGTGAACTATTTTCAAATTTAGCGAGATTAAACGTACACCAAATTTCACTCTGGATTGACCTTTTTAAAATATGCACAAATGGCTAAATAATATTCAACTGTTTGCATACTCGGGCAATAATGAATATGATAATATAATAAAAGCACATTTCTCTTGAACCTTGCAAATCAGACAAACATACAAATGAATTTCCCTCATATGCATTTCTTTAAAATTTCGATACAAATCTATGACTCCGGTGTTAAAATTGCATGACAAATTTCATCCAATTAGCTCAATGCATTTTTGAGTTATTGCTATCATGGACAGATAATTTTAGTCCAAAAATATTTTTTTCTGACATTTAGAGGCACGAAATAGGGAGATTTGTCCAAAGCTGAAATTCGAATTTTTTGATATGATTATAGTGCTTTTATTGTATCATTCGTAAAGTTAAAAATAAAATTAGCTTATAATGTATCGATCTAAAGACAAAAAAAACAAACAAAAACAATGATGATGTCTTGTTACCAAGGAAAGGTGTTGCAGTTACTTCTGCGTGTAAACACCCCTGATCACCTAAGGGCAGAAGTCTGACTCTGAAGATGAAACTCACACGTTCGCTTGCACAACGCCTTTTTACAGGGGGGCACATTCACACACCTCCCAGATAGAACACAAATGAAGAACAACCATGCCTGAGCCGGGATTCAAACCCGGGTGGCCCAGATCACAAGGAAGATACGCTACCCCTATGCAAGTACGCCGGCAACGATGTTGTTATTGTATGTAATTACATTTTATGTATTTACTTGCAGTATTAAAATTTTCTTGACTGACCATTTCAAAGTCAATTGTAGCCTTTTCATTCCACAAAGTTTTGTTTTCTGATTTCTTTTTTTTTTAATTATCCGGATAGTTGGAGTTCTGATACTTGATTTTCTAACTTACTATCTTTCTGTTTACTTTCTATCCATAAACATTTCCCATTGTTTACTATACCTTTGTCTAAATATATTTGCAAAACGCAGTTGCTTGGCTTTTTTTTAATTCGTTTTTGGTTGGAAAGATTTGGTTGCTAATTTCTTAGGTGTTATGAATAAGTGGAGTTCGGGAAAAGGAAATTCCATCTTACTTTTCTGTTTTTATTATATATGTGCAAAAATATTTTTTATTGTTAAAAAAATTTTAAAATTGCTCATTTACTTGTTGTTAGATCAAAGTGAGTTGTGTCACTGTCATTTGTTTTTATAGCAAGGATTCTAGTACTAATTTCTTTTTCTGATACGGATAACTGAAGTTCGGATAAATTAAATAATATCCTGCTTTCTTCTTGTTTAAATTGTATGTTTAAAAATTTTCCATTTTGGTTAAAATATTCGCGGCTGAATAGATGAATCGTTTTGCTGTCTTAACTTGGATATTTCTACTCGGAATAATAAGAGTTCGGATAATTGAAATTCAGCTTGATTTCCCCACTGTTTACTTTTTATGAAGTTTTTAAAAAAATATTTGTTCATTAAAATTACGAATTGAAAATATTTTGACTAATACTATACTGTTTGCATACATGCTACGTCTAACCAAAGGTTTGGCATTCTTTTTGCCATTGTATTCTGGCAACCCTGGCTCTCAGTAGATATGTTGCTGTGATAAATATCCAGTGTTTTTTTTTTCCATTATTTTTTGGCTGCTTTTTGCTTTGTGTTGTAGCGCACGTACGGCTAATTATAATCTAGGAGTGGTCACCAGTGATGGCTGTTAATTTTCGTTCGAGAATAATTTGAGTAATTTAGTGCACCATTTTGCTTTTCGCACCTACCGTTTGTTTCGTATAGTTTCTGATAAACTGGACGGGATTAATTTCTGTACCTATTTTTCGTTAAAGATTGCCCAAAACAATAAGTAAATGAACAAGCTTACTTGTTAACTTTAATAATAATAATAATAATAATAACTGGGGAACAGTTTTTAATATGACAACTATGATAGTTTATATTATTTGGTATTGACTCTAATTCTTTTTTATCTTATACAACAGTATACTCCCGAGTATCCGTTTCGTGATTATCCGGCAGTTTTTATTTATCGTAATTAAATGAGAAAGGCAAGGCGTTGCATTTATAGTATTGTCAAGGCATTGGAAGCGGGCGTCTGCTACGATTCTCCTACGTGTCGCGTACAAAATACAAATTATGATAGGAAAAGAACAGCGTTCTGCTCACTGTTCATTGTTTCGTCAGCGTGAAACGGATCTCAATTGTTGCCGTTGTTCTTGATTATAACTGCATAGAAAGTATGTCATTCGTAAATTGTTCTTGGGGTGTGCTAAATGCATTTTTAAATATTCCACAGCGAAGATTGTAGAATTTACTTAAAAATGAGAGCGTTTATATCCTTTAACTCAGCGATTCTCAACCTGTAGGGCGCGCCCCCCTAGGGGGGCGCGAGCACACTAGAAAGGGGGCGCGAGAATATCCAAGAGAAAATATTATTTAAAAGCGAAAAAGAGAAAATATGACTGAAAGGAAAGCACACATACACATAGAAAACTAAATACATTTCGACATATTTTATAACTTATTGAAGTAAAACAACTTACTTAATCAAAACATACTAATTTAAAAACAAATTTAATAATTATTAGTGACTTCCTTGGGCCTGTCTTGCAGAGCAAAGTTTTTCGAAGATAGGCTTAATATTAGAAATAGTCAGTCTCAGTTCTCGAATATGTCAACCAAGTACCTCAATTTCATCACAAATAAACTATCGCGAAAATTCTCGGCCTCCTGTCTGTTTTCTTCTTCTAGGAAATGGCGATTTCTTCTCTTAATTCATAAACACGTTGCACAAATTTTCCACGTGATGACCATCTTGCCTCGCAATAAAATAGTAACGCTGAATGTACTGAACCCATGTATTCACAAAATGCGGAAAAGATTCTCGATTTCAGGGGTCTCATTTTTATATAATTTACTACGGTTATAACTGTAGTTAACACAATATTCAAACCAGGACTCATTTCTTTCGAAGCCAAAATTTCTCTGTGGATCATGCAATGTGTGCACTGAGGCGATTTTTGTTTTAAAAGTGCTTGTATATCTTGGAATCTTTCGGACATTGAACGAGCACCATCGGTGCATATTCCGACGCAATTTTTCCATTATATGTTTGCCTCGTTCATAAAATCATTTAAAATAGCAAATAATGCCAGTGCTGATGTTTTGAGTTCTATTGGTTTGCAGAAAAGTAGTTCTACTACTGATATATTACCACAAATTCGAACATAGCAATTAAATGAGCATCTTTATTACTATATGTTGCTTCGTCAAGCTGTATTGAAAACAATTTGTCACGCAAATTGTTATGATTGTTATTGCTTGTTATATGATTTTAATTTTAATTTGAAGAATTATCTGGGTTTGTTGACGTACTCACTATGAAGCTTTTCCGAATGTCGTTTAAGTTTATTAGGTTTCATGCTGTCTGCGGCCAATAATTTTGAGCAAATGATACACAGGGGCCTTTTTTCTTCATTTACTTTAGTACTGGTAAACCCAAAATTTAAGTATTCTTGAGAATATTTCCTTGATTTTATTTTCGGAACCACGCTCGTCTGTGTACTTGTTGATGCTTGACTATCGTCTAATGCTTACTTACTTCCTCTTAAAAATAATAATGCATAAATCTGCTGCCGTGGATATTTTATATGGTGAATTGCAATTAACACGAAACATATATAACATACAAATTCACAATTGATTCGATAGCGATAAAAGGATCGACTCGAATGAGACTGGCTGGAATTGAAACTTGCGTATCGAATATTTTTCTTCTTCTTATGAGAAAACATTTACTCCGCGCATGCTCGAGACGGCCTCGGTCGTGTGGATTCCCTTGCACAAACTTTCCTATTTTTTTCACTTTCGTTTTGTCATGCTTCTGTTTTATTTCTTTTATTATTCTAAAAAATGTATTCCCCGTTTCTAAATTTAGCTCACCCCGTCTAGGTTAACTTAATTGATGATTTTTTCTACTTTCATATTCTTTTATTGTTATCTCCCTATTTGGCTTTCATTTCAAATATAATATTTAAATTTTCTCCGCTTTCATTCGCTTCATCTGTTCACTGTCCGCTTGTCCCAAATGCAAGATGTGGTTTCTCGCCAACGTTGGCTCGCTTTTACTCTTGTTTTGGCAGTTAATTAAAAATAATTTAAAAACAGAATTCAAAATACTCAATATACATTATTGTTGTATGCATTTTATTGTAAGGGGGGGGGCGATGGAAGTTATGATTGAATACAGGGCCACGAATACTGAAAGGTTGAGAAACGCTGCTTTAACTTACTTTTTCACTAATAAATTCTTGAAAAGGGCTGTGATGTATATAAACATATATATAAACTACCAGTACAGTGTCTTCTATTTTAACTCGACGCTTTACCAGCAACTGCTTCTAGTATTCACCGGGCCGCGGCCGCGTTCACATTCTACATGGCTTGAAGGAAATGGAGGGCTTAGTACTCGAATAAGAAGTAAGAAAATACGTATTATAACAATGAGTTTTGGTGAAAAACTTTGTCTTCTGGTATTGGTGGGTAAAGAAATGAGTTCATAAAATTCCGACCTATCGGGCGTATATTTCCGCCACATTAGGCCAGGTATCCATGAGTGTGCTGTATTAACAGGAAATGTGTATTAGAATATTTTAAAACAAATTTAAATCATCGTTACTATAAATTATTTTACTTTAAGACATTTTTTTCATGTTGTGAACGACTTCCTAGCAAAATATAAGTGCCTACATGGAACAGTACCCGCTTTCCAAATAATCAAATTAAGGTGTACGTACACACTTGAAGATTTTTTGAAAAAATTTAACTTTAAAAATCCAGTTTTTTTTACAGTAGGTTATTAATATATGTTTAAACTCATTTCAGTGAGAAAAAACCAGATTACACTAATTATTAATTAAATAAATAATATTTAATGAGCTAATGAGCCTATTTTTGAAACATGATATCTTAAATTCTAATTTGTACAGACACACAATTCTAGTTGGAAATGATGTCTAATGTTAGTCTTCATGTTGTCTACCTCAAACAAGTTATAAACATGTATAGTTTTTTTTAAACAATTTTTTCATCAACGATGAATAGAAAAAGCGAGATTTTTTCTGTCATTTTAACTTTTAAACAGCTATTAAAAATTTATTTTTATAAATATAACTTTGATTGAGGCAAAAAACATCCGCTATTTTATACAGATTATTTTGATATATAAATAATTGCATTTGGTTCATTTCTTGTTGAGTTATGATTGTTTGAATGAATCAACATAGTGGTAAAATATCATTCTTCATAAAATGAGTTTTAAAAACACCGTAACTAGAGATTTTAATGAAAGCACCTGAAGAAAAATAATTATAACTCGAGAAATATTTCGAATATTGACAACATCTTGGTATCGTTTGAAAGCTAAAGGATCAGAAAACATTATTAAGCAATAAAAAAATATTCGATATTTTGAACGATTTTCAAAAGTTTCAAGTGTGTACATACACCTTAAGTAACTGCTTAGGACTGCTGGGCTGACAGGGGGTCGATTTAGATGAAAAGCTGTTAGTTGTCAAATAAAGTGGTAAAGTAAGCAAATTTTAAAAATTATAAAATTATCATCCACCTTTGGTGATCAACTTGTTCCGCCAGATTGTAGGCTATTTAATCTGAATGTGCATCTTTTTAAAAACATTTCACCTTGTTCATTGTTAAGATAAAAAAATATGAATTTAATGAAATAAATCAAAACTAATTATAGCATATGCAAATTAAAAAGCGTGTCTATTATGAAATAAAAATAGAAGAGAAAATCCTACTTCGGAATTAATGTTCAAAGAACAACATTTTTTTTTTTTTTAAATCCTAACATTGGCAAAAGCGCGCGATTAAATCTTTTGGTGGATGTATTTCATTATAATCTTAAGATGTAGATGAAATACAAACTGAGTAGAATCACATGTAAAAAAATTGTTATAAATAAAGAAATATTATAGAAAGATAAATTGATATTAAAAATGTATTTTTTGAAGATAATTCATTAATCATTTTTGTGAAATAATAGTTTTAGAAGATGTGATCATAAATCTCCATAGTTTAATCATAATAATTACCAATCTAGTAGTGGTTAAGTATATTTTAGTGCTCGATTAAACCTTATTTGACACGTGTTTTTAAATTTCTATTGCATCAGGTTCTCTCTGAATGCAGGGAATTCTTAGTAAGACATGTCCAGAGCGTTTCTAATATTATTTTGCAGCTTCATTAATTCGAGAAGTATTGAATTAAGTGCAGTTGTAAAAACAATGAAACAGTCTGAAATGTCGTCATGTGATTTGCTTACATTTCATTGTTACCATTCTGCAGTATGTGATAAGAGCGATAAGATGTGAATTATTTGTTTTTCCGCTGTTTTCTCGCCACTTCTGGCACTTGCTCAGAGATAAATAAGTGCGTGGTTAGAAGGCTTCAGTAAAACACGTTTTCACTAGGACCGCGAATTTCCTAAATCTAATACTCGTCTTCAAAAATCGAAGCAATATTATTTGCAAATTAGATATTTTCAGCCAGGAGCTTGGCGTCTACCAAAATTTCAATTGTTATGTGATCATGGTAAAAATTGTACATCGTTTTTGTTGTTATAGATTAGCTATTATTGTTGCTTTTGTGTGTTTGACTAAATATTTGCAGTCAGTAACAGATAATTACTAAGCATTCGGTTAGGTTATAGCCATCTTTCTAATGACAAGGGTTTTGTTGTTTTCTATCGATTCTTGTAAAGTTTGTGACAGTTCCTCTTACTTTAATTACGGTTATTTACGAGTTGTTGCCCTATATTATCCATTCTTTATTAAGGCAGATTCTGTACTTTTCTGATTTATTCTGTATTTTTTAAGGCTCCAACAATTATTTGTTGATAAAAATTCGCTCTACAAAAGCCTTTCACTGAATATTTCAGATATTTTTGAAATACATTGCCGTCGATATTTATTTATTCTTGAGAATAAAATGTTTCCTTATGTCAAAATCCAATGACATTTTATTTTGATATCAAAATTTTTACATATTCCTCGGAATTCCTAAAGATTCTAAAATCTAAATTTCGCCACCAAGTCACCAAATGATCGCCAAGTTTGCTGTCAAGGTTGGGGTCATTGACCCAGCATCAATATAATATCAATGCATCAACCAATAAAACTATCTGTCAAACTGTTTTCCTTGCTATGGAACTTTTATGCGCAGGCAAGCAACATTACAAATCCGTAACAACATATTTGTCAACCAACAAAACTATCTGTCAAACTGTTTTCCTTGCTATGGAACTTTTATGCGCAGGCAAGCAACATTGCAAATCCGTAACAACATATTTGTCAACCAACAAAACTATCTGTCAAACTGTTTTCCTTGCTATGGAACTTTTATGCGCAGGCAAGCAACATTACAAATCCGTAACAACGTATTTGTCAACCAACAAAACTATCTGTCAAACTGTTTTCATTGCTATGGAACTTTTATGCGCAGGCAAGCAACATTACAAATCCGTAACAACATATTTGTCAACCAATAAAACTATCTGTCAAACTGTTTTCCTTGCTATGGAACTTTTATGCGCAGGCAAGCAACATTACAAATCCGTAACAACATATTTGTCAACCAACAAAACTATCTGTCAAACTGTTTTCCTTGCTATGGAACTTTTATGCGCAGGCAAGCAACATTGCAAATCCGTAGCAACATATTTGTCAACCAACAAAACTATCTGTCAAACTGTTTTCATTGCTATGGAGCTATATGCGCAGAGAAGCAACATTGCAAATTCGTTACAACATATGTACTAAATAACGTAAAACATTTACTAAATAACGTAAAATACGTCCCATCATTTAAAGCATTTTTATAATTGGACCATGTGTCTATTTCTGAAAAGGGCAATCTGTTTTAGATTGTTCGTAATGAAAAAGCATTCTATTCACCCACAGACAAAACTATTTTTCTTTCTGGTGGTTGTAATTAAAAATATTTCATATAAAGGAAAATCTTTTAAGCTGCACATTTTGATTTTTATAGCAGGAAACAGACAATGTTAGACAACCAGATTTAACAGGGGATATTGGGTATATTTGATTTCTATTAAATCTTATAACAATTTCGATTTTCATTGTTCCTTGAACCAAGTATTTTGAAATTTCTTCTTTAAAAAACACTTTCAAGTTATGATACATATTTAATGCCTGCTATTACAGAATATTTTTATTTATTCTATCCACCTATCTAATTAAATACTCTATCGCATCTGCGTTTTGATGTAAATGAGGAAAAGGTAAAAACGCAATTAATCCATTAATCTTCCAGCTGAATTGAAACACGCGCACACGAATTATAACAAAAGAAAGCAAAATTATTCAGCATATAAGTTATGACCTCGCTGTGTAATTTGTTTTATATTTTATTCGATATTCATGAGGTTTTGTTTCCTGATCAATAAGAAATTATTATATATATATATATATATATATATATATATATATATATATATCAGAAGACGAAATTGTAAATGAACAGGACTTTTATATACAGTTTCATTCAGCAAATAATGCGATTGCAAGGAAGAGCATTGTTAACCAGTAGGATTGGTCTCCGCAAAACTTTCTCGTATACTCTCTAATAACCTTGTTATGCTAGAGAACACTTTACGAAACGATGATAAACAATAATTAAGAAATATTAGCTTTTGGTGTGAATTTAACATTTTTATGGAATTTATCGTATCATCCTTGGCGCGGTATTTGGCGATAAATCCCTGACGTGCGTTAATAGTATCAAATCAAATTTGTGATTTAAGCACGTATTTCGCAACCGATTGAAACAAAAATTTGACATAAAATTGCACTTTTAGTCACAAAATCCCGTACTAAATTTTATATTTATAAATCATTGCTTTTTGGAACTATCGCGTTTACATGTTTCTGAAAGACAGTCAACCCATAGTTGGATTTGGCACAAAATGTGGCAGATGTCTATATATGTTAAATCCATGGATAGAATTTTATGTATCTCGCTCTCTTCGTTTTGTAGTTTATCGTGTTAAATTATATTCGAACAGCTGGATGAATGTCCTCTGAGCCGATTTTGCTCAAAATTTGAAGGAAATCTGCAAATTTGGTGTAAAGACCCATAAGAAACTTCAACCGTTTAGCTCAAATTGTGTTTGAGTTATCTTTGTCACAGAGAGACAGACGAACATTGTTTAAAAATGTGTTTTTCGAACTCAGTGTGGTCTAAAACACCGGGATACGTAAAATTCTGGAGCTCGAATTTTTTTACTGTTATTTTTCTACTATATGAAAAAGTAAAAAATGAAAAAAAAAAACCCAAAAAAAAAAACAAAAACAACCGATTTCATTATTATTTGCTTTTAAAATGAACACTTAATAGTAATTATTATTAAAAATTCTCATACATTTCTACATACTTGATTAAATATGAATAGGATCATCATTTCGTAGAATTAATTCCATTTAAATATTAAATATTTATCGAAATAAAAGCAAACGGGTATTAAAATCTGGCATGGGCAGATGTTCACTGAGATGCAGGTGGAATTTAGAATTAAAAAAATTGCATTAACATCATACTCAAGGACGACAACGCACATGCTGACTTCATAAAAATCTGCTAAGTGATAAGTGATTATTATTGAAAGAAATGATGGAATAGGGAAAATGAAGATAAAATGCTTTGTTGATATAGTTGTGTATTTTATATAATTCTAATCTATTAAATAGATAATATACTAAATACTTCATCGATATCGTGAAATCAAATGTAATGTATGTACATTTAACATTTGAATGGAAAATTTAATGATGCTGTCAGAAATGTTTAAAGAGAAATCAGTTTCCAGGTTACTCGAACAAAAGAAAAAAAATTAGTATAATAAATAAAAATTCAATTTAATTGCAGCATTGATAAGCATTACTGCTGTGTATACGTAAAAGTAATTCTAAAATCTTGTGAGAATTGAGAAAAAATTACATGTAAATTATCATTGAGAAGATAATTTTGAATTTTTTGTTTATGTAATAATGAATTATGCGCAATATTGGTTTCGGATGATTGTATGGAAAATGATCGGAATTTTATTTCTAAGAAATCCAAATTTCAAAAAATACATAAATAAATTTACATGTTCGGAATTGCGAATTTAAAACTTCCAATAATTCTTGTATCAAATTCGATAGCTGTTGTTTTAACGGTCCGCTCAACTGAGTGCCAACAGATGCACAGATAGGTGCCAATTTTATTTTTATTATTAGTAGAAATCAGTTAAGCAAATCACACTGAATAGTTGGTATTGCGTCTTAGAAACGCCTTTTTTCCTTTCTAACTGTGGTTGCCATGGAAACCGTCACACGAGAAATTTTTTTAGAACTTTGATTCCGTTTTATTAATCATAGTTATTCATATTTTTAATTACTTACTACTTAGAGATATAACCATGAATATCTTTGTGTTTCGTGTTTTCGTATGTAAGTCAATAAATGTCATTCTGTGCTTAATGATATTTGATTACTGGAAATTACAAAATAAATTTAGATCATAGATAATTAAAAATATTGATCCACATCATTAATTTCGAATGGCGTGGTTATATTTAAAATTTATTGTTGAAAGGTCTGGCGGCATAGAAATCAACAGTTGGAATGTTTTAATTTAAATTAAATTTTATTCATTTCAATAAAGCTTCATGTAATACGTTAAAGTAATAAATAATAAAATAAAAATAATAAATATTTTCAAAAAATGGTCATTTATCGATTTTTTCAATTATAATTAAAATATAAATAAATGAAATGTTAATGGAACTGGCAACACGTAGCATAACAAGATAAAAAAAAAATAAGTATGAACTTAATAAACTTAATTAATGTCTGGCACCAAAGAAAAGCCTGTCAAACAAATTTTTGGGGACAAAATATATTATACTCTTTTTAACAATATTTAGAAACAAATCTTATTTACTTTTCTCTCGCTAAAAAGGAATACTATAGCTTTACTTAAAGATTAAAAAAATAATAATAATACAGTTGGGAGGGATGTTTCTAAAACTTGCCTTCGGGCCTTTTATGCTATATCTTACATTTGATAAAAGAAAGTAAAAAAATCTTAACTTGAAAATCGGTGTCCATAAATTGGCTACAAGCAGCATGCTTACGCGTCGATATTTTTCGCCAAGGAATAGCTTACTTTTTTAACTGTAATTTGCAGTCATCTCCCCTGGTCCCTGGAGTTCCATAAACTGATAAGAAGGAGATAAAAATGTTTTTTTTTTTTTTAAATATGAAAGGTGAAGAAAACATTTTTTTTTTCTTTTTGCGAGAAGGGGGTTAGCAATGAAAGGAGGGGGTTTAGAAAAAGGCCGAGATATTCCCTTGGCGACTTTTGAACAGTCAGCTGGTCCCCCGGGTACCAAGTGTCATTTTTCCTCGAGCTGTTCTTTAGAGTCCAGGATGAAGGGTTGCTTTAATGATTAAGGGGAAAATATCGCCTGGTTTGGCGACGGAGGATTTTGTTGACATGATCATATTATCTCTCTTTTGTGCTGATTTCTAAGTGAATATTCCGATTTTGCTATAAACCCAATTTAAAAAATATAGGTATTTTGTTTCCAAATTGATTGTTAATTATTTTATTTGTATTAAACTTTTCATAAAGGAATAGTTTCCCATAAATTTTGTTAAAAATCAACTTTAGAAAAATATTCCGCTAAAAAATATTTTTTTTTTCATTTTTTTTTTAGACCAATGTCAAAATTTTGTGATTGTCTAATGAGAGGCCTTGTGCAGAGGATCCCATATTGGCAAACATGCCTCAATGGGAGAATTATGCTTTTTAATTTTTTTTATTCTTTATTTTAGGCAGTGAAAATTATGACGATCATTTTTAATAACTGGTTTACTATCTTGTTTCAACATATTTTTTACTTAATAACTTAATTTTTGTAATTTATTTCGACTAAATTTTTTGCATTTTAGAAATTAAATGAAAATACTTATTTAAAATTTGTTTTTAAAATGTTAAAATGAAGCAATAAAATTATTGGAAAATTAACCATAATTGTGAATTAACGATTTCTGTATTTAAAAATATAAACATTTAATTACTATGATAAATCATAAATAAATAATAAATATCAAACAAATATAACATTAAAAATTATTTTGTTATACAATTTATCAACGAAAATGCAATGTAATTGATAAATGAATAATTAATATTAGAATTTATTTTTAAAAAGTATTCACTTAGAAAATAAATTATTTAAAAAAATTAAAATTATTCAATGTAAACATGTATACTAGTCCTAATATTTTATAATGCATAGAATTTGTATATTTTATAAATGCAGTTATTCTACAAATAGGCCGAATTATTTTTTAATCAACATGTCTACTACCCTGTTTCAAGCCAATGACTCTAGGGAACTACCTAACTGAAAATCGAAAATTGTGGAAAAGATGAAACTTAAAATCCGCAATTAAATATTTCATGAAACAATGAAAAAGCTTGAATTTCAAGGCAAAAATATCTTTTTTTGAAATTGAGTATAAAAACTTTGTAAGATTTTTAAATTAGTATCATTGAAATGATAACAAATGCTACCATTTATCAACGGTGTAAAGTTAATTTTTTTGCAGTAATATTTTCAGAAGTTATAGTGAACAAACATCAGCATTGTTTTTAATTTGTATTAATATTTAAAAGAAATTTCTTTAAAATGACGTAAAAATCGGCTTTGTGTTGTAATATTTTTGGAAGTTATCATGGAGAATCTGTAGCAGCTATATCTTTCTATTATTATCTTTGTTTTTGCAAGTTTGTTCTTTTAAAATTGGCAACAACAGTTGCTTGTTTTGGAAATAAAAATATGTCGATATAATATAGTTTCGCTTCATTTTAATTTGAAATATAATCTGATCTTTGAAATATAATATGATCTTTGAAATATAATCTTTGAAATATAACCGATCTTTGTAAGCTGTACATAACCGTGCTACAATTTGGTGACCGGAACTGTGAATAGTAATTTTTTCTACCTACGTAGTTATGGCTACCAGCGGCGCTTCTGTTTTGAACGCGGTAAATGACAGATACGAGGCAAACAATGTGAGCGTCAAAATTCCTCCATTTTGAGAAACCTGATGTTTTCCCAAGTAGAGGCATAATTCTCTATTACAAACATAATCCCAAGATCAAACTAAATTTAACTATATAAATGATGTATCCAAATATCCAATAAATATCCAAAGTGACCGGGATGATAAGTTGACCTGCGAAAGAAAGATTTATCAGTTCTTTTAAAGAAAGTGTGGAAGAAAGTATAACAAAATTACTTAAATAATTTCTTTGGGCGATATGAAACCTATCAACTTTTGAGAAAAAATGAAATCGCTTGGCGGAACAGACATATCCGATAAAGTTTTGCGTACTTCGTGGCTTGGAAAGCTGACAGAATCCCTTAAAAATATTTTGGTTGAAGTAACGAAGATTTAGACAACTTGTCAATAATGGCATATAAAATATTTGAAATGAACTCATCGACAGAAATTTATTCTGCTGGTTCTGAGAATTCTATGATGGAAATGCTGGAAAAAATTTCTAACCTAGAAAAACAGATTTCAGAACTAAAGGTTCACAGACAAACTTGAAATAAATTTCGCCAGATAGGAGTCGTAGTCAGTCTAGAAAGAAATACAATCCTATTGGAACATTGTGTTATTTTCATTTCAAATTTGAAGATAAATGTTACACGAATAAATTCAAGAGTCCGTACAGCTGGAAAGAGTCGGGAAACTCCGAACAGCAGTAGTTTCGACGGCAGATTCTGCTACGAAGGAATTTGAATATCACCGTAATTACCATTTATTTATTACCGATAAAACAACCGATTTACTCCTTTTTGTAGATAGTGGTGCTGATCTGTCTATTGCCCCAGCCACATCAAACCATAAAGTATGTAATTCCTTTAAACTGTATGCTGCAAACAGAAAATAATACCCACGTTTGGATTCAAAATTTTAACTTTGGATTTACGCCTACGTCGACCATTCCAGTTTCTTTTCGTAATCGCTAAAGTGGATAGAGTGACCTTAGGCGCATATTTTTAAACGAAATTTAAATTACTTACTGATATGCATAACAGAAAATTTATAGATGATGTTACAACTTTAACATTTCGAAGCCATATTACGACTATAACAAGTGCCGATAGCATATGCGATAGCATTTCAATATGCGAAATTGTTAAATATTCGAATTTAACCAATCCAAAATCAGTTAATTTCTAACTCGAATCGTAAATTGAAACATCATGTAGCTGCAAAGAGCTTCCCTGCTTTTGAAAAAGCTCGCCAGTTAGATAAAAATAAATAAAAAATAGCCACACAAGAGTTCAAATTTATATTAGATAACGATATTGTCACGTAGATACTTTAGTGTGGAACGCAATGACACACACAAGAAGTATAGCTAAACTAATTTATTAACTGAACTCAGAGTCAGACAAATATTTTGCTTTTATACTAGCCGGGAAAGTTCCAGAATACTTTTCTCAAGACAGTAAGAAAAGTCCAGAACACATGTCTGATAAACTTGTGGTGACGCTTTATAAGCCAGATAACAGCTACGAGACAAGAGAAATTTCTTTTGTCTTGTGGTCTTGTTACTCGGCTACGAACTCAAAGGTTGCGAGTTCGATCCTCGCCTATCGCTAATAGCAACAAACTAAAGAAAGGTCCAGAATCATCTGGAACGTGAAATGAAGGAAAACATAAAATCAAGGCATTAAACATTTACACAGACTGTGAATCGCATTGTTTGTAGCGGGATTCGAACATACAATCTCTTGAATATGAGATCAGTGCTATGACCATTCGGCCGTGGAGAGTCGATTGTCTTCTTTCAATGCGACAATATAATTAGACCTTCAAAATCTCCATGGGCCAGTCCACTCCATTTAGTTGGCAAAAAGGATGGAAGTTTGCGACCATTCTGGGACTGCATCTTGAAAACCTCTTTGATTTTCAAACAATATCTTCTGGATTTCGGAAAATTACTTTGGTGCGATATTTCAACTACACAAATTCGTCCATTAAGGTGTATGTACACACTTGAAACTTCGAAAATCGTTCAAAATATTAAATATTTTTTATTGCTTAATAATGTTCTCTGATCCTTTAGTTTTCAAACGATACCAAGATGTTGTCAATATTCGAAATATTTCTCGAGTTAAAATTATTTTTCTTGTGGTGCTTTCATTAAAAACTCTAGTTACGGTTTTTTTAAAACTCATTTTATGAAGAATGATATTTTTCCACTCTGTTGCTTCATTCAAACAATCATAACTCAACAAGAAATGAACCAAATACAGTTATTTATATATCAAAATAATCTGTATGAAATAGCGGATGTTTTGTGTCTCAATCAAAGTTATGTTTATAGAAATAAATTTTTAATAGCTGTTTAAATGTTAAAATGACAGAAAAAATCTCGCTTTTTCTATTCATCGTTGATGAAAAAATTATTTTAAAAAAACTATACATTTTTATAACTTGATTGAGGCAGACAACCTGAAGACTCATATTAGGCATCATTTACAACTAGAATGGTGTGTCTGTACAAATTAGAAATTAAGATATCATGTTTCAAAAAATAGGCTGATTAGCTCATTAAATATTAATTAATTAATTAATAATTAGTGTAATATGGTTTTTTCTCACTGAAATGAGTTTAAACATATATTAATAACCTACTGTGAAAAAAACTGGATTTTTAAAGTTAAAATTTTTAAAAAAATCTTCAAGTGTGTACGTACACCTTAATACCTCAAGAATTTCGAATGCAAGTTTTTTGTAAAATTCACGGCTTAGCACACCCTGGTGTGGAATTCTACTGTTAAGCAAATATCTTCCAGATTTATATGGTTCAACATTCGGAAAGATATCAAAGTCTTGTATCCACTGCCAAAAGAATAAAATTAACAGGTATACGCTCTTGGAAATTGGCAATTACAAGGAAGTAGATGGTAGGTAATAATAATAATAATAACCAATCTTTAGATATTTGTAACTGCGCTACAAATCTCCAAAATTTCTCTTCATTTTTAATTATTTATTTATATTTATACCAAATATGGTATCTGTAGTTTAAACATTTAATAGCTGTAGATAACTCTCTCTCTCTCTCTCTCTCTCTCTCTCACACACACACACACACACACACACACACACTTTCATTTTATTAGTAGTAGAGATATATATTGACAAATATTTTCTTTTCCCATTTTGTTTGAATTCAGGAATATAAAAATAAAATGAATGCAATGTCGTATCTAATTCTACTAGCGAAAGCGCTCTGAAAACAGACTTCATGTAGATGTAATATTAAATGTCAAACAAAAATAAAATAACACTAACATTACTTCAAGGGCTTTATTTTTGAAAATAAAAAATATTTTGAAATATAAACTGATGGAGAAATAATTTAAATCAAATTTTTTTTAATTCTTCAAACTCCATCAAAACGAAAAATCGTGTTTTCATTGAAATTTAAGATTTCCTTTTTGAAAATCTTTGAAATTTTAACAAAAATAATAATGATAATAAATGTATCCATGTTTATTCAAAATATGTACAGCAAAACATTTCATTTTAATAATACTGTTGGGATGAAGCGAGCGGACTATTTTTCTCGTGTAGGAATATCTGTGTGATTACCCTGGTGCTGTTTTCAAGGTGCTGTTACATGGTGCTGTTTTAAAGAACCATGCTGAGATTTATTGAAAAGTAACAACAAATATAAAAGTAATATTTTATAGCTCCTTTCAACTGAATAAATGAAAAACAATTTGCAGTATTTCTAATAATATATTGTCGTTGTCTTTAACAATACTTCGGAGTTAAAAGGTTTTTAAATTCAGTATTTTTGATTTGTTTCATCTGTGAGTTTATTCGGTCTGTTTTAATTCAAGATTATTAATTTACTCGAAGATTCATATAACTTATTTGAATTTTGCCTTAATGTTCAAAGAGTTTATTACTTTTAAATAACAACTCAAAAGACTTTTCTTGCTTCATTCTTTAGTTTATTTTATTCTTAGATTTGTCATAAAAGTCTAGACATTGAATTAATGTAAATCGGTATTAGAGTTGTGCTGCTGTGATATATTGTTGAATGCACGAGCAAAATGTTTGTGCTTTTGTGAACTGTAAGTGATTTTTACTTCGATTTCAATAGGATTTATTTGGTGACCTGAAGTTATGGAATGTACTAAACTCTAAATAAAACGATAAAAAAATTAGATGGTGTTTATAACTTGCAAAATTTTTATTCTTGGTAATTTCTTTATTTTTTAAAATTTTATTTATAATGGCATGTCCATTCCATAAGTATCCGAAATTTTTATAAAGATTTTAAAAAATGTCAATGACAAATTAAAAATCATGGATTTAAACCATAAATATTGATGTAGAATTTTGAGAACTGGAGGAAGCTTTATGATTCTATTTGCTAAAATAACTTTTCATTTTTTGCAGTAAAAGTTTTTTTTTAATTTTTTGTATCAAAACAATTATTTTTCATAAATAATAGTTAAAATCGGCTGTAATAATTTGAGATATTCAAAAAATAATAACCTGTTTCATTATTTGTTTCGTCCATGAGTATTCGAAATTTTCAGAAAGATTTAAAAACTATGAATGACAAATTAAACATTATGGATTAAAACTATAAATATTGAAGCAGAATTTTTGGAACTGCTTGAAGATCTATATTTCTATTTACAAAAAGTTTACAAAAATAACTTTTCATTTTTTATTATTTATTAATTTTTGTTTGAAAACGATACAATTTCCGAAATAATAGTTATATTTGTCATAATAATTTCAGATATTCATCAAATAATAACCTGGTTTTATTATTTGTTTCGTGCAAAAGTATCCGTAATTTTCAGAAAGATAAAAAAAACTATGAATGGCAAGTTAAACATTATGGATAAAAACTATAAATATTGATGTAGAATTTTTGGAACTGCATGAAGTTTTATGTTTCTGTTTACTAAAATAACTTTTCATTTTTTATTTATTAATTTTTGCATGAAAACGATACATTTTCCTAAAGAATAGTTATATTTGTCCTAATAATTTCAGATATTTATCAAATAATAACCTGGTTTTATTATTTGTTTCGTACAAAAGTATCCAAAATTTTCAGAAAGATTTAAAAACTATGAATGACAAATTAAACATTATGGATTAAAACTATAAATATTGAAGCAGAATTTTTGGAACTGCTTGAAGATCTATATTTCTATTTACAAAAAGTTTACAAAAATAACTTTTCATTTTTTTTATTTATTAATTTTTGTTTGAAAACGATACATTTTACGAAATAATAGTTATATTTGTCATAATAATTTCAGATATTCATCAAATAATAACGTGGTTTTATTATTTGTTTCGTGCAAAAGTATCCGTAATTTTCAGAAAGATAAAAAAACTATGAATGGCTAGTTAAACATTATGGATAAAAACTATAAATATTGATGTAGAATTTTTGGAACTGCATGAATTTTTATATTTCTGTTTACTAAAATAACTTTTCATTTTTTATTTATTAATTTTTGTAGGAAAACGATAAATTTTCTTAAATAATAGTCTTAAATTATTATATCTGTCATAATAATTTCATATCTATAAAATAATAATTTTTTTTAATATATGTTTCGTCCATGAATACCTAAATTTTCATAAAGATTTAAAAACTATCAATGACAAATTAAAAATTATGGATTAAAAACCATAAATATTAATGTAGAATTTTGAGAACTGCTGGAAGCTTTATGATTCTACTTACAGAAATAACTTTTCACTTTTACTAATATAAATTTTTATATAAAGATAAATTTGCATAAAAATGTAGTTAAATTCGTCATAATATAATAATCTGGTTTTATTATTTATTTCGTTCAAATATATTCGAAATTTTCATAAAAATTTAAAAACTATCAATGACAAATTTAAAAAATATGGATTAAAGCCAAAAATATTGATGTAGAATTTTAAGAACTGCTGGAAACTGTATGATTCTATTTACTAAAATAACTTCTCATTTTTACTATTATAAATTTTTATATGAAAATGATAAATTTTTATAAAAAAAGTTCAATCTGCCATAATAATTTCAGATATTTATGAAATAATAAAAAACCATGTGAGAATATCGAGTCTTATTGTGTAGGATAGTTTGTGAGAGCTCGGATGACAGGACATTTCTTCTTTCTTAGTATCGCTATTGATTATGTATACGTTACTTTATATTTGGAAGACATAATGTCACACAGTTAAATGATACTTAAAATAATGTGGGATATATTTGGATATCTTTCACTATAGTAGAACTTGATACATTACTGATTAATAAATAGTTGAGACGAAGACAAAGGGATAGAGGTTAAGTAATTATTTTCTTATCATCTCATTTCATAATCTTTGAAATTACTCTGATGAATGTTTATCAAGTCATATAGCAGGGAGAAATTATGCGATGCAGTCAAGTTGTGTTTTAAAATAAAGAATGGTGCTTGCAACAAGATTGAATAACTTTGCATTGCTTTCATAATTTGGTAACTTATCTTGGGAATATTCTAGTTAATAAATAATTGCGTCGAAGAGATGGAAGTGAAGTAGGTTGCCATCATCAAGATTCATTGGATAATATTTGAAATTACGATGATTGGTATGCACGAGGAGTTAAGCCCCGCAGTCAAGTTGTGTTTTGGCATAAAGAATGGTACTTACATCAAGACTGAATATCTTTGAGTTACCTTCATTATGTGAGAAATTACTATGTTACAATTCTGGTTAATAAATAATTGCGACGAAGAGATGGAAGTGAAGTAGGTTGCCATCATCAAGATTCATTGGATAATATTTGAAATTACGATGATTGGTATGCACGAGCAGTTAAGCCCCGCAGCCAAGTTGTGTTTTGGCATAAAGAATGGTACTTACATCAAGACTGAATATCTTTGAGTTACCTTCATTATGTGAGAAATTACTATGTTACAATTCTGGTTAATAAATAATTGCGACGAAGAGATGGAAGTGAAGTAGGTTGCCATCATCAAGATTCATTGGATAATATTTGAAATTACGATGATTGGTATGCACGAGGAGTTAAGCCCCGCAGTCAAGTTGTGTTTTGGCATAAAGAATGGTACTTACATCAAGACTGAATATCTTTGAGTTACCTTCATTATGTGAGAAATTACTATGTTACAATTCTGGTTAATAAATAATTGCGACGAAGAGATGGAAGTGAAGTAGGTTGCCATCATCAAGATTCATTGGATAATATTTGAAATTACGATGATTGGTATGCACGAGGAGTTAAGCCCCGCAGTCAAGTTGTGTTTTGGCATAAAGAATGGTACTTACATCAAGACTGAATATCTTTGAGTTACCTTCATTATGTGAGAAATTACTATGTTACAATTCTGGTTAATAAATAATTGCGACGAAGAGATGGAAGTGAAGTAGGTTGCCATCATCAAGATTCATTGGATAATATTTGAAATTATTGTGATTTGTAATGCTTGCCAGAACATAGCGCAGGAAGTGGTTTTGTTATGCAGTCTTGTTTTAAAAAGGTACTTTCAATAAGACTGGACATCTTTGCATAACTTTAATTATGTGGAAATCCACTTGCTACAGTTCTGGACACCAGAACATTAAGACGAAAAGATAAAATTATGTAGCTTGTCATTAACATGGATTTATTGAATTTTCTTGGCGATGTTGAGCCAAATTAGATGTTTTCTTGACGAAGATTGGCGATGTTTAGCCAAATTCTTAATTTAAAAGCATTATGTCAGTTAATTATATTTTAGGTTGGTACTTCCAGCACGGTTGGAAAAAACATCCTACGAAGTTTAATTTTGAGGTTAGAATCTGATGTACTTCGTTGTGCTGTTCGTTAGTCTTAAATGACTTGGTGCGTGAGGAAAGAGATTTGATCTAAGTTATGTCAAATTGGCAAGTCACCAGCAGAAGGGCATTACTTTTATGAAACGTGAATTAAGTTATATTGGAAAATTTTCTGTTCTAGACAGTGAATTAGAAGGTACCCAATGGTAATAGCTTACCCAATATGTCAGAAAGGTGCTTTCTGTGCCATGATGCAATTCTGGTATATTCCTCGGCAGTTATAGAAATTAATGATGAGAATGAGTACAAGAATCGGTATATGAAATAGAAGAACTCGATATATAGATGGAAATAAATATATAAAATTCTTATTACTATAGAAGAAATCGATACATAAAATTCCCAAAAACCTAGGAGTAATCGATATATAAATTTTCCATCACTGTAAAAGAAACCGATATATAGTATTGTCACCACTACAGAAAAAAATTGATATATAAAATTCCCACCACCGTAAAAGAAATCGGTATATAAAATTCCCACCACTATAGAAGAAATCAATATATAAAATTCCCACCACTATAAAAGAAATAGATATATAAAATTCTCACTACTGTAAAGAAATACATTTATAAAATTCTCACTACTATAAAAGAAATAGAAATATAAAATCCCAATCACTATAAAAGAAATCAATACATAAAATACCTACCCCTTTGGAATAAATTGATATTAAAATTCCCTTCCCATCACTGTGTAAGAAATGATATATAGAATTCCCACCATTATAGAAGAAATCGATATATAAAATTTCCACACTACTGAAGAAAAATAAAATTCTTTCCACTATAGAAGAAATAAATATATAAAATTCCCACCAATATAGAAGAAATCAATATATAAAATTCCCACCAATATAAAGGAAATAGATATATAAAATTCTCACTACTTTAAAAGAAATAGATATATAAAATTCTCACTACTTTAAAAGAAATAGATATATAAAATTCTCACTACTGTAAAGAAATACATATATAAAATTCTCACTGCTATAAAAGAAATAGAAATATAAAATCCCAATCACTATAAAAGAAATCAATACATAAAATATCTACCCCTTTAGAATAAATTGATATTAAAATTCCCATCACTGTGTAAGAAATGATATATAGAATTCTCACCATTATAGAAGAAATCGATATATAAAATTTCCACACTACTGAAGAAAAATAAAATTCTTACCACTATAGAAGAAATAAATATATAAAATTCCCACCACTATAGAAGAAATAAATATATAAAATTCCCACCACTATAGAAGAAATCAATATATAAAATTCCCACCACTATAAAGGAAATAGATATATAAAATTCTCACTACTGTAAAAGAAATAGATATATAAAATTCTCATTATTATAAAAGAAATACATATAAAATATCACTACTATAAAAGAAATAGAAATATAAAATCCCAATCACTATAAAAGAAATCAATACATAAAATACCTACCCCTTTAGAATAAATTGATATTAAAATTCCAATCACTGTGTAAGAAATGATATATAGAATTCTCACCATTATAGAAGAAATCGATATATAAAATTTCCACACTACTGAAGAAAAATAAAATTCTTACCACTATAGAAGAAATAAATATATAAAATTCCCACCACTATAGAAGAAATCAATATATAAAATTCCCACCACTATAAAGGAAATAGATATATAAAATTCTCACTACTGTAAAAGAAATAGGTATATAAAATTCTCATTATTATAAAAGAAATACATATATAAAATATCACTACTATAAAAGAAATAGAAATATAAAATCCCAATCACTATAAAAGAAATCAATATATAAAATACCTACCCCTTTAGAATAAATTGATATTAAAATTCCCATCACTGTGTAAGAAATGATATATGGAATTCTCTCCATTATAGAAGAAATCGATATGTAAAATTTCCACACTACTGAAGAAAAATAAAATTCTTTCCACTACACTTAAAAAAATGATAGATATATAAAATTCCTATCACTATAAATGAAATTGGTGCATAAAATTACAACTTTTATAAAAGAAATCGATGTCTAAAATTCTTATCACTATAGAAGAAATCTATACATAAAATTCCTACCACAATAGAAGAAATAGATATATAAAATTCCAGGCACTATTAAGAGAAATCGATATATAAACTTTCCACTATTCGAAAGCCACAGGACAGCATTTCTGTTCTTAAAACAAAACGGTTTTTCTTTTTTCACATGGTACAAGTTCAACAAAGGGGAAATTACTGATTAGGTACCATTGGTAACCAGCAAGTTTTTTTGGGGGGAAGGAGGGAGGGAAATCAAGAATCAAGCCAGGACATGTCATTATGATTCTTTTTGTTCTGTAATGTGAGGATATCTATTTTTGGCAACAACATAAATTATTACTGATATGAGTGGACTATAATGACCTACCTTCGAGTGAAGAAATTGGTATTTAAAATTCCCACCGCTTCAAAGATATATCATATAAGGCAGCAATTCCACTCAAATTTTGAGATTTGATTAATTTTATGCACTTTAGTTTAATAATAGAATTGCTTACCATCTTAGCTTCCTTGATTGGACTATATCAGCATTCAACAAGTTAAAAAGAATCGTGAACTTTTGGCAAAAATCAAGAATCTTGACACGATATAATTATGGTGCATTATGAGTCATAAGGTAATGCATGCAAATTTCTTGGCAGTTATAAAAAAGTTACTATGGACGATAGTGATTCACACACGAATAAAAAAATCCGTATATAAAAGTGCTGTGACTTCAAAACTCTCAAACAGAGGACAGTATATAGACGACCTAAAAGGCCCCCGCTATTTTTAAACATGTCTTAAAATGCTCTTTGTTAACATGGTATCGAACCCAAATTATCGAAACTCGATGATTGGACTGCAGCGGTACCCCAAAAGGAAAATATTTCTTATCCTTTTTGACTAATATCAAGAATCAAGCCAAGATATAATGAATGTATATAATGTGACACAATGCTGTGTCTTTTCTCGGCAGCTTCAGAAGTTATTACTGAAATGAGTAGACCATGTAGATTATTCCTCGAATGAAGAAATTGGTATCTAAAATCCACACTACTTTGTTGCAATCAAATGGAAGTCAGCAAAATATTTTTCATCCAACCTGGTATGAAAAAAGAACTTAAAAAACAAGCATAGTTAAATGGACTTTAGTAACCAAGAAGAGAAATATTTCATGCATCTTTTGGCGATAATCTAGAAAAAAAGCATGAAAAGACGAGGTTTCACCCTGTGGGGCAGTGTAATGCTGAATTTATTTCTAAGCAACTGCCGAAGTTATTTTTTGATGAAATCAAATCATTGGATCAAAAAGATTCACCCTCAAATCAACAATTGGTTTATTGGTCAGCACTTCGAGACTATCTATTGCAGAGTAATCAATTATTTTTATAGTTTCTGGTTTTCATACACAACTGATTTTCAATTTTTACATAAAATTTCGATTCCGCAAAATCAGACTACAAAAGTACACATTAAGTAACCAGCGGGAGTGTTTCCAGTTCTCGCATACTCTCTAATTAAGGTGTTGGCCCAGAGAACGCTTTTCATGACATTGGTGTACTGTAGTTACGAAATAACTTTTGGCAGTGAATTTAGCATTTTTACTGAATCTGTCATGCCATCCTTGGCGAGTTTCTTGGCGATTAATTACCTAACATACGATTAATAGCACCCGAAATTCAAATTTGTATTTTAGACACTTTCTTCCCAACCGATTGAAACAAAAATTGGACACTAAGCTACAGTTGTAGTCATAAAATTCCATACGAAATTTAGTACATTTAACTCATTACATTTTTGACTAATAGCATTTATGCTTTTCTTAATAAACAAACCGACAAATGGTCAACCAACTCATTGTATTTGTCCCAAACATTTGACGATAGCATCTATACGATATGTTAAATATGCGTACTAAATATTATTCATCTAGTTCTCTTCATTGTTTAGTTATCATGCTAACTTATATCCGAACAGTCTGACAGACAGACTTGGACACAATGAATTTGGCTCAAAATTCGATAGGAATCTGCAAATTTGGTGGAAAGACAACATACAAAGTTTCCAGCGTCCAGCTCAATGCTTTTTTTTCTAGTTATCTTTGTCACAGATAGACAGACAGACATTTTCAAAAAAGAAATGTTCTTTGAACTCAAGGACGTCTAAAACGTGGAGGTTCGTCAGAATGTCGAGTTCTATTTTTTTTCTTTCTTTTTCCTTTTTACTATTGCTATATTTTCTTTATACTGTGAATACGTGAAATTAAGAATGCGTTTTGGCAAAATTCAGGTGAAAGAAAAAGGCGAAATGTCGCCAAATGTGTCGGCCTTCCGTCTCTTAATAATTCCCCAACAAATCTGCAGACTTTAGAACTTCGTTGAGTGACACTTCCAAGACCTTTTTTTATCCACTTTGTGCCTTTATTTATACATTTTTTTTCCTGCGCAGACCGATGAGAGAGTAAGTGGTGAGGGAAACAAGATGGCGAAAAAAATTTAACGGTTTTCTATTGACATTTCCTCTGAAACAATGTCGCCTTCAGCGGCTAGTTTCGTTTTTCTTTGTAAACAGACAAGCAAGACGGCGAGAAAAAAAAATCCCTAAATCACCGTTATAAGCAAAAAAGGAGGAAAAAAATCCCTAGAAATCAAGGTGCAATCTTGAAAAAAAAATAAAAAAAAAATCTCGAAAAAGAATAGAACCCTGTTATTGGGCCAAAAGTCCCAAAAGATTTGGTGAAAAAGGTTTGAATGGTTAAATGAATATAAGTTTTTTTTTTTTTTGCAATCTTTCTTAAGCGGCTTCTCCTCCCTCTCATAGACTGGAAAAAAACCCGCCCTGAAGGTATTTTTTCTCCCGGTCGGCTTTTATTTGAGTGTGATGGTATTGTTTTATAGCCATAAGCTGCCGTGTTTGAATAGCTTGAAATCGTAGCTGAATGCGATTCTTTGTTGACTTTTATGTAAGAAATATCCCCAAAGGGATTTTTTAAGGATTTTGTTACTTAATCCTTCTTGGAAGAATGTTTTATTTCGCATAAAAAGAGTCCCGATTTTAATAATACTTGTAGCAGATTCTATTATTAAAATTTTTAAGTTCCTTCTTTTACTTTCCTCTGACATTTGACATCAGCTATTGCATTTATCTTCATTAATAATGCAGGACAACGTATGCAGGACAGAGTGTTTGACCAATGGCTATTGAATCTAGAAAAGATATAATCTAGAAGGCAAGAATGTGAAACTCTGAGTGGTTTTTTTTTTGAAATTTTAAATATAATCTTGATTAATTAATAACCAAACAAATGGAATTATCATATTTCCATCAGCCTGATTTCTATAAATTATTTGGATGTTAATTTACATACTTCTAAGCAGTTCATAATTCCTGTTAGGTTCACAGAAATATTTCATAAGATATTTCAGCAAATTATGTACAACTTATTCCGAAAATCCCACCAAGTTGACTATGGACCACTGTGCATTCTGTACAGAACAGGTGAGAAATTGCATAGCTGGTAGACAAGAGTTGCTTGTGGCAAATAGATATTACCAAGAATTAAATTTTACTAGATACTGACTTAAAGTCCAACTGAATAAATGATTTCTTTTCGTCTTTCTAGCTAAAATTATTATTTACTAGTATTAGCATTACTTATAAGTATTACTTAAAAGTTAACTACTTAGATACAACTCATATTTAATTTCTTTCATTCATAACATATGAGAATTTTTAAAAATAATTAAATAATGTTATTCAATCTTTATTTATTTTAAATCCATATCATATTGATATCTAGACCAGATTAAAAGCTTTCCAATTGAAATTAAAAACACTAAGACATGTAATATTTGAAATACGAAATAATCAGTTGACCATTCAGAAAGAAAAAAAATAGTTACTTTAGGTAAAAATGTTTATTTTTGGAAAGAAATCGATTTTGTCCCTATTTTCTGAGAAAAATATATTACAGAATATTAATTGAATTTAGAAAGATATTTTCAAATTGAGTCTTGAATAAGAAAATTAATTTTTTTTTTAGCATTTAGATGCAAATTTATACTTCAGTGAATTCATCTTTCAGTGCTGACCTTTTTGTTTGAACTTTAAATTATTCTTACAAACGATTTATTGAATGAAACGTCAATGTTTTATAAGGAATTGAAATAAAAAGATTTAAATTCTATTATCTAGAATAGAAAATATCCAGAAAATAGAATCTAGGATCTATTATCTGGATAGGAGGATTCTGTTCTCTATATCCAGATAATAAAGTGATTAAAAATTCGATTATCTATATCTAGATAATTAGGATTAAGGAGTCTATATATCAATAATAATTAAGAATTCTATTATCTATATCTAGATAATTTTGGATTAAGTATTCTATTATCTATATCTGGATAATTTTGGTTTAAGTATTCTATTATCTATATTTCGATAATTTTGGATTACGAATTATATTATCTATATCCAAATAATAAAGTTTAAGGATTCTGTTATCTATATCCATGTAATAGTGTTCGATTATTTAGTTGGTAGAGCGTTGGATTCGCGACCTTTTGGTTGCGAGTTCGAACCCCACCGGCCGAAGATTCCCCGTGTGCTTGGTGGCTGACACGTGTATAAATCTTTCGTGGTCACAAATTCCTGCATGTCATAAGTATTAGCACAGGGGGTTCTGGATAAAGGGTGATCACTCGCTGATTCAGGTCTAAATTACGATCTGTGGATGAGTGAATGAAATGCATGAATGATGTCTGTCCCGTATAAAAGGTTGTGACGTGTATGTAGCTAAGTTGTTCTCTTGGCCCTAGATGGCGCTCCCCCACGGGCTTAAAATCAGTGTCTTTTTTAACAGCGGGCTTGTCCATGGCAAGTGCCTTAAGAAACAACAACAGTATCCTTAGATACATCAGAATCAACAAATGAAAGGGAATCGTAATTCTGGAATGCATTTCAAGTGAATTTTGCATATTATCCTGTTGAATACTGGCGATATCCTAAGAATTGATAATTTTATCTGTAAATGAAACACTTTTATCTTTAACATCGTCATTCGTAAGTTTAGTTTAGTTTAGTTACATTAACGTCCCGTTTGAAGCACCACTTGGGCTATTTTGGGACGGACCTCGTCATTTTGAACCGTGGTCAGATGACGAGGACGACACCTGAGCTGGCACCCCCCTCTCCACACCACACCAGCGGGAGAACGTTTGGCCAGGACGGATTTAACGTGCAACTGACCCCCTTACACGACGGTTCTTCTGTGGAATCGGGTCTCGAACCTGAAACCCTCCGGTTCCAAAGCCGAGACCTTACCACCAGGCCACCGCGGCCTCGTCATTCGTAAGAGTGATGTTATTATCATCTTTCACTGAGTCATGTAATTAGATATAAAAACACTATGGATAATGGCAAGAAATATCATCGCAAAGCAAAACACAACATTAACTAAATGAATGAACAATACAATGAACAGTGAAACGTTTGTAAAATCTGCTTTAAGACTTTATTAGTACAAGTATAACCAAAACAAAGGATTAATTTTATTAACTAACGAAAAATTCTAACCCAGTGATTATGAGTACAGAAAAATATAGCCAAGATTGAAATCAGAAATTTTTCATAACTAATATGTCAAAAGGTTAATTTCATAATTTAATAAGCGGTTCCGAATCAGTGACTTTCTAAAAAACATTCATGAGTCTAACTCATAGATTTGACTTTATTATGATATTTGCCACCGACAAGTTTATTCCCTGTAAATATATCATTTGAAAAACGAACAATCAGATCTAATTACTATATACAACTCACAAAGGGTTGAATTTTCAAATTAATTCCATTCCATGCAAACGATTTAGAACATGAACAATATAGTCAGGATTCAAAGCAGGGATATCCTTTAGGTAAGCTGGAAAAAGCGGTAACCTGGTGCTAAGGTCTCCTCTACGGAATCGGGTGGTTTCAGGTTCGAGACCCTATTCCACTAAAGTACCGTTACGTAAACGCTTTGTGTACGTTTAAATTAAATGCCCTGATGCTGGTGTGGTGCAAAAGTTAGGAGATGAGGAGCCAGCTCGGCATATAGCCCCGGTTCAAAATTACGAGACCCGTATCTTAGTGGGTAATCAATTAAAAGGGACCTGATCTGTCTTTTTTCGATTTATTATACGTAAGGCAACTATTGATGAAGACATCTAAATCAAGGGTACAACATTAACATAACGTGCACATACAGCACAAAAGCACACAAACGCTCAGCTACAGGAGACACATCTTTTCTCGCACGGTAAAACGAAAGTAATCTGGCCGAAAAAAGTTGTTGCCAGATGAAGATTTAAGTTCTTGCACTGGCTCTGCAACACCGTCCTTAAATGACTCTAGTATTGCTTCAAAACAGACGCTAATATAAATGAACTTTAGAAATTATGAACAGAATTCATTAGAAGGGTGACAAATTGTAAATTCCACAAATGTAAAAATGATTTTGAACCAGTGAATATTTTGAAAAGATAGCTACATCCGTTTCATAGATCTGGCTTTGTTATAATACTACAGTACACTCCCGATTATCCGCGGAATTGGGTGGCACAACCTCCGCGGATAAAAAAAATCGCGGATAATCCGAAAAAAGCTAAAAACGGGTATAGCAAAAGAAAAAACAGTCATTCCAACTTTGAAAAATCGTTTTATGTACAATAAAACGTAAAATAAACAGCAGGAAATGTTTAACTAACGCTTAATATTTTAGTATATCACTCAAAACTAACCTAAAATGCATTTTGTTAATGAAAACAGAAAAGTGCTTTGTACTTACGAGAGGCGTCAGGGATACACAGAAAAAATAATACATATGTACTGTTTTAATACTGTAATATATTATGTAATTACAAAAGCATGTAAAACTACACCTCTTTGAAGAAATTAGTCATTTGTGTTTGCTTCTTGCTTTGGAAGCATTTTCTAATTTGCTTGAAGCAAAAAAAAAAAAAAAAAAAAAAAAAAAACTTAGTGCGGCAGGCGCGGATAATCGGGAGTCTACTGTAGTTGTATTTAGCGACCACCTTACCCAACAAATACATTAGTTGTATTTAATTACAGTTTAACTCCCTGTATATAACATGATAATTAAAATCTCTCAGTAAAGTATTTGCAGACTTAAATGTGATAGACATTTGAACAATGTTATTTTATTAGACATAGCACCATTATTTCATTTATTGAAAGTATGAACATCCCTACTTGAATCAATCCCATGACGTCAGAGTCGTACGGAAAACGTTATTCTTCAGATCCTTTAACATATAACTGCATTATTAATTTGTCTTCATTCATGGAAAAAAATGATTAAATATTTGTAGAAAAAGTGGGATCGATTTAAATTTCATAGCTTTAATAATTGAAGCAAAATTGTAAATTGTTCAAAACATAATTCGAAAGGAAAAAAAACCCCTGATATTTTCAACGAAGCAAATCACACTTCAAAGAAACTGATATCATCTTTTAATAATAATATAATTTAAAATAATCTTAGCAAGAATAATTTTTGTATGTTATTATTTTAAGAAGTTATAGTTGGAATGTTTCTTTTAAATATTATTAATTAAAAAGATTTAAAAATATTTAAATATTCATAAAATTTAGTAATACTCCAGTTTCCTTTTATTCCTTTTGATCAATTTATAATTCATTAAAAATTAACTAAATTTTAAATTTTAATTCAATTTTGCTGTTCTAGGTCCAACTTTCTACCCTCTAGACTATCAAAAGCCAAAACCACAAATTCGCTTTCATTATCAGTAAAGATATTTGGCTGAAATTTTCCTAATTGGTTTATTATAAGCTTACATACAATAAATAAACCTATTAAAAAACCTCTAATATCCCTGAAGTTAAAATCATCAAAAATTGCTGTAATAGTGATCTAAGCATTTTTAGGTAAATAAAAAGTATTTAAACTGTAATGTTTTGATCTAGACTGATCAAATAACGAAACAGAATTTCCAGACAATTCTTTATTTTACAGCCCTATATACACAAAAGAACAACTTGTTCTAATATTGGTTAAATAAATAGTTATTTACACCTGTAGTAGGAGACACAACAGTCTAAGTCGAAGGTTTATCTAGAAACTCAGTTCTCCATGAATACGGAGAAACAACACCACAGGGAATTAACAGGTTGTTAGTCAACACGACCACTCCAGAGGTAGTTCTCCGACTCCGAACTCGTGGGCGTAGTCCAACAGTCTGCCAGCAATTTGAATCTTCTCCTCCCCCTAAAGAAATCTCCGCACTTTATTTCGGCGACAATCTCCGCCTCTTAATTTACCTTGGTCATTTGAGCTCTCTTTCGGCCAATCGGGGTTCAGCAAAATTTTCCCTCAGCGGCGCCAGTGGGTCGTGAGAAGGTCCTTTTAATGATACACCTTTCATAACTGACTATTCTGGAACACGGAGTTATCATAGTCCTTTCACAATGAGAAACGTTTAGCATCCAGATGTTTCGACACCCCTTTTTCTTTGAAGGTGCTCTCAATATCTCTTGGATGGGGAATTCCCATACGTGGTCTTTCACTGTAGTCGCTAATGAACAGATGCGAGACCACCTAGGTGAAGAGATTCACCATATGGCTATCTCGAGGAGTTTAGTAATTAACAGCGACGACACAGCCGGCTGTAAATGTCTTATCAGTACTGGGAAACGGGGAATGTTACAAAACAAATTACGCACATTGTATAAATTCAGATTCTAGAAACAAATGCTAGTGGTAAAGTATCAGTAACAATAGACAAGTGAAACCAGTGGTAGTTGTCGCCCCCCCCAAAAAAAAAACTTTCTCGCATACTCCCTAATAAAGATGTCATCCCAGAGAACGCCTTGGATGACACTGGCGTAGTATAGTTACGAGATATTAACCATTGGCGTGAATTTAGCATTTTTACTGAATCGACCGTGTCATTCTTGGCGAGTTTTTTGGCGATTAATCCAGGAATGCTGTTAATAGCATCCGAAAATTGAATTTGTGTTTTGAACATCTTTTTTTTTCCAACGTATTCAAACAAACATTTGACACAAATCTACACTTGTAAACACAAGATCCAGTATAAAATTTAATATATTTAATTTGTTGTGTTTTTGAGCTATCGCAATTATATATTTCTGAAAGTACAAACCAACACACGGTCATCGTTGGAATTAGCTTAGAATATAATTATCGATTGAAACGAAAATTTGACAGAAAACTGCACTTATAATCACAAATTCTCACACCAAATTTGGTGTGTTAGACCATTGCGTTTAATTATTTCTGAACGTACAGACAGACAGTCTAAATGTAATTTGATTTGGCTCAAAATTTGAAAGGTGCTGTTCGTTTTGTAGTTATTGTGTTAACTTATATTCGAACAGCCAGCCAGATGGATTTCCTCTGAACAGATTTTACTCAAAATTTAAATGAAATCTGAAAATTTGGGGCAAAGATCGTATACCACATTTCAACCGTCTAGCTTAAAACGTTCTTGAGTTATCTTTGTTATAGATAGCTAAATAGAGGAATATTTCCCAAAAAATGTGTTTTTCATACAGGGAAGTAAGTCTAAAATGTGGTGATTTCTCAAAAATTCGTTCGAATTTTTTGACGATTACAATATTTTCTGTATACTACGCATACGGTAAAGAAACAAGAATAATAAAGTTTAGTATTACGATTCGAATACTCAATTGCTTTAGTTAAGCAGATTAATTTATTTTCTGCATTAGTCTTTATTGCTATTTTTTTCTCCCCAATTTCAGTTTATCTTAAATGTTCCTATCTTCACAAAAATGAACAGACAACACGTACTAAATAATTTCCTTTTCGACGCTATGCAAAAAAAGAGAAGGGGGGGGGGATACATTATAAATCTTATTTTTTCGCTTCGACTTTTTTTTGTCATTTTTTTTTTGTTTGCATCTGGTTGATACAATCGTAGATGATGTTATAAAAATGATAATTTTATTTGTACATGTGCGAAATTCTCTACGTTTTTTTCCTCTCCGGCATATTTTTCCAAATAGAAATTTCTTTTCCTGAAGAAGGAAAAACTCATGCTGGAAAAGCAAATATGGAATTGGATTAGTTACTAAGGTTTTCTGAGTTTTTATGTATCGAATTAAGGTCATTTCTATTTCTGCCTAAGCTTGAAGAAAAAAAAAGTAGCCACTGTTTTCGAATTTACTGCAGATATTTATTCCAATATTGCGATAAATAAAATTATGTTTACAGAATTTTCCAAATTATCCTCGAATAAAATATTCGCAATATTCACAGGCGCAAATTTATTGATCTATTTCCTCGTTTCTTTTGATTATCTTTTATATAATGTTTATAACAAGAATTTTATACAACCGTAGAAAATAACTGAAAAGAATATTTTGATGAATAAATGTCATGAAATTATTTGAATAATGATGTTACGAATTTGTAGTATTGTTTCCTGGACAATAAACTTCTAGCGAAAGAAAAGAATTTTATACAACCGGAGAAAAGAACTGAAAAGGATACTTTGATGAATAAATATGAAATTATTTGAATAATAATGTTACGAATTTGTAGTATTGTTTCCTGGACAATAAACTTCTAGCGAAAGAAAAGAATTTTATACAACCGGAGAAAATAACTGAAAATGATACTTTGATGAATAAATATGAAATTATTTAAATAATGATGTTACGAATTTGTAGTATTGTTTCCTGGACAATAAACTTCTAGCGAAAGAAAAGAAATTTATACAATCGGGGAAAATAACTGAAAAGGATATTTTGATGAATAAATATGAAATTATTTGAATAATGATGTTACGAATTTGTAGTTTTGTTTCCTGGACAATAAACTTCTAGCGAAAGAAAAGAATTTTATACAACAGGAGGAAATAACTGAAAAGGATATTTTGATGAATAAATATGAAATTATTTGAATAATGATGTTACGAATTTGTAGTATTGTTTCCTGGACAATACACTTCTAGCGAAAGAAAAGAATTTTATACAACCGGAGAAAATAACTGAAAAGGATACTTTGATGAATAAATATGAAATTATTTGAATAATGATGTTACGAATTTGTAGTTTTGTTTCCTGGACAATAAACTTCTAGCGAAAGAAAAGAATTTTATACAACCGGAGAAAATAACTGAAAAGGATATTTTGATGAATAAATATGAAATTACTTGAATAATGATGTTACGAATTTGTAGTATTGTTTCCTGGACAATACACTTCTAGCGAAAGAAAAGAATTTTATACAACCGGAGAAAATAACTGAAAAGGATACTTTGATGAATAAATATGGAATTATTTGAATAATGATGTTACGAATTTGTAGTATTGTTTCCTGGACAATAAACTTCTAGCGAAAGAAAAGAATTTTATACAACCGGAGAAAAGAACTGAAAATGACATTTTGATGAATAAATGTCATGAAATTATTTGAATTATGATGTTACGAATTTGTAGTATTGTTTCCTGGACAATAAACTTCTAGCGAAAGAAAAGAATTTTATACAACCGGAGAAAATAACTGAAAAGGATATTTTGATGATTAAATGTCACGAAATTATTTGAATTATGATGTTACAAATTTGTAGTATTGTTTCCTGGGCAGTAAACTTCTAGCGAAAAAAAGAATTTATCAGATACACAAATGACTACTATACGTATGACAAGTCAACGACTTTCGGCCTTGGAGACAAATTTGAGGACCAAATAAAGGATCCCAAATAATCGAGAAATATAGCGATAACTCCATAAGAGTGAACTTTCAACATTTATTCAAAAATATTTGATATCTTATCACTGGAACTATAAAAGGCAGAGGCGCATAAATAATGACCAATCTGTTGATCTGTGGAATCGGAAGAGAGTAGCTGAGTGAAGCCTCTCTTTGGAGTGATGTTCTCAAGCGAGATCTCTCTGGGAACTTTATGCTGTTGCGGTTGTTTAATAGTGATTTTCTGCTTGTGTGCTAATCTTTATTGCAAGTACTGTTCTTGAAAGACAATTCGAAAATAAGGTTCTATTTCTACAGCTAATTCCGATATGTTAGCTAATGCATGCTTGCGTTTGTGTATGGAATAAAACATCACAAAGAGCCAGTAGGACTTTTCTTTGTACATCTATCAGATTTTATTTTCCCTTAACAATATTTTTACGAAAGATTTTCTACACAAAATTACGTAAACTCTTTGGGTTTGCTTCTGTGGGTGTGTGGTGGTAACAGTCAACAAACTTCAGTATCAATAACGATAATTATTAACACGAAGACACAGCACACAAACAACAAATATACAGCCGAGGCGTATATACAGTGGCTAAAAAAATTGAGAGTACACCTTACTTTTACTTGATAAATACGACTTTTAAATAACACATAACTGAGAAGTGCAAACACGTTTTTATTTTTACCCATAACAAATGGTTTCATTTAGAGTAAAAATAAAGAAAAATCAACGAAAAACTTCTAAATTGAAAAGTTTCAGAAGCCTTTTAAATAAACATACGCAGAATTTTGTCTCAAAAAATTAAGAATACAGCAATAACGTTTTTGCAATATCAAGCATAGAAACAAAGTGTCACTGTTACGTTGCATGTCTTTTGGCTCTTATAATGGCCTCTAAACGTCATGGTTCCAGTTCGACCGATTTTTGCTGGTATCTGAAGATAGTTTACCCCATTCTTCTTGCACCACTTGTTTTAAATGGATTTTGTTTCTAATTTTGTATTTTTGAACCACTTTTTCGAGTGTGTCTCACGAAAATTCAATGACATTGATGTCGGGGTACTGTGTTGGTGTGTGTAACTGCTATTTACAATGAAAAAGACACCATATTTTGAAGTTACGTGCATTCAGTTTGGGGTCGTTGTCCTGCTGGAAAATAGAATATCCATCTAAACCAAAATTTTTAACACTTTCCTTTAGATTGCTGCAACCATATGGTTCATCCAACTTGTTGCAGAAACTTTTCAAATCATAGGCAGAAGTGTAAGTGCTGAAACTGTGCTAAATGCCATTAGACAAGCTGGATATAAAAGTCGCATTGTTAGAAAGAAACCGTTCATCAGCTTGCAAATTCAGAAAAAGCATTTAAAGTTTGCAAAAACACATCAATTGAAGACCAATAACCTTTTGGAAGAAATCTATATTTAGTAATAAAAGAAAACTCAACATTTTTGGCATTGACAGCCATCGTACTGTATGGAGAAAGCCTAATACTGCTTTGGATCCAAAAAATTTAAGTCCTACAGTTAAACATGATGGTGACTCAGTCATGATTTCAGGTTACATGGATTCATCCGGGGTAGGAAATTTAATTTTTATAGATGGCATTATAAAGGATATGGTTTACTTGGATATACTTCGCAGCAATCTAAAGGAAAAAGCTAAAAATTTGGGTTGAGATGAAAATTTCATTTTCCAGTAGGACAATGACCCCAAACAGAATACATGTAACTTCAAAATATGGTGTCTTTTTCATCGTAAATAGCAGTTACACACTCCACCACTGTATCCTGACATCAATACCATTGAATATCTGTGGGCCACACTCGAAGCGGTTGTCCAAAAACACAAAATTAGAAACAAAACTTACTGAAAACAAGCGGTGCAAGAAGAAAATATCTTCAGATACAACCAAAAATGTGTCGAAACGGTACCATGACGTTTAAAGACCATTATAAAAACCAAAAGACATGCAAATAAATAGTGACACGTTCTTTCTATGCGATATATTACAAGAATTTCATTGGTGTATTCTCAATTTTTTTAGGCAAAATTTTGCGTATGTTTATTTAAAATGCTTCTGAAACTTTTCAATTTAGGAGTTTTTCATTGATTTTTCTTTATTTTTACTCTAAATTAAACCATTTGTTTTGTATAAAAATAAAAACACGTTCGCACTTCTCGGTAATGTGTTATTTATATTGAAAGTAAAGTAAATATATTTATATTGAAAGTATCAAGTAAAAGTAAGGTGTACTCTCAATTTTTTGAGCCACTGTATATAGACGTAGATCTTACTACGGCAATTCAAAAATTTAAAAATCCATAAGCATTATCCATCTAAAAATACCGAATAATATACCGAAGACGACTATTCAAGTATAAGGCCAGTGTTACGAATTCGGAATCCGATCTTTTATTTTAAACTTATTCTGTGCTATTATCCGAACTTTATAATTGTAAACAATATGTTATTTTATGGACAGATTAAATTCAATAATTCTAAATTTATTTTTGTTGAAAATAAGCATTATAAGGACAAAAAAATACATTATCATTATTTTTTTTGTATAAAATAAATTCTGTAACTTTAAAATGCTCATTAGGTTTCGAAATTAGCGAATTATTAGAATTAATAAATACATTGTGTATTTATTAATTCTAATAATTCAATAATTCGTTTTTTAGTATTGACTTTATAAAATGTATGCATATATTATTATAATTACTTATTAATTAATTTTTCCACATTTATTTTTAAACATTCCTTTTCAAACAAAGTTAAAATATAGTCAAATTAATGTCCATTCTTCGAATAATTATTTAAAATTTTGTTCTAAACTATATATACATATTTCTAAAAGATAATGTCATTTCAAATCTCCAACGGGAACATCTTTTCAAAACCCCAAATATTCAAAAGTTAATTACTTTGATCAATAATGTAATTAAAGAAAAAGGAAAAAGCAAATCAATAATTACCAAGAATAATTGGAGCTCATCAGATGTGCGAAAAAAAAAAAAAAAAAACCGAGAAAAAATATTGTTTGGTCAATACTCAAAAGTTGCAAACGATTTCTTTTATTCGATAAAAATTATCGTAAAGCAATGCTTGTTTTACTTCTTTTTATTATTGTTGCTAATATTTTCGCTTTAGATGCAAATGAACAAGTTTTCTTTGTCTTTTCCTTTTTACATTTGCTTTTTTTTAAATATGCATGTTTGATATTTTATGGCCTCTAAAATGGAAAAGAAAATTGGATAGAGTTGCGTAATTGGGTTATGTATTTAAATTCATGCATAGGTGGAAGAATGGAGAAAAAAAGAGAGGGGGGGGGAGAGAAAACAGCCCAATTTGGAGTAGACAAATTAATTGTGAAAAATATCTTCCGAAATTGGTTCATTTTTTCACAGACCAGTTTTTCTTTAATGCATTTCTGTCTGGCACTTTCGAATTCAATTATTGATTCTAAAAATCCTGTGCGATGTGATTTTAGTGTTAACGAAATCTGATTGCACACGTAAGAGCAAAACAGATTTGTTCTCTAATTATTATTTACAGAGAGATTCCGTTCTGCTAAAATACTTTATTTGCGATTTTTACATTATTTACTGACTACCAATTTAACAGAAATTTTCAGCCATCGCGTCATTTAAAGTGTTTTCTCTAAGAAAAATTACAACTCTGATTTATACCACGTTCTGTCATTCATCTACGCCATTTTAAATAAAAAAAATCATCAAAATTAACTTTGAATCAACAAAATTGGGATTCGTGTAATTATATACCAGATAAATACGTGGCATTTGATACAAATCTAACGTGACATGCATAACGTGACAAATATGATGAACATATGATATTAAAATATTGAAAAACAGCATCATATCATTTAAAGTGTTTTCACTAAACAACATTACATTGGTTTCACATTCCGAAGTCCATCAATATACCGTGAATCCTTATTAAAATGTGTCAGATAAACATTAGAAATTTAATTTAAATATAGCGTTAACTTTATATTCGTCATAAATGCATGGTATTAAATTCCATGCATAAAGATGCGTTTAAAGTATTTTCTATAGAAAATATTAACATTGTGATTCATTTTTATACCATTCTGAAGTGCTACAACAAATTCCTCATATACATAAACAAATTAAGATTCCTGTTATGATATACCAGATAAATATGTGAAAAACTCAAAAGAATCATTTCATAAAGACATTTTATCAGATACATACCTATTAATACATTCCTCGTGTTTACATTAATACACGACGAAATTTGAACTTACCAAATTCTTAGAATTCTCTAGAGCTGCAGCATATTTCTCATTTTGTTTTATAAGCGCATTTTCTTGGTTTTTAACACGTCCCTAAGACACTACACTTTATATAGAATTTCAGAAATATACCAACCCACATTTTTCGAGTTTTTCAAAAGATCACTAAACAAGTTTCGTCACATACTTCATCAATAGGGGATATAGATCTGTTTTGCAATAAATCTGAACACATTAAAGAGGAAATTCATCATAAAAGGATGGTGTTTATGAAGAAATGGTTTAGGAATTATTATTTTTTTTAATTTGCATTCAAAACCTATTACTTATAATTTCATTCCTTGTAAATATTAGGAAAAAAAATGAAAATATTTTGGAGAATAAAATTTTGTAAATAGATAAATTCCTGAAAAAATAAAAAAAAAAATTAATGCAAAACGTAATACGATCTGTATTTTCTAGTAAACCAGAAATATTTGAAAAAAAAAAAAATAATAATAATTGTATTTATGTATATACAAATTTCGGACACTATTTATTTCGAAAAAATGTTAGGATAATTGATATTCCCAATATCACAGTAGTCTAACAGTTTATATAAAGAGTAGATTTAATTTGTTCTTAATAAATCAATGTATTATTTCACAATGTAATAAATACATTCTGTATTTTCTAGTGTACCAGAATTATTTGAAAAAGCAATAATTATGTTTTGCTTTTGAGGCATCAATTCTTCGCTTTTAGGGTTATTACAAAATAACGCAGAAGATTGTCACAATTGGCGATTTATCGCCAACAGAAGTTACAACTTGATTTCCAAGTTATTCATTCTCTGAATTCTTACGAATTATCTTAATTAATTTAAGTCCTTAACCAGTTTAAACCAGTTTGAAACATCACGAGACTATCAAATTAGGCTTGCATCATTTAGAAAAACGATGTTTTTTTCTTCATCTCAAAACGGTCGACCTCCTTCGATTGCAAATCAGAAAAATTGAAAAAGAAAGTTTAAATATATATATATATATATATATATATATATATATATATATATATATATATATATATATATATATATATATATACAACAAGTATTAGAATCAAGTTAATAGGAAAATAACCAAATAATAATTAAACCAAAAAAATTATAAAAAATATAAAAAAGAATACGGCCTGAACTGACTTTCTAAAGGGTCACCCTCAGGCAGGGATTCAAAGAAAGGGATTTTTTCTGTGAGGAAATGCATACATTTGTCTAATAATGATTCCTCGTGACCCGAAAATCCCCTGAAATTATGCCCAAGAGATAATAAACAGAATTATTTTATCCCATTTTAACAGAAAGGAAAATACAAAACAACAAATTAGAAGAAAATAACCACTAAAGAGTATAAATACAATAACAAAAATAACAAAAAAAAACAAAAAAATAGCACTAAAGGAAAAAATGAAAAGGCCAGAACATACCATCAACAGTGAAGGAAATTTTAAGCTATCGATTGTGATTCCCGCTTTTTAAAAATATGAACGGTAAATTAGGTAAACAAATGTAGACTCCCAACGCCATCTATTGAGTGATCTAATATGCAAGGAAAGTTCTATTTTTATTTAAAAGTTCTATTTTAAGTTGAATTCATCCCTTTTATCGTATATACCAACTATTGTTTTTTCATTAGCAATTTCGATTTTTAAATCCAGAAAGGTAGCCTCAAGTTGATTTTTTATCAATTTGTTTACCTACATTTGTTTACCTAATTTACCTTTAATGTTTTTAAAAAGCGGGAATCACAATCGATAGCTTAAAATTTCCTTGACTGTTGATGGTATGTACTGGCCTTTTCATTTTTTCCTATAGTGCTATTTTTTGTTTTTGTTGTTATTTTTGTTATTGTATTTATACTTTGTAGTGGTTATTTTCTTCTAATTTGTTGTTTTGTATTTTCCTTTCTGTTAAAATGGTATATCTCTTGGGCATAATTTCAGGGGATTTTCGGGTCACGAGGAATCATTATTAGACAAATGTCTGCATTTCCTCACAGAAAAAAACCCTTTCTTTGAATCCCTGCCTGAGAGTGACCCTTGAAAAAGTCTCCAGGCCGGATTCATTTTTATATATTTTTTAATTTTTTTGGTTTAATTATTATTTGGTTTTTTTTGTTTTTCCTATTAACTTGATTCTAATACTTTTGCATCAATTCATCTGTGTTTTAGAAGTAGCTGCAGTTGCGCTCTCTAAATACTATGAAGTTCTTTTTTGGTTTTAGTTTGAACAGGTAATAAAATTTTAGTTGCGATTTCGAAATATATATATATATATATATATATATATATATATATATATATATATATATATATATATATATATATATATATATATATATATATATATATATATATATATATATATATATATATATATATATATATATATATATATATATATATATATATATATATATATATATATATATATATATATATATATATATATATATATGCGTACTCCTAGTTGGACATCTCAGATATAAATGATGAGAAACTTCCAACATGCTGGTTGGATTTCGCTACTCGGATGAGAATAAGAATGGTGGGTGGGTGAGTACCTCTTATGGTGATAGGACATGTGTCACATTCCTGTGAGATGGGTTGTATCGTGGCCTGTGATGGTCCTTAAGATTCAGCTTTAGTTCCTGTGAATGCTCTCGTGGCTGTCCGGTCAGTCAGATTTAATCCGTATACCTCAATGGCGGGTTGGAGTAGCGAAGTTTGTGGGTATATGCATGCGAAAATACATTCTTTCAGACGATCAATCCTTAGACGCATTTGATCTAAAACTTGATAAGGAACAACACTTTAGTTTCTGAATTTGTATATCAAATTATACTTATAAAGTTCTTTATATTTTATAGCTATTGTGTTCCTTTGTAGTTAGACAACAGCAGGTTGATTTCTTCTGAATGGTTTGCGTTCAAATCTTAATAGACATCTACAAATTTGAAGACCATATATAAAATTTCATTTTTTTTTTGTTGAAGTTGTTTTTGAACTATAATGTTCACAGTTAGAAGAATATGATACCAAAAATGTGTTTTTAGAACTCTAGGAGGTCTGAAATGATAAAGTGAAAGTTTGAAACAAGTTTGTATCTCAGATATTTGGTGCCACCATTGGAATATTAAATCTGCTTTCGTTGGTCAAAATTCTCAATTTAATATACTGAAAAATTTTGATGTGGTATTTGTCCATTCATTTATAATCCTCGTCCTCTAAGCATTGTTAAAAATGACAAGATTTGTCCCAGATATCTTTTGTCCAGGCAAAGTAGGATTATAATAAGCAGTGTTAAAATTTAGGTTATAATTATATTAATAAGTGTACTGTTAAAACCTTCAGATTGACTTAAAGACGTTCTAATTATCAATTTTTGAAAAGTCTATGCTAACTTCAATATTTCTTTTAAATTTGACATAATTCTAATACGTGAAATAATCAATTTTGGAATTAAAAAAATATTATTGTATGATTTAAAGATACTTATGACGTAGTAGATCAAACTAATACGAAAAAAATACTTTTAAGTTAAACAAATGTTGTTTTCATTTACACATCATAAGTATTGTCTAATTCAATTTATTTTTTAAAATACATTAATTGTTTTCAGCTAAATATTAAAATGGGAAGTAAGATTTTTTAATTATTTTTTCATTCATTTATTATATTGTTTAAGTAGTGTTAAAAAGCCTTTTTTTCCTAATATAACTCTGTTAATTTAAATAAATATCCATTCTTTGGAGATAAAAAACAAACATAATTCTTATTTCTAAAATACAGTATTTTTCAACACATTCAAGGTAATTGTATCATCTATTTAAAAAGTTTTATATTTGTGAAAAGTTGCAATATAAAAGGACATTATAGAAACATTCTGTTAAAAATTAATCACTTCGGCTTAAAATAAGATTAAAAAGAAGCGAAAGAGAAAAAAAAAGTTTCAATTACATCGGCGTATTTTCGGAGACATGTGAAACTTAAAAAAAAACAACAAAAAAAATCCATTGTTTCGTCATTGTACAAAACTTGTTAACGATTTCTTTTATTTAATAAAATAGCCAAGAAGCAATACTTCTTTTTTTTTCCTTCTATTTTTCTTTTTATTAACATTTTCACTTTAGATGCAAATGGACGAATTTTCTTTTTCGTCCTGAAATTTATTTTTTTCTTTCATTTTATTTTCGTTAAAAATGAATTTTGGTATTATCTGGTGTCTAAAATTGGAAAGAAAATTGGATAAAGATTAGCAGTTTTTTTTTAATATATATTTACATTAATATATCACTGCTCAGAAAAAAAAAGAAGTAAAAACACTTATTTCTTCCACCAAAAAAATAAATTATGTGTAAAGATTATCGTTTTCAAAATGCTGCATTTTATCACGATTTTTTGACTGTTTAATCAATGCTATTTTTATAGTTTGATAGTAATTTTTCTTTTTAATATCGTTTGCGAATGATTTGTAAATGTAGGTAATAGTTATTTATGTATCAGATTGTTATTGTAATTGCTATTTGGATGTCAGTTTTGAAAAATAATTTGATTTGCTTTTTATTTATTTCTGAATATCTCTAGTTTATAAATTTACGTTCGTATTATATATTTGAATTTATGGTGTTGTATTACAAGTTCATATTACAACGTTGCTTAAGATAATATTTTAATGTTTTTTTACCGATTAATAATTAATAGATTTATAATTCCCACAAATACATCATTCTTATTTATATTTTATTATTTTTAGGTAAAATTTTATTTATCTTTAGTAATTATTAGAAAAGAAAATTATTTATATATTAGAATTCGATCAAATACCATCCCGTAATAAAGTAACGTATTTTAAATAGCTAATTTTTAGTGCAAAAGAATATTTTTTATCTTATAATATTATATACTAAATCTTCCTATCGTCTGCAGTTTTATTTTTAATCGTAATGGGGAAATTTGTTGAAAAAAATAGTTTTAATGTCTCTTAATTTTTGCAAAATTTGTGAAAATTGAGAATTAAAACGAAGTATCGATATCTTAAACATATTTTATAAACCACAAAATGGTTATTTGTTCAATGAGTTATAATTTTTTGAAAAATGATGCAACATTTAGTTTAGCCTTGTGAATGGCAACATAAAAATATGTTTACAATATGCAACGTGATAGCAGCCATTTTCAACAGTAAATTTCAGTCTTCATTGTCTATTAGAAACAAATATTAGCAATAGCCAAAATTAGTTCATTTTAGTTAAAAGCAATCATCCAAACAAATAGTTGGAATTAATTCTTAACTAACAGGAAAATTCAAAAGAAGTTTCAAATTAGAGATCAAAATAAAATTTCATTCAATTAGATTTCAATATTTATAAGATAAAATAAACATTAAATATTTTCCCCTATGCTTTAGCCATTTTAAATTAGCTTGCTAAATAAATTTTGAGAACTGCAATATTTTTTTCAGGCTTATACCTTAGAAAAGCATAGATTTTAGTTTAAAGTATTTAATAAAAAAATTGAATTAAATGCCTCAAAAAGTTAACTATTTAATTAATTGCCCATATTTAATTAATTACCGTAAAACCATTCTTAGGTTTTACAATATTTTTTGTAAAAATTTGAAGAAATCCTATTTAGACATTTTTATTTCTATACCAACGTATTAAGTATGTTTAGGCACCTTCAGTTTAGAAATTAATTGTAAAATTTAACCTTGTCAACAAATTTGATGAATGACATTTTATAACATAGAAAAGAGAATTATTTAAATTTTAACTTCACTATAAACATTTGGACCTTTAATTTGAAAACTTTGATATAAAGTTGCACTTTAGAGACTAATAGTTAAATCAAATTTAGAATACAATTGTATTTTAAATTTAATTTATCTAATTATTTTTTATCTTCTCTTATTCTAAGAACATAGGAAGTATTATAATCGTCAAAAAATTTGAATTTCTGATTTTGATGAGTCTCCACGTTTCAAACCTCTCTGAGTCATAAAAACTTTTTTGGGGCATTTTGTCTGTCTTTCGGTCTGTCGATTTCTTTGTTTATCTTTGATCAAGATAATTCAAAACCCTTTTCGACTAGACGGATGTAATTTGGTATATGGACATATGATCATATATGTAGATATATGTAGGAAGTCTGTCTGACTGGTTGTTCGATTATAAGTAAGCTCGATGACTCCGGAACGTAATGAACTGCGTGAGAAAAATTTTGTGCATTGGTTTAGCATCGAAAACACAGATTCTTATCTAATTTTGAAGCAAATCTGTCAAAGGGTCTGTCGATCTGTACTTTCGAATACATGTAAGAACAATGATTGAAATGAATGAAATACGGTATGTTATCGTTTGACTGTAACTGCAGCTCAGTGACAAATTTCGATTTCATTTGGTCGGTAAAAGGGCATCCAAAATACATATATATTCGCTAGAATCAGTAAAAATATTAGATTCACTTCAAAGATATATATTTCATATCTATCGTTCGCCAGTGTCATGGAAGGTATTTGTGGCCTTATTCAAAGATTGAAATTATATGTGGATAAAGAAGCTTATATTTATTAAAGAATAAACGAGAAAGTTTCGGAGAGACCACTCCCACTGCTTCAATGTAATTGTAATCGTAAACTTTGGACAACTATGCCTGTGCATTCCAAAAATGCTCAGATTTTTATTTTCAGAGTCCCACGCATGAGATATATATGCTTCTTAGTATAACAAATAAAACGAATATTTGTTTTAATTATATTATTATAAATATATAATGTTGCTTCGCAGCACGGTTAGTTCAATCACTAGAAAGACCATTTTACGATCAGCTTCGTTGGATGCAGGTAGAGTGCCGAATCAGTGATCCCAGAGCTTGGCGACCATTTGGTGATTTGGCAAGGAATAAAGTAGATAATGAAGACTTTGGAGACAAAGTAGATAATGAATCTTCCCGAATTTGGGCGATAGAGCCGATAAGAACCGAGATATGCCTGATTGTTCCAGAACCTTCTCTGCCCGGCTCCGGCAACTATAAAAGACCAGCAGTTTGAGCTGAAGACATTCGCGTTTAGAATGATGAAAAGAGTGCTCGAGAGTTTAGAGTCACAAAGCGAGTCAAAGGCGACCAACGAAGCGCAAGTGTTGTGTTGCGCTCAAGCATTTGCTGGATTGAGCTGTGTACAGAGTCATGATGTTTATCATAAAAGCAGCATCCAGTTGTGTGTGGAGTAGACAGTCGTGTAGTAGATAGTCGGCAGATGGATACAGCGAAAGCGAGAAGACAGTGGAGAATTGCAGACGTTTAGAGAGACTGTAGAGTGAAGCTACGAAGATTCCCTCCTCCTGCTGAATTCTGCATTGACCGCTTTGTGTGTTGTGGTTGTTATTACTACCGATTATTGCTTATGGACTACTGCTTGTTGTAGTGTGTTGCTTGTGCACGTCTAGGCTGTTTATTTGTTCTCTGCGTATTGTTGTCTTCGCGTTTAAGAAAAGTCGTCATCTTTTGTTACTGAGGCCTGTTGATGGTGTTTCTTCATTGAATAACAAATCGAAAGAACCCCGAATTCCTAACAATATTGAGTTAATTATGTAATGAACAAGAGTTACGAAATATCGCTGTTCGATGTGAATTTAGTGTGTTATCTTATTCGATTTTTTTGACGATTTATGACATGCTTTTTAAACATAAGAATCAGAGAAAATAATATGAATTTTGGAGGCTATTTCTTTTGGCAGGGAAACCAAAACTGACATAAAACGACAATGGTGTTTCAAAAGATGGCATACAAAATTTTATTTATTTAATCCATTGCAAGTTTGAGGTATTGTTTTTACATACACTTGGAAATACATATAGACAGATGGTCAAAGATTTGATAGACTTATTTCAAAATTTAATAACAGTTATTAAAATTTCATTTACACAAATTTTTAATTGTTTTTAAGCACCCGTTTTTAAATGCATGTACAGATCGACAGACGGAAAATGTCTTGGCGTATTTCTTTCCAAAATTGACGACGGAATTTCATTTATTTAAATAATCATGTTTTTGATTTATCGCTTTTACATGCACGTTGAAATACAGATAGATAGATAGTCAGATAGATTTGTTTCAGAATTTGTTGTTGTTTCTAATGGCACTTGCCATGGGCAAGCCCGCTGTCCAAGACAGCCGATTTAAGCCTCAAGGGGAGCGCCTCTTGTTTCAATAGTTGCGCCATCTAGGGCCAAGAGTACGACTTAGCTACACACACGTCACAACCCTTTTTACGGGGTGGACTTCATTCACGCATTTCATTCACTCAACCACAGATCGTAATTTAGACCTGAATCAGAGAAAGATCACCCCTGATCCAGTACCCCCAGTGGTATTACTCTCGACATGGAGGACTTTGTGACCACGACAGATTTAACGCGCGTCAGGCACCAAGCACGCGGGGAATCTTCGGCCAGCGGGGTTCGAACTCGCAACCTAAGGGACGCGAATCCGACGCTCTACCAACCAGGCTATCCCGGCCTTGTTTCAGAATTTAATAGGAATTATTAAATTTCTTGTATTTAAATTGTTAAATTTTTTAACCATCCAGTTTATATGCATGTATATGTACATATCGATAGACGGCCAATATCTTGGTGAATTTCTTTCCTAATTTCACACTAATCTATATTTCAGATAGCTTAATATGTTCCATTAAACTTTAATTATCTGGTATTACATTTTGAAGTAATGTTTACTTGCACAACTATAATAAGACAGACAGATTAATTTAGTGGATTTCGTATATAATTTTATAGAAATTTACATATGCGGAGTTAAGTTCGTATATCAAATTTCATCTCGTATATTAAAGCTTTCAAACTCGTTGTGATCACAGACATATAGACAGACTCAGCTTTTGACGCTCAGAAGAAGCTTTTGACGTTTCGAATTCTTTTGACGATTACAATGCTTTTACATGAACAAAAAAAAAAGCTATGGACGTGGCATCAGTAAAACTTTCTCTAACAAACTTCTCTTGTCAGAGAACGTCTTACATTTCATAGGCTTACAATAGTTACGAAATATTAACTTTTGGTTTGAATTTAGCAATTTTAATGAATTTACCGTGTCATCCTTGGCGAGTTATTTGGCGATTAATACTTGGAATACGTTAAATAGAATTTGGAAATTGAATTTGCGATTAATAGAATCTACTTATCCAAAGATCGAATTTGTGTTTTAAACTAGGTTTTTTCAACCGATTGAAACAAAGATTTGACTCTAAACTGCACGTGCAGTCACAATTTCCATACCAAATGTGATATGTTTAAGTCATTGCGTTTTTCATTTATAGTGTTTACATGTTTCTAAAGGTACAGAGCTGCAGGCAGTCAACCGTTATTGGATTTGGCTCAAAATGTGACAGGTGTCCACACAATGGATTTTAAAAATATGTATTGACTTTTATTTACCTAGCTCTCTTCGTTTTGTAGACATTGTCTTAACTTATATTCGAACAGCCGAAAAGACAAAGTTCTTCTGAACAGAATTTACTTAAAATTTGTTAGAAGTCGGTAAATTTGATGTAAAAACCGTAAACCAATTTTCAACAATCCATCACAAAACATTTTATAATTATCATTATTAAAGACAGACATACGTACATCTTCTAAAAATGGGTTTTTGACCTATCAAATGAGAGGAAAAATCTTGAGTTCGAGGTTTTTTGACAATTGCTATATTTTATCTATACTACGCATACGAGAAAGTGACAATTAAATAAGTGACGATTAAAATTGTCACTATCTTTATGCCAGAATGGTTCAAGAATTCGATTTCTGGCAAATTAACTTGTTAATACGAAAATACCATTAACTTTCTTTTCCTGTATAACAAAGTAAAAAATAATTAAAAGTATTATCAATATATCTTTTTCACAATCCGTATAAGCCTTTACTTTAAATATCTTGGAATATTTTGAATATATGGGACTGCTTTGATTCTCTTCCTAGTAACTGCGCTTTTCAGCAATCAAATAAAAAATCCCGGAAACACTCAGGACTAATTTCTATCTTCCTCTTAATTACACGCTTCAAAAGTCGGGAAAACAACTACATCCTTTCTTTTCGAACAAATACTTATCTGTTTATCTCGGACATCGATGTGGGATATCTCTTCTTGTTTGTCTTATCAGATGTCGAATCGCGAGTCGTCTTTTTCGTCGTTCCTTCTTGGAAAACTTGGGAAGGGTTGTTATCGAAAATTAAAATGCGTCACGGCTTAGTTGTTTATGTCTTTGATTGTTTCCATTGTTTCAAAGAAAGGATGCTTTGGGAAAGCGCGCTAATTATAGCAATTACCACCGCTGAAAGTGTCCAGTTCCAGACAAAAAGACGTGACGAATTCGTTTTTAAAGTTTAATGTTTGGGATTTCACACTCTTAAAGAGATAAAAAAGTGGAATTTTATGTGTGTCCCGGAAATGGGAACGATTTCAGTGATTTTTGGAACATAATAAGGATTGAAAATGACGATCAAGAAGAATTGCTGCTAATTTTGGGGGGTTCAGGTAGTAAAATATCGATAACAATATAGTTAATAATGATGTCATGCCCGCATTACAACGGAAGGAAGAATGTAATAGCTTCTGAGGTTAAATACCTCTGAGCACCCGAGGGCAGAAGTCTGAATTATAGCTCCTATGAAGATGACACTCACACACTCACTTGCACAACCCCTTTTTACAGGGGGAGGGGGGGGGGTTCTTTCACACACCTCACACATAGAACACATGGTAAAGGACAACCATACTCGAACCAGAACTTGAAAACCTGTGACGGCCAGATCACGTGGAAGGCCCACTACCCCTATGCGAAGACGCCGGCAACAATTTCTTTATTATAGATGAGTAACAATTTTAAAACAATGTTTAACTAGCCGTCTTCAGCAACCAGTTGCTCTCCTACTATATTGATAAAATAAAATTAGATATATCAATTAGCATCTTATTACACCAAATAAAAACACTATTTTAAATTACGAAATGAAATTATTAAATGTAGAACAAATTTGGTAAAATTGATCCTGCAGTTAAGACTAAGGATCAAAGTTTCATTTTGTGGTGTTTTTCAAAATTGGAAGGCGAGAGGGAGGGAGGGCGAAGTATACATTTTTCTGATGTCATAGCTTCTAATATTAAACAAAAACCTGACAAATTCAGAACAATTTCTAAAGATGGTAGGATTCTAGTAAGAGATTTCCCAATAAAGAATTTGTAATAAGGTGATGTTTTTCACATTTCTCTCTAAAATGGAGAGAAGGCAGGAAAATATTAATGGTATACATTTATAGGGCAGATGCTAAATCTGTTTACTAAATTTTATTTACATGGCTATTATGTTTTGAAATAATGTTTAATTGTACTAGAACAATAAGCCAGATGTACCTTTTTTGAACGGATTTCGCTCAAGATTTGATATAAATATACAAATGTTGTGTTAAATTTGTATATTAAATTTCATTCATGTATCTTAGAGCTTTTAGAGTCAGCGTGTTTAGAGACAGATAGACAAAATCAGTTTTTGACGCTGAAACAATTAGATTCATCAGAGTCTGGACTTCGAATTTCTTTAACGATTACAGCACATTTTCAAAGAACGAAAGAAAACGAAAAGAAAAAAAAAAATACTCAGTATGTGGTTTCTCCAAATTCTTCCTGCATACTCTCTTACAAAAATAACATGCCAAAGCATATTTTACATGGCATTGGCGTACAATTATGAAACATTCACTTTTGGAGGGGATTTACTGAATCTATCGTGTCATCCTTGGCGAGTTATTTGGCGATTAATTGGCATGAGTTAATAGTATCCAAAAATCGAATTCTTGGTTTAGACACATTTTTCTCAACCGATTGAAACAAATTGTTGAAACAAAACTGAATGGACAAATTCCCTTAATCATTTTTGAACTATCGTCTTTAAATGTTTCTGAAAGCACAGACCGACAAACGGTCCACCCGTAGGTGGACTTAGCACAAATTTTGAAGGATGCCTTCATAATAGATGTTACCAATCCATCTAGATCTTTTTTTTGTAGTTATTCTATTGAATTTTTTTCAGAGAGCTATACTCTGTTTCACCCTAACTTGGCAGTATTGTAAAAAGGTAGAAAATGTAACGCTCCGCGTTGGAAAAGAGTTCCCCATCCATTCCGACTTTAAAATAGTTAAAATGCGCAGAAATTTATCAAGTAATATAATAAATTACAGAAATCTTTTTTTTATCAATATGTATTTAAAATTATTCTCAAGTTAGAAGTGCTTATATGTTAAGTATTTTGTAAATAAAGCAAACGAATAAAACTAAAAGATTGACATAATGAATTCCACTTTGGCTAGAACCGGTCTTCAAGGTCAAATATTTGGCGCACTTTTCTATTACGTCTCCGCCAACTCAACTTCATTCAGTTCGCAACCATTATCATCTTTCGTACTTTTTTATTCTCGCTTTTTTAGCAGCTGATATTTTTGATACTATTAATCGCATTAGTAGTTATTAGTTTTATTTGGTGAATATTTATTCGATTCGTCATTTCTATTAACTTCTAAAATGTTTGAAAAAGAGAAAGTGTTTTCACCGACTACGCTGTGCACACCTTCAAGACGAGTGAAACCAACAAAAACATATAATAAACAACATATTAAATGTTTATTCTCGACTCCGAGAAAACCCTTAAGATTCTATCAATTAAATCGTCGATAAAGTTTCGCATCTTACAGATGTTTCGCAATGAACAGTTTTCCTTTTGAAAAAAGAAATAAAGGCATCCTTTAAGTACCCCTGGAAAGAAACGACCAGGCACAGTAAATAAACATTCAGGTCTTGTCAAATATGATGATTTTACATTATTCTGTATTTGACGAAAAATCGATGCATTTTTTTCGCAGAAATGAGATCCCAACATTAGATAAAGTTTTAAAAGATGTGAAATATGATACAGATATCTTTTCGAAAAACATCAGCCGAACTACGCTTTACAGAATATTGAAAGATATATTGTTTTCTTTTGAGAAACGGTGAAACGAAATGAAACAACTTTAATGATTTATTAAAATAATGTGTCAATAATATTGAAAAAATAATGAAAATAAGGAAACAATTAATTCTCCGATAAAGTGATAATATGATAAAATAAATAAATATTTACTATTTGACGAAAAATTTGCGAGATAAAGTTTCGCCAGCGATCAGCATTTCTAGTAACTTTGTACTTTAAAGTAACCCTGTTCCCCTGACGACGACTGCGATTCGGCATGCCTAGAATATACACTACTGCCAAGTTAGGGTGAAACAGATTATAGAGAGAGAGACTTCCAATGAACAGATTTTACACAAAATTTGTAAACTTCTGAAAATTTGGTGTAAAGACTGTATACCAAATTTCATCCGCCTCTATCAAAGTGTTTTTGAGTTTTCTTTGTCACAGACAGACATATGGACATTTTCCAAGAATGTGTTTTTTGAGCTCACTGAGGTCTAAAACTGAGGTCAAAATTTCTTATTCGAGTTTTTCGACTATATTTTCTTTTTACTATATACACCAGAAAGTAAAAAAAATGTTAAAAACTATCTCTACAAGTTCGTTGAAGAAATAAACCACCAATGGTCAGGTAAGGATAAGAAGCATACAAATATCTCAAAACGCTGAAAATATAAATGTAAAAAAAAATAACTCATAATTTAGATTTGAACGCTCAATTACTTCCAATAAGAAGACTAATCATTATTTTGCGTTATTGCTTATTACTGCAACATTTTTTCTCTTTTACAGTAACATAACCAGTTATTATTTTGACTGCAGAAAAGCGTTAGAGCAGAAAGACGGATTAGAGATAATTCACAATCGGGTGAAGATTTTTTTAAAGTAGAATATATTACAAATCTTTTTGTCCTGCTGTTTTAGAACTTTGCTTTGACCAGTGTTTTTTTTTTCTTTACCTTCGGGCTGATTGGGTCGCAGAAAAGGTGTAAAAGGGGAAATAATTTCATTTGTACGTGCGTGGAATTTCCTTTTTCTCCTTAAAGATTTTGACACGAAGATACTTCTACTTTCGAAGAAAGAGAAAACTTCCTAAGGCAAGGAATATGAAATCAGATTATCGTTCCAAAGCCTGGAGTGTTTTTAGTGTATGTTCCGCTTCAATGTTCATTTGACGGACTATTCTAATTTTTCTATCAGGATTTTTTTTAGAAAAGTCATGTTTCTTTTATTATTATTTTTGCAGAAACTTAAAGAAAAACAACCTATTATCATGTTTTGGATGTGAATGCTATAGCATTCATATTCAATGCGCGGGAAATAATATGAATGGAATGACATTTATCTTCATTGTAATGCCAAATGGCTTGAATGATAGCATTCAGTTCCGTTGTAACTGAAAATGAAATGTATGAAATAACATTTTATAATACAGTAGCATTCATTTTCATTGTGATCCAAAAGAATATAAAACAATAATTTTCGTTTCCACTATGATGACAAATGACATTCATTTTAATGGATGGCAATAACATTCATTTTAATTGTATTGAAAAACAACATAAAAAAACAATATCTTTCGTTTTCATTGTGATACGAAAGATATGAACTCATTAACATTCTTTATCATTGTAATGCAAAACTGCATGAATGCAATAGTGTTTATTTTCATTGTGTTGCAAAATGTCATAAGCCCATTACCATTATTTTTCATTGTGATGCAAAATGAAATGAACACAACTACAATATTTTTCATTCTGATGCAAAACGACATAACCACAAAAATATTCTTTTCCTTTGTTATGCAAAATCGCATCAATGCAATAACATTTATCTTCATTGTGTTACAAAATATCATGAACGAATTAACATTCATTTTCATTCCAATGCAGATTGAAATAAGCTCAAAGTTAAACCCAATAATATTCTTTTCCATTGTGTTGCAAAATGCCATGAACGCTTTAACATTCATTTTATTTTGAAGCAAAATGAAATAACATAAAAATAAACACAAAAAAATTCTTTTTTGTTCTGATGCAAAATGACATAAATACAATAACATTCTTTTTCATTGTGATGCAAAATGTCATGTACGTAGCAATTTTCATTTGCATTGTTACGTAAAATCACCTAAATGCAATAACATTCCTTTTTATTTTGATATAAAATGACACAAAGGCTATAATTCCTTGATCTCCAAAAAAATCATCTTTGAAATTTGTGTCTGTCTGTCTGTTTCTGAATACAACAAATCAAAAACGCTTTGTGGTAGAAGGATACATTTTGGTATGTCGTCTTTACATCGAATTTATGCCTATATATCAAATTTTGAATGGAACTGATAGAGTTTTTATGTCTATTTGTCTAAGTGCAAGTGATTAGGTCAAAACTTAAAAAACGAGATGGGTGGAATTTGATGTACAATTTTGAAATCTAAAGTATAGAACTGTATTAGTTTTGATCCAAATCCGACTACGATTTGACCATCTGTGGGTCCGTACGCGCGCATGCATGTAAACACAGTAATTCAAAAACAAAATTATTTAAATAAATGAAATTTGATATGGAACCTTATTAATGGTATTCCAGTTATGTGTGGAATGTTTCTGTCAATATGTTGACAAAAGGGCATCTAAAAATACAATTTCAGTTTTTTTTTCTAAACTATAAAGCACTCATATGTTGGAAGAGGAAAATAATAATCTGAGTACTCGTACCATTCATTGCCTTGTCCATATTTACGTGAGGTTGGAAAATAATACTGTTACAAATGTGTAATTATGCTTTCCAGCACGAATAGTGTCATCATAAGTTAATATTATAATTATAAATTCAAATCATATTATATTGGTTATCTAAACCTTCTTTGGTTCAAGTTCATTTCGAGCGCATTTCAGTATTGAAGCAATATTTTTTTTACTTAAGAAGCCATTTTGCTTTACTTATCACTTTATTAGTTCTCTTTTATAATAATATTAATTCCCTAATTCTAGAATTCTAGTAATATTAATTAAATTTAGAATTTTGATGAATTAATACTATAATTATTCATAACGGCCATCTTTGAACTAGGCCGTCGGGAGACCTGCGTTAAACCAACGGGAACAGTCTCCCAAAACTTTCTTGCATACTCTCGAATAAACTTATGATTCCAGAAAACGCTTTACCAGCGACTGGCGTACAATAGTTACGAAATATTGAACTTTTGCGTGAATATAGCATTTTTACTAAAACTATCTTGTCATCCTTAGTCAGTTTTTTTGTTGTTAATCGCATACTGTTAATAGTATTTAAACATCGAATTTGGGCTTTCGATGCATATTTCCTAACCGGTTGAAACAAAAATTTGACACAAAACTACGTTTGTCGTCAGGAAATCTCATAACAAATTTAATATGTTTAACTCATTGTGTTTATATCTTTTTGAAGATAATCAACCGGTTGTTGAATGTCACTCAAAATTTGATAGGTGTCTAGAATGTAGATTTTCTAAAATTTCTATTAGTCTTAATTAAACTTATATTTCATAAGATAAAACAGAAATTGCATTTCCAGTAATCTTAATATTTGATGAGAGAAAAAGTTCAATTAATGTTAAAACTTTAAAAGTAAAGTTATTAAATACTTCTTTTAATATCAAACACTTATTGCTTTTAATGAACATTTGGATATTATATCATATTAAAGATAATAATTTTATAATATATCAGTAATTTTAAAATTTATAGCTTACTTAATATTTACTAAGGCGAAATTATTATTTGCAACAAAATATAAAGAAAAGAAATGGAAAAAAGATACAATAGTTGCATAGGAGATGTGTCCCAATTTCGATTTTTAGAAATAAATGAATGAATTTAAAAGTTTCAAACACTTAACAGCAAAATTAATCGCTACAAAATGTGAGATTTCATAAGTATTGTTCTGTATTAGCTTATATATTCAAAGTTGTTTCAGATGAAATTTTCATGTTTTTTTTCTGATGAAATTTTAACAGTTTAATTAAATGTTATAAATATTTTACTAAATAATTTGTTACATTTTAATATTTATGAACAAAATTTTAGATATGCGTAGAATACGAGATATTAAAATAATAAAATTCCATTTAATATTAATACTCGATGGAATTCCAACTCATCCTTAAATAAACGATTACTAAATAAATAATGTTTAATGTAGAGGTTTATTTCACATAAAATACTATAAAACACAAAAATCTTTTTTTATCGTCTGCAGTCTTCTTTTTAATTAAAATGATAACTTTTTTTTTATCAAAGATATTTGAATAAACTCTAATTTCCCAAAAGATTATAAAATATTTAAATAGCTCTTTTAAATAGCCGAAATCTAATATTCCCTGATTAACTAATAATTTCAATAACATTAAATACTTTGTTTTTAATTAATAAAATAATTAGCTATTCAGCTAATTTTTATAATCCTTTGTATGATTTTTATTGTGCTTCAAAATTTGTATTTATAAGAAATATTTATAGAAAACCTATTTAATAGCCTAGATAGTATTAACAGCAAAAGATATCTTTCGCAGTTTGGTTTGTTTAGATCTGAATCATAAATTATTCTAATTTGAATTACAATAATTAGGGGGCAGAAGCCGAATTCTGAGCAGCTAATGGAGTTTTATAATAGTAAATTTAATAATGATCATTCATTCATTAAGTGTATACATTATGGGTGAATTTAGAACAGATTGTTTTTGTTCAATCTCTTTACTTTCTTCAAAAATAATTCATAAATATTAATCTAGTAATAATTAATAATTTGAAAAAAAAATATTTTACGAGGGGTTATTGTCCATGGTAGTTAATCATGAGAGTTAATAATGTGAATAAATAAAAGCATTGTTTTCCATTAACTGTATAAATGCAAATGTAATCAATGAAATTTGATTGAAAATTCGCGTATTTTATTAAAATAAAGAAAAAAAATCTGAAAATAACGAACATGATTAGAGGAATTTAAAATTTCTAAGTTAAATTCATATAATTTTTTTTTATCTTCGATAATCTTTAAGAATTCCATTTGAAAGAATAAAATAATAAAACTTAATACCAATTTTCAAAGCTTAGATTTTATCAGCGCTTCGAAGTACAACTGAGCCGTTTATTATGAAAGTGAGGCAAGTCCATTTTCGAATAAAATTAGGGATAATGGTAGTTATAGATAAAACTTGTTATGATCTTTTTATGCGTAAACAATTTAAAGTAAAAAAAAAAAAATCAGATTCTAGTTTTCGGGAGATGAAAGTTTTAGCTAAACAGTATTAAAAATACGTTTATTTTGATAGTGGTGCAAGTCCATCTTAGATTGAAATTATTTTTGACCGAATATATTACGGCAAAATTTAGCTCTGGTCTCTGTATGGTGAAGCAAACGTGGCGGTTTGACATCAATCAAGCCTTAAATCTAGGGTATTTCTATCTATCTATCTGTGATATTGAAAATCGGTGATTGAATATTTCATAAAAAATAAAAAAGTGTATCTTAATTCTGTGTTTCGATAATAGTATGTTTACCTCCAACACCGAGAAATTTTAGTAATATTGGCAACACTGAAAAACTCTAAACGGTATAACATTTATTTTATTTTATCAACTTGCGAGTAAGTTCCAATTCAGTTTCTAATAAATATTATATAAGTCGATATCGTGTTTCTTTGTGCTCGGCATATAAAAACCCTTAACAACTTCATTCTTATTTGAAAAATAAATGACAGATTATGTTTTTTTTTTTTTATAAAAAGAAAAAAAAAAATGGCTCAAAATGATGACAATGGAAATTATAACTCTGATGCATCTGAAAGTGTATTTGGTAGGTAACAAAAGAAAATAAAAATAATTTCCTGGACAATAACGTCACTTCAATAAAATTCTCATTTGCGAATAATTTTGTTATTTTTATTTTGTTTGTAGAAATAAAACACATGACACTCAGTAATAAGAGAAGACTTTTGGTATAAAAATCTGAATGCGAAGGCAATTCGGACCAAAATTATAAAAAAAAATTGCAATAATTTTTATTTTGAAAAACGTTTACAATAATTCATTAATTTTGAAAATGCGACAAGTCCATTTAGTTATAATAAACTCTTACTTTTTTTAGTCAGCATTGTAAACACTATTGGATTATAAACTCACATTATCTGGTACCACAGAATGTAAAAAAATATATCTACAGTGTCTCACAAAAGTGATGGGACACTTGTGCTTTACAAAAGGAAACTGTAATAAAATAAATAAATAAACATATACAAAATATTTTTGGGTGTGTTTCATATTTAAAGTTAGTAACAATTATTAAATAACATACATTTTGTCAAAATATTAAAATATTAATTTAATAAAAATACAATTGTTTAGAACGGAGCAAAAAATGGCTTACGTAAGTGATGGGACACTTACTTTTCCATCAAATATTTATCCAAAAATGTTACTTTTTAAAAGGTTTTAATATTTTGTTGGATTTCCTTTTACTTTTAAAACATGATTTAATCTTCTTGGGATGAATTCGACTCATTTTTTTGTGATTTTACCCCATTCTTATTGAAGCACCGATTTTAATTGTTGTTTTGAAGAAATGGTGTGTTTGCGAATTCTTGATTCCAATTCTTGCCAAATATTCTCTATGGCATTTAAGTCTGGAGATTGTGGGGGTGTTTTTATTATTTCAGGACAGTTATACAGCAGCCAGAATCTAACGTTCAAAACAGTGTGCTTGGGGTCATTATCCTGCTAGAATTTAAAATCGTTATGAAGGTTCAATTTTCGTTCTGAAGATTTCAAATTTTGCTTTAAAATGTCAATATGCTTGTACTGATCCATTATACTGTCAATAAAAACAAGATTACCAACTCCAGCGGACGACATACACTCCCATACCATAACTCCTCCTCCACCATGTTTTACTGTTGGCACCAAGTTCTTTTTGCGAAATTCTTCACTGGGTTTTCTCTACACCAAGATTCTACCGTCAGAACCAAATGTATTAAATTTACTCTCATCAGCAAATATAACTTTATTCCAGTAATCAGAATTCTTATTAATGCTGGATTTTGCGAAAGCTAGTCTGAGTTTTCTATTCTTTTCACTTACGAAGAATTTTTTCCTGGCTACTCTACCGTGATATCTAGTAGATCGAATTACCCTTCTAATAGTCTCTCTTAATAATTATTCCATATAATGATTGTAAATCAGCAGCAACTTTAAAAGCACTCTTTCTTGGATTTTTTTTTTAATATTTTGAACTATAATTCGTTTTATTCCATTGGATAGCTTTGATGGTTGGCCAGGTCTTCTTTTATCCTGAATAATATGATTCTTTTTATATCGTTTAATGATATTGAAAACTGTTGAATGACTCACGTTAACTGTTTCAGCAGTTTTTCTAATAGATTTTCCACGTTCAATATGCAAATTAATAACTAATTTTCGAATTTCAGGCGAAGTTTCTTTTTGTTTAGCATTCATGGCTGCACAGAGCTAAAAAACACAAAAATTCCAAAACAAACTGGAGATAAATACTGCATATGATTTTATAAATTATTGCCAATTGCTTTTGAGTAAAAATAAAACCACCAAAAATATTTTTATTGCTTATTTCAGACGATTTTTGTTGCATATCTAATGGTATCCCATCACTTATGTGAGCTATTTTTTGCTCCGTTCTAAACAATTGTATTTTTATGAAATTAATATTTTAATATTTTGACAAAATGTATGTTATGTAATAATTGTTACTAAATTTAAGTATAAAACACACCCACAAAAAAATTTTACATGTTTTTTTAAATTTATTTTATTACAGTTTCCTTTTATAAAGCACAAGTGTCCCATCACTTTTGTGAGACACTGTATTTATACTCATCAATATTTTAAATTTGTTGAAATGCAAACCGTTCAATATCTCTAAATAATAAAAATTGGACTCGCCCCATTTTAAAAATAAACGGCTCAATTATCTGTCATGTTATAAGCATTTTATCAGGATTTTAAGGCCCGAACTATTTTTCGATATTAATTTATACTTTTCCAAAAATTGCTTATAAATTTTTTAAATGATTTTTCGGTTTCCTATGTGTTCAAATCTGAGAAATAGCTTATGACTGTCAGTTTGGTTTATTTATTTATTTTAATGATATGGATCCCTTATTGAAAATCGCTTTTAAATAAGTCGTGTAAAATTTTAAAGAAGCTATGAAAATTACTAAATACCCATTAAATAAAACTTCTTTTTTGTACTGAATAACAGCATACACTAATTCCCATGCTACTCGGAATTAGTGTACTCATTATTTATTAAATCAACAGGTCTCGTTTCAGTTGAAAATTCAGTTCTCAAAAAGTGGTCTTTTCTAATGAAAAAAGCTAGATCTAACAACACTTGCATACTCACGTTATTTTTATTGCTTCCGAAAAGAGTTTTATCTTAAACGCTACAGATCTGAAATTATAAAGGAAATTTCGATTTCTTTCAGTATCCTATAATATTCTCATAAGACAGGGGAAAAAAGAAGCTGAAAATGAAAACGATTATTCTACCACATGTTCCTTCCATCAAGTAAGCAGGTGTTCCTAGGTCATTTCCTGCTCGTTTTATTACCAAAAACAGCTGCGCGCTGTTTTATCCACATTTCCCTTACATATTATTTCGTTTATATAACACACTAGTTGATATAACCACCGTTGTTAGGAAATAAAATTCATTCGGGTATATTCTTAGAGTAAAAATTACTTTTATATAAAATAATATATTAAACAAAATTCTTAAATATTTTGAAACATTTTTAATTATACTTCTTTTTTTTGAAATGGATAAGATACTAAAATATTTAATAAAGCAAAAAATATTAAAATATTATGGTAAAGTAGGTCGAAATTTCACCATGATTTAGATACGAAGGAGCTATAAATTACATATTTTATGCAATTGTTCGTATGTAAATAATGTACAGTAATTCAATCATTCGATATTTTTTTTAAAATTCAAAATAAAATCCCACACAATTGAATTTGTTATTAATGCAAAGAAACCTGCATATGTGTTAGATGACATTCTGTTTTTCCGATTCTTTTCTCTTAAACCCTGAATCCGCTGCTCTGGCATGAAATATCTGCATTTATTAGCAGAAACTATATTTTTCTTGCTTTCGTTTGAGCGACTGATTTATGCTTGCTTATAGACTGATTAAGTTAGTATACTTTAAAAGAAACAAAAACAAACAGTGCCGAAAGATGTGTATTCAAATTAAAAAGAATTTTTTTAAAATATTGGTACAACGTCTTAATTTTCTGAGAATTTTTAATATCTATAAACTTCCTTATTTCCTCATTATTAAATTTTAAAAAATAATTAAAAGTGAAAGAAATTTAATAAAGAAATTTAACTGATATCTTTAAAAAGGTAACATTTTAAGTCTTAATATGTTTTTAAAATCTTTTATGTGGTAATTTGTTCTGAAGTAACAGTACAAAAAGCACGAAATTTTGACTAATTTCTCATTGTTTCTGCGGTCGAAAAACTTTTTCATCAGCTGAGAAATGCTTTATCTTTCTTACATTCAGTTGGGTTTCAACAACTGACTTAAACTCAAGTATCTTTAATCCTTGCTTGAAAATCAACAGCAAAGTTGCCAAAAGATAAGTATTAAATAAAGGGAAATTGAAAAAATAAAAACAAAATCATGTTAAAATAGTTCAAAGTTTCCAATAAAATATATAGGAAGGAAATATATAGTACACTAGCCGCCTTTGGCGACCAGCCGGTTCGCCCATCTTAATGTTCGTTAAAATTTTAATAATTAAATATTTTATGCAATTCCTACTTTAATAACTTCTTCATCAAAATATTTTAAAACTTCAAATTTTGATATATAATTCACTTATAATATTATAAACGCCTTCAGTCACAACGTAATATGTATCTCTCTCATTTTCTGTTAGTTCCCGTAGAATTTATACTATAAATTAAAGTGGAAAGGATTAATCTGCAATTAATATAATAATATTTTTTACTGAAACAAAGTATTTTTTTGTAATATGATTACTGAAAAGAGTCACTGAGCGTTTAAACTTTATGGGCACTAAAGAATATCATTCTTAATTTATGTAATATCTCAAGAATTTGTCAACAAAATATTCTCAGATTCATCATGACCAGAACGATTCATTAACAATGTTTAATTTTAAATGCATCAAACATTAAGAAAATAAAACGAATCGTTTAAAATAATCGGTTGAAAACAGGTTAAAAAAAAACTACTTAAAAAACGATGTACTTAAAACTATAAGCGTATACAAAAAATATATAACTAACTTAAATACAATTTAATTACAAAAACATGCAACGAACCTAAAAATAATTTAAATCGAATCCGCTTCCGTTGAAATGTAAACAATCATAATACAATGCGCATGCGTGAATTTTCAACGCCAGTTACGGAACGCAAATGCGTGATTTTTTCTACGCCAGTTGGGGTAACGCTATGCAGATTAGAAATTTTTAATTTCCTTTATTCTGTTTTATTTTAATTCAAAAGTACTTAAGAATGAATCTGAAAGATCGATTCATTAACAATGTTTCATTTTAAATGCATAAAACATTAAGAAAATAAATAGAATCGTTTCAAATAATCAGCCGAAAAATCTTAAGCCTAGCCTCATGACTGTTAGGAAAAAAAATTGAAGCCGTACTCATTTGGCGATTTGAAGATTTTTTTGGCGGGAAAGTTAGTTTTTAATTAATAATTAAAATTCTAATTAAAAATTCAAAAAAAGGGCTATCCTATCTTTTAAGTTAGATCAAACTGCACACGGTGTGCAAATTTGATTAAAATCGGTTAAGTAGTTTAGGAGTCCATCGCGGACAAACAACGTGACACGTAATTTATATATATTAAGATAACAAACTATATATTTCCTTATTTCAAAATCGTTTGCATTCTATCTAAAAAAATAAATAAAAAAACTCAGGAATAAATATGTTATTGCTAAAAGCTAAATTTTGATTTTTAAAGTTGCGTCAAAATATTGTTTGGAATAATTCCCTCCGGAGTTAATGTGAAAAAAAATCGTTAACAATAATTGAATATTTAATTAGTTTGAAAAGTCGACAATTAACTGTCTCCCGTTTTAAAAATAAGTATACTTTTGGTTTAATTGACCCTAGTTATTTAGGAAAAATGTGGAACAAACACATATATAGACACAGTAACTTCTATTTATATTAAGATAATTGAATAAAATAATTGTGAGAGAAATATAAGTTGCTGGAGGTAAAGAGACGGGTTTAATATTGCGTCTAAAAAATGAATCAATAATGAATAAAAAAATTAATTATGTTTCATATAGAGAAAAATAGCAGATGAAAATGGTTTGTACATTAATTTCAAGAGGCAAAAAATAGAGAACCAGAAGAAACGCAGAAGCATATAAAATAAAATATTTTTAATAGAAAAAATAAATAATTATCTTATTAATATTCAGAATGTTCCTTTTAATACTTTGATAGAAATATCACAATATTTAAACTGATATTATTAAAAATTCAAAACTGATGATAATTTCTTATCGCTTTTGATTAAAAGATTAATCGAATTAGAATTTAATAAAACATTTGTAATTTAAAACTTTAATCGAACCCCAATGAAAGCACCACCTTGAATTTTATTACACCAAAAAAAAAGAACTATGATAATTTAAAAGCAATATGAAAAAAACTGTTTTTTTTTTCAATTATATCATAACAGTTTTTAATTAGATATTGGAACAATAGTTTCAGTAAAAAAATGTTTTACAGAAATTTTATCAATAAAACGGCAAAACTTTGCAGGACTTCTCCATTATATACTATGTATCACATTTGATAGCTCAAATTTCAAACATGTGTTCTGCATAGCACCGATAAAGATAAAATCATTACACATATTTTCTTCTATTAATATTGGAGATTTTAATGCTTCTTTGAAAAGATGAGATAATGAATACTGTAACAAAACTTGCACAATTCAATTAAAAAAAAGAACTTATAAGAACTAATTAAATGAATTATTTTGCAGTTAAACCCGATAAAAAGACAAAGAATAAAAACTATTTTATTCAAAATCAAAGAAATTTTGAAAACATCTAAAGCTAAAAATAATAATAATATTATGTCATTATACAAAACATGCAGACGATTTCTCTTATTTAATAAAATGTTTTCAATGCATCATTTGCTTGTTTCCAGTTGTCGTTATCAATATTTTCGCTTTAAATGCAAATGAACAATTTTTTTCTAAGAATATTTTTTTATTTGTTCTTTTTTATATATCCGTCTTTGTTGCTTTTTGACTTTTAAAATTGAAAACAAAATTGGCTCATGTATTTACAACCACGCATCGCTGCAGTTAAGAAAGGAGTTATTCAAATTAAGATAAATTGATTATGAAAAAATATCTTTTTGGAATGCTACGTTTTATCACAGATTGTTGAATGGATTTTAATATAGTTTTTTAATCCAATTTAATATAATTGTTTTGCATTTTAGACTGCTTTGCGATATTTATCATGTTGATTATTGAAGTTCAGGTACAAGAAAGTTGCTGTTGCACTTATTACTATTATTTGCACAATTTTTGTACGATTTTTTTTACTAGTTTATACTTGCATTTTTGCATGGAAATATAAACTGAAGGATACTGATAAATATTTTTAATTCAAAGTATTCAGTAATTGCTCTGTTTTATGATTATGTTTCGATTTTATGATTCTATTTCATTTCTGTTAAAATGGCTTTAGAGAATTATTTGAAATTTATTTTCATATGGTGATTTTTTTAAATTTCAAAGTGTATAATAACATTTGTTTTAATTTAAATTCACTTTTTCATTTTGAATCTTGGTTACAATTTTAACTTGGATGCAAATGAAAAATTCTAAAATTTGGTAATCTCTTACGAAAAGAAAATTTTATTCATTTTATAATTCATTTTGCCATATAGATTTTAAAATTTTAGAAATAAAAAAAAATCACCTTTTTTTATTCCCATGGTTATTCGAGTTCAGATTTCTCGAAATACTATAAGCTAAAGTTTCGGTTTAAACGATAAGAATTGTACTGAAATCTTCCCTCAAAGTCCTCTATGATATCAGGTGTTTTCAAGAGATTCATATACAAAAACCATAATTTTTAACTAAAGATTTTTTAAATAAATGTGTGCTGTGCATTCGTTGAACACTCTTAGGAAACCTTGCTGTTTCCCAAATTCATACAGGTGAGTATTTTTAAACAACAAAGCACACTCCAAGGATTTTTCAATCAATTACATTTAACAAAAAATAGGGAGAGTATTTTCCTAGGCCCCTGTCACTGTATTTAAAAAAAAAAGATGTTGGTGGTCTTTCAGTATTGATTGACTTAAGCAAGTTGCTATTCATTTGTTAAAATAACGATGCTTAAAACTAGTTTTTTAGAGAAAATGTTTGAATGAAGTTTGGAACGTATAATTGAAAAATTTAAACAGAAAGGAGAAAATATCTGTTTAATCTTTTAATTTGTGAATTAAGCTAAACAGGAGAGAAACTTTCATATAATTCATAATAATAATACTGTCTATGAATCTATGGATACAAAATAAATGGATAGTGTCTTTCTTAATTTTTCTTATAGTTTGTGTCTATAAGAAAATTTTATTTTTATTTTGTTTTCTTTAAGTTCTATAGTTTGTGTCTAAATTATTAAAGCTCGAAATAGAAAAATACCTACTACAAAAATTTTAAATAAAATTCTATATATAAAAATATTTTTTCTTAGATCAAAAGTGTGTCTTAAGATGATTTTTATTAGTAATTTACATATTAATTAAATTAAGAAAACTTTTTTTACAAAAATAACTAAATAAATATTTGACCTTAACGAAATGTACTTCTTTCAAATCATGTAATTATAACAAGCTTAAGTCTCCTAATAAAGTATGCGTTTCAACATTGACATAAATATTAATGAATTTTAACAACTCAAATATTTTAGAAAATAAACTTAGTACGCCTCTCGGAAAAAATAATTAAAACATGAAGATTTTTCATGATCTAAGTTTATAAAAAAAAGAAAAAAGTTTTGGGTTTATAAAAATGAACAAAATCGGGTTCATTAAAAGTGAATTTTAAACTAGTTAACATTTTTATCAAAATATGAGTCTACATTAGATTATTAAGTGAAAGTATTAATAAGTTTATAAATTATTCCGATGTCATTAAAATTCAGATTAACATTTTTAAATTAATAGCCCATGCATTAAAAATTCTCATTAAGAAAGTATATTAACTTGCTTCGTTTTTGTTTCAAAAAATATAAAATGAAAAAAAAAATAATAACTTCTCATGCATTTTTGGATTTTTCAAACTATTTTATTAATGACTAATATTTGAAGTTTTTGTAAGTTTGACATATCTAAATTCGCAAATACTTTTGAAGATATTTTGAAACTGACTTTATATGAAATTTACGGTATCGTAATAGTAATAGAATGGTTATTACTCTGATATATATAAAAAAATATTTAAATTATTTAATTAACATTAATAACATTTTAATAAATATTTGAATAATAAACATATATGCAGAGTGTTTTCTGTGTTCACGGACAGTTTAAAATAGTTTTAACTTTAACTTTCGAAGAAGGAATTGTTAATAGTAAATGTGCCATCACAGTTCCTTTTAAAATTTATGTGAATTGCATAGTTGCAGCTGATATATTGATGAAATAATTTATTAAGATAATTATGAAGTTAGTGTATACACATATTCTTAGAATAGTAAGGACAAAGCTACAAAAAATCTGAAACCAAATCAGACTTTATTTAAATACGAAATAACTAAAAGTTTAAAATTTATTTGATCGGGTTATCCAGGAAAAATATATACAGGTTTTGAACAATTATCATTTAAGCAATTAGTGAAAATTCAAGATGGGAACCCTATAAATTCATAGAAGATCTGCAGGTAAACTAATTATATATTTCAAAATTTTGTAGTTTAAATAAACAGCTATAATTCCTAACTATGATCAGCTATTTTTAGTGTTTTATCCCAAATCATTCATTAAATATATTTCATTTTTTAAAAATAATTTTTTTATACATGAAAACGATTTTTTATATCTAAATTTCGTCATTCAAATAAACCGTTATAATTTTAAAATATTATCAGATATCTGTAGTGTCGTGATTCCAATCTATTCTTTAGATATTTTTAATTTTTTAAAATTAAATTTTCTTATATGAAAACGATTTTTTATGTCAAAATTTCGTCATTCAAATAAACCGTTATAATGTAAAAATATTATCAGCTATCTGTAGTGTCGTGATTCCAATCTATTCTTTAGATATTTTTAATTTTTTTAAATTAAATTTTCTTATATGAAAGCGATTTTTTATGACAAAATTTCGTCATTCAAATAAACCGTTATAATGTAAAAATATTATCAGCTATCTGTAGTGTCGTGATTCCAATCTATTCTTTAGATATTTTTAATTTTTTTAAATTAAATTTTCTTATATGAAAACGATTTTTTATGTCAAAATTTCGTCATTCAAATAAACCGTTATAATGTAAAAATATTATCAGCTATCTGTAGTGTCGTGATTCCAATCAATTCTTTAGATATTTCTAATTTTTTTAAATTAAATTTTTTTATATGAAAACGATTTTTTATATCTAAATTTCGTCATTCAAATAAACCGTTATAATGTAAAAATATTATCAGCTATCTGTAGTGTCGTGATTCCAATCAATTCATTAAATATTTTTCATTTTTTAAAATTAAATTTTCTTCATATGAAAACGATTTTTTTCTTAAACGATAACTGTATTAATCTAACTGACATTTGGTAATTCTTATTTGTTCATGGGAAAATATATAAATTTCTCAAGTTTATAAATAATTGTTTATGTGAGAATTGTTTGAGCCTTTCTTCTTAGAGAATATATTGACTATCGTATCCTAATGGTTTTCACTCCAACCAGTAATATAATTTTGCTAATGCCATGCATTCAAGATATATTTCAGAATGAAGAACGCTATTTTGCATCAGAACAAGGCATATCTTCTTGGCGGATACCGTGATTAAGGATATATTAGAAAGGCGCTAAAATCGCCAATTCAAGACAAATTTGTGAATGAAGAACGTTATTTGTAGCAAAAAATATCCATATCATTTATCTCTACATGAAGGCTTACCTCCATAAATATTTGGAAAATAGATAGTTAAAACAAAGTTGCAGGAAAACAGATTTTTTAAGAAAATACATAGTTAAGACAAAGTTACAGGAAATTTTTTGTCAAAGAAAATAGAAGATTAAGTCAAAGACATTAGGCTGAAATTTCCAAAGTCACATCATGATTTATACTGCCAGATTTGATCTTCTGAGACTATATTAAACTTAATTCATTATTCAATATTTTCTTACTAAATTAAATTACTCTGAAAACATCGAAAAAAAAAATTCGAAGCTTTGGAACTCACAAAGAAGCCCTTGATATTTTCTTATTTTATAATCCTGTTCTGAAAACATGCATATTGATATTAATCTATGTATATATTTTTATTACAAGATGTGTAAAATTATTTTAAGTGAATATAATCTTACAATCAGCCAGCCTGAACTGCATATCAATCCTATCTTCCAAACTGTACACGAAATAATCTTCATTTTCCCCAATCAAGGCATACATTTATATAAATTTATTGGAATTACAAAGATTTGTTCTATTTTATTAAGTATTTTAATATGATTTATTGAAGTTACATATGCCTTTCTTGGTAGCTTGAAAATTCTGTAATCCAAATTCTCTCATTCGTGTGTTAAATTTTGATGTTTATACAAAAAATACATTAAATCCGCGTCATCAGTATTATGTTGAATTTATCTCATTAATTTTGTCATATCATAAATTTCATTATGAAATGATTATTAGTTTCTATCAAACGAAACTGGTTTCTTTGTATCTGTCAATAATATGACATTTGTATAAATTTTATGAATTTTTTATGCATGTTTCTGATTGTATGAATTATAGTTATTTTAAATCTATATTATATAGTCTATAATTCTATGAATTATAGTTTTTCCCAGATAACGTCTTGCATCGTCCTGGCATACAATAGTTACGAAATATTAACTTCTGCAGTGGATTTATCATTTTTATTGAATCTATCATGTCATGCTTGGCGAGTTTTCTGGCGATTGATCCCTGGCATGCGGTTAAAAGTATCCGAAAGAAGAATTTCTGCTTTAGACAAGTTTTCCTCAATCGATTGAAACAAAATTTGAAACAAAATTCCATACCAAATTTGATATATTTAAGTCCTTGCGTTTTTGAATTATCGCATTCACATGTTACTGAAAGTACAGACCGACAGCCAGACAGCTCCGAGTTGTATTTGGCTCAAAATTTGATAGGTTTGTACTATATAGAAGTTAAATATGGTTACCGAATCTTACCTATTTGGTTGTCTTCGTTTTGTTGTTATCGTGTAAACTTATATTCAAGCAGCCGGACAGACATTCATCTGACGGAATTTAGACAAAAGTTGATGCAAATCAGAAAATTTGGTGTAAAGATCGTATACCAAATTTCAACCAAATAACCAACGTTTTTGATTCATCTTTGTCAAAGACAGACGGGCATTTTCCAAAAATATTTATTTCGAGCTCTTAACGTGTAAATTCAAAATTTCGAATTTGTATTTTTTTTTTTTGACAATTAAAATAATTTCTCTATACTATGCATACAAGAAAGTCTTAGAAACTCCCACCTTGAAATGCATGTCAGCTCTTATATCCCAAATGAGCACTAAACTGAATTTTATTTCTTCTTACAAATGATCACAAAATACTTTCAGTTACACAAATTTATTATAATCAAGAAGCTTTGTTGTATTTTATTAAATTCTTCAATAATAATTATCCAAACTATACATATATTTTTGACAGCCCTTGCTTATCTATATTATAAAGCTGAATATGTGTGTGTGTTGCCGCTCTACAGGCCAGACCTTTTAACCTACAGCTACCAAATTCGACACACGTATAACTTTGAGATCAGTACTGTGGACCTCAAAGAGATTTTTTGAATTTTAAATTAAAATTTTAATTAATTAAAAATCAAGCGAAATTTCGATGTTTTTCTGCCATAACTTCCGAAAATATTACCGCACAAAAATGATTTTTGCATCATATTTAAATTAAAAAAAAAACTTATTTAATGATGCCAATATTTTAACCTATAAATTTTCTCTTTTTAGTGATTATAATTATAACTGTATTGCAAAAATAATTTTATTATTATGTTTTAATTATATTTTCCAACTATTTCGCATAAAGTGAAAATAAATTTTAAGCTGCACGAGCACGTTATGAAAGTGGGAAAAATTAATTTTTATCAATGTGTTGCCATAATATTGATAAAAGCTCAAATTAAAAATTAAGTTAACAGTTACTGGAAATTAAATCTAGAAAAGTATAATTTTCAGCACGTATCTGTAAGAAATGAAATAAGAAATATGATGTTTTCTAAAAAGTAAATGCAAAAAATAACCTTTCCATGACTTTTTATAACATCCATATTTTTAATTCTATAAATAAGTTTTATTTCAAGTAAATTTGGTTCCATAAATATAGGATATCCACTCGAATCAGTTTCCTGCAAATATTTTGTAACCTTTAATAATAACCATAATCTGTCAACAAAACTTTCTAATTGAAGTAAATAATTATCTAATATATAAAATTCTCGTGTCACAGTTTTCGTTGCCATACTCCTCCGAAACGGCTTGACCGATTTTGATGAAATTTTTTGTGCTTATCCGGTATCTATGAGAATCGGCCAACATCTATTTTTCATCCCCCTAAATGTTAGGGGTAGTCCATTATTAATTAAAAACTAACTTTCCCGCCAAAAAAATCTTCCATTTTTCCCAACGCCAACTTTTCCGCCAAAAAAATCTTCCATTTTCCCCATCGCCAAATAAGTAAGGCATCAGTTGTTTTTTTCTCCCAACAGTAATTAGGCTAGGGTTAACATTTTTCGACGGATTATTTCAAACGATTCTGTTTATTTTCTTAATGTTTTATGCATTTAAAATTAAACATTGTTAATTAATCCATGTTTCACATTCATTCTTAAGTACTTTTGAATTAAAATAACACAGAATAAAGGAAATTAAAAATGTCTAATCTGCATAGCGTTACCCCAACTGGCGTAGAAAAATTTACGCATTTGCGTTGACGTAACTGGCGAAGAAAATCCACGCATGCGCATTGTTCTGATTGTTGGCATGACAACCAACGGACGATTTAAATTATTTTTAGGTTAGTTGCATGCTTTTGTAAGTAAAATGTATTTATGTTAGTTATATATTTTTTGTATATGCTTATAGTTTTAAGTACATCGTTTTTTAAGTAGATTTTTTTAAACCTGTTTTCGACCGATTATTTTAAACGATTCATTTTATTTTCTTAGTGTTTGATGCATTTAAAATTAAACATTGTTAATGAATCGATCTGTTCATGATGAATCTGAGAAATTTTTGTTGACAAATTCTTGAGATATTACATAAATTAAGAAAGATATTCTTTAGTGACCATAAAGTTTAAACGCGCAGTGACTCTATTATCAGTAATCATATTATTAAAAAAAATGCTTTGTTTCAGTAAAAAATATTATATTAATTGCAGATTAATCATTTACACTGTAATTTAAAGCATAATTTATACGAAGGGTAACAGAAAATTAGAGAGATATATATCACGCAATAACTGAAGGCCTTTATAATATTATGAGTGAATTATATGACTATCAAAATTTGAAGTTTTAAAATATTTTGCTGAAGAATCTATTAAAGTTGGAATTGCGTAAAATGTTTAATGGTACGACCGGAGTTTTATCCCCTGCTTGGCGAAATTTTTAAAAATCGCAAACAACGGCCTTGCGAAATGTTCAAAAGCAAAGAAGCAGATGTTCAATTATAGTGCATAATAAAGATTGCCAGCTTTGGTGCGTTATCGCAACTTGGCGAAGAAGGGGGTTAAACTCCGGTTAAACCTATTTAATTATTAAAATTTAAACGAACATTAAGATTGGCGAACCGGCTGGTCGCCAAAGGCGGCTAGTTTTTTATATAACTTCCGTCAATAAATGTTGAGATGAATTACGAATTTTTAACTATTATACAGATGCTGTTCTATGAATCCTATTCAATAAAATATTCTTGAGACATTAATATGAATCCTATTTAATAAAATATTCTTGAGACACTAATATGAATCCTATTCAATAAAATATTCTTGAGACACTAATATGAATCCTAATTAATAAAATATTCTTGAGACACTAATATGAATCCTATTTGATAAAATATTCTTGAGACATTAATATGAATCCTATTTAATAAAATATTCTTGAGACACTAATATGAATCCTTTTTGATAAAATATTCTTGAGACACTAATATGAATCCTATTCAATAAAATATTCTTGAGACACTATTATGAATCCTATTTAATAAAATATTCTTGAGACACTAATATTTTAAAGAAAAAAAGGTCCACACTTTTACAATGAAAATATATTGAGTTATGAAAATTTGAATGCCTCTTATTTTTAAAACCGGGCGGTTTGAAACCTCTCCGTCGACAGTCTGGAAGAAAATACGCCATTCAGGGCTTGGACTCTCACCATGATTGATTGTCTAAAATAATGTAATTGTTGATTTCCTAAAATATTGATATTCAAAACTTTATAACTCGGTCTGGCTTGATAGAAAAAGATTCAAAAGATATTTTTTCTGAATATGATCTATAGAATTGAAGGACTGTATACATTTTACACTAATTGCTTTTAAGAATATATTTATTTACTGAAATGAAAATAAAACATTATTTACCCTATTAAAATTTTTTTGATAGGTAAAATTAATTTTATAATGAATCGGAGAAACTTTTATTGAATAATAGTTTGAAATATTGCATAAATTATTAAAAAAGTATTCTTTTGGTACCCATTAAGATTACAGTGCTAAGGATTTTTATTTTCTATAGTTATAATTTTTAAAAAATATGTGTTTGGTTTCAGAAAAAAAAAGTTTTCGAATTTTTTAATGTTTTATCTTATTTATTTTAAATTGAAATTTAAATCTTATTGCAGCTGACAGCAAATCAGAGAGATACACAATAAACAAAATATCGTAAGGCTTCTATAATATTATGAATTATGTGACAATTGAAAGTTAAAGATTAAAAAAAAACACTTTGCAGAAAAAGCTATTAAGAGACCAAGTTACATAAAATATTTAATTGAAAATTTTAGCGATCATTAATACTGGCGAACCAGCTGGTCGCCAAAGGCGGATAGTATTTTAAATAAAAAGAGTTGCACGCTTATCATTTAAATCAGTCACTAAAACTGACTGATTTATGAAAATCTGAATACCACTGTTCAATAAAAATGAGCAATTTTAGATAACTTCATCGACGTCTCATAGATGATACCCCAATCAGCGCTCAGAGTTTTTCAAGACTGATCCCCTTAAGATTATGAAAATGTTGATTGTTCTTAACTATTGTGTTCAAAACTTTATGAATAGATCAGATTTGATAGTAGAAGACAGAAACGCTCATTTATTTATCAAAAAGTTGAAGTGTCAAGATTTTTCATCAGAATATGCTTCCTTAGGATCAAAGGACTGTATAAAATTTAGAATTCATAACTTTTTGAAGTATACTTATAGAGTGAAGCAAAATAAAATATTATTATTCACGTTGTTTAAATCCTTTTGAAAGTAAAATTAGAAATAGAATTTTGCGAGGAAACTGATAAATTGTTGTTGAATAATTCTTGAGATATTACATAAATTATAAAAATTATTTTTTAATGCATAAAGCTTAAATGCTATAAGACTCTGCATTAGAACTCATATTTAAAAAAAATGCTTAGCTTCAATAAAAAAATGTTCTTTATATCAATTGTAGTTTAATGATTTCCACTTTAATTTAAAGTTGAAATTGTTCAGGTGTTGACAGAATGAGGTATGCAATACATTATGACTTAAAACCTTTATAATAGTATGAATGAATTATATGACTACTGAAATTTGAGGGTTAAATATATTTTGATGAAGAAACTATTAAAAGTCCAGTTGCATAAAATACCAAATTGAAAATTTTAACGAGCATTAAGACTGGTGAACCAGCTGGTTGCCAATGGTGGCTTGTAAATGAATAGTTTAGTTATATTAACGTCCCGTTTGAAGCAACACTAGGGCTATTTTGGGACGGACCTCGTCATTTTGAACCGCGGTCAGATGACGAGGACGACACCTGAGCTGGCACCCTCCTCTCCACACCGCACCACACCAGCGGGAGGACGTTTGGTCATGACGGATTTAACGTGCAACAGACCCCCTTACACGACGGTTCTTCGGTGGAATCGGGTCTCGAACCTGAAACCCTCCGGTTCCGAAGCCGAGACCTTATCACCAGGCCACCGCGGCCGACTGTAAATGAATAGTATGAGTACATTAAAATGTCAACATGCGCGAGTTAAAATGGTAATAAAAAAGATCCAATTAACTCCATCTACATTTCCGGAATATATCACACGCACAGATTCATCGTAAAGATTCCATACTTACCTATATACTTCCTTGACACAAAATACCTTATAATATTGTTACAATATCTTAACGCTATGGCAATATATTCAAAATAAGTAACAAATTTGCAGTGATCTTAAGCAAATGATTATAAGCTTTATCACCCCAACTGCAACTATCCTTTTTCCATTCAGTGCCCAGTATGCATATTTTCAGTCATTATGTAACTTTGGTTTATGATATTAACTATTAGCATACTAGTCATTCAATATGTATATGCATTTTTAATACGCAATTATTAAACTTTGATGCATGACATTAAATGTTTCAATAACAGTTATTGAAACAATATGCGATATCTGGCTGCATTAAGTACTTGCGGGAAACAGAGATGCAATTTTTTCTACCAGCATTGCCAGAATATATCGCTCGAAGTTATCGTTTTAACCTGTTTTGAAATACATATTTCTACTAACATAAAATATTAAAAAATATTATTATGATATCTTCCCGATATGCCACTGCATTCAAATAACCACAAAAGGTTACTCCACCCTGCCCTAAGGTACTCGGATTAATTTGGAATACCAAAACGCCGGGACAGCAGGAACTGTGATTGAGTCATACGGCTCAACACCGTCCACGATACAGCCGCTTTGGAGAAGGTATGTCTCGTCATCGGTGGTGGTGGTGGTGGGAGCCAACTTGTACCATCCCTATACCCACTAGGGAGGCTAGAACCACCCGCCATGTCGAAAAGTTCTCATCCCCATTTCTGAGGTGCCCCCCCCCAAAAGAGCATTGAATTCAGAATAACAATCTAATGGTGATATCATATAATATCATATGCAAATGGGTGTAAGATTTGCTACCAATTGTAATTATCGTTTTTTCCCATTCATCGCGAAACATGCACATATTCAGTTGTTTTTGATTATTTCGATGATAGTTATTTAAATAGCCAATAGTTGGGCGGTTTGAATGCATGAACATTATAACAATACTAACATTTACACATGCTCGAGTGGAATCAGTAGGAGTGGTCCATTAAAGATTTTCCCGCATACGCTCTAATGAAAGTGTTAATCCAGAGAGCATTTGCAACTCATTGGCATATAATAATAACGAAATATCAACCTTTAGACTGGATTTAGCACTTTTACCGAAGCTATAGTGTCGTCATCGTGTGTAATATGGCGATTAATCTCTGGCACACGGTCAAAGATATCCAAAAATCGAATTTGGGATTTAAACTCTTTGTTCCCAACTGATTCAAAGAAAAATTTGACACAAACCTGCACTTGTAGTTACAAAATCTCATATCAAATTTGAAATTCTTAAGTCATTGCATTTCTGATTTATTACCTTTACATGTATTTAAAAGTGCAGACCAACAGAGGGTCAACCAATCGTTGGATTTGCGATAAACGTTGATACATCTTTACACTATAGATACTAATTCTGTGTACTGAATTTTATCCATGTGGATGTCCTTGGTTTGTAGCCATTGTTTTAACCTATACTTGAACACTCGGAATTATTTCTGATATACGAGAAAATAAAAAAGAGATGCAGTTCAGTTCAACCGCGATGGTGGATTATATCGCAAGATTTTGCCATCATGAGCTTTCTCAATCAGTATAGCTAACAACTTTGTATCAGTATAATAGTTCAACCGCGATGATGGATTATATCGCAAAAATTTGCCATCATAAGCTTTCTCAATCAATATAGCTTTGTATCAGTATAATAGTTCAACCGCGATGCTGGATTATATCGCAAGACGTAGCCATCATCAGCTTTCTCAATCAGTATAGCTGACTACTTTGTATCAGTATAATAGTTCAACCGTGATGGTGGATTATATCGCCAGACTTTGCCATCATCAGCTTTCTCAATAAGAATAGCTAACAACTTTGTATCAGTATAATAGTTCAACCGCGATGGTGGATTATATCGCAGGACTTTGCCATCATCAGCTTTCTCAATAAGCATAGCTAACAACTTTGTATCAGTATAATAGTTCAACCGCGATGGTGGATTATATCGCAAGACTTTGCCATCATCAGCTTTCTCAATAAGCATAGCTAACAACTTTGTATCAGTATAATAGTTCAACCGCGATGATGGATTATATCGCAAAAATTTGCCATCATAAGCTTTCTCAATCAATATAGCTTTGTATCAGTATAATAGTTCAACCGCGATGCTGGATTATATCGCAAGACTTAGCCATCATCAGCTTTCTCAATCAGTATAGCTGACTACTTTGTATCAGTATAATAGTTCAACCGCGATGGTGGATTATATCGCAAAACTTTGCCATCATAAGCTTTCTCAATCAATATAGCTTTGTATCAGTATAATAGTTCAACCGCGATGCTGGATTATATCGCAAGACTTAGCCATCATCAGCTTTCTCAATCAGTATAGCTGACTACTTTGTATCAGTATAATAGTTCAACCGCGATGGTGGATTATATCGCAAAAATTTGCCATCATAAGCTTTCTCAATCAATATAGCTTTGTATCAGTATAATAGTTCAACCGCGATGCTGGATTATATCGCAAGACGTAGCCATCATCAGCTTTCTCAATCAGTATAGCTGACTACTTTGTATCAGTATAATAGTTCAACCGCGATGGTGGATTATATCGCAAGACTTTGCCATCATCAGCTTTCTCAATAAGAATAGCTAACAACTTTGCATCAGTATAATAGTTCAACCGCGATGGTGGATTATATCGCAAGACTTTGCCATCATCAGCTTTCTCAATAAGCATAGCTAACAACTTTGTATCAGTATAATAGTTCAACCGCGATGATGGATTATATCGCAAAACTTTGCCATCATAAGCTTTCTCAATCAATATAGCTTTGTATCAGTATAATAGTTCAACCGCGATGCTGGATTATATCGCAAGACTTTGCCATCATCAGCTCTCTCAATCAGTATAGCTAACAACTTTGTATCAGTATAATAGTTCATCCGCGATGGTGGATTATATCGCAGGACTTTGCCATCATCAGCTTTCTCAATCAGTATAGCTAACAACTTTGTATCAGTATAATAGTTCAACCGCGATGGTGGATTATATCGCAGGACTTTGCCATCATCAGCTTTCTCAATCAGCATAGCTAACAACTTTGTATCAGTATAATAGTTCATCCGCGATGGTGGATTATATCGCAGGAATTTGCCATCATCAGCTTTCTCAATCAGTATAGCTAACAACTTTGTATCAGTATAATAGTTCAACCGCGATGCTGGATTATATCGCAAGACTTTGCCATCATCAGCTTTCTCAATCAGTATAGCTAACAACTTTGTATCAGTATAATAGTTCATCCGCGATGGTGGATTATATAGCAGGACTTTGCCATCATCAGCTTTCTCAATCAGTATAGCTAACAACTTTGTATCAGTATAATAGTTCATCCGCGATGGTGGATTATATCGCAGGACTTTGCCATCATCAGCTTTCTCAATCAGTATAGCTAACAACTTTGTATCAGTATAATATTTCAACCGCGATGATGGATTATATCGCAAAAATTTGCCATCATAAGCTTTCTCAATCAATATAGCTTTGTATCAGTATAATAGTTCAACCGCGATGCTGGATTATATCGCAAGACGTAGCCATCATCAGCTTTCTCAATCAGTATAGCTGACTACTTTGTATCAGTATAATAGTTCAACCGCGATGGTGGATTATATCGCAAGACTTTGCCATCATCAGCTTTCTCAATAAGAATAGCTAACAACTTTGCATCAGTATAATAGTTCAACCGCGATGGTGGATTATATCGCAAGACTTTGCCATCATCAGCTTTCTCAATAAGCATAGCTAACAACTTTGTATCAGTATAATAGTTCAACCGCGATGATGGATTATATCGCAAAACTTTGCCATCATAAGCTTTCTCAATCAATATAGCTTTGTATCAGTATAATAGTTCAACCGCGATGCTGGATTATATCGCAAGACTTTGCCATCATCAGCTTTCTCAATCAGTATAGCTAACAACTTTGTATCAGTATAATAGTTCATCCGCGATGGTGGATTATATCGCAGGACTTTGCCATCATCAGCTTTCTCAATCAGTATAGCTAACAACTTTGTATCAGTATAATAGTTCAACCGCGATGGTGGATTATATCGCAGGACTTTGCCATCATCAGCTTTCTCAATCAGCATAGCTAACAACTTTGTATCAGTATAATAGTTCATCCACGATGGTGGATTATATCGCAGGACTTTACCATCATCAGCTTTCTCAATCAGTATAGCTAACAACTTTGTATCAGTATAATAGTTCAACCGCGATGGTGGATTATATCGCAGGACTTTGCCATCATCAGCTTTCTCAATAAGCATAGCTAACAACTTTGTATCAGTATAATAGTTCAACCGCGATGGTGGATTATATCGCAAGACTTTGCCATCATCAGCTTTCTCAATAAGCATAGCTAACAACTTTGTATCAGTATAATAGTTCAACCGCGATGATGGATTATATCGCAAGACTTTGCCATCATAAGCTTTCTCAATCAATATAGCTTTGTATCAGTATAATAGTTCAACCGCGATGCTGGATTATATCGCAAGACTGAGCCATCATCAACTTTCTCAATCAGTATAGCTAACACCTTTGTATTAGTATAATATTCATTCAAGCTGTATATGCATTTTAATACACAATTATAAAAGATACATCTTATTAAATATTTCAACAATAATTATTGAAACAATATGTAATATTTGAGCGGGATAAACTCCTGTGAAAAAAGAGAAGCAATTCTTTTTCACCACACTACTTGAATATATCGAGCGAATATTCCGGCAGTCTTATTTATCTTATCCTACCTTGGAATGCCAATTTCTTCTAACATAAAATGCCCAAAAATATTGTTACATTTTGGGTACGATATTGTACTTTGCCTTTTAAATACGTAGTTAAAAAAACTTTGATGCTTCTTATTAAATATTGCAGTATAGTTATTTAATCAATCAGCAACAGTTGGGCAATCCGAATACATGAATTTTATAAGAATACTGAAATTTACACATGCTCGAATGAAAAAAAAGCGGTGCAGTTCAGTCCAACAGCAATGTTGGAATATATCACATGACATTGTCATTTTGTCCGACCTTGAATTGCAAAACACAAGCGCCAATGAGTATCTTACATATAGTTTATAGTTTTATCTAGTATATAGAAAAAATGCGATTTTACAAATAAATAAATAATTTTTTATAAATAACTATTGGAATAAGTATATTTAACTTCCACTACGAAGTGTGGACCGTGCAGTATGCTGATCAGAACAGCATGAATGTCGCGTGAGCTGCGTGCCTTCCTTTCGAGTCGCGTTTGTTGCTTTATTTTTTACTTAGGCAATTGTATTTCATATTTTAGCCTTTTGAGTTTATTTATATAGACACAATATATTTATATAAAAAATAAAAAAAAATACCCGAGATTTTGCGCACACATAAAAAAAAAATCTTTATAACTAATTAGAGCCTTTTTCTATATGCTCTCATCTGCTTTCTATCTTTTATGTCATATAGAGTCTTCTCAGACCCGATTTCACCATGGTAAAATTTGAGTGCAAGTTCAAAAATATTAGTAATAATAGATGAACTATAAAATGAATACTGCAATAAAGCAGATTGTTTCGAATAACATTTTAAAATAAGCATATTCATGATTTTTTTAAAAAATTAAATGACTAGTTCATATGAAAGACTATTCATATGTAATCAGTATGCGTTTCGTATCTAAATATTTTCTCCGAAAAAACACGATTTTACAAAAAGCGATAAATCTATACTTATAATAAAGCACAATGTGTGTGTGTGTGTGTGTTGGCGCTCTACAGGCCAAACCATTCAATCTACAGCTACCAAATTTGGCACGTATATACCTTGGAGACTGGGAATGGGGGGGGGGGTATTTTTTCGAATTTTTAATTAGAATTTTATTTATTTAAAAAATAAGCAAAATTTTGGCGTGTTTCTGCTATAACTTCCGAAAATATTACCGCATAAAAAAGATTTTTCCATGAAGTTAAAGATCAAAAATTTATCTTTTAAATGATACCAATGTTTTAACCTTAAAATTAAATTTCTATTTTTTATGAATTTTTAAATAAATATTTTAACTATATTTTTCAACAATTTTTTTCTTACAAAATAAAAATAAAATTTAAGCTGCACGAGCACGTTTCGCATTCATGGGAAAAAATTAGCTTTTTTCAAAGTGATGCCATCACATTAATTAAAGCTCCAACTAAAAATAAATTAAATCTTTTTGGAAATGAAATCTGCAAAAATATAATTTTCGGCACGTGTCTGTAGGAAATGAAACAAATATGAAATATTATTTTTTTAAAAAATAAATTCAAGAAAAATTATTTTATGATCTTTTACACTCTCTATATTATTAATCCAATAAATCAGTTTTATTTTAAGGCAAGTTTTGTTTAATATGAACAGGATATCCATTCAAGTCAGGGCGACACAGCTAATTTGTAAACCTTTGGTAATACAAAGATCTGCTAAAATGGTCTAAATGGAAAATGATTATATTTTATGCACCTTGATTCAATAAAAGCTCTAATAAATAATGAATTTTTGATTTTACATACAGCTTCTGCTGTAGAAATCAGGAATAACAAAATGTTCTTGAAACACTAATATTTTAAATAAAAAGAGTTAATTTCCAATCAACTAAATCAATCACTTAAACTGACTGATTTATGAAAATTTGAATATCACCGGCTGGTCGCCAAAGGCGGCTAGTAAATAAATAAAAAAAACTGCCCAACGAAGCTTGGTCTTCCAGATATTAAGCTTTATCACCCAACTGCCACCATCATTTTCCCATTCATCACAGAATTAGCGTATTATTATAATTCACTCTAATTATGTAACTATGTCGATGTTATTAACTGTCAATGTATGTAATGCATAACACTAAACTGCGTATGCATTTTTAATACTTAATAACCTGAATACATGAATGTTATGAAAATGTTAAAAATCCCGCTTGAGTTAAACTCCCGATTACAGAAACTCACTCCATCAGCGCTGGCAGAATATATCGCCCGACATTGTCATCTTACAAACTCCCAGCTTGAAATGCATATCAACCCTATCTCCCGACTGCACGTGGAAACCAAGTTTCTTTTCCCCCATTCCTCACAAAATATGGGATTGCCTTTAAATCTCGCATCTCCTCGCAGAGCCATCCAATCATCGACGCTGAGATCCAAATGGGGTTATCGAACACAACACAAAGAAGGATTTGTATTAAGGGCCAGCGCAGTGGGGGCAAGGGGGCTGGATCCGAAAACCGGCCCTGTTTACGATGCTTCGATCGTCATAACTCTTAGCCCCTACCCAACACTTTGGACGTTTCAGCCCCATTGTCTCATATCGGCAAAAACACTTGTCGGTCTTTGGGCAGTAAAATATCTCTTTCTTTTTCTGCCTGCTTTAGTTTTGCCTTCGCCTAAACGGATATTGTCCTCATTTATCAGGGGTTGGAAAGCATCCCCAAAGGGGTGGAATTTTTCGCTAGATCGTCTGCTGGCTTCGTTTTCTCGAGATCTCTTGGAAGAAGAAGCAGCATCCTCGTGTTCCAGTACGGAAATGGATGACTAGAGAGATCGTTACAGCTTTCCGAGTCAGTTGACGTCCTGGAGTATTCAATTTCGAGATCTTGCAAGAAGAATGTATCACGTTTTGTTTCTCTTAGTTCTTCTTTTTGTATTTTACTTTTATTCTATTTTTTTTCTTCTTATTGGTGGGAAGGTTTTATTCAATTATTCATTGAGTAGACTTTGAGAAAAGAATGTATTCCTTCGGTTGGAATAGATTTTGAGAATAGAGGCTTTTAACATCTAACTTAACCATGGACCCTGTGGAGAGAAATGCATAAGCTACTTATACAATCTTTTTAAATAAAGCTTATTTATGTTTTTTTTAAGAAGGAAAGCAATAAATACCGAGTGAAGTCTGCTAGAAAACAACAATATAATGTCACGAGTATATCTATTTCCCTTTAAATGTTCGCGCGTTTCGAAACAAGAGTATCACATGAAACGCGTGATCAAAAATAATTTTATCTAGAGGATATTTATGAATAACGGGTATATTTCCATATAGATGTTACATCTAATCAGAAATCAGGTTTGCATAAAAAGTAAGATCTGTCTTCATATTAAAATTGCATAAAAATATTTTTAAATCTTCACTTTTAAATAGCAAATATTTTTATTAATGATGGCTTATACATTAGTTTTGATAAAAAAAAAAAGAATTGCTTAAAAATCTTCCAAAATTTACATGATAAATAAATAGAGATTTAATAATTGGATATCTGTCGGTTTCAATGAGGACCAAAAAAGCGTTTCATGTGATAGATAAAATCGCGTGCTCATCACATGCTGCCAGTTGAAATCACCAAATTGGCGAATTTTTTTCTTACATCTTTTTAAAGGCCATTACAATAGATAAGTACCAATAATTATTGTGAACTTATTTTCATTTTAAGATATTTAAAATGAATAAGGGGACTACCAACATGAAAACTTCCCATAAATTCCTTAATAAATATGTGTAACCCTTACTCCCCAGCATAAACTCGTAGGCATTGAACAAGGCCGTAAACAACACGAGTGCTCAGATTTTGATTTTCAGAGCATCTTGTGATTCACAGTGAAGAAGACGAGTGCGTATTTTTGACGTCTTTCCGTTTATAGACGAAACTTTGAAGCAGAATTAAGATTTTGGAAATAAGATCTCGTGCCAAATTTCATTTATCTGAGTTATTCTGTAAGAGTAATGCAATAAAAACGATCTCTAACAATTTAAAAAGAATTGAATACACAACCACTACACTTACAACAAAAAAACTACACTTTGCAATTACACACATTTAGTCAATATTTATATTTACAAGTTTAACATAAGTAACATCGGTTTCACATGCTTACAGTCTTGTGGCTAGCCTCGTACTGCCGCCGTGCTTTTGATTGGCGAGGAGGTTGGCGCACTGGCTTCAATTAAGAGTGTTACAATTCTACATTTGAGTTACTGCATTTACATAAAGGTGTATGCATATACCGACAGACCGTCAATCCATTGACAGATTAGGTTCAAAAGTGGAATGGATTTCGTTCTATGCTTGAAAGGATAAAAAGTTTTTCAAATATCCGGTTCTTTATATATTGCCGTTATGCTCCCTTCCACTTGGACAGAATGGAATTTAAAATGGATTTCGTTCAAAATTTTGGAGACATAATAAAATATTTTTGTAAAAACATCACATTAAATTTTACTCATCTATTTCAATGCACTTTTGAGGTATCGTGTTCACAGACACACAAAGGTAGTACCATAAAATTATTTTCTCTGATTCGGAGAAGTCTAAACCCTGGAAATTCAACAAAACCTCAAGTTCTGAACCCTGGAAATTCAACAAAACCTTGAGTTCAGAACCCTGATAATTCAACAAAACCTCGAAATTCAACATTTTCAAATTCAGAACCCTGGAAATTCAACAAAATCTTGAGTTCAGAACCCTGGGAATTCAACAAAACCTCGAAATTCAACACTTCAAATTCAGAACGCTGGAAATTCAACAAAACCTTGAGTTCAGAACCCTGGGAATTCAACAAAACCTAGAAATTCTACACTTCAAATTCAGAACGCTGGAAATTCAACAAAACCTCAAGTTCAGAACCCTGGAAATTCAACAAAACCTTGAGTTCAGAACCCTGATAATTCAACAAAACCTCGAAATTCAACACTTCAAATTCAGAACCCTGGAAATTCAACAAAACCTCAAGTTCAGAACCCTGGAAATTCATCAAAACCTTGAGTTCAGAACCCTGATAATTCAACAAAACCTCAAGTTCAGAACCCCGAAAATTCAACAAAAGCTTGAGTTCAGAACCCTGGAAATTCAACAAAACCTCGAAATTCAACAAAACCTCAAGTTCAGAACCCTGGAAATTCAACAAAACCTTGAGTTCAGAACCCTGATAATTCAACAAAACCTCAAGTTCAGAACCCTGGAAATTCAACAAAACCTTGAGTTCAGAACCCTGATAATTCAACAAAACCTCGAAATTCAACACTTCAAATTCAGAACCCTGGAAATTCAACAAAACCTCGAGTTCAATATTTTTGAAAGTAACAATAGTTTTTCTTTGTATACTTCGTGTACTGGGAAAATAACTATCGAAAGTCGTGTCCTCGCATACTCTGTTAGAAAGATCTTATTCCTCTTCGTTTGTATAAAATTGAGGACCTTGAATGAGACCGAATGCCTTGAATGGCACTGCTGCATAATATTTGTAAAATACATATTTTTGGCATGAATCTGGCATTTTTACTGAATCTATTGCTACAATATAAATTTTGGATAACTTCTTGCCAGTCGATTGACATCAACACATAAAGTATCATTGATAAGACTTTTTTGTACTCCTAGATGATGTAAAATACCTTTTCCGTGCTTTAATATGTAAAGAAGTTACAGCAGTAAAATGTTGAAAATTCGCTTAATATTTAATCAATTAAAATTTTATTTAAAATTCTACTAAATGGTGTACTTTTCAAAAATCTAAAGTATGTAAAAATGCCATTCATGGTAGTTCAAGGTTAAATGATCTGGCCTTCAGCGCATCAAGACACACATACTGACATATTCTCCGTTATGAATGATAACGCTAGATGATTCATTTTGAGCTATGATAAATGGGTATTTATTGTATTCCATATAGCAAACAGTCTCAAAGCTATTTCATTTAACAATGCGTAAAGTCTAGTTCAAAGGAACTTATTATCGCTTATATTAACATTTCATTTTTAATTTAATCTAAGAATAAAATTCAAACCTGAGTATAATCATATAAATAATTTTCTATCAACATAAATTGCGAAAATTATTTGAATAAAGTTGAAAAACTCTCAGACGATAATTTGTCTTAAATTGTAACTGCTAATAGAATTTGGGATAGCAAAATTAGCTCTGAATTTTTTTCCATATTTTTATGGAAATATTTTATATTAAATGTGCGGTAGTAGTCTCTCCAAACTTTCTCGCATACTCTTTAAAAAATGAGTTATTCTAAAGGACATCTTGAATAACACCGGCGTACAATATTTTCGAATGATTAACCTTCGCGTGAATTTAGGACTTTTACTGAATCTATAGTGTCAATCTTGGCGAGTAATTTGGCGAATAATTCCAGTCATGCGGTTAATAGTATCCAAAAAACAAATTTGTATTTTAGACACATTTTCCCTAAGAGATCGAGACAAAAGTGTAGCTGAAATCTATACTTGTGGCCACAAAATCTCTTACCAAATTTGATATATTTAAATCAGTGCGGCTTTGAGGTAACATGTTTCTAAAAATTCAGACCCACAGACGATCAATCCCTTGTTGGATTTTTTTTAAAAAAACATCTATCACTTCTTTTTGTAGTTATCGTGTTAAATTATATTCTAACAGCTGGACAGACGCACTTACACTGAGCGGATTTTGCTTAAAATTTTAGAGAAATCTGCAAATTTGATTTAAAGACCCTATATCAAATTTCATCCGCCTGTTCATACCGTTTTTGAGTTATCTTTGTCAAAAACAGAGACATATATAGACGGACATTTTTACAAAATAAGTTTCTCGAACTCAAGGAGTCATAAAATATGATGATTTATCAAAATATCGAATTTGAATTTTGTTGACGATTTCCTTACGTTTTCTAGATTATGTATACCAGAAAGCAAAAACTTTACTTATAAATGTTTGAAGACATATAAAATGAAGTTCCCAGCAAAATTAACAATTTTTTTTCTCATGAAACTTCTGGCTTTTTTAAAAAAAATCTATATTACAATGAATTAAATTCATAATTTTCTGAAAGATATGAATTCTTCATAAATTACTATATTTTCTTTTTTCAGCAAAGAATTTAGAAATAGTGTCAGAAAACAAAATTTTTCGGTTACGGAACCACTATTTCTTTATATTTATTTCATGGAAGAAATCTTAGGTTTTAAAATATTTTGGTCTTAGATTGAATTTCACTTCAGTTACTAAATAAAACAAAATGGCGTAGAATTGTTTCTGTGCTTATGTAAAATAAGTAGAAATGCAACCAACTTTCCCTTACACTAATAAAACATGGTGTACTGTTTTTCATAGTGTACTGAAGGCAGCGTTGTTTTTTTGTATTTTTGGTATGTATGATTCTATCTACTTCGTTCAAAATTTGAAAAAAAGAACCCCCTTCAATGTTACTGCTAAATGCACATATTACAATGAATTACACATACTAAATTTCAATTGTTGAAATCACCATGTTTGTGCACTAGTGAGTGTCCAAATACGCAAATATATAGATCAACAGGCAGTAAACTTTTTGATGAATTGAATCCAAAATCTAGCATAGATCTACAATTATATTTATTTCATATCAGTCATCTAGTTACTTTTTAAATTGTTCGTATGGCCATAGACGGACTTATCCAAGAATTTTGATTTGGCATTGGAAGACAATTTGATTGGCAACTGGAATCTTGGTGACATATACTACCAAATTTATACCTCTGAGCATAGTCATATCACTGACTTGCCGACCTGACCAAAGGCACACAGATAAAGAAAAATGAATGACCGGACCGCCGTAACAGCAACATTGGTAGGAACTGTGGTTGAGTCCTAAGGGCTATCACCGGCCAGGGTACAACCCTTCCCGAAGTAAGTACGTCTCTTCATCGAAGGGAGGAGCCAGATCCTCCACCTTTTTGTATACCCTCCAGGGTGGCGAGATCCAACCACCATACCGGAAGCATCTCATCTTCTTTTCGAAGTGCCCACCCCCCGGGAGATTACCTGTGAGCATACTGTGTTTTTGTATTATCGTATTTACAGATAGACCAACAGACGGAAAGCAATACAAAAACATAGTTTTCAGATTTATAGAGGTTTACTCTTGAAATAAAAACTCTTTAAAAAGGTTTACTCTTGAAAAATTCATAAATCTTGGGAATGAATGATCATATCGCTTCTGCTTCATTTATTTGCTGAGTGAGAAAATTAAAGAATGATAATTAAAAAAAAAAAAAAAAGTTTTTTTTTTTTTTTTTTTTTTTTTTTTTTTTTTTTTTCTGAAGACGGCTTTATTGAAACGAAAGTAGATAGTCGGTTCTATAAACATTATTTCGAAACTTGGTTCAACAGGTCGGCCCCTATTTAATTGGCAATATCTTTCGATAAACATGGCCTTGCGTACCAATTTAATAGTATTTGCATGGTGTAGAAGATTAGAAACTTGGAAGTCGGTTTGTTGATCACGTTCATTCGGTCAAAAATCATAAAATATTATTCGCATAGATTCAATACGAAAGTAGATAGTCGGTTTTGTGAACATTATTTCGAAACTTGGTTCAACAGGTCGGCCCCTATTTAATTGGCAATATCTTTCGGTAAACATGGTCTTGCGTACCAATTTAATAGTATTTGCATGGTGTAGAAGATTAGAAACTTGGAAGTCGGTTTGTTGATCACGTTCATTCGGTCAAAAATCATAAAATATTATTCGCATAGATTCAATACGATCTCCTATCACAGTCTAAAATATTGTCGATATAGATTCAATATGATGTCAGATCAAAATCATAATATTGTTCGAATAGATTCAATACGATCTCGTATTAAAGTTATAAAATATTGTTCATATAGAAATGCTTCAATATGATGCCAGATCAAAATCATAATATTGTTCGAATAGATTCAATACGATCTCGTAATAAAGTTATAAAATTTTGTTCATATAGAAATGCTTCAATATGATGTCAGATCAAAATCATAATATTGTTCGAATAGATTCAATACGATCTCGTATTAAAGTTATAAAATATTGTTCATATAGAAATGCTTCAATATGATGTCAGATCAAAATCATAATATTGTTCGAATAGATTCAATACGATCTCGTATTAAAGTTATAAAATATTGTTCATATAGAAATGCTTCAATATGATGTCAGATCAAAATCATAATATTGTTCGAATAGATTCAATACGATCTCGTATTAAAGTTATAAAATATTGTTCATATAGAAATGCTTCAATATGATGTCAGATCAAAATCATAATATTGTTCGAATAGATTCAATACGATCTCGTATTAAAGTTATAAAATATTGTTCATATAGAAATGCTTCAATATGATGTCAGATCAAAATCATAATATTGTTCGAATAGATTCAATACGATCTCGTATTAAAGTTATAAAATATTGTTCATATAGAAATGCTTCAATATGATGTCAGATCAAAATCATAATATTGTTCGAATAGATTCAATACGATCTCGTATTAAAGTTATAAAATATTGTTCATACAGAAATGCTTCAATATGATGTCAGATCAAAATCATAATATTGTTCGAATAGATTCAATACGATCTCGTATTAAAGTTATAAAATATTGTTCATGTAGAAATGCTTCAATATGATGTCAGATCAAAATCATAATATTGTTCGAATAGATTCAATATAACTTCGGATCTAAATCGAAAAATATTGCTCATAGATTCGATATGATTTCGGATCAAAATCGTAAAATTTTTTTTCATATAGATTCAATATGATTTTGGATCGAAATCGTAAAATATTGTTCATATAAATTCGATATTATTTCGGATCAAAATCGTAAAATATTGCTCATATAGATCCAATATGATGTCGGAGCAAAATAATAAAATATTGGTTATAAATATTCAATATGATCTCGGATAATAATAATAATATATTGTTCATATAGATTAAAAACACTACTTTTATATAATATAATCAGCAAGAATGATCTCCCGCAACTTCCAGCACTAGTAACTATAACACTCTCTAGTAACTATAACTATACTCGCTTCGCAGTATAAATTGGTAAATATTGGATGAGGACACGATTGTTTTACATGACATTGGCGAAAAATAGCATATGAAATCGGAATCTTTGGCGTGGATTCAGCATTTTTACTGATTCTGTCATGCAAATATGTCATGCCTTTTTGCCGATAGATTGAAACATAAATTTGTTATGATATTGTAAATAAAGGTGAAAGATTGTATATCGAATTTTAGTGAGTTAAGGCATTGCTTTTGTAGGCGAATGCGCATGCTGACACATTGTCAAATCCTTTACGCATTTGGTTCGAAATTTAATAAGAAATTAATTTTTTATGCTAAACTTTTGTGTTGAATGCTATTCACCTAACTCATTATGTCTTATAGATATCGAATCGATTTGTACTCTAACAGACGGACAGACAAATTTCTAAACAAATTTTCTTCCAAACTTCATAGAAATCTGCAAATTTAGTCGTAATTCCGTATATCAAGTTTCACCCACCTAGCTCAAACTGTTTACCGTGTTCAGAAACAAGCAAACATAATATTAAAAATGCTTTTTCTGTGACTCAAAGAAATATGAAACTGGCAGATTTGATAACATTTCAGTTTTGAATATTTTGTTGATCACAATACTCTATCTATACTTCATATACGAGAAAAAAATAAGAAGAACAAGAATATATCAATGCTTATAGGATGCTTTAAAGAAAGAAATTTTGTTACATATCGTATTAAAATGAAGTGATTTTTTTTTTTTAATTCAGATAACTTCACATTTTAAAAATCTAATCTTTTTCTCAGTTTTAATTTTAATAAAATTGGAAAACACTTAGGATTATTAAAAATATCATAATTTTAAACACTTTTTTGTTTTTTAATGAATTTTCTACGATTAAAAATATCTCATCAAGATTTAATATTAAAACAAATTAGATATTTCGATAGAAATAGATTAGACTTCAATTGAGATATAATTTGTGAAACTTTTAAGGTTTAAAGCAAAATATTTTCAGATTTATAGGATAATTTATTTTTAAATAAATCGAATACTTTAATCAGCGGTTTTATAAATCTATTACGAATGCTTAAAGCAAACGATTACTAATATGTCATTTTTTAAGCTTCAAAATTTAAAATAATTTTTGGGATTTTTAACAAACTTCTTACTATTTAAATTTTTTTCATTAAGATTTAATATAAAAATAAATTATATATTTAAAAAGAAATAGATTAGAATTAAACTGAGATATAATTTATAAAACATTAATGAATGAAGTAAAACTTTTCATAGAATTTTTTTCCATATTTTTATAGAAATATTTTATATTAAATGTGCGGTAGTAGTCTCTCCAAACTTTCTCGCATACTCTTTAAAAAATGAGTTATTCTAAAGGACATCTTGAATAACACCGGCGTACAATATTTACGAATGATTAACCTTCGCGTGAATTTAGGACTTTTACTGAATCTATAGTGTCAATCTTGGCGAGTAATTTGGCGAGTAATTCCAGTCATGCGGTTAATAGTATCCAAAAAACAAATTTGTATTTTAGACACATTTTCCCTAAGAGATCGAAACAAAAGTGTGGCAGAAATCTATACTTGTGGCCACAAAATCTCTTACCAAATTTGATATATTTAAATCAGTGCGGCTTTGAGGTAACATGTTTCTAAAAATTCAGACCCACAGACGATCAATCCCTTGTTGGATTTTTTTTAAAAAACATCTATCACTTCTTTTTGTAGTTATCGTGTTAAATTATATTCTAACAGCTGGACAGACGCACTTACACTGAGCGGATTTTGCTTAAAATTTTAGAGAAATCTGCAAATTTGATTTAAAGACCCTATATCAAATTTCATCCGCCTGTTCATACCGTTTTTGAGTTATCTTTGTCAAAAACAGAGACATATATAGACGGACATTTTTACAAAATAAGTTTTTCGAACTCAAGGAGTCATAAAATATGATGATTTATCAAAATATCGAATTTGAATTTTGTTGACGATTTCCTTACGTTTTCTAGACTATGTATACCAGAAAGCAAAAACTTTACTTATAAATGTTTGAAGACATATAAAATGAAGTTCCCAGCAAAATTAACAATTTTTTTTTTCTCATGAAACTTCTGGCATTTTTTTAAAAAAAATCTATATTACAATGAATTAAATTCATAATTTTCTGAAAGATATGAATTCTTCATAATTTACTATATTTTCTTTTTTCAGCAAAGAATTTAGAAATAGTGTCAGAAAAAAAATGTTTCGGTTACGGAACCGCTATTTCTTTATATTTATTTCATGGAAGAAATCTTAGGTTTTAAAATATTTTGGTCTTAGATTGAATTTCACTTCAGTTACTAAATAAAACAAAATGGCGTAGAATTGTTTCTGTGCTTATGTAAAATAAGTAGAAATGCAACCAACTTTCCCTTACACTAATAAAACATGGTGTACTGTTTTTCATAGTGTACTGAAGAAAGCGTTTTTTTTGTATTTTTGGTATGTATGGTTCTATCTACTTCGTTCAAAATTTGAAAAAAAGAACCCCCTTCAATGTTACTGTTAAATGCACATATTACAATGAATTACACATACTAAATTTCAATTGTTGAAATCACCATGTTTGTGCACTAGTGAGTGTCCAAATACGCAAATATATAGATCAACAGGCAGTAAACTTTTTGATGAATTGAATCCAAAATCTAGCATAGATCTACAATTCTATTTATTTCATATCAGTCATCTAGTTACTTTTTAAATTGTTCGTATGGCCATAGACGGACTTATCCAAGAATTTTGATTTGGCATTGGAAGACAATTTGATTGGCAACTGGAATCTTGGTGACATATACTACCAAATTTATACCTCTGAGCATAGTCATATCACTGACTCGCCGACCTGCCCAAAGGCACACAGATAAAGAAAAATGAATGACCGGACCGCCGTAACAGCAACATTGGTAGGAACTGTGGTTGAGTCCTAAGGGCTATCACCGGCCAGGGTACAACCCTTCCCGAAGTAAGTACGTCCCTTCATCGAAGGGAGGAGCCAGATCCTCCACCTTTTTGTATACCCTCCAGGGTGGCGAGATCCAACCACCATACCGGAAGCATCTCATCTTCTTTTCGAAGTGCCCACCCCCCGGGAGATTACCTGTGAGCATACTGTGTTTTTGTATTATCGTATTTACAGATAGACCAACAGACGGAAAGCAATACAAAAACATAGTTTTCAGATTTATAGAGGTTTACTCTTGAAATAAAAACTCTTTAAAAAGGTTTACTCTTGAAAAATTCATAAATCTTGGGAATGAATTATCATATCGCTTCCGCTTCATTTATTTGTTGAGTGAGAAAATTAAAGAATGATAATTTTTTTAAAAAAAGAGTTTTTTTTTTTTTTTTTTCTGAAGACGGCTTTATTGAAACGAAAGTAGATAGTCGGTTCTATGAACATTATTTCGAAACTTGGTTCAACAGGTCGGCCCCTATTTAATTGGCAATATCTTTCGATAAACATGGCCTTGCGTACCAATTTAATAGTATTTGCATGGTGTAGAAGATTAGAAACTTGGAAGTCGGTTTGTTGATCACGTTCATTCGGTCAAAAATCATAAAATATTATTCGCATAGATTCAATACGAAAGTAGATAGTCGGTTTTGTGAACATCATTTCAAAACTTGGTTCAACAGGTCGGCCCCTATTTAATTGGCAATATCTTTCGGTAAACATGACCTTGCGTACCAATTTAATAGTATTTGCATGGTGTAGAAGATTAGAAACTTGGAAGTCGGTTTGTTGATCACGTTCATTCGGTCAAAAATCATAAAATATTATTCGCATAGATTCAATACGAAAGTAGATAGTCGGTTTTGTGAACATTATTTCGAAACTTGGTTCAACAGGTCGGCCCCTATTTAATTGGCAATATCTTTCGGTAAACATGGCCTTGCGTACCAATTTAATAGTATTTGCATGGTGTAGAAGATTAGAAACTTGGAAGTCGGTTTGTTGATCACGTTCATTCGGTCAAAAATCATAAAATATTATTCGCATAGATTCAATACGATCTCCTATCAAAGTCTAAAATATTGTCCATACAGATTCAATATGATGTCAGATCAAAATCATAATATTGTTCGAATAGATTCAATACGATCTCGTATTAAAGTTATAAAATATTGTTCATATAGAAATGCTTCAATATGATGTCAGATCAAAATCATAATATTGTTCGAATAGATTCAATACGATCTCGTATTAAAGTTATAAAATATTGTTCATATAGAAATGCTTCAATATGATGTCAGATCAAAATCATAATATTATTCGAATAGATTCAATACGATCTCGTATTAAAGTTATAAAATATTGTTCATATAGAAATGCTTCAATATGATGTCAGATCAAAATCATAATATTGTTCGAATAGATTCAATACGATCTCGTATTAAAGTTATAAAATATTGTTCATATAGAAATGCTTCAATATGATGTCAGATCAAAATCATAATATTGTTCGAATAGATTCAATACGATCTCGTATTAAAGTTATAAAATATTGTTCATATAGAAATGCTTCAATATGATGTCAGATCAAAATCATAATATTGTTCGAATAGATTCAATACGATCTCGTATTAAAGTTATAAAATATTGTTCATATAGAAATGCTTCAATATGATGTCAGATCAAAATCATAATATTGTTCGAATAGATTCAATACGATCTCGTATTAAAGTTATAAAATATTGTTCATATAGAAATGCTTCAATATGATGTCAGATCAAAATCATAATATTGTTCGAATAGATTCAATACGATCTCGTATTAAAGTTATAAAATATTGTTCATATAGAAATGCTTCAATATGATGTCAGATCAAAATCATAATATTGTTCGAATAGATTCAATACGATCTCGTATTAAAGTTATAAAATATTGTTCATATAGAAATGCTTCAATATGATGTCAGATCAAAATCATAATATTGTTCGAATAGATTCAATACGATCTCGTATTAAAATTATAAAATATTGTTCATATAGAAATGCGTCAATATGATGTCAGATCAAAATCATAATATTGTTCGAATAGATTCAATACGATCTCGTATTAAAGTTATAAAATATTGTTCATATAGAAATGCTTCAATATGATGTCAGATCAAAATCATAATATTGTTCGAATAGATTCAATACGATCTCGTATTAAAGTTATAAAATATTGTTCATATAGAAATGCTTCAATATGATGTCAGATCAAAATCATAATATTGTTCGAATAGATTCAATACGATCTCGTATTAAAGTTATAAAATATTGTTCATATAGAAATGCTTCAATATGATGTCAGATCAAAATCATAATATTGTTCGAATAGATTCAATACGATCTCGTATTAAAGTTATAAAATATTGTTCATGTAGAAATGCATCAATATGATGTCAGATCAAAATCATAATATTGTTCGAATAGATTCAATACGATCTCGTATAAAAGTTATAAAATATTGTTCATGTAGAAATGCATCAATATGATGTCGGATCAAAATGATAATATTGTTCGAATAGATTCAATACGATCTCGTATAAAAGTTATAAAATATTGTTCTGGTAGAAATGCATCAATATGATGTCAGATCAAAATCATAATATTGTTCAAATAGATTCAATACGATCTCGTGTTAAAGTTATAAAATATTGTTCATATAGAAATGCATCAATATGATGTCAGATCAAAATCATAATATTGTTCGAATAGATTCAATACGATCTGGTATTAAAGTTATAAAATATTGTTCATATAGAAATGCATCAATATGATGCCAGATCAAAATCATAATATTGTTCGAATAGATTCAATATAACTTCGGATCTAAATCGAAAAATATTGCTCACATCGATTCGATATGATTTCGGATCAAAATCGTAAAATTTTTTTCATATAGATTCAATATGATTTTGTATCGAAATCGTAAAATATTGTTCATATAGATTCGATATTATTTCGGATCAAAATCGTAAAATATTGCTCATATAGATCCAATATGATGTCGGAGCAAAATAATAAAATATTGGTTATAAATATTCAATATGATCTCGGATAATAATAATAATATATTGTTCATATAAATTAAAAACACTACTTTTATATAATATAATCAGCAAGAATGATCTCCCGCAACTTCCAGCACTAGTAACTATAACACTCTCTAGTAACTATAACTATACTCGCTTCGCAGTATAAATTGGTAAATATTGGATGAGGACACGATTGTTTTACATGACATTGGCGAAAAATAGCATATGAAATCGGAATCTTTGGCGTGGATTCAGCATTTTTACTGATTCTGTCATGCAAATATGTCATGCCTTTTTGCCGATAGATTGAAACATAAATTTGTTATGATATTGTAAATAAAGGTGAAAGATTGTATATCGAATTTTAGTGAGTTAAGGCATTGCTTTTGTAGGCGAATGCGCATGCTGACACATTGTCAAATCCTTTACGCATTTGGTTCGAAATTTAATAAGAAATTAATTTTTTATGCTAAACTTTTGTGTTGAATGCTATTCACCTAACTCATTATGTCTTATAGATATCGAATCGATTTGTACTCTAACAGACGGACAGACAAATTTCTAAACAAATTTTCTTCCAAACTTCATAGAAATCTGCAAATTTAGTCGTAATTCCGTATATCAAGTTTCACCCACCTAGCTCAAACTGTTTACCGTGTTCAGAAACAAGCAAACATAATATTAAAAATGCTTTTTCTGTGACTCAAAGAAATATGAAACTGGCAGATTTGATAACATTTCAGTTTTGAATATTTTGTTGATCACAATACTCTATCTATACTTCATATACGAGAAAAAAATAAGAAGAACAAGAATATATCAATGCTTATAGGATGCTTTAAAGAAAGAAATTTTGTTACATATCGTATTAAAATGAAGTGATTTTTTTTTTTTAATTCAGATAACTTCACATTTTAAAAATCTAATCTTTTTCTCAGTTTTAATTTTAATAAAATTGGAAAACACTTAGGATTATTAAAAATATCATAATTTTAAACACTTTTTTGTTTTTTAATGAATTTTCTACGATTAAAAATATCTCATCAAGATTTAATATTAAAACAAATTAGATATTTCGATAGAAATAGATTAGACTTCAATTGAGATATAATTTGTGAAACTTTTAAGGTTTAAAGCAAAATATTTTCAGATTTATAGGATAATTTATTTTTAAATAAATCGAATACTTTAATCAGCGGTTTTATAAATCTATTACGAATGCTTAAAGCAAACGATTACTAATATGTCATTTTTTAAGCTTCAAAATTTAAAATAATTTTTGGGATTTTTAACAAACTTCTTACTATTTAAATTTTTTTCATTAAGATTTAATATAAAAATAAATTATATATTTAAAAAGAAATAGATTAGAATTAAACTGAGATATAATTTATAAAACATTAATGAATGAAGTAAAACTTTTCATAGAATTATATGAGAATTCAATTTTAAATAAATCGAATACTTTACAGCTTCAAAATTTTAATATATATATATATATATATTATATCTCAATCGAATTCTAAGTTATTTCACTTTAAATTTCTAATTTATTTCCATATAAAATCTTGATTAAAAAGTTTTAAACAGTAGGAAGTATGTTATATATATAGAGAAATTTAAAGTGAAATAACTTAGAATTCGATTAAGATATAATTTATGAAGTAAAATATTTCAAAGAGTTATGCGAGAATTGAATTTTAAATAAACTGAATACTTTTAATCAGCTGTTTTATAAGTTTTTTTTATGAATGTTCAAAGTAAACGATTATTAATATGATATTTTAAAAAGCTTTTGAAAAGGTTACAATGCAAATTGCATTTATCTAAATTTAGATTGTTTTCTAAAAAGAAAATAAATCAATTTAAAGAAATGCGATATTGAAATATTTTTAATATTAATACATGAAATCAAAATAGAAATCAGAAGAAGTGTAAGCTTTAAATAAATAGAATACTTCTATTCATTATTTTGCAAAAGAATTACAAATTTTAGAAGCAAACGATTTTTAATATGACAATTCGAAAGATTTATAGAATGAAGTTTCAATACGAGTTTCTCTTTTCAAAGATCTGAATTTCTAAAAATATTCTTTAAACTGAAGCTCAATTTACCATGAAGAAAATAGAGTTTTAAGAACGTAATTCTTTACCAGATAGAAATAAATTGCGACATTTTCGAAAATGAAATTTAATTTCACCTTACTTGATCTTTGTTTGATTTTTTTGTTTCATATTTTGTCAATTTAGTTGTTTGATTTTGAATTGACTTATTGTTACGAAAAAGTAATTTCAGTTTTCTATTGAATAAACGTATTTATTCATTATATTTATTTTATATGTGAAATTATCAACTTTATTACAATTCGTTTTATCATTTGAAAGTAATAATAGTTTGCTAAGCGCTTCTTATTTCCTATATTTATTTTAGCTATTTTTAGGAAATTTTAGAATAATTATTAGAGAGCAACGTTTTTTATTTTCTTATGCTTGTATCAAAACTACTGCTTTCGAAATTTTAGAAAAATTCTAATAAAATGTTTATTATTTATATTTTAAAATAAGATTTGAAGTAATTTCACTTATGAAGTCTCCAAATTTCCATTTTAGCAAAATTCTCATTTCTAAAATATCTGAATAATCAGAGAGACCGATAGAATAATCTAAAAAATTTTGCATCATAAGAAACTATGACAATTAAATTCTAATAATAATTTGCTTTGCAAACTTAGAAATTAAAGTTGCAATCCCCACTAAGAACTGTTGAGCCATCAAATTTTAATGTATTTAATAAAATATTACATTTGAAAGGAAATATAGTATTCTTTATAATTGCATCTTCAAGGATTTCTAGAATTTTGCTAGTATTTTATCTTTAGCAGCCTTTAAAATTTTAAATTTTCTATTTTTAATATCATAAATAATCAATTATAAAAATCATAAATAATCAATTATTAAAATCAAAAATAATCAATTATAAAAATCATAAATAATCATTTATAAAAATCATAAATAATCAATTATAAAAATCATAAATAATCAATTATAAAAATCATAAATAATCAATTATAAATCTAGGCTTGTTTAAATAGTACCATAATTATATGGGGATATATGAATATAAGTTAAAAAAAAATTAGAACTAGAGAATTTTTTTTTGTAATATATTAGACTAATTAGGCCTGCCTGCAGTAGTAGGAAGTATATTGTCGTTTATTTGGGAATTTCAGAACAAATGGAAACCATGCTGTAAAATTGATTCGATTTATTAGATTTAACTTTATGAAGAACATTTAACCTACTAAAGGGCCGCAGTGGCCTGGTGGTAAGGTCTCGGCTTTCGGAACCGGAGGGTTTCTGGACCCGATTTCACCGAAGAACCATTGAGTAAACGAGTCTGGTGCACGTTAAATGGCCCGGGCCAAACATCCTCCCACTGGTGTGGTGCGGAGATGGGGTGCCATATCAGACGTCGTCCTCGCCTTCTGACCGGGGCTGAAAATTACAATGTGTCAGTCCAAAAATAACCCTAGTGCTGATTTAAAACGGAACGCTAATATAACTAAACTTAACTTATTAAAAGGGGAATATATTTTGAAGTAATTTAAAGTACGTTTTACATTTTGTTAAGCTAATTAGAACATGTGTCATATTTCATCCATACCATTTTTATATAGAGAAAACAATTATATTATTAAATAATATTGGTGTTGCAAAAGAATTATTCTTTAATAATGAAAATCAAGTGATCGAATTTATCTTAATTATGACTTTTCATTTTACAAGAAATATTTAACGTACTGAAATATGGCTAAATACATTTTAGAATAATTTAAAATACGTTTTACGTTTTGTCTAAACTACTTAGAACATGTGTCATAGTAATATATGCATATATTCAGAATATTTTTTATTCATTAAAAATGTTAAATAACATTTCTATTACAGGGAAAATCAATTTAAAAAATAATCATGTATTATATTAATGAAAAATTATTACAAAAATTTATAGTTTTGCATGCTTCATTCGATTTTTTCTGATAACAGAAAACCCACTTGTTTAAAGGTAAAAAGGGTATTTTAAAATGTATATGTTTTTCAATGAAAAGATTGTAATCCTCCATCGTAATGAATGGGGGTTTTTTTCCGAATGTAAACTTATTCATGTTTTAAAATGTAATGTATCCATCCAATTCTTACTCGCATTAGCATTCTATTCCCCATAAATAAATAAATTTAATACAAAGTATTTATTTCTAGGAATTTTTTAAAAAACGATTTTCTTTTATAAGAATTTATAAAGATTTTTATGGGATTATGAATGTTACAGACAAAGTTCAAAATAAAATGACTATTACAGTTAATGGTAAAAAAAAGTTTGATGTATCGGGTGGCTTACTAAAGTATAATGGAAAACTACATGACAATATTTTATCATGAAATTCTTTATATTCTTGACTTTTTAAATGTTATATTCTTTCAGTTGGCCACTTATCTAGGGGTACGTCAGTGATTCCCGACGGTAAACTGTCTATAAATTCTGAGAAGGAATGGCATGGTTAGATGACATGATATGGATAGAGAAAAAATTCATTCAAAATATTTTATTACTGTATTTAAAAATATCAAATTTGGCTTGTAGTTATTTCTTGGTTAAGGAGTACTAAGAAAGGTTTGTTAGAATTAGATATTTTATTCAAAATTAATTGAAATGTTGAAGTTTTTTTCTCATATATATATATATATATATATATATATATATATATATATATATATATATTATTGCGCAAAAGCCATTTTCACATATGATGAAAATTAAAAATAAATTAGCTTTTCTATGATAACTGACATAATTCATTGTGATTTCACCCTAATTTTGATAAATAATATTTTAAAACAATATTTGTTGTCATCTTAATTAACGGCTTTATACTTAAATATATTGCAATGATATCAATGTATTTTTGGGCACGTTTCAGTTATTATATAATCTCGACTACTAATAAAAAAGAATATGTGTGCTTGTTGGCGCTCTACTGGTAAGATCTTTTGATTTCAACAACCATACTGAAAATAATTTGACTTTGGAAGATAAGAATGTTCAACTCGGGACGATTTTTTTAATTTTTAATTTGAGTTTCAATTAATTAAACTTAAGCTGAATTTTGAGGTTTTCCAGTGATAACTTTTGAACATACCCTTCACCGCTGCTGCGGTTTTGGAGCGAAAGAATTTTCTCTAAATACTTGAATTAATAGAACATTAAACCAATTAATTGCATTGATTTTGAAGAAGTAAGAAAAAGTTCAGAATGTCTTCAAAAGACGACAATTTTCAAATAAAATTAACGATAGTAGGTTATCTAAATAGATATGTTTGATATAAACACTGGGAGAAATCCATAATTTCGGATCCTTCTCTTAAGATAAATATAAAGAATATTTTGCCTGTAAACCATTTTTGCTATTAAATAACCAAAGAACGACCATCAAAACACAGTAATATCCAACATTTACTTCACTTCATTCCCCTCACCATAACCTGAATCTTCCTCATTTCTAATTCCTCATACCTTCAGTAACTATTTCAGTGCTAACCACTCCATCTCTAACCACTTTGCAGGTGCTCTCATACTTGAAAAGGAACTTGTCATCTACAATTAGGAACCTCAAAAGGCATGCTGATATAATTCGAACAGGTATATGTTATACTCGAATATACTACAAAAGACGTCAGAGAGCAGTTCTGCTTCCAAAGATCTCATAGAGGCCATTGGGAAGGATCAGAATGCTTCCCAAGGTTGTCCTTTGTGTATTATTGTATCTGACCATTATTGAGAAATACAATGACAGTTGAATATCATGCAGGTATAACATTTTGTATAAGCAATGTTAGAAATAATTCTGAGTAAGGTTTGCATGGCTCCTGCTAAACATATTTCAGAGAAATTGGGTTTAATTGAGTAGTATGTTGGATTATTTCATAATTTTAATGTAATTTGGTGAGTATAATGTAAGCTGTGATTTTAGAATTCTCTGTTACTGAGTAACTGATGTAACAACTCTGAACTGTTTAGTATATTATATATCTCTAAATAAAGGCAAATGAATAAAGCAACTAGTAGTACAAAGATATCAAATAATACTTTATCTAAGATATTCCAAAAAATGCATACTTTTGCCCCATCAATACATTTAAACATTAGAAATCCCATTGTATTGGGAAATCCCATTTGTAGATTTATACCTCGTTATTAAAAATTTGAAATATTTCTTACCTTCACAGTTTGCTTCGTAGTAAGAAAGAGAGTTTACAGTCATTCTTACTGAATGTTGAGTGTATGCGAGGTCAATGAACCTGGCTTTGATGACAAACTTAGCGATTAAAACGGGGGGTTAGAAAATACCTGACTCCTGGTAATATCTTTATTAGGAGCCTATATCCCTACTAGAAAATCCTATATCCTCTTACGGAAACTATAAAAACGGAGGTGCTCGCACAAGCATGAATTTTGTGCTTAGAGTTCTGATTTAGGACTTTCTGGTCTAGCTACATTACGAAATATTTTGCTGATGTTTAGTAACGATTTACTGTTTATGTGCATGCTAGCTACATTGTTAATTTTTTTAAATGTTGTCTTCACTCTGAATGATATCGGACTGATGTTCAAAAATGAGTTGTTGTTTATGAGTATGTTATTAATTTTGATTATTGCTGCTTTTTTTATAATAATATTGATTTGGTATTAGTGTATGGATATGTTTTGTTAACCCCTTGCCTGCCGCAGGTGTATATATACGTCTCCCTAAGTCAATGTGTTAACTGCCCCTGGCGTATATATATGTCTCGCAACTATATATGTATATATATACATGGCATTGGTAACCGAATCTCGCAAGTTATCCTCAGCAGGTAAGGGGTTGCTTCCTGTTTTCCTAAAGTATATTGTCCGTTAAAGTATATTCTGGACCTTACAACCACGGGGAATCCCCCCCTCTCTCTCTATCTATATATATATACAGGGGGATCAAAAAATAACAGAAGATGTTCGGAGCCTTGTAGCGTGTTATGTACTGGACGAAATATAACAAAATTTGGTCACCATACACATTAAAGTATACGGTTAGATTTATCAGAAAAAAATGAGTATAGTTGTATACAAGTACAAATTACCGTGCAATGTATTTTCGGAACTCAATCTACGAAGCGTAAGAGAGCACTTTCTAGTAATCTGTCTTGTGTTAAATCCTGAATAGGTTAAATAAATTAATTTGATTTAATAGATGCCGAGGACTACAATCCTAACAACAGAGTAAAAACCCATTGCTGTGGACCTAAATAAATATCGTAAGAAATTTTCGTAAAGAAATTTTCATTTCCTTATAACTCCCTTACTGTGTTGTTATTTCTTATCCCCCTTTGCTTGAACACCAATTCAAACCAAGTCCAAGAGATAGAATTGCATGATAAGATTGTAAACTGACTCCCCCTCATTCACCAGCTGCCTCACAGAGACACCAATACATTTAATGACATGAGGGGGAGAAGCGTAGGTTGAGCAGTGGCAAAAGGTACACATCTTTTGGCCTCTCATGAAGAAAAGACTTTTCATATGACCAGACCTTGGACTGGTGCACGCCAGAGACAAGCCTGGGCACCAATCAGAATACTAGTCATGCTTTGGGGGAATCCTCCTTTTCGTTTTAGTTCTTAGTTTAAACAAGACGTGGATCTCTGTTTTCTGCAATCAAGAAAAAGGGGGATTGGGACTTAGCCTTCCTTCCTTGGCCAGAGCGTCTGCAATTTCATTATCGTGGATACCCACATGAGAAGGATCCACTGTATTCTCAATGACCCGGTCCTTGCGAATGTAGTTAATTTGGAGATAATGTTTTGGCCCAACATGTCATGAATGTGTGGCCAGACCTTTAAATATTGTATTGAGTTCTTGCTGTCTATGATGATCCAAATTCAGGAATTATCAGTCTCCAAGGAAGGTCCAAAATTTTATTAATAGCAAGAAGTTCAGATCGAAAAGCTGAGCTGCGGTCTGGGTTTCTAAAATAATGCCTCGATTCCCTTCTACTTGATTTTCTCCCTTGATTTCCAGTTCTCCCAGACTCCATTATGCTTCCATCAGTGTAGATTTTCAAGGCTTGATCGGAGATACCACCAATGACCTCGAGGGCCAGCTGGCACAACAACTCTGGATGTTTGCTCTGTTTTATAAGATTAATTCTCAAGTCTTCGTTAAAAACGAAATTATCAAAAAAGTAGTTGGGGCCATGAGTTAAGGGAGTACAGGGCACAACATCCATATTCGCCAAACCCTGTCTCAAAATCAAACCAAAAGGGTTTTTTTTTTTTTCAGTATGTGATTGCTCGTCCAGTTCAGAAAGAAATTTGAGGTCCTATTATAAGGCGCAAAACTTTTAAGCTTTTAAGCCTAACATTCATCACTTGTTGTGACGAATGTCTACTTATGATCCTTCTATTAACTAATCTATTTCCGATGCCACATCCACTTTATCCTCATTCCTCCTGTATCTTTGGGTTTACTCAACCCTCAAACAAAGCAACTATTATTAAAAGTTTAGAAAATTTTCTAACATGAGCACGACTTTTGAGACACCCTGCACATGTTGTGGGATTGAGACAATGATATGATTAAGTGGTAAAGCAGAACACAATCTGAGCCTTGGTTTACAATATCAGGAATAGGATAACAAGAGATTGAAAGCTGTCAGGATGCATTAAGGATGATCACAGTGCGAAATTTTCAATGATCCTTCTGGTAACTAATCTATTTCCAATGTCACATTTACTTTATCCTCATTTCCCCAGTCTCCATCTCTAACCACACTTTCAGTTGACTCAGCCTTCAAACGAAAGAACTATTATTAAAAGCTTAGAAAGTCTTCTAATATGACCACGACTTTTGAGACACCCTGTACATGCTGTGGGATTAAGACAATGATATGATTAAGTGGTAATGCAGAACACAATCTGAGCTTTAGTATACAGTGTAAATAATAAGATAACAAGAGATTGAAATCTATTAGGATTAAGGATAATTCTAGTACGAAACTTAACTATAAAGAAAGTTCAATGATCCTTCTATTAACTAATCTATTCCCGATGTCACAATCTACTTTATCCTCATTTCTCCTGTCTCCATCTTTTAACTACTCTTTGGGTTTACTCAGCCCTCAAACGAAGCAACCCAAAGCCTAGAAAGTCCTCATATTATTCGAGCAGGAATCCAACACTCGAACATTGCACAAAAGAGAATTCGATAGTTCTACTGCTCCAAAGAATCATGTAGCGGCTATTGAAAAGGCCCTGAGCACTTTACAAGAGTTGATCCTTTGTGAGAAAATACAATGGCGATTTGGTTCCGGGAATATAAGTAGGTCTGTATGGGTAATATTCAAATTATTCTGTTTAGGGATCATATGCTGTTGTATATATTGTTCCTCAGAGCTTAGATTTATGATCTTTGAGTTTTGAGCGGTTTCTCCTTTAATGATTTAGTGAGATGTGATTTAAATTATTATGATAAAGTTCTTAGTTACTGATTGCCACTGTGATTGGGAATATGACAATTTATTGATGTTATTGATGATTGACAATTATTTGAAGAGACCGAAATTTGTTTATTCAAAGCACATAGTGAGAAATTTATAAATCACTCGCACAAAATCAATTCATATTTTTTCCAATACTTATCTTTATTAATAATAAAAACGAATGCATGTGTGTGAATATGCATTTTAGTGCTCTATTGTGAGAATATTTTGGTTTAAAATTACCAAATTTAATACAAAATTGCGTGAATATCTCTATTAGTGCTGCATTGTGAGATTCCTTTGTTTTAAAATTACCATATTTAGTACAAAATTGTGTGAACATCTCTATTCTTGCTCTATTAAGAGATTATTTTGTTTTAAAATTACCATATTTAGTACAAAATTGTGTGAATATCTCTGTTCTTGCTCTATTGAGAGATTATTTTGTTTTAAAATTACCATATTTAGTACAAAATTGTGTGAATATCTCTGTTCTTGCTCTATTGGGAGATTATTTTGTTTTAAAATTGCCATATTTAGTACAAAAATGAGTGAATATCTCTGTTCTTGCTTTATTGGGAGTTTCCTTTCTTCAAAAATTACCATATTTAGTACAAAAGTATGTCAGTATCTCTGTTAGTGATCTGTTGTTAAATTCCTTCGTTATAAAATTACCATATTTATTATAAAAATTTGTGAATATCTCTGTTAATGCTCCATTGTGAGATTCTTTTGTTTTAAATTACCATATTTATTACAAAAGTACTTATTATGGTTATTATGATGAGAATTTTCCAAAATTTTAATGAACTAAATATTTAAAAAAAAATTGGTAATTTTGGCAATAATATTTGAAAATATTATGCCACACTAAATTCATTTATTAAAATTCACCTGAAATTCAAAAATTATTTTTAAGTGACATCATTTTAGTTGTATCCTAATTATATTGAAAATACATTTGTAATAATGCTTTTCAATGTGAAAATGGAATTCGAAGCTTATTTATTTTTGATGCAAGGATTAAGTTATGCATTTCTCTTCCATTGCTTATATTTATCTATTGGGAAATTTCTTATTCTTTATATTCTTCGAAATAATCGCATGCAATTTGGTTTCTTTTTTTATTTCTTGACATTTTCGGTGGAATCAGTAAATAAAGCTCTTGAAGTTATTAAATTCATTATGAAATGTATCTGGTAAGAACTGATTGATTATAGTTGTTATCTTTCAATTCTTTTTAACAACTTGCTTCAGTCCAGGTAACAAGTTGTTGAATATACTTTATGTCTTCCATAATAAAGGAATTTATTGAATCAATCACTAAGACTTAGTCAGAGCCAATTTTTCTATCATATAAAACCTCATAATTTCTAGATCTATCATCAAGTATCAACTGTCTTCTAACACATTCCATTTTATTGAGAAATCTCAAAAAGATCTTGACAGAAATTCAAAAATAAAGAAAAAATGAATATAATATTTATATATATTTTAAATAATGCTTTAATATAATGCTTATAGCTTAAAACAAATATAAAGAATAATTCATCTATAAAACAATTTTGATACCAATTAATATCCAATAAATAATGTTTAAAATTAGATCATAAGCAATCTTAAAAATTATCTAATTATCAATCAATTTCATTTGTTGCGAAATATTTACTTAATAATATAATATTAATTTATTTTGACTGAATTATACAATAACTAAACAAACATGTCACAGACATTTTACAATTTCTCAAATAACTGACAGTAATAAGTAGTCAAAAAAGCAAAAAATTCGAAAAGAGTTTGTATTTAAAAATTGACGATAATAGTTATATACATTTTAAATAACGATTTAATATAATGCAAATTGCTTCTTTATAATATATTTATTTGTTTGTAAAACAACTGAGCTTGCAAACGATTTTGAGTTCAGAAATTTCATGTTTACTTCTTTGTTGATTAAATTTCATATATTTTAATAGAGCATCTAACAAAAAAATTCTTTTATTTCTAAAAAAACTCTCAGCAATTTCAGTTTAATAATAATTACTTAAAATCTAAATTTCGAAATTGCAAGCTACATTCTTTCTATTTAAGTACTCATACATTACTGAATCAACTTTTGGTGTTTGAAAGTCTTTTAGTCTAATACAATGTTTGGGTAGGTTTATAAAACTAAAAGAGATTTTACGCCAACAAACAAGAATTCGTATTCGAGCATAAAGTTTCAGAAAAAAAAATAATAATAAGTAACTGCATTCTAGAACTTCAGATTTTAATATTCTTAATGTATTGTGCAGGATTCAAGAGAGATATCTATTAAAATGCGGGGGAGAAAGGGCAAAATAAAACATGTTTTGAGTATTTAAGATTAATTAGAAATGTTTTATTTATAGATTATTGATATATTTAATTGAAATTTGTTATTGCCATAAAGTTAATTGAAAATAGATTTTGCTGTTTAAAGATCAAATATGTTAAAGAAAATAATAGGCTTAGTTTTGTGTGAGAAGAGATATTAGAAACTCCTGTTTATAGAAAATAGGTAATATTAGCATGTTATAACATTCTTTAGATAATTGTCTTCGTTTTCAAGAAAAACTACAAAAATAATCATTCGAACAAAAATATATTTCACGTAAAGAGAAATATTTGTAACAAAATTTATTTCTAACAAAAAGAGAATACACTGTAATCTTAAAAAATTAGAACTCAAGATTTTGATGAAACTCCGCGTTTCAGATTTTCCCGAGTTTTAAAAAATATATTGTAAAAATTATTTATGTTTATTTGCGAATGAGATAGTTCAAAAAGGGTTTAAACTATATGGATGAAATTTGGTATATAGACTTTCCTTCAAATATATGGATTTCTTTAAACTTCGAAACGAAATCCAAGCAGAGGAAATTAATCGATCTGTACTTCCAAACTATAACAAGTTCAATACTCCGACCTGCCCTGAGGTACGGGCAAATCTGAATGATCGGACCACCGCTACAGTATTGACAGGAACTGAGGAAGAGTCCAAAGAGTCATCACCGGCTACGGCACAATCCATTCTGTGAAAGGTTAGTCGCTTAATGAGTAAGGGTTAGTCGATCTCACACCATTTCTGTATCCACCTAGGGGGCTTGAACCAGCTACCATACTGGAAGATACTTATCCTCATATATGGAATATATGGAGTGCCCCCCTGGTTGGAATACTTCCAAGTAAAAATGAAAAGTAGTAAATTTAATGAGTTAGACCAAAAAATTTAGTATATAGTTTTATCATCTAAAACTTAGATAATTTCTGAATTTTAAAGAAAATCTGTCAACAATTTGACCATCTGTCAATCTATGCATTCTCATGCATTTAAGGGCTACTTATTTGCAGAAAATTAGATAAATGAAATTTGGCATGAGAACTTCTAAATGCGCTTATAATCCTGTTCCAAAATTTGGTTTCTATTGGGAAAAAAACCCCTCTCAAAATAGGTCAGGTAAAAGGCGTTCAAATACATATTCGGTTTCAGACACAAGTGTATAACCGATTACTAGCCCAAAATATAACTAAAGATTGCACTCTCACGGATCTGTCGCTATTGTTCGCGTGTGGCAAGCGGATTTTAATACACAAGTGTATTTAATAGAGCAATCGAGAATGTTCCAGAGAAAAATATTGAGATCTTTATTTATCAACAAAGAGAACTTGATGGATAAAATTCGGCACACAGATTTAATAGTTATAGTGTAGATGCCTATTGTATTTAGTGCCAAATCCATCAAGGATTTTGTTTAGTTTAGTCATATTATTGTACCGTTTTAAAGCAACACTAGAGCTATTTTGGGACGGACCTCGTAGTTTTGAACCGCGCTCAGATGACGAGGACGGCACCTGAGCTGGCACCCCCTTCTCCACACCACACCACATCAACGGGAGGACGTTTGGCCCGGACGGTTTAACGTGCACCAGACCCGCTTACACGACGCTTCTTCGGTGGAATCGGGTCTTGAACCTGAACCCCCCCCCCCCGGTTTCGAATTTTGTTACATTTCGCATTCTTCAATCAGTTGAACCCTTTTCTCATAAGCACGGGTGACCGATTGGCTTTCCTTTCAACTTATTTCGTCCAAAATATGATTGTATTCCATATACTTGATACTAAAACCATTACCAAATTTCATCTATCTTGCACAATGCATTTTTGAGCTACCATACTCACAGACAAATAATGATATATATATTTTTGAGGAGATCCATGAAAATCTCGAGTATAAATTTTGTGAAGATTATTTCAATTCTTTATGCCTATTTCATATCACAAGGGAGAACAAACCGAAGGAAAAGGTTTTTGAATTGCGATTAAAAATATGTTTTCATTAAAATTTTAATGAATATTATATGTATAAAAATTCATATGATGAGTTAATTTCTTACGGTGTAAATTTGTTAAGATATATGATTACGTTTGGATGGATTTTTTTTTTGAAAATGCTTGAAAATATTTGTAATTTTTAAATGTTTGCATATAAAAAAAGATCTATAAAACAAAAAATACCAGTTAAGTAGCAAGCGCTTATTTGGGGTCTTTTTTCAACTGAACAAAAATATAAAGCAAAATTCTTCAGAGGTTTATCAAACGATTTACTTAATATTTTGCGGATAGCTTTAGAAATATATTGCCTAATTCCTGAACTAAAAAATAAGCTGTAATTCTATTATTCTTTAAATACTGGGATCTGGCTGTTAAATAACATGAAACTCTTTTTTTTCCCTTTGTGAAGCAATAAAACAACTATAAAATGTTTCTAAATGAATAGATTACTTATTTTCTAATTTAAAAACTGGAGGACACATTGAGAAATTATTGTACCGAATTTGAACACAAAATATGCATTATATTTTAATTTATGAGGGTGTTTCGCAGAAAGATTCTATCAAAGATTAGAATTTGAGAAAATAACTTTTTGAAAGACGGGAAATAGCGTTAAAACTTACGTAAATGCAAAAATAAAAATCAGTGTAATTTTCAAAAAAGAAAAAAAAATACTTAGAAATGAAATTCTAACGATTTTACAAAGAAATATCTTCAAACATTAAAAATATTAAATAAAAAAAAATTCATAATTTCTCAAAAAAAAAAAAAAAAAACTTTTTAACACAGTCACTTACCTTACAGAAGATCAGAAAAAACTTATTTTATATATATTAGTACAAAACTGACTATATTTCTGTATAAATTAAAACATTTGCTTTCACGTTTTAACAGAGACATTATTTAAGCAATAAAAGAACATTTCATCCCATTAAAACCTGACATCTATTAGACTGCTCACTTCTCAAAGAGACAACTTAGAGTTCACGATAAATTGAAATTAATTATATTTGGTTAATTAAAATGATAGCTCAGCTAATTATTCCTTATTAATAGTAGTCGAAAGTTTCGGTTCTCAAATTACTCATAAGTTTCCTAAATATAAATCATGAGCAGTTACAAATTAATATCTATTACAGACGAAACTCAAGAAGTTATATGAAAAGTGTGTCTAATCTATTTCAGTAATATGTAAACCATATGGAATTTTGTTTAACCACTTGGGTAGATTTCACTTCTATGGCACGTCATAAAACCGTTTTGCACAAATTACGGATGACGAATTTAATTCATCAAAAACATTTTTATTCGATTTGTCTTTAGAATAATGCAGTTAAAAAAACCTTTATTCGTTCAATAAACTTTTTATGTACTATTCCACGCATCACAAAAATAAATATGTTCTAAAATGTATGAATACTAATGTAAAAATCCAGGTCCAAACGGTTGATGGATTTTTTTGGTTCTATGTAGTCCAAATAAGCAAAACATTCATTTTTACAGTCTCGTATGCGAACTATAATAAAGAGAAAGTGTGTTGTAATCGTCAAAAAATTCGATATCAGGATTTTGAAGTATTTCTGTCTCCCAAAGATAAAACACACACACACACACACACGCGCACACACACACACACACACACACACACACACACACACACACACACACACACACGCGCGCGCACACACACACACACACACACACGCGCACACACACACACACACACACACACACACACACACACACACACACACACACACACACACACACACACATTTCTTGCATTGCAACTGTCTGTCGCTCTATCTTTCTGGCTGTGCACACAATAACTCAAAAACGCTTTGAGCTAGATGAATGTAATTTGGTACGTTACAACGAAATCCTGACAGAAGAAATCTGTTTCTGTTTGGCCGAGAACAGGTGAACATGGGATTGTTAAAGTAGAAATGAACCGACACCACTGTGATTTAAAACTCCTAAGGGACAGGGCCGGCCATCTGGGGGGTGCGGTGGGCCCCGCTATTGAGGGGCCCCGCTGAGATCAAGAATTAAAATAGTATTCTGAACAATAATAGCGTTTACATATACTGAAAATATACGTTTGTTTCCATGTGGCTGGCCGAGCTTTGACTTACGCTGTTATTGGGCTACGATCGCAGTGATACCTATAAAAAGGGGGGTATTCATTTATGAATAAGGAGATCCCATTCAGACATGTTAAAACAGAGCGGCGCGACTTCTGGGCGCATGCGGCTCCAAGAAGTCAAGAATGAGGCTGGGTTCAAATGGACTTGCAAATCATCAACTGTCTACGTTTTTTCTACATCTAATGTAATATAATTTATGTATGCATCTGTGCATATTTGTTTATATTTAGTTGTTGAAACAAAAAGTAAAACGAAGATAAATTAAACGATCATCTCCTATCAATGCACACTGCATTACTTCTTCACCGGCTACAACCGGAATAAAAAGAATTAAATATAAGAAGGAAATATACGAAGTTTACAGTATATATCGTAGTCTAGTGGAAGTGTTCAAATATTATCAATATAAGGTAAGTAGATTTACAGTCACTTGTCTCATTTACTAGGTAATTGCGTATATTATAGCATATATTTATTTGATAATTCATTTTATAAATACTGTTAGATATAACCATATCCATGCCAGTGAAATATCGCTCTGGGTGTCAAAAAATAAAATTATCAGAAAAGAGAAAAGAAGAAAAGCTGAACTTCACAAGAAGTCACAAGTAGATCAGTTTTCTTGGCTTCGAAGTAATTCTGAAAAAAAGAAATTGCTTCAACTTCAGAAATTTCAATTCAAACTTCAACTGGAGAAGAAATTTCTACTCCAACTACATAGTCTTGCAGTGAAAATGTTGAAATTTTTTTGAAGAACCGTGTGTTTATACAAACATGACGAATCAGAAAATAATGACGGAAATGACAATAACAAATACGATCAAGAGAGTATAAATGATCCTGGTTTATGGCCAAGTATTATAACTGATAAATTTAAACTGTTTTGTGTTAAATTAGACCTGTAAACACAAGGGCTTTTTTGCTAAAAATGCTAAGATAGATCATTTTCTACTACATACTACTTTTAAAAAATGCCGAATGGTGAAACTCAAATTCGCAGACCCAAAGAATCAGTGTTTTGTTTTTATTGTATACTGTTTTCCAAAAGAAGAAGAATTGACGAAACTACACGATTTATGGGTAGCTATAATAATTGGAGAAAGCTGTCATCTGTAATCCAAGATCATGAGCGTTCTAGTTGTGATTTCAATTCATTTATTGCTTAGGAAGAATTACTGAAACGACAAAAATTATGTTCAACTATTGTAAAATAAACAAGTAAAATTATTCTATTTTTCTAATCTTCCACTTCGAGGAAATAGCAAAATAAAAGGATAGCCTAATAATGGATTTTTTTTTTATGTTTGATCGAATTATTAAGGTGTATGTACATACTTGAAACTTCGAAAATCGTTCAAAATATCGAATATTTTTTTTATTGCTTAATAATGTTGTCTAATCCTTTAGCTTTCAAACGATACCAAGATGTTATCAATATTCGAAATATTTCTCGAGTTATAATTATTTTTCTTGGGGAGCTTTCATTAAAAACTCTAGTTACGGTGTTTTTAAAACTCATTTTATGAAGAATGTTATTTTTCCACTATGTTGCTTCATTCAAACAATCATAACTCAACAAGAAATGAACCAAATACAGTTATTTATATATCAAAATAATCTGTAAAAAATAGCGGATGTTTTGTGTCTCAATCAAAGTTATATTTATAGAAATAAATTTTTTATAGCTATTTGAAAGTTAAAATGACAGAAAAAATCTCGTTTTTTCTATTCATCGTTGATGAAAAAATTGTTTAAAAAAAACTATACATTTTTATAACTTGATTGAGGCATACAACATGAAGATTAATATTAGGCATAATTTCCAATTAGAATTATGTGTCTGTGAAAATTAGAATTATGTTTCAAAAAACAGATTAATTAGCTGATTAAATATTAATTAATTAATTAATAATTAGTGTAATATGGTTTTTTCTCACTGAAATGAGTTTAAACATATATTAATGACCTACTATAAAAAAACTGGACTTTTAAAGTTAAAATTTAAATAAAAATCTTCAAGTGTGTACGTACACCTTAAGTAAATATGACCCTGTACTAACGAATCATATAAACAAAATAATAAATTAGAAAAATAAAATTGGGCATCATTTAGCACACAGTTCAAAAGAACAAATTATCTCTTCATTAGGAAATGAAGTCCTTAACAAAACTAAACATCATACAAAAGCAGCCCTGTACTATAATATTCAAAGGAATTGTACTCCTGATATTTCCAATAAGAAACAAATTTCAATCATTAATAGGTATGTAAAATTTGAAGAGAGAAGGTTAAATATAAACGAGTCATTTTTAGGGTTTATTGAAGAAACTGATGTGACTGGAGAAGGACTAACGAAAACTCTATAGAAAAGATTTACTGAGCTTGATTTATATATTATGATTTGTAGAGGACAAGCATATGACAATGGTAGTAACATGAAAGAGAAATATAAAGGAGTGCAATCTAGAATACGTTCTCTAGATCAGCATGTAATTTATGTTCCTTGCCTATCACATTCCTTTAATTTATTAATTTGTGAGAAAAAAACTTTTTTGGGATATTACATTGTTTATATTGCTTATTTTCTGCAATGGGAAAAAGTTGGTAAATTCTGAAAAGCATTTAAACGTTACTCTTAAACCTTTATGTGACACTTGTTGGGAAGCCAAAATAGATTAGGTGAAAGCGGTGTATACACAGTTTGAAGGAACTTGTACTCCCTAGAAGAATTTATTGATGTTTAAATGATGTAAGTAACGATAATACAGTGGTATCCGAAGCTAAAAGTTTATTAGGTGCAAGAAATGTCATTTATTTTATGTTTAATAGTATTGTTTGCAATATTTTCCAAAACTAACACTATCAATAAAACATTTCAAACAGAAACAATTGTACTTGACTCGGTTTTCAATTAAGTCAATAAAATTAAAACTGAAATATAAAATTTAATAACAAACTTTAACACATTTTTCGACGAAGCAAAAGGGCTAGCACATAATTTGCACATTTTCATGAAAAACGAATTCGAGATTATGTTCCGAAGCTAGTTAAAAAAAAAAAAAAAAAAAAAAAAAAAAAAAAAAAAAAAAGACCACACAAGCCATATTGCAATGCATACCAAATAATAATTGCAATGAGTTCTTTCTAAATGTATTAACAATGTTAAATCTTTTCTTTATGTTGCCAGTTACTACAGCAAGTGCTGAGCGCTCTTTCAGCAAATTAAAATTAATAAATTATTATCTTCGATCAAGCATGTGTTGAGAACGCTTAATGCACTTGCTGCATTAAGTATCGAAAAAGAAATTGCAAAAAATTATAATTTTTCTGAAGTAATTGATGTATTAGCAAATAATAATAATAATAATAATAATAATAATAACCTACAAAAAAATTAGGGCCCCAAATGACTTCTTGCACTTGAGCCCCTTTGAAGAGAAGGCAGGCTTTGACCATAAGGCTTTTAATCTACTTTGTCATAACCGGCTATAAATATATAGCGACGAATTACGTTATGAATCTGTACATTTTTGTCATTATAGTTTTTCAAATTTAAATCATTATAAGATTCCTTCATAAGATTTATAATTGTCAACGGTACTGATTTTTTGTATGTGTGAGTTCTACAACAATTCTTTGTCAAATACATATTTTAAATTCTTTTTGATTTTTAGGATAAAAATATATATATAATTCTTACGTATATCTAAAATCATCGCAGTTGTTGCCACCGTAAATACACGTTCTGCATGATATGAAATTGATGCTTGTAATGAAATTTTTTGGCATTAAAACGCAAAATCAAAAATAAGGTATGTAGTTTTATCAAACTAAATAAAATGTTCATTATTTGTTTCATACTTGAGTAGCCTCTAGCCCAGGGAACACCATGTGGAGGTGGGCTACTTTTGTTCTCCGCCCACCCACTCTCCATCACTGCATCCGAAGACAGTTCTGATCTGAAAACTGCATCGGGCAGCCGACAACAGTTTTGATGTTAAACTGCGTCCTTCTGAGACCGGTATCTCACTGGAATATCCAAGGCTAAACAGAACTGGTAGATCGCAAATGATTCTACAACTGGCACTCCAACAGGAGCCATACGTGCAGGCAAAACCAGAGCAGAACACAGCTTGTAGACCGTATAGGATTCTACAACAGGGATATCAGTCTTCTGGGTTGCAGATGGAGCCAGTTTCGCTGGAAGATCTAAAGCCTGGCAAATCCTAAATACCGTGTAGGAGCGAACCACTGGGACGGATTCCACTCTAGTCGCAGGTGGATCAGATGGTGTATCAACATCTTGATCCAAATCGGGATCGAAAAACAGATCTCCGATTGAGGGTAAGTGGGGGAACATGTAATATTTCAACAGTTCCAAGATCGTCCACAGGACGATCCATCCAATGATGGCCGTAGCCTCATTGAAATGTACACAAAACGCACCAAGCATAGCTCAGCAAAAAAAAAGTCACACAACGATCAGTTGCAAAAATAGAAATGATTCTTAACAAAGCAGCAGAAGGTGAATACATGGTTTCATTTATTATATTTTTTGTATTTTACGCGTTTGTTTAACATTAAACAGTAATATTTCTGCTAACAACAATAATAGGAGTGATTGTTGAAACCTTTTGCATCCAATAACAACTGAAATATAACCAATCTTATTACTAAGTTAACAATGGAAAAAATCTAATAATCAAACATAAAATACTAGAGGGAGGTGAAGAGGGGAGTTTATATTTAATTAAATTATGAGGGTTCTAATTTATATTTTTTTCGAATATTAACTAAATTTTTCATGAGAGATTTAAAGTGAATACTCTCGATCGAGATTGATTAAAATTTGTAAAAAATGCATTGAGTAAAATTTGAAAACAAATTTCGATAAGCCAGTGGGTTAATGATTCGGCATCCAATCAGCATCCAATAGAGCTGATCGTAAAAAGGTCTTTCATACGATGGAACTAACAATGAAAATTCGTAACAATATTTATATGCTTAGACAATAAAGCAATGTACCTTTTTAAAAAAGTAAACTTACTTTGTTCTTTCAGATTTCTGTATGGAAATTCTAGTTACTTAACAAAAATTATCATAATTTCGCAATGTAATCCGTACGCTTTCCATTTAAATATATTTTTTTTAACCAGCTGCCGATACTTCAATGTCATTTACCTTAATACAATGTGTAAAAAGAACTTTAAAATATTAAAAGATAAGAGAGGTTTTATAGCAACCAATACGACTAATGGATTCCCTTTCAACTAAAAATTTAAAGAAAAGAATTTTAAGAATCGTCAGAAGTAATTTTATTTTTAGGTTTCCATTCTTACAATTTTAATATCTTCTTGCGAAACATTAAACAGTGATCAACTCTTAAAAAAATGAAGCTGAATGCAGAAGTTTAAAATTATTTTTTGTAAGAAACATAATATTTAGAATGTTTCTATTTATATTTTATCGTCTTTTTTATTTAAATGAAGAAGTTTTTGCAATATAGTTTAGGGTTTATAGACTTAGGGTTTAACAGTAGGGTATAAATTTAGTTTCAAAGAGAGTATAGTTTTTAATCTAGAGGAGATTTATAATACTCAATTTTTTTAAAAAGGCATTTTTCACTAAGGTAAAACATTTGATGGCATATAATCTTTTGGTTGCCAAAAAGTTTAAAAATTCTATTTTGTATTATTTCTGTTATTGGATTATTTTCTAGAAGGAATGCAAAAGAGAGCGAGAGAGAATAGATATAAATGTTTTCTAAAATCCAAATAAAATAATGACATTCGATTGCTTTGGAAATTATCATGGATATTAAGACAGGCTATAATTTCATTAGATGAATCCGTTTCTTTTTCGTTTATATCTGCAATAACACTACCATAAAAGAAAATTTGATTTAACCTTCATGTAATTTTGGAAGAAATGATCATTTGTATTATTTTTTAAATTTATCGAATAATTTTATCGCAACTTACGATTTTATTACATAAATTTAGAGCCATAACAACACATTTTTAACATATTAAAGAGCAACTTATCTTACTGGAAACAGTTTGCGATTCCATAAAAATATTATTAATGGTGTAATGTCCTGATGTAGACTGATCAAATAACGAAGCAGAATTTCCAGACAATTCTTTATTTTACAGCCCTATATATACAAAGAACAACTTGTTCTAACCTTGGATAAATAAATAGTAATTTACACCTGTAGTAGGAGATACAACAGTCAAAATAGAAGGTTTTTCTTGAAACTCAGTTCTTCATCTCGTCAACAAGACCGTTCCAGGGGTAGTTTCTCAGACTTCGAACTCGTGGGCGTAGTCCAACAATTCCTGCAATTCGTTTCTTCTCTCCTCCTAAAAAAAGTCTCCGCGCTTTATTTCGGCGACAATCTCCGCCTCTTAATTTACATTAGTCATTTGATCTCTCGAGGGAAGGTACTTTCACAAAGAGAAACATCTAGCATCCACATGTTTGGACACCCCTTTCTCTATGAAGGTACTATCAACACCTCTGGGACGAGGAATTCCATATGCGGTCTTTCATTGTAATCGCTAATGAACAGGTGCGAGACCACCCAGGTGGAAAGATCCACCATTTGGTTATCTCGAGGAGTTTAGTAAGTAACAGCGACGACATAATGAATCAGTACAACACAATGTCTTATCAGTACTGGGAAACGGGGAATGTTACAATGGATAATTATAATAACAAAAAATTCTTGTCTTAAAATTAATACAAGAGAAAATGAAATTTTTTAATATAAAAATAGACTACGATTTTGTTTTTTATATTAACAGTATGAAATAATAAGAAATCGATAAAAATTGATTAATTTTAATAAATGATTTAATAATAAGAAGAAATAACAAATAATTCTTTTATAAAAATAATTTAAATAAATAAGAACATTATTTTAACTAAAGAAAAAATTTCAGCACTTTAAATGAAGGAATCGTAGTCTAACATTAATATAATATTAAAATTAAATAATAATACTGAAATTAATAATAATTAAATCGTCTAAAATTAATACAATAGAAGATGATAATTTTTAATCTATAAATAACCGAAAGACTCATTTTTACTATTTAACCGTTTAAAATAATAAGAACTTGATGAAAATTAATTAATTTAAATAAATAACAAAAATAATAGGAAACAATAAATATTCTTTTGAAAAGTAATTTAAATGAGTGAAGAAATTATTTTAACTAAAAATTTTTGCAGCATGTCCAAGGCAGCAGTGGCCTGGTGGTAAAGTTCTCGGCTTCAGAACGGGAAGGTTTCAGGCTTGAGGCGCAATTTCACTGAAGAATCCTCGTCTGAGCCTATCTAGTGCACGTGAAATCCATCTGGGTCAAACGTCCTCCCGTTAGCGTGGTGTGGAGGTTTTGAGAGGGGAGTGCCAACTAAGGGGTCATCCTTGTCTTCTGATTGCGGTTTGTCAAAAATAGCCCTTGTTTTGCTTTAAAAAGGGGACATTAATATAAGTACATTAAACTTTACAGCACCTTGAGTTCAGCAATACTGCATATAAAAGCAACAAAACAGAAAGTACATCTCTAATAATAAAATTTCCATATATATATATATATATATATATATATATATATATATATATATATACTTTGACAAAGTAAAATCAGAGAAATTATTCAGAGTGTCATCAACGAAGTTAAATTAAAAACATTCGAATGAATGACTTATTTGCAAATAAACTGTCGTCTTGTAATATGAAAACAAATGAACTATAAGTTCTTGCAACGTCAGTTCAAACTTCAAAATAGCTTTACATTAATTACGTAGGGTTAATAATAATTTACATTTAAGTATGCTTCATTGATAACGGTAGAAACGTTTCGCGCTCATATTAATCATCATTCATGTAGAGTTAGCGAGATGTACTTAAACAGAAGTCACAAATTATGATAAATTAAACTGCAAGCCAACCAAGGAATATTATGAAGGATTTCTGTTTCCCCCATCTTCTTTTGTTTACAAATCGTACAGAATTCTATAATACAAGCTGAAGTTTGTATTATTGAATAAATAGTTATTGAGTTTGAGTTAAATATTTCGAAGAATTTATATTTATTTCACGAATAAGGATTATGACGCATTCATGTTGTTACGGAATTCCCTCTGCTGGGTATACGGTACAAAAAGGCCAACAAGCTCGATTCTGGGTAACAATAATTTATCCCATCAGAAACACCAGGCATGTAGTAAAATAAACCGAAGCTCTTGCAGAAATGAGAAACAACAACAAAAAGAATAGAACATTAACAAGCAACTTTAACAGAACAATAGCGTTCAAGCTGTATCTAGAGATATCGTTCCGTGAACAGCATTCCAAAGACAGCAATGCATAATCGAATTAGAGCTTCGCCTTTTATAGTTTCCTAATGAGATATGGAATTCTCAAGCAGGGTCTATGCATCTCGGTTAAGAACAAAATTTAACAAGCAGCTATAATTAGTAAGCAACCTTAACAGAACAACAGCGCTCAAGCTAGAGCTAGATATATCATTCCGTGATTAACACTCCAAAGACAGCAATGGGTCCTCATATTATTGCTTTTCCTTTTATAGTTTCCTAACAGCATATGGAGTTCTCAAGAAGGATCTATGGATCTCGGTTTGTTTTAGCGATATAGCCATGCTCCTTCTACATATTTCAAAGAGTTTGTTGCCAAATGGCCATCAAGGTTGAGGTCATTGTTCTAGCATACATTTAGCATTCAAAAATTACTATCCACAAATTTCTCTTTTCGACGATGGTACTAATTTTGTAGAGAGTGTTCTTAAAGATTTGTAACATTATCAATAAAACACTTTGGTTGGAAGGTATTAATATCGATATAAATCAGAATAAATGGTTTCCCCAAAATTCTCTCACATACTCTCTAAAGGTTATCCCTCCTTTCATTCTTAAAATTGTGGACCGTGGGTAAGGTCTCGAATGTCTTTTTTAGCGAATGGTAATTACGAAATCTTTGGCTTCAATTTACCATTTTTATTTCCTCTAAGATGTCACCTTTGGCGAATTTTGGCGAATTAATCCCTGGTATGCAGTTAATAATAATCGAAAATCGAGTTTGCTTCTCAACAGTTTCAGACCAAAATTTGGCGCAGAATTACAATGGAAGACATAAATTACTTACCGAATTTCACACATTTTAGATCATTGCGTTTTTGACTTACCGCTTTACACGCTTGTGAAAGTACAGACTGAGAGAAGGTTAATTTCTTGACAGATTTGGTTCAAAATTTGACAATTATTTACACTTTGTATTCTAAATTTATGTTTAAATTAATTTTTATTAATCTGCTCTTTTTATTTTACAGAGTTTTTATTCAAAAAGTTCGACAGCAGACTTCTACTGTACGAATGTCACTCAAAATTGAATAGAATTCCGGATATTTGAATTAGGGATCATATACCAAATTACATCCATCAAGCTTTGAGAATCTTTAAGTTATCTTTGTTATACACAGATATAATGTCAAAAATGTGTTTAAATGTTTATATATATATATATATATATATATATATATATATATGAAACAGAATTACACGTATCATTATTTATTATACTAAATGCTCTATCATAATGGTGTAATTTTGCATAAATCGCTGCTGTATATTTACTAACAGCATGCCTACATTTCATAATAGAATTATTTTCTAAATGAATTAAAAAGGGCATAACTGTTATACACTTACAGAAATCATTTTATCTAAATATATAATTGGTTGTTGTGGCCTTAGTAGACCTTAGTAGATGAAAAAATTGCTTTTACATTTTTCTTAATGTCAGCAATTCATAATATTTATATCATATTATAGATTCTTACATTATAACATTTTAACCTTGGCTGCTATTTCTAAAGAAATAATGTTATTACATGTTCACATGCACATGCATAGGCTGAAAATGCTTATTTTATATAAAAACTGATTGAAAACTCAAGAACAATTCTTTTCGGAATCGATCACAAGACTTCACATGTATTGGAACTTTTAAAAATGAAGCCGATTTTTATTTTCTTGAACACGAAATATTGGGGAAATATTGTAAAGAGATAAACTAACATAAATTACCTAGTTCCAAATTGCATTGTTCGGGCAAGAATATTGGAAATAGGTTGTATATATAAAAAAAAAAAAAAAAACTATATTTTCTGAATTTTTTAGTATTTTTTGAAACAGGAGCTTGTTGTTTTCATAGTTGTCATAACAATGAAATGACAGCTGTTTCCGTTACGTAAGAGTGACATATTACCTATTAGTTCTGATCATCCTATAGGTGGAGCCACAATCTATGTAGATAGCCATGTTAAACGAGTTTCCATTAGTGTCCATGAGAATGAATCCTCTGTTACCTCTTCTCTAGGGTCACACTTAATCCATGGAAGCAAAGGGGGGAAAAAACTAATGCATAATGCAGTAAGTCTTTTATATACTCTCGGAAGATCACCAATTGTTCTAAAAGGGATTAAAATTTCATGATGATATCACCATCTATAGCACCACATCTGTCACCAAATCATCAAAATATGGACAAAGTTTTTATCAATCTCAAAGTTGGCTTTAAAAAAACCTCTCCAAGAAGCCAATATGCGCCCAATATGCAGAATAAATTTAGAGATTTTGTAACAATAATTACTTAAAATAACAACTCAATAAGTTAGTATTTGTAATATAACATAACTGTTAGATATCATAGGTTTTAATTTATAAGGTTTCCATAAAAAGATTTAACAAAAACTTAGAATTTGTGAAAGTAATATTTAAAGTTCTAAAATAATAACCGAGTTTAATGCTCATAATAGTGAACGCATAAATAAAATGACAACGTTTTGTACAAAAAAAAAAATAATAATAATAATAATAATAAATAAATAAATAAAATAAAAAAAGGTTTTGAAAAAAATATTTTTCGTCAAAAATCGACTTTTTGACATATTATCAATATAAGGAGAAGTTGAATAAGGTAAACTAATTCTTTCAGAAAATAATTTAACTATGGTAAAACTTTCAATTTTTACTCGGAAAATAACTTTCGGGTTTCCAAGATTTTCTGAAAATCTTATTTTGTATATTTTTCTTTTTAAAATATATTGATGCATTAAAATATTGTTTGAGTGCTGCTGCTTTATTTGAAAATAAAGTGTTAAAAAAGGTTCCAAAAGATTTGCAAAAGTCAAATTAAAAAACATAATTTTTTTAATGATCTTATAGAGCATTAAATAAATTGAGCAGTTACTTCTGAAAATTAATTTATGTTATAGATATATATTGAGTATAATAAGAGTAGATTTAAAAAGATGGTTTTAATCATATTTTATAACGATTTAAATATTATAATATATTGTTTTACAATAATGTATACTAAGGAAATGGTAGCCAATCTTAAGTAAGAAAAAGTTTGAAAACGAAACAAAACAGTTTCGAAATCGCAACTAAAATTTATAACCTATTTAAACTAAAACCAAAAAAGAACTTCATAGTATTTAGAGAGCGCAATTGCAGCTACTTCTAAAACACATATGAATTGATACAAAAGTATTAGAATCAAGTTAATAGGAAAAACAAAAAATCAAATAAAAATTAAACCAAAAAATTATAAAAAATATAAAAAAAGAATCCGGCCTGAAGACTTTTTCAAGGGTCACCCTCAGGCAGGGATTCAAAGAAAGGGATTTTTTTTTGTGAGGAAATACAGACATTGTCTAATAATGATTCCTCGTGACCCGAAAATCCCCTGAAATTATGCTCAAGAGATATACCATTTTAACAGAAAGGAAATATAAAACAACAAATTAGAAGAAATTAACCACAACAAAGTAAAAATACAATAACAAAAATAACAACAAAAACAAAAAATAGCGCTAAAATTAAAAATTAAAAACGAAAAGGCCAGTACATAATATCAACAGTCAAGGAAACTTTAAACTATCGATTGTGATTCCCTGTTTTTAAAAAACTAACGGTAAATTATGTAAACAGATGTAGGCTCCCAGCGCCATCTATTGAGTGATCCAATAAGCAAGGAAAGTTCTATTTTTATTTAAGCCAAAGGATTAATCCCAAACCATACCTTGTTTAATTAAAAAATTGACATTACAGTAATTTCTAGGAAATTCATTTTTAATTAAATTTTTAAGGAGGTTGTTTGATGCTTCAATATAAGAATTTTTATTATTGCAAACCCTTTTGATCCTGTTAACTTGTGAGAAAATTAGATTTTTGAAAATTTTAGAGTTTAGATTGGAATGGTAGTTACATAGTTTTGTTATTTTAAAGTTGAAATCATGCCTTTTATCGTATATACCAACTATTGTTTTATCATTAGCAATTTCGATTTTTAAATCCAGAAAGGTAAGATTTTTTTATGTAATTTTTATGGAAAAAAAAGTAAAAGTTAAAAATGTGAGCAAAATGCAGTTTTTAATATTTAATAGTTTTGTAAAATATTATTAAGACATTATTATTAAAGTCATCTTGATTATACATGTATGTTTCACATCTAGATAACTGATCCAAATTCAATGAAATTTAGCAATGTATTTTTTAAGAGCAAAGGATAAAATAATGTTAATTTTGTGTTAATATTTATTCAGTATTCAATTAATACGAAATAAAACAAGATTTTGCCTTTCAGAGCAAATAATGTATATATATATATATATATATATATATATATATATATATATATATATATATATATATATATATATATATATATATATATATATATATATATATATATATATATATATATATACATATATATATATATATATATATATATATATATATATATACATTTGTACTAACTTAAAATATATAATTTTATTTTTTCAATGATATAAATTTAAATTCCGTTTAGGCTTTATTAATATTATAAAAATTAATAAATAACTGAATATGCCAACGATTATGAGGAATATAGATAAATAACTGTTGCTAGAACACATTGGCAGATTTCTGGAAGAACACAAAAGGAAACGTTTAAAAACATACTACTAAAAATTTACAACGAAACGACTATTGTTCTGTTTTATTTTTATGCTTTTATTAAGGAAAAGTTAGTAATTTAATTAATTGTTTATTGTAATTAAAATATTTCTTATATTTTAGTATTTGTAAAAAATTTGAAATATTTGCAATAAAAGCATCTGGAAAAAACAAGTTGTCGGCGGTTTTAAAAAATCGTTTGGTTCAAATTTTGGCCCTTATCTTAATTTAAAAAAATGTTACATAGCATAAATGAACTTTGTGAATCATAAATACTGTAAACAAAACATTTTTTATTAAAAACATTGAACACAAAAGCATTTGTTATGAGTAATATTGTGTATATCAGCTCGTAAATTATTTTAAAAAATGTAATAATTTATTATACTTATATAAAGATCTATGTGTGTGTATGTGTGTGTATTGGCTCTCTACAGGCCAGACTGTTCGACCTACAGCTACTGAATTTGGCACATGCATACCTTGGAGGTCGGGATTGTGCACTTGGGGTCCCGTTTTTTGAATTTTTAATTAGAATTTTAATTATTAATTAAAAAATAACTTTCCCGCCAAAAAATCTTTTCATTTTCCCTGCCGCTAAATGAGTAAGGCTTCAGTTTTTTTCCAACAGTAATCAGGCTAGGCCTAACATTTTTCGACCGATTATTTCAAATAATTCTGTTTATTTTCTTAATGTTTGATGCATTTAAACTGAAACATTGTTAATTAATCCATGTTTCAGATTCATTCTGAAGTACTTTTAAATTAAAATAAAACAGAAAAAAGGAAATTAAAAATTTCTAATCCGCATTGCGTTACCCCAACTGGCGTAGAAAAAATCACGTATTTGCGTTACCGTAACTGGCGTTGAAAATTCACGCATGCGCTTCTGAATTCCGCATTGTGTTGACAATTGTTATCAACGGATGCGGACTGGATTTAAATTATTTTTAAGTTCGTTGTATGCTTTTGTAATTAAATTGTATTTATGTTAGTTATATATTTTTTGTATATGTTTATAGTTTTAAGTATATCGATTTTTAAGTAGTTTTTTTAACCGGTTTCAACCGATTATTTTAACCGATTCGTTTTATTTTCTTAATGTTTGATACATTTAAAGTTAAACATTGTTAATTCATCGATCTGATCATGCTGAATCTGAGAAACTATTGTTGACAAATTCTTGAGATATTACATAAATTTAGAAAGATTTTCTTTACTGCCCATAAAGTTTGAATGCTCAGTGACTTTGTTTTCAGTAATCTTATTATAAAAAAATTCTTCATTTCAGTAAAAAAATATTATTATATTAATTGTAGATTAATCCTTTCTCCTTTAATTTGAAGCATAAATTGTACTGGAGCTAACAGAAAATTATAGATACATATTACGTTATGACTGAAGGCCTTTATAATATTATGTGTGAATTATATTACGATCAAAATTTGAAGTTTCAAAATATTTTGATGAAGAAGCTATTAAAGTAGGAAATGCATAAATTATTTAATTATTAAAATTGTAACGAACATTAAGATTAGGGAACCGGCTGGTCGCCAAAGGCTAGTAATAAATAAAATAATAAAAATCAAAAATACCAAATTAATGATTTAAGACTAATATTTAAAAAAATTATATGCAATTTTAATAAATGAATATAGCTTTGGAATTCACTTATTTTACTTATTAATCATTAATTTCTCAAATAATAAAATGTACTAAAATGAAAAATGTTATTATATTTAATACATTCAAAATGTTAAAACAGTTAGCATTTTAATTGGGTTTAAAATAGAAAATATTGTCTAGTGGAAAAGTCAAAAGAATGATTTGAGATCTTCAAAACTTTATTCATTTATAATTGCTGCTGGAACAATGACTGCGGTATTTAAATTTAAATGCACACACACACGCACACACATTCACACACACACACACACACACACACACACACACACACACACACACACACACACACACACACACACACACACACACACACACACACACACACACACACACACACACACACACACACACACACACACACACATGAATATACGAATTAAAATATTCTTTCTAATGTATTGTTATTCTAATTTTAATTTCGAATTATCCAAACTCAAAGCATACTGGATATTTTTACAATGCATTAATGCTAAATTTAAGGAACCAAATAAAATATTTTAATCAAAATCAGTTGAAATGTCTAACTTGCACTGAATATAAATATGCAATACATCATTTTGCAGACAACAATTTTTCTGTTAACCTCTCAAAGAGACAGTTCGTACCTGAAATTAAATTTAAATTAATAATATTGAGTTAACTACGCAGAGAAACATGTATTATTATTACACTTCAAATTTCGGTATTCATATAATTCAGCATTCATCACACATGCCATCGCGTATTGCTTTAATAAAGAGGATATAAATTAATGCAGATTAAATTTGAAACTCATTGAAGAATGATATGGATATTTCCTCTCTGTTTACAGTTGCTCTTTGGGCGCAAAGCATGAAGAACTCTGTAATAAAAATTAAAGGTTTTTGATGAGATTTACCTATACATATTTGAAATTATCCGTTATGGTTATGGATGACTTACATTCATAAAGCTTTTTGACCATGTGACATTGAAATTTTGTTATCAATAAATTGAATCAGTATAGGTATTTCAAAGAGATGCAACTTATTGTAATTCTATATAACTTCAAAATCTGCGGATTCCATTTTTGACAAATATATATATATATATATATATATATATATATATATATATATATATATATATATATATAAAGTGTCTACTCTAATCATGTAATAAACTTTTAAATCGTTTAAAATAGGTATTATTTTAAACAGGAAATATAGTTTAGACAAAGAATTAATTGAGATATAGAATTGTATTTTATGTTACAAGAATCAGTATTTCTTATATTTTATGTTGCAAGAATCAATATTTCTTATATTTTATGTTGCAAGAATCAATATTTTATGTTGCAAGAGTCAATATTTTATGTTGCAAAAGTCAATATTTTATATTAAAAGAGTCACTATTTTTTATATTTTATGTTGCAAAGTCACAATTTCTTATATTCTATGTTGCAAAGTCGAAATTTCTTATATTTTATGATGCAATATTAATGTTTTATGTTGCAAAGTTGAAATTTCTTATACTTTATGTTGCAAGAGTCAATGTTATAGGTTGAAAGTCGAAATTTCTTATACTTTATGTTGCAAGAGTCAATGTTATAGGTTGAAAGACGAAATTTCTTATATTTTATGTTGCAAGAGTCAATGTTTTATGTTGCAAAGTCGAAATTTCTTATACTTTATGTTGCAAGAGTCAATGTTATAGGTTGAAAGACGAAATGTCTTATACTTTATGTTGCAAGAGTCAATGTTATAGGTTGAAAGTCGAAATTTCTTATATTTTATGTTGCAAGAGTCAATGTTATAGGTTGAAAGTCGAAATTTCTTATATTTTATGTTGCAAGAGTCAATGTTATAGGTTGAAAGACGAAATTTCTTATATTTTTTGTTGCAAGAGTCAATGTTATAGGTTGAAAGACGAAATTTCTTAGATAAAACTAGAAGCTTGAATTTTCAGTAACCAAGTAGGCATTATAAAAACACGGTATATTTCAAATTTCATTAAATTTGAAGCAGTAGTTTAAGAATTAGAACTAGTCAAAGTTTGTGAATTTTGTCACTGACTGACTGACTGACCGATCATCAAAACTCTAAGGCACTTCTAGCAGGCATAGAAGCTTCAAATTTAGAATACAAATTAGAATACAAATCAAGGAAAAACTAAAATATGCGTGTAATAATGAACGGATCGATAAATTTCTCGAAGTTTCGAGCATTATCCATTTTGCCGATAAAATCGTCGCCAAGTCGCCAAATGCTCGCCAGGCTTGTCACCAAGCTCTGGGACCACTGGCTCGGCATCCGACAGCATCCAATACAGATTATTGTAAAACGGTCTTTCTTATGAGGACACTATTCGCGCCGTTAAACAAAATTACAGGTTTGTAACAATATCTAATTTGAAATAATTCAATTTGAAGCTGTGGAAGCTGCAAACGCAATGGGTATCCTTCAGAGAACTAATCTGGTAGAAGAAGAGCAAACTGATCTTCAAAGTATGATCGCAAAACTTAATGCTGATCAAAAAAAGTCTTCGATATGATCACAAATAAAATGGACACAACTGATTATAACGCTGATGTTTTACGCTGTTTTGTGATTGGAACTAATGGCACTGGAAAGAGCTTTTTAATAATAACTCTGAAAGTTTGGGTTAAGGCGTATTTAAACAAAAAAGTGACAGTTAGTGCGCCAACAGGTATAATTGCATTCAATGTGAATGTATTAACTATACATAGACTATTGCAGCTGCCTGTAGAACACAAGCAAACACTGAAGTACAAGCCACTTTCTGATGAAGTGCTCCAAGTTCTGAGATCAGATTTGAAAGAAGTAGTGTTGTTTATCATAGACGAAGTGTCGATGATATCCAATGTTACTTTAACATATATTCATTTACGCTTATCTGAAATATTCGACACAAGCGACGGTAAGAATGGGTGGTTTGGAAAAAAACATTTTGTAGTTTTTGGGGATCTCTTACAGCTTCCGCTGATAAGAGAAAAGTCACCTTTTGAAAAACTTTCAACTGCTGAAACTAACAAGTTGTTAGGTTCCCTCAGTATACCGAATCTGTGGATTGAACTGTTCATATATGATGAACTTACAATTAACATGCGACAGCTCAATGATTCTGACTTTGTTGAAATGCTAAATAGAATAAGATTAGGTGTGACTACACAAAAAGACCGCGACTTACTCTCGACTAGATTAATAAATCTCAAATCCAATTAAAATAAAAACAGATTAATTGAAATAATTGAAAACCTCTCGAAACTTCCTGATGATACCGTTTGCTTATTACGTACAAAAAACACGTCAACAATTAAATACTTCAATGCTTAAATCTCTTCCACATCCCGAAATAAAACTTACAGATGTAGATAGCATAGATTGCCCCAGATACCTAACAAAAAGACCTCGTGAATGCATAAAAAAATATGAAGACGATGCTTCTATGACTCCAGGCCTGGAAGAGAACATAATTATAAAAATAGGAGTAAAAGTCATGTTAAGACGAAATATTGACATGAGTCTTGGTTATGTTAATGGTTCTATTGGTATAGTGCAAAGAGTAAAGGTTGATCCGGAAAATACAAAAATAGTTAAGAAAATATACATTACATTTAATAAAGAACATGTTTACGAGCTTAGTCCGGTCAAAACTAAATTTGAAATTATTAATAGAGCTTATGTTCATCGCGAACAGTTTCCCATATGCATAGCCTATGCTATAACTATACACAAAAGTCAGGGCCTAAGTCAAAATAATGCACTGATGGATATCGATTCTGCAGTATTCACATCCGGTCAACTTTACGTGGCACTTTCGAGAGCTACAAGTCTGGACGGCTTACATCTAATTAATGTCGACTTTGGAAGTATTAAAGCGCAGGAATCCTCAATTTGTGAATACAACAGACTAAGAAGCATTTACCGTCCAAACTTGTCAAAAATTGTATCATCAAAGGTTACGAGAAAAACCCATAGAGACAGGGACTGGGCTTTGAGAAAAACTGTAGCTGAAGCTCAAGAAGTAGTACCGGAAAAGAAAAAGAGGAAGCCTACATACAAAAATAAGAAAAGGACTATCTACAAAAAGAAATGAGATGCCATCAAAAACATAACTTGTAAAAAGAACCAAGTCTCGCTACTCAGTTCTTCTGTCGTAAAAAGTTGTGAGATCCATGTAATACCAAGTCGGTCAATTTATTCAGTCCCTACTTAAGGGTCTTTGTGTCTTAAGTTATTACGTAATTAGCTAACCTAACAACATCTTATATTGACCATATCAATATAAAAAATCTTTTATGGTTTAAATAAATATATTGACTTGGCAATCGCACTAAACAATCTAATTTAATATAATATGTTAATGTAATCTAATTTAATTTAAAGATACATTGTGTTTTCATGCGATGGCCAAGTCAATCTATTTAAACCATAAAAGATTTTTAATATTGATATGGTCACCATAAGATGTTGTTAGGTTAGCTAATTACGTAATAACTTAAGACACAAAGACCCTTAAGTAGGGACTGAATAAATTGACCGACTTGGTATTACATGGATCTCACAACTTTTTACGACAGAAGAACTGAGTAGCGAGACTTGGTTCTTTTTACAAGTTATGTTTTTGATGGCATATTATATTTTCACTCGTATTGGACTAAACTTCGACAGAAAACTATTAAATGTTGAAACCAGCATATGGCGAGGAATCATCATCCTTTTCATTTAATTTCAAATGGTCTAAATATTTTCGAGAAACAAAAAAAAAATCTATTTTTAAATCCAAATTTCTTGTTTGTTACTTTATCTGATAGTGAAAGATTGATTCATTGTGCAATCGTTAGACATAGCAAAAGTATTACTGGGCATTTTAGCATAAAAGTTCTTGCCCAGATTCGACAAAAAAATTTCAGAGTAAGGCTACATATTCGACAAAGAAAAAAAAGGAAGATGACGTATTTTGAACGAGAGTGACGGTCCCATATTATCTTTCATGTGAAGAAATTATTAGCTAAATATGTGGAGGATGCAAATTAATAATCCTCCTTATTCACCGGATGTTGCTCCTGTCGATTTCTGTTTTGTTTATGAAATTGATAAAATTTTAATAGACTTACACCGTATAATTTCATTGCATATAAGAACTGTTCTAATGGAGTCAAGCCCCATGACATCATATCGATATTAAAACCGAAACTGTCAGGATCATCTGTCATCTAAGCTTCCATGTACTGAATTTTCTTTTTCTTCATCATTATTTAAACCTCAAAATAATATAACAAAATCTTCCTTCTTTAAGTTTCAGTACGGGAAGAAAATAAGGCGTTTAAAATATTAGCTGATTAATGAAAATGGTTTAAATTTCTATTCCACACCAAAATATTATTTTTTTGAATATTAAGCAAATAACTTAGATGAAAAATAAAAAAAAGATACCATGCTTTAGAGAAAATTGCATTGTTGATAAATTAATATTATAAAAAAATAAATTTTTTAAAACTTTAAAATGGTATAAAAATCAGCTTTATAAAATAATTATATTCGTATTAATCACAGAAAAACGCATATAACTCTCTGATTAATAAATTAATTAGAATTTTAAAAACTTGTTTCAAAAGTACATTGTAACCCTCCAAAGTAAGTCTGGGCCAAATCTGACAGCTATAAATCAAATGGTGGTTTCTTCATCATCATTTAAACTGCAAAGTTATAGAACACAATCTTTTTTTCCTTAGCTTTTAACAAAGAAAAAGAATAAGGAAACTAAAAGATTTGCTGACCAATGGAAATCTTTTGAATTTCGGCCCCATTAAGAAAACTAAGCAAAAACAGCGAGCAGTCTCCCAAAAACTTTCTCGCATATTCACTGGTAAAGGTATTATCTCGAAGAATGCCTTGCATTATATTGGCATGCAATAGTTACGAAATATTAAATTTTTTTCCGAATCTATTATGTTATCTTTGGCGAAAGATTTGGCGATTAATGTCTGTCATGTTCTTAGTAGTGTTTGGAATTTGTGCTTTTGGCGCGTTTCTCTCAACTGATCAAAACAAAAATTTGACACAAAACTACACTTGTACTCACGAAATCACATACTAAATTTGATATATTTAAGTTATTGTGTTTCGGAATTATTGCGTTTACTTAGTTCTGAAAGCAGAAATCAACAGGCGGTCAACATTTTATTGGATTTAATTCAAAATATAATATGTGCCTACACTATAGATATTAAATCAGTGTGCCGAATTTTATAAATCTAGTTCTCTTCGTTTGATAGTTATTGTATGAACAACCAAGCAGACCGATTTCCTCAAAGAACATTGCTCAAAATGTGATTAAAAAAACTACAAATTAGATGTAAGAACTGTAAACCAAATTTCATCTATGTAGTTCGAGGCGTTTTTGAGCTATCTTTATCACAGACAGACAGACGGACAGTTTCTAAATATTTTTTTTAAACTGAGAAAGGTCTAAATAGTGGAGAAAAATCGAAATCTCAATTTTGAATGTTTTGTCGATTATAATACTTTCTCTATACTTAGTATTTGAGAAAAAAATAAATAATTTATAATAAAGAAGAACTTTTAGTATTTCAGTATTCTGAAATTATTCTTACTATATATTTTCATCAGTATTACTATTTCAATTTATAGTATATAATAAATAAGAACTTTCATTAGTATAAGAGATGATTTTTCAGAACTGACTGTCGATTTTTCTAACGCTATTTTTGCAATTTCCAGAAATATTTCCATAATATGAAAAAATCACCTCTATTTATCAATCGTACATCTATTAGTGTTTCTCTAACTGTGAGTCGAGATAAAGTATATTATATCATCGATTTGAAAAGAAAAAAAGAATTTGGCTTCAATGAACGAAAAGTAAGTACAAAATGAATAAGATAGTAACTCCATTTAATTTAAACCCTTCAAAATACTTTGATAAAAAGATGTTACAACTTATTATGCAGGTCTTTTAATGTTACATTTTATAGTTAAAAGGTTAAATGATATTGTGTCAACTAAAATTGCATAAGAGCATATTTATAAGTGGCCATTAGAAATTATGTAATTTTAATTTAAAAAATCTTATTTAATTTTCATATCATATACATTATCTCTTTATTATGTAAATATTTTTGCTGTGCAATTTATAATTAACGAAATTTTAATGCTTATTTATTTCTTTCAATTTATTATTAACAATCATAAATATTTTAATGACCATTTTTATATGTCAACTGAGAATATATACAGAATTATACTAACCGAAATATCACAGAATAGTTACAGCAAATGAAAAATTGAAATACCGTTATGGAAGAATGTTTCATTAAAATTACAGTTAATTTTTATAGCGGAAACATTATATAACGGAAAAATTGCTTAGAAATTTTAACATTAAGTAAAAATATGCTTACAGTCTTGTAGATTACATTTTTAATACTCTGATTACAACAAAAGTAATCTTGCATCTCTGTACCAAACGATTTTTAAGACTTTCAACTTGTTCTATATAAGTTCTTAAAATCTAAATATAACATTGCGAACATTCTTTTTAAGTACTCATTCATTACTTAATCAACTGTTGAGATTTCAAAATCTTTTATTCTAATACATTATTTGGGAAGAATTTTTAACGATTAACAGGTAAAAGAGATTTTTGAAGCTACAAATATGGTTAATGGATAATTTTCCAGAGGATGGCAAAAGTAACTTTAGTCTATAGCTTTAGATTTCAGCCCGTAACATCTTTTAACAAGATTAAATTGGGACTTTTATTTATTTCAAGTTACTTTAGTCGTGGAATTAAAACAGAATATATGGTCATTTTAAAACAAGTATTGTTTTTAAGTAATGAGATTATCATGAACTAATTGCATTTAAAATGATTTTATCCTTATTTAATATTAAACCTTCATAGGAAAAGACATTTTTTATTCCCTGAAAGTTCATCCAAAAATTTAGTTTTGCATTATTCCGCTGAAACGCTTTTTTCAAAAAATATTTTCCCCTTTACTTAGTAAAATGGGAACATTTTGATTCATTTCTCTTCTAAGAGTGGGAAAATTCATTTATTCCAGCTTAGTTATCGATATCGACGGATACTGAGAAAGAAGAGACATACACCACCCATTCACTATCTGCTGTTTTAGTTCAGCAAGTGCGAATAATATTAAAGACTAAATGTAAAATATTTACTTATGTTTGCAATTTAGGACTTAAGCGCTATTTTGAATTCTTAGTCTTTCAGAACCACAAATATGCCACTTCTGGAAGAGAAGGAATCCCCTTTTTTTCTTGCTATGTTGCTCACAGATACAGAGATAAATTGTGACGAGGTACTATCTGTGAACTATCTACAGTTTCCTGTTTGAAAACTGATATTTCAAACTCTAACTTTGCAGTTAGATTCACTTCACTCAACTTCCTGTTTGTGTTACAAGATGTACAGTCTAGCCTATCCGAATACCTGTTTCCATCTAGTTTTCAGTAAAAGGAGTTAGCTTGACATTATGCTTTCGTTTTGTACCCTTAAGATCTTTGGTGTCGAGTTTCTTTGGCTTGTGTTTTCTTGATTATATTTTTCACCAAAACAGCGTAGCACACACTACTTTCTGTATCCTTAAGATTGTTGATGTCGATTTTCTTTGGTATATGTTTTCTTTATTATAATTTTTCGCAAAATAGCGTAACTTACACTACTTTCTGTACTCTTAAGATCTTTGATGTCGATTTTCTTTAGTTTATATTTTCTTGATTATATTTTTCACCAAAACAGAGTAGCACACACTACTTTCTGTATTCTTAAGATTGTTGATGTCGATTTTCTTTGGTATATATTTTCTTTATTATAATTTTTCGCAAAATAGTGTAACGCACACTACTTTCTGTACTCTTAAGATCTTTGATGTCGATTTTCTTTAGTTTATATTTTCTTGATTATATTTTTCACCAAAACAGAGTAGCACACACTACTTTCTGTATTCTGAAGATTGTTGATGTCGATTTTCTTTGGTATATATTTTCTTTATTATAATTTTTCGCAAAATAGCGTAACGCACACTACTTTCTGTACTCTTAAGATATTTGATGTCGATTTTCTTTAGTTTATATTTTCTTGATTATATTTTTCACCAAAACAGAGTAGCACACACTACTTTCTGTATCCTTAAGATTGTTGATGTCAATTTTCTTTGGTATATATTTTCTTTATTATAATTTTTCGCAAAATAGCGTAACGCACACTACTTTCTGTACTCTTAAGATCTTTGATGTCGATTTTCTTTAGTTTATATTTTCTTGATTATATTTTTCACCAAAACAGAGTAGCACACACTACTTTCTGTATCCTTAAGATTGTTGATGTCGATTTTCTTTTGTATATATTTTCTTTATTATAATTTTTCGCAAAATAGCGTAACGCATACTACTTTCTGTACTCTTAAGATCTTTGATGTCGATTTTCTTCGGTTTATATTTTCTTGATTATATTTTTTAGCAAAATAGCGTAACGCACACTAATTTCTGTACCCTTTAGATCTTTGATGTCGATTTTCTTTGGTTTGTATTTTCTTGATTATATGTATTTTTCAGCAAAATAGCCTAACGCTCATTCTAACTTTCTATCAGATAAAAAGAAAATATGAGACCATTAATGTTTTCATCCCTAATAAATGTACACAAGTAAACTTGTTTTGATTCGAGTTGTCGTAGAAAGAACAATTTTTATGAGTAATTTAAAATTCTACTCAAGCAAAAGTCAGGTCAGAAGGATTAAAACCATGAAAAGTTATTTTATTTCATGTGACCAAAAGAATAAAAATTTCATTATTTAAAGAGTCACAACCAATTACTACGAATGAGATCATAAACACTTTTTATTTGTGATTCAATTTCACCATTTACTTCTAAAAAGATAACCTTTTATTAAATATTTTATTATATATATTGAATTTTGTTTTCGTATAATACAGCATTTTTTTAAAAAAACATTTTTTAAAACATAATATCTTGATTTAATCACTTGAAAATAACCATGAAAGTTTTCATTATAATTTGAATGTGTTATTTTATTAAGTTAATACCTAACATTATCATAATTTTTATTTTTTTAAATCTTATTTTATAGTAATTTACATGATTTTTTTATGCTAATTTCTCTGCTTTATTTAAAATGCTTTCTTTAATGTTGACAAACATTATAATTCCAATAAAATCTGAAAATATTTTTTTTTTAATTTAAAACATCTGAAGAATTAATAGCGCGACATTTATTAATATTTGTTGTTATTTGTATTTATTTTCATGGGGCTTTTTTTTTATATATATACTTCATGTTTTCTCTTAAAAGTTAGTCAGTTCTTATTTTTCTATACGTTAGAACTTATATCAAAAACATCATTGTTTGAATCTTGGCATTTTTTTTAAAGAATTGTGAAATACGATGGAATTTAAGTAAATATGTTTTGTGCAATCGATGTTCATATTTATATAGATGAAAATTTCTTATGTAATTGAATATACCCTCGAAAATGTGTTGGCATAATCATAGAATAGGTGTTAAATTTATCCAATGTACATATTACCATTCCATAATGAAAACGGCATAACCGTCAGTGTTTTTAAAAGAAAACCTTTTTTAAAAAAATGTCAACAATATCAGAGGCTTCAGAAATGAAAATAAAAATCGTTTACTACCATGTGACTTTAACATTTATTAAAAAAGATTGCGTGTTTTCTTTTGAAGAATTATTTTATCTTGTATGGTTTGTATATAAATTCAAGCATAAAAAATTAAGGTAAGGAGCTTTCTCAATTGAGATAGGTAAAGCAATAGAATTAGTTTTAAAAAACAACAGGGGTGGTCTTCTCAAAACGTTCTCACATATTCTCAAATAAAAATATTATGCCAGAGAATGCCTTGCATGCACTGACAACGAAATATTAGCTTTTTGGGGAAATTTAGCATTTTTACTGAATCTATCTCGTGACTTTTGGCTAGTTATTTCGCGAATAATCCTTGGCATGCGATTAATAGTTTTGAAAATCAAATTTGTGTTTTAGAGGCGTTTTTCCAGACCGATTAAAACCAACGGAATGAAAAACTTAAATATATATCTGGTATGGGATTTTGAGGTTACAAGCGCAGTTTTGTATTAAAAGTTTCTTTGAATCGGGCGGGAAAAACGTTCTTAAAACACAAATTCTTTTTTCGGGTACTATTAACAGTATGTCATTGATTAATCATCAAATAACACGCCAGGGATGACAGGATAGATTCATTAAAGATGCTAAATTCATGACAAAAAAGATTTCATAATTATTGTACGCCATTTATGCATTCTCTGGCATGGCAAGTTAATCAGAGAGAATGCAAGTAAGCTTTGGAGAGACCCCAATCGCTGTTTAAATTTCTTTTCGTATGGAAATTTTGTGTTCCTTAATAAGAAGGGAATAAATTTTGTTTCGTATAATTCATATTTTCCTTTGCGTCATTTGAATAAAAGATTTTTTAACGATACTCCTTCAATAAGTTTGAAAATAACTTCTAATTTTCAATAGTGCACACTTTTTTAAATAGTAACCTTTTCACGAACATTTTTGGACCCACACACACACACGCACACACACACTTATATGTATATAATGATATTTTAAACTCTTAATTTAATCCAAATTAATTTCCAAAGCATTATCTTAATTTAACCCATAGGAATTTCCTTCTCTTATTTCCCAATCCAATTCCACTAAAGCTGTGTCAAAATTACTGCGCAATCAGTTCTACGTATCAAGTGAAAATGATCCCTCTGTTACCCTTGTCAGAGGTCAATCGCCACATAGCCGGAAATCCCATGTTATATAAGACTAGTGATCATTTGTTTCGCCCCTTCCTTCCTTACTTCTGCTTTTGTGCCGCGCTTTGGTGGACGTGTCTTGTCCGCGTCTCTGCTTGTAAATAATTATGCTTTCCTGAAGTGGATATTAAAATTAATTTAAAAATGTAAAATGGGTCTTCAGTGTCTTCAAACCTGCAATCTGCTTCAACCAAAATAAGCTTATATATATATATATATATATATATATATATATATATATATATATATATATATATATATATATATATATATATATATATATATATATATATATATATATATATATATATATATATATATATATATATATATATATATATATATATATATATAACCTGCTCAAACAACTTCAAGTCAAATTTAAATTAATCATGTCGAGTTAATTAAATGAAAATGTAGGTAAGCATGCGTTAATGATTGCGGATGAAAATTTCAATGCTCGTATCAATTAAAATTCAAGTATAATTAAATCAGTGTTTAAGTTAGCGAATTCCGTGAGAAGAGAAGTTATAAATGGATATGAATTGAGTTTTAAATCAAACATATGGAAGTTTCTATTTCCTGTGTTTCCGTGGACGACAGAACCAATGGAATTCTATAATGCATATTGAAATGTTTCTTGAAGATTTGAAGACAATTGCCTTTAAAATCCTGGGATCAATTATGATTATGAAAGATTACTTTGATTAAATTACTTTGACCACTTGCCGCTGAATCACTGTAATCAATAATTATAATATAAAGCCTTTCATTAATTATAAAACAATGAAAGGCTGTATATTATAATTATTGATCGATTAGATGTTCGTGTGACTCAATTATGAGTCACACGAACATCTAATCGATTATTCTCAAACTAATAGGTTGAAATTAAATCATTCAAATGCGCTATAATTCGATACAACAATTATATATTATTCACAAACATCTCATGCATTCTGTGGAATTTTAATACATAGCCCATTTCTAAACTGAACGCATTGATTTATTATAAGATAAAAAGCACCACATTTAAGAGGTTAAAAATGACTCGGAAAAATGACATCGACGGTAATTCATATATTATATGTATATTTATAATCGTGATGGCAATAAATAAGATAAACACACACACGCACACACACACGCACGCACGCACACACGCACACACACACCTATATATATATACAAATTTAAATTTCTGAGTTAAACGAGCTATTATCTTCCCATATTAACCGTAACAAATGCTGAAATCAATAATGCGTTTTTCTACTAAATTATTTACTAATCCTCTTTGGTATTTACTAATCCTCTTTGACCTATTAAAACAATTAAATACTTAAGTATAGGAGTTATCTATTTTTAACCATCCACTATTTCTGGAGATAATATAATAGCTCTCAGTCATACTTCATGCGAAATATCATATAAAAAATATAAGGAAAATCTTTCTACTTTTGCTTTTAACAATGGGAGAAAACCGGTGAATAAATACATAAAGAAACAATGAAAATAATTTGAGTTCTATTTCAACATTTACTGTTACGTAAATCATTTTCCTCTTTCACCACGTAAAATATCATTCAGAAAATAATAAGCGAAATCTTAGTTTTTAAGCTTTTAATAGAATGAGGAAAACACGCGATTAGATATTTGATAAAACGTTTTGAATTTATTTACAAAACAGGAAGCATTTATAGCAAATTCTACATGAGTTATTTATACCTGCAAAGTAATCTCCCAAAAGTTTTCTCGCATACGCTCTAATGAATGAATTCTCCCACAGAACACCTTGTAACGTCTCGATCCAATAAAAGGTAGCGTTATGATCAAATTCTTTATTTACAGCTTTATTTACATAACATTTCAGTTCATCATCTAGGTTAAATGATTTTTATTCGACACAACAAGGAGAGTTCCTCGAATATTTCAACCTCTTCAGGACACAGCTAGCCGACCCGTAGCGTTCTCGCAAACAGACGTAGCTCCAGGGATCCACCGAATCTTTTCGGGTGGAATTCTAGTCGGACACTCCGCTTTCTGCCTCAGTGTCCACCATCCTTCTCTTCCAATCTCCTCGCACTTTTATCCTGTTCCCACCCTCATTCACATCGGACCATTTTCCCGGTTATCCAATAATCGTTCAGCAACAACTTCACTGGTCTACCGTCGACCGTGGGAGTGCGTTGGAGAGCCATCCTCCACAATGTAAAGAATGCAGGTTTACATCTGTTTCAAATACAATGCAGTTGGGGTCCCTTATCTGGACTCGCACTCATTGCCCAGATGTCCTTACTTTAAAGGAGTTGCCCACCTGGCACTTCTGGAAGCACTTACACTGCGGTAGGGCGTCGCCATTGCTGATATTGCTGTCTGGATGCTAATTATGGAGCGTGGGAAAAGAAACGTCACCATGGTCCAACAAGGAAGAAGCTGAATCATTACAACCTTGCATGTTATTCGTGAACAATAGTCAAGAAGTATTAAACTTTGACGTGAATTTAGCCTTTTTAATGAATATAACATGTGTCCTTTTGGAAGAGTTTGACTTTAAAACCCTGGCATAAGGTTAAAAAATATCCAAAAATCGAGTTTGTGTTTTAGCCCTGTTTTTTTTCGACCGACTGAAACAAAAATTTGTAACAAAACTGCACTTATAAAATAATTCTATACCAAATTTGATATATTTAAGTCCTGACGATTTTAAATTTTCATGGTTACAAGTTTTCTGAAAGTACAGACCGACAGACGATCAACCTCTTATTCGATTTCGCTCAGAATTTGACAAGTGTCATTACTACAGATTTTAAATCTGTATACGGAATTTTATTTATCTAGCTGTCTTTCTTTTGTAATTATCATATATTCTAACAGCCAGGTAGACGGATTTGTCCTCAACTGTTTTTTCCCAAACTTTGATAGAAATTTTTTATAAAGATAGTTTACCAAATTCCAGTGGTCTAGTTCAAAACTTTTTTTGAATTATCTCCCTCACACATAGACGGATGGACATTTTTTGAAAATATGTTTAACGAACTCAAAGAGGTCTAAAACATAGAAATTGGTTAAAATCTTGAATTCGAATTTTTTGGTGATTTCTATACGTTTTCTATACTACGTATACGAAAATTTTTAAAAAAAAGGGGGCAAAATAAAAAATAAATACGTGAAAAATAGAATCAGGAACATTAAATATAAAAATTTTCGGCTATGAAATGCTGAAAAGTTCAGTTGATGGCAACATTATTTTGAGGGAAATGTTGTGGAAATCTACTAAAATATTCTTTAATATTTAAATCATATAGTTATGTTCAAAATTTCAAAATAATAATAAAGAAACCTCGGGTTTCATATTCTCACACTTCAAAGATTACCGGTGCTAGATTTTGTTTCTTTCTATCAGATAGTTTGTCCTACAGACCCCGAACATACAAACTCTAATTATTCCTTGTTATTAGCAGACAATGTACAAAAATTGTATATTGAATTACATTCACATTTACATTACATTATTATTTACATTCTTGATGATTAATTTTTCATCAGTTGCTTATAGCTAATGTAAACATTTTCCCCTGTCTAAATAATAATAGTCTAGACTTTTCAGTAGCTTCAAATTATTATTAAAATCTTACATTTATATAATTATTTACATTCTTGATGATTAATTTTTCATCAGTTGCTTATAGCTAATATTAACATTTTCCCCAGTCTAAATAATAATAGTCTAGACTTTCCAGTAGCTTCAAATGATTATTAAAATCTTACATTTGCATAATTATTTACATTCTTGATGATTAATTTTTCATCAGTTGCTTATAGCTAATGTAAACATTTTCCCCTGTCTAAATAATAATAGTCTAGACTTTTCAGTAGCTTCAAATTATTATTAAAATCTTACATTTATATAATTATTTACATTCTTGATGATTAATTTTTCATCAGTTGCTTATAGCTAATATTAACATTTTCCCCAGTCTAAATAATAATAGTCTAGACTTTCCAGTAGCTTCAAATGATTATTAAAATCTTATATTTACATTCTTGATGATTAATTTTTCATCAGTTGCTTATAGCTAATATTAACATTTCCCCCAGTCTAAATAATAATAGTCTAGACTTTCCAGTAACTTCAAATGATTATTAAAATCTTACATTTGCATAATTATTTACATTCTTGATGTTTAATTTTCATCAGTTGCTTATAGCTAATATTAACATTTTCCCCAGTCTAAATAATAATAGTCTAGACTTTCCAGTAGCTTCAAATGATTATTAAAATCTTACATTTATATAATTATTTACATTCTTGATGATTAATTTTTCATCAGTTGCTTATAGCTAATATTAACATTTTCCCCAGTCTAAATAATAATAGTCTAGACTTTCCAGTAGCTTCAAATGATTATTAAAATCTTACATTTGCATAATTATTTACATTCTTGATGTTTAATTTTCCATCAGTTGCTTATAGCTAATATTAACATTTTCCCCAGTCTAAATAATAATATTCAAGACTTCCCAGTGGCTTCAAATGATTACTAAAATCTTAATATAGAAATGCGAACTGCATTTTTACCATTTAAGTACATACACATTGCTTAAACAACCCCTGAAATTTCAAAGTCTTTTACCTTAATACAATGTGCGGGAAAAATTTTAAAAGATTAACAGATAAAAGAGGTTTTGTCGCTACAAAGATGAATAATGTATTCTGCCAAAAGATTGCAAGAAAAAGATCTTAAGTAACTTTTCTCGGAGACTTAGGATTTTAAAACTCTTAAAATCTTTCGTAGGATTAAATAGTGATCGCTCTTAAAAATGTAGAAAGGAATGCAGCATACTAAAATAACTTTTGAATGGGGGAAAAGTTTATAAACTTTTCAGTTGTGGGTTATTGATTTTTTTTTATTTAATTGAAGTTATTTTAGTCGTATAGTTAATGGAAAAAGAATGTTGGCTATTTAAAGAGGATAAGCAAATAATGGTCTTTAAAAATCGTTTGGCGTCATACTCCAATACATTTCTGGGTTTTTCTTTTCATTTTTTCATTTAAAATTTTTTAGAGAAAGTATTTAAAATTATTGTTATTTTAAATCATTTCCTTATTATATTTATGCTAAGAAAAAAACGTTATTAATACAGCTGTATTTTGAAAAGAAAATTAAAAATGAATTTCAAACATGCCATTCTTGAAATATAACGAAAACAGTAGCATTAAAGTAATTTAATGACAGAGTACAAAGTGTATGTATTTATTTTTTTATTTTTTCTTAAGACCATTTTAATTGTTTTTTAAATAATGGGATTCTTGTTCGAATTTCTATAAAATTTTAAATTTAGTGCTAATTTAGGTTTAATATTATATATAACTAATATTACTAACAAAACATTTTGGTATGTAAGCAATTTGTACTTTATCGTATACATAGTAGAGAGAAATCGTTAAAAAATATCGAAATCGAGATTTTGACTTTTAGTCCTCCTTGACTTCGCATTTTTGGGAAATGTCCTCTATCTAAGACAATGATAATTCAAAACTGTTTTGAGCTAAATAACTGAAATTTGGTATACCATCTTTACAGCAAATTTGAGATTTTAATCAAATTTCGAATAAAAACTGTTTGTCTGTCCGGCTGTTCTAATGTATTTTAAAAAGCCGGACAATATAATGGTAACGGATATAACTACGAAACGAAGAGAACTAGATAGATAAGATTCGGTATACGGATTTCATATCTATAATGTAGTCACCTGTTTAATTTTGAGTCAAATCCAACTGTGAGTCGATTTACTGTCTTCTATACATTCAGGGACATGTAAATACGATAATTCAAAAGCGCAATGACGAAAATATATCAAATTTTGTGCTGGAGTTTGTAACTACAAGTGCAAATCTTTGTCAAATCTCTGTACCAATCGACTGAAAAAAGCTTGACTGAAGCACAAATTCGATTTTAGGATACTATTAACGGTATGGCAGCGATTAATCTGTTAAATACTCACCAAGGATGACACGTAGATTCAGAAAAAAGTGCGAAATTCACGAAAAAGTTAATATTTAAATAACTATTGTATGTCGCTGCCATGTAAGTTATTCTCTTACATGACAAGTTTATTGGAGAGTATAAGAGAAAGTTTTGGTTTAGTTTAGTTTAGTTACATTAACGTCACGTTGTAAAGCAACACTAGGACTATTTTGGGAAGGACGTCGTGATTTTGAATCGCGGTCAGATGACGAGGACGACACCTGAACTGGCACCCCCCTCTCCACACCACACCAGCGGGAGGACGTTTGGCATGACGGATTTAACGTGCAACAGACCCCCTTACACGACGGTTCTTCGGTGGAATCGGGTCTCAAACCTTACGGCTCATAAGCCGCGACCTTAGCACCAGGCCACCGCAGCCAAGAGAAAGTTTAGAGGACACCACCTTCACTGGTTAGTAGTAGGTTATTTTTCTTTTTAAATTAAAAAGAAACGGAAACAAGATTTATATGACATTTCAAAAGTTTGTGTACCGTTTTATGCATCTTTCGTTTGCAATTGTTTCTTCTTTTCAAAATGTAAACTTATTTTTCAATTTATATAAATGTTCTTAGAAGAGTTTTCTTGCTTTATTTTCTCCTTCCTTCATTTTATAAATAAAATTCAGGAGATTAAATGAACTTCTCCCATTTCTAAAGAATTTAACACTAGGTTTACCATGATTAGGCATGTATCTATTTCTAACAAATGAGTCAAAATGACCCCTTTCGGTATCTAATTAGAAAAAATATAAATTGAGCTTTCTATTATGAAGTTAGAGTAAAAAATTTTTATGTTTTCAACACATTTGCTGAGAGGTTGTGTGATGAAAAAGCAGTTCCTCTGTGTTTATTTACTAAGAAAAAGGTTTATTTTCTAATCTAGATCCTCATCCATTCTTCCACCATCATTTTCTACTAAATCATTGACTCTATAAAATTCACTACCAAACACTGACTCTATAAAATTGACTACCAAACATTGACTCTATAAAATTCACTACCAAACATTGACTCTATAAAATTCACTACCAAACATTGACTCTATAAAATTCACTACCAAACATTGACTCTATAAAATTCACTACCAAACATTGACTCTATAAAGATTTCGTCTTCTTGCTTCTTATACACACATTTTACTAACACATACTTATTTCTATATTTATACCTATATCTATGTGCGTCCCTATCAAGCCGTTATATATTTAAATATAAATGTATGAATTACACCAGCCTACAAAAAAAAATATTTTTTTGTTTGTAAAATTTTAATTGATTTATATCAGCAATGATGATGTCATTCCAAAATGCAAACTAAATTTTATGTAACACGTAAGGAGTTTTTACAAATGACGATGAAAAAATTAACAAAATGCAGTATAATGCATACAGTTGCAACTGTAGTTACTATTGACTAAACACAATAATGCTGTTCATTTACAATATTATGATAACTTTTGTGTTTTTTTGGAAGTCAAGAAGCTTCTTTTTCGGGTTTTTCGTTTATGGTCCACATCACTGTCTCTTTTTAAAGCCCAACAGTAATCGGCTATCATGTTAATATCCCACCGTCCTTGATATCTGCGTTCCATCTCCTTTATATCCTGGTGGAATCTTTCACCTTGCTCGTCACTCATTTTTCCTAAATTGTCTGGGAAGTATTCCAAATGTGAGTGAAGGAAGTGAATTTTAATGCTCATATTGCACTCCAAAAGATGATAAGTACGTAATAACTCAGTTACAAGTTCTTTGTAATTTCCTTTTCTTTCATTTCCCAAAAAACCTTCTACGACATCTTTAAATGCAACCCAAGCCTGCTTCTCTCTATTTGTCATACATTGTTCAAAATTGGAATCTTTAACTAATTTCTTTATTTGCGTTCCATCAAACTAAAAAAAAAGAAAAATACAAGATTTGCGATTATATGTCTTATAAATGTAAGTAAAAATTAATCAAAATATTCTCATAATATACGGCAATAATTTTCTTGAAGAAAATGAACGAAAATTTTTATCAGACGGGTCAAAATGGCCCATGATAAACCTAGTGTTAAGAAGACCAAAAATGTTGCGAAAGCAACAAATTCCTTACAATGTAAAGAATAACCAGATCTAATAATTCCCCTACTATCCAAATGCACTGTTAAAAGTTTCAGTTTGCATTTCAAGGTTACAATAATTTTCGAGCGATTGAAATTCAATTATAAAGCACATTTTATTTCACAAAAAAAACCCAAATAAACCTTGATGAAACAATAATTCTAAAGCCAATCTTACTTTATTCCTAATATTCAACACACAAGCCTATACATTTCTCCAGTTACCAACCACAACCGCATTTCCCAGTTCTTTGCAGGCACCCTCCACCCCTACTAGGGGAATTCCTCCACCATTAATAGCCTCGGAAAGCTTGCTGATAATATTGCAGCTACATCCTTCCAGATATCTCACACTCGAACGATCTACAAAAGGTCATCCACGAACATTCCCGGTCCGACGAAACACGTAGTGGTCATTGAAAAGGCCCAGAGTGCTTTCCGAGGGACTGGCCTATTGTGGGCGGATACAATAACGATTTTGTGCCGGGAAGATAAGTAATTCTGTATAAGAAATGTTGGAAATGTTTCTTGGTAGAAGTTATAATTTAGCTGCTAACCGCGGTTCATGCCGTGGGATTGAATTGAATGCTATTTCAGATTATTTTGGATATTAAATAAATTTCATCCGAAATGTAGTTTAAGCTGTTGTTTTATTGTTTCCAATAATAATTCAGAAAAGGCAATGACACTTTAATGAAGATTTTTTACTTCTGAAAAATAACACTGATTAGTATTAATTATCAATCTATTAATTAATAAAATAATCTGTTATGCAATCAATATTTTAAGATGGTTCTTTTGTAATATTATCTGTAAGGGCCGTGTCGGCTTGTTGCTAAGGTCTTGGCTTCCGACCCGGAGAGGTTTTACGTTCCAGATCCGATTCCACAGTGGAATCGTCGTGTAAATAGGTCTGGTATATGTTAAATATATCGGGGCCAAATGTCCTCTCGCTGGCATGGGGCGGAAATTTGGAGAGGAGGTGCCAATTCAAGTGTCATTCTCGTCAAGTGATTACATTTCAAAATTGCGAGGTCCGTCCCAAAATAACTCTAATGTTACTTTAAAACGGGCCATTAATATAACTGAATTAAATTGAATTAATGTTTCCATTAATGATCATTAAAGAGACTGACACTTAGCCAGTTTGATGAAGAGATTGTTTATATCTGAAGAATAGCATTGATTGATGTTAATTATCAAAGAATCAATTGAGAGAATTGCCCTTATAAGCTGTTATGCAATCAATCATTATCAAAAACCTTCAAAACCATGCTTAGATTAACATTTTTTTTGTAAACTACTAAAATAAAATACTATTTTACGACTCGCTTAAAGTTATAAGCAAAATTGCATTGAATTGCAAAAGTGGAATCGAACACGACAAAAATGCACGAGAAGCCCTGGCCACAATTCTATCTCTTATACGCTTACGCAAGTCATTACAGCCATATGTTAATATTTAGTTACAAAAAAAAGTTTTTTGTGTGCTTAAAATAGCTTTTTTTAGGAAAGACACTTACTTATATGGATGAACTTGAAAAGCAAAACTTTATCTAAATGTAAAATTTGATCTAAAACTTCAGAGCCATTTCCGAGATATATGAAAAAAAAATTATATATATAAATACAAGAGTTGCTCGTTTAAAGTCATAAGACATTCTAAAATCATCCTTCGGTGATATTATATAAATTATTAATGAAAAATTAGTAATATTAGCCTTTTGTAGGGGGTTCCAAATTTTTAAGCACTGTGAACCGAATTTTTAAAACCGAATCTATACCCGCTTCATCCTAAGTGCATTAAATTTTATCAGACATGTTATTTCTGAAAGCGATTTGTTTCATAAACCGAAAAGAAGAAAAAAAAATGTTAATTAAAAACAACATTTTTTTTAACAAAACAGTAAACTTTGGTATTAAAAATAGTTTTACAAAATATAGTTCTAATAAATTGTAAGATAACGAGGTCCATATCATATATTTATACTTTCCTGAAAGATTTTCAACATTTTGCCCGGAACCATCAACAATTGATTTAAGACCCATAGTTTAGGGGCACTTGGCTTTGACATAGGTTTTATGTTACTGGAAATTGAGGGGTTTTAATGGGCATCAAAGAGGACAAAAATTGCAATGGAACATGTTGTTACAAGCTACGTTCAAGAAAATAAGATTGGAAAAAAAAAAATGCAGATTTCGACTTAATGCTGGAACGACACAAAATACTAAAATAACTACAAAACGTTTTATCTGATTTGTTAATTTAATAGTTGTTCGCAGTGTGTATCGCTGACGACATTACAGGGCACTATATAATGTTCCATTCGATCATATGAAAACGATTTCTAGACATGCTGAAAGATACCAGATAAGCTTTTGATATATGTCACAGAGATGACAGTACTCTCTATAGGACCTTCCGCTGTGTTCATGTCAATCATGAAAACGAGTGATTTAAGATTACCCCATAGATAGAAATCGCAGGTATTGAGATCCGATGAATGTTTAAGTCAAGTAGGAGATCCCTCGTTTCCAGTCTGCCTCCTTCTATGTGCTTTTTCCCAAAACCCCCTGTTGTTGCTGCTTTTCCCCCTTGAATTGAACTTCCTATCAAATCAAGTCCAAGGAATTGGGGAAAAAGTGGTGCAGTAGCTTCTCAGGGTAAGGTCCGATGAATGTTTAAATCAAGTAAGAGATCCCTCGTTTCCAGTCTGCCTCGTTCTATGTGCTTTTTCCCAAAAACCCCCTGTTGTTGCTGCTTTTCCCCCTTGAATTGAACTTCCTATCAAATCAAGTCCAAGGAATTGGGAAAAAAGTGGTGCAGTAGCTTCTCAGGGTAAGGTCCGATGAATGTTTAAATCAAGTAAGAGATCCCTCGTTTCCAGTCTGCCTCGTTCTATGTGCTTTTCCCCCAAAACCCCCTGTTGTTGCTGCTTTTCCCCCTTGAATTGAACTTCCTATCAAATCAAGTCCAAGGATTTGGGGAAAAAGTGGTGCAGTAGCTTCTCAGGGTAAGGTCCGATGAATGTTTAAGTCAAGTAAGAGATCCCTCGTTTCCAGTCTGCCTCGTTCTATGTGCTTTTCCCCCAAAACCCCATGTTGTTGCTGCTTTTCCCCCTTGAATTGAACTTCCTATCAAATCAAGTCCAAGGAATTGGGGAAAAAGTTGTGCAGTAGCTTCTCAGGGTAAGGTCCGATGAATGTTTAAATCAAGTAAGAGATCCCTCGTTTCCAGTCTGCCTCGTTCTATGTGCTTTTTCCAAAAACCCCCTGTTGTTGCTGCTTTTCCCCCTTGAGTTGAACTTCCTATCAAATCAAGTCCAAGGAATTGGGGAAAAAGTGGTGCAGTAGCTTCTCAGGGTAAGGTCCGATGAATGTTTAAGTCAAGTAAGAGATCCCTCGTTTCCAGTCTGCCTCGTTCTATGTGCTTTTTCCCAAAAACCCCCTGTTGTTGCTGCTTTTCCCCCTTGAATTGAACTTCCTATCAAATCAAGTCCAAGGAATTGGGGAAAAAGTGGTGCAGTAGCTTCTCAGGGTAAGGTCCGATGAATGTTTAAATCAAGTAAGAGATCCCTCGTTTCCAGTCTGCCTCGTTCTATGTGCTTTTTCCCAAAAACCCCATGTTGTTGCTGCTTTTCCCCCTTGAATTGAACTTCCTATCAAATCAAGTCCAAGGAATTGGGGAAAAAGTGGTGCAGTAGCTTCTCAGGGAAAGGTCCGATGAATGTTTAAATCAAGTAAGAGATCCCTCGTTTCCAGTCTGCCTCGTTCTATGTGCTTTTCCCCCAAAACCCCATGTTGTTGCTGCTTTTCCCCCTTGAATTGAACTTCCTATCAAATCAAGTCCAAGGAATTGGGGAAAAAGTGGTGCAGTAGCTTCTCAGGGAAAGGTCCGATGAATGTTTAAATCAAGTAAGAGATCCCTCGTTTCCAGTCTGCCTCGTTCTATGTGCTTTTTCCCAAAAACCCCCTGTTGTTGCTGCTTATCCCAATTGAATTGAACTTCCTATCAAATCAAGTCCAAGGAATTGGGGAAAAAGTGGTGCAGTAGCTTCTCAGGGTAAGGTCCGATGAATGTTTAAATCAAGTAAGAGATCCCTCGTTTCCAGTCTGCCTCGTTCTATGTGCTTTTCCCCCAAAACCCCCTGTTGTTGCTGCTTTTCCCCCTTGAATTGAACTTCCTATCAAATCAAGTCCAAGGATTTGGGGAAAAAGTGGTGCAGTAGCTTCTCAGGGAAAGGTCCGATGAATGTTTAAATCAAGTAAGAGATCCCTCGTTTCCAGTCTGCCTCGTTCTATGTGCTTTTCCCCCAAAACCCCATGTTGTTGCTGCTTTTCCCCCTTGAATTGAACTTCCTATCAAATCAAGTCCAAGGAATTGGGGAAAAAGTGGTGCAGTAGCTTCTCAGGGTAAGGTCCGATGAATGTTTAAATCAAGTAAGAGATCCCTCGTTTCCAGTCTGCCTCGTTCTATGTGCTTTTTCCAAAAACCCCCTGTTGTTGCTGCTTTTCCCCCTTGAATTGAACTTCCTATCAAATCAAGTCCAAGGAATTGGGGAAAAAGTGGTGCAGTAGCTTCTCAGGGTAAGGTCCGATGAATGTTTAAGTCAAGTAAGAGATCCCTCGTTTCCAGTCTGCCTCGTTCTATGTGCTTTTTCCCAAAAACCCCCTGTTGTTGCTGCTTTTCCCCCTTGAATTGAACTTCCTATCAAATCAAGTCCAAGGAATTGGGGAAAAAGTGGTGCAGTAGCTTCTCAGGGTAAGGTCCGATGAATGTTTAAATCAAGTAAGAGATCCCTCGTTTCCAGTCTGCCTCGTTCTATGTGCTTTTTCCCAAAAACCCCATGTTGTTGCTGCTTTTCCCCCTTGAATTGAACTTCCTATCAAATCAAGTCCAAGGAATTGGGGAAAAAGTGGTGCAGTAGCTTCTCAGGGAAAGGTCCGATGAATGTTTAAATCAAGTAAGAGATCCCTCGTTTCCAGTCTGCCTCGTTCTATGTGCTTTTCCCCCAAAACCCCATGTTGTTGCTGCTTTCCCCCCTTGAATTGAACTTCCTATCAAATCAAGTCCAAGGAATTGGGGAAAAAGTGGTGCAGTAGCTTCTCAGGGTAAGGTCCGATGAATGTTTAAATCAAGTAAGAGATCCCTCGTTTCCAGTCTGCCTCGTTCTATGTGCTTTTCCCCCAAAACCCCATGTTGTTGCTGCTTTTCCCCCTTGAATTGAACTTCCTATCAAATCAAGTCCAAGGAATTGGGGAAAAAGTGGTGCAGTAGCTTCTCAGGGTAAGGTCCGATGAATGTTTAAATCAAGTAAGAGATCCCTCGTTTCCAGTCTGCCTCGTTCTATGTGCGTTTTCCCAAAAACCCCCTGTTGTTGCTGCTTTTCCCCCTTGAATTGAACTTCCTATCAAATCAAGTCCAAGGAATTGGGGAAAAAGTGGTGCAGTAGCTTCTCAGGGTAAGGTCCGATGAATGTTTAAGTCAAGTAAGAGTTCCCTCGTTTCCAGTCTGCCTCGTTCTATGTGCTTTTTCCCAAAAACCCCCTGTTGTTGCTGCTTTTCCCCCTTGAATTGAACTTCCTATCAAATCAAGTCCAAGGAATTGGGGAAAAAGTGGTGCAGTAGCTTCTCAGGGTAAGGTCCGATGAATGTTTAAATCAAGTAAGAGATCCCTCGTTTCCAGTCTGCCTCGTTCTATGTGCTTTTCCCCCAAAACCCCATGTTGTTGCTGCTTTTCCCCCTTGAATTGAACTTCCTATCAAATCAAGTCCAAGGAATTGGGGAAAAAGTGGTGCAGTAGCTTCTCAGGGTAAGGTCCGATGAATGTTTAAGTCAAGTAAGAGATCCCTCGTTTCCAGTCTGCCTCGTTCTATGTGCTTTTTCCCAAAAACCCCCTGTTGTTGCTGCTTTTCCCCCTTGAATTGAACTTCCTATCAAATCAAGTCCAAGGAATTGGGGAAAAAGTGGTGCAGTAGCTTCTCAGGGTAAGGTCCGATGAATGTTTAAATCAAGTAAGAGATCCCTCGTTTCCAGTCTGCCTCGTTCTATGTGCTTTTTCCCAAAAACCCCCTGTTGTTGCTGCTTATCCCAATTGAATTGAACTTCCTATCAAATCAAGTCCAAGGAATTGGGGAAAAAGTGGTGCAGTAGCTTCTCAGGGTAAGGTCCGATGAATGTTTAAATCAAGTAAGAGATCCCTCGTTTCCAGTCTGCCTCGTTCTATGTGCTTTTCCCCCAAAACCCCCTGTTGTTGCTGCTTTTCCCCCTTGAATTGAACTTCCTATCAAATCAAGTCCAAGGATTTGGGGAAAAAGTGGTGCAGTAGCTTCTCAGGGAAAGGTCCGATGAATGTTTAAATCAAGTAAGAGATCCCTCGTTTCCAGTCTGCCTCGTTCTATGTGCTTTTCCCCCAAAACCCCATGTTGTTGCTGCTTTTCCCCCTTGAATTGAACTTCCTATCAAATCAAGTCCAAGGAATTGGGGAAAAAGTGGTGCAGTAGCTTCTCAGGGTAAGGTCCGATGAATGTTTAAATCAAGTAAGAGATCCCTCGTTTCCAGTCTGCCTCGTTCTATGTGCTTTTTCCAAAAACCCCCTGTTGTTGCTGCTTTTCCCCCTTGAATTGAACTTCCTATCAAATCAAGTCCAAGGAATTGGGGAAAAAGTGGTGCAGTAGCTTCTCAGGGTAAGGTCCGATGAATGTTTAAGTCAAGTAAGAGATCCCTCGTTTCCAGTCTGCCTCGTTCTATGTGCTTTTTCCCAAAAACCCCCTGTTGTTGCTGCTTTTCCCCCTTGAATTGAACTTCCTATCAAATCAAGTCCAAGGAATTGGGGAAAAAGTGGTGCAGTAGCTTCTCAGGGTAAGGTCCGATGAATGTTTAAATCAAGTAAGAGATCCCTCGTTTCCAGTCTGCCTCGTTCTATGTGCTTTTTCCCAAAAACCCCATGTTGTTGCTGCTTTTCCCCCTTGAATTGAACTTCCTATCAAATCAAGTCCAAGGAATTGGGGAAAAAGTGGTGCAGTAGCTTCTCAGGGAAAGGTCCGATGAATGTTTAAATCAAGTAAGAGATCCCTCGTTTCCAGTCTGCCTCGTTCTATGTGCTTTTCCCCCAAAACCCCATGTTGTTGCTGCTTTTCCCCCTTGAATTGAACTTCCTATCAAATCAAGTCCAAGGAATTGGGGAAAAAGTGGTGCAGTAGCTTCTCAGGGTAAGGTCCGATGAATGTTTAAATCAAGTAAGAGATCCCTCGTTTCCAGTCTGCCTCGTTCTATGTGCTTTTCCCCCAAAACCCCATGTTGTTGCTGCTTTTCCCCCTTGAATTGAACTTCCTATCAAATCAAGTCCAAGGAATTGGGGAAAAAGTGGTGCAGTAGCTTCTCAGGGTAAGGTCCGATGAATGTTTAAATCAAGTAAGAGATCCCTCGTTTCCAGTCTGCCTCGTTCTATGTGCGTTTTCCCAAAAACCCCCTGTTGTTGCTGCTTTTCCCCCTTGAATTGAACTTCCTATCAAATCAAGTCCAAGGAATTGGGGAAAAAGTGGTGCAGTAGCTTCTCAGGGTAAGGTCCGATGAATGTTTAAGTCAAGTAAGAGTTCCCTCGTTTCCAGTCTGCCTCGTTCTATGTGCTTTTTCCCAAAAACCCCCTGTTGTTGCTGCTTTTCCCCCTTGAATTGAACTTCCTATCAAATCAAGTCCAAGGAATTGGGGAAAAAGTGGTGCAGTAGCTTCTCAGGGTAAGGTCCGATGAATGTTTAAATCAAGTAAGAGATCCCTCGTTTCCAGTCTGCCTCGTTCTATGTGCTTTTCCCCCAAAACCCCATGTTGTTGCTGCTTTTCCCCCTTGAATTGAACTTCCTATCAAATCAAGTCCAAGGAATTGGGGAAAAAGTGGTGCAGTAGCTTCTCAGGGTAAGGTCCGATGAATGTTTAAATCAAGTAAGAGATCCCTCGTTTCCAGTCTGCCTCGTTCTATGTGCTTTTCCCCCAAAACCCCATGTTGATGCTGCTTTTCCCCCTTGAATTGAACTTCCTATCAAATCAAGTCCAAGGAATTGGGGAAAAAGTGGTGCAGTAGCTTCTCAGGGTAAGGTCCGATGAATGTTTAAATCAAGTAAGAGATCCCTCGTTTCCAGTCTGCCTCGTTCTATGTGCTTTTTCCCAAAAACCCCATGTTGTTGCTGCTTTTCCCCCTTGAATTGAACTTCCTATCAAATCAAGTCCAAGGAATTGGGGAAAAAGTGGTGCAGTAGCTTCTCAGGGTAAGGTCCGATGAATGTTTAAGTCAAGTAAGAGATCCCTCGTTTCCAGTCTGCCTCGTTCTATGTGCTTTTCCCCCAAAACCCCATGTTGTTGCTGCTTTTCCCCCTTGAATTGAACTTCCTATCAAATCAAGTCCAAGGAATTGGGGAAAAAGTGGTGCAGTAGCTTCTCAGGGTAAGGTCCGATGAATGTTTAAATCAAGTAAGAGATCCCTCGTTTCCAGTCTGCCTCGTTCTATGTGCTTTTCCCCCAAAACCCCATGTTGATGCTGCTTTTCCCCCTTGAATTGAACTTCCTATCAAATCAAGTCCAAGGAATTGGGGAAAAAGTGGTGCAGTAGCTTCTCAGGGTAAGGTCCGATGAATGTTTAAATCAAGTAAGAGATCCCTCGTTTCCAGTCTGCCTCGTTCTATGTGCTTTTTCCCAAAAACCCCATGTTGTTGCTGCTTTTCCCCCTTGAATTGAACTTCCTATCAAATCAAGTCCAAGGAATTGGGGAAAAAGTGGTGCAGTAGCTTCTCAGGGTAAGGTCCGATGAATGTTTAAGTCAAGTAAGAGATCCCTCGTTTCCAGTCTGCCTCGTTCTATGTGCTTTTCCCCCAAAACCCCATGTTGTTGCTGCTTTTCCCCCTTGAATTGAACTTCCTATCAAATCAAGTCCAAGGAATTGGGGAAAAAGTGGTGCAGTAGCTTCTCAGGGTAAGGTCCGATGAATGTTTAAATCAAGTAAGAGATCCCTCGTTTCCAGTCTGCCTCGTTCTATGTGCTTTTTCCCAAAAACCCCCTGTTGTTGCTGCTTTTCCCCCTTGAATTGAACTTCCTATCAAATCAAGTCCAAGGAATTGGGGAAAAAGTGGTGCAGTAGCTTCTCAGGGTAAGGTCCGATGAATGTTTAAGTCAAGTAAGAGATCCCTCGTTTCCAGTCTGCCTCGTTCTATGTGCTTTTTCCCAAAAACCCCCTGTTGTTGCTGCTTTTCCCCCTTGAATTGAACTTCCTATCAAATCAAGTCCAAGGAATTGGGGAAAAAGTGGTGCAGTAGCTTCTCGGGGTAAGGTCCGATGAATGTTTAATTCAAGTAAGAGATCCCTCGTTTCCAGTCTCCCTCGTTCTATGTGCTTTTTCCCAAAAACCCCATGTTGTTGCTGCTTTTCCCCCTTGAATTGAACTTCCTATCAAATCAAGTCCAAGGAATTGGGGAAAAAGTGGTGCAGTGGCTTCTCAGGGTAAGGTCCGATGAATGTTTAAATCAAGTAAGAGATCCCTCGTTTCCAGTCTGCCTCGTTCTATGTGCTTTTCCCCCAAAACCCGATGTTGTTGCTGCTTTTCCCCCTTGAATTGAACTTCCTATCAAATCAAGTCCAAGGAATTGGGGAAAAAGTGGTGCAGTAGCTTCTCAGGGTAAGGTCCGATGAATGTTTAAATAAAGTAAGAGATCCCTCGTTTCCAGTCTGCCTCGTTCTATGTGCTTTTCCCCCAAAACCCCATGTTGATGCTGCTTTTCCCCCTTGAATTGAACTTCCTATCAAATCAAGTCCAAGGAATTGGGGAAAAAGTGGTGCAGTAGCTTCTCAGGGTAAGGTCCGATGAATGTTTAAATCAAGTAAGAGATCCCTCGTTTCCAGTCTGCCTCGTTCTATGTGCTTTTTCCCGAAAACCCCCTGTTGTTGCTGCTTTTCCCCCTTGAATTGAACTTCCTATCAAATCAAGTCCAAGGAATTGGGGAAAAAGTGGTGCAGTAGCTTCTCAGGGTAAGGTCCGATGAATGTTTAAGTCAAGTAAGAGATCCCTCGTTTCCAGTCTGCCTCGTTCTATGTGCTTTTTCCCAAAAACCCCCTGTTGTTGCTGCTTTTCCCCCTTGAATTGAACTTCCTATCAAATCAAGTCCAAGGAATTGGGGGAAAAGTGGTGCAGTAGCTTCTCAGGGTAAGGTCCGATGAATGTTTAAATCAAGTAAGAGATCCCTCGTTTCCAGTCTGCCTCGTTCTATGTGCTTTTCCCCCAAAACCCCATGTTGTTGCTGCTTTTCCCCCTTGAATTGAACTTCCTATCAAATCAAGTCCAAGGAATTGGGGAAAAAGTGGTGCAGTAGCTTCTCAGGGTAAGGTCCGATGAATGTTTAAATCAAGTAAGATATCCCTCGTTTCCAGTCTGCCTCGTTCTATGTGCTTTTCCCCCAAAACCCCATGTTGATGCTGCTTTTCCCCCTTGAATTGAACTTCCTATCAAATCAAGTCCAAGGAATTGGGGAAAAAGTGGTGCAGTAGCTTCTCAGGGTAAGGTCCGATGAATGTTTAAATCAAGTAAGAGATCCCTCGTTTCCAGTCTGCCTCGTTCTATGTGCTTTTTCCCAAAAACCCCATGTTGTTGCTGCTTTTCCCCCTTGAATTGAACTTCCTATCAAATCAAGTCCAAGGAATTGGGGAAAAAGTGGTGCAGTAGCTTCTCAGGGTAAGGTCCGATGAATGTTTAAGTCAAGTAAGAGATCCCTCGTTTCCAGTCTGCCTCGTTCTATGTGCTTTTCCCCCAAAACCCCATGTTGTTGCTGCTTTTCCCCCTTGAATTGAACTTCCTATCAAATCAAGTCCAAGGAATTGGGGAAAAAGTGGTGCAGCAGCTTCTCAGGGTAAGGTCCGATGAATGTTTAAATCAAGTAAGAGATCCCTCGTTTCCAGTCTGCCTCGTTCTATGTGCTTTTCCCCCAAAACCCCATGTTGATGCTGCTTTTCCCCCTTGAATTGAACTTCCTATAAAATCAAGTCCAAGGAATTGGGGAAAAAGTGGTGCAGTAGCTTCTCAGGGTAAGGTCCGATGAATGTTTAAATCAAGTAAGAGATCCCTCGTTTCCAGTCTGCCTCGTTCTATGTGCTTTTTCCCGAAAACCCCCTGTTGCTGCTGCTTTTCCCCCTTGAATTGAACTTCCTATCAAATCAAGTCCAAGGAATTGGGGAAAAAGTGGTGCAGTAGCTTCTCAGGGTAAGGTCCGATGAATGTTTAAATCAAGTAAGAGATCCCTCGTTTCCAGTCTGCCTCGTTCTATGTGCTTTTTCCCAAAAACCCCCTGTTGTTGCTGCTTTTCCCCCTTGAATTGAACTTCCTATCAAATCAAGTCCAAGGAATTGGGGAAAAAGTGGTGCAGTAGCTTCTCAGGGTAAGGTCCGATGAATGTTTAAATCAAGTAAGAGATCCCTCGTTTCCAGTCTGCCTCGTTCTATGTGCTTTTCCCCCAAAACCCCATGTTGATGCTGCTTTTCCCCCTTGAATTGAACTTCCTATCAAATCAAGTCCAAGGAATTGGGGAAAAAGTGGTGCAGTAGCTTCTCAGGGTAAGGTCCGATGAATGTTTAAATCAAGTAAGAGATCCCTCGTTTCCAGTCTGCCTCGCTCTATGTGCTTTTTCCCGAAAACCCCCTGTTGTTGCTGCTTTTCCCCCTTGAATTGAACTTCCTATCAAATCAAGTCCAAGGAATTGGGGAAAAAGTGGTGCAGTAGCTTCTCAGGGTAAGGTCCGATGAATGTTTAAGTCAAGTAAGAGATCCCTCGTTTCCAGTCTGCCTCGTTCTATGTGCTTTTTCCCAAAAACCCCCTGTTGTTGCTGCTTTTCCCCCTTGAATTGAACTTCCTATCAAATCAAGTCCAAGGAATTGGGGGAAAAGTGGTGCAGTAGCTTCTCAGGGTAAGGTCCGATGAATGTTTAAATCAAGTAAGAGATCCCTCGTTTCCAGTCTGCCTCGTTCTATGTGCTTTTCCCCCAAAACCCCATGTTGTTGCTGCTTTTCCCCCTTGAATTGAACTTCCTATCAAATCAAGTCCAAGGAATTGGGGAAAAAGTGGTGCAGTAGCTTCTCAGGGTAAGGTCCGATGAATGTTTAAATCAAGTAAGATATCCCTCGTTTCCAGTCTGCCTCGTTCTATGTGCTTTTCCCCCAAAACCCCATGTTGATGCTGCTTTTCCCCCTTGAATTGAACTTCCTATCAAATCAAGTCCAAGGAATTGGGGAAAAAGTGGTGCAGTAGCTTCTCAGGGTAAGGTCCGATGAATGTTTAAATCAAGTAAGAGATCCCTCGTTTCCAGTCTGCCTCGTTCTATGTGCTTTTTCCCAAAAACCCCATGTTGTTGCTGCTTTTCCCCCTTGAATTGAACTTCCTATCAAATCAAGTCCAAGGAATTGGGGAAAAAGTGGTGCAGTAGCTTCTCAGGGTAAGGTCCGATGAATGTTTAAGTCAAGTAAGAGATCCCTCGTTTCCAGTCTGCCTCGTTCTATGTGCTTTTCCCCCAAAACCCCATGTTGTTGCTGCTTTTCCCCCTTGAATTGAACTTCCTATCAAATCAAGTCCAAGGAATTGGGGAAAAAGTGGTGCAGCAGCTTCTCAGGGTAAGGTCCGATGAATGTTTAAATCAAGTAAGAGATCCCTCGTTTCCAGTCTGCCTCGTTCTATGTGCTTTTCCCCCAAAACCCCATGTTGATGCTGCTTTTCCCCCTTGAATTGAACTTCCTATAAAATCAAGTCCAAGGAATTGGGGAAAAAGTGGTGCAGTAGCTTCTCAGGGTAAGGTCCGATGAATGTTTAAATCAAGTAAGAGATCCCTCGTTTCCAGTCTGCCTCGTTCTATGTGCTTTTTCCCGAAAACCCCCTGTTGCTGCTGCTTTTCCCCCTTGAATTGAACTTCCTATCAAATCAAGTCCAAGGAATTGGGGAAAAAGTGGTGCAGTAGCTTCTCAGGGTAAGGTCCGATGAATGTTTAAATCAAGTAAGAGATCCCTCGTTTCCAGTCTGCCTCGTTCTATGTGCTTTTTCCCAAAAACCCCCTGTTTTTGCTGCTTTTCCCCCTTGAATTGAACTTCCTATCAAATCAAGTCCAAGGAATTGGGGAAAAAGTGGTGCAGTAGCTTCTCAGGGTAAGGTCCGATGAATGTTTAAATCAAGTAAGAGATCCCTCGTTTCCAGTCTGCCTCGTTCTATGTGCTTTTTCCCAAAAACCCCATGTTGTTGCTGCTTTTCCCCCTTGAATTGAACTTCCTATCAAATCAAGTCCAAGGAATTGGGGAAAAAGTGGTGCAGTAGCTTCTCAGGGTAAGGTCCGATGAATGTTTAAGTCAAGTAAGAGATCCCTCGTTTCCAGTCTGCCTCGTTCTATGTGCTTTTCCCCCAAAACCCCATGTTGTTGCTGCTTTTCCCCCTTGAATTGAACTTCCTATCAAATCAAGTCCAAGGAATTGGGGAAAAAGTGGTGCAGTAGCTTCTCAGGGTAAGGTCCGATGAATGTTTAAGTCAAGTAAGAGATCCCTCGTTTCCAGTCTGCCTCGTTCTATGTGCTTTTCCCCCAAAACCCCATGTTGTTGCTGCTTTTCCCCCTTGAATTGAACTTCCTATCAAATCAAGTCCAAGGAATTGGGGAAAAAGTGGTGCAGTAGCTTCTCAGGGTAAGGTCCGATGAATGTTTAAATCAAGTAAGAGATCCCTCGTTTCCAGTCTGCCTCGTTCTATGTGCTTTTTCCAAAAACCCCCTGTTGTTGCTGCTTTTCCCCCTTGAATTGAACTTCCTATCAAATCAAGTCCAAGGAATTGGGGAAAAAGTGGTGCAGTAGCTTCTCAGGGTAAGGGCCGATGAATGTTTAAATCAAGTAAGAGATCCCTCGTTTCCAGTCTGCCTCGTTCTATGTGCTTTTTCCCAAAAACCCCCTGTTGTTGCTGCTTTTCCCCCTTGAATTGAACTTCCTATCAAATCAAGTCCAAGGAATTGGGGAAAAAGTGGTGCAGTAGCTTCTCAGGGTAAGGTCCGATGAATGTTTAAGTCAAGTAAGAGATCCCTCGTTTCCAGTCTGAATCGTTCTATGTGCTTTTTCCCAAAAACCCCCTCTTGTTGCTGCTTTTCCCCCTTGAATTGAACTTCCTATCAAATCAAGTCCAAGGAATTGGGAAAAAAGTGGTGCAGTAGCTTCTCGGGGTAAGGTCCGATGAATGTTTAAATCAAGTAAGAGATCCCTCGTTTCCAGTCTCCCTCGTTCTATGTGCTTTTTCCCAAAAACCCCATGTTGTTGCTGCTTTTCCCCCTTGAATTGAACTTCCTATCAAATCAAGTCCAAGGAATTGGGGAAAAAGTGGTGCAGTAGCTTCTCAGGGTAAGGTCCGATGAATGTTTAAATCAAGTAAGAGATCCCTCGTTTCCAGTCTGCCTCGTTCTATGTGCTTTTCCCCCAAAACCCCATGTTGTTGCTGCTTTTCCCCCTTGAATTGAACTTCCTATCAAATCAAGTCCAAGGAATTGGGGAAAAAGTGGTGCAGTAGCTTCTCAGGGTAAGGTCCGATGAATGTTTAAATCAAGTAAGAGATCCCTCGTTTCCAGTCTGCCTCGTTCTATGTGCTTTTTCCCGAAAACCCCCTGTTGTTGCTGCTTTTCCCCCTTGAATTGAACTTCCTATCAAATCAAGTCCAAGGAATTGGGGAAAAAGTGGTGCAGTAGCTTCTCAGGGTAAGGTCCGATGAATGTTTAAATCAAGTAAGAGATCCCTCGTTTCCAGTCTGCCTCGTTCTATGTGCTTTTTCCCAAAAACCCCATGTTGTTGCTGCTTTTCCCCCTTGAATTGAACTTCCTATCAAATCAAGTCCAAGGAATTGGGGAAAAAGTGGTGCAGTAGCTTCTCAGGGTAAGGTCCGATGAATGTTTAAGTCAAGTAAGAGATCCCTCGTTTCCAGTCTGCCTCGTTCTATGTGCTTTCCCCCAAAACCCCATGTTGTTGCTGCTTTTCCCCCTTGAATTGAACTTCCTATCAAATCAAGTCCAAGGAATTGGGGAAAAAGTGGTGCAGTAGCTTCTCAGGGTAAGGTCCGATGAATGTTTAAATCAAGTAAGAGATCCCTCGTTTCCAGTCTGCCTCGTTCTATGTGCTTTTTCCCAAAAACCCCCTGTTGTTGCTGCTTTTCCCCCTTGAATTGAACTTCCTATCAAATCAAGTCCAAGGAATTGGGGAAAAAGTGGTGCAGTAGCTTCTCAGGGTAAGGTCCGATGAATGTTTAAGTCAAGTAAGAGATCCCTCGTTTCCAGTCTGCCTCGTTCTATGTGCTTTTTCCCAAAAACCCCCTGTTGTTGCTGCTTTTCCCCCTTGAATTGAACTTCCTATCAAATCAAGTCCAAGGAATTGGGGAAAAAGTGGTGCAGTAGCTTCTCGGGGTAAGGTCCGATGAATGTTTAAATCAAGTAAGAGATCCCTCGTTTCCAGTCTCCCTCGTTCTATGTGCTTTTTCCCAAAAACCCCATGTTGTTGCTGCTTTTCCCCCTTGAATTGAACTTCCTATCAAATCAAGTCCAAGGAATTGGGGAAAAAGTGGTGCAGTAGCTTCTCAGGGTAAGGTCCGATGAATGTTTAAATCAAGTAAGAGATCCCTCGTTTCCAGTCTGCCTCGTTCTATGTGCTTTTCCCCCAAAACCCCATGTTTTTGCTGCTTTTCCCCCTTGAATTGAACTTCCTATCAAATCAAGTCCAAGGAATTGGGGAAAAAGTGGTGCAGTAGCTTCTCAGGGTAAGGTCCGATGAATGTTTAAATCAAGTAAGAGATCCCTCGTTTCCAGTCTGCCTCGTTCTATGTGCTTTTCCCCCAAAACCCCATGTTGATGCTGCTTTTCCCCCTTGAATTGAACTTCCTATCAAATCAAGTCCAAGGAATTGGGGAAAAAGTGGTGCAGTAGCTTCTCAGGGTAAGGTCCGATGAATGTTTAAATCAAGTAAGAGATCCCTCGTTTCCAGTCTGCCTCGTTCTATGTGCTTTTTCCCGAAAACCCCCTGTTGTTGCTGCTTTTCCCCCTTGAATTGAACTTCCTATCAAATCAAGTCCAAGGAATTGGGGAAAAAGTGGTGCAGTAGCTTCTCAGGGTAAGGTCCGATGAATGTTTAAATCAAGTAAGAGATCCCTCGTTTCCAGTCTGCCTCGTTCTATGTGCTTTTTCCCAAAAACCCCCTGTTTTTGCTGCTTTTCCCCCTTGAATTGAACTTCCTATCAAATCAAGTCCAAGGAATTGGGGAAAAAGTGGTGCAGTAGCTTCTCAGGGTAAGGTCCGATGAATGTTTAAATCAAGTAAGAGATCCCTCGTTTCCAGTCTGCCTCGTTCTATGTGCTTTTTCCCAAAAACCCCATGTTGTTGCTGCTTTTCCCCCTTGAATTGAACTTCCTATCAAATCAAGTCCAAGGAATTGGGGAAAAAGTGGTGCAGTAGCTTCTCAGGGTAAGGTCCGATGAATGTTTAAGTCAAGTAAGAGATCCCTCGTTTCCAGTCTGCCTCGTTCTATGTGCTTTTCCCCCAAAACCCCATGTTGTTGCTGCTTTTACCCCTTGAATTGAACTTCCTATCAAATCAAGTCCAAGGAATTGGGGAAAAAGTGGTGCAGTAGCTTCTCAGGGTAAGGTCCGATGAATGTTTAAGTCAAGTAAGATATCCCTCGTTTCCAGTCTGCCTCGTTCTATGTGCTTTTCCCCCAAAACCCCATGTTGTTGCTGCTTTTCCCCCTTGAATTGAACTTCCTATCAAATCAAGTCCAAGGAATTGGGGAAAAAGTGGTGCAGTAGCTTCTCAGGGTAAGGTCCGATGAATGTTTAAATCAAGTAAGAGATCCCTCGTTTCCAGTCTGCCTCGTTCTATGTGCTTTTTCCCAAAAACCCCCTGTTTTTGCTGCTTTTCCCCCTTGAATTGAACTTCCTATCAAATCAAGTCCAAGGAATTGGGGAAAAAGTGGTGCAGTAGCTTCTCAGGGTAAGGTCCGATGAATGTTTAAATCAAGTAAGAGATCCCTCGTTTCCAGTCTGCCTCGTTCTATGTGCTTTTTCCCAAAAACCCCATGTTGTTGCTGCTTTTCCCCCTTGAATTGAACTTCCTATCAAATCAAGTCCAAGGAATTGGGGAAAAAGTGGTGCAGTAGCTTCTCAGGGTAAGGTCCGATGAATGTTTAAGTCAAGTAAGAGATCCCTCGTTTCCAGTCTGCCTCGTTCTATGTGCTTTTCCCCCAAAACCCCATGTTGTTGCTGCTTTTACCCCTTGAATTGAACTTCCTATCAAATCAAGTCCAAGGAATTGGGGAAAAAGTGGTGCAGTAGCTTCTCAGGGTAAGGTCCGATGAATGTTTAAGTCAAGTAAGATATCCCTCGTTTCCAGTCTGCCTCGTTCTATGTGCTTTTCCCCCAAAACCCCATGTTGTTGCTGCTTTTCCCCCTTGAATTGAACTTCCTATCAAATCAAGTCCAAGGAATTGGGGAAAAAGTGGTGCAGTAGCTTCTCAGGGTAAGGTCCGATGAATGTTTAAATCAAGTAAGAGATCCCTCGTTTCCAGTCTGCCTCGTTCTATGTGCTTTTTCCCAAAAACCCCCTGTTGTTGCTGCTTTTCCCCCTTGAATTGAACTTCCTATCAAATCAAGTCCAAGGAATTGGGGAAAAAGTGGTGCAGTAGCTTCTCAGGGTAAGGTCCGATGAATGTTTAAGTCAAGTAAGAGATCCCTCGTTTCCAGTCTGCCTCGTTCTATGTGCTTTTCCCCCAAAACCCCATGTTGTTGCTGCTTTTCCCCCTTGAATTGAACTTCCTATCAAATCAAGTCCAAGGAATTGGGGAAAAAGTGGTGCAGTAACTTCTCAGGGTAAGATCCGATGAATGTTTAAGTCAAGTAAGAGATCCCTCGTTTCCAGTCTGCCTCGTTCTATGTGCTTTTTCCCCAAAACTCCCTGTTGTTGCTGCTTTTCCCCCTTGAATTGAACTTCCTATTAAATCAAGTCCAAGGAATTGGGGAAAAAGTGGTGCAGTAACTTCTCAGGGTAAGGTCCGATGAATGTTTAAGTCAAGTAAGAGATCCCTCGTTTCCAGTCTGCCTCGTTCTATGTGCTTTTCCCCCAAAACCCCATGTTGTTGCTGCTTTTCCCCCTTGAATTGAACTTCCTATCAAATCAAGTCCAAGGAATTGGGGAAAAAGTGGTGCAGTAACTTCTCAGGGTAAGGTCCGATGAATGTTTAAGTCAAGTAAGAGATCCCTCGTTTCCAGTCTGCCTCGTTCTATGTGCTTTTCCCCCAAAACCCCATGTTGTTGCTGCTTTTCCCCCTTGAATAGAACTTCCTATCAAATCAAGTCCAAGGAATTGGGGAAAAAGTGGTGCAGTAACTTCTCAGGGTAAGGTCCGATGAATGTTTAAGTCAAGTAAGAGATCCCTCGTTTCCAGTCTGCCTCGTTCTATGTGCTTTTCCCCCAAAACCCCATGTTGTTGCTGCTTTTCCCCCTTGAATTGAACTTCCTATCAAATCAAGTCCAAGGAATTGGGGAAAAAGTGGTGCAGTAGCTTCTCAGGGTAAGGTCCGATGAATGTTTAAGTCAAGTAAGAGATCCCTCGTTTCCAGTCTGCCTCGTTCTATGTGCTTTTCCCCCAAAACCCCATGTTGTTGCTGCTTTTCCCCCTTGAATTGAACTTCCTATCAAATCAAGTCCAAGGAATTGGGGAAAAAGTGGTGCAGTAGCTTCTCAGGGTAAGGTCCGATGAATGTTTAAATCAAGTAAGAGATCCCTCGTTTCCAGTCTGCCTCGTTCTATGTGCTTTTTCCCAAAAACCCCCTGTTGTTGCTGCTTTTCCCCCTTGAATTGAACTTCCTATCAAATCAAGTCCAAGGAATTGGGGAAAAAGTGGTGCAGTAGCTTCTCAGGGTAAGGTCCGATGAATGTTTAAGTCAAGTAAGAGATCCCTCGTTTCCAGTCTGCCTCGTTCTATGTGCTTTTCCCCCAAAACCCCATGTTGTTGCTGCTTTTCCCCCTTGAATTGAACTTCCTATCAAATCAAGTCCAAGGAATTGGGGAAAAAGTGGTGCAGTAACTTCTCAGGGTAAGGTCCGATGAATGTTTAAGTCAAGTAAGAGATCCCTCGTTTCCAGTCTGCCTCGTTCTATGTGCTTTTCCCCCAAAACCCCATGTTGTTGCTGCTTTTCCCCTTTGAATTGAACTTCCTATCAAATCAAGTCCAAGGAATTGGGGAAAAAGTGGTGCAGTAACTTCTCAGGGTAAGGTCCGATGAATGTTTAAGTCAAGTAAGAGATCCCTCGTTTCCAGTCTGCCTCGTTCTATGTGCTTTTTCCCCAAAACTCCCTGTTGTTGCTGCTTTTCCCCCTTGAATTGAACTTCCTATTAAATCAAGTCCAAGGAATTGGGGAAAAAGTGGTGCAGTAGCTTCTCAGGGTAAGGTCCGATGAATGTTTAAGTCAAGTAAGAGATCCCTCGTTTCCAGTCTCCCTCGTTGTATGTGCTTTTTCCCCAAAAACCCCATGTTGTTGCTGCTTTTCCCCCTTGAATTGAACTTCCTATCAAATCAAGTCCAAGGAATTGGGGAAAAATTGGTGCAGTAGCTTCTCAGGGTAAGGTCCGATGAATGTTTAAGTCAAGTAAGAGATCCCTCGTTTCCAGTCTACCTCATTCTATGTGCCTTTTCCCCAAAAACCTCATGTTGTTGCTGCTTTTCCCCCTTGAATTGAACTTCCTATCAAATCAAGTCCAAGGAATTGGGTAAAAAGTGGTGCAGTAACTTCTCAGGATAAGGTCCGATGAATGTTTAAGTCAAGTAAGAGATCCCTCGTTTCCAGTCTGCCTCGTTCTATGTGCGTTTTCCCAAAAACCCCCTGTTGTTGCTGCTTTTCCCCCTTGAATTGAACTTCCTATCAAATCAAGTCCAAGGAATTGGGGAAAAAGTGGTGCAGTAGCTTCTCAGGGTAAGGTTCGATGAATGTTTAAATCAAGTAAGAGATCCCTCGTTTCCAGTCTGCCTCGTTCTATGTGCTTTTTCCCAAAAACCCCCTGTTGTTGCTGCTTTTCCCCCTTGAATTGAACTTCCTATCAAATCAAGTCCAAGGAATTGGGGAAAAAGTGGTGCAGTAGCTTCTCAGGGTAAGGTCCGATGAATGTTTAAATCAAGTAAGAGATCCCTCGTTTCCAGTCTGCCTCGTTCTATGTGCTTTTTCCCAAAAACCCCCTGTTGTTGCTGCTTTTCCCCCTTGAATTGAACTTCCTATCAAATCAAGTCCAAGGAATTGGGGAAAAAGTGGTGCAGTAGCTTCTCAGGGTAAGGTCCGATGAATGTTTAAATCAAGTAAGAGATCCCTCGTTTCCAGTCTGCCTCGTTCTATGTGCTTTTTCCCAAAAACCCCCTGTTGTTGCTGCTTTTCCCCCTTGAATTGAACTTCCTATCAAATCAAGTCCAAGGAATTGGGGAAAAAGTGGTGCAGTAGCTTCTCAGGGTAAGGTCCGATGAATGTTTAAATCAAGTAAGAGATCCCTCGTTTCCAGTCTGCCTCGTTCTATGTGCTTTTTCCCAAAAACCCCCTGTTGTTGCTGCTTTTCCCCCTTGAATTGAACTTCCTATCAAATCAAGTCCAAGGAATTGGGGAAAAAGTGGTGCAGTAGCTTCTCAGGGTAAGGTCCGATGAATGTTTAAATCAAGTAAGAGATCCCTCGTTTCCAGTCTGCCTCGTTCTATGTGCTTTTTCCCAAAAACCCCCTGTTGTTGCTGCTTTTCCCCCTTGAATTGAACCTCCTATCAAATCAAGTCCAAGGAATTGGGGAAAAAGTGGTGCAGTAGCTTCTCAGGGTAAGGTCCGATGAATGTTTAAATCAAGTAAGAGATCCCTCGTTTCCAGTCTGCCTCGTTCTATGTGCTTTTTCCCAAAAACCCCCTGTTGTTGCTGCTTTTCCCCCTTGAATTGAACTTCCTATCAAATCAAGTCCAAGGAATTGGGGAAAAAGTGGTGCAGTAGCTTCTCAGGGTAAGGTCCGATGAATGTTTAAGTCAAGTAAGAGATCCCTCGTTTCCAGTCTGCCTCGTTCTATGTGCTTTTCCCCCAAAACCCCATGTTGTTGCTGCTTTTCCCCCTTGAATTGAACTTCCTATCAAATCAAGTCCAAGGAATTGGGGAAAAAGTGGTGCAGTAACTTCTCAGGGTAAGGTCCGATGAATGTTTAAGTCAAGTAAGAGATCCCTCGTTTCCAGTCTGCCTCGTTCTATGTGCTTTTCCCCCAAAACCCCATGTTGTTGCTGCTTTTCCCCCTTGAATTGAACTTCCTATCAAATCAAGTCCAAGGAATTGGGGAAAAAGTGGTGCAGTAACTTCTCAGGGTAAGGTCCGATGAATGTTTAAGTCAAGTAAGAGATCCCTCGTTTCCAGTCTGCCTCGTTCTATGTGCTTTTCCCCCAAAACCCCATGTTGTTGCTGCTTTTAACCCTTGAATTGAACTTCCTATCAAATCAAGTCCAAGGAATTGGGGAAAAAGTGGTGCAGTAACTTCTCAGGGTAAGGTCCGATGAATGTTTAAGTCAAGTAAGAGATCCCTCGTTTCCAGTCTGCCTCGTTCTATGTGCTTTTCCCCCAAAACCCCATGTTGTTGCTGCTTTTCCCCTTGAATTGAACTTCCTATCAAATCAAGTCCAAGGAATTGGGGAAAAAGTGGTGCAGTAACTTCTCAGGGTAAGGTCCGATGAATGTTTAAGTCAAGTAAGAGATCCCTCGTTTCCAGTCTGCCTCGTTCTATGTGCTTTTTCCCCAAAACCCCATGTTGTTGCGGCTTTTCCCCCTTGAATTGAACTTCCTATTAAATCAAGTCCAAGGAATTGGGGAAAAAGTGGTGCAGTAGCTTCTCAGGGTAAGGTCCGATGAATGTTTAAGTCAAGTAAGAGATCCCTCGTTTCCAGTCTGCCTCGTTCTATGTGCTTTTCCCCCAAAACCCCATGTTGTTGCTGCTTTTCCCCCTTGAATTGAACTTCCTATCAAATCAAGTCCAAGGAATTGGGGAAAAAGTGGTGCAGTAACTTCTCAGGGTAAGGTCCGATGAATGTTTAAGTCAAGTAAGAGATCCCTCGTTTCCAGTCTGCCTCGTTCTATGTGCTTTTCCCCCAAAACCCCATGTTGTTGCTGCTTTTCCCCCTTGAATTGAACTTCGTATCAAATCAAGTCCAAGGAATTGGGGAAAAAGTGGTGCAGTAACTTCTCAGGGTAAGGTCCGATGAATGTTTAAGTCAAGTAAGAGATCCCTCGTTTCCAGTCTGCCTCGTTCTATGTGCTTTTTCCCCAAAACCCCCTGTTGTTGCTGCTTTCCCCCCTTGAATTGAACTTCCTATTAAATCAAGTCCAAGGAATTGGGGAAAAAGTGGTGCAGTAGCTTCTCAGGGTAAGGTCCGATGAATGTTTCTGTCAAGTAAGAGATCCCTCGTTTCCAGTCTGCCTCGTTCTATGTGCTTTTTCCCAAAAACCCCCTGTTGTTGCTGCTTTTCCCTCTTGAATTGAACTTCCTATTAAATCAAGTCCAAGGAATTGGGGAAAAAGTGGTGCAGTAGCTTCTCAGGGTAAGGGCCGATGAATGTTTAAGTCAAGTAAGAGATCCCTCGTTTCCAGTCTGCCTCGTTGTATGTGCTTTTTCCCCAAAAACCCCATGTTGTTGCTGCTTTTCCCCCTTGAATTGAACTTCCTATCAAATCATGTCCAAGGAATTGGTGAAAAATTGGTGCAGTAGCTTCTCAGGGTAAGGGCCGATGAATGTTTAAGTCAAGTAAGAGATCCCTCGTTTCCAGTCTGCCTCATTCTATGTGCTTTTTCCCCAAAAACCCCATGTTGTTGCTGCTTTTCCCCCTTGAATTGAACTTCCTATCAAATCAAGTCCAAGGAATTGGGGAAAAAGTGGTGCAGTAACTTCTCAGGGTAAGTTCCGATGAATGTTTAAGTCAAGTAAGAGATCCCTCGTTTCCAGTCTGCCTCATTCTATGTGCTTTTTCCCAAAAACCCCCTGTTGTTGCTGCTTTTCCCCCTTGAATTGAACTTCCTATTAAATCAAGTCCAAGGAATTGGGTAAAAAGTGGTGCAGTAGCTTCTCAGGGTAAGGTCCGATGAATGTTTAAGTCAAGTAAGAGATCCCTCGTTTCCAGTCTGCCTCGTTGTATGTGCTTTTTCCCCAAAACCCCATGTTGTTGCGGCTTTTCCCCCTTGAATTGAACTTCCTATCAAATCAAGTCCAAGGAATTGGGGAAAAAGTGGTGCAGTAGCTTCTCAGGGTAAGGTCCGATGAATGTTTAAGTCAAGTAAGAGATCCCTCGTTTCCAGTCTGCCTCGTTCTATGTGCTTTTTCCCCAAAAACCCCATGTTGTTGCTGCTTTTCCCCCTTGAATTGAACTTCCTATCAAATCAAGTCCAAGGAATTGGGGAAAAAGTGGTGCAGTAGCTTCTCAGGGTAAGGTCCGATGAATGTTTAAGTCAAGTAAGAGATCCCTCGTTTCCAGTCTGCCTCGTTCTATGTGCTTTTCCCCCAAAACCCCATGTTGTTGCTGCTTTTCCCCCTTGAATTGAACTTCCTATCAAATCAAGTCCAAGGAATTGGGGAAAAAGTGGTGCAGTAACTTCTCAGGGTAAGGTCCGATGAATGTTTAAGTCAAGTAAGAGATCCCTCGTTTCCAGTCTGCCTCGTTCTATGTGCTTTTCCCCCAAAACCCCATGTTGTTGCTGCTTTTCCCCCTTGAATTGAACTTCGTATCAAATCAAGTCCAAGGAATTGGGGAAAAAGTGGTGCAGTAACTTCTCAGGGTAAGGTCCGATGAATGTTTAAGTCAAGTAAGAGATCCCTCGTTTCCAGTCTGCCTCGTTCTATGTGCTTTTTCCCCAAAACCCCCTGTTGTTGCTGCTTTCCCCCCTTGAATTGAACTTCCTATTAAATCAAGTCCAAGGAATTGGGGAAAAAGTGGTGCAGTAGCTTCTCAGGGTAAGGTCCGATGAATGTTTCTGTCAAGTAAGAGATCCCTCGTTTCCAGTCTGCCTCGTTCTATGTGCTTTTTCCCAAAAACCCCCTGTTGTTGCTGCTTTTCCCCCTTGAATTGAACTTCCTATTAAATCAAGTCCAAGGAATTGGGGAAAAAGTGGTGCAGTAGCTTCTCAGGGTAAGGTCCGATGAATGTTTAAGTCAAGTAAGAGATCCCTCGTTTCCAGTCTGCCTCGTTGTATGTGCTTTTTCCCCAAAAACCCCATGTTGTTGCTGCTTTTCCCCCTTGAATTGAACTTCCTATCAAATCATGTCCAAGGAATTGGTGAAAAATTGGTGCAGTAGCTTCTCAGGGTAAGGTCCGATGAATGTTTAAGTCAAGTAAGAGATCCCTCGTTTCCAGTCTGCCTCATTCTATGTGCTTTTTCCCCAAAAACCCCATGTTGTTGCTGCTTTTCCCCCTTGAATTGAACTTCCTATCAAATCAAGTCCAAGGAATTGGGGAAAAAGTGGTGCAGTAACTTCTCAGGGTAAGGTCCGATGAATGTTTAAGTCAAGTAAGAGATCCCTCGTTTCCAGTCTGCCTCATTCTATGTGCTTTTTCCCAAAAACCCCCTGTTGTTGCTGCTTTTCCCCCTTGAATTGAACTTCCTATTAAATCAAGTCCAAGGAATTGGGGAAAAAGTGGTGCAGTAGCTTCTCAGGGTAAGTCCGATGAATGTTTAAGTCAAGTAAGAGATCCCTCGTTTCCAGTCTGCCTCGTTGTATGTGCTTTTTCCCCAAAAACCCCATGTTGTTGCTGCTTTTCCCCCTTGAATTGAACTTCCTATCAAATCAAGTCCAAGGAATTGGGGAAAAAGTGGTGCAGTAGCTTCTCAGGGTAAGGTCCGATGAATGTTTAAGTCAAGTAAGAGATCCCTCGTTTCCAGTCTGCCTCATTCTATGTGCTTTTTCCCCAAAAACCCCATGTTGTTGCTGCTTTTCCCCCTTGAATTGAACTTCCTATCAAATCAAGTCCAAGGAATTGGGGAAAAATTGGTGCAGTAACTTCTCAGGGTAAGGTCCGATGAATGTTTAAGTCAAGTAAAAGATCCCTCGTTTCCAGTCTGCCTCATTCTATGTGCTTTTTCCCAAAAACCCCCTGTTGTTGCTGCTTTTCCCCCTTGAATTGAACTTCCTATTAAATCAAGTCCAAGGAATTGGGTAAAAAGTGGTGCAGTAGCTTCTCAGGGTAAGGTCCGATGAATGTTTAAGTCAAGTAAGAGATCCCTCGTTTCCAGTCTGCCTCGTTGTATGTGCTTTTTCCCCAAAACCCCATGTTGGTGCGGCTTTTCCCCCTTGAATTGAACTTCCTATCAAATCAAGTCCAAGGAATTGGGGAAAAAGTGGTGCAGTAGCTTCTCAGGGTAAGGTCCGATGAATGTTTAAATCAAGTAAGAGATCCCTCGTTTCCAGTCTGCCTCGTTCTATGTGCTTTTTCCCCAAAAACCCCATGTTGTTGCTGCTTTTCCCCCTTGAATTGAACTTCCTATCAAATCAAGTCCAAGGAATTGGGGAAAAAGTGGTGCAGTAACTTCTCAGGGTAAGGTCCGATGAATGTTTAAGTCAAGTAAGAGATCCCTCGTTTCCAGTCTGCCTCATTCTATGTGCTTTTTCCCAAAAACCCCCTGTTGTTGCTGCTTTTCCCCCTTGAATTGAACTTCCTATTAAATCAAGTCCAAGGAATTGGGGAAAAAGTGGTGCAGTAGCTTCTCAGGGTAAGGTCCGATGAATGTTTAAGTCAAGTAAGAGATTCCTCGTTTCCAGTCTCCCTCGTTGTATGTGCTTTTTCCCCAAAAACCCCATGTTGTTGCTGCTTTTCCCCCTTGAATTGAACTTCCTATCAAATCAAGTCCAAGGAATTGGGGAAAAAGTGGTGCAGTAGCTTCTCAGGGTAAGGTCCGATGAATGTTTAAGTCAAGTAAGAGATCCCTCGTTTCCAGTCTGCCTCATTCTATGTGCTTTTTCCCCAAAAACCCCATGTTGTTGCTGCTTTTCCCCCTTGAATTGAACTTCCTATCAAATCAAGTCCAAGGAATTGGGGAAAAAGTGGTGCAGTAACTTCTCAGGGTAAGGTCCGATGAATGTTTAAGTCAAGTAAGAGATCCCTCGTTTCCAGGCTGCCTCGTTCTATGTGCTTTTTCCCCAAAACCCCATGTTATTGCTGCTTTTCCCCCTTGAATTGAACTTCCTATCAAATCAAGTCCAAGGAATTGGCGAAAAAGTGGTGCAGTAGCTTCTCAGGGTAAGGTCCGATGAATGTTTAAGTCAAGTAAGAGATCCTTCGTTTCCAGTCTGCCTCGTTCTATGTGCTTTTTCCCCAAAACCCCCTGTTGTTGCTGCTTTTCCCCCTTGAATTGAACTTCCTATCAAATCAAGTCCAAGGAATTGGGGAAAAAGTGGTGCAGTAGCTTCTCAGGGTAAGGTCCGATGAATGTTTAAGTCAAGTAAGAGATCCCTCGTTTCCAGTCTGCCTCGTTCTATGTGCTTTTTCCCCAAAACCCCATGTTGTTGCGGCTTTTCTCCCTTGAATTGAACTTCCTACCAAATCAAGTCCAAGGAATTGGGGAAAAAGTGGTGCAGTAGCTTCTCAGGGTAAGGTCCGATGAATGTTTAAGTCAAGTAAGAGATCCCTCGTTTCCAGTCTGCCTCGTTCTATGTGCTTTTTCCCCAAAACCCCCTGTTGTTGCTGCTTTTCCCCCTTGAATTGAAATTCCTATCAAATCAAGTCCAAGGAATTGGCGAAAAAGTGGTGCAGTAGCTTCTCAGGGTAAGGTCCGATGAATGTTTAAGTCAAGTAAGAGATCCCTCGTTTCCAGTCTGCCTCGTTCTATGTGCTTTTTCCCCAAAACCCCCTGTTGTTGCTGCTTTTCCCCCTTGAATTGAACTTCCTATCAAATCAAGTCCAAGGAATTGGCGAAAATGTGGTGCAGTAGCTTCTCAGGGTAAGGTCCGATGAATGTTTAAGTCAAGTAAGAGATCCCTCGTTTCCAGTCTGCCTCGTTCTATGTGCTTTTTCCCCAAAACCCCATGTTGTTGCGGCTTTTCCCCCTTGAATTGAACTTCCTATCAAATCAAGTCCAAGGAATTGGCGAAAAAGTGGTGCAGTAGCTTCTCAGGGTAAGGTCCGATGAATGTTTAAGTCAAGTAAGAGATCCCTCGTTTCCAGTCTGCCTCGTTCTATGTGCTTTTTCCCCAAAACCCCCTGTTGTTGCTGCTTTTCCCCCTTGAATTGAACTTCCTATCAAATCAAGTCCAAGGAATTGGCGAAAAAGTGGTGCAGTAGCTTCTCAGGGTAAGGTCCGATGAATGTTTAAGTCAAGTAAGAGATCCCTCGTTTCCAGTCTGCCTCGTTCTATGTGCTTTTTCCCCAAAACCCCCTGTTGTTGCTGCTTTTCCCCCTTGAATTGAACTTCCTATCAAATCAAGTCCAAGGAATTGGCGAAAAAGTGGTGCAGTAGCTTCTCAGGGTAAGGTCCGATGAATGTTTAAGTCAAGTAAGAGATCCCTCGTTTCCAGTCTGCCTCGTTCTATGTGCTTTTTCCCCAAAACCCCCTGTTGTTGCTGCTTTTCCCCCTTGAATTGAACTTCCTATCAAATCAAGTCCAAGGAATTGGCGAAAATGTGGTGCAGTAGCTTCTCAGGGTAAGGTCCGATGAATGTTTAAGTCAAGTAAGAGATCCCTCGTTTCCAGTCTGCCTCGTTCTATGTGCTTTTTCCCCAAAACCCCATGTTGTTGCGGCTTTTCCCCCTTGAATTGAACTTCCTATCAAATCAAGTCCAAGGAATTGGCGAAAAAGTGGTGCAGTAGCTTCTCAGGGTAAGGTCCGATGAATGTTTAAGTCAAGTAAGAGATCCCTCGTTTCCAGTCTGCCTCGTTCTATGTGCTTTTTCCCCAAAACCCCCTGTTGTTGCTGCTTTTCCCCCTTGAATTGAACTTCCTATCAAATCAAGTCCAAGGAATTGGCGAAAAAGTGGTGCAGTAGCTTCTCAGGGTAAGGTCCGATGAATGTTTAAGTCAAGTAAGAGATCCCTCGTTTCCAGTCTGCCTCGTTCTATGTGCTTTTTCCCCAAAACCCCCTGTTGTTGCTGCTTTTCCCCCTTGAATTGAACTTCCTATCAAATCAAGTCCAAGGAATTGGCGAAAAAGTGGTGCAGTAGCTTCTCAGGGTAAGGTCCGATGAATGTTTAAGTCAAGTAAGAGATCCCTCGTTTCCAGTCTGCCTCGTTCTATGTGCTTTTTCCCCAAAACCCCATGTTGTTGCGGCTTTTCTCCCTTGAATTGAACTTCCTACCAAATCAAGTCCAAGGAATTGGGGAAAAAGTGGTGCAGTAGCTTCTCAGGGTAAGGTCCGATGAATGTTTAAGTCAAGTAAGAGATCCCTCGTTTCCAGTCTGCCTCGTTCTATGTGCTTTTTCCCCAAAACCCCCTGTTGTTGCTGCTTTTCCCCCTTGAATTGAAATTCCTATCAAATCAAGTCCAAGGAATTGGCGAAAAAGTGGTGCAGTAGCTTCTCAGGGTAAGGTCCGATGAATGTTTAAGTCAAGTAAGAGATCCCTCGTTTCCAGTCTGCCTCGTTCTATGTGCTTTTTCCCCAAAACCCCCTGTTGTTGCTGCTTTTTCCCCTTGAATTGAACTTCCTATCAAATCAAGTCCAAGGAATTGGGGAAAAAGTGGTGCAGTAGCTTCTCAGGGTAAGGTCCGATGAATGTTTAAGTCAAGTAAGAGATCCCTCGTTTCCAGTCTGCCTCGTTCTATGTGCTTTTTCCCCAAAACCCCATGTTGTTGCGGCTTTTCTCCCTTGAATTGAACTTCCTACCAAATCAAGTCCAAGGAATTGGGGAAAAAGTGGTGCAGTAGCTTCTCAGGGTAAGGTCCGATGAATGTTTAAATCAAATAAGAGATCCCTCGTTTCCAGTCTGCCTCGTTCTATGTGCTTTTTCCCCAAAACCCCCTGTTGTTGCTGCTTTTCCCCCTTGAATTGAAATTCCTATCAAATCAAGTCCAAGGAATTGGCGAAAAAGTGGTGCAGTAGCTTCTCAGGGTAAGGTCCGATGAATGTTTAAGTCAAGTAAGAGATCCCTCGTTTCCAGTCTGCCTCGTTCTATGTGCTTTTTCCCCAAAACCCCCTGTTGTTGCTGCTTTTCCCCCTTGAATTGAACTTCCTATCAAATCAAGTCCAAGGAATTGGCGAAAATGTGGTGCAGTAGCTTCTCAGGGTTAGGGTCCGATGAATGTTTAAGTCAAGTAAGAGATCCCTCGTTTCCAGTCTGCCTCGTTCTATGTGCTTTTTCCCCAAAACCCCATGTTGTTGCGGCTTTTCCCCCTTGAATTGAACTTCCTATCAAATCAAGTCCAAGGAATTGGCGAAAAAGTGGTGCAGTAGCTTCTCAGGGTAAGGTCCGATGAATGTTTAAGTCAAGTAAGAGATCCCTCGTTTCCAGTCTGCCTCGTTCTATGTGCTTTTTCCCCAAAACCCCCTGTTGTTGCTGCTTTTCCCCCTTGAATTGAACTTCCTATCAAATCAAGTCCAAGGAATTGGCGAAAAAGTGGTGCAGTAGCTTCTCAGGGTAAGGTCCGATGAATGTTTAAGTCAAGTAAGAGATCCCTCGTTTCCAGTCTGCCTCGTTCTATGTGCTTTTTCCCCAAAACCCCCTGTTGTTGCTGCTTTTCCCCCTTGAATTGAACTTCCTATCAAATCAAGTCCAAGGAATTGGCGAAAAAGTGGTGCAGTAGCTTCTCAGGGTAAGGTCCGATGAATGTTTAAGTCAAGTAAGAGATCCCTCGTTTCCAGTCTGCCTCGTTCTATGTGCTTTTTCCCCAAAACCCCCTGTTGTTGCTGCTTTTCCCCCTTGAATTGAACTTCCTATCAAATCAAGTCCAAGGAATTGGCGAAAAAGTGGTGCAGTAGCTTCTCAGGGTAAGGTCCGATGAATGTTTAAGTCAAGTAAGAGATCCCTCGTTTCCAGTCTGCCTCGTTCTATGTGCTTTTTCCCCAAAACCCCCTGTTGTTGCTGCTTTTCCCCCTTGAATTGAACTTCCTATCAAATCAAGTCCAAGGAATTGGCGAAAAAGTGGTGCAGTAGCTTCTCAGGGTAAGGTCCGATGAATGTTTAAGTCAAGTAAGAGATCCCTCGTTTCCAGTCTGCCTCGTTCTATGTGCTTTTTCCCCAAAACCCCCTGTTGTTGCTGCTTTTCCCCCTTGAATTGAACTTCCTATCAAATCAAGTCCAAGGAATTGGCGAAAAAGTGGTGCAGTAGCTTCTCAGGGTAAGGTCCGATGAATGTTTAAGTCAAGTAAGAGATCCCTCGTTTCCAGTCTGCCTCGTTCTATGTGCTTTTTCCCCAAAACCCAATGTTGTTGCTGCTTTTCCCCCTTGAATTGAACTTCCTATCAAATCAAGTCCAAGGAATTGGCGAAAAAGTGGTGCAGTAGCTTCTCAGGGTAAGGTCCGATGAATGTTTAAGTCAAGTAAGAGATCCCTCGTTTCCAGTCTGCCTCGTTCTATGTGCTTTTTCCCAAAAACCCCCTGTTGTTGCTGCTTTTCCCCCTTGAATTGAACTTCCTATCAAATCAAGTCCAAGGAATTGGCGAAAAAGTGGTGCAGTAGCTTCTCAGGGTAAGGTCCGATGAATGTTTAAGTCAAGTAAGAGATCCCTCGTTTCCAGTCTGCCTCGTTCTATGTGCTTTTTCCCCAAAACCCCCTGTTGTTGCTGCTTTTCCCCCTTGAATTGAACTTCCTATCAAATCAAGTCCAAGGAATTGGCGAAAAAGTGGTGCAGTAGCTTCTCAGGGTAAGGTCCGATGAATGTTTAAGTCAAGTAAGAGATCCCTCGTTTCCAGTCTGCCTCGTTCTATGTGCTTTTTCCCCAAAACCCCCTGTTGTTGCTGCTTTTCCCCCTTGAATTGAACTTCCTATCAAATCAAGTCCAAGGAATTGGCGAAAAAGTGGTGCAGTAGCTTCTCAGGGTAAGGTCCGATGAATGTTTAAGTCAAGTAAGAGATCCCTCGTTTCCAGTCTGCCTCGTTCTATGTGCTTTTTCCCCAAAACCCCATGTTGTTGCGGCTTTTCCCCCTTGAATTGAACTTCCTATCAAATCAAGTCCAAGGAATTGGGGAAAAAGTGGTGCAGTAGCTTCTCAGGGTAAGGTCCGATGAATGTTTAAATCAAGTAAGAGATCCCTCGTTTCCAGTCTTCCTCGTTCTATGTGCTTTTTCCCCAAAACCCCCTGTTGTTGCTGCTTTTCCCCCTTGAATTGAACTTCCTATCAAATCAAGTCCAAGGAATTGGCGAAAAAGTGGTGCAGTAGCTTCTCAGGGTAAGGTCCGATGAATGTTTAAGTCAAGTAAGAGATCCCTCGTTTCCAGTCTGCCTCGTTCTATGTGCTTTTTCCCAAAAACCCCCTGTTGTTGCTGCTTTTCCCCCTTGAATTGAACTTCCTATCAAATCAAGTCCAAGGAATTGGGGAAAAAGTGGTGCAGTAGCTTCTCAGGGTAAGGTCCGATGAATGTTTAAGTCAAGTAAGAGATCCCTCGTTTCCAGTCTGCCTCGTTCTATGTGCTTTTTCCCAAAAACCCCATGTTGTTGCTGCTTTTCCCCCTTGAATTGAACTTCCTATCAAATCAAGTCCAAGGAATTGGGGAAAAAGTGGTGCAGTAGCTTCTCAGGGTAAGGTTCGATGAATGTTTAAGTCAAGTAAGAGATCCCTCGTTTCCAGTCTGCCTCGTTCTATGTGCTTTTTCCCAAAAACCCCATGTTGTTGCTGCTTTTCCCCCTTGAATTGAACTTCCTATCAAATCAAGTCCAAGGAATTGGGGAAAAAGTGGTGCAGTAGCTTTTCAGGGTAAGGACCGATGAATGTTTAAGTCAAGTAAGAGATCCCTCGTTTCAAGTCTGCCTCATTCTATATGCTTTTTCCCCAAAACCCCCTGTTGTTGCTGCTTTTCCCCCTTGAATTGAACTTCCTATTAAATCAAGTCCAAGGAATTGGGGAAAAAGTGGTGCAGTAGCTTCTCAGGGTAAGGTCCGATGAATGTTTAAGTCAAGTAAGAGATCCCTCGTTTCCAGTCTGCCTCGTTCTATGTGCTTTTTCCCAAAAACCCCCTGTTGTTGCTGCTTTTCCCCCTTGAATTGAACTTCCTATCAAATCAAGTCCAAGGAATTGGCGAAAAAGTGGTGCAGTAGCTTCTCAGGGTAAGGTCCGATGAATGTTTAAGTCAAGTAAGAGATCCCTCGTTTCCAGTCTGCCTCGTTCTATGTGCTTTTTCCCCAAAACCCCCTGTTGTTGCTGCTTTTCCCCCTTGAATTGAACTTCCTATCAAATCAAGTCCAAGGAATTGGCGAAAAAGTGGTGCAGTAGCTTCTCAGGGTAAGGTCCGATGAATGTTTAAGTCAAGTAAGAGATCCCTCGTTTCCAGTCTGCCTCGTTCTATGTGCTTTTTCCCCAAAACCCCCTGTTGTTGCTGCTTTTCCCCCTTGAATTGAACTTCCTATCAAATCAAGTCCAAGGAATTGGCGAAAAAGTGGTGCAGTAGCTTCTCAGGGTAAGGTCCGATGAATGTTTAAGTCAAGTAAGAGATCCCTCGTTTCCAGTCTGCCTCGTTCTATGTGCTTTTTCCCCAAAACCCCATGTTGTTGCGGCTTTTCCCCCTTGAATTGAACTTCCTATCAAATCAAGTCCAAGGAATTGGGGAAAAAGTGGTGCAGTAGCTTCTCAGGGTAAGGTCCGATGAATGTTTAAATCAAGTAAGAGATCCCTCGTTTCCAGTCTTCCTCGTTCTATGTGCTTTTTCCCCAAAACCCCCTGTTGTTGCTGCTTTTCCCCCTTGAATTGAACTTCCTATCAAATCAAGTCCAAGGAATTGGCGAAAAAGTGGTGCAGTAGCTTCTCAGGGTAAGGTCCGATGAATGTTTAAGTCAAGTAAGAGATCCCTCGTTTCCAGTCTGCCTCGTTCTATGTGCTTTTTCCCAAAAACCCCCTGTTGTTGCTGCTTTTCCCCCTTGAATTGAACTTCCTATCAAATCAAGTCCAAGGAATTGGGGAAAAAGTGGTGCAGTAGCTTCTCAGGGTAAGGTCCGATGAATGTTTAAGTCAAGTAAGAGATCCCTCGTTTCCAGTCTGCCTCGTTCTATGTGCTTTTTCCCAAAAACCCCATGTTGTTGCTGCTTTTCCCCCTTGAATTGAACTTCCTATCAAATCAAGTCCAAGGAATTGGGGAAAAAGTGGTGCAGTAGCTTCTCAGGGTAAGGTTCGATGAATGTTTAAGTCAAGTAAGAGATCCCTCGTTTCCAGTCTGCCTCGTTCTATGTGCTTTTTCCCAAAAACCCCATGTTGTTGCTGCTTTTCCCCCTTGAATTGAACTTCCTATCAAATCAAGTCCAAGGAATTGGGGAAAAAGTGGTGCAGTAGCTTTTCAGGGTAAGGACCGATGAATGTTTAAGTCAAGTAAGAGATCCCTCGTTTCAAGTCTGCCTCATTCTATATGCTTTTTCCCCAAAACCCCCTGTTGTTGCTGCTTTTCCCCCTTGAATTGAACTTCCTATTAAATCAAGTCCAAGGAATTGGGGAAAAAGTGGTGCAGTAGCTTCTCAGGGTAAGGTCCGATGAATGTTTAAGTCAAGTAAGAGATCCCTCGTTTCCAGTCTGCCTCATTCTATGTGCTTTTTCCCAAAAACTCCCTGTTGTTGCTGCTTTTCCCCCTTGAATTGAACTTCCTATCAAATCAAGTCCAAGGAATTGGCGAAAAAGTGGTGCAGTAGCTTCTCAGGGTAAGGTCCGATGAATGTTTAAGTCAAGTAAGAGATCCCTCGTTTCCAGTCTGCCTCGTTCTATGTGCTTTTTCCCCAAAACCCAATGTTGTTGCTGCTTTTCCCCCTTGAATTGAACTTCCTATCAAATCAAGTCCAAGGAATTGGCGAAAAAGTGGTGCAGTAGCTTCTCAGGGTAAGGTCCGATGAATGTTTAAGTCAAGTAAGAGATCTCTCGTTTCCAGTCTGCCTCGTTCTATGTGCTTTTTCCCCAAAACCCCCTGTTTTTGCTGCTTTTCCCCCTTGAATTGAACTTCCTATCAAATCAAGTCCAAGGAATTGGCGAAAAAGTGGTGCAGTAGCTTCTCAGGGTAAGGTCCGATGAATGTTTAAGTCAAGTAAGAGATCCCTCGTTTCCAGTCTGCCTCGTTCTATGTGCTTTTTCCCCAAAACCCCCTGTTGTTGCTGCTTTTTCCCCTTGAATTGAACTTCCTATCAAATCAAGTCCAAGGAATTGGCGAAAAAGTGGTGCAGTAGCTTCTCAGGGTAAGGTCCGATGAATGTTTAAGTCAAGTAAGAGATCCCTCGTTTCCAGTCTGCCTCGTTCTATGTGCTTTTTCCCCAAAACCCCCTGTTGTTGCTGCTTTTCCCCCTTGAATTGAACTTCCTATCAAATCAAGTCCAAGGAATTGGCGAAAAAGTGGTGCAGTAGCTTCTCAGGGTAAGGTCCGATGAATGTTTAAGTCAAGTAAGAGATCCCTCGTTTCCAGTCTGCCTCGTTCTATGTGCTTTTTCCCCAAAACCCCATGTTGTTGCGGCTTTTCCCCCTTGAATTGAACTTCCTATCAAATCAAGTCCAAGGAATTGGGGAAAAAGTGGTGCAGTAGCTTCTCAGGGTAAGGTCCGATGAATGTTTAAATCAAGTAAGAGATCCCTCGTTTCCAGTCTTCCTCGTTCTATGTGCTTTTTCCCCAAACCCCCCTGTTGTTGCTGCTTTTCCCCCTTGAATTGAACTTCCTATCAAATCAAGTCCAAGGAATTGGCGAAAAAGTGGTGCAGTAGCTTCTCAGGGTAAGGTCCGATGAATGTTTAAGTCAAGTAAGAGATCCCTCGTTTCCAGTCTGCCTCGTTCTATGTGCTTTTTCCCAAAAACCCCCTGTTGTTGCTGCTTTTCCCCCTTGAATTGAACTTCCTATCAAATCAAGTCCAAGGAATTGGGGAAAAAGTGGTGCAGTAGCTTCTCAGGGTAAGGTCCGATGAATGTTTAAGTCAAGTAAGAGATCCCTCGTTTCCAGTCTGCCTCGTTCTATGTGCTTTTTCCCAAAAACCCCATGTTGTTGCTGCTTTTCCCCCTTGAATTGAACTTCCTATCAAATCAAGTCCAAGGAATTGGGGAAAAAGTGGTGCAGTAGCTTCTCAGGGTAAGGTTCGATGAATGTTTAAGTCAAGTAAGAGATCCCTCGTTTCCAGTCTGCCTCGTTCTATGTGCTTTTTCCCAAAAACCCCATGTTGTTGCTGCTTTTCCCCCTTGAATTGAACTTCCTATCAAATCAAGTCCAAGGAATTGGGGAAAAAGTGGTGCAGTAGCTTTTCAGGGTAAGGACCGATGAATGTTTAAGTCAAGTAAGAGATCCCTCGTTTCAAGTCTGCCTCATTCTATATGCTTTTTCCCCAAAACCCCCTGTTGTTGCTGCTTTTCCCCCTTGAATTGAACTTCCTATTAAATCAAGTCCAAGGAATTGGGGAAAAAGTGGTGCAGTAGCTTCTCAGGGTAAGGTCCGATGAATGTTTAAGTCAAGTAAGAGATCCCTCGTTTCCAGTCTGCCTCATTCTATGTGCTTTTTCCCAAAAACCCCCTGTTGTTGCTGCTTTTCCCCCTTGAATTGAACTTCCTATCAAATCAAGTCCAAGGAATTGGGGAAAAAGTGGTGCAGTAGCTTCTCAGGGTAAGGTCCGATGAATGTTTAAGTCAAGTAAGAGATCCCTCGTTTCCAGTCTGCCTCGTTCTATGTGCTTTTTCCCAAAAACCCCATGTTGTTGCTGCTTTTCCCCCTTGAATTGAACTTCCTATCAAATCAAGTCCAAGGAATTGGGGAAAAAGTGGTGCAGTAGCTTCTCAGGGTAAGGTCCGATGAATGTTTAAGTCAAGTAAGAGATCCCTCGTTTCCAGTCTGCCTCATTCTATGTGCTTTTTCCCAAAAACCCCCTGTTGTTGCGGCTTTTCCCCCTTGAATTGAACTTCCTATCAAATCAAGTCCAAGGAATTGGGGAAAAAGTGGTGCAGTAGCTTCTGAGGGTAAGGAACCCTGATCACACGAGGACAGAAGTCTGACTTTAGCTCATATGAAGATGGCACTCACACACTCATTTTCAATTCCTTTTTAGAGGGGGGGGGCTCTTCCCCACACCTCATAGATAGAATACAGGGTAGAGAGCAACCATGCTCGACCCAGGACTGGAACCAGGGACGCCTAGATCACGGGGAAGACGTGCTACCCCTATGTCAGAACGCCGGCTTTAAACACCATGGATATATAGAGAAATTCCGTTCTAATCCGTTCGCTTTTATAACAGCAGCTATATGTATCTATTGCAAGATGCATATAATTCATCTAAATAACGTATTTTGATTGATATGAAATACAGCAAACTAGATTCTTGCACATTTCAAAAAAATAAAATCACTTTAAACCCGAAATTTTCACAAATAAATTCATTGAAACTAGCAAATAATCATATATATCCCGATTAAAATAACACAGTGAATAGGAAGTTTCCCTAAATTTAATGAGTTGTTATTATTACATTCCATACCACAAGTGATACAGGTGGTTATCAAAATAATGGAAACACATTTAATTTATAAATAATCCTTTATCAGTATGGTATAAGACCGCCTTTGGCATGTAATACAGCTTGGATTCGCCTACGTATCGATTCATACAAGTGTTGAATGCGGTTTAGAGGAATATTATACCATTCTTCCTAAAAATATTGTGAAAGTTCTCAGAGAGATGCCTGTGGAAGATATCGATTCCGTATTGAAAGCTCTAAAATAGACCATAACGGCTCAATTATATTGAGGTCGTGTGAATGTCTGAGCAAAAGCAGATGTTAAACTTCATCCTCGTGTTCATCAAACCATGATTGGACACGTCTCGCTGTATGAATAGGTGCATTATCATCCTGGAACATTCCATCACTTGCAGGAAACTAAGTTTGCATCATATGAATGACCTGATCAGCTAAAACTTCTCTATACTTCTCCCTAGTGATCCTTCTTTTTAGGATTACGATTGGTCTAGCAGAAATCCACTACATGGCTGCCCCTATCATGACAGATCCACCTCCATGCTTGACAGCAGGAAGGAGACAATCACGATCATACGCTCTTGCAGGTGTAATCCAAATGTGCACACGTCCTGTTGTAGAGAAAAGTGTGAAACACGATTCGTCAGATCATATTGCTTTCTTCTACTTATCAATCGACCAGGTTTGGTGAGTGTGACACCATTCTAGACGAAGTTTAGCATTAACATCTGTGACAAGTGGCATGGGAATTGCCGCTCTGCCATAAATGTTCTGTTTATGAAGTTGCCTTCTAACTGTAATCGCTGACAATGGAGAATTCACACAGGTATTGAGCTCTGCGGTCACTTTTGCTGTAGTTGTTCGCTTTTTAGCCATTATAATTAGCTTCAATACCCGTCGGTCTCTTTCACTGAGCTTCTCTTTCCACCCACTATTTTTCTTTACCGACCTTGCCTTGACGTGCTGTGTGTATGCTGTCATGGCTTTACATACCGTATCCCAAGAAACTCTCAAAAGTTGGGATGTTTCGGTCACACTTGCTCCAGTTAGACGGGCTCCTACAATTTGGCCTCTTTGAAAATCTGAGAGGTCCGACATTTTAGGCTTTTGAAGAACTCCAAGAATTACAGAGCTTCAATAAATATATGCATTGCTTTTTATAAAAAAAACTGGTAGCTATTAGTATATTTTACTCATTACGGAGCAATTTACATTTTTATTCACAGGTGCTTCCATTATTTTGATAACCACCTGTATATGAAACGTATTAAAGAATACATCTGCATTAACAGCGATGTTTCTGAGAAATGAGTCATTCGAATTATTATTGAATATCACAGTTTATTTAGAAGGATAGAGTGTCCATAAATTATTCATTTCATATTTTTTTTATCTCTATTACTAATTAGGAAAAAAAATAAAATTGTAGGATGTCATTAATTATAATCCAGACTAATTCCACAAATACTACAATGGTGATGTTGATAGATTTCGGTGAAATTAAGGGGGGAGCGGTCCGGTTAATTCATTATACTTCTGGTAAAATCTGTAAAAGGCATAGAAATATATGTGCATGTTTAAAAGGCCAGAAGTGAATACATCTTGCTACTTTAAGATTATAATTTTCAGATTTGAGAGGAGGTCACGAAGTGTTTCAGCTCAGGGCTCTTAATCTCCGTACATTACAGGTGAATAGGTTAATGGTATGGCAAGGGAATTTCTTAGTAAGTAGTTATGCAAGAAAATTTGAGGTTTTACTTAAAATATGACAATTTTGTAATAACACACGGGGAAAAAAGGAAGATGAGTATTGTATATAGATTTCGACAAAATCGATCTGGAGTCAAGACGGTGGCAAAGCTAAGGTGATGCCCTACACTTGTTAGAGATGCTAAACACATTAAATCAAGCAATGGAAATCAGCTTCATGAAAGGAATGAGTTGCATTGACATAAATGCGTATCCTCTTAAATATACACTGAACAGCCAGAAAAACTGGTATGGCAGATTGTATGCAAATAATGGAGATATTCAACCAATCAGTGTAACGCGATGCTGTCGACAGTACGTATATAAGACAACAGGTGTCTCAGAAGCTATTACATCGATTCTTGCTATTACAATGGCCGGTTACCAAAATTTAAGTGATATTCAACGGGTATTAATCCATGGCGCGCTAGAGATGGGGCACATCATTTCCGAAGTAATAATGAAATTTGGACTTTCGAGCACGACCCTTTCAAGGGTGTACTCGAATATCAGGTTTCCGGTAAAACTTCAAATCTCCGACAGCTGTGCGGGCGGACAAAGACCTAGACAGAGCGGGATCATTGACGGCTGAAAAGAATCGTTACACGAGATAGACGTTCAACACTTCCTCAAATTGCTGCGGATTTGAATGCAGACCCATCAACAAGTGTCAGGTACGCACTGTGCTATGTACCCTATTTGGTATGAGCTTTTGCATTCACAGACCAGCTCGTGTACCACAGTTGACTCAGCGGCACAAAGCTCTGCGCGTTGTCTGAGCTCGCCAACACCGTCCTTGCACTATTAATGATTCGAAAATGTTGTCTGGTTTGACGATTTCCAATTGTATCGGGTGGATGGCCATGTACGGGTGTATAGAAAACGCCATGAATCCATGGATGTCTCATGCCTACAATGAACTGTTCAAGCTGCTAGAGGCTATGTGATGGTGTGGGGCGTGTGCAATTGGCATAAAACGGGGACCTCTAATCGTCTAGACTCAACCATGACAGTTCGAGGGTACGTTAACATTCTTTTTGACCACCTGCATCCATTTATGTCATGTGTGTATTCCGACTGACGTGGACAATTCCAACATGACAATGCGCCCCTCCACAGGTCTACAGTAGCTAACGAATGACTTGAACATCACAATTCTGAATTTCGCTCCCTCTCTTGGTCATCTAATTCCCCGTACATGAACATTATCAGGCATATCTGGGATGTTTTGCAACGTGCTGTCCTTAGGAGATCTCCGCCACCTCAGATCCCATTGTTTTATGTAGGACTTTCCTGTAGGAATCATGGTGTGAACTGTGCACAAAATATATTAATATATTTACAAATTAGTTGAATCCATGCCACACCGTGTGGCTGCACTTCTGCATGCTCGTGAGGGCTTTACATGATATTATATTGGTGTACCAGTTTTTCTGGCACTTTAGTGTAGTTGTGCAGATGCGAAACCTTCATGATATATCTAGTATTCAAGAGCTTTCATTTGAAATGAAAATTAATGATTTTTAATCATGAATTTTGCTCTTTGTCCGTTTTTTAATTATTTAATATACAACTAACCTCATGTACCTAATGTAGAAATTACCTATTGATGTATTTACGCACATCAATAGGTAATTTGTACATTTTTACATCTAACATATATAGCAAATGTTAGATATAACATTAGCTGCATCGATAAAAATGGTTTCATACAATCAAAAGTATCTATAATTTAGGTAAGAACATTAAGTGAACCGCGGTGGTCTGGTGCTAAGAACTTGGCTTCGAAACCCGAGGATATCAGGTTTGAGCCCGATTCCACCAGATCCGTCGTTAATCGGGTCTGGTGCACGTTAAATCCGTCGAGGCCAGACGTCTTCCGGGTGATGTGGTGTAGAAATTTGTAGAGGGGTTGCCAACTCAGGTGCCGTCATCGTCTTTTCACTGTGGTTCAAGATTACGAGGTCCGACCCAAAATAGGCTTAATGTTTTTTTGTTTTTTAAATGGAACGTTAATATAACGAAACTAAAACAAAACAAAACTTAACTAGCTAATCATGGGTACCAAATTTTACATACCTAGCTTGCATTCATTGGATTCCCTTGCACTGGAGTAAGGGAAATCGGAGAAACAAATTTTGCTTATCTAGCTTGCAATTATGGAATTCCTTTGTACTGGGGCAGTCAAAATATCTGCGAATGGATTCCGTTAAAATTTGATAAAAATCTACAAATTTGGGTGTTAGATTATATATCAAATTTCATCCAGCCAGCTCAAAGAATTTTTTTCAATAATAATGGTGTTCACAGTCTGTAAGACAGACAGAAAAACAGACATAACGCCTAAAGTGTGTTTTTCTGACTCAGAGATGTGTGAAACATGGAGATTCGTCGGCATCAGGATTCGAATTTTTTGACGATAACAATAGTTTCTCTTCATACACTTCACGTAGGACAAAGCAAAAGGGGTGTCCAATTCACATAAGAAAATCGGAACATTGTAAAATAAATTATTTCATAATTTAGCTAAATTTAATTTGCATAAGTGGAACTGACTCAGAAAATCTGTTTTCATATTTGAAACCCACACGATAAAACATGCAAATATAAAATTTCAAAACTCCTAACAAAAAAAAAAAAAAAAAACCTCACACAGTAGGAGTGGTTTTGCCAAAATTTTCTCGAATAATCTCTCATAACGGTTTTGTGGCCTGGTGATAAGGTCTCGGCTTCGGAACCGGAGGGTTTCAGGTTCGTTACACGATTCCACCGAAGAACCGTCGTGTAAGGGTGTCTGTTGCACGTTAAATCCGTCATGACCAAACGTCCTCCCGCTGGAGTGGTGTGGTGTGGTGTGGTGTGGAGAGGGGGACGCCAGCTCAAGTGTCGTCCTCGTCATCTGACCAAGGTTCAAAATTACGTGGTCCGTCCCAATATAGTCCTAATGTTGCTTCAAACGGGACGTTAATATAACTAAGCCAAACCAAACTAAACTAAACTCATAACGGTTTCCTCTCTGAGAACGCTTTACGTGTGAATTTAGCATTTTTACTGAATCTATCCTGTCATCCTTGGCGAGTATTTTGGCGATTCATCTCTAGCATGCGGTTAATAATATTCAAAAATCTAATCTGTGTTTTAGACAAGTATTTCTTAACCAATTGAAACCAAAATTTGACATAAAACTGCACTTTTAGTCAGAAAATTTCATGCCAAATTTGATATATTGAAGACATTGACCTTTTGAGATATCACATTTGCATGTTTCTAAAAATACATATCAAAAGAAAGTCATTTCGTTGCTCTATGTAATTCAAAACTTGTATGTGTCTACGCTATAGATATTTAATCTGTGTACCGAATTTCAACTATCTAGTTCTGTCCGTTTTGTAATTATCGTATTAAATTATACTCGAACAGTAGCGCAAACGGACTGCCTCTGAACAATTTTATTCAAAATTTGATCGAAATTTTCAAATTTGGCGTAAGACCATAAACCAAATTTCAACCTCCTAGCTCAAAGTGGTTTTGAGTTATCTTTGTCACAGACAGACAGACGGATATTTTCTAACAATGTGGTTTTCGAATCCAGGGAGACCTAAAATGTGGAAATTTTTCAAAATCTCGAGTTTGAATTTTTTAACGATTATCACATTTTTTCTATTCTACGAAAACGAGAAGAAAAAAAATTGTAGATGTATGTAATATTTAGACAGACGAATCGTAATTAAAATATTATCAGCCTTGATGATTCACACTAGAGTTTTGAAATTCACTTTTATTATTTTTCAAGAATTTTCAAAGACCAGACTACCATTTATACAAGGAACTTTAATAAATTTTGAGAAAATGACATCCATTTAGAAACTGATCTTCGAAAGCAGTTTTCAGTTAACTAGTCTAGTATAATGTAAACTTAATGACTAAGTAAGTTTCGATGAATTGACACGATTTTGTACAGAATTCTTGGAACTCTAACGAGAGATCAAAGTAAATGTTAAAAGGGGCAGCAATGGAAGTATGTATCCAATCCATTTTATCTGTTACGAAAACAGAGTTGAAAACTATACATTTCTGAGTTGGGAATAAATATTACGATAGGCAATATTTCCCTTTATCGAATTAAATCAAACAAATTGGAATAAATAAAATAATTTTTTTCGATAAATCGAAGCATGCATGAAAAATGGAAGTATTAAAAATGAAATCGGAATGATTTGAAAGTACTTTAATCGTTTTACTAAACTTTTTTTCGCGTTATTCAGCAAAAAATTACTATGTATCTTTTACGCTGTTTCATAGCGCAGCTTGTCTTATAACAAGGAAGATAGTTTTAAAGACATTTCAATGGATTCCAGATCAATGGTCCCTTAAATGGTGATTTTTTGGCGACTAGGCATAGAATTCGACGACTACATTATCTTTTCAACAAAAAAAGGAAGGTTCTCGAAAGTACAGGAATTAAGGTGATATCTTAATTAGGACTGGAGATTTGGCGATTCATACAGAGATTTTAATGTCTTTGAAAGATAATATCCAGTATAAAAATAAGGCGGAGCAGAGTCAAGTCTATTAAGTGAATTCTCCCTTTGCAAAAACATCATGATGCAAGTGTATTTATCAAAATTTGATTGTCACTGTAATGTTCTGTTTTGTAATTAGCGAATTGCTGTTTAAGTGAGCGTCGTTGATTTTCTCAAATATTGTTTTTGTGATCATTTTGACTGCGTTTTCCTACATGTGGTATGCATTTTTTCCGTAGCTACACTCTCTTAAAAAAACAACAACAACAACAAAAAGAAACACGGCTCCCGAAAGTACAGGAATTAAGGAGATATCTCAATTAAATCTCGAGATTTGGCAATTTCTTTAAAGTTCTCGGGAAACCTATATAAGTGAGAGGCGGAATGCCAGATCATTGAGTTAATTCTTCCTTTGATTACCATGGTGAAAGCTTTTTAATTAAAATGTAATTGCTAGTGTACTGTGTTGTTATTTAATTAGCGAATTGCTACTAAGTGTGTGTTGTTTTTCGTAAATGTTGATTTTTGTGCACATTTAGACTGGGTTTTGCTACCTGAGTCACATTTTTTCCACTGCTACACTCTCTTTTCAATAATAATAATAATAATAATAATAATAATAATAATAAATGAAGGTTTTTAAAATACAGAAATTAAAAAGATATCAGAATTAGGATATATGATTTATATGTTTTATTGCGAAATAAGCGGCGTTATATAGAGCTTCTTGAATTTTTCGCAGTTAACGAACAGATTTCCGTAACAATATATAATATGATTACTTACAATAATTGAAAATTAACGTGACACTTTTTCAGGACTCTGTTTAAAAGAACATGCCAAATGGACGCATTTTGTTGATGAATATTGTGACTCATTTTTATTAAAAATTGTGACTCAAATTTGAAGTATTATTAATTGTGACTCAAAGCGTATAATGTGCCTACAAAAGTAGTATAAGCCACATCTTTTTGATTTGGTTTCAAGGTTATTATGGTTATTGAGTCTAGGTTATTTTTAAATGTTAAATAATTGAACAAAAATTAACTACAGTTTTTTTTTCTTGCTAAACTACTTCTTGAATAATCATCTTCACATTCTTTTTTTTTTTTCGTGACTTTTATCACAGAATACATAACAAAATTTTTTTAAACAGCAGTATTTGTCAGTCTACTAAAAAGTAGAAATGTTTTGTTAATTATGTTTCACATTTTCGTTTTCATTATATAAATTTCAGAATGAAGAAATATTAATTGGATTTAATAGTTTAATTGATCAACTTATAAACAATCACATTTATTTGTCTTCTAAAAGGTAAAAAATCGTTTTTTAATTATATTTCACATTTTAATTCTAATTATGTAAATTTTAAGATTGAATAAATCTTAAAATTCGATGTGAAGAATTTAAAGATATATTGTATATTTCTCTAGATTTTATTTTTAAAAAAACGCATTTAGGAATTTTGTTGCTGTGTTGTGTTGTGACTTATGACACTTTACAAGCAAGCTGACAATTATCTGTCAGCGATTTAAACCAAATGAGCGCCTCTGTCATCTGTTTTTTCAGTAGCACCATCTAGGACCAAGAGTACGACTTAGCTACTTAGAAGTCACAACCTGTATTATGGGGTGGACTTCATTCATGCATTTCATTCATTCATCCCCAAATCGTAATTTAGACCTGAATCAGAAAACGATCACCTCTGAACCAGCACCCCCAGTGGTATTATCTCGACATGGAAGACTTTGTGACCACGACATATTTATATGTGCGCCAGCCACAACACACACGGGGAGTCTTCGGCCTGCGGGGTTCGAGGAATTATATATATCCTCCAAAACACATTTTTGGAATTATGTCCACATGCTCGTGAGCATGATAATCCAAGAGCACAAAAAGCTATACGAATGAAATTTTGTTTATTTATTTACCATCATATTTGCAGATATGTTCGGAGATTCAGATAATTTCGGAATCGGTGTAATCATATATATGGTGTAGGAATGGGTTATCTGTAGGAACGCAACGGCATAATTAAATTAAATTTGGTGACCTTACCGCTAAAACAATAGACATTGAATGTACTGAATCAAATTTCGTCATTTTGTATTCAATCGAAGGAAAGAAAGCATTTAAAATGCATTTTCCACTTCCTTCGTTTATCATAAACCACAAAATGCTCCAAAATTGCGTCACTGTATGCGAACAGGGCGGGATGTCTGTAGAAACGCAGTGACTTAAATTAAAATTTGGCAATCTTATAGCCAAAATTGTAGAACTTTTCCCAGTTTTGTATTCAATGGAATGAAACGAAAACGTTTAAAATTTATTTTCCGTTCTCTTCATTTATTAGGAAGCAGAAAATGCTCCATATTTCGTCACACGCGAAAGTCGCGCACTCAAGCTACAGACTGCCGTGACCTTCGAGGGTTTTTAGTTATTTTTCTATATTACCCCTTCCCATGTCACGTTGCGTCACTACATGCTTCCCATGCTTCATATTGCGTCACTACAAGCAAAATCGGAAGACAATGATATTCAAGCTTGCAGACTGCATTGACGTTCGAGGGTTTTCCATTTTCTTCCTATAATATCCATTCCCATATTACGTTTAGATGATTCAGAGAGAGATAAAAGAAAATAAGTAAAAAAAAAAAAAAAAAAATGGAGTAAGATTTTGTAAATAAATATTTGAATAAGTCGAGCGCAGAATACTTATTTGATTTAAATATTGAAATGATTGTAGGTGAATCCGATTCAAAGAAAAATTACGAACTGACGAACAAGCGGTATATTAAAGAGATTTCATAGTATTTGATTTAACAACACAAATCAAAGTAAATTCTGCAGCTCTCTTGCTAGCGGAAACCGGATATCGTCCATTTCACAAAGGGATTGATTTGTAATTCAAATTATATAAATTTGTAACTGCTCACGTTGTATACTCATGCCGAGAACTGATTAATACGGGGTAGAAACTTTTGACTAACATTAATAATGCATGTCCGTCTGACCCCACCGTTTTAATTAACTTGATTTCATTGATTAAATTTATTAGGAAATATGAAGTCACGCTGTAGGCACCTACGGATGAAAAGCATGCATAATATTAAGATATTATATTTTTACTTTCTGGAATGTGAAGTATGGAGAAAGTAATGCGATTGTCAAAAACTCGAATTCAAGATTTCAAAGATGAGTTTGAAAAACACGTTTCTGGAAAAGGTCTGACTATCTTTCTGTGGCAAAGACAATTCAAAAACGTCTTCAACTAGACGGATGAAATTTGGTATAGATCTTACACACGAAATTGTTGCTTTCTATCACATTTTGTGTAAAAATATATTCAGAAGATGCCTGTATGTCTTTGCCATTCGAAAGCACTTAAAGCTAGACTGATAAAACTTGATATATGGTCTTTAGATTAAATTTGTAAATTGCAATCAAAATTTGTGCGAAATTCCTTTAGGGGATGACTGTCTATCCGACTGTTTGATTTTAAATTAATACTATAACTATAACACTAAGAGAGTTAGATAGGTACAATTCATTACGCAGTAATATCATCATTATTATAAACACTCACCGAATTTAGAATAAAATTCAACAAGTGGTTAAGCATCTGTCGATCTGTACTTTCAGACGTATATAAAAGCGATAACTCAAAAACGTAATATTATAATTATATCAAATTTAGAATGTAATTTTGTGATTGTATTTGAAGTTTTATGTCAGTTTTTAGTTTCAATCGAAGAAACATTGAAAAAAGTGCTGAACAAAAAACGCATTTAAAACACAAATTTGATATTTGAATATAATGTTACGAACCTGTGATGCGGCTTCCCAGCATAGCTGGTTCCATAGGAGGACCCAGAGCTTGGCGACAGACTTGGCAACTTAGCGACGAATTTGGCGACTTTGGCGCCAAAATAGATTATACCCGAAACATCGAGAATTTTCCCGATCCGTCGAGTACGAACGGAGATACGCCTCGAACGTTCCTGATTGGTTGAGAGGCGTCTAGCCCCGCCTACTGAGACCTATAAAAGGAAGCAGCCGCAGCTGCCGGGTAGTCGTGAACCGGGACGGTGAATTGAGGAGAAGTCGGAAGCGACAGAGCAGAGCAGAGTAGAGTGGTGAACCAGTGGTGAATTGAGTAGTCGGAAGCGACAGAGAAGAGTGGTCGTGGACCAGTGGAATCGTCGGAGTTGTGGACCGACGGGGAATGGAGTCGTGGACCAGTGGAGTCTCAGAGTAGTCGGAATCGACAGCAAGAACTGGCTTGCCAGAGATTAGCGGAGCAGCGACGGAGTAGAGCTGCTGTATATACTGTTGCATGCTGCACGTCTCGGCTGAAGATAATCGTCTTCTGTGTTGTATATAGTTGTCGTCTTTGTGCTGTCCTGTGTGCCTTCGTGTAAATAAACGTCGTTGTTTTATTTTCTACTGCCCCCTGCTGATTGTGCGTTCTTTACACCATAAAACTCCCACTATCCAAACGAACCCCCGAAATTTCGTAACACTATTATAACCAATCCATGATAATTATGGAAAACATGGATTGATTATTATGGTGGTCATATTGTTTTTAGGAAAGAGAATAAAATTGTGGATTGAGTTCTAGGAAAGAGAATAAGAAGAGACCACTATAATAACCAACCCATGGTGGCAGTGGAAATCGTTGTATTACAGTGGTAATATTGTTCTAAGAATGAGAAACACTATAATAGCCAATCCATGGTCATCATGGAAAACATGGATCTGTTATTATAGTGGTAATATTGTTCCAGGAAAGAGAATAAAAATGTGAATTTAGTTCATGAGACGAGAATAGGAAGAGGCTTCTAAAATAACCAACCCACAGTGACCATGGAAACTGTATATTAGTTATTAACCTCTTTGTCGTCTGTAACGCGTTTAGCGCGTTCAAGTGCAACTTCTGCTGGGCGGCCGTAACTCACTTCAAGCGTCCTTTGACATTTTAAAACTTTTGGACGTTTAAAACGCTTTGCAAATGTTTACTTACTTGAGTCTCGATTTTTGTAATGTGGCGAAAAACAGAAATTTTTGCGGACAGGAGAGAACGGTGAAAATGTTATAGTGATCATATTTTTCTACCAAAGAGAAACACTATAATAACCAAACTATAGTGACCATGAGAAACATGGATTGTTTAGATACTTCATAATATTGAAAAGCCCACATCCCTCTTTGAAAGAAAAGAAAAATTCTCTAATCCTAAAGAAGCAATTGAATTATTTGGAAATGTGTGAATTATCTAGAAATGAATAGTTCGACTGCTCTCAACCAGGTAGGCGCAATTTTTTCCTCACATCCCCCCCCCTAAATAAACGGGACTCCTGATAACTTTGTAATTTATAGTGCATTATTTTATTCCATTCTCCCGTTAAATTTTAATATCGACTGAATGTATATTAGTTTTGTTTTAATTCATTAAAATGTCTTTAAAATTAGGCGATATTCAATTAATCTCTCCCTTAAATATGCTAAAACTAATTCAGTAAAATTGCCTTTCTCTGTGCTAGGTTACAATAACTTTGACCATTCTTCCCGAAAAAGAAAAGATTTGAAAATTTAGATATAGCGAAACATAAACAAGAATTGAAGAATAATTTTTTTTCTGACTTTATCTCCATTTCTAATTTATTACATTTAGAAATAACTGAGACCGACAAAGATGTTTAGTGCAAAAATATTTTTAACGCCCTAAACAATTTAACAATTTCAGAACTCGCTAGATACTAGTTTTTTTATCGGAAACAGAAGTTTTGAATCCTCAACAGATTTCGCAAACCGAAAGCGAAGCAGATAACATTTCTTCCTTCCCCCTCCCCGCTACTTCAGACGAAACATACATAAATAACAGTCAGGCATTAATTACTGGTGCCAAAAGGGAATCACTCGAAAATGATCCTTCGAATAACCAAACGATGAATGAAATAAACCCTTCAGTTTTGTTTTTTATTACGCGATCTCTGTGGCAGTTATAGAAACTTTACAGGAAATGATTCTTATTCTATTAAAAGTTATATTATTCTATTCATTTGTGATGTTGAAGGGGATTTTTCGCTTTTTCCATCTCTAAGTGAAGAACAAAAATTTATCTTTGCAAAGAGATTAGATTCCGGTGTAGCTATTTTTTTTTATTTTCTCAGAAAAATCTAAATTATTATCAAGCTTTTAAAAGTGCATTAATTAATGAATTTTCCAATAAAATAACTTCCATTCAAGTATATAAACAACTAGAAAGACGTAAAATACGCTCGAATGAAACTTTTATGCAGTATTTTATTGCCATGCGTGAAATTGCGAATCAGTCTGAAACCCTTATTGATGAATGTTCTGTTATTCAATACACAATAAATGGGACACAGGATGCCCCTTCTAAAAAAAGAATACTATTTCTTATAACAATTCTAAAAATAGATTATTATTTAAGGTGCAAAATGTTATTCTGAGTTTAAAGAAAAATTGCTTATTTTTGAAACTGTCGGAAGTGCAATGAATGCAAATAATTCAAAGACGTTCTATTCTAGATATGCCTAGTGATGGCCAACGACGTGGTACAACTCATAAAATTCCTGTCGAACAAAGAGAATCAAAATCGAATCTTAGTAATCCGACTAACAGTAAGATGCGTTGCTTTAATTGTAAGGATTTTGGACAAATTTCAAAATCTTGCCCTATTCATTCCCGTGGTCCTAAATGTCTTTCTTGTAATCTTTTCGGACATAAATCTTCCGATTGTCATCGTACTATTCGGAATGACAGTTCTCACCCAAAAGATAACGTCAACATTGTACGTTTATTGCCTTCTCCGTCGAATATGCATAAAGAGGTTGTAATTTTTAATAATACACTTTCCGGATTAGTCGATACTGGTAGTTTTTCGACGCTCCTCAAACCTTCCGCATGGATTAAACTAGGATCGCCGCTGTTGACGAATAACAAGATGACACTAACTGGATTTGGATTTTCCTTAACTAAAATAATAGGTTCCTTTGAATCAGAAATTACTATTGATAAACAAAGTTTTCCTGTTTTTATTTCTGTGGTACCTAGTAATTGTACTACTTATGATCTAATAATAGGTTGCGACGTAATAAATCAGGCAAATTTGACAATTTAACCTGGCGGTGTAGCATTTTCCAAAATTTCTAAATGTGATGATCCAGTTAAAACTGATAGTTTTATAATGACAATTTCTGCTGATACCCCCACGTTTGATATAGGTCCGAATATTTCTAAACAAACTCATAATGATGTTGAGAAGATTTTGTTAGCCTATAAACCTAAAAGAACTAAAACGCGCATATCGAACTTGATATAACGCTTACTGACGATGAGCAACTTTTCCATACTATTCGACGTTTACCCTTTGCCAAACGTTATATAGTAAATGCGCAGATAGACGAATGGTTAAAAAATGGAATTATAGAACTTTGTTCTTCACCTTATGCTTAAAAAAAAAAAGTCGTAGTTATATCAGTTTTGTCACAAATACAGGTCATTTTCGGTTCCTTTATATGCCATTCGGTTTAAGTTCCATTGTCCTCCTGTCTTTATGAGATTCCTAAATGCCGTTTTTCGTGATCTTATTGCAAAAGTGCATTGTCTTTCCGTATATGGATAACATGGTCATTCCCGCGAATAATGAATCTGAGGCTCTCGAACGCCTTGACACTGTTCTAACTGTAGCTCACGATTATGGACTAGACATAAACTTTAAAAAAAATGCCAATTTTTGTTTAGTCAGATTGAATTTTTGGGTCACCTAGTAAACATGGCAAAGTTTTCCCTTCACCCTTCAAAAGTAAAGCCGTCCTTAATTATTATGAGTTAAAAAATACAAAAGGCGTACAACGTTTTCTAGGTCTTACGGGATACTTTAGTAAATTTATCCTCTCATACTCTACTATAGCAAAATCACTTAGAGATCCGCTTCGTAAGGACAGCCCCTTTCTATTTCAAGCACAGCAAAATAATGCGTTTTTATACTTAAAACAGTTACTTTTTGAAAACCCATTTTAATTATTTTTAATCAAGGCAGTCCCATTGGAATTCATACAAACGCGTCAATCAATGGCATGGTCAATTATTCAATTCATTGGGTCACTACTACAAAAATCCAAAGAAGGTAACAAATTACATCCAATGTATTATATGTCCAAGGAAACGTCTGAGAAAGAAAGAAAATACACCAGTTATGAACTGTAGGTACTCGCCATAGTAGAAACTCTAATATAATTCTGAATTTACATTCTCGGATCACACTTTAAAATTATCACTGACTGTAATGCATTCGGTAAAACGTTAAATAAAAAAGAAATGAATACCTGAATTTCGCGATGGGCATTATACCTTCAGGATTTTGACTACGAAATGCAGCATCAAACTAGTTCAAAGATAACTCATGTCGACGCCTTTAGCAGATGCCCATGCTGCATGATCATTCAAGACTGTGTCAATCTTCAAATTTTCAAAGCTCAACAGACTCATGAGCATATTACAGCTATAAAAGCATTACTTCAAAATGCACCTTACGAGACCTACATATCGAAAACAACATTTTATATAAGAACATAAACGGAATCGATTTACTTGTAGTACCAGATAATATGCAGGCCAACATAATAAATCATGTCATGATCGAAGCCATTTTGCGGTGAAACGTGCGCAGGAACTGCTAAACAAAGAATCCTTTATTCCGAACTTGAAAGAGAAAATTGAGTGTTATATCCACAACAGTGTAACGTGCATTCTAAATAACAGAAAACGTGGTAAATTGGGTGGGACTTTGCATCCACATGATAAAGACGATACTCCCTTTCATACATACCATATTGACCATTTGGGTCCCCTCCCCAGCACTTCTAAGAAATATAAGCATGTTTTGGCAATCATCGATTCCTTTACGAAGTTTGTGTGGCTTTACCCGACCAAGTCCACCGACATCTCTGAAGTTCTCAATAAACTCGAATACCAAACATCAGTTTTCGGCAATCCTTCAAAGATTATTACGGACAGAGGTACCGCTTTCACATCCACGTCATTCAAAGAATACTGTGAGCATCAGCATATCACCCACATTGCTATTACTTCTGCACTTCCTAGATCAAACGGTCAGGTAGAAAGACTTAATTCTACTATCATAGCTGTACTCTCCAAGCTATCCATAGAAAACCCTAAAAAATGGTATAGCCATGTTGCTGCCATTCAGCAAATTATTAATTCTACATTTGAACGAAGTATCAATTCTACTCCATTCGAAATTCTGCTTGGAACTAAAATGAAATCTGAGCATAATATAAAAATCTTCGAGATCGTCAACGAAGAGATCCGTTCTGCATTTCTCCAACAACGTGCTGAACTCCGTAAAGACGCAAAACAGCAAATTCTCAAGATCCAAGAAGAAAATCGCCGTACTTACAATCTGCATCGCAAACAAGCTCAAAAATTTTAAATAAATGATCTCGTCACAATCAAGCGCACTCAATTCGGTCTCGGACTCAAATTGAAACAAAATTTTCTCGGACCATATAAAGTGATTAAAATTAAAGCAAACGACACATAAGATGTTGAAAAGTGTGATTTCTTCGATGGACCATCGAAAACTTCAACTTGTGCTGAATATATGAAACCATGGTCCGGCGTTATATAACATATCACTTGAATTCTTTTTTAAAAGAAAAAAAAACTAAACACTACTTTAAAAAAAGACAACTGTTTTTTCTTTTAATGTGTGTGTATTTGGACGATAGAAGACTGATTTTTTTTCTCTACTTATTCTGTGTTATTACATTTTTATATGTTGAACACTAATATTATTTTTACTTTTAGTTAGTTATTCGAAATTTCCAGTGCACACTATTGTAATGCTACATACTTATGTTGTCACGGATGGTATGATTATTTTGTTTGTTTTATCTCGTAAATATTTCAATTTTGCATCTTATTATTTTTCGGTATTATTATTGCTTGTTTTATATTGTTTACTTCAATGTACTGTATACCTTAAGGCGAGGTCACCAGTTCGGTCATGATGGCTGATGTGGGAGCTGCTAACAGATCTCATATAATGTGTGACGCCATGTTGCGTCATTGATCACATGATGCTTTAGCGCCTTTAATAGCAGACGAGAGCTTGACGGTAAGACGTATCGTTCATGCTCATGTATCTTTTTATGTGTCCTATGTTAGTTTAGTAATGTTTTTTCCACCATTATGTACATATTAATACTGGTCGTTGCCTTTCCCGACATTATATATATATATATATATATGTGTGTGTGTGTGTGTGTGTGTGTGTGTGTGTGTGTGTGTGTGTGTGTGTGTGTGTGTGTGTGTAATATTTTTCGCATCTTATCGGCTAAATAATATGTAAAGATTTTTTTTTTGTTTAAGTAGAGTGCAGGTTTGAAGACGTTGAAGAGACAAGTTATATTTTTAATTTCGTTTTATTCTCTCTCCTCTCTCCCGGGAGACAAACATGATTATTTTACAAGACGCAGCGCGGCACAAACACAAAAGTAAAGCAGAGGCAAAAAAGGGACAAAGTGACGAACAGATGATCACTAGCCTTATATAACATAGGATTTGCGGTCACGCGCCGAGGGAATGACCTTTGACAACTTTTCAAGGGTACCGAAGTATATATATATAATGTTAGAAGTTTTTAAAAGTTTAATTTTGTCCTATTTGTCATCAAATTTTAAAACAATATTTTAAGAGTATTTTTATCACAATATTTTATGAGAAGTACAAATAAAACTTACTGCTAAAATAAAATGTCTTTATTATTACATTAGTATTTTTCGTGTTTTTCATCCAATTGTTCATGATCAAAATTGATAAAGATTTACCTTATTTTTCTACGTTGGTTAGGTTTCAGTATAAGCTATGCTTTTAATAAAAAAAAAACGTTTATTTGTACCTACAATTTAGATTCAACTCCATAATCAAACAATGCCAAATTTCATCAGTCTAGCTGAAAACACTTTAAAAATTGCCGTGATTATAGACAGACATAATATGACATTTTTAGTATTCAAACTCAGGACCTTATGAAACCTGAAGATTTGTCAGAATCTCGAGTTCCAATTATTTGATGAGTATAATATTTCCTCTGTATTTAAATACCAAAAATTAAAAAAGTAGTTTTCGGTCTCAAAGCAATTAAAATGTGGAAAGTATTTGAAATCTTTTTGTGAATTTTTTTTTTGGCGAATGCAATACATTTTTTTATTATATATATAAATATTTATTTATTTTACATATACAAGACATTTTATATATTTATACATTTTACAAATTTGTATATTTTGCAGAAATATTTATATATTTTACCTATACAAGAAAGTGAAAATTAACTGAAAAATGATAAAGAGGCATTATGTATATAAATATATGAACCATTTGTTTTGAAAGTGAGGCAAGTCCATTTTTGAAAAATAATGGAGATAGTAGTAGTTATAGATAAAACTTGTTTTGGTCTTTTTATGCGTAAACAATTTAAATTTAAAAAAAATCAGATTCTAGTATTTTGGCGATGGAAGTTTTCGCTCTTAACAGTATTGAAAATCTGTTTATTTTGAAAGTGGTGCAAGTCCATCTTAGATTGAAATTATTTTTGACCGAATATATTACGGCAAAATTTAGCTCCGGTTGCTGTAAGGTGTAGCAAATATGGCCGTTTTTGATATCATGTCTGAAATCTAGGGTGCTTCTATTTATCTATTTTTGATATAGATAATCGGTGGTTGTACAGTATTTCATAAATAATAAAAAAGTATATCTTAATTTTGTGTTTCGATAATAATATGTTTACTGCCAACACCGATTATTCAGTCCAGTGACAATGAAATAAATATCATTAATCACAAAGTTTTGTTGTCGGGGCATTTAATTTTACCGAACGATCGGAGTGGTAGAACTGTCAAACCGAAAAACCAGTTCCTTGTATATTCCCCAGGATTATTATAAAGTAATACAAAATTGTCGAAAACATAATGTTGCGAAATTTCCGGGGGTTCGTTTGGATAGTGGGGGTTATATGGTATGAAGAACGCTCAATCACCAGGTTGGCAGTAGAAAATAAAACAACGACGTTTATTGACACGAAGACACACAGGACAGTACAAAGATGACAACTATATACAGCACAGAAGACGATTATCTTCAGCCGAGACGTGCAGCATACACAGCAGCATATAACAAGACTCTCTGCTGCAGACAGTAGCGCACAGCTTAGTTTAGCACTAGCTTGACTCCGTCACTGCTCCGCTTTCTCTGGAAGGTCAGTTCTTACGTCGATTCCGACTACAACTCTCCGATCTGGTTCACCACGACGACTGCTCTTCTGCTTCCGACTACTCTTCGACACCACTGGTCCACGACGACTCAATTCACCACTGGTTCACCACTCAATTCACTCTGGTTCACAACTACGCACTCTGGAAGATTCGTTCTTCCCCGTCGATCTCGACGGCACTCGACTACTACTGAATTCACCACTGGTCGGCAGCTGCGGGCGCTTCCTTTTATAGGTCTCAGGAGGCGGGGCTAGACGCCTCTCAACCAATCAGGAACGTTCGAGGCGATCTCCGTTCCTACTGGACGGCTCGGGAAAATTCTCGATGTTTCGGGTATAATCTATTTTGGCCCCAAAGTCGCCAAATTCGTCGCCAAGTCACCAAATGGTCGCCAAGTTTGTCGCCTAGCTCCGGGACCTCCTATGGAACAAACTATGCTGGGAAGCAGCATCGCAGGTTCGTAACAATAATAAAGGTGTAATACATGAAATGAAACGCGGATATTTATTTTCAATCGAACCTTTGGGGAAAGCGGTTAAAAAAATGAAAATACCGATGGAGAAATCACGAATTGTTTAATATGTTGGATCAGATTTACAAGGGATGCACCATACAAAATGTTCGACAAAATTTCGATCGTCCGAATGCTGAATTTAAAATTATGGATTTGCCACCGCAACGAGGAGGACCAAGTAATTTCAGAAATATAAAATTATCTTTTAGGTATGAAAAAAAGGAGATCTATTATACCTGAAAAATGCGAGGACATGGTGGATTTATTACCATATATACCTCCTGTTCATCATGAACCTGTTAAAATATCAAATCCTGAATAAAATTCAATTTAATTATACCTACGTATAAAATAAAAATGTATAATTTCATTGAAATTCTTAATAAAACTAAATTGTTTGTTATATTTTCTACAACAATATTCTTTATTTTGTTTCACTTTTGATCAAATGAATAAATAATCATAAATTTTTTGAATAGTATTTTGTTTTTATTATTAAAAAAAATGCTAATGCAACTGAAATATTTCCCAATTAAATGAACGTTTACAATAATTCATTCATTTTGAAAGTGAGGCAAGTCCATTTAGTTATAATAAAACTCTTATTTTTTTAGTCAGCACTGTAAACACTATTGGATTATAAACTTACATTATCTGGTACTACAATATACAAAAATATATATCTATTAATTCTTGCCACTACTTTTAAATTTATTGAAATGCAAACCTTTAAATATCTCGCAATAACAAAAAATGGACTTGCTCCATTTTCAAAATAAATGGCTCATATATATATATATATATATATATATATATATATATATATATATATATACACATATATGCATAAAAAACTGTACGAACATCTTTCTGTCATAATTATTTCTAAAATTATTCCAGCCGTCATGTGCTTAGTTAAATATAATAGAAACAAAATATTTCATAATTAGCTGAAAAAATTAGTATAAACATCGTTTAAGATGTTTAAAAAAAGATGATTTTGATTGTTTGAAGAATCTGTAATATAATATGCATACAAAAAAAAATCTTTTTTTTTTTTTAATATTTTGAACAATAAATCATATTAGTAATAAATGCTTATAATGCAAGTACTAGCACTAAGTTTGAAGTGAAGCAAAAAATTCAGTTTTGTGAGTTACATGAAAAATGAAAGCACTTATTGCAGAGTTTTTTAATAAAAAAAATGCAAATACTTCAAATTTAATATTTTCGAAACTTATTTGCATTAACTATTCATGGAATAATGTTTCGAAATTTTTATTTTTAATACTAACTTAAAAAAAAATAATCAAAAGACAAATGAAAAACTGTATAATAAGATGCACGTTCCCTTATTTATTTATTTAACATTAAAAAAAACGACAAAAAATTCTGATAATACTTTCCACAAAAAAAATGTTCTGGAGCGACAAGCCAATAATCCACTGTAGAAATAACGCTTTATCGTAAAACTTTAATTATACAACTTCATCTTGTTTAAAACATGTAGCAGAAGCAAAGTTTTTATTTCCTGTTTTATGAAAATATAAATAAAAACAAGAAACTTGGAAGCTCTATTTTGAGCTAATTGGTCGCAGAAAACAAATATTATAAAAGTACAATCTATTCGATTATTATTATACGATATTTAATCCGCTTGTGCGTATGAATGAACATTAGACGTTTCATTAAGATTAAAACACGCCTCGAATCTGCAAAAGTCTGTGATTTCTGAATTCGTTTTTACTAATGTTTTTATGCTTCTCTCTATTTCCCCCCCCCCCTTGCTTTAATATTTGAATTCGCTACTGGTGTTTGAATTTGACTCGCAAAATGAAAATGGCAAATGAATTTAATATATATATATATGTATATATATATATACAATGATATTTTAATTTTAATTTCAATTTAATTAATTTCCAAGATTTTATCTTAATTCAGCCCATCGTAACTTCATTCTAAAATATTCCCTTATTTCGTGATCCAATTCCCCTTTCGGTTTCATTGATTCCTCTGTAAAACTAATCCACCATCAGTACTACGTCTCAAATGAAAGTGATCCCTTCGATGCCCTTGAAAAGATGTCAAAGGTCGACACGTGTATTGAATTGGCGCGTGGCCGGAAATCCTATGTTTTACAAGACTAGTGATCATTTGTTTCGATCTCCGTTCTTACTTCTGCTTTTGCGCCGAGCTGCTTCTGCTTGTAAATAATTTGCTTTCCGGAGATGGATATTAAAGAGAATTAAAAATACAAAGACTCGTCTATGTCTTCAAACCTGCATTCTGCTTCAACCAAAATAATGTTACATATATATATATATATATACACAATTTAGACTGAACTTCACAATCAAACAATGATAAATTTCACCCGTTTAGCTGAAACATTTGTGAATTACCGTGTTTAGAAACATAACAAATTTGTGTTCTTCGAACTCAGAAAGATCTAACACTTGGAAATTCGTCAAATCTCGAGTAGTAATTTTATAATGATTAGAATATGTTATCTATATTTTACATACCAAAAAGGGAAGAAAAAAAGTTTTCAGTCTCAGAAAAGACAGAGCTTGGAAATTTGTTTAAAATCCTTTTATGATTTTTTTTTTTTTTTTTATGAATGCAATATATACGGTTTTTATGTTACATATAATAGAGAGAAAAAATTCACACATGATGTTGAAATGGCATCAGGTATAAAAAACCGTGCAAAAATTTTAAAATAATGATTTTCTATAAATGATCCTATTCATGAAATGCTCATATAATTATAATTGAAACAAAATATTTCACAATTAGTTAAATAACAATTAGCCTTAAACAAAGTGTAAGATATTTGTAATCGTTTGAATAATCTATAATATAATAAAGAGACAAAAGAAATCGATTAATTTTAATCGCTATTAATTTTTTACACTTCTATGCGGAATATTTAAATTATTTTGTATAATAAATCAGTAAGTAATACGTGGTAATACGTTATATAAATACTAGCACTGACATCGGAATAGCAGCAAAAAATTTAGTTTTAAGTATAGCATGAAAAATGAAAACACTTTATAGATGATTAAAGAAAACACTTCAAATTTAATGTTTTCGAAACTAATAATTTACACTAACTATTCATTGTATAAAGTTTCGAATTTTTTATTTTTAATGCTTAAAAACACTGTGTAATAAGATACACGGTCCTTATTTATTTATTTAACAACAATAAAGAAACTAAGGAAAAAATTATAATAAAACTTTCGATAAAAAAATTTCTAGAGAAACAAGCCAATAATCCACAGTAGAGCGAACGCTTTATCGTAAAACTTTAATTATGTAACTTCAACTTGTTTTAAACATGTTGTAGAAGAAAAGTTTTTATTTCACTTTTTTACGAAAAAAAATGAAAAAATAAACTTGGAACCTCTATTTTGAGCTAATTGGTCGCAGAAGACAAGCATTATTAAAGTACAATCTATGCGATTTTTATTATACGATATTTAATCCGCTTTTACGTATTAATGGGCAATAGACTTTGAATTAAGACTAAAACACGCCTCGAATTTTACTAATGTTTTTATGTTTCTGTCTACCCCTCCCCCTTGCTTTAATTTTTGAATTCGCTACTGGTGTTTGAACTTGACTCGGAAAATGACAAATGGATTAAAACAAAATAATGTAATTATGAATCTAATTGCGGTGATGTTTTTTTTAAAAAAATATTTTATAAATTTCCCGCAATGATGATATTTTTTGTTTGAGTTAGAAATAACGTTTAACAGATACAATTAAGCTTATTTGCAATAATCTGGTAAAACTGAGGTCAATTTTGGGCGATTATATAGCTTACAAATTAAGGTTAATTTGAAGCTAATTTCGAGTAGCGTTTTCAGCTGCAATATATTTATGATTTTTTTATCGCTATAAATAAATTCGCGAACCAACTGCCTTTCTAAAAAATCTATTCGGAAAAAAAAAAATACTTTTACCGAAAGACAATCGTTTGATAAAAATGCAGATAATTAAAATAAACTCTTTTTTTCGTAATTATGAATGTAAACAATGCTTTTCTTCTTGTTGCAAACGACATTTAATAGATTGATTTATATATATCTATCTATACTTATAATAAATCTCAATGTGTGTGTGTGTGTGTTGGCATTCTACAGGCAAGGTGATTTGACATAGAGCTATCATATTTGGTACATGTATACCTTAGAGGTCGGGAATGTGCACCTGGGGTCCCTTTTTTTGAAATTTTAAATATAATTTTAATTATTAATTAAAAACTAACTTTCCCGCCAAAAAAATCTTCCATTTTCCCCACCGCCAAATGAGTAAGGCTTTAGTTTTTTCTCTCAACAGTAATATGACTAGGGTTAACATTTTTCGGCGGATTATTTCAAACGATTCTGTTTAATTTCTTAATGTGTTATGCAATTAAAATTAAACATTGTTAATTAATCCATGTTTCAGATTCATTCTGAAGTACTTCTGAATTAAAATAACATAGAATAAAGGAAATTAAAAATGTCTAATCTGCATAGCGTTACCCCAACTGGCGCAGAAAAATTCACGCATTTGCGTTACCTATACTGGCGAAGAAAATTCACACATGCGCATTGTGTTCTGATTGTTGGCATGACAACCATTATCAACGGATGGTTTAAATTATTTTTAGGTTATTGCATGCTTTTGTCAGAAAATTGTATTTATGTTAGTTATATATTTTTGTATATGCTTATAGTTTTAAGTACATCGTTTTTTAAGTAGTTTTTTTAACCTGTTTTCAATGATATAAATTATTTTTAGGTTAATTGCATGCTTTTATAATTAAATTGTATTTATGTTAGTTATATATATTTTTTGTATATGCTTATAGTTTTAAGTACATCGTTTTTTTAAACCTGTTTTCGACCGATTATTTTAAACGATTCATTTTATTTTCTTAGTGTTTGATGCATTTAAAATGAAACATTGTTAATGAATCGATCTGTTCATGATGAATCTGAGAAACTTTTGTTGACAAATTCTTGAGATATTACATAAATTAAGAAGGATATTCTTTAGTGGCCATAAAGTTTAAAAGCTCAGTGACTCTATTATCAGTAATCATATTATTAAAAAAATGCTTTATTTCAGTAAAAAATATTATTATATTAATTGCAGATTAATCATTTACTCTTTAATTTAAAGCATAATTTCTACGAGGGGTAACAGAAAATGAGAGAGATACATATCACGTTATGACTGAAGGCCTTTATAATATTATGAGTGAATTATATGACTATCAAAATTTGAAGTTTTAAAATATTTTGCTGAAGAATCTATTAAAGTTGGAATTGCATAAAATATTTAACTTTTAAAATTTTAACGAACATTAAGATTGGCGAACCGGCTGGTCACCAAAGGCGGCTAGTTTATAATAATTACAAAAGTTAAAGTAAATTTCTATAATGATACATCTTTAAATGAGGTTAATTTTTAGTTACTTTCGATTACCTATTTTATATAGTGATTTTTTTTTGTATATATATTCAAAATTTGTCTTTATAGGTAAAAGTTTTCTCCAAAACTCCATTAACAATCTAAAAAAACAATAGATAGTTTAACTAAGAATCGGAGTTAAAGATAGAGATGAAATTATTTAATAAATAGGGATGTATTTTTTTTCAGATTTAATCTATATTGGATAAAGCGCAGTTGTTGGATTTCATATTTTTTATTCTCATTCTAAATTCTTAAAATGGAATAAACTGGATTAATATTTTATATATTACTTTGCATTGGATAAAACATAATTGCCTGATTTTGTATTCATATATCATTTTCAAATTCTTTAATCGGAAAATTAACAGATTAATATCTTAATCCTGTACTGGCATTTGTGCACTTACAAGTAAATACCTGTAAACTTTAATAAGTATTTAATTTTTATTACTTACCCTGCAGATATTAATTTATTCTAAGCAATTATATTGTGAAATTCTAAAATGAAATATAAACAAAGGTTTTTCGGTAATCGGAATAAATATTAAAATTTTAGTTAGCCATTTAAAATGCTCTTATATTAATTAACCCAATGTGAAAATTATAACCTATGTAAAATCTAAAAATTATTGACTAAAAATGGAAAAATCCTTAAATAACTACGAAATATTATATTTAAACTTTGATAACTTTTAACGCTAATGCAAGCTCAATTACATAAAATTATTCACATATTTTTGTAACTTTTAAACAGCTAATCTGGCAATATCTGAGGACTTAATTATGCATTAAACTTTTTCGGTTACTTTTCACCCGATCTTTTAATTTGTTCCAAACTATCTATATAATGCATGTGAAATCAGAGATCCTTGTTTCCCATAGCAGCAAACTTATTCTTCTCAAAATGCCCCTTATCACTTTTTATTTGACCAGGGAGCTCTTCTTGGAAGTTTCATAAGAATTGTTTGAACGGTTCACATGAGCGATTTATATTCATTAGTCAACCTTAAACGGTTCCTCAATAAAGCTAATTCTTGTTGGAACGGCTTCAGTTCTTCTTCCAGAATGGCCTCCTTTTCTCTGGCAGTCCGTACTTGTTTATCTTATTCTAGTTGATTGTTTTTCCTTTCTTGCAACCCAATGGTCCCCGTAGGAGTTGTTAATTAGTTTAATAAAGTTTCGCATATGTCTTTTTTCCCTGATGTCTTCTATCTTTTCTTACGTATGATGCCTGGCTCCGCCCACTTTTTTTTCTTTTTGTGAACCGATTGGATGGCCGTTCAACTGCTGTGTTCGGAATCGGAAATTAGGAGGACTCGTTTCTTGCTTTTTGTGTTTATTAAGTGGCTATATAATGGAAAGGAATTGTATTGAGATTAATTGTGTAACTTAATTGTCGGCATATATTACAGTTTTCTTTTTTCTTTGTCAAGGAAGAATGCGGTTATAAGTACTGGGAAATATAAGGTTTGTTTTAACGAAGTATTTGCAATAAAAGTAAATACGTTTTGTATTTTCGCCAAGGGATTTCTCTTAAATTGTCTACTAAATATTTTGTTTTGTTTATGGATAATAATAAAATAAAGGTTAAGGATCATAAAACAAAGGAAATAACATTAAGAAGGAGTGATAAAAATAATCTCCAACTTAATGTAAGAAAATATTAAATTTTTGATTAGAAAAAAAATGAAAACATATTAAAAAGATGATAATCTAGACATAATATGTTTTGAGATTGAATAGATTATTAACTTGTTAGGGTGTCTGTATGATTAATTCATAAGGTAAAATTTTTAGTGTTAATAAAATTGCGCCTTTAAAAAAAATATATTGAACATTTTTTTAAAAAAAAATCATTTTAACGAAAAATTTATGAATGACTTAGTAATGAATTCGAAGTACAGGATAAAAAAAAAACTTTCGCGAGAGTAACCATTGGGCATGTTTTAATTGCTCGTCTAACCATCTGAAAACAGATTAATCCCACAGGAGTGGTCTCCAGAAAAGTTTCTTGCATAATCTTTAATAAAGGTGTTATCTCAGAGAACGCCTTGTATGGCAATAACCTACAATAGCTATGAAATATTAAAATGTGGTGTTAATTCATTAATAAAATTTGGTGACTTGCGATCTTTTGCATGCGGTCTGAAAGTCAAATTTGCTATTAAGACACATTTTTCCTCAACCGATTGGAATGAAAGTTAGACAAAAAACTGCATTTGTTGTCACAAAATACCATATCAAATTCAAAATATTTAAGTAATTGCGGTTTTGAGTTATCAAACTTGTATATTTCAAATTGAGTATCAAATTTGTTTGTACAAACTTATAGACAGTCAACCAGTAGTTCCATTTGGCTAAAAATTTGACAGTTCTCTACATAATAGATAGATGATTTTGTTCAAAAGTTAAAATCTATACATTTGGTATAAAGACCGTATACCAAATTTCGTCCGTCGAGCTCGAAAAGTTTTTGAATTATCTTTGTGATAGGCAGATAGACAGACAGACGAACATTTTCCAAAAATGTGTTTTTCGAACTCGAGTAGGCCTAAAATGTGGAGATTCTCTAAAATTTTCAGTTCGAATTTTTTGACGAGTACGATATATCGGCTTTACTACATATACGAGAAATATAAAAAATGCTTGGCTGTTACAATAACTTTTAATAATGGTATTAAGAAAAATTAAAAATATCTTTTTATGAGTAAATTTGCTTTATATGTAAATACGTAAAGATGTATATTTTTGATTTTTATGGTTTTATATCTTTTGTTTATATTTAAAATAAGTATAATATAATTTTGAAATATGTTTTATGTAAAAATATTTCATGTTATTTTTCTTAGTGCTTGGAAGTCCCCAAATTAATTAATATCTAGATATACGTATCAATCAGATAGATTTTATGCCTAAAGCCGGTTTCAATTACATTTTGATAGATAGGGCGTTTAGTTTTGACTATTTAAAATAGGTTTAACTGTACCTTTAGCTAGTATATCTTAATGACCGAGAGGGATATTGCTGTCGACGTTAGAATTGGAAAATCGTGTTTTCATGGAATTATTTAACAGCAAAAAGGAATTTGGAACAGGTGTTTCAAAGGATTTGTAAATTGTGTGAGTTGTCCGATTCTGTAGGGCATGAAAAAATGTACATCATCACTTATAAAAGGGACTTTTCAAATAAAAGAAAGATTATGTGAATATGAAAAAAGCTTGGAATTGCGATGATGGCATCAACTATTTTTATTCTAAATTCTGCCCATTGAAAACGATTTTTCTTCCTCTGCATTTCTATGTATGCTTTTGATCAAAGACTGAGTTCTTCGCTGGATCCAGGAATTTGCAAACGATTTTATAAATGGAAACAACTGATTTAGTCCAGTTCAAAATGAAATTTCCTGTATTTAATTTGTTTCGAATTCTTTATTTTTTGACAATAAACAGCGAAATAAATTGCAAAAAAATTTGTAGAAAATGAATTTTAATCTATTTTTATAAATTTTATATAATACCTTTTTTTGTTATCAAAAAAAAAAAACATGTGATATATTATTTTTTGAATTTCTGATCAAAAGTTTCATTCGATAACTTTATTTTCTTTAACTTCCTGTTTGAATAGCAGATTTTACAGAATATGAATAATTTCTGAATTTTTTTATTGAAATATATTTTATTGAAAATTAAACTTATATCTAACTTATTACTTTGAAATGTTGATAATAATAGGGATAGAGGGTGTCTCATTGTAACCAAATTTGCTTTTTAATGAATGTTTATTTTTTTTTATGAAATAAATGGATTTTAATTTTCTTACTTCCAAGACATGTATTTCATTTTTTTAAAAATCCATTTACAAGTTTCAGATATACTTTTGTTATTAATTTCATATATGAAGTATTTATACATGAGATTTTTACTAGCAAACTTCAAAGGTTGGTAAATTCTAAATTTTACATAATGCCAAATATCACGTTTATGAGAATTTTATGAGTCTGGTTTAAGTACTAGTTTATGCATAGTTTTTTGGAAGCTTAGTTTTAGTTATCTCTGTTAAAACTTAGAAGCTGATTTTAGTAAAAGTTAGTTAAACTAGAAACTTCTCTAAAGAAGATTTTTAACTGCAGCTCGTGTTTCAAATAGAGTAAAACTTTTAAAGACTCGCGAGTCAAAATTGGCACGAGATTCGTGAGACAAGCAATGGAAATGTTAAGTCATAAAAGTAGTTATTCAAAATAGACTTTTAAAAGTTTGTGACATAATATGACGCGACTTCATTTAGTATATTTTTAAGAATAAATAAGAAAGTAATCTTAACTAATCCCTTTCAAGATATAAAGAAAAGTTTTATAGCAGAAAATCTTGTGTTATTTATCTTTTTGCTTTCCATTATTTGCTTTTAATTCATAAAGAAATTATGATGTAAAAATTTAATCTCTAAAGATTCACCGTTTAGGATGATGTGGCTATGCATATGAGATATATGCATGTGGCTATGCATATGAGATATAAAAAATGCATATATGAGATATGCATTTTTTAAACAGTTTTGTCTTAAGAGTTTAAAACAGACAGTATTTGTTAGCTAAGAGACGTGGATTTTTTTTACAATTGCAAGAAACATATATTTAGCCTAATTCTACAATCATAATGGAAACGAATTCTTACTTCTTAAAGCCTAAATCGTTCAAAAATGGTAGAACGTGATGCAAAAATGTGCAGAATCTGTATGCATCTCAAGAATTTTACAGATTCTTAGTTGAATAATGGGACAGAATACTTCCTAAATGAAAGCTGTTATCTAATTGGGTTGTAGGGGGAAAATACGGGGAAAAAAACATAGCCGAAGTGGTCTTACCAAAACTTTCTCGCATAGTCTCTAATAAATTTTTCATGCCAGAGACCGCTTTATATGACACTGACGTACTATAAATACAAAATATTAAATTTTGGCGCTAATTTAGCATTTTTGCTTTGAATCTATCCTATCATCCTTGGCGAGCTATTTGGCGATTGTTCACTGGAATGCGGTTAAAAGGGTTCAAAAATCTGTATTTGCATTTTAGAGACGTTTTTCTCAACCGATTGAAACAAAAATTTGATACAAAACTGCACTTGTAGTCACGAATTCCGATACCATATTTGAAACATTGTGTTTTTGAATAATTGCGTTTCATTGTTTCTGGAAGTACAGACCGACTAACAGTTAACCACAGTGAGATTTGCCACAAAATCTGACAGGTGTCTAAACTCTGGACATTATATTTGTGTATTGAATTTTATTTATTTAGCTCTCTTCATTTTGTAATTATCGCGTTAATTTATATTCGAACAACCAGACTTCCTCTGCATATATTTTATAACTTGATAGAAATCTTTAAATTCGGCATAAAGACCTTATGCCAAATTACATCTTCTAATTCAAAGTGTTTTTGAGTTATCTTTATCATAGACATACATGGTATAAAAATGTGTTTTTCGAACTCAGAGAGAACTAAAACTTCAAGATTCGTTAAAATCTCGAGTTTGAGTTTTTGACGATTACCATATTTTCTCTAAAAAATGGTAATCTCATATAATTCTCGCATAAATTTTTGACGATTACCATATTTTCTCTAAAAAACGGTAATCTCATATAATTATCGCATAATTTTTGACGATTACCATATTTTCTCTAAAAAATGGTAATCTCATATAATTCTCGTATGCCAAATTACATCTTCTAACTCAAAGTGTTTTTGAGTTATCTTTGCCACAAATAGAAGAACATGGATAAAAATTTTAGAAATTTTTTGACAATTACCATATTTTCTCTAAAAAATGGTAATCTCATATAATTCTCGTATAATTTTTTGACGATTACCATATTTTCTCTAAAAAATGGTAATCTCATATAATTCTCGTATCCCAAATTACATCTTCTAACTCAAAGTGTTTTTGAGCTATTTTTGTCATAGACATATATGATATAAAAATGTGTTTTTCTAACTCAGGAAAGACAAAAACTTCAAGATTCGTTAAAATCTCGAGTTAGAATTTTTTGACGATTACCATATTTTCTCTATAATACGTATACGAGAAAGTAAAAATATATATAATCGATCTCATTAAAATGCCTTTTTTTTTTTAAAAAAAAAAGCAAAAACTACAGAAGGTTCATCCAGCACCATTGATTTATAAATCATTAAGAGAATAAAAAACGATCCGTCGGTGATTAAATAAACACTCACTTTCAAACGGCCAAGAGAATGGTAATTACTTTTTCCTCTTAAAGACCTCCCTTAGTAGAGCAAGCAACACAAAAACGGGAGCGAAACTAAATTCAACAGAAAAAAGGAGCTAAACTGTAACAATTTCCCTCTCTAGTCTCTGGGAGGAAGGAAAAAAAATTGAAAGCATGAAAAAAGTATCCCAGAACATAAAAATGAAACAAATATTACTTCAAGCGGTAGAAGAGAATAAGTAAAATATGGCATGGAAAAGCCCAGTGCTTGGAAAACGGTTTTTCCACGAGCGCTAGAGAAAGCGTTATTAACCCAACGTAAAAATATTTCATGAACGGAGAAAGAGCTTCGTTTATTTTTGTTGGGGTAATTTAGGAAGAAAATGTAGCTGCATTTTTGAACCTGGCGAGATTAGAGCGAAATTGGCGAGGAAACAAAACAATAGACTCGAGAACTGGATCTTAGTAGTTTTTCAGGAAATATAAGATAGTGCATTAGTTGGTTATTTTTGAAATAATAAAGAAGATTTTAAACTTGCCAAGAAAAATAATTACTGATTGATAATCTTTCATAATTATTTATCATATATTTATTTATAATACGGATTTAGAATTGACCAGTTATAAGAGGCCAATAGGCAGCGCATAATAAAAAGTATGAAAAATATTATTCGGTCCATGGCAAGTACTTGTCCTTACTGGACAACAACACGCTGCTGTATTGGATTTTTTTTTAATTATTTTTTTTTTAATTTTTTTTTTTATTGAGTATGCCATTGTAAAATTTGAAGGGTATTTTTTGCATGAAAAAAAAAATTGATTACTATCATAGATTAACTCCGAAATTTTTTGCTCTTTTTTTAAAATTTTATTTGTCATTTTTTTTCTATATTTTTCCAAAATTAGTATGCTAACCCTTTTTTCATTTTACCATGTTTCTCTGTGTAAATATCAACCGTTATAACGCTATACTAAGTGAAAAAAGTAATTCAGAGACACAAATTCAGAAATTTATAGCCAAGCATGGAATGCCTGAATCTTGTGAAATTGTAGCAAACATAAATCAGTCCTTTTTGCGCATGCGTTGTCTTATTGGCCGTCTTATTGCGTAAACGCACCAATATATAACACTTACGTATGTGGCAAAGAAATCGAGCTAATTACTAATTGTCGAATGGCAACTGTTAAGTATAGACAAAACATCGTACGAATTTCTGACTGCTTCATTCATTGGACATTTTTACAGCTGTTATGAATCAAATGCTTCATTTATCTAATTAATGATTCTGCAAAATATTATTAGATGTGTTCTGGAGATAGTTCGCCGTGTCACCAAAGAAGAAATTCTGTCAGAGGAAAGAAGATATAAAAGAAATCAAGAAATAGGCTTCAAACAAAAATTTTTATCAAACGCAAAAATAGGCTTAACCGTTGCCTGATAAGTATCCGTGGTAAGATTAATGTACGATTTCTCGACAAGCCCGTCAAAATCATGCAAATTGTCCGAAAAATCTCCAAAAGTCTGCAAATTTGGATGTACGCTAGAAATGCTTATAAACGGCTTTTAAGGTTGCATTTAAAAATTGTCACGATTATGTTTGGATAGAAATCGCTCCAAAAATTTTCAGTATTTGTTAATCTTAAATCTAGCCGTCATCATTATGACTTGCCTATGGAAATTTATATTCATATCTTTTAAAACAATTTTCTTATAAAACGCTTTTTGAATTATCTTAATTAAAAAATTACGTATTTAATTATATAAATTTCATTTTCGTACAATTTTTCATTTAACTTTAGTTTTATAGACTATCCAAAATAATGTTTTTAAATGCTATGGTGGAATTCAAACTCTTCATCAAAACATTCAAGCAATGCTTTTGCCAATCATTCAATCAGTAGTATGATTTCCAATTTCGCTTTTCTAATATACACACTTTGTAGTTTGTAGCAAAGTATATTAATTGAATTCATGCGTTGCAAATTACGTGATCAAATTTCACGCAATTTGATTACGTTATCAAATTACTTGAAATATTTTTAAAGAAATGCTTCCTTTATCAATAACTAGCCGCCTTTGGCGACCAGCCGGTTGGCCAATCTTAATGTTAGTTTAAATTTAAATAATTAAATAGGTTGAACCAGAATTTAACCCCCTTCTTCGCCAAGTTGCGATAACGCGCCAAAGCTGGCAATCTTTATTATGCACTATAATTGAACATCTTCTCTTTTGCTTTTGAACATTTTGCAAGGCCGTTGTTGACGATTTTTAAAAATTGCGCGAATCAGGAGGTTAAAGTCCGGTCGTACCATTAAATATTTTAAGCAATTCCAACTTTAATAGATTCTTCAGCAAAATATTTTAAAACTTCAAATTTTGATAGTCATATAATTCACTCATAATATTATAAAGGCCTTCAGTCATAACGTGATATGTATCTCTCTCATTTTCTGTTGCCCCTCGTAGAAATTATGCTTTAAATTAAAGTGTAAATGATTAATCTGCAATTAATATAATAATATTTTTTACTGAAACAAAGCATTTTTTTTTAATAATATGATTACTGATAATAGAATCACTGAGCGTTTAAACTTTATGGTCACTAAAGAATATTTTTCTTAATTTATGTAATATCACAAGAATTTGTCAACAAAAATTTCGCAGATTCATCATGAACAGATCGATTCATTAACAATGTTTCATTTTAAATGCATCAAACACTAAGAAAATAAAATGAATCGTTTAAAATAATCGGTCGAAAACAGGTTTAAAAAAACTACTTAAAACTATAAGCATATACGATAAATATATAACTAACATAAATACAATTTAATTACAAAAGCATGCAATTAACCTAAAAATAATTTAAATCATTGAAAACAGGTTAAATAAAACTACTTAAAAAACGATGTACTTAAAACTATAAGCATATACAAAAAATATATAACATAAATACAATTTACTTACAAAAGCATGCAACTAACCTAAAAATAATTTAAATCATCCGTTAGTTGTCATGTCAACAATCAGAACACAATGCGCAAGCGTGAATTTTCTTCGCCAGTTGGGGTAACGCTATGCAGATTATACATTTTTAATTTCCTTTATTCTGTGTTATTTTAATTCAAAAGTACTTCAGAATGAATCTAAACATGGATTAATTAACAATGTTTGATTTTAAATGCATAAAACATTAAGAAAATAAACAGAATCGTTTAAAATAATCCGCCGAAACATGTTAACCCTAGCCTCATTACTGTTGGGAGGAAAAAAAAACTGAAGCCTTACTCATTTGGCGGTGGGGAAAATGAAAGATTTTTTTGGCGATAAAGTTGGCGGTTGGGAAAATGGAAGATTTTTTTGGCGGGAAAGTTAGATTTTAATTAATAATTAAAATTCTAATTAAAATTTCAAAAAAAGGGACCCTAGGTGCACATTCCCGACCTCTAAGGTATACATGTACCAAATTTGATAGCTGTATGTCAAATGACCTGGCCTGTAGAGCGCCAACACACACACACATTGAGCTTTATTATAAGTATAGATTAACATTCTAAAATCCCAATAAGCTTGGCGAATAAACTGGTCGCCAAAGGCGACTAGTATATATATGAAACGCTAATGTACATGGCACAGAATACACTTTTATTACTTATTACCGATTGGCAATGGTCAAATATAAAAAAATCGTTATGCTTGAATTTAAGATTGCACTATGGTATGTAATTATAGATGCAATTTATACAACGTTTCGCAAAAGAATGGAGTTGCAAATTATAATTAGAAAAATTCTGGAGATGATACCAAAACTCCATTAACTAATAGGAAACAAGGTATAAAAAAAATAAGTATCAAATATAATGTTTGGTCGAGCACAAGAATAGATTTAACTATTGCCAGATGACGTATCACAATGAGTTACCAATTGAAATTGATATTTCATCATTTAACAAGAATTCATCTCTTCTAAATTTTCTTCAAGAATTAATTAATTTTAAATCATTTATTTATTCGAAGAATCACTGGTAAAGCCTGTTTTATCTGATATCAAACCACTTTTCAAACTTAATTTCAACTTCAACTACGGATATTGATGACTATATCTTCCAAAACTATTATCTCAATAAAAGAATGTTTGCTATTATTTTAATAATCTCAAAAAGTTACCGTTTTTATTTGTTTTTATTTTAATTTCTGTACAACTTCTTTTTCTTTATTCACAATATTTTTTTAAAAATTTAATTCACAATCCTACAAAATTTTTAATATTATTATTCAATTCAAAATCATCTATCAAAATATTCATTCGCATGCTTTTGTCAATGTTAAAATTATGGTTAAAAAATGTCTTTCTTTGACGATATGTCTGAAACAAGACTTTCACTTCCACTTTTGTTTCGTAATATATATATATATATATATATATATATATATTTATATTTAATTTGCCTCCACATTAATTTGTAAGATAATGATTCAGTTAAATTCATGTTTTACCGACATATCAAAAAACAAAGTTTTTTTTTTAATGGATTTCATATTAATCGTTTAAATAGATAAAAAGTAAATAATCTGAATGAATAATCAGTCGACAAAATTGACAAGTTTGAAAATTTAATTTTAAAAAATCATGCCCTTTTCCATATGTATGAATTTTCCGCAGGATATCTCCGAGCATAGTAGCATCGAATTCATAACATGACTTGCACTTTCTCTATGCTACTTATAAGTAAAAATGTGTTTCTTGGACTTACGGGAAGTCAAAACTTATAGATTTATCAAAATTTCAAGTCAAATTTTTGAGACGATCACAATACTTCGCCTTTGAATGCTTCAAGGAAAAATTAGAAAGTCAAATCTAAAACAACTGCAAGTAGCAATTAATTGCAGCTATATGGGCATTTATAAAAAAGAAAATTTGGTGTTTAAATAAATACTCCGTCATAAATATCCAAAACAATGGTAATTACCTTCCCCCCTACTCTTCTATAACTTCAGAGAGTAGCAGAAAAACGGGAATGGAACAAACACAATAGAAAAAGATCATTTGGCGTTCTCTTTTGGCGAAGAGAAAAAAAAATACATCGGAGTACAGAAAAAATGAAACAAGGGAAACTTACAGCAGTAGAGGCGAATGGTAAAATATTGTATGAAAAGACCAGCGCTTTGGTTTTGCATGCGAGGAAGAAAAGCGTTATTAACCCAACGTAAAAATATTTTACGAACGCAGAAAGAACTTTCTTTGTTTTTGTGGAGGTAATTTAGGAAGAAAATTCCGCCGCGTTTTCGAACGGAGCGGGTATTAAATCGAAAATGGTGGGAGAAAAATGACTGAACGTATAACTGAATCTTTGTAGTTTCCAGCGAGTTCAATAAACAGTTATGAAATATATCCTAATAAATAGGACTTTTTGTAAAGAAATGATAAATGTTAGGTGTAAATGTTAAATGGACCGTACAAAATAGCAATTATGTTTTATATGTTTGGATTCAATTATTACTGAAGGAAACATACTGTCTAATAGCGACACAGTAATTAATTTTTAAACATATCATCTTCCAATGGGTAAAATGACTTAATATTTGAAAACATTGTAAACCAATATACAAAACACAAATAAACTTAGCCAAATTAGAAATACATATTGAGTTTAAATTGCAAATAAAAAGGAATAAAAAACAAGGAAACGCTGAAGGACGTCTGACGACCGGCCAAGTATTGACACCGCTTGACAAGAAAATCAAAAGAAATTGATGATTTTGGGAGACAATAATTAATGCCAATAAAGAAAACACATTAAATTAGACAATAAAAAACAAAATATTAATTCAAAATTCAAATACAAACAAAACCACAATAAAATTGAATAAAATCAAACCACAATAAGACAATTATCAAATTTTAAAACCGAAAAGAACGTCAATAAGATATAAAACCAAGAGATTATCAGTTGAATGTAAATATATTACAAAAGTTTTTTTATGAAGAAAACTAAACTTACTACTGCAGACGATTATAGTAATATAAATTAAATTTTCCCGCGCTTACAGTTGAAAAGTGCCTACTCATCATAGGAAATAAACTAAACGATGTCAGCGCCATCTATTAACTTGAAATAAAATTTAAAAAAATAAAATAAAATAAAGAGCATATTATCAGTTGCAAAAATATTAGAATATAGGTCAGAAAATAGATAAACAATTTTTTTTAAACTAAAGAAGAATAAAAGTGAAAAAAGGTATAAAGGTATATATATATATATATATATATATATATATATATATATATATATATATATATATATATATATATATATATATATATATATATATATATACAGTGGCTCAAACAATAGAGACTACACCTTACTTTTGCTTGATAAATCCTACTTCCAATATAAATAAGACATTACCGGGAAGTTCAAACATGTTTTTATTTTTACACATAACAAATGGTTTAATTTAGAGTAAAAATAAAGAAAAAGCAACGAAAAACTTCTAAACTGAAAAGTTTTAGAAGCATTTTAAATAAACACATGCAGAATTTTGCCTCAAAAAATTGAGAATACGCCAATGAAGTTTTTGCAATATCACGCATAGAAATAAAGTGTCACTATTAAGTTGCATGTCTTTTGGCTCTTATAATAGCCTCTAAACGTCATAGTACCAATCCGACCCATTTTTTGTAGTATCTTAAGATATTTTACCCCATTCTTCTTGCAACACTTGTTTAAAATCGGTTTTGTTTTTAATTTTGTGATTTTGAACCACTGTTTCGAGCACGGCCCACGAATATTTTATAGCATTGATGTCGGGGTACTATGGTGATGTGTGCGACTGCTGTTTACAATGAAAAAGACACCACATTTTGTCGTTACCTGCATTCTGTTTGGGGTCGTTGTTCTGCTGGAAAATGGAATTTACATGTAAACCCAAATTTTTAACACTTTCCTTTAAATTACTGCTACCAAATGGTTTATCCAACTTGCTACAGAAACTTTTCATATCATAGGCAGAAGTGTTAGTGCTGAAAATGTGCGAAATGCCATTAGACAAGCTGAATATAAAAATCGCATTATTAGAAAGAAACCGTTCATCAGTTTGCAAATTTAAAAAAAGTATTTGAAGTTTGCAAAAACTCATAAATTGAAGATAGTTAAATTTAGTAATGAAAAAAAACTCTACAATTTTTGGCAGTGACAGCCATCGTACTGTATGGAGAAAGCCTAATACTGCATTGAATCCAAAAAAATGCACGTCCTACAATTAAATGTGATGGTGACTCCGTCATGATTTGATGTTGCATGGCTTCATCCGGGGTAGGAAATTTAATTCTTATAAATGACATATACTTCGCAACAATCTGAAGGAAAGTGCTAAAAATTTGGGTTTATATGGAGATTTCATTTTGCAGTAGGACAACGACCCCAAACAGAATGCAGGTAATGACAAAATGTGGTGTCTTTTTCATTGTAAGCAGCAGTTACACACACTACCACAGAACCCCGGCATTAATGCCGTTGAATGTTCGTGGGCAATACTCGAAAAAGTGGTTCAAAAACACAAAATTAGAAACAAAACCCATTTAAAACAAGTGGTGCAAGAAGAATGGGGTAAAATGTCTTCAGATACCACCAAATATGGGTCGAATCGGTACGATGTCGCTTAGAGGTCATTATAAAAGCCAAACGGCATGCAACTTAATCATGCCACTTTTTTCTAGGCGAGTTATTTCAAAAATTTCATTGGTGTATTCTCAATTTTTTGAGGCAAAATTCTGCGTACTTTTATTTAAAATGCTTCTGAAACTTTTCAATTTTGAAGTGTTTCGTCGATTTTTCTTTATTTTTACTTTAAATTAAACCATTTGTTATGTGTAAAAATAAAAACATGTTTGCACTTCCCGGTAATGTGTTATTTATATTGAAAGTCGGATTTATCAAGTAAAAGTAAGGTGTACTCTCAATTTTTTGAGCCGTTGTATATATATAAAGACTGTCCAAAATAATGAAACAAGCTTTTCTTTCTTTAAATATCGCAATTTTGACATATACTTCCAATTTCAAAGTTTATCAAATGGAGTATTAAAATTTATGAAAATAATTTAGATTAAATAGATCGAAATGGTAAAAATTTTGAAAAATTAAATTTTATATGATCCCTCTGCAAAGCTGAAAAAGTGTCATAAATTCAAAAGTTTCTGTTGCATTAGTCGATAATGATTCAAAGTTTCAATTTTCTGCAAATGAAATTTCTTGAGATATTTGAAATCAAATTTATTCTTAGACCATATTTCTGATCGGAATTTGACCTAGACTTCCAATGTGATTTTCAGAAATAATGAACATTACGAAAATTTATTAAAATATGTTTTAAAATATAAAATAAAATTTATTAAAATATTCGCGCATATGTAATAAAAGTTTCATCTAAATATTTCACTAATCCCTTTTATTTTAGAACTAGGTATATCTGCAAATAAATAGAAATGTGAAACGTTCCGTACATATAAAAGAATCTAATGGTAACATTCTATTAATTGACACTTTTATTCTATGGGAAACATATAAAAATGAATTTAAAAAAAAATTATTATCAACGTTCATAAAAGCTAAAGAGACTTCATACAATTTTTCATCTTTTATGATGAAACTATATTAGAAAGTATATGCCAATGTGTAACATTTAGGAAAATAAAAGTTTGTTTCATGTTTTAGGAAATTCTATATACATGAAATATTTGCTTTTCTAATATTTTAATGACAAAATTATCTTTTTATCAATTAATATTTTATGAAACTAAAAATCCTTTTATCGTCTGAAATATTTTAAATTAAAATGAGAATATCAGTTAAACCAAACGATTTTTAAAAGATGACGTAAATTAATTTCTTCCATAGGTTATTAATATTTTTATACAAATATTCAAATGCTATTAACAGAATTGAAATATGAGAAAGATTTTAATAAACGTTTTGAGAAAATTAATTAAAGTTTATTTTTCATTAATAAAAAAAAATAAAAATAATCCTGAATATGAATTGTTAATCGTCTGTTTTTAATATATCTTTTAATTTTCTTCCAGAAATTTGCAAATGTGTTCTGGCAACAATTGCATATTAAAGTACACTTGTTTTTACAATAATTAAAAGTGTTGTTATTTATTCCGTGTAAAATTAATTTTGAACAAGTTATTAAAATGTATAAGAATTAAATTTATGTCATTGAAAAATTAATCTTTTGATTCTTAAAATGGTGAAAAATTAATTTTTGCTAGACAGTATTTTTTGAAAATATAATAGAAAAACATAAAAACTATAAATAACAACTGCTATAGTATAGTATAGTATAGTTAACTAAGTTTTATTTAAATGAAATTTTAAATTATATTAGATTTAAAAGGTTATATCTTTTAATACATTTGAGTGAAATATATAATTCATTTAAAATTAAAGAAATCGTTTGCTCAAGATATTTAAAAAATAAAAGACAAATATTCAAAATTGAAGAAAGAGTTCTTTCCAAACTCACCGTTGCCTAGCAACGGATTATCTATTTTTTTTCTTTTTTATAAAATAGTGATTTTATTTGTATTTGTTATGAGTTTGCTAAAATAAGAGAAAAAAATTGCACCGCAATAAAAATCAGCATTATTAATAAAATGAGATTTGCTATTGCAAATTTCATGTTATCATATGACACCATTATTATCTTTCAAGTCATTGTTTCTCTTACTTAAGTTATTAACCAGTTTAAACTGGTTTGGAAGAATCACGAAACGCACGAGATTACGCATACGCCGATATTTAGAAAATGATTGGGATTTACTTTTTTCCATTTCAAAATCCCTCGTAGCTCCAAAATTTTAGCTAAAAAAATATTTAAAAAATTCCGTTTTAAACTGGTTTGGAATGACTACGTGACAATTCTATTGGACAATTGTCAACTTTTAGGAAAGTTATAACGTGTTTTTTTTTTTTTTTTTTTTTTCAATTACAAAATAGTATGAGTTGCAAAACTTTTTTAGCCAACTAGAGAAAGTAAAAATAAAAAATCATATGTATGATGTTCTGTTGAGAATGCAATAATGCGACTTAATTTGTTTTCAGAAAAAAGTGGACACCACATTGAATTATTTATTACACGACTTTTAGAAACAACTAAACTCATTTTAAACCAATGTCTTCCATCATGTCCTATTTTGCTTAACAATATTGCATACAACGCCATTTTTTCCATAGTGGTGAGTTTTGAACTTTTCTTCGGCAGGAAAGAAATTCCCATGACCTCCTTTCAACTATTACCAAGTTTGATAACATTTGGTCCAGTAGTTTTCATTTCATGATCATTTCAAAGTGGAACTTTAATTATAACCACTCTGTATATAAATAACTTTCGAACTCTGCTTCCCGTTCATTCCCATTTTCTTCTCTGGACTTCTTCGGGCGATAACTTTTTACAACTCTGACTTTTATTAACCAGACGGGAGAATCAAGTTTAGGGAGGACATTCTCGCGTGTTTGTATCTTTTTTTGGTGATGAGTTGCAAAATGCGGCACCCTTATTTATAATTTTCTGATAACCCTAAAAGCGGAAAATTGTTGTCTCGAAAGCGATAGATGGCATTTTGAGCTTCAATAACCCCAAACCAAAAGAGAATCATGTTCTCACATGATAATAATAATTTCCAATGTTGACTTACTTCCCAAAATAATATGAAAGAAAGCAATTTTTATACTATTTCAGAATTGAGTGATTTATCTTTCTAATGATGGCAATTTATTGGGTGACCTATTTCTTCTTATTTTAATTATTTTTTCAGATATATCTCTGCTAATAATAATTTTAATGCTTATTTTTCTTTTTCAGACCATTTTTATTGTTTATACAAATATTTAATGGTATATTTCTCTTACATTGTTAAAAAATTGCTTTACTATTGTAAATCTTTTTTTGATTTTTTTGTTTTTTTGACTTTTCTGTTGATTCTGTAAACAAAGTCGTCTGAGAAATATATTCAATAAATACTAAAATTATGGTTGCGAAGATTTAATTGTTTTTATCAGCTTATTTTAATTTTGTTGGCATCTTCCTGTACATTAAATATATTAAAGATTTGTAACTGCATAATCAGGTGTATATTTTGTAAAAAAGATGAGTTGAAACCCATAATGTACAATTAAATGTTAGATGACTCAGACAATTTCTTTAATTTTGCAAGAATCATTCATGTAGATACTGAAAAGAAAGGTGTCACAAAATAAATGTTTTTAAGAATATGTAGTACAATTTGAAGCATAAATTAGAAATTGTCTGAGTCATCTAACATCTAAATGGAATACTCCTGAAAGACAAGTTATTCGTTGAAGGCGGAAAGTTTGTTATAAAGTTTTAAAAATATCCAATTGGGGAAAGTATTTTCGAAGTTCGAAATACCTTATTCTGGAAAGTTTTTACAATGCTTTTACATATGGCTGAAAGATTTACAAAGTTCGAAATATCATATGTCGGAATGTTTTCACAAAGTTCGAAATATCATATTGTGGAAAGACTTTACAATGTTCGAAATATTATATTATGAAATGCTTTTACAAAGTTCAAAATATCATATTGTGGAAAGTGTTTACAATATTTTTACATATGGTGGAAAGTTTTTTCAAAGTTCGAAATATCCTATTGTGAAAAGTTTTCACAAAGTTCGAAATATCCTATTGTGAAAAGTTTTCACAAAGTTCGAAATATCATATAACTGAAAGTTTTTACTAAGTTTGAAATATCATATGGTGGAATGTTTTTACAATGTTCGAAATATCATATGGCAGAAAGGTTTTATGAAGATCGAAACATCATATTTAAAAAAAAAAATGCAAAATGTATTTTTTCACCATGTGAAAATACAGAAATTTAAAAATAAAAGCAGTTCATTTGACATAAATTCTTTTAAAAAGTTTTAAATACATTGCAAATGGAATTATGATAATAGTGATTGCAAAAAGAAAAAAAAAATTACTTACATTGGATTATTGCGTTGTTATCATTTTAATTATAATTTTTATTTTTATTTTCCACATCTGGATTCAAATTAGAGATCTTTTATGAAGCAAACGACTATTTCAGTGCTGTTTGTTAACGTTTCATGTTATATTCCCACAAATCATTTTTATGCAAGCAATCATGACAATTCACAACTAGCAAAATATAACGAGCATCAATTCACAAAAGACATTCCAAGCAAATAACCAGATACTGCCATTCTGTAACATACAATTATACAATAAAAAATAATGTATCACTTTTGAAGAAACTGCCCATTATGTAATTCTTGGAATACTAAAGATTAAAAAAAAATGCCATGAAGAGTTTTCAAATAAAATAAATGATTATCCTCGAAGAAACAAGAATCGTGGAAAAGACCATTGGACCATATTTATTTGCAAATACGTTAAGAAATAAAAAAAGTGATCCGTCGGTGTTTAAACAAATACTCCAATGCAAAAACTCAAGACAATAGTAATTACTTTTTCCTCTAAAACCCATTACTAAGGAAATACAAAAACGAAACTAAATACAACAGTAAAAAAAGAGGTGAATCGGAATCATCTCCTTCGTCTAGAAGAACAGAGAGAAAAAAGGAAAAAAAAAAATGGTTTTCGAGAACATAAAAATGAAACAAGGGATATTTTAAACGGTAGCACAGAATAGCAAAATATTGTACGAAAAAGTTCAGGGCTTGAAAAACTGTTTTGCATGCTTTACCGGAAAGCGTTATTAACTCAACGTAAAAATATTTTGAGAATGGAGAGAAGACCTTCCTTTATTTTTGTGGGATAGTTTAGAACAAAAATGCTTCTGGGTTTCCTGAACAAAGCAAGATAGCAGCAAAAATGGCGAAAGATAAATGAGCAAATTTTTGTCAAAATACTATTTGTGGTTTCTTAGAAATATAAATTTATTTTTTACATTCAGTTTTATATTATTTTCATAAACAATATTTAGACATATTGTAAAACGTTTCAGTTTAGTTCGTGCTTACATTCGTCATTGTAAAGAGATCACGAAAAATAAAATATTACTCTAATATTTTATTCGTGATATAACAATTTTTAGTCATTATACAATTAATTCAAAGTACCAATATTCAATATAATAAAAGATAATTGAGATTTCATGTTTGATTTAAAACAAAAAATGTCGAAAAACAAACAAGCAAATAAATGAACGCAAATTATTTTCTTCCTATTTCAGATACTATTTTTAAAACTCATCCGGATTAAGATTTTAGTATAAAATTGGCCAATGTATTTGTCACTAAAATTATATCTTAAACGCTATTAGGAAAATAATATCAATTATTTTATAAGAATCTTGAAAAGTATAATAAAATCAAATATGATATTCACAAATTTAGGTAAATGTCGAAAATGTAATTTGATTTTTCCTGTTCTTATCAAATCTAGGAATGAATTATCTCAAAAATCAAATAAAATCGATTCTTTTGTTTGAAATTTTGCAATTTTAATGTTTAAAAATCTCCGTTTCTTTCGGCGTTTATGTTAATACAGTAGTAGTTTTCTTTAAGGATTTAAATTATATAGTTAAATTGTATATTCTGTTATTATTTATTGTATAGAATTCTTAGTTATTTCAGGAAATAGTTGATCATGATTTATCAATTGTTTCATAGAATATTTATTTCAATAAACAACTAATCATATTCAATAAAATAAAGGATTTCACAGTTTAACGATAACACACATTCGAACATGACACAGAAAAAAAATAGGCTTAATGAGCAATTAATTAATTCCAAACAATTCTTAAACAAATTGCAATTATAAACATAAGATGAATGTGTCAAAATAAATTTTATGAGCTCAGAGAAACAAATGCAGTTTACATTTCCTGGAAGATTCGGGAAAATGACTCTTTTTTCGCACCATTTTCACCCATCACAATTTAAATATAACACATATTTGAACATGACACGGGAAAAAATTTACTTAATGTATAATTAATTTGAAACAATTCTTAAAAAGCTTGCAATTATAAACATAAAATTAATGGGCCAAAAAAATTTATGAGATCAGATACATTTCCTGGAAGATTCGGGAAAATGACTTTTTCCCACCATTTTCGATATAATTTCGCTTTATTCTATAGCACAGCAGAAGGTTCATGCCATGTTAACGAGATAAAAATAAAGAAGCTCCCATTCTCCATTTCACACAATAGTTTACGTTCAGTTAACAATGTGTCTTTTCCCTCCATGCAAAAGCGTCTTCCATGAAGAGAACTTTTCCGTAACATATTTTATTTATTTTCTGTTACCATTTCAAGTGGTCGCTTGTTTCATATTCATATTTTCCAAATGGAATTTTTCTTTGATTTTTATTTCTTATGGCTGTAAGGGAGAGATGATAAAAATTTAAATTCTTTTTTCATTGAATTTAGCTTTATTCGTGTTTTTGAGTTATTTAACGAATAAAGGTTTTTATGAGAAAATCCTTGATTACTATCTTCTAGTTGCTTTTGATTGAATGTTTGTTTAAAGACCGATTACTTTATTTTGATCGCATATACTTTTTAGGGAATTCATCTACATTTTTTTTTTCATTCTGCTTTTGCTTTAATCTTGAATTATTTTTTTTGAAAAAAAAAAAAAATGGGATTTGATTTTTAATTACCATTTGCTTGCAAAAAAAAAAAAAAAAAAAAAAAAAAAAAAAAAAAAAAAACCCGAAGCTCTTTTTACAAAATACTTTTATTACTTTTATATTTTATGAAAAAATGATATCGCTTCACCGCATAGTTTCTTTTTCATATCATTTTGCTTGTTCTTTGCTATTGTATGAAGTAATTCCTTACATTCTAAAATATTTTTACCTCAACAAAACAACTATGTCAACAAACGCAGCAAACGCACACACACACAAGAAAAAAAAATTACTGACGCAGATGTTAACAAAGCATCTGCTTTCCTATTTCTATATTGTTGAATTTTTGTTTTCTTCTGGTTTTATTTGTTTCTGTTTCGATTATTCGTCTTTAATATAAAAAATAAATACTATTGCATTGGTGCCTGCCATTAAATACCCTCACTGAATTATCTCCTTCTTTAAGAGTACAGTGAAAAATTCTGACACTCTGTAATCTAAAACGTATTGTTTGTAACTATAGATCCACATTAAATGAAGGTGTAGAAATAAGAGACCGCGGATAACAAAAAATAACTCAGCCAGGATGCACAACATTTGTAGAAAAAAAACACAAGTATAGAACAAATAATTCATTAAATCACAGTACAATCAACGGTGTTTGGCGCCCATTGAGATCAACACTCCAATGAAGGAAATCAATTGAATGGCTTCAGGCTCGTAATTCAGATCGCAGTCGCTGGCTTTCTAATAAGGCATGTCGTCACATGGAATTTTCCGGAAGAATTTCTAGATCTCAGTTCTTAATACGGATGCATCCACAACTCCGGCATTTTCAAGAATTTTCATTCGTGTTGCCAAATGTTCGTGAGGTTTCTCGCCAAGTTCGAGGATAATTGATCTATTCAGCATTAATTAATTATCCCTTTAAATAATTTTTTACAGGAGGGTAACTGTTACAACAGATTCCTAACAGTATTTTTAAATACAAAAGGAAACTTTTTTATTTCCTTTCCACTCACTTTTATTCTATTCTTTTTATCTCCATTTTCATCATTCATTTAGAAAGGGAAAATGTAGCATTGTTTAAATCCTATGAGAATTATACAGACATTTTTTTTTGCTAGGAAACTATTTTTGGATGGCTAAATTGTTTTCGACCGGTAGCATATCCTTTTGCATATATATCGTAAAGTAAAAATAATTTACACATATAAGTCCGATAATTTTACCAGATATTACCTTTCATATTGTATGTACTTTACTGAAATTGCAAAAAATGTCATTCAATTAAAAACATCTAAATTTTTTTTTCATATTTAGTTTTTAAAAAAATATATACTCTGAACCTATTGTGTTGTGACTTATGACACTTTAAAAGCCCGCTGACAGTTATCTCTTAGCGATTTAAGCCGAGTGAGGGTCTTTTTTTTTTCAGTAGCGCCAACTAAGGCCAAGAGCACGACTTCGCTATTTCGTGCATCATATTCGCTTGCACAAGTGCCTTTTACAGGGTGGGGGGGCACATTCACACACCTCACAGACAGAACATAGAAGAAGAACAACCATGCCCGAACCGGGACTCGAACCCGGGACGCCCAGATCACGGGAAAGATGCGCAGCCCCAATGATAGGACGCCGGCATACAAAACCTCTTAAATTCTTTAACGATAGCTAATTTTATAGTAAATCTTTGCGAATATAAAAATATTTAATAACCATCACATTTTAATTCAAACTTTGTCTGGGTAACATTTCAATTCAAAAGTGTACTTTAAGTCTGCGTGATATAGTGTGACATGTTTGGATAACCAACGCAACAACTTATAACATTAAGTTTTCTGTTATATTTTTCACAATAATTTCGCATGCTTGATGACAGTCCTCTAGGATTCAAACTTAAAATTTTAATAATTACTAATTTGCCATAATATTCCTCTATGATATCCAAAATCTTAGTTAAAATATTGTTTAACTAAATGTATTAATTGCAATTTATATTTCTTGGAAACTTCTCGAGATAATTACTTCGTTGTTTTGTTATTTATTTTCTCTACTTCGCCATTTTATCTCTAAACTCGCTCCATTCAAATACGTTTTTTTTCTTCTTTTATTTAAATTACTCACACCGGAATAAGTAGGGTCTTTTTTCTCTTTTCACAATAATTTTACGTTAGGTTAATAATGTCTTCCCGTTCCATATGCAAAACAGTTTTCCATGCATTAGTCTTTTGCACAAAATATTTTATCTATTCTTTGCTAACGCTTGAAATGGGCCTTTTTTTATTTTTATATTTTCATATATATTTTTATTTATTTTTATTTTATTTTTGTGAAGCGAGAGAATGGCACAGAATTGCTGAACCTTACTTTTTTTTTTGTCGAAATTTATTTAAGTTCGCTTTTCTGTGTTTTGTTAAGTTCGCTTTTCTGTGTTTTCTGTTTTCTGTGTAATATGCATATTAAGAAAAAAAAATATTCTGTCTTATCGTTTATTACTTTCATTGCTATTTTGATATTTATTGCTTTCATTGCTATTTTGATTATTATTTTTTCTTTTTATAGAAAGGACAGTGTTGTATTTTCGGACATTTTCAAAAGAATGTTTCTATTTTGGTTGAAGTTTATATTGTACAATTCAAATCGTATTGAAAACGAGATATTTTAGTAATATATTACAATTTTTAAATTGATCACATGTTCTTAATTGATTCCATCTTTTTAGTATAGCAAATACGGAAATAGTATTATAGTCGTCATGTGACTTGATAAACTTGAAATTCTGATGAATCTTTACGATTCTAAACTTTTTAAATTCGTAAAACGCATTTGTCGAATTATGTCAGTCTGTTTGCGTAAACTACAGCTGAAAACCGCTTTCAATTGGATGAAATTTGGCATGGGATTCTCACACCATAGTTTTAGATTTCTCAAAAACGGTTTGAGGTAAATAGATAAAATTTGACGCATAGATTTTAAAACAAAATTGCAGCTGGCTATTGAATTTTGTATGAAATTCATTTAGAGGAATTCTGTCTATCTGACTGTTCGAATACAAATGTACTCGATAATTACTTAAAATGTTTGGCAGGGTGTACGTGAGAAAGTTGCTAGGAGAACACTTTCGCTGATTTAAATAAGATATTATAATTGTTTTTCGCAACCTTGCGAATATCTGGGGGAGAAAAAGAATAAGAATTTATTTTTTTTTTGTTAAAAAAGTAAATATTGTAGCAAAAATTGCTCCTTTCGACCAAACGCCGATGGCTCAGTCGGCTGAATGAAGCGCATATGATAGCGGAACGGAAGGTTACGGGTTCGAATACAAGCGAGGCGAACTGCCAAAAATTGATTTTTAATTTCAATTTGCTTTATGTCAAACTTATGTTAATTATGCAAAGTTATGCAAATTTATGTTAATTATTCTGATATGTTATTTATGTAAATTCCTAATTTTCTACTGACCTTCAAATTCTAGAAGGTTTATGAACTGTATATAAGTAGTTTCCTAATCTGTTAGATGGGTAATAAAATCTTCATTTGACCTTGAATGTGTTCATTTCTATTGTACTTACTACATTCACCTCATCTACGTGACAATATTTATTCTGCAATTTTATTAATTATTAAATACATTTTATTATTATTAATAGTAGTAGTAGCAGTTTTGATATTTTTAACAATGAAAATGTCAACGTTTTTTTTTTTTTTTTTTCCGCTCTCCAAAAGAAAATTATTTTCTTAAATTTCCTATATTGAAATGAATCGCGTGTTTTAAAATTAAATACGACTTTTCTTGCAAACTTTTTAGTACTTTTGTTTATCCCTAAATACAACATGTTATTTGTCTCAAAATACAAAAGTATGTCTTTATGAAAGAAGTTGAAAGAAACACTCTGTAGGCCCACTGTATATAATTCCACATTTACAAAATAAATTTTTCAAATTCAAAATTCATGCTATCATTGCTTTTGACTTTTTTTCGAGGTATTACTTGCAAGTTTTTGAAAATAAAAAACAGATAGATAGTTAAATCATTGTTTTATTTAGCTGAAAATTTATCAGGTGTCTACATTATAAATGTTAAATTTATGTACCGAATTTTATCTATCTAGCTCTCTTGGTTTGAGTCATCGTGCTGACTTATATTCGAAGCTGACTAATATTGCTCAAAATTGATAGAAATCTAGAAATTGGTATAATACATTATACCAAATTTAATCTGTCTAGTTCAAAGCGTGTTTGAGTTATCTTTGTCTCCGGGAGACGAACGGCAAAAAAATATAATGCCGCCTCCCCCCCCCCAAAAAAAAACCGTACTCCGAAAAGTTTGAAACGTGGAAATTCTTCGTCATTACGAGTTCGAATATTTTCTGCCGTTTTCAGTACTTTCTATATATTTAATACAAGGAAAAAGTAAAATTAAAATCATGTTGAAAAGAGGGAATAACGATTTGTGAAACCATACAAAAAATAAAACGTCTGAAAAATCTGTACTAATTAAAAAATAAAATCGTTTTCTATTCCTTGTGATTTATTTTATGCTTTCAGATCGGGAGGCAGGGGGTGATTTTCTGTTCATTAAGTACTCTTGAGGTTTGCCTCAGGATATATATATTAAGATATATTCTATGGGACTTTTATTTAGAATATAAATAACCCTAGTCATTTTCAATTCAGGTAAGACGTATCAGTAAAACAAATCATCAAAGGTTTTGAGAGTGACATTTTTTGCGTCTCAATTCCATATAAAGGACTTATTTAATGAAAACGATTTTTTTTATCCCTTTATTTGAATAATCTAAACTTGAAAAACATGAGATAAATTCTGCGTAATAGAAAAGATAAATAAAGCAAAGATAACAACTTAGAGTATAAAAGCTAAAGCTATATTATTACTAAAAAATATATAATATTTAAGAAAAACATATCTTCGAATTGTTGGAGATAAAAACCAAATACTTTTCTATACTTATACATTGTATGGTAGATTTTCAATGATTGCTTTTCTTGTTTTTTAACAAGCCATGTTTTTCAAATAATTTGTGTACGTTTTGAAATTTCGAATTCCGCATGAAAATAAATAGACAGGTCCTTACATACAATTTTCAGAGGAATTTGCTGAGATGCATGCTTTAAATATCAATATATCTTGTTATTTTCCTAAAATTCTTATGTAGAAATATTCAGAAATATGCAGAGAAAGAGAGCTGAAGATTTGTAAATGAAATAATGAGGAAATCTGAAATATCAGGACCGCTAGACATTTTCATATCATTAAAAACTATTAAATTCACTATAGGTTAAAAATTTTACCAAGAATATAACGGTTTTGAAATGTTTCTCGGATTTACAAATAGTTAATCTTTCAGATTTTTTTCTTGATCTTCAATTCAGATTTCGAAAACATTATAAATCAGAGAAAGAGAAGTGAAGATTTGCGAATGAGCTAGCGATGAATTCTGAAATATCACGAACGAAAGAACTTTTCATATAATTTAAAACTTTTAGATTAATTAGTGATTAACTGTTTTACTCAGAATATAACGGTTTGGAAATGTTTCTCGGATTTACAAACATTTAATCTTAATCTTTCAGATTTTTTTTTCTTGATTCTCAATTCAGACTTCTATATAATTATAAATCTGTGGAAGAGAAGTGAAGAATTGTGAATGAGAAAAAGATGAATTTTGAAATAACACGATTGCTATATCTTTTCATATAATTTAAAACTGTTAGATTGATTAAAGATTAACATTTTTACTACGAATCAGTTTTGAAATCTTTTTCGGATTTACAAACAGTTAATCTTCCAGATTTTTTTTTCTTGATCTTCAACTTAGATGTCAAAATAATTATAAATCTAAATTTAAAATAATCAGCAACTTTATGGCGTTGAAATTTGGGATTTTATTTTACTCTCAAACTGCAAAATCACTTACATCCCATTAATTTTCTAACATTTCCAATCCATTATTGGTATTTTTATTTCTTCACTCTATAAATTGTCCAATAAATCAACAGCCGTATTATTTTACCCTCCTCATTAGTTACTTGTCACTTGTATTGGTTTTTATTAACCGATATCAGCGACTATTTAAATGTAAACTTCAAATAATTGTTATTAATGGCCGTTTAATTCAAAAGTTGCGAAGATAAAAAAGCATACTTTTGACATTAAGGCGTAACATTTATTGATTTGCAAATGGTGTGGATGTCTCTTGATTGCTTTTAATCGATTTGTTGCAGAGGAAAAAATGTCCTCTTTTTTAATAAATATCAAAGTTTCGAAGTTTTTATTTGTACCTGTAGAAAAAATAGATAACTAGAGGAATGTTTAGGTAAACCATTCATTAAGGCATTTCATTTATGAAAAAAATGTAACTTTTATTCATTTTTCATAGTTGTTCATGGGACTCAGAAATGTTGTCAAGAATTAATTAATTTATCATCGATTGTCAGTGCTGTCTGTTTTGTAGAACATTAGGTTTTAGTCCTCAAAGGCTAAAATAAGTAAGTTTAACATGTATGAACTCACACAGGTGTTTTTTTAAATATTCTATAAAAATCAATATTTAGCTGAATTCATAAACATGAATACTTCCAAAATAATTAAGATACCCATTTGATACAGTGACTCCTGTAATCAAATGGGACAAAAAGTTGCTGAAAAATAATCATTTAACTAGTAATGATTCGAAAAAAATATGATCAGTAATTATTCATATCATCTCAGTTTAATTTTGAATCAACCCTAATATATATTATTTATTTCAATTTCGGAGCGTTTCTAACTGAGCATTAATTTTTTTTAAAAAAGTCACAAAAATGATCAAACATTAAAACATTTTCTGATTAATTCATTGAAAAAAATCGTCTGCTACTTTTTTCATTTATTTATAGCGGCGAAATTATAAATATCATTTGGTTTTTATCTTTACTGTTATACAGGGTGTTTATAAAGTCCCGGACCCATTTTGATGTTTAATAACTCATAAAATAATAAAGATATAAACAAACTTATGGCATTTAGTGATGGAATAACTCATATATTTTCCTTTTCAGGTTTGAATATTTTTACTTTTGTAAATATCGTCTGCGCGTGTGGTTAATTTCAGATAATTTCATTTTCCAGTCTAAATATCTGTACTTTTCTAAATATTGTCTGCTTATTAATTGCATTTTTCTCTCTTTTGTTTTTGGCAACTATTGCAATGTTATGTTTACTTTTGATGTGTTTGTTCTATGTAGTACTTTTGTATGTGATGTTTTATTCGAGCGGATATTAAGGAGAATGCATACACCACAAGAGAAAGCACAGATTTTATGGTGGTTCATAGAAATGAAATCGATAGTGCAAGCACAGAGAAATTTCAGAAGAATTTACCAAAAAGATCCTCCATCCAAAAACAGCATCTTGCGGTGGAAAAAGAATTTTCTAGAAATTGGAAGTATCGCAGATAAGAAACATTCCAGACGTCCTTGCACAAGTGATTTTGATGTTGAGCGTGTTTAGAGAGACATTTTTACACAATCCTAGAATATCTGTGAGATCAGCGGCAACAGAATTGGATATGCCAATTTCGACGGTGTACAAGGTTATTAAGAAAAAATTAAGACTGCATGCATACAAAGTTCAAATTGTTCAAGTTTTGGAACCGAACGATAGGCCTAGGAGGATGGCCTTTGCAACATATATGCTAAGGAGGATAGAAGATGCTGCTGATTTTCTGAAGAGCATAATGTTCTCCGATGAAGCATCCTTTCATGTTTCTGGCATTGTTAATCGCCATAATGTGCGCAAATGGCTCTGTGGATGCCGACATGCTTGTCGCTACCTGGCGTGAAATTGACTATCGACTTGATATTCTCCGTGCGACGACGTGGGCACACGTGGAAGTTCATTGACAAGGATCATGAAACTTTTGGAGTCTATTTAACCATTTATGTTATTAATTTAATTCTATCTTTATTATTTTATGAGTTATTAAACATCAAAATGGGTCCAGGACTTTATAAACACCCTGTATATCACAAAAAATATTATATTTGATAAAATTGATTCTCAGATGCATTGTCAGTGGGAATGGTCTCCTTAAAACTTTCCCGCATACACTCTAAAAAAATTTACATGCTAAGTACATGCATTGTAATTGGCGTGCAAAAGTTACGAAATATTGACTTTTGGTGTGAATTTAGCATTTTTAATGAATATGTCGTGTGATCTCTGGCGAGTTATTTAGCGATCAATCTCTCTCATGCTACTAATAGTATGTGGAATTAGAATTTGTGGTTTAGAAATGTTTTTCTGAATCGATTGAAACAAAACTTTTGCACAAAACTGCATATGTCGTGACAAAATCGTATACCTAATTTGATATATTTAAGTCAATGCCTTTTTGTATTGTCTTGTTTATGAAAGTATAGGCCAACATACAGTCAGCCATTTGTTGATTTTGGCACAAACTTGGACAGTTGTTTGCACTATAGAAGTTAAATATGCATATATGATCTTATTTATCTAGCTGCCTTCATTTTGCAGTTAACTTAAATTCGAGTAGCATGTCAGACGGACTTCCTCTGGGCAGATTTTACACAAAATTTGATAGAGAAAGATTAAGTAAAGATTGCATACCAAATCTCAACAGTCTAGCTCAGAGCATTTTCTTGGTCACTCACAGACAGGCAGACGGGCATTTTCCAAAAATGTGTTTTTCAAACTGGGGATAGATCTAAAACTTGAAGTTTTTCTAAAATCTTTTGACGATTGTTATACTTTCTTTCTAATATGTATAAGAAAAACTAAAAATGAATTTTGGCTTAGTAATCAGGACAAAATTCTGACTTTAAATCTCATTTACACCACATTTTATTGAATATCGAATATTACAATTCCCTCCAAAGAATATCCTTTTTTGAATAATATGCTTTCTCAGGAATTCTGATTCATTGGAAAGTAATTCCAGATGATTTCAAATATTCAATTGATAATTCTTTCAAAGTAGTCGAATTTTTCAAAAAGAATTGCGGATATCTTATTTCACCCTTTAAAGGGCCATTTTTTTCTAGTCATATTATGTTTAAATATATTTAGGCTTGAAATTAGAATAAGAAAAGGGGTTCATTTAGCTTATTAGATAAATTTAATTTGATTAATTAATTAATTTGGTTAATTAATAATTAAGTAACAAATCAAGACACATCATTTCGTGTGAGATAAAGAACTGAAGCATTTAAGTTTCTGTCTTTCTAAAAAATATTTGTCAGAACTTATGTCAACATACATAATTTCATACAAAGATTGATACATTTGGTGCGAAGCATACTTCCCACGGCCTTAGAAAGGGTTAATAAAATGACGCAATGATAAAATTTCTAACAGTTATTCCTTTCTTCGTAACACGTACTTGAGGCGAATTCCGAAAATCTTTTTGAAATTGAATATATATATAAATATATTTGTTAAACGTTACTACAGATTTAGCTATCTTAATGTTCGAATAATTATTTTATACTCCTTTTTACTTTCTGTTATACGTAGTATAGAGAAAGGATTATAAGCGTAAAAAATTTGTACATGAGATTTGAATTTCACCATTTAAGATTTGTGTTTGAAAATTTATTATGAGTTATGTCGTCCGTATGTATCAAGGATAATTCGGAAATCATTTGAGCTAGATTTCTGAAATTTGATCTACTTTCTTTACTTCAAATTTGTAGACTACATCCAATTTTGAGCCAAATCCATTTACACGAAGTCTCTCTGACTAATTGCTGTAAATAATTTAACTCGAAAATTACAAAACAAGGGAAGCTAGATGTATGAAATATAATTATTAATTAAGATCTAAACTCTAAATACCTAACAAATTTAGAGCCAAATTACTCAAAAATTCACTCAAAAAATGCATTATCTTAAATGTATGAAATCCGGCATGTTATTTTGTGATTACAATTGTAATTATGTGTCAAATATTGGTTTTAATAGATTGAAAACAACTCTTCTATAATCGCACATTTGACTGTCGTGTATCTCTTGTCTAATGCCAGAAATTAATAATTACCAAGGATCGAATGATATACTCATTAAAATTACTAAATTCAAGCCATAAATCTATATTACGCAAGTATTCGCTAATGGCATGCAAGGTTTTGACGGCCTTTCTCAAGAACCGCAACTGTATGAGAGAGATAGAGATAATACATTTATTAGAAAATATGCGAGAACGTTTTGAGGAGACAATCCCATTGGTTAAATTAAGCTTCAACTCTAATACTAATTATTTTATATTTAAACTTAAAATCCAGTGTCCCAACCTCTAACATTTTCTCTATTCTCTATCTGGTAACAATACCGAGTGCAAGCTTTCATATCTGTTAAATATGGGCAAATCCCAACTTAAACCATTAAAATTACTATTATGCATTTTTTTCATATCAAAATATACTTTGCTGAAATAACCGGGATTAATGAATAAATAAAGAATGTAATAAAATATAATCCATCCCCAGAATTGTAAGTTCGCACTTATCAGGTGAATTAATGCAGAAATGAAAACAATGAGCTCGCATTTGCTATATTATAACAAAGATACTAATATGCAATAATATAAATAAGATAAATGTCTGCCTAGTAAAAAATATATTATTAAAAAAATGAAAAAGAAAAAAACAATAAAAATTAAATGACAAAGCAATAAATAAAAACAAAGATATAACGATAAAGCATAATATAAATAAGAAAATATCATTGATAAGTATAAAATGACGAAATGATAAAACGCAACAAAAATAAAAATAAACTAAATTCGCAATCTAATTAAATTTTCTGAACGAGGAAAGATAAAATAAAAATAATTCAAATAAATAAAAATATCTAATCTGTAAAACAAATATCGAAATAAATTAAAGATGACAGTTATGAATAAGAACAAAATAGTTTTACCTAAGATCTCAGAATAAATAGATTTTTCAGAGCAAATAATTTGAAATCTATCTATATCTATATCTATATCTATCTATACTTATAATAAAGCTCAATGTGTGTGTGTGTGTGTGTTGGCGCTCTACAGGCCAGACCGTTTGACCTACAGCTACCAAATTTGGTACATGTATACCTTGGAGGTTGGGAATGTGCACCTGGGGTTTCTTTTTTCGAATTTTTAATTAGAATTTTAATTATTAATTAAAAACTAACTTTCCCGCCAAAAAAATCTTCCATTTTCCCCACCGCCAACTTTTCCGCCAAAAAAAATCTTCCATTATCCGGAGCGCCAAACGAGAAAGGCTTCAGTTTTTTTTTTCTCCCAACAGTAATGAGGCTAGGGTTAAAATTTTTCGGCGGATTATTTCAATCGGTTCTGTTTATTTTCTTAATGTTTGATGCATTTAAAATTAAACATTGTTAATGAATCAGTCTTTCAGATTCATTCTGAAGTACTTTTGAATTAAAATAAAACAGAATAAAGGAAATTAAAAATTTCTAATCCGCATAGCGTTACCCCAACTGGCGTAGAAAAAATCACGTATTTGCGTTACGTAACCGGCGAAGAAAATTCACGCATGCGCATTCGGTTCTGATTGTTGCCAGGACAACGTTATCAATGGATGATTTAAATTATTTTTGGGTTAGTTGCATGCTTTTGTAAGTAAATTGTATTTATGTTAGTTATATATTTTTTGTATATGCTTATAGTTTTAAGTACATCGTTTTTTAAGTAGTTTTTTAAAACCTGTTTTCAACCGTTTATTTTAAACGATTCGTTTTATTTTCTTAGTGTTTGATGCATTTAAATTTAAACATTGTTAATGAATCGATCTGCTCATAATGAATCTAAGAAAATTTTGTTGACCAACTCTTGAGATATTACATAAATTTAAAAAGATATTCTTTAGTGCCCATAAAGTTTAAACGCTGAGTGACTCTATTTTCAGTAATCAGATGATAAAAAAATGCTTTGTTTCAGTAAAAAAATATTATTATATTAATTGAAGATAAATTCTTTCCACTTTAATTTAAAGCATAAATTCTACGGGTGCTAACAGAAAATGAGAGAGATACATATTACGTTATGACTGAAGGCCTTTATAATATTATGAATGAATTATATGATAATCAAAATTTGAAGTTTTAAAATATTTTGATGAAGAAGCTATTAAAGTAGAAATTGCATAAAATATTTAATTATTAAAATTTTAACGAACATTAAGATTGGCGAACCGGCTGGTCGCCAAAGGCGGCTAGTACATAATATAAATTACACAGGTATTAAGTTTTGAGTCATCTAATTTAAATTAGAAATTACTTATTACTTGCCTGATTTATGCATCTAGAATAAATAACAGAAATGTGAGAATAATATATCACATGAATGATTAATAAAATTTAGAAGTAGCACAAAATAATTAGCACGTGTTTCAAATCCAGTCAACATATACAGAAGACGAATTTGATATCTATCACGTCTATATAATACCCGATGAAAATTAATTTGTGCTTACAATAAAATAAATTGAATCTTAATTATAATAATGTAAAAATAACAACGAAAGTCCGTAGGTGGAACATAATTGAATAGGGTGTTATTTCACAAGCAGAAAAACATAGAATATAAAAATAAAGAAATATTCGAAAGCAATTAATTTAAAAAGAAGAAAATGGAATGTCAGAACTGATTAAGAAAAACATAATTTTTATCATTACTTATAACATTCAATGATTAAATAAATGCTTGGATATATTAGAAGTATTACGTTTTAAATTATTTTTATTAATAGATATTAACAAATCATTAAATGAGAAAAAAGAAAAAACAGCTGTGATTCAAGGTTATCAGCGCTTGAGGCAAAATGAAATCAAGACAAAAAAAAAGCAACATGTTGCCAGCTCACAAATAAACAAATAGACAATAAATATCGATAAAATTGCAAACAGAAAAATAAATGCAAAATAAAAACCGTTTTTAATTTAATTTAACAGCAACACTTTCGCTGACTTCGGAAGCTAAATCCTATTTTATCGTCTGCGCTTATGAAAAACCGCCTTTCTGGCACAATAGTTGATTTATGTCATTGACTACAGTCTTGAAGAATGGCAACATAACACATCCTGTTTAATTATAAAATCCTTAGATATTTAATCCTTTTTGCAATTATTAATCGATATTAAAACATTCTCGCTAATATTAATTCACAGGTTTATTGCATTTTTTCTCCTGCTATGTTTTAGAGATTCTGATTCGATAAGAGTATGGAATGTATTATTATGACGTCATATTAACTTATAAGACAAATAGCCTTGTAGCTTATTGTTTTCACGTTGCGTAGTGGTAGCCAAAATTGAATTTGCAAGTGCATTTGAATTAAAACATGAATATCAGTACTCTGGTTCTAAGTTATAATCTCGCGTTGAATGTCAGTTCTACGAATCCGATCCTTCATAATAAATATTAAAAAAGAAAACGATTTTATCAGAATATTGGAAAAATATTTTTTATCAAAAATTTGAAGGCTAAATATAATTTTTAAAAGCGTGTGTCTCTGTTGAACAAGTTTTGCATTGAAATTGTAATTTTATTTGTAACGGATTCTAATTTTTATATAATGAATATTTAATATTGTTTTCTTTTTATGACATTCGAGGTAATTTCATATATTTCATCCATTATTTTCTGCGTGTCACATGAATTTTGTTTTGAACTATAGATTTTTCAATAGAAAAAAGTGATTTTTCTTCTTAATAAATCAATAAAAGTGTTTTTTAACAAAGTAATTTATATTTATAATTTTCATATTTAGAATCTTTATGTCTAATATTCATTATGGCTTAAAGAAAGACATTAATACCGGGTGCGGCATAAATTCGTGCAAACTTCAAAAAATCATAATAAAATAAGTAATGCTCGAAAAATATTGCGGTTTGAAGGAATATGTTCAGAGAGCCTTTGGATTTCGTTATTTTCTTTAAAAAATGTATTTAAAAATGACCGATAGATGGCGCTCACACGGTCATACCAAGACGGTTTATGCAAATCAGGAAAACAGAGCACCTTAACATTATAGTACATTTTATTGTAAAGCAAAAGAGGCTCAACATGACCGCCACCACAAGGTATTAAGCAAGTGAGGCGCGTAACTACGCCAATTACAGCTGCGTGTAACACGTCGGCATCGATGCCACTAACGGCCAATTGAATGGCATCTTTCAGTTCCATCAATGTGGCAGGAGAGTCCCGGTAGACACGAGACTTCAGGTATCCCCACAACCAAAAGTCCACTGGAGAAACATCTGGCGATCGTGAGGGCCACTCATTCTTACATCCTCTGCTTATCATTCTGTCCTCAGTGAATATATCTAGGAGGAATGTCTTAACGTAACTAGCAACGTGGGGCGGAGCACCATTCTACATGAAGGTGCCGGAAGATAACGCACGTCTCTGCTGCAAAGCAGGCATAACGTGGTCTCGCAAAGGCCTAAGATAGCGTTCTGCAGTGATGGAATAGGTTTTCCAACCGGATACAGGACAACGCTTTTCAAAAAAGAAAGTGCCTAGAATGAAGGACGCAGTGAAACCGCACCAAACAGTCACATGTGGAGAATTTAGTGGTTTGGTCGTGTACGCACGAGGGTTTGATGCTGCCCAGATACGACTGTTTTGCGTATTGACGTCACCATGCAAAGAAAAGTGGGCTTCATCTGTCCACATGATGTTCAGTAACCATTGCGGATCACGTTCCATTTGTGCGAGCATCCATGTTGTAAAGGCTTGTCTTTTCTCGCAATCCGCTGGCAACAACTGGTGTAATGCCTCTATCTTGTACGGATGCAGTTTCAAGATTTCGTGTAGAATGCGTCGGATCGACCTTTCCGGAATTCCTGTTATTTTACCTACTTCACGTGTATTTGAACTCCCCGTTGAAGTCTCAGCTGCCACAGTTCTCATGACTCTTTGGACAACAGGGACGCGGTCAGCGCTGACGGATGATCTGCCACTTCTTGGACGATCCTCTAATCTTCCCGTTTCCTCAAAACGGCGAACTAAATTCAATATCCATTCAACGAAATTGGGTTTTTCTTCGCCTTAATTTCTTTCACCGTACGTAACTGTCGCAATGCTTTAGTCGCGGATTCACCGTTCTTATAGAACAGTTTCACCACGAATGCTCGATCCGGTAGCGGTAGCATGCTACTGGCGTCGAATGACAGATCCATTTCCAGCCTTGTGTTTTATAGCTATACTGATTTGCATCAACAGTCTCGGTATGACGTGTAATCGCCATCTATTGGTCATTTTTAAATACATTTTTTTAATGGAAATACAAAATCCAAAGGCTCTCTGAACATATTCCCGCAAACCGCAATTTTTTTCGAGCATTACTTTTTTTATTATTTTTTGAAGTTTGCACGAATTTTTGCCGCACCCGGTATATATACTAGCTGATAGACACGGTTTGTATAAGAATAAAATACTTACAGGTCTAGTATCTTTAAAATAATATTTTTTCATGCATTTTTATATTTAAAAGATTTCAACACCTGAAACATTTTTAAATAAAATAAGAACAAATTAAACAAGATATTTTAGAATCTGGATTTATTTATTTTTTTAAATATAAGTTATTAATAATTGCTGTAGAAGTTATCAATTTTTTCGTTTTTGTTTTAAAGTAAATGTCTTGCAAGAAGAAATAAATATTGGTGAATAAAACTAAAAAAGAAATAAAAAATGAAATGAAATAGCAAATCAATGAATAAAAATGAAAACAATAAAGATAGAATGTGATAATAATAATAAGAAAATGTCATTAATATGTATAAAATGGTGAAATGATGAAAAGCAATAAAAATAAAAATAGTTAAAATGAATTCGGAATCTAATTAAATTTCTTGAATGATGGAAGATAAAATAAAAATAACTAAAAAATAAAAATATCTGAACCGAAATACAAGTATCGAAATAAATGAAAGATAAAAATTATGATTTGAAAGAAAATAATTTTTCCTTAGATCTCAGGTCGAAAACGTTTTTCAAAGCAAATGATTTGGGATAAAGCGTATAAATTAAATAGATAATAAATTTTAGAATCATCTAATTTAAATTAGAAACTATTTAATATACGCCTGACTAAAACAGATGGAATAAACAAATAAAATTCCGTGAGAATAATATATCACAAATTGTGAGAGTAATATAATCAGATAAATACTTAATGATAAGTAGAAGTTGCACTAAATAATTGGCATGTGTTCCAAATTCAATTAGCAAATACAGAAGAAGAATTTGATATCTGCCGCGTCTATATAATTCCCGATAATTTTTTTAGATTAAAATAAAATGAATTAAATCTTAATTATAATAATTTAAAAGTCCGTTGGTGGAAAAGAATTAAATAGTATATTATTTTACGAGTAGAAAAACAAAGAATATAAAAATGAAAAAATGTAGAAAAGCAATTAGTTTAAGAAATAGGAAATTGAATATCCCGCAATTTTTTTACCATTTCTTACAATATATTCAATAACTAAATAAATGCCTTTATATATTAGAAGAATATCTCAGTTTCTAGGATTCTGACGTGCATACGTGGAAGAATAGAAAAAATTAAAAACAAAAAAAAGAATATTTGAATATTGATACATTTGTTTCCTAGAATTCCGCAATCATTTTTTAATATATAGATATGTTTATCAATATTTTATTAATAGATATTAACCAATAATTAAATAAGAAACAACTGAGACAATTGTGATTTAACGCTACCAATGCTTGATTCAAAATTAATTCTAGAAACTGAAGAAATTTAGCATGTTGCCAGGTTCATAAGCAGGCAAATAATAAATAAATAATGACAAAACTATTAGCATAAAAATAAATGAAAAATGCAAAAAAAAAATTAATATAAAGGTTTACATAGCCAAAATTTTCGCTGGCTTCGGAAGCCAAATTATATTATATCGTCTGCGCTTAAGAAAAATCTTCTGGCGCAACGGTATTTATGCCATTGGATACAATATAAAAGTTGACAACAAAATTCAAACCTTTTAATTACGAAATCATTAGATGCGATATTCTTTTTGCAATTATTAATCGATATTAAATTATTCCTTGAATATTAATTCATAGAATTTTTGTACAATTTCTCGTTCTATAATTTACTTCTTCTGATTCTATAAGAGTATGGAATTTATAATTGTGGTGTCATATTAAGAGATGTTTAACAACATCTCATTCCGATAGCCTTATAGTATTTTATTTTCATGTTATTTTCCTTACGCAATATGTGTAGTGGTTGACAAAATTAAATTTCCAACTCGCAATCGCAATTTAGGGATAAAAAGAATCCAGTTTTTGGTTATAATCACGAGTCCAACGTGTATACGAGGAATCCAATCCAATCTATCACAGTATATATATATATATATATATATATATATATAAACGCTTTTATAAATATATTTAAAAATATTTTCATCAAAAATTTGAAAGCCAAAAGGAAATTTTAAAAGAGTGAGATTCTGTTTGAAAAGCTTTAAATAAAAATAGTAATTTCATGTATATCTTAATTTTGATATAATGTGAATGGCTAATAGTGTTTTCTTTTTATGAAATCTGTTATAATTTTACATTTTTCTTCCAGTGTTTTCTGTTTTCTGAGTTTTAAAGAATCTTGTTTTGGCCTCTAGATTTTCGATAGAAAAAAATGATTTTTCTTCTTAATAAATCAATAAAAGTGTTTTTAACGAAGTTATTTAAATTTATTATTTTTGAGTTTAGTGACTTTATTTTCAATATTCATTATCACTTAAAGAAAGACATTAACATTCAGTGACTCACACAATTGAGAGTACATTTTACTTTTATTTAATAGATGTGAAATCAATATAAATAACACATTACCGAGAAGTACAAATATGTTTTTAGTTTTACACGTAACAAATGGTTTAATTTAAAATAAAAACAAAGAACAATCAACGAAAAATTTCTAAATTGAAAAGTTTCAGAAGCATTTTAAATAAACACATGCAGAATTTTGCCTCAAAAAATTGAGAATACACCAATGAAGTTTTTGCAATATCACGCATAGAAATAAAGTGTCACTATTAAGTTGCATGTCTTTTGGCTTTTATAATGGCCTCTAAACGATGTGGTACAAATTTTTGGTGGTATCTTAAGATATTTTACCCCATTCTTCTTGCAAAACTTGTTTTAAATTAGTTTTGTTTCTAATTTTGTGTTTTTGAACCACTTCTTCGAGTATGGCCCACAGATATTCAATGGTATTCATGTCGGGGTTCTGTGGTGGTGTATGTAACTGCTGTTTACAATGAAAAATACTCCATATTTTGACGTTACTTGCATTCTGCTTGGGTGTCGTTGTCCTACTGCAAAATGAAATTTCCATCTAAACCCACATTTTTAGCACTTTCCTTTAGATTGCTGCAAAGAATATCCAAGTAAACCATAGTATTTAGAATGCTATCTATAAGAACTAAATTTCATACTCCGGATGAAGCCATGCAACCTGTAATCATGACTTAGTCACCACCATGTTTAACTCATGTTTAACTATAGAAAGTAAATTTTTCGGATTCAAAACAGTATTATTCTTTCTCTATATAGAGAATCGGTTGTCACTGCCAAAATTGCTGAGTTTTCTTTCACCACTAAATATAGCTTTCTTTCAAAAGCTATTGGCCTTAAATTGATGAGTTTTTTTTTCTAATTTCAAACACTTTTTCCCTATTTCTGAATTTGCAAGCCGATGAACAGTTTCTCTCTAAAAATGCGAATTTATATCCAGTTTATCAAATTACATTTCTCACACTTTCAGCCCCTACATTTCTGAATATTATTTGAGAAATTTCTATTGCAATTTGGATGAAACGTATGGCTGCGGCAATCTAAAGGAAAATGCCATTGTTTGCCATTTGTAAAGGAAATGCCAAAAATTTGAGTTTAGATGGAAATTTCATTTTCCTGCAAGACAACGATCTCACAAACACAGCACATAACGTTAAAATGTGGGGTCTTTTTCATTGTAAACAGCAGTTACACAACACAGTGCCCCGACATCAATGTCATTGAATATCTGTGGGACACACTCGAAACAGTGATTCAGAAACACAAAATTAGAAATAAAACCCATTTAAAACAAGTATTTTAAGAAAAATGGGGTAAAATATATTTAGATACCACCAAAACTTTGTACCACGGCGTTTAGAGGCTATTATAAAGGCCAAAAGATATGTTATAAAATACTGACACTTTTTTTCTATGCAAGATATTACGTAGACATGTGTAGACAAAAATCTACATATGTTTATTTAAAATGCTTCTGAAACTTTTCAATTTAGAAATTTTTTTTTGATTGTTCTTTGTTTTTATTTTAAATTGCACCATTTATTACATGTACAAATAAAAACATGTTTGCCCTTCTCCGTAATGTGTCATTTATCAAGTAAAAGTAAGGTGTACTCTCAATTGTTTGAGCTACTTTATATTCTATCTGATAGACCTGGTTAAGCACAAGAATAAAATATTTACAGGTCTAGTTTTTTTAAAATTAAAAGAAATTATGTGTTTTTATGTTTAAACGATTTTATCGTCTGAAATACTTCTGAATGAAATGAGAAAATCAGCTGAAACAAGAGATTTTATTATCCATCATTATGTATTTTCTTAAACTGTTTTTAATATTTGTTATAGAAATGCTTTACATTTGGTTTAAAAATGCTGATGTAACATTGATAAAGCATTTCAGGCAAATAATTATCTTTTTAAATTTAACAGCTAATTTATATAAATAATTTTTTTTATGAATAAAAAGTATGAGAATAAACTAATTTAAAAATTTTTTTCAAGCCATAAATTCTAAATCGTCTGCTTTTAAATTTTTGCTTTAGTTTCTCTTCCGAAATTCTATTAATATGTAGTGGCAATATTTATTTTTTTTGTATCCTTGTTTTCAACAATTAAACTTAAAGTTACATAATTCTAATAAAATTAATTTTTAAAAAAACTCCTTACAATAATAGAACAAATTGTAGAGAGAAAAAAAATGCACTTTTGAAATCTAATTTTTTGATATGGTGTATGATAATTTCTATAAGATAATATTTTCGGAGAAAAGTAAAAATCTTTTTTTTAATTTTTATATTAAAAAAAATTTAGGCAACAATAGATTTTAGTGCAATAATTTTTAATCTAATTAAATAAACTTTAGAATGCGTTTTAATCCAATAAACAGCGCAGCTAAATATTTAAAAAATAATTAAATATTAAAAAAATAAAACAATATTAGTTAAACGATCGCACTCTATAGCAGTGAAGTATTTATAATATTTTTAATTTATGAAATAATACATTTCTTTTAATTTAATTGCTACAAATTGCATTTAAAATGAATTTTGAAGAATTTGTTTAAATTTTAAAAAATCTACCACAATGATATTAGCATCATTTATAAGATATTATTGTTCTTGTTTTTTGTTGTTTTTTATTGTTTGTTATGAAATTTATTGTTACTTATGTTACTTATTGCTTTTTATGAAAGTATGAAAATACTAGTAATTTAAGTTATCATTTTTCTAATAATCAGTATTTGTTAAAAGTTTACATTTCATTTCCATCATGAATCTTTTCTTTATGAAAATTGTTGTATTTTTTATTATTATTTTTTTGAATAAATATAAGATTTTATAAACTCGAAAGTACTTTTAAAAACCCATTAAAAATGTCTCGGATTAGTTCGGAATAAATCAACTGAGGTAAGCACATTTCTCAAAAAGCTATTTAAATAAATCTGAATTAAATAAATCTTATAATTCGATGTTGGAGATGACGGCCTGCGTTGCTCTGTAGGAGTTGCCATTCAAATCGCTGTACTCCACAGTAACTTGAGAATAACGACAGCTATTGCAACAAATTTGATGTCCAGATATAATAAAGTGACCATAAATGACACATTGAGACAGATCACGATACAATCTGGCGACAGAAAGAGAATAAGCGTTCTTATCTCCAAATTGTTTTCGAGTTTATTGTTTCTAATTCATCCTAAGAACGCAAAATATATAGTAATTTTGTCATATGAAAATAAATAATGGTTTGAACACTATATTTTATTATCTATGAAATATTATTTTATTAGATGCTGAATACTATAAAAATAACTTACATTTTGTAATTTTTAAGAAATTTAGTTTTAAAGAGGATTAAATTGGCCCCTGTTTAACCTATTGTGGTGGAAGATTTTATCAACCCAGTTTTATCAAATCGAGACCCAGTTCTATCGATGATATATATATACAAGTGATTAAAGCTAAATCTGCTCTTACAATTATAACAACCCAAGCTATAACAAAAAGAAAATGCTTAAAGACAATATTTGTGTCAATGTCGTTCTTATTTTACGTCTTTCATTTTACCTAATACTTGATCCGTACCAAAATATCTTCCACAAAACCTCAAAACTAGAACTTAATCAAATTAATTTGGTAAGTCTAACTTTTTTTGAGCGCGGTGGTCTAGTAATAAAACTTCAGCCTCGCGGTGGCCTAAGGATTCGAACCTTTCCGTAGTGGCCAAACAATACACCTCAGCTTCGAGACTGATGGGTTGCAGGTTCAAAGCGTGATTCATCTAATAATCCGGCCAATAGGTAATCCTGGTACACTTTAAATCCGACATCGAAGGCCAAATGATCTCTGGATGGCGTGAAGTAAACGGGTGTCGCTCAGGTGCCTTCCTCGCCATCGGACCGGGGTTCAGAATTATGAGGTCCATTCCAAAACAGTCTTAGTGTTCAAACGAAATATTAATGTAATTGAATTAAAATAACTCTTCTGAAGTTAGATTTACTATATATGCTGTTTGTTACACTGTGTCAAAATACATCAGTATGGTTTAAGGCTAATATACATTGGAAAATCATTCAGAATATATTTATTAGTATACAATGTGGAAATGGAAAAATATTCTAAAATTGTAGTTATTTGAAGAACTATTGATTTGAGTTCTAGGAGTATAAAGGAGTATGCATGTGTGAGGAGATATAAAGCATTTATTTATATGATAATGGCTTTAGCTATCGTTATTCACTAAGGCATTTGTGATGGAACGGATAAAATGCTTTGCAGAACATGTTCCGAATTATTCATTCTGCTTTGCAGAAAAAAAAGTTGTAAACAAAAGTAGGGGAGCTCAATTAAAAGATAAAAACAGAAACATGGAAATGAAATATGGAAGGAGATAAGAGCAACTTTTGCATTATATTCAAAACTTCTGTTACTAAATTAAACTTTTCTACAGTTAAAATATCGAATTAAATCCTACTCCCATTCTCCCAACAACTTTCTATTTCTGGATAGAAAACAAAAGGTTAGAGCCCGCTACTTTTCACATTTCATTATCCGTCTATTCACTCCCCTCCCAACACGACCCCTCCTCCCTTTAACAGTGTAGCCGTGCTTGCGTTGGTACATTTCCACAAATAAAACACTTTCCAAGAATCTCTTTGCATCCTTTCTGTCCCTCCCTCCCAGTACTTTTACTGTATAACAAACGCAATGGAGAGCAAACAAAATAAACAAACAAATATATAAATTCATTTTACTTTGTCCCTATTATCTCACAGGAAAAAGGGGATTTGCAACAAAACGCAATAAAAAGTAAAACAAGTTTAAAATAATAAAAACAACAAAACAACAAACCTTTAAATGAAAAGAAAGAAACCAGAACGTGGATCCGAGAGGAAATAAAAGAACAACCCGCAGCAGCGAAAGCTTATGAAGAATCCGCGCCAGCCAAACGATAAAATAAAATAAAATTAAAAAAAATAAAAATGAAATAAAGAATATTTGGAAAAGAACGTGGGTTGGGTAGCAAAACAGGAAGTGTTTTTGTTCAGTTGATGAATTCAAAATGAGTTAAATTTATTGTAAACAAGAAGATCTAGAGGAAATATTTGCTCTTCCACTTACGATAACAAAATGAAGTGAAGAGGGGAAAAAATAATCCAAAAATCTTGTTTGTGGAAGATTTTTTAATGTCTCTTTCTTTCTTTCTTTCTCTCTCTCTCTCTTTCTTCATTGTACTAGATCCAGTTTTCATTTAGAATGTTTTAGGTGGAACAATGTGTTATTTTCATGCAAATGAAATGTTAACGTAACTTTTTTTTTTCAGGAATAAAAACTTTCTAGCTCTTTTTTTTTTTTAATATAAACTCAACCATTGATTAATGTTTTTCTAGCATTTGGTGTCCGACATTTTAAATTAAAATCTTATTATGAAATTAAACAGTGAATCTTGAAAAGATTTTAAAAGAAGAAAGAGCTTTTGCAGAGATTATTTAAGAGCCATTAAAAAAAAAAGATGTTTGTTTTATATGCTTGGAGAATATGATTTGTCTTTTATACACATAGTTAAATCTAGTATGGTAAATGTTAATTAAGAAATAAGAATCTGGGGGATATTAAGTAAATGTTATGTAGATATTAATATACTACCTATTTTATTTATAACATTGTATTAATATTATGAAGAAATTAATATTCTACTTGATGGCAGCAAATAAGCTCGCTGAGATGAACTTGTTTTCTAACCAAATATATTTTCTTTACAATAGCTGACTACTATCACTTTGTGAGCAAAATTTATTCATAAGTTAGTTTGAAGGATTCATTGCAAGTGAACTCTATAACTATAAAACTTTAAGAGCTAGATATGTAAAATTTGGTATGTAGATTTAGAATTTAAATCATATAATCTTTCCAAAATGTAAATCACATTTTTCACGCAGTTAACTGTTTCTCGCATGATTATGATCATAATAATTAATAAATGCAGTAAGTTAAATCAATGAAATTCGATATCTTATCATATCACTACAACTGTTGAATTTTCTCAAATTTTATGATCAATCGATCACAAGGTTTTCCAAAATACATAGATTCAATAAAAGTGCTAGATTCAAGCTAAACATCTATATCTCGTATCTAGCATTCCTCCAAGTCACGCAAAGCACCCACGATTTTATCCTATGTGCTCCATTTTATGCAGAGAAAAGGGGGATAAGATCTTTTCTGGAGAGTTTGCGAAAGAGTTTCGGTTAGTTTTAGTTTAGTTTAGTTTAGTTATATTACCGTCCCGTTTTTTAAAGCAACACTAGGGCTATTTTGGGACGGACCTCGTAATTTTAAACCGCGGTCAGATGATGAGGACGACACCTAAGCTGGCACCCCCCTCTCAAAAAAAAATCGGACAGATCTATCTCTCTGGTTATATTATCACATCTTTCAAATTATTACATATCTGTGATGCTGCTTCCAATCAATCACTGGGATCAGTGATCACTTACGATCAGCTCTGTTGGATGCTGCTCGGATGCCGAATCAGTGATCTCAGGTCTTGGCGATCGTTTGGCTACTTACCGACTAATTTGGCAACCTTGGCTATAAAATATTTAATACTGTAAACTTCCAGAATTTTAGCGATTCAGCCAGTAGGAACCGAAATATACCTCATTGTTCCAGAACCTCCTCTGCCCGCTTCCGGGAATTATAAAATGCCAGCAAACTCAAGCCGAAATCAGGCGTGAAACGAGTCGTAATCGTGGAGAGAAACGGCGGAATTATTGGATCAGTCCTGCGAAGTGCAAGCGTTTTATGGAGCTCAAGTGATTGCTGAATTCAACTGTGTACCGAGTCTGGTGTTTATTGCAGAAGTGCATTGAGTCGTGTGTGGTGTAGCCAGTCGTGTAGTAGTAAGTTGGCAGTCAGATGCAGTTAAAGCGGGGAGACAGTGGAGAATTACAGACGTTTGGAGAGATCGTAGTGTGAAGCTAAGCAGATTCCCTCCTTCTGCTGAATTTTATCTGGCCGCTTTATGGGCTGTGATTGTTGATAGTCAACGATTATTACCTGTGAGCTGCTGTTTGCACTAAGTGTGCTGTTGCGTATTGCTTATGTACGTCACGGCTGTGTTTTTCTTTTTCGTTTGCGTATTCATGTTTTGATGTTAATAAAGTCGTCGTTTGTTGCTGATGCCTGTTGATTGTGTTACACCATATTCCCACCACAAGCGAACCCTTTGACTTTACAAACTTAGTGAAGAAAGATACGTAACAATATGTTTTTTTAAAATAATAATCAGAGACAATGATGAATTGCAAACGTTTTGAGAGACCGTAGTGGGAAGTAGATTCTCTCCTTCTGCTGAAATCTGTCCGGCCGCTTCGTGCGCTGTAGCTGTTATTACTACCGATTACTACTTGTGGGTTACTGTTTGTTGTACTGTGCTGCTGTGTATTACGTGTGTTCGTCTCGGCTGTATATTTATCCTCTGTGTATTCGTTTCTTTGTGTTTAATAAACATCGTCGTTTTTTACTAAAAGTCTGTTTTGTTTTATCGACCAACAAATCGCAAAAGAAACTCAGACATTCTGTAACAATATTATTTGTCTTGATGGTATGTCTTCCCCTATCGGATGATTTTCGAAAGTTTATAAGTATTCGGAGGAAAAATGGTCACATGATAAGTCAACATTCAACTGGAGATTTTGACGAATCTCCTCGTTTTAGACCTTCTTGAGTTCAAAAAACCCATTTTTGGAAAATGTCCGTCTGTCTGAATGTGATAAAGATAGCTCAAAGACGCCTTCAATTTGAAATGGGGCATTTCGCCTTTACACTTAAATTTGTAGATTTTTATCAAATGTTAAAAGCAAAATCACTTCAGAGCAATTTGTCTTTCCGGTTGTTTGAATATAATGTATCAAGATCACTGCAAAACGAGGAGAGTTAGAAAGACGAAAATCGTTATACACATGTAACATCCATATCGTCACTTGTCAAAGCCTGTGCCAAATCCCAAAACGTGTTGACTGTCTTTCGATGTGTATTTTTAAAGGCATGTTAACGCGATAATTCAAAAGAAGCAATAATTTTAGTATATCAAATTTGGTGGTGGATTTTGTGACTAGAAGTGCAATTGTGTGTCAATTTTTTCAATAAGTTGAGAAAAAAGTGTTTAAAACACAAATTTCATTTTTGGATACTATTAACTGCATGCCAGGTATTAATCGCCAAATAACTCGCCAATGATCACACGACAGATGCAGTAAAAATGATAAATTTACGCCAAAGGTTGATATTTCGTAACTATTGTAAGCCAATGCGATGACGAGTATATAAAAGAGGTTTAGTATGGAGGAAAGTTTTGGGGAAATCATTCCTGCTGGTTTATCTAGTAGAAATAAAATATTATTCACTTTATTACGAGGTTTTGTAAAATTTACGATTCAATTACTCGTATTCGACATGTATATGCGCCATCGCTTGACTTTAAAAAGGAGGAGTTATAAGATTTTAAAAAGTTAATTCCACAATATATATATATATAGCTGCCAAACAAAGTTTTGGAGTTCGACCGATTTTGAGATGAAATAACAGCTACGATGTCATAGTTCTACGTCAACTTTTTAAAAACGCATCTGCTTTCAAAGAGGCATACGTAATAATAATGCTATACTGGTAAAAGCAGGTAAAAATAGATGCGATTAAAAGATGATGATGAAAATTGCCATTGATGCTTTATTCATTGCCTACGCGATTTCGAGCTTCAGTATTCATTGCCTATGCGATTTCGAGCTTCAAAACACGCTAACATCACGTTCGCACATGATAATAAGTGGGTAAATAGATGAAGTGTAGGAAACTTTTTTATGACTTTAAAAATGTATCCATTGACTTTATTTATACAAATAAATTTACGAAGTTCTCGTAGCATAAATTGGCTACATTATAATTTTAAATAGATCTTTTTTATAATTTCAATACAATTCCACGACGTTTGTGTTCTAACGCTTGATAAGCTATGATTCGAAGCACTTCATTCGCTGCTCAATATTCGTTTTTCAAATCTGCATCAAATATATCCATCATTCATTTTTACCCCATAATTATCTCAGAGTAACATTCTTTTGATCGCATAAATTCCGTAAAAGCACGCCTTTTTAAGTCCTTTAACAAAAGAACGAATTATAAACATCGATGCATATTTAAAGAAATTGGAGCAAATTCATACCGTTCAGCAAAATAATGATGAAAATTCTGATACAAACTCAGCTCTGAAAGCGGATAACATCTTCGTAATTAGGTTCGTTTAAAGACTAAAAGTTGCCATTAGTGCGCAAAACTATTTATTCCTTCTTTTGATAGAATCAGAAATCGCATGCATTGAAAAGTGCTTTTTAAATGCCAGGAAACCTAAGATAATAATTTTTGAAAATTGAATCCTTGATGTAAAAGTAAGATTTGAACGATTTACTCTTTGAATTCTTTTTAAGGTTTTATAGGTTTGCAATGAGATATTAAATGCTTTAAATCAATTAAACGTGAAATACTTTTTATAAGTAACCAAATAAAATTTCCATATTTGGAATTGAAATTGAATTGGTGTACATTTTTTTTTCAAATTAAATTACAATAGTGAAAAATTTTTGGTTTAAACAGAAGCGTTATTTTTAAAAAGTATATTAGTAAATTTCAGAGTTTGCTTAGTCATTTTAGTCAAATCGTACATTGGTTCTCTTATATTTTCATTTTAGTTTTACTAATTTTTAACTTCTTTTAAAATCATTGATTGTTAGAGACAATTTTTATGCATCAAATATTATTTTTTAGAAGAATGCTTTTTAACTCTCAGACTATTCTCAGATGTCATCATAAGCAAGAAAAGAAAAAAAAAAAAAAAAAAAGAAAGAAATACACTAAGATAAACAAATTGTTCATATTCGAGGATTTCTACGAATGCATCAAGTTTCAATTTTTTGCAAGAAACATTTTTTTTAACTACGAGACATTTTGAAATATACAAATTCATTTTAGAAAATGCTTCTTGAAAGTAATAAAAATCCTCATTATGATAAAAAAAAAAAAGAAATTGTTTATGTTGTAGCATATAAAATGATTAAACTGAACTTTATTTTTTTTCTTAGTGAAAGATTTTTCAATAATCAGACGACTTTAAAAATACATAAATTTATAAGAGAAATGTTAAAATTATAATAAAAATTTATTCTCTAGAATTTCTGCATTTATATAAAATATAGTTTTCGGCTACAAGAAAAGATTCTAAACAGTTATATAATTCTAAAATGTGAAAAAATTGTTGAAGTTACATAATAATAATTAAAATACAATTAAAATAATAATTAAATACAATAATATTAAATAATTAAAATAATAATTAAATACAATAATATTAAATAATTAAAATAATAATTAAATACAATAATATTAAATAATTAAAATAATAATTAATTACAATAATATTAAACAATTAAAATAATAATTAAATACAATAATATTAAATAATTAAAATAAAAATTAAATACAATAATATTAAATAATTGAAATAATAATTAAATACAATAATATTAAATAATTAAAATAATAATTAAATACAATAATATTAAATAATTAAAATAATTTTTTTAGAGTTTTAGTTTTTAAGATACTAATTTTAACGATCTTTTGGTGTTAATGAAATAGTTTAAAATCGCATACACAGATATAATATTTTTGTGATTATATTTTACTAAAAAAAAAATGAAGAAACTCTTTATAGAAATCGTTAACGTAGCATTTTTTTTTAAATTTTCACTTCCGTTTTTATTCCGTAATACTTTTACTTTTTAATTTGCAGTAAACTACTTTAAAGGAATTCGTTTGCTTTAATCGTATCAAACTTCAATGAAAAATTCTTTTTTCTTTCAAAGAAATGCATTTCATATTAATACTTAACAGTATAAAAACCAAATAATTTAATCTAGCAAACTGGTCACCAAAGGCGGCTAGTATTCAAAAATGTTATAAATCTTAGTTGCGTCAATTACTCTACACTTTTTCATGTACGAACCAGAAAGCTTTATTCTAAATATTTTTGATAAACTTCCTAATTACATCGCCTATAATCTATCCTATTCATAAAAAGACTTCCTGAAAAAAGGATTTTTCAAATCCTTTTTTCAGTGTCAAAGTCCAATCATTCTTTCTTCTATTTTCTGAAGTCTATTAAGTTTAAAAATGCGCACATAACTACTTTTAGCGTCTAATGAAATGCCTCTAAAATTATGCAGAGAATGCGAGAGTAATATTATTTCTCCTTTTACACATTAAACTCATTTACTTTCCATTAGTCGCTGATCCCAGGAAACGACTGCCATTAGAAATTGTTACTTAACTTATTAATTATTTTTCCGATATTGCCGCTGGGTGTATCTCAGGTTTAATGAAGTAGTTTTATCCTGTGTGCACCTGAGTTGTTATTTATGGGCCTGCCGTGCGATTTGTTTCAATCTTTGATGGGTTGTTTATCACTCTGAGGTTAAATTTGAAATAGTGTAAGTCGTAATATTTTAAATTGATGTAATTTATAAATGGTAAAAGGAATTCGAGAGCAATGCTAATTGTTGTAACATTTCGTTCTAGTATTTTCGTAGTTAGACACTGCTGAAGAATGTGTTGGTGTTGTTGTGACTTATGGCACTTTACAAGCCCGCTGACAATTATCTGTCGGCAATATTAGCCGAAAGAGCGTTTCTTGTTTTTTCAGTGGCGCAAACTAGTGCGAATAGTACAACTTAGCAACTCACACGTCACAACCCTTTTTACGGGGTGGACTTCATTCATGAATTACATTCAATCATCCACAAATTATAATTAAGACCTGAATCAAGGAACGATCACCTCTGAACCAGTACTCCCAGTGGTATTACTCTCGACATGAAGGACTTTGTGACCACGACAGATTTATACGTGAGCCAGCCACCACACACACGGGGAGTTATCAGCCGGCTGGGTTCAAACTCGCAACCTAAGGGAAGTAACAATCAGGCTATCCCAGTCCCAGAATGTGTTAAGGTATGATGTAGTGAAACCATAATTAATAGAAGAAATATACCTTTACTCATCTATTTTCAATGCAAGGAATTAAAACCAGTAGGAATGGTTTTCTTAAAAATTTCTTGCATACTGTCTAATAAAGGTGTTATCCCAGTGAATGCTTTGGATGGCCTTGGTGTACAAAAGTGGGGAAATATATGTTGTTGTTGTTGTTTCTAATGGCACATGCCATGGACAAGCCCGCTGTCGAAGACAGCCGATTTAAGCCTCAAGGGGAACGCCTCTTGTTTCAATAGTAGCGCCATCTAGGGCCAAGAGTACGACTTAGCTACACACACGTCACAACCCTTTTTACGGGGTGGACTTCATTCACGCATTTCATTCACTCAACCACAGATCGTAATTTAGACCTGAATCAGAGAAAGATCACCCCTGATCCAGTACCCCCAGTGGTATTACTCTCAACATGGAGGAATTTGTGACCACGACAGATTTAACGCGCGTCAGCCACCAAGCACGCGGGGAATCTTCGGCCGGCGGGGTTCGAACTCGCAACCTAAGGGACGCGAATCCGATGCTCTACCAACCAGGCTATCCCGGCCCTGGGGAAATATATAAACCTACGGAGCGAATTTAGTAATTTTACTGAATCTATCGTGTGATTCTTGGAGAATATTTTAAAAATTAATCCTGGCAGGTTGTCAAAAATATCAAAAATCGAGTTTGTGTTTTAGACCTATTCTTCACAACCAATTGAAACAAACACTTGAAATAAAACATTAAACATTTTTTGGCATTATAGCCATAAAATCTCGTATGTCAAATTCGATATATTTAAGTCCCTGCGTTTTAGAACTATTACATTGACAGGTGTTTGAAAGTGCAAACCGATAGATGGTCAACCTCTTGCGCGATTTCACCCATAATTTAGAAGGCTTCTATATTAAACATGTCTCATCTATGTACCCAAATTTTATCTATCTAGCATTCTTCTTTTTATAGTTCTAATTGGATCGCTTTAATTGTAATCACCTTGTACCAAATTTCAGCCATCTTGCTGATAACGCTTTTGAGCCATCGAGTTCACAGAATCAATGGTAGGGATTGCCATACCGGTATACCGGGATACCGAATACCGGTATTTCGAGCCATTTGTACAATTTTGTAATACCGGTATTCACAAGTTTAAATACCGGTTTTTCGGTATTTACTAGAAAATTTTAAAATTGTCTCCACTATATGTTCTGAGATCGCCAACATAGCAAAATAGCATACATTTTTGTTTTTATGTCTCCCTAACGGGCGAAATTAATTAACTAATTAATGGCTTAATTATTTGCTTAAAACTAAATTAGCGAAATATGGATTATCCCTGAAAGAAGAAATTGTATCCATAATGGCTGATGGAGAAACAGTTATGAAAAAAGTTGCAAATTTGATTGGTGCAAATCAGCAATTGTGCTATGCTCATGGAATTCAGTTAGGAGTAATAGATGTATAATACCAAAAAAATAAAGAACAGAAGAATCCAAATACTGTGGATATAGAAACTTCGGATTCCAATTTTGAAAAGAGTAAGAGTGAGAGTGATATTGACAATGAAGATAATGACAATGTAATTGTTGAAGAAGATATTGCTAATGACAATGAAATATTAATCTAGCAAGAATTGCTTCCTATAATTTATAAAGATCGAAAAATTGATAAGATATTTAAATGTTCCCCTATAAAAGATGACATATTACTAAAATACATACTAACTGAAAATAAAACAGAATATATGTTAATATTAGATTTTAAAACACGTTGGAACCGTTTACTCCTAACAGCACACATCACACTAGAACAGTACACATCACTATCTGAAGATTATATATTATATTGAAAAATCGCACAGAAGAAAGGCATATCGAAATAGAAAATGTCTTATGGTATTTTCATAATTATAATGATTTTAAAAATGAAAATGAAAATGAAAAAGAATAAAAGAAAATAACCAATTCAAATCTGATTAAGTTTTATAGTAAATTTTCTGAAAATTTTTACCCACAAACCTATCCACATTCAAAAGAATTCGGTTCAGTTATCGAAGATTATGATAACCCTAATGTCGATAGTGAGAAGAAATTGTCTCTTGAACAAAAATTAGAATTAGCGATAAATAAGAAAATTTCAACGAACCAAAATACAATACAGAAAACAGCTATATCCAAAACCATCCGATAAGAAATCGATTTATTTGAAGATGAGGGACTTAGAAGTAAATACTTGGAAAAAGTATATCGTGCATTGCTAACAGTACCACTAACTATCATAGATGCCGAAAGAGCGTTTTCGACAGCTAGTAATTTTTGCACAAAATTACTTTTCAGGCTTAATGACAGTACGATTGATGCATTATGTTTTTTAAGATCACATTTCAAAAATTTGTATTAGTACCACAGACTGATTAGTGATATTTACAATTTTTTGTGATTTAAATAAAGAAGTTGTTCCTTTACTTTTTTGTAATTCTTTATATACTGTCATAATTTATAAGTTACAAATTATTTTTTGTGATATTTACCCTTTCTAATAAAACTGTCAAATAAAACAAAGAAACACCTGCGTTTTCTTTCTTTTTCTAATACCGGTATTAAAACCGGTATCCCGGTATTAAGATCTAAAAAATACCGAATACCGGTATTGAAATTTTGGTCCGGTATTGCAATCTCTAATCACTGGCAATCATATAGTCGAGAATGCGTTTTTAGGACTCAGGCTGTCTGAAACGTGGAAATTTGCGAAAAATCTCGCTTGCATTTTTTGAGAATTACGATTTTTTCTCTATATATCATATGCAATAAAAAATGAAGTTACAACAGAATACTACGGTTGTTAGAAATTAGATGAACCTGCAAAATTTGATTTTCAATAGCGCTATGATGTCATGGGATTGGTTTCAATTAAAAAGTTTAGAATACAAAACGAGCAAAATATATGTAATATAATTAAAATAAAACGACTTTAAGTCTGACAATTTGATATAATATACAGGACATTTGATCTAAATTATTTAATTCAATATAGGTTTAACTAAAATCTCAGACTAATTATCTGATCGGTAAAGGCAACTAATAATTAATAAGTTATTAACTCCTTATAAATATTATTATTATTTTATTAATAAAATAATTAGACTTTCAATACTTAGACAAACTATTAAATATTAGAAAGTGATTTTCACCATTTCAATATAAATAATTACAAAGAAAATAACAGAAGAAAAAATATAGCATTATACATAATTTTCAAGAAATTGTATAATTTTTTTTTAAATTTATCTATAGAGAATATTTTTAAGTTCCCCAGATTAAAAAAAATGAAAATGAAAACATTTTGAAATGATTAATTTGTTAAGTCTGTATTGAATGAATATCAGAATAAACACAGAAATTACAGCGACTCTAAATCTAGAAGTAATTCTTCCCGGTATTGTTTGCAAATTAAATGATAAATGAGAATTTTAGAATATTTTGTCTATAATAATTTCATCTGGAACTCTATGAATGGAATAAAATATTTTGAAAATTATTTTAACATATTTCAAGAAAACACTAGTCCAAGAATATCACTTAAAAAGAAATTTCTAGAATTCACTTAAATGATTTCCAGTTTGAACAAACGTTTGAAAATATAATATTTTTTGCAAATCGTTTGCCCCCTCATTTCATTTGACATAATATCGATATTTGTTATTAATGTGTTTTATTAAACGTTGGAAGACACTTTGGAAGCTTGATAAAATTTAAAAAGCAATATAATTAAAAGCAGTTAAAAAAGGAAATAACTTTAGCCGACCTATTCTCTTTTTTGAGTTAAATTAAGAAAATAGCAAATAAATAAATAAATAAAAAATGTCAAAACGCTTCTTGGATTAGATAATTAGCTATATATATCTTAATATATACTCGTATAACTACTTTAATTTCCCTAAAATTAGGTTATTGTATTTGATTTTACTTTCTAAATCCATCAAATAGTTTGTTTAGACGCTAAAAATTTTAAATATCAAATGCTTAAATAAACAAAATAAAGAAGAAAGTGGAACTATGTAAACAGATAAAAATAAACGTTTGACAACTATACATTCAGTAAAAAGCCATTTTGAACAAGAAATCGTTTTCTAAGAACAGTGCTGGGTATATATACTTTGAACTAAGCGTTCAAGGCGGCACAGATTATCATCATTATATCAGATTGTTAAAATTGTATTGAAAAATGAAACCAATGATTTTAGTTTTATATGCTTCCATATATTTCAAAACAAATTAATAGATAATCTTTTGAATTATTTTTAAATCGGATTACTAACTTTGTCCAAGATAAAAATAGTTAAACAGATGGACTAACAAATAAGAATTTTTTTGTTGATGTTTATATTTCTTTACAGGCAGTACAATAAAGTAACTGAATCAGCGTTTTTTAATTCCCCTTCTTATATGTTCAATATTTTATGTAAAAGCATTGTAATCACATCTTAAAAATAAATGGTTGATGGTTTTTCAAACATAAGTAGAAATAATCCCAGAAAGATATTCAAATTTTTTGCAGAATTGGAGTGTGTGTTCATAATTCTTGATCGATAACTATTAGAGTATTCTCTTGTCAACTAATTTACACATTTTTAAAAAGGTATAGCTGATTTTTATAATCGTAACAAATTGTTAGTGCTTATTATAAGATTTATAAAAAAGAAATTACCCCAAGTGTATTTAGCACACAAGTTTATTTCTGTGACAATGTCAAAAAATATTTTTTTTATAAAATATGAAGAAAAGGAAATCTATATTTGAAAGTAATTTTTTTCAAATTCTGCTAAAACATTCAGAAGATGATATATTCTAAGCATTCAATTATTGTGATATAATAGTTTTATTATATTAAAAGTTAACTTTAAATGTTGAATAAATCACGCATGTTTATATATCGAATAGGATCTCTTAAATATTGAGAATGTTTTATTCTTATAATTTTAAGGATGGTATTGTTTTATTCACCTGATCATGGGAAATGGAGAACGCCTTTTGGGTTTGGTTAAAAATATTAAAAAAAGTGCTTAAGAGTTAGTTACTCATTAATGCTTTCATTCCTGAGATTATTCAACTCCAATTATTTTAAATCCTGAAATTAATGAAATAATGTATTGTCATCTGGAAAACACAAATAAATATTATTTCAAAATCATGCATGTCAGAACATGAGATGAAAAATCGACCAGAAAAATTCTTATTTAGTAATATAAAACGAACCAATTTAAAGGTATTAAAATATTAAAAAACACGTTACCTTTAAAATTTGCATACGTTTCATATATAAATTTTCCATCTCATTAATAAGTTTTTTCACCCGTACAAGTAATAATAAAAACCCATTTGTAAGTTTTATCAGATGCAAATGCAATTTCAACAGCAGTAGAGAATTTTAGCTTGAATATATTTTTTTTTAAATTTATACTACAACTATTTTTTATCCGAATTTAATTGCCAGATCATGTATACTTTTTTGTACAGATCAAAAAGGCACTGTACTAACGGAAAATATTTATCTTGAAAATATTAGCCTTTCACATATTTCATCCAGGAAAATAAATTAATATTGAAAGAAAAAAATTTGATATAAATTTCATTTAATATTTAAATGCATATAAATGAAGTAAAATATTTTTTTTTTAATTTTGAAAAATAAGTTTTTTATATCATTCATAATTTTATTCTTTTATGTTTTTACATATTAGTTTAACTTTTATATAAAAGTTCATTATAAGATTTTTGCCAATTTTTAAAAGATTATTATATTATTTTTTTTTACTTTAAAAAATTCTTTTGAGTTTTTTACCTCTTATATTATAATTTATTATAAGTTTTTAACATTTTATGTATAAATTTATTAATTAATAGTTATTTTAACTTGTCACGGTTTTTTTAATATTTTTTTCTACAGCCATTTATTTATTTTAATTGCATTTACGTGCCAGATCTTGGTATGTTAATCAAGTACTGTGCCAGCAGAAAAATTTCAAATTTTATGTTGATGATGATTATGTCGTATCCGCGTTACCACAGAAAGGGAGTGCAGTAGCTACTGAGGGTAATGACCCCTGCGCATCCGAGGGCAGAAGTCTTACTTCTAGCTCTTATGAAGATGATAATCATACACTCGCTTGCACAATCGCTTTTTGCAGGGGTGTTCTTTCATACACCTCACAGATAGAACGCAGGGGAAGATCAACCATGCCCGAACCAGGACTCGAACCCGGGACGCCCAGATCGAGGAGAAGAAACGCTTTCTTCAAATTTTATAAAAGCAGGATACTAAGATACAAAACTCAGGAAATAGTTGTTCATATCTGAATATTTTATTGCTTTATTTGTCTGGGAAAAATATTAGCCATTCACATATGTTAACTAGGGACATAAGTTATTACTAAAAATAAAACTTTAGAAAACAAAATTTATTTAATATTTAAATGCAACGGATTTAAAGAAAAGAAAAAATATATGTTTTCCTGTTCTATACTTTCATAGCTAAAAAAAATTAATTTTAAATGAATGTTTTGCCAAGCTTAGAAACAATCTTGCAACTGACAAAATAATTTTTTTGCAAGTACATTGCAATTCAACTGACTTAAACCATAAAAATCTCAACTCCGTAAAGCTTTAAATCAAGTTCAACTGCGGAACTAAAAACTTTCTCGGACACTTTGTGACAAAACAGCTCTTATTCACTTTGAATACCAAACTTAAAAAAAAAAAAAATGATCTGGTGGAAGGGGAGGGTAATTTCAGGGTCTCTGAGTTCTTCTTAGGGGATGGGTGTCAAATGCGACCCTCCCCTTCCCCTTGATTCCTTGACAAGTTGAGCGGACACCGGAACCGGTGATGTATGGGTACAGGAAACTCGTGCTCTGCCGTGACGAGTGGAATATAAATATTCCCCGCGAACGGACAGTAAATCTCGAAAGTCGTCACGAAGTTGGTGTGTAACTTTGGGATAAAATGGGATTCGAAAATAACTCCATAATGTGCAAATTGGAGTTATCGGAGTGGTAGGTTGGATGTTGATATATCTGATGAGAGTTCTTGAGGTACAGAATGTAAAATGCTTTTGATCGATCGAATGTATGAGGTTTGTACAAGATATTTTATAAATTATGAGAAGAATAAATATGGTTCGTTTTGTACCTTTGGAAATATGTGTGATTTGAAAATAGCAATTTATCATATAAAATCATAAATTAAGTACACTGTACAAAATGGCAGTGATAAATATTCAATGATTTATTGATATTACTCCTTTGATATCTGCTTTTAAATACAGTATTCAAGAAAGTAAAGTGTTAAATAATGTTGCATTATAGATATTACATCGTTTTATTCAACATTTAGCAACAATATTCAGTTTGGCGAACATTGTTTAATAGGATACAATACTGCACAATATATGGTATCTAATTAATTTATACAGTGAATGTTATGAAGCAAGAAGAACGACGTAAATTTCAAAGCATTTTTTCAATTTTTCTAGCTGGCAAACAAAGTTTTGGAGCTCGACCAATTTTCAGATGGAAAAAAAACCTATCGTTTTACTAAATATCGACGTCTGCGTAATCTGATAGTCTCATGATTCTTCTAAACCGGTTTAAACTGGTTAAGGACTTAAATTAATTAAGACAATTCGTAAGAATTCAGAGAATGTATAATTTGGAAATTAAGTTGTAACTTTAGTTGGCAATAAATCGCCAAATTGACAACCTTCTGCGTTATTTTCTAATAACCCTACATTAATTAGTTGAAATTATCCCTGAAAAACAAACTTTATCGATTAAACAAACAATATTTTAACTTGTTTGTATTATTTTTTTAAAAACGTTGCACGAGTTAGGCAATAACACTGTGATTTCCAAGGAAAATTCTACATTAGCAGTAGATAGATAATGGAAAAACTATACTTTGAAAGCCTACTCCAAAATAAAAATTCATTAGCAAACGATAGATATTTCAAAAACTATAGTGTGAAAGCCGACTCCAAAATAATAATAATAATAAAAAAAAGGATAAATAGCCAATTTATTGTCTTCACATTTTGAGGCTCCAAAAACCTCAAGCGAAAATAATGTCATGTTCTCACATGATAAAAAACAATATCATGCTCTCACATGGTAAAAAACAATGTCATTCTCTCACATGATAAAAAACAATATCATGTTCTCACATGACAATAAAAATTAAACTGATGTAATAAAAATATAATTTTATCTTTAAAATGGTCTGAAAATGATTGTGCAATAACATTTGCAGGATCTATCACGGGAAAAATCCGAATTATCTCTTGATTTTTAATTAAAAGAAATTATAAGAAAATTGTTTCAAAAATCGTTTTAAAGTGCATAATCTTACATTCCAAAGTATATATATATATGACAATTTTGATTGCTCTAAGTAAGTCATATCACTGACTTTTCGACCCACTCGAATGCACACGGACCATAAAAACTGAATGACCGCACCACCGCAACAGTAACAATGGTGGGAACTGTGGTTGAGTCCTAAGGGCCATCACCGGCCACGGTACAAGACTTCCCGAAGGAAATAAGTCCCGTCATTGATGGGAGTAGCCAGATCCCCCAGCTTTTTGTGTACCCTCCAGGGTGGCGAGATCCAACCACCATACAGAAAGCATCACAGCCTCATTCTGAGGTGTCCCCCCGGGGGTTGATTGCTCTAGGTAAGTAAGTCAACCTTCTAACTCTCCGACCCGCCCTAAGGCACACGGATTTAAACCATAAAACTGAATGACCGGACCGCCGCAACAGCAATTGGCGGGAACTGTGGTTGAGTCCTAAGGGCCTACACCGGCCACGGTACAACCCTCCCCGAAGGAAGTACGTCCCGTCATCGATGGGGGGAGCCAGATCCCCCACCTATTAGTGTACCCTCCAGGGTGGCGAGATCCAACCACCATGCCGGAAGCATCTCATCCTCATTTCGAGGTGCCCCCCCGAGGGTCAGGTCTAGGTAAAAAATAATTGGTCTATAGATTCCCAAATCATATAAACACACTCCTACATTCATCGTAAGTAGCAAATATAGAGATTTAAAAAATAGCAAAGTGAAATATCAGAAACATCCATAATTATTTCTTATATGGTTTATTTTACTAAAAATATATAATATGCCATGTATTTGGTTTCTGATCAAAAATTAGAATATTTTCCTCGTTATAACACAATGTAACAGATGAAAAAAAATTAATAAGTTTTATTTCAAAATTTAACACCATCTTTTATTCAGATATCAAATGCTGATTATTTTTTTTTAATTTCTTTTTAACAAGACAAAAGGGAACATTTTTATAAGCATAGTTGCTAAAAAAGAAAACTCGATTTTCACATTCGAAAATATTAATTTGATACAATTTCTCTTCAATAGGATGAGAGTTTTGATAAAATCTAAGTAACATATTCCTTTTATTATTTTAAAACCAAAAGCAAAATGATGCAATAACTAATAAACAGTATAAATATCAACATTACTTAAGCGCCAAGATTTGGCGCTAATTTTTCCCACAAAAACCTATCACCAAAAAAAAAAGAAAACCGCTAACTGTAAAGTACCGAATATCGTTTTCTTAATTATGTCAATCTTAATACATTCTCTCACTTAAAGATATTTCTAAAAAAAGTAGGAAAATCTCTTCTCAATCGTTTTTTCACCAATTGAGCTAATTCCACCAATTTTCATTTTCCAAAACCTATTAAACCCCAGAATGTGCGCATAATTATTTTCAGTTCCTAATGAAAGGCCTTTAAAATTACTCAAAGGATAGGAAATAATATTATTTCCTCTTTTACGCATTTATTTTCCATTAGTCGGTGTCGATTTCAAGAAACGCCCTGCATTAGAAAAGGTTTCTTAACTTATTAATTGTTTACCCGATAGTTGCTGATGGGTTTATATATGGTGAAGATTTTATTAAAATAGTTTTGTCTTTTGCTCAATTAGAATATTTATAAATCTAAGGAATATTTGATTAAATCTTGATGGAATAATGTATCAAGGTTTTGGTTTTGGATTTGAATTTTGTGACTACATTTGGATTGAAAAAAGTCGTTTGCTTTAATGCAATGCAAAAATAAATGGTAAACTAAGAATCCAAATACTGTTCATATTCGAACTTCATAACTAATGTAATTAATATACAAATCAATCGAAATGGTCTCCCAGAAACTTTCGTGCAATGAGTATCTTAAGAAATATCTTAATGACGGTAAAATCCTTCACCGCAAAAAAATTTGGAGACAATTTGGAGACCTTTCACAAAGAGAAACATCTAGCATCCAGATGTTTGGACACCCCTTTCTCTTTGAAGGTACTATCAATACCTCTTGGACGAGGAATTCCACTTGTGGTATTTCACTGTAGGCGCTAATGAACAGATGAAACCACCCAGGTGAAAAGATCCACCATCTGGCTATCTCGAGGAGTTTAGTAAGTAACAGCGACCACACAGCTGGCTGTAAATATCTTATCAGTACTGAGAAACGGGGAATGTTACAACATGATTGTCAAATAAATGACACAGAAAGGGTCAATTCTTCGACTGATTTAGTGTATTATTTGAAAAGATCCTACATTTCAGATTCTAAATTTCATTTTTTGAACTATAACATTTTTTGAGTTTTCACGTTTACACGAGTGCGGAGATACAGACAAACAGATGGTCAATTCCTGGCCAAATTTGATCCAAAATTTGAAACGGAATTTTATTATACATCTAAACTTGGTACCAATTTTTGTCTGCCTTATTCTCTAAGTTTTGCAGCTACTATGTTCAGCTGCACCGGGACAAATATTCTGACAGACTACTTGAGGATAGATTTCGTTAGGAATTTATAAACATCTATAAAGGCAATGTGAATATTAGGTATCGAATTTCATCTATTTAGCTCAGACATTCACAATTTAGAATCCTTATTCTAAGCAGGCAGGTATAATTTCTATCTTTATTTAATGATTTATTTTTGGATTTACAAATGCGATAATGATTATTTTAACAAATACTGTGCTTTTTCAATGTATACGTTGCATGTGAGAAAGTAAAAAGGGAAAATAATGTTGCGTGAATTTATTAATTATAATAGAAGAGGGTGACATACAATTTCCAAACTGTGTCATTAATTATTGCTATTATTAAACCTAGTTATTTAATAAGCAGATAGAACAGCTTCATGAACGTAGTTGCATGAATGAAATAATACAAGGTTATTAATTACCTGCACCACGAATATTTTAGTGACCAACACGGCATATCGAGTTTAAAAACGGATCTACTTTAAGACCACCCTCGACGCTCTGTAACAAAATACTTCTGGTTCGTTTTGAATACCAACCGAAGAAAAACGATCTTCGGAGGGTATAATTTCGAGGTCTTTGAGTCCTTCTTACTGGGTGGGTGTCAACTGCGACATCCTTTCCCCTTGATTCTTTGACAAGTTGAGCGATACCGGAACTGGTGATGTATGGGTTCAGGAACTCGTGCTCTGACCTGATGAGTGGAATATAAATATTCTCGCCGAATGGATTGTAAATCTCTTAAAGTAGCCACGAAGTTGGCTGTGTAATTTTCGGATAAAGTGAAGAAAAGTTTACAGCGCCATGCAAGCGTCAACTATTCTAGAAATGTAATAGGAAATATGTCGGTAAAGTTGTTGTTAAGACCATGACATGCGTTACAGATTTAAAATAAGCTTGAATAAATATCACGTTTTAATGAAATATCGCGTTAAATGAATTTTCTGTCTCTCTTCAAATATTACAAAATAACTTCGTTTTTCCTGATTGAAAGAAGGAAAAGGTATTACAAAATAATATATCCGAATCCTTTTCTCTAGATTCTTTGGCAAATTGAACGATACTGTAATTAGTGCTATATGGGTTCAAGAACTCGTGCTCTGACCTGATGAGTGGAATATAAATATTCCCGTTGAAGGGACTGTAAAGCTCTAAAATCGGCAATGAAGTTGGTTATGTAATTATTGGATAAACTGAAATAGTGAATAAATAATAGTTTGCTACGATATGTATCAACTACTTGAGAAATGTATGAAGACACTTGTTGGTAAAGTGATTGTTCAGATTATGACCTACACTGGATGTTAAAATTAAAAAATAAATAAACCCGTAAATATGTACCATGGTATAATGTGATTTCACGTTAAATTGGTTCTCTGTAAATACTATAAAGTACCTTTTTTTTGTTTGAAATTAGACAAAGATACTGCAACACATTGTATCTGAATCTTTTCCAGTTGATTCTTTGACGAGTCCAGTGATGAGTTGACTGTTCATGTATGGGTTCTCGAACTTGATGATTATGAGTGGAATATAAATATTGTCAGTGAATGGGCATTAAATCTCTAAATTTGCCACTAAGTTTGTCTGTGACATTTTTGAATAAAATGAAATATTGAAAAAAAAAATTGTTTCGATACTTAAGTATCAACTACTTGAGAAAAGTATGAGGAATTTGTTGCTAAAGTTGTTGTTTGAATTATGACATGCTCTTAGCATTAGATTTAAAATAAGTGTAAATAAGTACCATGTCACAATAAATTATCATGTTAAATGATTTGATTCGTTGTCTTTAAATACTATTAAAAAGAAAACACACATTTTTTTTCTGTTTGAAATAAGGCAAAGATATTGTAAAATATTGTATCCGAAGGCTTTCAACTTGGAACTGGTGATATATAGGTTCAGGAACTCGCGCTGTGGACTTAATGAGTGGAATATAAATATTCTCCCTGAATGGGAAGTAAATATCTGTAGACGACAACAAAATTGGCTGTGCAACTTTGAGATAAAGCGGAAGAAATATTTATAAAAGCTTACTGCGATATGTAAGTTTACACTATTTGAGAAAAATATGAGGAAATTTGTTGGTAAAATTGTTGCTTGGTCTATAACATGCACTTGGCACTACCGATTTAAAATAAGCTTAAGTAAGTATAATGTTATAATAAGGTATCACGTTAAATGAGTTGATTGGTTCTCTTTAAATATTATAAAATAAAAACTTTTTTCCTGTTTGAAGTAAGAAAAAGACCTTGCAAAATATTGCATCCCAATCCTTTTCTCTTGATTCTTTGGCTACTTGAATGATACCGTAACTGGTGATGTTTAGAATCAGTATGCTATAGTTCAATGTTCAATTCAATAGTGTATCCGAATCCTTTCATCTAAATTCTTTGGTAAGCTGAGGGATACCACAACTAGTTTAGGAAATCGTGCTGTGAGCTGATGAGTGGAATATAAATATTCTCGCTGATATGCATTTGGCACTCTGTAAATCTGTGAATCTCTTAAAGTTCGCCATGAAGTTGGTTGTGTAATTTTTGGATAAACTAAAATAGCGAAGAAAGGTTTACCACGATATGTAATTTTCAGATATTTGAGAAAAGTATGAAGAAATTTGTTGGTAAAGCTGTCGTTTGGATTATGATGTGCACTTGACGTTAAAATTTAATAATGATTATAAATAAGTATCTTTTTATTAAAAGATATCACGTTAAATAAGTTGATTCGTTATCTTTAAACACTATACAAAAACTTCTTTTTCCTTGTTTAATACAAAGAACATACATTCTAAAATGATGTTTCCGAATTTCTTTCTCTAGATTCTTTGACAAGTTTAGAGAATACCTAAACTGGGGATGTATGAATTCAAGAACTCGTGTTCTGATCTAATGAATGAAATATACAGGGTGGTTATAATTGGACTTCCCCTATAAACAACATCCCACAACGCGAACGGGTGGACGTTTTAACGAAATTTGGTATATAGACTATACAGAAGATGCGCTCACAAAATTTCCAAAAAAAAAAAAAAAAAAAAAAATAGTTCGAAAAATATCTACCAGAGGCGGCCTTTTCCGGGAAAGCATTAATTTTAATACAATAAACGACCAAAACGGAATATAGAAACAATATAAACATTTATTGACTAGTTTCTGATCCTCTTGTCATCGAACCATATTAAGTAAAGGCAAGTAAAAAATAAAAGTACGTTGTTTATGAAAAACAGTTCAATTTGTAGATACAAGAACAGATTAGACGAAATTGCACAAAGGGAGAAATTGTTAATCATGTCCAGGATTATGTAGGGAATTGTGATCCTTGTAACTACCCGCATTCGCCTGCAAAATTTCAGGTAGATGGACAGTGTGTTCAACAGCAGATCGCAACTGATCAGTTGTGATGCTTCGCATATGAAGCATTATGGAGTGCTTTAAGTCATTCAACGTCACAACACCGTCGCAAAAAGATACCGTCATAATTACAGCTGGAAACATCAACATAAAACATGACAACGATTCCAAATGTTTCTTACACTAACCTGTTTTGCATAAAGCGTCCTCTTATTCGCAAGCATGCAATTCTCGACATTTTTTTTGGAACTGACAGCTTTTCTCGGTTTTACATTTTATTACTCATAATTCTTGTTCTGAATTGTTAATATTGTTTCTGTCTTCCGATTTCGGCGTTTATTGTGTTGAATTTAATGTTTTTCCGGAAAAGGTGCCCTCTGGTGGACATTTTGGAACTATTCTTTTCGATATTCCGTGAGCTCATCTCTTGTATAGCCTATATACCAAATTTCGCTGCAATTCGTTCATCCGTTTGCGTTCTAGGATGCTGTTTGCAGGGGAAGTTTAATTATAAACACCCTGTAAATATTCTCGATGAACGGACTGTAAATCTTTAAAGTCGATACGAAATTTAATGTGTAATTTTTGGGTAAACTGAAATACTGAAGAAAAGTTTAGTGCGATATGTAAATTGCAAATATTTCTGAAAGTTATGAGGAAATTTATTGGTAAAGTGATTATTTACATGATGAGATGCACTTAAAGTTAAAATATAAAATTAGCTTATATGTTATTATAAGATATCACGTTATATGAGTTAATTGGTTCTCTTCATATATTATAAAAAAAAATTCTTTTCCCCTGTTTGAAATAAAGAAAAGCTATTGCAAAATAATGTATCCGAATTTTTTCTCTTTTATTCTTTGATTTGGTATACGGTATTTACACAAAATTTGAAGGTGTCTATCAATTTTTGAGCAAAATGCTTATCTGCCCGATGGAATGTTCGAATACAAGCTAACATTAAAATTAAAAAACGAAGACAGCAAGTTAAAAATAACATCTAAAGTGTACACACCTATCAAATTTTGATTCATATCCAACAAGAAATTGACCATCTGTAGTTTTGTGTCTGCATAATATAAAAAAGTGGTGAACTGAAAAATGCAATAACTTAACTATATCAAATTTGCACATAATTACGCTTGTCGTTATGTTCCAAATTTTTGTTTTAATTGATTCGAAAAGGCGTGTCTACAAGACAAATTCGATTTTTGGATACATTTAAGTGCATGCCTGGAATGAATCGCCAAAGATCGTACTATAGATTCAGTAAAAAGTGCTAAATTCCTGCCAAAGATTATTTCAAAATTGTAGTACTCCAATGATATTTAAGACGCTCCCTGGGATATGTTCTTTATTAGAGAGTGTGCGAAAATTTTTGAGAAGACTATTCTGGCAGATTTATAAGCAGGAACTAAATCATTTTCTGGAGTTCATTTCTAAGTAAAACGTACATTAATTATTTAATGCACATTTTATTAACCTTTTATTTTCTCGAAATATAAGAAGGTAATCTAATCATATTAAATATCTTTTCATCAATCATTCAATATCTAATCGCCAAAAGCTTCTCACTCGAGATTTTGACGAAACAGATCTCCTTGAGTTTCATATTACATTTTTGGCATTATTGTATGCTTATGAATACGATAACTGAGTAAAGCTTAGAGCAAAACGGATGAATTTAGGCATATGGATTAATGACAAATTTGTAGTTTTTCAAACAAATTTTGAACGAACTTTATTTATAGAAAATTTATGTATCTATCTGTTCGAATACAAGAGACCAAAACATTATAAGCTAGTAAACAAACTTTAATACATTGGTATAACATATAAAATATGGATTCTTATCGAATTTTGAGCCAAATCTGAGAAACAGTTGACCGTCTGTCTCTCTGTTTTTTCGCAAATATGCAAAGGGAGTAACTGATAATCGCAATGACGTAAAATAATGAAATTTAGTATAACTTTTATAAATTGTAATTTTATCTAAAATTTCGTTTTTAATCAAAACCAAAAGTCAGTAATGTAAAATCATTGAACCAAATTTCTTGAATGTTGAATTTGGTGTACAGTCAAAATAACCTTTCACCAAACAATTTTAGGACAGATTACAATTACTTTTTGACTGATTTGCGTAATACGTATTACAAAATATGAGCTGAACGCCACAACAGCAGCCTGTTGCTCATATCTGCCAAAATCACTTCATGCAGGTGAAGGGTTTTCTATTTAGCTGTTTACACTCTTTTTCCCGAAACCGTTGGTTTACTTGTAGAAATAGAATACAAAGAAATTTATGTGATGTAAAAGAAAGAAATGTTAATAAATTATAAAGTATATTTGTAATAAATTATAAAGTATATAAAGTTAATAAAGTATATTTGTTGGTCTTCAATAAGTCTCAAAATGAGATTTCTTTCTAACACATTTTTTGTTTGTTTGTTAAATTCGTGCAAAGTTTGTAGTGTTTCGGGCGACATATCCTTTGAATAATTTCTTTAAACTATTACGAAGGTTTATTGCCGATATTGCACCCAGGTTAGCACTGTCGTATTTATTATGCTATGTGCGATTTATAATGTTGTTATTCCAGCCAATGGGTTGTATTGTTTTAAATAGGTATTACATCATATCTGTTTTGAATATTTCATTTTTTTATTTCTCTAATACCCTCTCATGTTTAAGATTATATATTTCTTCACAAAAATGATTATTATTTTTATATGTTTTATAAAAGACAGAAATCAAACATTTCAGACATTTTGCAAAATCATTCCATGAGATTCTAAAAGTAATAATGTGCTATTAAAAAATAATGTATTACAGAAAATGAAAGTGGTGTAATTTGGTTATAGTGCTGAAAAAAATAATTAGAAAAGGGTCCGGATTCTTTTTATTTAATTGATATGAAGTGTTGGAGAAGAAACAATTATGTTGCTTTGTTGGTTATGTAATGATCATTTTCGGTTATTACACGAAATAAGTATCACATTTTCTGAAATCTCAATGTAAAAATAATTAGATTCGCAAGCAGTTGGAATGCCTTTCAAAATCATATTTTAAGTGCACAAGAATTATTTATGTTGTTGTTGTTTATAATGGCACTTGCCATGGACAAGCTCGCTGACGAAGTCAGTGATTTTAAGCCAAGGGAGCGTCTCTTGTTTCAGTAGCGCCAACTAGGGCCAAGAGTACGTCTTAGCTACTCACGCATCACAATCGCTTGCACGACCCCTTTTTACAGGGAGGCACATTCACACCTCTCACAGATAGAACAGGAAGAACAACCATGCCCAAAACGGGACTCGAACCCAGGACGCCCAGGTCACGGGGAAGACGCGCTACCCCTATGTCAGGACGCCGGCTGAATTACTTATAATAAAGTCAATTAATTATAGTCATAGATGATTATATGTTATAACAAAAACAAGCGGGATTGGTCTCCTCCAAACTTTCTCGCATACACTCTAATAAAATTGTAATGCCAGATAGAGTATCTTACATGGTAGTGCTCTACAACAATTACGAAATATTAACTTTTGGCTGGAATTTAGTATTTTTACTGAATCCTGCCTTCCTTGGCGAATTATTTGGTAATTAATCCATGACATGGGAATAATAATATACGAAATAAAATTTGAGTTTAAGAAACGTTTTCCTACAAATGATTGAAAATCAAATTTTACATAATTCTATACTTGTAATCACAAAGTCTCAGACGAAGTTTGATATATTTAAGGCACAGCGTTTTTAAACTATCACGTTTACATGTTTCTAAAAATACAAGCCAGCAGAGAGTCAACCGGTAGTTGTATATGGCTCACAATTTGACAGGCACACCATAGTTCTTAAATTTATTGACTGAATTTCATTTATCCAGGTCATTTCGTTTTGTGATTATCGTTCTAATTTAAATTCAGACGACCGGACAGATGAACCTCCTCCTAGATTCTCCCTAGAGTTCATTCAAAATTTGATAGAAATGAGCATATTCTGTGCAAAGACCGTGTACCAAATTCCAAAAGTCCAGTTCAAATCGTTTTTGTATTATCTTTATCACAGACAGACAGATGAACATTTTCCAAACATTGGTTTTTCGACCTCAAGGACGTTTAAAACGTAGAAATTCGTCAAAATCTTAAATTGAAATTCTTTGTCGATTACTATTTTACGTATACGAGATATAAAAATTGGTGAAAAATGAGTTGTATATTAGTAGATTTTCGCGTATATTTGTCTTAGAAATATCTCTGTAACAAAATTAATATTGAATCAGGAATAATGTTAAAATCAGGAATAATGTTAAATCAATATTGAATCAGGAATAATGTTAAATTAATATTGAATCAGGAATATTGTTAAATTCAGGAATAATGTTAAATTAATATTGAATCAGGAATAATGTTAAATTCAGGAATAATGTTAAATTCAGGAATAAAGTTAAATTAATATTGAATAAGGAATAATGTTAAATTAATATTGAATCAGGAATAATGTTAAAATCAGGAATAATGTTAAATTAATATTGAATCAGGAATAATGTTAATCTTAAAAATTTTTAAAAGACTAAAAGTGACTTACTTTTATATACAGTTTTATTTTTTTCCTAAAATTATATCATCACCTGCAACATAATAGATTTCGTAGATTTTTATAGAAAGAAAAGACCATAAGAGAAGGTACTGGAAATATTTTCTAAGGATTTTAAAAATTCTATAAATAGAATTTTTTTAAAACTATGATAATCGTCGATTCTTTTTTACACTTGCGTAGGTTGTACTAGGTGAAAATCCCTAAAGCACCGATCCATCAAGTAACGGAACGAAACACTTCACTGTTGCTGAAAGAGTTTTAGTAACTTCCTGAATTATTTCTTCTTATGTTTGAAAAACTATCAATCTTTGGTTCCCAAAGTGTGACTGGTCATCTTAAAGCTTTTATAAAAAGTACTTGAACTCCCACCGGAGTAACTTACATGAAACTCACTAGTTTATCGTATCAATTGTAGCAAAACCAAATATTATACTGTAATGATTCAGCTTCTTCCCTGCTTGTCCATGGTGACGTTTCTTTTCCCACACTCGATAATTAGCATCCAGATAGCAATATCAGCAATGGCGACGCCCTACCGCCGTGTAAGTACTTCCAGAAGTGCCAGGTGGCCCGAGTTCGAATTAGTGCGAGTCCAGATAAGGGACCCCACCTGCATTGTATTTGAAACAGATGTAAACCTGCATTCTTTACATTGTGGAGGGTGGCTCCCCAACGCATTCCCTCGATCGACGGTAGACCAGTGAAGTTGTTGATGAACGATTATTGGATAACCGGGAAAAGGGTCCAATGTGAATGAGGGTGGGAACAGGATAAAAGTGCGAGGAGATTGGAAGAGAAGGATCGTGGACACTGAGGCAGAAAGCGGAGTGTCCGACTAGAATTCCACCCGAAAAGATTCGGTGGATCCCTGGAGCTACGCCTGTTTGCGAGAACGCTACGAGTCGGCTAGCTGTTTTCTTAAGAGGTTTCTACGAAGTATTCGAGGAACTATCCTTGTTGTGTCGAATAAAAATCCTTTAACCTAGATGATGAACTGTAAATTTATGTAAATAAAGAATTTGATCATAACGCTACCTTTTATTGGATCGAGACTTTATAGTACAATATTGTTTTTTCCATATTTTAAATTATCACACAATATACATTAATATTTGGGATTTTTTTATATAAAATTTCTGTTTGAATTCTTTATTTCGTCAAAATAATCAAACATATCAAATATATTTTTAGAATAATTTACTATGAAGAGAAATATTGTGATCGTTGAAATATTCGAACTTGAGAATTTGACGAATCTGAAAGTTTCAGAAAAAGTTATATGAATCGAAAAACATTGCAGCTGGTGTGATGTACCGATAAGAAGCAGGCGGAAGAAAATGGTTTTAACGAATGAATATGCCTTCCGATCAGATAAATAAAGAAGGTATTAAATACTTCATTTGCTCGAAACTAGTATCTTGAGAGAAAACGTTCTCAGCAGACATGATGAAGCAATAAGAATTAGATCGTTCAGAAAAAGTTATATGAATCGAAAAACATTGCAGCTGGCGTGATGTACCGATAAGAAGCAGGTGGAAGAAAATGGTTTTAACGAATGAATATGCCTTCCGATCAGATAAATAAAGAAGGTATTAAATACTTCATTTGCTCGAAACTAGTAACCTGAGAGAAAACGTTCTCAGCAGACATGATGAAGCAATAAGAATTAGATCGGAAGATGAATTGTTTGAAAGAAAGATTATAAAGTCAAATTAGTAATGATTAGTTAAATGTGCATTTAAAACACTGAATAAAGTGATAAAGCAAATAAAAAAAACAATCTTTACTTGTTATCTTCTTAATTATTGTTTAAAAATGAATGTCTATTCAATCAGAACATAATCCATATAATTTGAGATTCCAAAGTTGATAATGCATTTATCCCCAAACCTAGACCTTAAATTATCAAATTATCTATTGGTATTTATCACAAATACTTATGAATGATCAATTTATTAAAGATAATGAAACAATATGGACACATTTCTTTTTTTTGTTGATGTTGGTTAAGACTAGAAATTCTATGAATTTGGTAAAATAACTTCGTTAAAAGGATGGCAAATATTTATCGAATAAAAAAAAAGAAATTATATATCTTTAATAATGCATCAAGAAATTCAAATTTTGTTCCATCAAATTATCATTCATGCATATCTTCATAAAGATCTTTCATTGATAAAATTTGCAGCAATAATAATGCAATTAAATGCTATCTTTTCAATTTTTTTGTCAATATCATTAAAAGCTCAATGAATATGGGATTAAGAATTTATAAGAAACATGCCTAAATCTATTATGGAATAAAATTAAAAGCATGTCATAGGTAAAGGTGCATTCATTATTTCAAGAATTAATTTGTAGAAATAAAATGCAATTATTTCTTTGCACCAATCAAACAAAATTAAAAAAAAAACTGAAAAACTAAATTCTTTAATGATTTCAATTATTTTTCTTATGGTAAAACAGATTATCTATCGTTTGAAAGATGAAAAAAGGAACGATAAAAAACAGAACATGCCAAAATCTATTATGGAACAAAGTAAACAATATATCATAGATAATAGTGCAGTCATTGATCCAATGTCTGTACGTTAATTCGTAGAAAGAAAATGCAATTATTTATTTACACCAAATAAATAAAATTAAAAAAAACTGCAATATAAATCTTAAGGATTTTAATCATTTTACTTACGGTAAAACAGGTGAGCTGTTAAAAAAACTTTTTTTAATGGAAGGATTAAAACAATATTGATATTTCGTCATATTCAGTTTTAATATAAATGAGGTTTCAAGAAAAATGTTTTTTTACAATGCTCTTTTAATTGCAAAACTAATTGCAAATAATGATGCATTTAAATCACATTTTCACACTTTTTGTGAATAATTATACACTCTATAAATATATGATAAAGAATTTATAAGAAATATATCAAAAATTTATTATGGAACAAAATAAAAAGTATATCATAAATAAAAGTGCATTCATTGATTCAAGAAATGTGCTTTTATTTGTAGAAAAAAATTCAATGTTTTATTCACAAAAACCAAATAAAAAAAACTGAAAAATAATTAGTTAAGGCTTTGAATTATTTTATTTTCGGTAAAACAGATGAACATTTTTTATTAACAAAAATAAAACGATTATAACGATAAAAACGATTAAAAAATGAAACGATTATTAATCTTTTTTGTCACATTCGGTTTTAATGTAAATGTGGTTCCAAGAAAAAATATTATTCATATATTTTTGCAAGTCAAAGTCTTTTCTGTTTAAATGACCAAAATTTATAATATTTCCTCAAAAATATGTACAATACCACATTTTTTCATTAACATTTCGTTGAAAGTATTTATGACTTATTAATAATTTTGTTTTTGTTTCTTTTCAGCATAAAGGAATCAGGAGTAAGAAGCAATTATTTTTCACGCTTTATTAGATGAAATGCTACTGCAATAAGGATTTTTTTTTCATAACCCTATTGTCCATTATTCTAAAATTTTTGCTAAAAATTGTTTCTTTAACCTTATTTTATACACAATAAAGATAAACATTGCACCACGCTTCAAATAAATAGCTCAGAACTTCCGCGAATAACAAGTCAGATAAGACTACTTCATTAAACCTGAGATACACCCACCGGCAATATTGGAAAAATAATTAATAAGTTAAGTAACCATTTCTAATGGCAGGCGTTTCCTGGGATCTCCAGCAACTAATGGAAAGTAAATGAGTTTAATGTGTAAAAGGAGAAATAATATTACTCTCGCATTCTCTGCATAATTTTAGAGGCATTTCATTAGACGCTAAAAGTAATTATGTGCGCATTTTAAAACTTAATAGACTTCAGAAAATAGAAGCAGGTATAATTGGATTTCGGTCTTGAAAAAAGGAGGGGGGATTTCTTTTTTGCTTTCTTTTTCCAAAAGAGTTTCTTAAGTATTATAAAGTATTGAGGGAAAAACAATTAAGGAAGGTCTATTGATGTTATGGCGAGAGATTTGTGTTTATTTGAGGAATAAGAAACAACTTTTTTTTTACTTAAAAAAAAGGAAGTCATAGATTTTGAATATTATATTTTTGTTTTAATATATATTTTTATGACATTTAAACAAAGCGTAATCTTCCATAAAAAAAATTATATACATACGGAATAGACGAGAATCTTTTTGATCGAAATATTTATAAGCATATAAATTTCACTGTTTTTAAATTAGGCAGCTATTTTATTGTTTAACTCGTTAACTGGAGACGGGTGTCAAAATGATCCCGCGTTACTCATTAGCTTTGATTATCACGTGCTTTTTTTTCCTTGAATACAATCACCTCCTCAGCACGTACCTTCAAGTTGTTTTTTCAGCAAAATGTTGGCAAAAGTCTAAACACGAACACATGCTTATAATAGAGTTATTCTATTTCGAAATTTTTGTTCTTATTTATGAAGTCATTGACTCCATGTCTCTGAACTGCTTTTAATTTGAACTAGCACTACCCACATAGCGTTCCAAGTGGCATAACATCCAAGAGGAAAAATTAGCTTTAAAATTGTCTAGCCACCACCACATGTGACATGAGCATATCACACAAAATCAAAGAAAAATAAAATTATATTCAGAAGTCATCAAAAATAACTACCAAAAAATTTTTATAACACACATTCAGAAATATATACACTTATTTTTTTTACCTTTTAAGTAAAAATATGATATGGTCATAGACAAAACAATCCCTTACTTCTCTCAGCAGAAGACACTCCTTCCCTATGTTTGGACATTCTTTCTCTGTTTCGCTAACCGAATGTTTCTTTCCTCTACATTTTCATTATCGCGCAACAAACGAAGCTTTTTGACATTTAATGTGCCTCCGGCAAGGTTGGATTTCCTTTCTCTTGCGCATAATGAGTTTTGAATCGCTGTATCGCTGTTTTGAATCGCTGTAGACGTAAAAAAAGAAATGTGTCGCATATGCTTACCATAGCTCTTACTATTTCAACATACGCAGTTTGAGGTTTTCGCATATGCTTAGATAAGTGCAAAGCACAGATACTGCTGTTTTACGCATGCGCGAATCGTAGTAGGAAAATAATTAAAATCGCAATTAAATAATTCCTTTTTTTTCATATAGCTTCAATACACAGAAACCTTCCGCAATAAATGCTCTACAAAATGGTGCAAATATCTCCCAAATCAGTTAAGTATTTCTCGAGTTTTTTCTTTCAAACATACAGACGCTTTCAGGAGACTTCATTTTATACTATGTATATATAACCAAAAGGAATAAAGAAATATTCTTAAAATAATATTTTAAGATATTGTATTCTTAATTTTTTTTGTTATATTCTAATAGTTGTTAACATAAGTGTAATTCCGTAATATCTAAACGAAGTAAATGCTCATTAGAAGATTGTTTAGATTTCTCTTGAAATATCTTTTCAACATTTAATACTTTAGGTAACTACATGATTTCCAGAATGAATTGTTTTTTCAAAATAAATTCTACATACAAATACAAAAGACAAAAAAGAAAAATGATAATGGTTTCATTTTTGACTCCATATCTCTGGCCACGTGAGGATATTCCTGGTTCCAGTTACGGTTTAACTTCTCTTTACAAGGTCCAAAATGAAGGAAAACATTAATATAATATGGAGTACACAATTCGTTAAAATATTATGGCTGTTTGAGAATAATTTATTTAAAAAAAGAGTAGAAAGTATTTCAATTGCAAAAGCATATGAAGTCATAGAATTAATTGCTTTTTGATAAAAAAAATATTTCGCTTTTTAATTAATTAATAGTTAATTGCTTACTTATTGCTTCTTAAAAAATTAGTTTTATGACATTTGTGAATTAGATTAAAGCGTAGGTACAATTCTGTCAGTAAATCACAAGATAATCCATTGCTAGTTGTGAAAACTGTCTCTAGATGGCACTTATTATATCGATATGACGTCTAGTGAAATTGAACGGCATCGATATAAAATTATTTTTAAATATTCCCTGAATAATCATATCGGAAAAATCAACCATTAATCAGTAAAATACGAATAATAATACTGTCTACACAACAATATTGCCATACTATTAAAAATCACAATGAAAATCTCTTGGATATATTTTTTTTCAACCTAATGCCATTTTATAATTATCCTGATTCGTATTCATCAAATTCAGTGTTAGAAAAATCGATTTCTTTTCTTTAGCACTAGAAAAGATAGCAAGTAAGTGTTGATGACAATATAACAATATATTGGTATATCAAAATGAAAATAATATAAATACTAGTAAATTTAATAAACAAATGTTGTCGCCATAAATTCCCAAGTAAGTTCATCCAAATGCGTCGCCAATCTAAAATATTGTTACGAATCTGTGATGCGGCTTTACAGCATAGTTGGTTCCATGGGAGGTCCCAGAGCTTGGCGACAAACTTGGCGACTTTGGCGCCAAAATAGATTATACCCGAAACATCGAGAATTTTCCCGAACCGTCCAGTAGGAACGGAGATACGCCTCGAACGTTCCTGATTGGTTGAGAGGCTTCTAGCCCCACCTCCTGAGACCTATGAAAAGAAGCACCCGCAGCTGCCGGGGAGTGGTGAATTGGGTCGCGAACCAGTGGATCGGAGAGTAGTCGGAAGCGACAGAGAAGAGTAGTGAGAGAGTCGAAGTGGTAAATTGAGTCGTGGACCAGTGGAGTTGAAGAGTAGTCGGAAGCGACGGCGAAGAACACTTTCTTCCAGGGACAAGCGGAGCAGCGACGGAGTAGAGCTGCTGTGTATACTGTCGTATGCTGCTGTGTATACTGTCGTATGCTGCTGTGTATACTGTTGAATGCTGCTGTGTATACTTTTGTATGCTGCTGTTGTATGCTGCACGTCTAGGCTGAAGATAATCTTCTTTTGTGCTGCATATAGTTGTCGTCTTTGTGCTGTCCTGTGTGTCTTCGTGTAAATAAACGTCGTCGTTTTATTTTCTACTGCCGTCTGGTGATTGAGCGTTCTTCACAATATATAACCCCCACTATCTAAACGAACCCCCTGAAAATTTTGTAACAATATTCTCCCTTGTTGTTGCGAAGGTCTAAAATTGTAATCAAATATTGACGATAATGCAGTATTTATTTTAGGTAAACTTACCATATAAATTCCGGCATCGAACCTTGACACATTTATACTGACGCAAATGCTAACAGAAAAGTGCCGAAAAATCTTTACACAGCTGTTAGATATGGATATTAAAGCATATGAAACCGCAAGAGGAAAGAAAGACTTCCTATTGAGGTTATAAGTGCATTATAGATTAGTTTATTTAGAATGAACAATAAAAATGATTAAAAACCACAACGTAAAATTTTCATTCTCTGAGTGATTCGATCACACAATATACCCCCGGTGCTTTGAAAAAAAGACAAATTATTAATTGCTTTTTCTTTACATAAAATAAGAAGAAATAATTAAAAAGCATTAGTGATAATAATGCACTTACCTATCATTATTACACAGTGTTAAATATATTTAAACTAGCGGATCTTACGTGGCATTCTTCTGAATGTCTTACATGGCATTGGTGTACAATATTTTCAAAATATTAAATTTTGGCGCGAATTTATCACTTTTACTGAAATTATCGCTTCATCCTTGACAGGTTATTTGGCGATTAATTTCTAACATGAGTTAATAGTATCAAAAAATCAAATTTGTAAGCATTTTTGAAAAAAACTGCACTTGTAGTCACAAAATCCAATACCAAATTTAATACGTTTAAGTCACTGCGTTTTTGAATTAATCCGTTTATATATTTCTGAAAATACTGACTGATAACGGTCATTCAATAGTTGGATTTGGCTCTAAGTTTGGCAGGTTGCTGCAGTATAAATGTTAACTCTGTGTGCATATATCTGTAGTATATATGTTAAATTTTATCTATCTAGCTCTTTTCGTTTTGCAATTATCATATTAACATATAATTGAACTACCAGACATACAGACTTCTTTTGTACAGATTACTCTCAAAATTTGACAGAAATCTGCAATTTTGGTAAAAGACTGTGTATCAAATTTCATATTTCTAGCTGAAAGCGTTTTTGAGTTATCGTTGTCACAGTTAGACAGACTGACATTTTCCAAAAATGTCACCAAAATGTTTTGTCAAATGACATTTGTCAAAAATGTTGTTGATTTTTGCTCAAAATTTGATAAGTGTCTACTCAAGAGATATTAAATTTGTGTACCGAATCTTATCTATCTAGCTTTCTTTGTTTAGTTGTTATCATGTTACCTTATATTCTTGTTGTTGTTTCTGATGGCACTTGCCATGGACAAGCCGCTGATTCGAAGTCAGCGATTTTAAGCCGAGAGGGAGCTTCTATTGTATTAGCAGCGCCAACTGGGGCCAAGAATACGATTTTTCTACTCACGCATCATATTCGCTTGCACAGCCCTTTTTTACAAGGGGGCATAATCAGACCTCTCACAGATAGAACAGATGAAGAACAACCATGCCCGAACCGGAAATCGAACCCAGGACGCTCAGATCACGGATGAGACGTGCTACACGTGCTACCCCTATGCCAGGACGCCGGCCCTTATACTCGTACAGCCGGAAAGATGGACTTCTGGACATTGTTTACTCAAAATTTGATGGATGTCAGCAAAATTGGTGTAAAAACTTTATACCAAATTTCAATCGTCTAGTGCAAAGCGTTTTTGAATTATAATTATCACAGATAGACAGATTCGAAAGGCAGACCTTTTAGAAAAATGCATTTTTAAAGCTCAGGCACTCTAAAACTCGAATTTTTTGACATTAACTATGCTTTTTGTATAGTACGCATACGTGAAAGTAAAAAAAAAAACTTGGTTTAATAAAATGATTGCTATCTATGAAGCTATAAGAGCGATGGGAATTTTTAATGCAGTCAATGTTAAAAAATATTCAAAAAAAAAAAAAAAAGACTAACTTCCTCGGAACAGATTTTACACAAAATTTACCAAATTTCGCAAAATTTGGTGTAAAGGCCGTATACCAGATTTTAACTGACTAGCTCAGTGTCTTCTAGTGTTTTTGAGTTATCTTAGAGGTAGACAGACATACATTTGCCAAAAATGCATTTTTCGAACTCAGTGGTATATAGTCAAATTCTTGAGATCCATTTTTTGTCGCTTACTATATGATACTATATATTACACATACTAGAAAGTAAAAATTTCTATATATCTTAACATTATAGAATTATTATTAATTTAAAAATCATGCTGTTTCAACGAAAATGAAAAACACCTAAACATTAAAAATAGCAAAAATGTTGAAAAAAATCATCAACTAATTCAACTTTTATGTTAATGCCATGTTATAAGTCCTTCGGTGACCTGAATGAATGCTGGAACGCATGCCACCATGCAATTGAATAGCCATCAACTCCTCAATGTGTCACGCCACGTCTTAAGCAGCCTGAAGAGCCAAGCCTGAATGAATACAAATTGTGCAGCCGGGCGAACACAAATTCGCCATCAATTTGCAAAGGAGGGACGTTTTAATGAGGCAATTACCTTGGAAGGGGGAGGCAAAACAATATCCGAGCAACCCATGGATAAATAGAGAAAATTGGAGGGAAAGTTGAAAGTACGACGGAATCAACAGCGGAGTGACATACTAAAACAGGAAATATATTAAAAGATAATTATGATTATGGGGGAAGGGGAAGAAGGGAAGGTTGCTGGGGAAGAAAGGGTAGAGAGTTATTTTCAGATTTTTCATTGATCGGGTGGTTTTGAGAGTGCTCTTTATGGTTGTCTATTGTTCCAATCTGTGATTTTTGTGAAAGAACAAATTTGGGAGTTTTTTAAAAATCAATTTATGGAATTTATAAAAATAAAATATCTTCGGATTTTATCGTATGCCTCCTGCTATTTATGGAATTATTATTATTTTCCAAGTTATCGAATTTATAAAAATAAAATATTTTCGAATTTATCGTATGCCTCCTGTTATTTATGGAATTATTATTATTTTCCAAGTTATCGAATTTATAAAAGAAAATTATCTTCAAATTTATAATATGCCTCCTCCTATTTAGGGAGTTATTGTTATTATAGTTTTTAAATTTATAGAATTTATAAAAATAAATTACCTTTCAATTTATAATTTGCCTCCTCCTATTCAGTTAATTATTATTATTTTCTAATTTATGGAATTTATAAAAATAAAAATGTCTTCGAATTTACAGTATGTCTCCTTCTATTTATTTAATTGTTATTTTTTTTCCAAATTTATGGAATTTATAAAAATAAATTGTTTTCGAATTTATAATATGTCTCGTTCAATTTATTGAATTATTATTTTTTTTCTAATTTACGGAATTTATATAAATAAATTATCGAATTTATAATATGTCTCCTTCTATTTATTAAATTATTATTTTTTGCTAATTTATGGAATTTATAAAAATAAATTAGGAAATTTATAGTATATCCCCTTCTATTTATTGAATTATTATTTTTCCCAATTTATGGAATTTATAAAAATAAAATATCTTCGAATTTATGGTATGTCATCTAATATTTATAGAATTATTATTATTTTCCAATTTATGGAATTTTTAAAATAAAATATCTTCGAATTTATAGTATGCCTCCTTCTGTTTATGGAATTTTTAATTTTTTTCCAATTTATGTAATTTATAAAAATAAATTTTCTTCAAATTTATTGCATGCTTTCTCCTATAAAATTCGGAAATTTCGTAAGAAAACATACTGATTATGTAAATGATAGTGGCCCATTGAGTTTTATGGCAGTTTTTAGATAATATAGGTTTCGGACTTTTTGCCTCTTTTCCATTTATAAAATCAAATTTTTCCATTAATATGGAGATTTCTAGCTTTATTTAATATGAGTAAACAGTTTTTAGAAAAAAAAATATTAATATAAAAAGAAAAGACAAATTAATCAATTGTAAGCCACCTTCAAAAAATGCAAAGATTATATATACACCCAGTTGTTTTTAGATTCCAGCTCTCTTTTTGCTTTGCTGGGCATGTTACTCTCATCTGACCAATTTTGCCAAATTTCTATGTTTTTCTTTTTTACCTCTTTTTTTAATTAATTCTCTTTGTTCTTTACAAAGTACTCACCTTTGCTATGTAATTTTACCGTTGATTTGTATTTTGTGCAGTAAACATATATTAATTGCATTTGTTGGACATCTCTTTTTCATCATTGGGAAGTTCAGAAGTTAAGAGATTTCAATTCATGTACTCGGCTAAAAAATTCCTAAAAACGGCAAAAGAAGTAGATTTTTATTTGTTGCGTAGTATAAGAAATAATAGAAGTTTCTAAATGCAAAATAATAGGCGTTCGAATCTTTCTAACACATTGGAGATATTAAATGTTTGTCAGGGAAGAGTAAATGTCATTTAGTGAACTAAAAATAAAATTATTATAAATGGAAAAAATAAAATTATTTTAATTGAAAATAAAATGGAATTACTAAGCAAACCTAACCCTTATTAAACTCTAAAGGTGAAGAGATTTGTTTCCTACTGGAGGGGATGTACCTTGGCCGGTTATGGCCCGTAGGACTCGACCAAGGTTTCCACCAATTTTGTCTTAATTACTTTGGGTGGGGTGGAGTAACCTTTCTTTGTTATTCTCTGCTTTACCTGATTGGTTTAAATCAGGCATCAATATATATACTATTACCATGAATGAAAGCGAAAGAGAAATTAAGAAAATGATTACAATCGATGGAATATTTTTTTAGTTCTACAAGTGAGTGATTCCCGTGTAAAAATTAAAAAAAAAAATCTGCATCAAAGGACTCATTTCTGTTTGATTTCAAAATATATGAATCTGATGTAGTTTTTGAACAATTACTAATACTCTCTGGTTACACGCTTTCATAATTGCGCAAGGAATTTGAATTATCCTCTATACCTATGGCGTATGAATGAAAGATAAAGGTTTGATGGTGCTAGATATGGGCCAACGATGCCAACTCCTTATCTAATTAATACCAAATATGCATTAATATCTAAGATGAAATATACCTTATTAAAAAATGGACATTGAATTTTTTCTATTTCAAGATTCATGGAATAAAATAAAATGCGTTTTATTTTATGTACATAAATTAAATATTCCTATGACTTTTATAGAAATCTACATTTTGCATCTAATGTTGATGAAATTGTGCACACTTGGTTTTCACGGCAAGTTCTAGCAGAAAATCATGGTGGTGTACATCTGAAAAATTATTTGCCCCCTCTAGTTTGGCACAACTATTTTTCATATCGTTGTAATGATGTCACTATTATCTTTTTAAAATTCTAAAAGTTGTTTAAATTATAACTAAAATGAAGCATGATTTTGGATTTCTTTTCCTTTATATCATCTAAAAATATTATCTCAGCAAATTTTTAGGCAAGCTTAAAATAATAATAATAATGCCATTACAGTATATCTTTTTGTTTAATTGTAATAAATTTCTTTTCACATAATTTTAAAACTCAAAAAAATTATTCTTTCAATTTTGCAAATGTGATTTTTTTCAAATTTTTATATTATTTTAATTTATTTATTTAAATTCATTATTAATTGCTAAATTTACGTACAATCTATAGCAATATTATTATAAATGACTTCAAACATCGTTCCATCAAATCATTCTATTGCATGATTTCGCAAATGTTAAAATGAAATAAAGATGGCCTTCTTTAGACATTAACTTTGAAGCAAGAATTTATTTTTGATTTTATTTCTTTGTTTATACATTTTTGAATTTGCGCTCATATTAATTTGTAATTGACTGATTTATACATAACTTGTGAAATAAAAATGCAGGTTTAAATAATTTAATTTATATTAATAATAAAACAACCAGATAATCAATCAATAATTCTGACGAATGGTAGGTGGTATTTTATAAGTAAGTTATTTTATACTGATATTATAAATATATATATATAAATCAGATGACTCATACACTTAATATAGATATGATTTTCTAACTTGAATAAATTTTAACACTATAGTCTAATCACTGTCCGTCTTGTGAGCCATTTGCAGTTGAAATAATGATATATTCACCATGACTAAAATGTATTTCAAGCTATCATTAGAAACGCGTCAAATAAACGAATTAATGCATATTCATTTGAAGTTAATCGCAATTAATTCATGGTTTATGCCAAAGGAAAGTACAGTAAAATTTTCATAAAGTTATTTTTTGAATAAATGTATTATTAGTTCGTAAGAAATTTATTAAAAAAAAATATTTATAGAACAAAAACATTACTCACAAAACGGTAAATTACATTCCATTAAAATCTGTTCGATACAAAATTAGTGCAGATTTGAATTCGAATTCATATACAGAATTATATTCACATATTCAATTTAATGGGATATTCCATTCTATATAGTAAATGCATTACTGATTCAATGGAGTACATAAATTTTCTAATCTGAATTGAGTTTAGAATATTTACTAATTCACAATCATATACATTTTGCATAGATTATGCACTGATTCATCCTCTAAAATGTATTCAATAGATTTGTGGAGAATAATTACAGGTAATTAATTCAGTTTAGCTCAGAAGGTATGTAAAATTTCAGATTCTTGTACTAAATATTGATATTCACAATATGGCTATAAGCACATAAACATGATTATAAATTTAATAATAGCCAAATCTCATTTCAGTTTAGCTATTTATATTAATAATGTACCGATCAAAGTTAAAACATATTAAAATCGTCTGTCTCCCAAACATCTGTATGGTATTTTCTTTATAGTCAATAATAACACGAAAAGTAATAAACTTTCAATAAAAAAATATAAAGTATTTATCTCCAAATGATATTTTACGTCTTTCATAATGCATACTATTCAAACAAATGACCTTGTGGTTAACCTTGAGCATTGATTGCTGAAATTTTCATTTAAGATTTTTATAGCTCTTGATAATTTTCTAAACAAAGTAATTTTGTATCAAATTTTGACAGGCACGTAACACATATTATTTTAGAAGCCTTACATCTTTATGTTCATTCTGTTATGCTTCTTCATAATTTTCAGTCATCTTACCAAAAAGTTTGAAGTTGAATTTGAACTTAGAATTGATATAATTTTAACAAATACAATTACTTTCTTGCTGAAAAGTACATTTATTTTAAAATAAGTGTGAAAAAGTTTAATCAATACATTTATACTAGGGAAATTAATCTTGAATTGTAAATACAAAAACAAAACAAAAAATCAAAATGTTTTATTAATAGCTTATTTTGAACATAGATTTATACATAAAAAAATAGGCCGTAACTTCATATTAGCTTCATCAACAATAGAAGAAAAATCTAGGATAAAATACTTTAAACAAACATGAAGAATATTTCATCTTCTTTAAAAAAGAGAAATATATTGTTGCAAACCAAACACAAATTTATTTTTAAAAATGAAATACACATACACAAAACCTTAGTTAACATATTAGTTAAAATGTTAAGAAAATCACTGTAAGGTGCACATTCTTATCCTCAAAAGTATATTTGTGCTAAATTTGGTTAATCTAGGTCTTCCTGTCTTTCAAAGCACCAACACACGCACACGCACTTTTATTATTTGTAGAGATTATACATCTAGAACCTCAAACCTCCTACGTGGCAGTTTATTATATAATTTATAAATAATTTTGAGCACTTACATTAAATCCTCATTCCAAAATCTATGCACTTAATTTAGATAATTTTTGGTATATCAAGATTTAGGATAGACGAACAGAAAACCAGACTACTAATCTATACTTATATATAAAGCTCAATGTGTGTGTGTGTGTGTGTGTTGGCGCTCTACAGAAAAGACCATTTGACCTACAGCTACCAAATTTGATACATGTATAACTTTGAGGCCGGGAATGTGCACTTAGGGTCCCTTTTTTCGAATTTTTAATTAGAATTTTAATTATTAATTAAAAACTAACTTCCCCGACAAAAAATCTTTTCATTTTTCCCCAACGCCTAATGAGTAAGGCTTCAGTTTTTTTCCCAACAGTAATAAGGCTAGGGTTAAAATTTTTCGGCCGATTATTTCAAACGATTCTGTTTATTTTTTTAAATGTTTTATGCATTTAAAATGAAACATTGTTAATGAATCGATCTTTCAGATTCATTCTGAAGTACTTTTGAATTAAAATAACACCGAATAAAGGAAATAAATTTCTTATCTGCATAGCGTTACCCCAACTGGCGTAGAAAAATTCACGCATTTGCGTTACCGTAACTGGCATTGAAAATTCACGCATTTGCGTTACCGTAACTGGCATTGAAAATTCACGCATTTGCGTTACCGTAACTGGCATTGAAAATTCACGCATGCGCATTGTGTTCTGATTGTTTACAATATTATCAATGGATGATTCTTGATTTAAATTATTTTTAGGTTAGTTGCATGCTTTTGTAATTAAATTGTATTTATGTTAGTTACTATATATTTTTTGTATATGCTTATAATTTTAAGTACATCGTTTTTTAAGTAGTTTTTTAAAACCTGTTTTCGACCGATTATTTTAAACGATTCATTTTATTTTCTTAGTGTTTGATGCATTTAAAAGTAAACATTGTTAATTAATCGTTCTGTTCATGATGAATCTGAGAAAATTTTGTTGACAAATTCTTGAGATATTACATAAATTAAGAAAGATTCTTTAGTGCCCATAATGTTTAAACGCTCAGTGACTCTGTTGTCAGTAATCATATTATAAAAAAATGCTTTGTTTCATTAAAAAATATTATTATATTAATTGCAGATTAATTCTTTCCACTTTAATTTAAAGCATAAATTCTACGAGAGCTAACAGAAAATTAGAGAGACACATATTACGTTATGGCTGAAGGCCTTTATAATATTATGAGTGAATTATATGACTATCAAAATTTGAAGTTTTAAAATATTTTAATGAAGAATCTATTAAAGTAGGAATTGCGTAAAATATTTAATTATTAAAATTTAAATGAACATTAAGATTAACCGACTGGTCGCCAAAGGCGGCTAGTATAATGATAAATTTTATTAACCTAACAGGTAAAAATTGTAAAATTCTTCAACTATTTGAGATCTAACTTTTTCAGAATACCTATACGTTGCAGACAAACGATATCGAAATAGCATGCAGCTTTTAATTTTAAGAAGTGCTTGCACGGAATTCTTACAATACTTATCTGAATCATATTTTTTAAAAAAATGCAATACTTTGAATTATTTTTTGAAGCGAGCAAATCCTCGGAGATTTATTGCCGTGATTTAAATCAAATAGTCATGTGTTGAAATTTTATGTTGTTGGAGAAAACTTCTCACGAAATCACTGACATTTTGATGTATCGCCCTCTCTTTTATTGTTTTTTCGCGTGCCTTTGTGAATTCGTGGGAAACAATAAATTTGAATACTGAATACGCGAAAAGCATTTAATTAAAAGTTATGTTTAACTTCCTACGTTTTTGATATTAACACAAAAATTATTTCTTGACTTTTATATTTTAGTACATGTATTCTTTGTTACATGGAAAGCATGATGAAATATAAATCAGATGAAACTTTTGAACAGTCTTTAAAAATCAGCTTAAAAAATTACGACTTGCACGAATGCCAAAGAAATCGAATTTTTCCCCCAACAATTTTTTTTAGCTGTAAATTTATTATAGGACACTAAAAGTAATTTAAAATCAAAGTAAATTTATGAATCTATGATATTTATACATTTATGGTTGTGTGTGAATTTTTATTTTACTCCAGCAAAATGATAATATTGCAAATAAAGATTTGTTTACCAAGATCTTTAGCATTAATGTACTTAACTACAATAATCCTCATGTGAGATTAGACCCTTTCTTTCATCGCTGATTCAGGGGAGACATTCCTTTCTGTGACAATCCAATGATAATTTGACAATGGCCTCCATAATCACCAGAGTTAGCACCCGCATATTTAGGATAATGGAATTATTTAAAATGATTTGTCTATCAGTCATCCTGTTATTTTGAAGGAATACAATTTAATAGGTCTTAAGTGGATTCTATTCAGATATGAGGCCAAGAGGTATAACAAGTGTTGTCATTTACTTCACTTGAATCTTCATGAAATTATGCATGCTGATATTAGGAGAATTCAGGTAATTGTTGTGACTCTCATTACTTGGGTTGTATTATGCAGTTGAAGTCATGTGGAACAATGTGTACGCAAACAATACAGTGTAATGATAAGTAATTCTAATATTGCCCTGTGCCTCTATCTTTTGGGAATTTTGCTCAGAAAAGAAATTCTGATTACTCTTAAGAGGCTATTAGAACAGAATTCATTTGTTTATAAACACTTACTTTTTTTAATGTTTTAAAAATTTTAATATGCATATAAGGAAACTATATTAAAAAATAAGGAGGAAATTCGTTAATTTGAAAGTGATGCAATGCAAAACTGATCTATCCAAAACCATCTCATAAGTCTACGCCATCATCTGAACAGGGTAATAAAATGTCTTCGTTGATCGTCACAATGGAACATAAACATGATTTAGTTTCAGTTTGATGTTAGAGTGGTCTTATTAGTTGCCTTAACATGAAATATTTTTCTCTCATCATGGTAAATTTTCTACTGAAAAAAAAAATGAACAGTGTTATCCATTGATTTAGAATTAAATTCTGAAAATATTTAAATACTATATCCTAATCAAAGATAGAAAATTTTATAAAATTTCAGCAATTTATCCAGAAAATGAAAATAAAAATTATATCGAATCAAAAATTGCCTTTTCTAAGGCTTTAAAAGATCCAAAACAATCAAAGCTTGGGAATTAGACCTACTAAAATTTGATAAAATATACTTTCAAAAGCGTTTACTCAAAATAATTGATCAAATGGTTTTACTCTCAGAAGTGGTGATGTTCTATTCGATTTTTTTCCTACAAATCGTGTATACAGTGCCTCGCGCAATCGAGAGTATACCTTACTTTTACTTGATAAATCCAACTTTGAATATAAGAAAGACGTTACCAAGAAATGCAACCACGTTTTTATTTTTACGCATAACAAATGGTTTAATTTAAAGTAAAAAAAAAGAATAATCAACGAAAAAATTCTAAATGGAAAAGTGTCAAGCATTTTAAATAAACATTCGCAGATTTTTGCCTCAAAAATTGAGAATGCACCAATTACGTTTTTTGCAATATCACGCATAAAAGAAAAAAATATATAAAACAGAAATTACCTAGAAAAAAATAGTAATTGATTCTCCAATATAAAAGACTCATTTTCTAGATAATATTCGAAATGGTACAACAGGCAATCTGAAATATATAAATTTAGAAAAAAAAAATTTTAATAAGAAATAAAATTAAATAAGAAAGTTAATACTCTTGGATATAGTCATAACTCGCTTGATCCAAAAATGTTCTAAGAGTCTTCTAAAAAACGCCTTTCAATAATTTTATTAACATTAGATAACATGCTTTAATTAGATTTATTAATCATAAAATTCAGCCCATCTTTCTGCCTAAATTCTAAGTTATCTTAAGAAAAGAATAACCGTCTATAATAATTTTTCGAATGTCCAAATTTAAAAGCGACAAAATTCAGCTGATCCTTCCAAATCAGAAGCTTTATCTTCTCAAAAGAATTTCTTTTAAATCCAAGTCACATTTCAAAAATATCATTTATAATCCCGTCTAAAATTTGTAATTCATTACCACTATATTCCAGTGTACAGATATCAAAATATATAAACAAGAAATTACCTAGAAAAAAAAATAGTAATTGATTCTCCAATATAAAAGAATCATTTTCTAGATAATATTAAAAGTGCTCTGAGAGTCTTCTAAAAAAACACTTTTCAATAATTCTTTTAATATTAGATGACATGCCATAATTAGATTAATTGATTATAAAAATCAGCCCATCTTTCTGTCTAAATTCTAAGTTTTCTTCCGAAAAGAATAACTCCTATAATAATATTTCGAATATCCACATTTAAAAGCTACAAAATTCAGTTGATCCTTCCAGATCAGAAGCTTTATCTTCTGAAAAGAATTTTCTTTGAAACCCAAGTCACGTTTCAAAAATATCATCTATAATCCCTTCCAGGATTCGTAACTCACTACCATTGTATTGCAGTGTAAAGCGATCGAAATATATGAGCGGGAAATTACCTAGAAAAATAATCCTCTCTCTCTCTCGGTACAATCGAAAAGTAAACATCAGGTAAACTGAGTTGCTCATCATAAAGCCGTGCAGAAAGTGGAGAGCTGATATTCTCGCTATCATTAATCTGTGAACTCCTCTATCATCAAACATCTGAGATGGGAGCTTCTGTTAGAGGGAGGGTTTCTCGCTGGGTCACGCGAGATTTCGCGAGAGAACAAATCTCAACGCCATTAGTTTAGTTCTGGGGTCCGCTGGGAGATCTTATATCTCCGGCAGGAATTAAATGTCGTCTAATATTCTTCTCCGAGAGCGATTGTTAAGTTCGAATTTCTGCGGAACGGGGAGAAATGGATTCTGGAACTCTGGATTGTAACCGGATCGTGGACTGGTTTGGGGGCGAATGTGAAATTCGGTTGTACAGTAGTGGTACGACTTGGATTTCTTTCTTTTTTTCTTAAATTTGAATTATTAAAGTGTATATCGAGTTTTAAATGTGTCTGGCTTAGAATTATTTCGGATTTAAAAATCATTTAATTAAAATGTATTGTTGAAATTGCCTGAATTGAAATATGATTTTGTAGTTCAGGTTCAATTCACTCAGGATTTAGATTTAAACATAATATTGAAAAATTACAACATGGATTTGTAATATAGAGGAATTGTCAAGTGATAATTAAATAGTTTTTGGAGTAGTTGGATTTATTGATTAGAATTCAAATTCTAATATCTGGGAAACCAAGCTTCTCTAGGCAAGGCATTTTTTTTTTTTTTTAAATATCATGTGAGGACTTGATGTTGTTTTAGTTTGTGGTTTTTGAAATCTCAAAAGGCACTGGCAGAAAATTGGTGATTTGGGGCTTTAGAGGAATACATTTTTCACTTTTAGGGTTATTAGAAAATGTAAAAAAAAGTTGTCACATTTTGTGACTTATCGGCAACAAAAAGTGACAATTTGGCAAGAATGTCAGCCATGTACCTTGATTTCCCTGTCTGGACAATAAAGAGCACTATGGTAAGAAATTGTCGCCCAAAAAAGCACAGAGAAGAAAATGAGAATGAACGCGAAACAGCGAGGTGATGTATCAAAAGTTTTGCATATTTTTTTTTTCTTTTTTTTTAATTTTCAGCTTTTCTAACTAGCAAAAAAAAAGTTTTTGAGCTAAGCAATTTGTGAATGGAAAAAAAAATTGTTTTTCTAGAAATTGACGATTGTATGATACAATAGTCACGTGATCATTCCAAGCCAGTTTAAACAAGATTTCTGAAGAAAAAAAAATTTCTCTTCGAGAAATAGTTTTGGAATTCTGCCAATTTTGAGAGAAAAAAATCTTTTTTTTATATATTGAAGCATAAGTGTTCTGATAGTCACGTAATTGTGTCCAACCAGCTTAAACTGGTTAAATTAATTAATACAAGCAATGGATTGAAAAATGTTCTCACATGTTAACTGGAAATATGCGATAGCAGATATCAATTTTATATACCTGGCATTATTTTTTAAAGTTTGGTAAATTTAATTTGATATTAAGAGAGGAGGCCTTTTACCGAAATTTATACCACTTGTATGAGCAGTACGGATTGAACTTATTGCAAGTTTTTTTACATTGAAATCTTGCAATCTATATGAAAGTACTACATCTACATGCCGGGAATTTCGACTTGAGGTGCATGTTTTAAAACAATATTCACAATTCTTTACATTTTTAATCACTATAACAATAACCCCCCCCCCCTAACCATTAATAGCAAGTTTTAAAATCCTATCATGTGAAGTAGAAATAAGTACTGCAGGTGAATGGTTACTTATAGGTGTCTTTCCTGACAAAACACATACACACACAAAAACAACCCTTTTTAAAACTAAATATTAGAATAAGTATATCAAACTTCCGCTTCGAAGTGTGTGCAGCGCAGAACAGCATGAATTACGTGTGTGTTGCGGCTCGGTTCAAGTCGCCCTTTTTGCTTATTTTTTTTATATATTCATATTTAATATCTTTGCAATTTAATTTTATTTATATAAGTGTTCTTCCTGAAAAAACGGGATTTTAAAAGTACATACACATGCTCACTTAAAAAAAAAATACATTTCTTTATGGCTAACTATTAGATCCTTTGCCGGCGTCCTGGCGTAGGGGTAGCGCGTCTTCCTCGTGATCTGGGCGTCCCGAGTTCGAATCCCAGTTCGGGCATCGTTGTTATTCTTTTGTGTTCTATCTGTGAGGTGTGTGATTGTGCCCCGCCCGTAAAATGGGGTTGTGCAAGCGAATGTGTGTGAGTTTCATGAGCTTGAAGTCAGACTTCCGCCCTCGGGTGGTCAGGGGTTTTACCCTTTGAAGCTGCTGCAACTCCCTGGTAACGCGGACACGACATCATCATCATTAGATCCTTTTTCTATCTTCTTTCACGCTGCCAATGTCATATAGAGCTATCTCGTAAATGTTTGTGGTAGTTTCATTGTTACCTTACTAGTACCTCAAAATTTTGTGAGATGGCGCTATAAGACATTATCCAAATACGAATGCGCTCAGCTCACATCCAATAGCAACAATGTAATCATGGTGTTAATTAATTCGAATAACATATTGAACTAATTGCATCCATGATTTTTATTTAAATGATCCGTTCATATGTAAGTAAGATTTAAAAAATATTGTTACGAAATTTTCCCGGGGTTCGTTTGGATAGTGGGGGTTATATGGTGTGAAGAACGCTCCATCAGCAGGTGGCAGTTGAAAATGAAACAACGACGTTTATTTACACGAAGACACACAGGACAGCACAAAGACGACAACTATATACAGCACAGAAGACGATTATCTTCAGCCGAGACGTGCAGCATACAACAGCATACACAGCAGCTTACAACAGTATACACAACAGCATATAACAGTATACACATCAGCTCTACTCCGTCGCTGCTCCGCTAGTATCTGGAAGACGAGTTCTTCACCGTCGCTGCCTACTACTCTTCGACTCCACTCCTACGATTTACAACTACGACTGGTTCACCACGAAGACTACTCTTTCGCTTCCGACGACTCTTCGACGACTCTTCTTTCGACTCCACTGGTTCGCAACCCAATTCACCACTCGACTCAACACTGCCCGGCAGCTGCGGGTGCTTCCTTTTATAGGTCGCAGGAGGCGGGGCTAGACGCCTCTCAAACCAATCAGGAATGTTCGAGGCGTATCTCCGTTCCTACTGGACGGCTCGGGAAAATTCTCGATGTTTCGGGTATAATCTATTTTGGCGCCAAAGTCGCCAAATTTGTTGCCAAGTCGCCAAATAATCGCCAAGTTTGTCGCCAAGCTCTGGGCCCTCCCATGGAACCAACTATGCTGGAAAGCCGCATTGCAGATTCGTAACAATATTCATATGTAATCAATATGTGTTTCGTATCTAAATATCTTTTTTAAAAAATAACTGCCCAGTAAAGTTCTTTTTCACAAGGACTTCATTCATTAATATGGCTGTTAAAGCATTTGACAAATATGGAAAATAAAGACTTATTTTTCGGTTTAATAAACGACATAATAAATTAAGTAATAACTGGCAAATAGATTTGAAGAATTATGAGAAAAAATAAATCTATCACCTAAAAAAATTATAATTTCAGAATCCCATTTAGACCTTCCACTGCAGAGAAGAAACTATTGCATCTGAATTTTGAAAAATAGTTAGAATTGCTTTACTATCAATTACTTTGATTTTAACTCATATTTCATTTGATATAATTTATAAAAATGTAATAATAACTAAACGTTTTGCGTTACTGAAATCTGAAGCCTTTTAAGTTTTAATATTTATAAGAATAGCAGCACAATAAACCACAAATTTAATGATTTGCTGCCAATTATAGGAAAGAAATGTAAATGAATTTATTAAAGGTACCCAAAAATTAAAGCACGATTTGAATTTGCAACCATTCGTGTAGTAAAGAGTTGGCAAAACAATATTTTTTAAAAAAACCATTGGACAGCTAATAGTTTAAAGTTAGTAAAAATGGAGCATTATACGATAGAATAACATGTTTACATTGTGGAACTATATTTCCAAAATAATGAATGTTTGGCGGCCACATTCAAAAAATTGACAACTGGACATCTAGATAGTGTGATTTACCACCATTGGGTTTCTTTTTATGGGTTTATTAGAAGTCGAAGGTCTATGACAGCAACCTCACAAGCACATGTACATTGAAGGGTGAATTATGCAAAATCGTCAGGCAAAATATCGACTAAAGAGGGCATATGTGCCAGAAAAGCTATCGAAGCCATTTGCCATATGTATTATTCGCAACCTTTATATGTGTACTTTATGATTCAATAAAAACATAACAGTTTAAATGAGGAAAAACTGATTTTTTTTATTTAATTCAAATCTTGATACGTTATTCTATAGTGTAGTCTTCCACTTTTACTAACCCTAAGCTATCAGCTGTCAAATGGCTTTATTAATAAGATTGCCAACACTTTGCTGTACGAAAGCTGGTACATTCAAAACTTTGGAACATCCTTTATTTTTATTTTTAACTGAGAATTTTAATGGCAAGAGTATCTAAAATATAACAATGCATAATCATGAATTAGTAAAACTGTAAAGCAATTCAAACACACACACAAAAAAGCTTGCTTTTAGGAAGAATTAAAATTTTTACTATACCTACATTTCGTATACAATAAATTAAAAAGAGACAAGAAACTAACTTCTTAAAAAGTAAAAATTGCAAGAATCTAATCATTATCTGACTTATTACTGTTGAATACTTTTGAATTGTTTCGAAATCCTCCAGTCGAAGACTCCCCGTGTATGTAGTGTCTGGTGCACGTATAAATCCGTCGTGGTCACAAAGTCCTCCATCGAAGACTCCCCGTGTATGTGGTGTCTGGTGCACGTATAAATCCGTCGTGGTCACTAAGTCCTCCATGTAGAGACAATACCCTTTTGGAATTCTGGTTCAGAGGTGATCGTTCTCTGATTCAGGTCTAAATTACAATTGTGATTGAGTAAAAAGGGTTGTGACGCGTGAGTAGCTAAGACGCATTCTTAACCCTAGATTTCGCTACTGAAACAAGAGACCCTCTCCCGGCTCAAAATCGGCGGGCTTGTCTATGATAAGTGCCATTAGAAACGAAAACAACAACAACAACTTTTGAATTGTTTGAAAGCATGTTATATAAGTATGGATAGTGAAATAGTATCAAATTCTGAATTAAGTTCAAACCAAACAGCTTTTACAACAGTTAATAAACTATATACAATTTCAGAATACACTGACATTATACAATTATGAATTAATATACAATTCGGAGATTCAATTTTCTTAGAAATAAGAAACATTGCTGCTTTGTAATAGAGATTTTTTTTTTATTTCAGTTTAAAATGTTTTATTTGAATATAAATATTGAATAAATCGTTGTCAGTTTCAAAGGATTCAACAGAAATATTGACTGAAAGCTAATAATTCAATATAACTTTGTGTAAATTTAGAGTAAATCTAGATTTTTCAGTATGCAGGGTTAGTAACTTCAATACAAGAATGTAACTCAAAACATTAATGAATCGCAAACATATTAAATTAAATAGTTATAAAAATTAGTTTACATTGGAACTTTTGTAGTAGAAACAATATTTGAAAATAGCATCCAGAGATATTTGAAACCGGAGAAATATTAATTTATAAACAAAATTATAATAGAATACTATAATTCAAGAGAAAAGTTGTTGGCTAATCTATATATAATGGTTTAAAATATTATAATGACTGACTTTTCAACAAACAAAATACAAAATACCTTGCTTAGTTTGGAGTCATTAAAAGATGTAATCAACCATTTCATATTTTCAATATTGAATTTTGAAATATGATGAGTAACAGAATTAAAATTTTGTATAATTATATGTTTTCGCTTTTGGATTCAATCATACTGTATTTTATAATCCTCCACAATTAATTCTTCTGTATTCATTAAATTAATTAATATTTTTAATTCCATACTAGTAGCGGCATCTCATGGTAAATTATAAAAATAATTGATTTTTAATTAAATAAAACTGATTTTAATTAGTTAAAAATTAATCGCTATTGTTTCAATAATCACTCTTTATAAATTAATTTTTAATAATTATTTATTCGCATATTTAATTGACTAAAGGTTTAGATTGGGGCTTAAAAAAGTAATCGCTATTGATATGATCTATGCATATTATTTTATTGTATTTTATTGTTTGTTTATTGCCCTTGTCCATCATTAACACATTGATTACTAAGCATGAGGAAGTTGAAATTCTTGATTATTAGAATTTTAAATATTGGCTTGGTAAGAAATTAGTTAAAAATGTTTTCGAACCTTTTCTTCATAACTCATTTTTAATTATGATGGGGATTATTCCAAACAATGGCAAATCCATTCAAGCTTAAAAACATTTGCTTCAGTTACTTGATGTCAAAACATATTTGCACATCCTATTATGACTCATGTTAAAGGGGTGAGGATATTTATAACTCCAACTAGCGTTACAGATGACAGTGGACGGTTATATTGTTGATTAAGATGGTACATTCCATGCTGAAATAAAAAAAAAATTCCAATATTATATATATCACATCCACATAACAACATATTTAAATAATGCTAAACTTTTACATTGCAAGGAGTAGTATGAAAGGAAAAAAAAAAAGGTTTCGTTAAAAATATTTAAAAAAATGGTAATCTCTTTTTAACTGATAACAATATTTTTTTAAATAAATTTCACTTAAGTGTCGACATATTAATACATTAATCGCTTCGGAATACAAGATTAATTCGCAGATGATGTATCCATTCTCGCCGTGTGAATCGCGCATGCTTCATGTAAAATTATTTTGCTAATTTTTAAATCTTTTGATAAGTGGATGCGTATATAGACGATATAAATGCCTAATAACTGGTAAAATTGGCTTTACTAACAAAATAAAAATTATATTAATGACACATAGCCTTATAATAATTTATCTTTTAAGTTAATTTAAAGCTAATTCCTATCTGCTGAGTTACTTGGAGACAAATTTCTGAATTTGGGTTGGTATTCTTGAATGGAATTTTAGAAATTATTATCTTCTTAATTACATATTATATCATGCATTTATTTCCGAAAACATTGTTTTTCTTTCTCCTAAGGTCACATTACTTATGTCATTTATGTTATTTGTTACAAACCTATAATGTTGCTTCCCACCACGGTTAGTTCTGTCACCGGAAAGACCGATTTACAATAATCTGTACAGAATGCTGGTAGGGTACCGAGTCCGTGATCTCAGAGCTTGACGACCATTTGGCAAGGATCTAGCCAATCGGGACTGATTGGTCCAAAACCTTCTCAGCCCGCCTGCCGGGAACTATAAAATGCCGGCAATCTGAAGCTGCAATCAACCGCAGTCAGTTGGAGTCGTAGACAAGCAACGAGACATTGAGAAAACAACAAAGCAACGGCGGAATAGTCCAGCCTTGTGTGGATCTCAAGTGATTGCTGAACTGAGTTGTGTGCCGAGTTCTGCATTTATTGTGGAAGCACCATCATGCCGTGTCCAGTCTTGTAGTAGTGAGTCGGTGATTGTATAGAGTTAAAGTGAGGAGACTGGAGAATTACAGACGTTTGGAGAGGCCGTAGAGTGAAGCTATGTGAAATCCCTCCTTCTGCTGAATTCTGTCTGGCCGATTTGTGTGATGTGGTAGATTACTACTTGTGGGCTGCTGTTTGTTGTAGTGTGCTGCCTGTGTTCGTCTCTATGTATTCGTCGCCCTCGTGTTAGTGTCTTTGTGTCTAATAAACGTCATTTGTTGTTTTCTACTAAAGGACTGTTTATTTCTGCACCGACCATCAAATCTGGAGAAATAACCCCTCTGGAAGAATAAATCCGTAACAATATACATCGGATCTCCAACAATTCCTTTACTTTTCGCTGATCTTTCTCTTCTTCTTTCATGGTCTTCACATTTAATGTCTTGAAAATTGTTCGTTTCGACTATTTATATAACAGAATCTTGCTGTGATCAATCTCGCAAAATAAGTATTTTTTTGCATGATTTTATGAAAATTTATTTCTTTTGATTCTTCTCTATGCTAAGATCATCTCAGTCCAGGTAGATCAGGAGGCTAGAATTCCCGAATTTCTCTTTGAAAGATAGGTCCCCTCTCCCCTCCAAACGAAAGTTTGTTCTTAAGAAGGCTAGGTCTATTTTACTGATGGCTATTAAGCAAATATATAGCTAGTCCACAGAGAAAGAGAAAAAGAGGTTTCACTTTTTGAGTTTGATAAATGATCGCAGTGCCCTCAGTCGAAGCTTTCGGTTACAAAATCATCGAGGTCATATTGTTTGTGTAAAGCCTGTTTCTGTGCGGCTGAGATGGTAACCACAATATTATATATTTTATTACCCTATATTTGCTTAATATTTTTTGCTGAAATTTATTATTTCATTTCTGCTTTTTTTTTGTACTACTTTGCTTGTTTTTTCAGAACCAGCAAGATGGATGCAAAATGTTAGACATGTGAAAAACCGTTAAGAAAGAGTGAATCAAAATGTTCTATATGTGAAGATTCTGGAAGAATATTATTTTGGAGGCATTTAGATTAGAGCAATTAAGAATGAAATTTTTATTAAATTATATTTTAGAATAGAGAAAATAGGTTCACTTTAGAGTTCAATGTCATTGCTTTATAGATATTAATACTTGACTCCCAACACTTAGATTTATTGGAATTTTCAGATCACAAGGGGTCAATACTCTGACGAAAGTCAGACCCTCACAGCAAAAAAATTCCTCGTTTGAATCCTTGCCTCAGGATGGCCTTTAATAAAGTCCTCAGGCCAGATTCATCTTTTCTTTCTTTTTTATTCCATTCAATTCGGGTTTTTTTTTTTTTTTTTTTTTTTTTTGCAAATAAGCATAATATTTACATTCAATTTGCGTATAAGATAAAGCAGCATTTGAGCTCTAAATACAGTGCATCTTCCCTTCAATAGTTCAGTGGTAGGAAATATTTAATGTAAAGTTCGTTTCATAAAAATTGCTTTAGTTTTTTATTGGTAGCTTCTTAATTTTAGAATATGTGTTTCGGTTTCGCATAAAGAAATGAATAACTTTCCTTTTTGGTATGGAATAGTTACGGCATTTCAGTTAATTCCTAATTATTATTACTTATATAATAATGCTTTTAAAAATTTGATGGGGTAGGGCATAGGGCTAGAGCGTCTTCCCCGTTATCTGGGTGTCCCGTGTTCGAGTCCCGGTTTCGGCATGGTTCTTCTGTGTTCTATCTATGAGGTATGTGAATGTCCCCCCACCTTGTAAAAAGGGGTTGTGCAAGCGAATGCGACGCATGAAGTAGCTAAGTCGTACTCCTGGCTCTAGTTGGCGTTACTGAAAAAACAAGCGACTCTTACTCGGCTTAATTCGTTGACGATAACTGTCGGCGGGCTCGTAAAGTGCCATAAATTACAACAACAAAAATTTCATTTTCCCAACTCCGATATCTTCATTGAGTTTAATAAAGTGCTGAGATATTAGAACATTTTTGAATCATTGCATTTTTATAAAATTAAAGATATGCAAATGTGCATATTGAATAATGTTCAAACGCTTGATAGATATTTTTAAAATTCGATACAAATCTGCACTTCGGATGATAAATTTGAGGAGTAAGTTTAATTTATCCGGCTCCTTTGTTTTATAGTTTTTGCGTTTACGTACACTTAGATAAACAGACATACAAACTTTCTATTCAACGGCTTTCGTAAACATGTGCTATACATCTACAAATGTAGTGTAAAAGTCACGTAACAAATTTAATCCATCATGCTCAACAAGTTTTGGAGTTATCATCTTCACACAGGTAAATTTAACTGCAAATAGACAGACTAACATTATTAAAAAAAAAAAATTAGATTTTTATATTCTGCGGTGGTCTGGAACATTGAGATTCTTCGAAATGCTTTCGCATAAAAATTTAAACGATTACATAATATTTTCTCTTTGTGTACTTTTGCACGAAAATAATAATAAAAGAAACCCTCTAAAGCATTCATTAGTAGAAAAACATGAATAAAATTGCTCTTGCAACAGTCGGTGCATCATCTTTTTTCGCACTTTCACCTTTAACTCTTTCAGTACTAATCCGGCCCAATCCGCCCGTGGATATTCTATACTAATGGACCTTTTTTTGGACAGGTTTCTTTTCAAAAGAGGAATTCAGGATGTAAAGGGACTAGGGATTGCAATACCGGATCAAAATTTCAATACCGGTATTCGGTATTTTTTAAATCTTAATACCGGGATACCGGTTTTATTACCGGTATTAGAAATTTTAGAAAAAGAAAGAAAACACAGGTGTTTCTTTGTTTTATTTGCCAGTTTTGTTAGAGAGTGTAAATATCACAAAAAATAATTTGCAACTTATAAATTATAACAGCATATAAAGAATCACAAAAAATTAAAGGAACATCTTATTTATTTAAATCACAGAAAAAAGTGTAAATATCACTATTCAGTCTGTGGTACTATTACAAATTTTTGAAATGTGATCTTAAAAAACATAATGCGTCAATTGTACTTACTGTCATTAAGCCTGAAAAGTAATTTCGTGCGAAAATTACCAGCTGTCGAAAGCGCTCTTTCGGCATCTACGCTAGTGGGTGGTACTGTTAGCAATGCGCGATATGCTTTTTCCAAGTACTTACCTCTAAATCTCTCATCTTCAAAAAAATCGATTTCTGGTCGAATGGTTTTGGATATAGCTGATTTCTGTATTGTATTTTGGTTCGCTGAATTTTTTTTTATTTATCGCTAATTCTAATTTTTGTTCAAAAGACAATTCCTTTTCACTATCGACAGTAGTGAGATCATAATCTTCGATAATTGAACCGAATTCTACTGAATGTAGATAGGTTTGTGGGTAAAAAATGTTAAGAAAATTTACTCTAAACTTAACTAGATTTGAATTGGTTGTTTTCTTTTCTTCTTTTTCATTTTTGAAATCATTATAATTATGTAAATACCGTAAGACATTTTATATTTCGGTACGCCTATCTTCTGTGAGATTTTTCAATTTTCATATCTAATTCTTCAGATAGTGATGTGTGCTGTTCTTTCAGTGACTGCAACATGAAATGTATTGTTGCATTAGCTGTTAATAAATTAGAATCTCTCCGACATAATGCCTCAATAGTCAGTTTTATTGGAAGTAGAGCTGGAATATAAGTCGAATTCACTATCTGAAAAATTAGTTTACAGGTTCAAGTCAATTATTGCTTTTTGGATTGGATTTCTCAGTTTCAAAAATCTTTCCATCGTTAGGAGTAAACTGTTCTAACGAGTTTTAGAATCTAATATTAACATATATTCTGTTTTATTTTCAGTTAGTATATATTTAAGTAATATATCCTTTTTAAAGGGAAACGTTTAAATATCTTAACAATTTTTCGAACTTTATAAATTATAGGAAGCAATACTTGATGGGTTAATATTTCATCTTCATTAGCAATATCGTCTTCAACAATTACATTGTCATTATCTTCATTGTCAATATCACTCTCACTCTTACTCTTTTCAAAGATGGAATCCGAAATTTCTATATCCACAGTATTTGGATTCTTCTGTTCCTTATTTTTTTGGTATAATACATCTATTACTCCTAATTGAATTCCATGAGTATTGCACAACTGCTGATTTGCACCAATCAACTTTCCAACTTTTTTCATAATTGTTGCCCTATCTGTAGTTATGGATACAATATTTTCTTTCAGGGATAATCCATGTTTCTTTAATTTAGATTCAAGCAATTAATTAAGCCATTACTATTTTGCTATGTTTGCGATACCTGAACATCTAGTGGAGACAATTTAAAAAATTTCTAGTAAATACCGAAAAACCGGTATTTAAACTTGTGAATACCAGTATTACAAAATTGTGCAAATGGCTCAAAACCGGGATACCGAATACCGGTATTGCAATCCCTAAAAGGGACCAAGCTAATTGTAATAACTTGCTTTACATCCTGAATTCCATGTTTGAAAAGGGCACCTATCCAAAAAACGGTATCATCAATAGAAAAACATACATGGCCACGTTGAGTCGCGGTTGCAGTAAGAGGGTTAAAATATCTCCAAAAATATATATATTCTATGTTTTAGTATACTGATACAAATATTTTTAACTGTTTTAATAGCTTTTTATTTATTAATAATCTAAATTAAATTCTAAAATAACTTCCTATTTAAGAAAATAACCGAATAATAATAAAAGACATATACCAATATTGCTAACCGTAAAACATGGCTTCGTTCTAAAAATTAACTGTAGTGAAATTTCACGTCTCTGCCCCGAAAAGTAAAATACCACGGCAAACAAAACAATACTCGAAAACGTGACAGCTGCTAACACCCTCGAATAGAAACAATAGTTGCAACAAATTAAGAAAAGAAATAGCGGCAATAGTTTCGCAATATGTGGTCCTCCAGGGGTAGGCGGAGGAGAAACAAAGTGGCCGAGGCCCTTGTTCCTGAGGAAGTGGCCATTTGTAATCATCAACCCTCATGGAGTCCAATGATAACCGGAGTGGACTTCCCGACGTAACATTATTGGAGGATCATTTGTTTTCATTTAGCTCAGTCTACGTGTTAATGGAGGCGATCTATACGGCCGGTTGGAAAAATCTGCAGTATAGAGAAAACGTTTAAAATTCGATTTAGTAAACAACGCAGATTCAGGTTTTCGTGGATTTAATTCGATGCAACGTTTTGAGAAGCTAGAATGATGCCAACGGAAAGGATTTTGTAATTATTAACAATTTTATACATAGTTATAACAGTATTATGTTTATAAGGGCAGAATATGTAATTGATTTTGTATCGACTTCTCTATACATTTCAAACAAAACGAAACTTCAGCATTTGAGAAAACATTTTTTATTAAATGGATTAACTAAATTCATTTGGCGACTAATGGTTCGCTAACCTTATTAAAAAAAAATCATTTAGTCATACCAATTAACATTTGATGCCCTATTTCTGGACAATAGTGCCTGATTTAAATTTGATGAGGTCCTAAATTAGTTTAAATTAATTTAGTCATCGAACCATTTAAGAAATACAAGACATTAGGGGTGATAAATTATATCTTGTACATCTCATGACTAAATATAATTCAGTTTAACTTATCAAATGAAAGAACTCTTAAATTATACTTGTACTATAAGAGAAAATCAATAGTTCGCTCGCCTTATTAAAAGTATCAATTTAGTCATGCCAATTAACATTTGATGCCCTATTTCTGGACAATAGTGCCGGATTTAAATTGGATGAGGTCCTAAATTAATTTAGTCATCGAACCATTTAAGAAATACAAAACATTAGGGGTGATAAATTATATCTTGTACATCTCATGACTAAATATTATTCAGTTTAACTTATCAAATGAAAGAACTCTTAAATTATACTTGTACTATAAGAGAAAATCAATGGTTCGCTCGCCTTATTAAAAGTATCAATTTAGTCATGCCAATTAACATTTGATGCCCTATTTCTGGACAATAGTGCCGGATTTAAATTGGATGAGGTCCTAAATTAATTTAGTCATCGAACCATTTAAGAAATACAAAACATTAGGGGTGATAAATTATATCTTGTACATCTCATGACTAAATATAATTCAGTTTAACTTATCAAATGAAAGAACTCTTAAATTATACTTGTACTATAAGAGAAAATCAATGGTTCGCTCGCCTTATTAAAAGTATCAATTTAGTCATGCCAATTAACATTTGATGCCCTATTTCTGGACAATAGTGCCGGATTTAAATTGGATGAGGTCCTAAATTAATTTAGTCATCGAACCATTTAAGAAATACAAGACATTAGGGGTGATAAATTATATCTTGTACATCTCATGACTAAATATAATTCAGTTTAACTTATCAAATGAAAGAACTCTTAAATTATACTTGTACTATAAGAGAAAATCAATGGTTTGCTCGCCTTATTAAAAGTATCAATTTAGTCATGCCAATTAACATTTGATGCCCTATTTCTGGACAATAGTGCCGGATTTAAATTTGATGAGGTCCTAAATTAATTTAGTCATCGAACCATTTAAGAAATACAAGACATTAGGGGTGATAAATTATATCTTGTACATCTCATGACTAAATATAATTCAGTTTAACTTATCAAATGAAAGAACTCTTAAATTATACTTGTACTATAAGAGAAAATCAATGGTTCGCTCGCCTTATTAAAAATATCAATTTAGTCATGCCAATTAACATTTGATGCCCTATTTCTGGACAATAGTGCCGGATTTAAATTGGATGAGGTCCTAAATTAATTTAGTCATCGAACCATTTAAGAAATACAAAACATTAGGGGTGATAAATTATATCTTGTACATCTCATGACTAAATATAATTCAGTTTAACTTATCAAATGAAAGAACTCTTAAATTATACTTGTACTATAAGAGAAAATCAATGGTTCGCTCGCCTTATTAAAAGTATCAATTTAGTCATGCCAATTAACATTTGATGCCCTATTTCTGGACAATAGTGCCGGATTTAAATTGGATGAGGTCCTAAATTAATTTAGTCATCGAACCATTTAAAAAATACAAAACATTAGGGGTGATAAATTATATCTTGTACATCTCATGACTAAATATAATTCAGTTTAACTTATCAAATGAAAGAACTCTTAAATTATACTTGTACTATAAGAGAAAATCAATGGTTCGCTCGCCTTATTAAAAGTATCAATTTAGTCATGCCAATTAACATTTGATGCCCTATTTCTGGACAATAGTGCCGGATTTAAATTGGATGAGGTCCTAAATTAATTTAGTCATCGAACCATTTAAGAAATACAAGACATTAGGGGTGATAAATTATATCTTGTACATCTCATGACTAAATATAATTCAGTTTAACTTATCAAATGAAAGAACTCTTAAATTATACTTGTACTATAAGAGAAAATCAATGGTTTGCTCGCCTTATTAAAAGTATCAATTTAGTCATGCCAATTAACATTTGATGCCCTATTTCTGGACAATAGTGCCGGATTTAAATTTGATGAGGTCCTAAATTAATTTAGTCATCGAACCATTTAAGAAATACAAGACATTAGGGGTGATAAATTATATCTTGTACATCTCATGACTAAATATAATTCAGTTTAACTTATCAAATGAAAGAACTCTTAAATTATACTTGTACTATAAGAGAAAATCAATGGTTCGCTCGCCTTATTAAAAGTATCAATTTAGTCATGCCAATTAACATTTGATGCCCTATTTCTGGACAATAGTGCCGGATTTAAATTGGATGAGGTGCTAAATTAATTTAGTCATCGAACCATTTAAGAAATACAAAACATTAGGGGTGATAAATTATATCTTGTACATCTCATGACTAAATATAATTCAGTTTAACTTATCAAATGAAAGAACTCTTAAATTATACTTGTACTATAAGAGAAAATCAATGGTTCGCTCGCCTTATTAAAAGTATCAATTTAGTCATGCCAATTAACATTTGATGCCCTATTTCTGGACAATAGTGCCGGATTTAAATTTGATGAGGTCCTAAATTAATTTAGTCATCGAACCATTTAAGAAATACAAAACATTAGGGGTGATAAATTATATCTTGTACATCTCATGACTAAATATAATTCAGTTTAACTTATCAAATGAAAGAACTCTTAAATTATACTTGTACTATAAGAGAAAATCAATGGTTCGCTCGCCTTATTAAAAGTATCAATTTAGTCATGCCAATTAACATTTGATGCCCTATTTCTGGACAATAGTGCCGGATTTAAATTGGATGAGGTCCTAAATTAATTTAGTCATCGAACCATTTAAGAAATACAAAACATTAGGGGTGATAAATTATATCTTGTACATCTCATGACTAAATATAATTCAGTTTAACTTATCAAATGAAAGAACTCTTAAATTATACTTGTACTATAAGAGAAAATCAATGGTTCGCTCGCCTTATTAAAAGTATCAATTTAGTCATGCCAATTAACATTTGATGCCCTATTTCTGGACAATAGTGCCGGATTTAAATTTGATGAGGTCCTAAATTAATTTAGTCATCGAACCATTTAAGAAATACAAGACATTAGGGGTGATAAATTATATCTTGTACATCTCATGACTAAATATAATTCAGTTTAACTTATCAAATGAAAGAACTCTTAAATTATACTTGTACTATAAGAGAAAATCAATGGTTCGCTCGCCTTATTAAAAGTATCAATTTAGTCATGCCAATTAACATTTGATGCCCTATTTCTGGACAATAGTGCCGGATTTAAATTGGATGAGGTCCTAAGTTAATTTATTCATCGAACCATTTAAGAAATACAAGACATTAGGGGTGATAAATTATATCTTGTACATCTCATGACTAAATATAATTCAGTTTAACTTATCAAATGAAAGAACTCTTAAATTATACTTGTACTATAAGAGAAAATCAATGGTTCGCTCGCCTAATTAAAAGTATCAATTTAGTCATACCAATTAACATTTGATGCCCTATTTCTGGAAAATAGTGCCGGATTTAAATTGGATGAGGTCCTAAATTAATTTAGTCATCGAACCATTTAAGAAATACAAGACATTAGGGGTGATAAATTATATCTTGTACATCTCATGACTAAATATAATTCAGTTTAACTTATCAAATGAAAGAACTCTTAAATTATACTTGTACTATAAGAGAAAATCAATGGTTCGCTCGCCTTATTAAAAGTATCAATTTAGTCATGCCAATTAACATTTGATGCCCTATTTCTGGACAATAGTGCCGGATTTAAATTGGATGAGGTCCTAAATTAATTTAGTCATCGAACCATTTAAGAAATACAAAACATTAGGGGTGATAAATTATATCTTGTACATCTCATGACTAAATATAATTCAGTTTAACTTATCAAATGAAAGAACTCTTAAATTATACTTGTACTATAAGAGAAAATCAATGGTTCGCTCGCCTTATTAAAAGTATCAATTTAGTCATACCAATTAACATTTGATGCCCTATTTCTGGACAATAGTGCCGGATTTAAATTGGATGAGGTCCTAAATTAATTTAGTCATCGAACCATTTAAGAAATACAAAACATTAGGGGTGATAAATTATATCTTGTACATCTCATGACTAAATATAATTCAGTTTAACTTATCAAATGAAAGAACTCTTAAATTATACTTGTACTATAAGAGAAAATCAATGGTTCGCTCGCCTTATTAAAAGTATCAATTTAGTCATGCCAATTAACATTTGATGCCCTATTTCTGGACAATAGTGCCGGATTTAAATTGGATGAGGTCCTAAATTAATTTAGTCATCGAACCATTTAAGAAATACAAAACATTAGGGGTGATAAATTATATCTTGTACATCTCATGACTAAATATAATTCAGTTTAACTTATCAAATGAAAGAACTCTTAAATTATACTTGTACTATAAGAGAAAATCAATGGTTCGCTCGCCTTATTAAAAGTATCAATTTAGTCATACCAATTAACATTTGATGCCCTATTTCTGGACAATAGTGCCGGATTTAAATTGGATGAGGTCCTAAATTAATTTAGTCATCGAACCATTTAAGAAATACAAGACATTAGGGGTGATAAATTATATCTTGTACATCTCATGACTAAATATAATTCAGTTTAACTTATCAAATGAAAGAACTCTTAAATTATACTTGTACTATAAGAGAAAATCAATGGTTCGCTCGCCTTATTAAAAGTATCAATTTAGTCATGCCAATTAACATTTGATGCCCTATTTCTGGACAATATTGCCGGATTTAAATTGGATGAGGTCCTAAATTAATTTAGTCATCGAACCATTTAAGAAATACAAGACATTATGGGTGCTAAATTATATCTTGTACATCTCATGACTAAATATGGTTCAGTTTAACATATCAAATGAAAGAACTCTTAAATTATACTTGTACTATAAGAGAAAATCAATGGTTCGCTCGCCTTATTAAAAGTATCAATTTAGTCATGCCAATTAACATTTGATGCCCTATTTCCGGACAATAGTGCCGGATTTAAATTGGATGAGGTCCTAAATTAATTTAGTCATCGAACCATTTAAGAAATACAAGACATTAGGGGTGCTAAATTATATCTTGTACATCTCAAGACTAAATATGGTTCAGTTTAACATATCAAATGAAAGAACTCTTAAATTATACTTGTACTATAAGAGAAAATCAATGGATCGCTCACCTTATTAAAAGTATTAATTTAGTCATGCCAATTAAAATTTGATGCCCTATTTCTGGACAATAGTGCCGGATTTACATTTGATGAGGTCCTAAATTAATTTAGTCATCGAACCATTTAAGAAATAGAAGACATTAGGGGTGATAAATTATATTTTGTACATCTCATGACTAAATATGGTTCAGTTTAACTTATCAAATGAAAGAACTCTTAAGTTATACTTGTACTATAAGAGAAAATCGCAATTGATTCATCAACTCAAACTCTAAATTACACAAACTGTAAAAATGAATAGTCAAATTAAATTGGCGAAATCTGACGAGGTGTTGATATTAAGAGCTGTGCCAAGTATATATTTTACTGTATCTCTCGAAATTATTGAAAAGATGGATCCTGTTGAAGTATCGAAGGGTCATAAATATTCACTTGAATCAAAGTTTTTGAAATTGTAAAGATGATTGTATCTTGGGGACGTCGTCTCTATTTCCTCCAAGAGAATTTACGATAAATTAGTCATTGCTAATAAATTTTAATAGATATTTTTAGGCTTATTTTATAACAATGTAATTTTGTTGAGACTTATGCCGCTTTAGGAGCCCGCTGTCAGTGATTTAAGCCGAGTGAGCGTCTCTTGTTTTTTCAGTAGCGCCGTCTAGACCCAAGAGTACGACTTAGCTGCTCCAGACGTCACATCTGCTTGCACAACCCCTTTTTATAGGGGGCGCATTCACACACCTCACAAATTGAACACAGAACAACCATGCCCAAACCGGGACTCGAAAGAGGGACGCCCAGATCACAGGGAAGACGCGCTACCCCTGTGCCAGGACACCGGCATGCATTTTTGTAACGTGAAACTCAAATAATTCCCGTTGTTACTAAAATATTTCTTCCTTTAATAGTAATCAGGATATGAGAAAACGCTGATTTTACCACATGTGGTAAGTTTTGGTTTAAGACATGATATAAATGGGTTTTTGAAATTTTGTTGCACTTACAAATAAGTTCAGTCTGAAGTAATAAATATCCGGTGTAAATAAAAGTCCAAATTTTAAACGTGATTGCGGATAACTAGATAATATTTTATCCCTTATTTTGCTTATTGAATACAACGGCGAAAATCTTATTCAATAGTAAATATTCCATTTTTATCAAAATTTGAAACTTTGAATCGAAATCAAAATTGGGAAAAAAGTCTTTGTAGATGAAATTTTTGACATTTTGTTACACTTACAGATAAGTTCATTCTAAAATAATAAATATCAGATAAAATTATAATGTTAAAAACTTAAATGCGATTCCAAAAAACGAGGTAATACTTTATACCTTATTTTGCCTAGTGAATAGAGCAGTATAAGATTATTTAATAGTAAATGTTTCATTTATATCAAATTTCGAAACTGCGAACCGAAATAGGAATTCGAAAAAATTCTTTATTGAAGAAAATTTTGAAATTTTGTTGCACTTACAAATAAATTTATTCCAAAATAATAAATATCCGAACTAAATTGATCATCAATTTTTAAATCTTATTGCAGAAAACTTGATAACACTTTATTCCTCATTTTGAACAGTATAAGCTTATTTATTGATAAATGCTTTATTTTTATTAAAATTCGAAACATCGAATCGAAATAAAAATTATTAAAATTCCTTTAATGACGAAATCTTTAAAAATGTTGTTGTATTTACTAGTAAATGCATTCTAAAATAATAAATATTCGCTCTAAATTAAAGTTAAAATTTTAATTACGATTACAAAAAATTAGATTGAAATTTTATCACGTATTTTGCCTAAGGGATAGAAGATTATAAAGCTTATTTAATAGTAAATTTTCCAATTTTATCAAAATTCGAAGCTTTGAATCGAAATCTGAGGAAGCCAATAAAAACCAAGTTAAATAAATTAAATATTTAATTAAAAGTTTTAGCAACCATTAATATATGCTAGAGAGCCATTTGGATGCCATATTCCGTTTTAGTTATAATGAAATCACGTGCCTAAAAAATTCTATATTTGACATTTTAAACTGGCTTTCAATATAAGAAACGTCACCCATTTTTGAATTCCAAGATAGATATGAAGAACGTTTTGTGCATTTATCCCCACTTTAAAACGTCCCCCCAAAAGCTTTGAATCGAAGTTTCGACGGCTTTTAGAGAAGGATCGATTGAAATATTCTTTCTTCCGATATTTTTCACTTATATATCGATATTATCTGCGATTAAATTCTAAGAGCTGAAAAGCTATCGATTTGGATTTAGGAAGAAGGGAGTAGGGGACGGGGAAACGTTCGTGAATTCTCAAATTGAACTTTTGAAATCGTTTCGGTAGAAGCTTTTGAAAAGATTACTTATTTTTGCTATCTTTAATCAAATTAAATGAGCTTAAACGATAATCCATTGATGAGATATTTTATTGCTGCCATGGGGAAGTATTGGCAAATGATTCGAACGATCCCAGAAACTAATTGCTCTAATTGAATAGGAGATTGAAAGTGGAATGCGTTCTGAGATTTCTCTGAATGCTTTCGAATGTTTCTGTATATACAATTGATTTTTCAAGTATCGAAAAGTCAATGGAATTGCTAATAGTTTATTATAAATCAAACATTTTTGATAAGTAAGTTTTGTGAAGGTTTATTTATTGAGTAATTTGAGAATTTAATGTAATATTTCAAAATAATTTTCACGGCAGAGTTTAGAAATCAGAGGTGAAATAATAGGACTATAGGATTATGATATTTCATCAATATGACTGGGCTCTGGATATGTAGTATATATACTACGGGCTTCGAAAATATACATATACTGTTCCGATTGTTATTTATCAGTTGTCTTCCCGACTAGTTCACAAATATTGTACAATATTGTATGAAATTGCTCAATATTCACAATATTGTTTAATATTATATAATATGGCACAATACTGTACAATATTGCTCAACAAGCTGCGCCACCGCAGTTTGGGATATACTAGGGGATTCGAAAATGTACATATACTGTTCCGATTGTTATTTATCAGTTGCCTTTCTTACTAATACACAAATATTGTATGAAATTGATCAATATTCACAATATTGTTTAATACTGTGGAATATTGTTTAATATCATATATTATCGCACAATACTGTACAATATTGCTCAACAAGCTGTGCTACCGGAGTTTGGCGATCAGTTGACTCTTCGGAGTTATTGGTCATATTTAAAATCAATTAAATCGTTTAGATATAATTTCATGTCCATGATTCCGCCATATTATCAGACATTAAAGCATTTTTAGTTTTAGATATTCTCTGTTGATTGTGTATATGAACTTTTCTAAAGGATTTTTAAGGACACTATTCAAGATGTATATGCAAATTTCATTTATTTTCTAAATTTAGCAACATTTTAATTGCATGTTTTTTAGTTTGTTTTATAAATTACACAGATATTAAACATAATTCCTTCTTTTTCAGTTTTCAAGAATAGAATCAATTCACACGATAAAATAATAAAAACTTTTGGAATTTCAGGGAAATAATATAATCTATTATTGGGAACTAAGCAACTAGATATTTCTAGGATATTACAATTACAATTCTAAGATATTTTTAGGATATTTTAATTCTTAAGTCTATTAAATTTCCATCATTAAATAGACAATTTTTTAAATTATCAAATAATGTAAAATTTATTTTTGTAATTACACATTAATTTTCAGAAAATATTTTGAAAAAACTCCCATATTCAATTGAATTTTTAATTAATTAAAATTTTTAAACTAAAATTGCTTTGAAGTTTATATTTTAACTCTCCAAGGTATAAAAGAATACATACATTCATCTTTATTATTATTAAGGAAGAAATACTGTGTAAAATTTTTAACATTGTAAACATTTATCCTTTTACATATGCTTCAAATAAAAAGAATTTTCCAACCGATTCAGGTGCTAATGAATTCCCAAGTAAATTTATTTAAATTGTTGAAATTTAAAGAATCCAGCAATTTAGCGAACCAAAGGAGAACAAATGGTGATTTGTCACAATATGTACTAAAATTGTTACTTTTTTTTTTTAGAGAAACGAACGAAAACATTTTTTTTTCGATGCCATATTTTCTGGAGTAATAAAAAATTACATCTTAAAGTAAATTTATATTTTCCAAGTTGGAAATCAGTTTATATTTGATAGATTTTAAGAATGATAATTTAAACAAATTTGTTGTAATTCACATGCTTCAATTTGTTACAATATGCTTTTGAGAACACATAATTTACTTATGTTCTTCTACCAATAGAATTAATCAACCACGTTAATAATACATTTGGTTCGAAACTTTAATGTTTATAGTTTTCTAAGAATTTAAAATCATATCTTCATTTCACATAAAATTTAAATAATGTTTATAAAATAAATTTAAATAATGTTTATAAAATAAATTTAAATAAAGTTTATGAAATAAATTTAAATAATGTATAATAATGTATATTTCATATAAAATTAAATAACTAAGCAGAATAGTAATTTAAATAATAATTCGGTTTCAAAAATTTGCTAAGCAATGAAGAATACTAAAAAAAATGTAATGTGCTCCATTATATTTTAACCCGTAAATGGAGCCAGGAGTCAAAATGACTCCATGTTGTTCATTAACTTTGATTCTCACGTGGGATTTTGTCCCTGAATACAGTCATCTCCTCAGTGTCTTCAAGCTGTTCTTTCAGCATTATGTTGACAAAAGTCTAAGTATGAACACGTGCGTATAACCAAATTATTCTTTTTCAAAGTTTTTACTGTCATTTATGGAGTAATTTACTCCATTTCTCTGGAACTGCTTTAAATTGGCATAATGCCAAAATAATGAAGAAATATCCTTAAAATAATACCTGTAGCAATTACATTATGATATCTTCCCTTTAAGATAATAGATGGCGATGCCTAATTAGGTACGCATCCCATAGTGCATTGCGAATGTACATAATGAGATGAGATGATATGTTGTTCTGTTAAGGTGTGCGAGCATTTATGTCTTGTCTTTCGTGTCTGTGTTTGTTTTGTGTGAAATGTGATCAGTGAAGAAATTTTCCTGAAAACATACGTAGTCTTGCTTCCACTGATGTTTAATGATCTTGATTTCACCACATATTTTAAAATATCCTATCTTTCATTTTGTTAGTTAAATTTTTAACAGTTACATTAACATTAATTAAATTCATTTAACTTTAGTGTAACTCCATAACATCAAAACGAAGTAAATACTCCTTAAAATATTGTTTTGTTTTTCTTATAACATCTTTACAACATTTAATATTATAACATTTAACATTTTTAATATTAATATTTCTAATATGTTTGCTAACTATACGATTTCCAGAATGCATTGTGTTTCCAAAATAAATTCCAATTCTGTTTACAAAAGCAAAGAAAAAATGAAATCATTTTTATTCCATGTCTCTGTTCGTTTTAAAAAAATCATGTCTCCAATTACGTGCTTAACAAATTTGTACCAAAGATATAATTCCCAGACACAGATTATACTTGCGTAATTTGGACACCTCATATTTGTACAATTTATCTTGAAGTAATAAATATTCATTTGTTTTTAATATTTAGTGCCATCTTTGTTTATGTTGCGGTACAATAGTTGAAAGTGACAAATATAAAGTAGCAAGTAATTCAATTATAAATTCGTTATTACTGGAATATTCTGGCAGCTACTGTATGAGTGATAAAATTAAATGAATATAATGTAGCTTGTTTTCAAAATTATTTCCTAATATTTATATTTACAGTTTCTTTGACAAGCACTAACAATTTGTAAGTGTGCGATTAAAGTTGAAAAAGTGCAGTTATAAGGAATACAAAAAGTCGTTCAAGAATTCGTTTGTCAGACATAAATTGCGTGATATAAGATTGCAATGATTGAAACAGCAAATAAATAAATAAATAAAAATCGAAAAAACCAAAAGATATTCTCGCGATTTTTTGAAGCACGAGATTAATTAAGTCAGAGTAAGAAGTCAAAAAATAAATTGGTTGTGATAACTAAAAATGTTATTTAAGTAAAATTTAAAAAAACCAAACGATAAAATAGTAGCGCCATCTGAAAATGACGTCACGTCATAGAAACGCCGAACAGCGCAGAATCCATTGTTTATTTTTATACATCAAAGACAATAATGAGCAAATTACCACTTTATTTAATTAATTTCAGTGTTTAATTTTAAATTCTTAATATTTTCTATCTATTGATGTCATTGAATTAAGTGTTAAATTTTAGTTAATTTATTCTTTTCGAATATCTGTTTTATCAATGAAACAATGAACACGCATTTCAATATTTTGCCATATTCTAAATAATCGCATCAAGGAACTGTTTATACATTATTTTTCTCTGTTTTCAAAGATTAATTGCTTAACAATTCAATGCTTGGCTTTATTAAAAATTCTTAATATTTTCTGTGTATTGACATCATTCAATTTTAATTAATTAATTAGTTTGAGAAACTACTTTATGAATAAAAAAAGGAAAAAAAAAACTGCATCACTTTGCTTTATTTTAAATAACTTTATCCGTAAACAGTTCCTAGGAATAAATGATTTTTATTTCTTTGTTTTCGAAGATTAATTTGCTTAACAATTCAATGCTTAGTGTGATTTAAAATTCTTAATATTCCCTGCGTTTTGACATTACTGAATTCGAAGTTAAATTTTAATTAATTATTTAGTTTGTTATGGTATGGTATGGAATAGTTTAGGTTTTCTGGCACAAGGACAAGGCACTGGACAAGCTGCGCCATCCACAAGGATATTTAAACAGTTCCATCACAAAAGTGTAAAACGTGTAAATAAAACAAGGACACATTGTAAAACACCAAAAGTTTAGAATGTCTATAATTTATAATGATTTGGCACAAAATAAAAATACATCTCAAATTTCAAATGCTATGAAAGAAACCAATGGCTTTTAAAAAGTCAAAAAGTTTTGAGTGAGGTTTCTCACCCACCAGGTCCTGTAAATTTAAAATTGGCGAAAGAAAGTGAGTTAAACTATCAGAAGTAAAATTAGGACATTGAGTAAGAATATGTACAATAGAATTGATCCCTCCACAATTTGTACAATGAGGAGCTGGTTCACCAAACAGCAAATGTCTATGCGTATACCTTGTGCGCCGATTCGTAGACGAATTACTTTTACATCTGCGCATCGGTTTGGTAAAACTGACCACATATTTATTTTTGGTTGAATAGCATGTAGTTTGTTATCAACCTGCCTGTCCCAAACTTCTTGCCACTTTTCATAGATATATCGTTTGATATAACTTGACACATCCCAAAAGGGAACACGGAAATTGAAAGTTTCTGAAGCTGATTTTGCAGCTTGATCTGCAAGCTCATTGCCATGGATTCCAACGTGACTCAGTACCCAGCAGAAAATTATGTCGAAGTCTCTGTTCATCAGTACTGATAGTTGTTCCATGATTTGTGCAACAATCGGATGACAAGAATAATCAAAATTTTGTAATTGTTGCAAAACGCTCATGTTGTCGGTGTATAAGCCAAATTTACGACAGTCAGATGAAGACATATTTTGCAGTGCACATAAAATAGCAGTTGTTTCTGCCGTATGCACTGAGCAGTGCTCGGGTAGAGTATAATTATAAGAAGTGTTATATACAATAACACCGAAACCGACATGATTCATCGTTTTCGAACCATCCGTAAAGATTGCTTTATAGTTGTTATACTGGGCACGATGCTAAAGGAATATTCGCTGAAGCAAGTGTGCATCAATATGAGATTTTTTGAAACCAATGAATGAGTAAGAAATGGATGGTGTATTCCAGGGAGGATAGTAGAAACGGTCAATAGCCAGTATGCTCACTTCAGAAAGCTGTGTGTCTGAAATGAAAGATTTCATACGTTCATAAAATGGACGGATAGCCGTTGGACGAGCATTGTAAATTCGCTCTAAGAATTGACTGAGAGTGGTGTAAATTAAAGGATGCTTAGGTTTAGGTACGATTATTTAGTTTGGAAATTTACTTTATTAGTGAAAAATAAAAACCGAAAAAAAGTGGCAGTACTTTGCTTTATTTTAAACTAGCCGCCTTTGGCGACCAGCCGGTTCGCCAATCTTAATGTTCGTTAAAATTTTAATAATTAAATATTTTATGCAATTCCAACTTTAATAGATTCTTCAGCAAAATATTTTAAAACTTCAAATTTTGATAGTCATATAATAGACTCATAATATTATAAAGGCCTTCAGTCATAACGTGATATGTATCTCTCTAATTTTCTGTTACCCCTCGTAGAAATTATGCTTTAAATTAAAGTGTAAATGATTAATCTGAAATTAATATAATAATATTTTTTACTGAAACAAAGCATTTTTTTAATAATATGATTACTGATAATAAAGTCACTGAGCGTTTAAACTTTATGGGCACTAAAGAATATCTTTCTTAATTTATATAATATCTCAAGAATTTGTCGACAAAATTTTTTCAGATTCATCATGAACAGATCGATTCATTAACAATGCTTCATTTTAAATGCATCAAACACTAAGAAAATAAAATGAATCGTTTAAAATAATCGGTCTAAAACAGGTTTAAAAAAACTACTTAAAAAACGATGCACTTAAAACTATAAGCATATACAAAAAAATATATAACTAACATAAATACAATTTAATTACAAAAGCATGCAACTAACCTAAAAATAATTTAAATCATTGAAAACAGGTTAAAAAACGATGTACTTAAAACTATAAGCATATACAAAAAAATATATAACTAACATAAATACAATTTAATTACAAAAGCATGCAACTAACCTAAAAATAATTTAAATCATTGAAAACAGGTTAAAAAACGATGTACTTAAAACTATAAGCATATACAAAAAATATATAACTAACATAAATACAATTTACTTACAAAAGCATGCAACTAACCTAAAAATAATTTAAATCATTCATTGATAGTGGTTGTCATGACAACAATCAGAACAATGCGCATGCGTGAATTTTCTTCGCCAGTTAGGTAACGCAAATGCGTGAATTTTTCTACGCCAGTTGGGGTAACGCTATGCAGATTATACATTTTTAATTTCCTTTATTCTGTGTTATTTTAATTCAAAAGTACTTCAGAATTAATCTGAAACATGGATTAATTAACGATGTTTAATTTTAAATGCATAAAACATTACGAAAATAAACAGAATCGTTTGAAATAATCCGCCGAAAAATGTTAACCCTTGCCTCATTACTGTTGGGAGAAAAAAACAAACAACTGAAGCCTTACTCATTTGGCGGTGGGGAAAATGGAAGATTTTTTTTGGCGGGAAAGTTAGATTTTAATTAATAATTAAAATTCTAATTAAAATTTCAAAAAAAGGGACCCCGGGTGCACATTCCCGACCTCTAAGGTATACATGTACCAAATTTGGTAGCTGTATGTCAAATGACCTGGCCTGTAGAGCGCCAACACACACACACACACACACACACACACACACACACACACACACACACACTTTGAGCGTGATTATAAGTATAGATTTGTAGCAATGAGCAGTTTATTATGACTTACTTTATTTACAACAGATTATTTTACTTTTGAGAATTAACTTGCTTAACACTATACCTACCGCTAGCGGTCATATAACCCTTTTCCAATGGCAGTTCCAATGTATGGGTGAAATGGTAGTTTAAACAAACTGAAATGGTAGTTAAAATGTGTAATTGATCTAGAAATTTCTGCCGTGTAGAACTCATTATTTACATGTACCTAATTTTTAGAGAACATTGATAAACAAATTATTACTTTATTCAATTCATAATATTATTGCTTTCTAAGTATTCAAAATCACCATTGCATTCTCAAAGGAATTTCAATAAGCTCATTACGTCTCAAAAATATTCCTGTTTAATAAAAGAAACAAAAATAAGTCACAATACATCGTTCCAATTAAAATAATTAGAAATATGAAAGAGTTGTCAGAAAACTGTATGACACTTCTGAGACGCTAATTTGCACAAAATTCGTCAAATTTCAAGAACCTCAACATGCTACTGACACGATCAGCTGTTTACCCCTACATCGACATTACCCAACAAGTTATTACCATATTTGTCTTCATATCCATTTATATTGAGATAAAAGTTCCCACTACTTATCACAGAATCAACGAACTTTATTGAACACATGAAACTCCTATAATTGCTTCCTCTTCCAAAGAATTAAGGACTCTCCCTTATTACCGCTACTAACTACAATCGTTCCGAATCCTTATTTAGATAGCTTTGCCCCGTTCTTAGAGGAAAGTTTTCCTTGGCAATTACAAGAGATGGAACGCCGCGAGTATCTAATGACCCTATCTAGTTGCATTTATTGTACACTCGCTTCTATCTTTCTCTGTCCAATCTTGTAATGCTAGACAAATAGCGCCCTCTATGCCTTTCACTTCCATCTTGTTTAGCCTCGAACGCATTTTTTCTTACACTCAGACAGGAAATTTATGGCGCGGAAACACTGCAGACGATTTTTCTCGAGATTTATTCTTATTCCACTGGCTTTGTGGAAGCTGCTTTCTTTCTATGGAGATTATTTGAGGATTTTGTTCTAAATGATTTGCCTTCTGTTCAATATTCCCTGTCTTTTTCGTTCGGAGTTTAATTTAATAGGAATAAAAAGGATTTCAGAACGACAAGGAGAATTTTACATCTTTTAAGTAACATTGATATTTTATTTTAGCTAATGAGTTAAATTTATATTCTCAAATATTTATTCAACGTGTTGCAATGTTTGAGGGAAAAAAATATTTAATTTAAAATTCATTTCTTTTTTTGTGTCATAAAGTATATAACTTGAATCAATTTTAATCATTTTTAACCTAAAACTTATACGTTCTTTCACTTAAAGAGGAAATTAATGGCATTAAAATATGCAGACGATTTTTTTGAAATTTATTCTTATTATGCTGTTTTCTTATGATATCGAATAGTTGTAAATATTTTTCTAAATGATTTGTCTTTATGTTTATAGCATAGTTCATTGGTATTAAAATAGTTCAGAAAGCAGCGAAAATTTCACGATTTTTAAGTAACATGGATTTTATTTCATTTTATGATGCATTTCAATTCTGAAATATTCTATACTAGCCCTCTTCGGCGCCCAGTTCTTTCGCCCAGTTTATAGACTTTTTATGTTGTTAAATTATAATTTGTTAGATGATACAACTGAAAAACATGAATTCACACAATATACTACAAAATAAAAAGAAATTGATTTCATTAAGAAGATAATTTTTTGAGTCCTAAGATAATACAAAGATTACTTTTTGTAAGATAATGGTTTGAGAAAACATGAATATGAATTTTCATTGGAAGTCATAACAATACGGCTAGACTTAAAACTAATATACGGTAGCTAAAACTGACATATTTTGAAGCGATTTATAGCAAATAGCTTGAAATCTCTAAAAGGAATTTAATACCATTTTATCACCAAATTGTGCATTCAGAATAAAAGTTTTTAGTTGAGTTTTACTAAACGATTGGCACGATTTTGATGTGCTTGGCGAGAAACCGTTAATTAATCTCAAACCTTATCACGATTGCCCATTTTTTGATGGTGAAGCCTATTTTTGTGCTCGATTATAAAGTTTATTTCTTTATTTAATTTATATCTTTTCTCCTCTGATTGAATGTACTTTTTGGTGAGATGGCGAAACATCTCCAGAATATCTCTAATAATATTTAGAAGTTCCATTAATTTTCTGAACGAAGCGTTGAATTTAATGCACCTGTAAAAATATTCAATGAATTAATCAGTCTGAAATTCATGTGATGATTTGTTGATATTTGAATGTTGCCATTTTACCGGAAGTAACAAACACGATTTCTTTGCCAAAGCCCTGTAATTTATATCATGATATACATTTAATTTAAAATACTCAGGCGATTTTTCTTGAGTTTTATTTTTATTCCACTGGCTTTATAGATGTTTAGTTTCATAAAATTATTTACGGATCTTTTTCCGTTTATGATTTTTCAGGCGTTTAATATATAACTATTTTAATAGATAAATATAAGAATGAAATTCAAAGGCAATATTGATATTTCGTGCAGCAATAAGTATTTTAAAATTTAGCACTAAAGTGGAAATAAAATGCATTTTAAAATAGCATTCTGGTTTATTGTCAAAGAAACATTTGATTTGAATAGGTTCCTTCCTCCTTTTTTCCCCCTCCAAATTTTTAACGATAAATAAACAGCGCCCTCTATATTTGCCTTTGCAATCTCGCATAACTTTAAACTCAGAACGTGTTTCTTCTACGTAGCACAAGTTCTTTTTTTTCCAGTTTTAATTTAGAATCTATGTTACGAAAACATTTACAAAAAATTTTTCTAAGATGTATTTTTTTTTTCATAATGTTTTGCTGAGATAATTACTAGTGAATTTGATCTGGTGTATGTAGTAAATGTATTAGAAAGCATTAAGATATATTATTACTTTCTCTTTTAGAATTTATAAAATCTTTACTGTTTACTTATATAAAGTAATGTTTGCATGTATATCTTTTATGAAAATCTACAGTTTTTTTTCCGATGATGATGAAATATAGTACTATATGCTCTTCAAAAAAAAAGATACAATCAGCTTTTCTAACTTTAAAATTAATTATAATAGTTAAATATCAAACAAATCTTTGCTGTTTTTCACTTCTATCTTCCGAAACACTAAGATTTTTTATATTATATTAAAGCTGATTTGATTGTCAAAAAATGATTTTTATAATGAACTGAAATTGAAAAATGAAATCGTTTCGTTTCCGTAGAATGTTTTCTTTTCTTTGATTTTTTATGAAAATTTCATGCGGTACGCAGTCTGCTGCGATATTTTTACTGTTATTTTGAAATGAACTAATTTCTAAATTCAACTACATATTTTTAATTCTAATGTTGAAATTAACATAAGAATTTCCCTTTTTTGGGCATTAACTTAGAAGTAAGATTTTTACTTTGGTTTTTATTTGAAATATATACTTTTTTTAATTTGCACTCACAATGATTTACTGTAGAATGATTCCATTAAATTCCCTACTTTCAATTTTATCATATAACAAGGTGAAATTATTAAATTTTTCGTAATTAGAAAATAATCTGATATTAAGAAATAGTTAAATAAAATATTTATTCTTATGTCAACCTATCATTAAATTTGAAATTTAAAATCTAGTTTTGTTTGCAAATGAAGCCTTCTATGCATTTTATTTCCATCTTGTTTGTAAACCTCAAATCCGTTTTTTATACATCCAGACGAAAAATATTTTAATAAAAAATGTTGCAAACGATTTTTTTCCGATTTAATTTTATTCAATTGATTTTGTGAAGGCAATATAATAACTGTGGATATTATTCATAAATTTTGTCAAGAAAATGTTAATGATATCTCCAATGTTAAAACTTTCTATGACTTTTTGTAAAGATGTAATTACTAAGATACTTCCGCGTTTCAGACAAAGGTGAAAAAGAAAGAAAAAAAAACAGGCTTATGCTAAAATTATTCATTAATGAATTAGATTTTAGTTCGAAAATGTTTGTGCAAAAAATTGTAATTATAATACTGAAATATTAGATTTAAAATATTTTTCTTTGTCTGATTTTTCAAAGTTAAACTAAAAATGTTTTTTAATACTTTTCGACTTCCATCTTCTTTGGTCTAAAACTCAAATGAGGAATTTATATCGAATAAACATTCGCAGACGATATTTCTTAAGATTTATTCTTTTTGTATTGGCTTTATAAAGTTTATTATATGTTTGTTTTATAAGACGGATGTAAATTCTATTTTAGTATATGATGTATTATTACTTTCTTTTGGGGGGGGGATATATTTTATATATATCAAGAATTTTAATAAGATTAATTGTAGAAACATTTTAATAAAAATTTATATTTTTAATTAAGACGTTTTTCATTAAGATTTGCATTGATATTTGTTGTGAATTTAAAGCATATGAAATTTAAAATTTTAAAATGTATTTTTTTCTGCCGTGCAGTTTTGAAATATTAAAATAATTATTTTAGTATGTTTTTCATTTCTGATATTTTCAGCATGGAGCTCATTTTTTGCTAAACATAGGCAACAAATCATGTCAGGTAATCACAACTGACGATTAATCTTTAAAATTATTCTTTATTCTATTCTTTCAATAAACGCTATTTTCTTTCTATAAATATTATTTATGTTTATATGGAGCACAAAAATGGTTATTTTAATAAATAGAGTTTATTGCTTTAGAATTCTTTCGGAATAATTATTCACGATATAATTTGAATTAAATGTTTTCGAGATTTTGTTCTTCCTTATAATAGATTCGGAATTTATAAATTATAATTACGTTCTTCCTTAAACAATTTGCCAAATTTAGAAAAAGTATGTTTCTTGATATTAAGTTTAATAAATAAAGATCAAACAAATAATAAATAAAAATTTCCTTTCTTGAGATTTTAAAATACTGCATTTTAATTTTTTTAAAGTTTGATTTACTTTACTTTAGAAGAGCTCTAGTTATGTCACCATAAGTTCAACAGCTTCAAAAATTCACACCGATATTCCAAACGTGCTATTTTTAATCAACTTAGGATTATAAGAGGATTGATGTTTTTAAACATATTAAAAGATTGTCTCTGCAAACAGAAATGTAATTATTGATCACTTTAATTAAAAGTAAGTTACTGCTGATGTCGAGTTTATGAAAAAGAAACCAGTTTTCTTTGGTTTATTTTCGTTTTCATTCTTTACTTGATACCTAAACTATATGTCTTCAAAATTAGATGATATTGAGAAATAACACTTATATTGAAAAAAAAATGTGGTAGATTAATGTTGCCCAAACTTTTGTAAAGTATTAGCTTAAATTCAATTTATATGTGGATGATTTTTTCCCAAGATGCAACAGATCACAAAACAAAGAAAGGAACAATGAACAAAAAGAATTCCCTACCAAAAGTTATTCATTGATATTGAAACTTTTTAACATACTGGCCCTGACGATTCAGGCATTTTTGAAATCGATGGATATATAAATTAATCCACGGAAGGATATTGAAATATAAAGGATATTATTTTATATAATTAATAAATAAAGGATTCTCCGATTCCTTCTTCTAAAAAATATTGTCACCAGTGATGTGAGATTGGACTTAACGTTCCTTTGAAGATTCTCAGTTTTTCAAGTCAAGTAAGGATGATAGACACTCGACACAAAGCCGGGCATCTCAAAGAAAGGGAGAAAAGATTAAAGTGTGTTCAACAGAAGATTGGTGGTTCAAGTTTCTAATCCCTTCTTCAAAGAACGTTGCTGCCAGTGATGTGAGATTGGACTTAACGTTCCTTTGAAGATTCTCATTATGTTAGAACCTTTTCTCCCTAGCCAGTTCTCCAAGGATGGCAGACACTCGACACAAAGCCGGCATCTCAAATAAAGGGAGAAAGATTCAAAGTGTGTTCAACAGAAGATTGGTGGTTCAAGTTTCTAATCCGTTCTTCAAAGAACGTTGCTGTCAGTGATGTGAGATTGGACTTAAAGTTCCTTTGAAGATTCTCATTATTCTGGAACCTTTTCTCCCTAGCCAGTTCTTCAAGGATGACAGACACTCGACACAAAGCCGGCATCTCAAATAAAGGGAGAAAGATTCAAAGTATGTTCAACAGAAGATTGGTGGTTCAAGTTTCTAATCCCTTCTTCAAAGAACGTTGCTGCCAGTGATGTGAGATTGGACTTAACGTTCCTTTAAAGATTCTCATTATTCTGGAACCTTTTCTCCCTAGCCAGTTCTTCAGGGATGACAGACACTCGACACAAAGCCGGCATCTCAAATAAAGGGAGAAAGATTCAAAGTATGTTCAACAGAAGATTGGTGGTTCAAGTTTCTAATCCCTTCTTCAAAGAACGTTGCTGCCAGTGATGTGAGATTGGACTTAACGTTCCTTTGAAGATTCTCATTATTCTGGAACCTTTTCTCCCTAGCCAGTTCTTCAAGGATGACAGACACTCGACACAAAGCCGGCATCTCAAATAAAGGGAGAAAGATTCAAAGTGTGTTCAATAGAAGATTGGTGGTTCAAGTTTCTGATCCCTTCTTCAAAGAACGTTGTTGCCAGTGATGTGAGATTGGACTTAACGTTCCTTTGAAGATTCTCATTATTCTGGAACCTTTTCTCCCTAGCCAGTTCTTCAAGGATGATAGACACTCGACACAAAGCCGGCATCTCAAATAAAGGGAGAAAGATTCAAAGTATGTTCAACAGAAGATTGGTGGTTCAAGTTTCTAATCCCTTCTTCAAAGAACGTTGCTGCCAGTGATGTGAGATTGGACTTAACGTTCCTTTAAAGATTCTCATTATGCTGGAACCTTTTCTCCCTAGCCAGTTCTTCAAGGATGATAGACACTCGACACAAAGCCGGCATCTCAAATAAAGGGAGAAAGATTCAAAGTGTGTTCAATAGAAGATTGGTGGTTCCAGTTTCTGATCCCTTCTTCAAAGAACGTTGTTGCCAGTGATGTGAGATTGGACTTAACGTTCATTTAAAGATTTCCGCTTGTCTAGCACCTTTAGCTTCCTAACTAGGTCTTATGTTCATGCAAGAGATAAAAGTCTCTTGGTACTAAACCGTGTCCTAGAAAAAATTACACAAGCGGGTAAAGTACACAAGTGAGTCCAACTGAAAATTTTATGGATGAAGTTTCTGATTACTTCTTTAAATAATACTGTTCCATTGATGTGAAAGTGGCGATTGTATTGCTTTAAATCTTCCCCTTAGTCTGGAACCTTTGGTTTCCAGGACAGCTTTTCAGGTGAAATAAGAGAAGAAAAATCACTCAGTGCATACCGCTTCTTCGAAGAATGGTGTAAAAGGACACAGGTATGCCCAACAGAAAATCGGTTGACAAAGTGTCCGATCCCTTCTTCAAAGAACATTATTGTCAATGATGTCAGATTGGCCTTATCATTGCTTTGAATTTTCTTATTTGTTAGGAATTATTCACTTCTTGGTCAGTTCTTCAGGTAAATGAAGGGATGAAAATTACACTGCACTAAGCCTCCACCTCGAAGGAAGAGTGCCCAACAGAAGATCTATGGACCAATCTTCCGATTCCCTCTTCGATAAAGTAAAGAAAGAGTGTCCAACAGAAGATCTATGAACCGATCTTCCGATTCCCTCTTCGATAAAGTAAAGAAAGAGTGTCCAACAGAAGATCTATGGACCAATCTTCCGATTCCCTCTTCGATAAAGTAAAGAAAGAGTGTCCAACAGAAGATCTATGGACCAATCTCCCGATTCCCTCTTCGATAAAGTAAAGAAAGAGTGTCCAACAGAAGATCTATGAACCGATCTTCCGATTCCCTCTTCGATAAATATTTTTTGCCATTGATATGCGAGAGATCTTAACATGCCTTTGAAGATTCTCATTAGACTGGAATCTTGGCTTACTAGACCGTTTTTCAGGTCAAGGAAGAGATGAAGATGACTTTGTAGCAGCTGTGACTTCGAGGAATGGTGGATTGAATACAAATCTGTTCAACAGATATCTTGCTAACTAAAATTGCACTCACAAAATCACATACAAAATTTTACATATTTAAGTTGCTACGTTTCTGAATTACCGCCTTTACATTATTTTGAAAATACTGACAAACTGTCAACCACTAAAAGGATTTTCTTCCAATTTTGATACACATCTGAATTTTAAATGTTGAATTTGTGTGCCAGATTTCACTCAAATCTTGCTTTCACTCTTTTCACTTTTTCTTTTGATTGTATCCTAGAATCAAATTTTTGGTTATCCTATTGATTCAATTCCGGGCATCTGAGCAGACGGATCTACTTATGAATTTCTCTCAAAATTTTATTTATCTATTTGATTAACTGCAAATTTGGTGTACGGATAGTAGGAAATAAAATATTCAAAAAATATATTTTATAACTTAGGGAGGTCTGAAACTTGGAGATACTTCAAAATTTCGAGTTCACCTATTGTTTTCGAGGTGCGGGGGTGATTAAAATATATCTTAAACAATACGTTTGCTAGAAAATAATAACAATGGCAAGATTAATACTTTTTAAAAAAATTTCATTTTTAGCATTATTTTTACTATCTTAATTATTTTTATTATGTTCTATGATAAAATGATAAACAGGGCCCAAATCATTAAAAAATTATAATTAAAAATAAAAATTACTTCAGTTGTATCTAATAACATCCTATTGTTTTCGAGGTAGCTATATTTTGACTTTAGGGAAAATGTTTCAGATAATTCTATAATTTTCTTTTATTCATTTTTAATTGTCATATAGTGTATTTTATCTAATTGTTCTTTCGGCTAGTCTCTTTTAATTTTTGAGTTATTTTTTGTAATTCCCGTATTTTGATACTAAATGCGCTGTAATATTTCTCAATAAGTACAACTTTTCCAATCACCCTATATTTATGGGAATTCCAAATAAGCAGGAAAATTTGAACTCTGCAGAAACATAAAAATTAACTAGATTTTTAATTTATAGATTGAATTCTAATTCTGATTTTTGCTTCACGTATTAACTTAGATGGAACACTTAATATAAAATCTTTTTCTATCCTATTTTATAATGCGAGTCTAATAAAGTTCTTTATATCTTTCTCGTCCTTTTTTTCTGTCTTGAATTCAGACTGAAAATTTATAGTTAGGAAACAATGCTTTTATTTTCATTCCTTTATATTTATATTTTCATTTCGATTTTTATTTTCATTTCCTTTATATTTATATTTTTGTTTATTTTAGTCTTATTCTGTTGTTTGACCAGATTGGTTATACATGGAGTTTATAAAATTTTGTGCGAATACGAATTTTTCTTTTTCTTTTTTAAAGATATAGCTATTTTTCACTGATAATAATGAGAATTTTATGATATTTCAGCATAAAATTTAAATTAACTTGCAATTTTTGTCTGAAATGAAATTATATTCCTCGTACATATAAAATTTCTAGTCAGACACATCTGCAGAATAAGATTCAGCTCACTAAGCAAAACATATCTATTAACATTTTTTAATTTTTTAAAAAACTTTAATGAGCAATTTTTCACATATACGTTAATTTCTTTTAGAAATATTTTTGTTACATTCTAAAAGAAAATAAATAGCGCATAAAAATTGCAGACGATTTTTTTTTTCTCCACATTTAACATTAGTTGCAGAATTATCACATTGTGTTTTGCACATAAAGAGGAAATTTTGTAATCTTCAAGAATTCCTTTCCTAAATTTTGATGAATATTGATTTTCAGATTTTCCAGAGTTGAAAATTATCTTTTAATTTCAGAAATGCATTGGTGTGATTTAATATTATATTTTTTTCCCACGAATTTATGAAAAAACAATTTAACAACAATTGCTTACTATTAACTTAATAATTTATAAATGAAATTAAATACAAAAATAAATATTAAGTATGTTATAGCCAGCAAAAATTTAAATATGCATAATCTTGTTTTAATATATTAAAGAGAAGAATGTCTATCTAAGAATATGGCACAGCCATTTTACGAAACGTAATGAAATTGAAAGATGTTATTTGACATCTGGATATTATATTAAAGTTGATTATATAAGTTTTATGCAAAATAGGCTACAGATTATAGAGGTCTCTATTAAAATTCCTACAATTATTTCTTTAATGTACTTTGAAATTAATCAAAAAATAGTCTATTGTCATGTTTTTAAAAAGAGAGGAGACATTTTTAGAAAATATCCATCTATCTTTCTGCCTTGGAAACGATAACTCAATAATGCTTTGAGTTAGACGGGTGGAACTTGGTAAACGGGTTTAAAACCATATGTTGAGCAAGTCTGTCCGGCTGTCCGAATATGTAGTGCGATAACTACAAAACGGAGAGAGTTGGACAGATACAATTCAGTATATAGATTTAACATCTTTATTATAAAAGCCTGTCAAATTTTGACAAAAGTCCCACAAGGGATTGACCGTTTGTCGGTCTGTATTTTTAGAGAAATATAAACACGAGAACTCTAAAACACATTGACTTAAATATATGAAATTTGGTATGTGATTTTTTGACTTATAGAGCTGTTTTATTCAAATTTTTGTTTCAACCGGTTTCTATAACGTGTCTGAATCTATATTTGATTTTTGGATACTTTTGTCTGCATGCTGGAGATTATCTACTAATGATCACACAATAAATCTCAGCAAAATTGCTAAATTCAAGCCAAAGGTTAATATTATTATCATGTGAGAACATGATGTTTTTTGGGATTGAGGTTTTTGAAGCCTTAAAATGTTTAGGTAAAAAATTGTTGAAGCCTCAAAATGCGTATACAACCAATTGGCGATTTATTTACTGTCGAAAATATTACTTCACAAAATTCATATTTAAGTCATATTGAAGTTCAAAAAATAATCGTTTCAAGGATACTAATGTTTTGATCTAGAAATTGAATTTCTATTTTTAATGAATTTTAAAAATATAATTAAAACAAATTTTTGAACAATTAATTTCGCACAAAATAAAAATAGAATTTAATCTGCACGAGCATCGCAGAAAATTTGCTTTTATGAACTTGTTACCATCACATTTACAAAAGCTCTGATTAAAAAATAAGTTATTTACTACTGTAAATTAAATCTAGAAAAATGTAATTTTCAGCACATGATAGTATGAAATGAAATAAATAAAAATATGTAATATTTGATAGAAATGTGATAACAAATAGGCGATTTATCGCTTTTGTGGCATCAATTTTCTGCTTTTAAGGTTATTAGAAAATAATGCAGAAGGTTGTCACATTTGGCGATTTATCGCCAATTAAAGTTACAATTTATTTTCCAAATTATTCATTCTCTGAGTTTTTACGAATTGTCTTAATAACGAGACTATCAGATTACGCATGCGTCGATATTTAGAAAAACATTTTTTTTTTTTTTTCATCTCAAAATCGGTCGAGGTCCAAAACTTTGTTTGACAGCTAGAAAAATATACATATTTAATACATATAATATACATATTTTCATTTTTTATTTTTGTTACAAGCTGCTCTTCTTTTTAAATGCAGTTTTAAATAATTTGACTGTGGCTTTATAACAATTTTACAGGATCATCAAATTTGTATATTTTAAAAATATAGAATTTTATAATTGGTAGTGAAAATTAAATGCAGAATTATTCCATAACTTAGAAATAAACTTCCATGCTATATAAAACGCCACTTTCTTTTGCTCATATTCATTTTTGTGAGGTACTGTGGATTATAATACAATTTTGAAATTATTTCAGCCCTTTTGCAACGGGCGTACCATATATGCATCACTTAGGAACATCTCTCACAGTCGGGCGTACCACCCGTGCATTTCTGGAAATCGAACTCATGGGGCGGTGATGCATATATGCATTTTAAACTGGAACAATTTTTAAACGAGATCAGATGGCTCCCTATGTCCATTACTTTTGAAAATATAGTTTTAGTATCCTGACGTTCAGTTTTCTCATATTCAGCGTCACTTTGGTATTTTACTCCTCGGCTGTTGTGTGTGGGGGGGGGTAAGAGTAATATAAATAAACAGGGATGGGGTTGTGTAACTTTGCTAACTTTCTATTTAATAGAACCCTTCGCGTTTTTTTTTTTTTTTTTTTTTTTTTTTTTGCTATTACTGTGTAACTGTGGTTTGTTAGAGTTTTACCGTCAGTTTTGGTATATTCTGCTTAGCTATCGGATACATTTCGCACTCTTCTTTTTATTACGAAAAGCCCAGGTTTCGGGTAAATCATGGCAGAAAAACGCAATTTGTCAGAGGAAGAACATGCTCATATTATGAACTAATAATCTAAAAAGGTAGAAAAAATGACGACGTTAGGACTTAAACTCTGTTTTTTTTTGTGATTTTTTTTCAGAGTTAGGTTTAGCGACCCAAAACCCATGATTCCTTTCGCGTACGCTCCATCCTGTGAGTGCGTTTAGGATAGAGGCCTCCCGTCCCGAAATGGTTAATTAATCTAAATGTGGTTTTTTTCTTTGTATTTTTTCACTTCCTCTCCGTTTTGGGAGTTATTCTTTTTTCCCTCTCTTTCTCTAGAATATTTTAGATGATTCCTCACTGATAATGGTAATGATTTCCTGATAATGATTGACTGATGACAAAGATGCCAAATTGAAGAATAAATCAGGTATATGAAAATAGACAAAAAAGTCACAAAGGAACAAAAGTTTGCAAATGCACTTAGAAGCTAAAATCGGAAATGTTAGGCGAAATCTGAATCACAAAATATAAAGGACAGCAAGTTAAAATGAATCTTTAAATAAGTATTTGGATTTTATTTCTATACAACTTGGAAGTGAAATAATAACTGAAATTCCTTTCCTGTCATTGGTATATCACATCCAATAACACTTTTCCTGTTAAGTTCGCACATAAAAACTTTTGTTACAAAAGATCCTCGGTAGTATAAAAAGAATTTAGTGTAACTAAGTAGAGAATGGACAATCGGTGCTTTATACGAAAACCATGGAGACATTGATAGCAAAAATACAGCAGCATACAAAAAGTATAATACATGCAGAACTCATACAATACTATCAGAAAGAAACTCTCTAATAGTATTCAGAATACACAATTAGAGTTCGCTCTATGAACACAACTTCTGAGAGAGAATCGATTGAATCGCTTTTATATAAATATTCTGACAGAGGATGGAGTTTTTAGGAAGAATCTCTGGATTTCGTATATTTCATAAAGATAGAACTTTTTTTGCATTTTTTTAGAATATTAATTTTTGTTTCGAAAGCCCCCCCCCCATTTGTATACAATGGGTTACAAATTTAGGATGGAGTGTATTGACATTACAACCATTAAGTAATTTTTAAGAATGCTGTAAATCTGTTTCTTACAGTATTATTTATTTGACAGGGAAATGGTAGGGTATTCGACACAGATTACAATTATGTCGAACACTCTATTCAATTGAAGAAAACCTGCTTGGTTAGACATGTGTTCCAGTTTACAGAATGTCCTAGTATTTTCAAATACCTTTTAAAATCTTAGACTATTATTTGTTATCACAATCCAAATGTAACATTCTACTTCATAGACTTATTTTGCATCAATTTTGTATTAAAAAGTCTCTGTTAATGAAGACAGATGCTTGCTTATAAGAGTTTTTACTCATGGGTTGATCGCAGTATTGTATAGTTCACATTTCTCGCGTTATTGCCATGACAGATAGGATAATCAAGCACCTTGTACGCTTAAGGTTTTATGTTCCTTTGAATACTACACATTATTTTTCTTATTATTTATTATAGAAATTATGAAATGGAAATAGAACTGAACTTATATATGATAAAAACTTTTATAATATGAATTCATGGGACATGATATCTTATTTTTTCATTCCATTAATAAATGAAATATAGATTTGATATTTCATAAGGAAAGGGAAATGTTAAAGTACACAATTGAAGTAATATATATATTATAAAATAAATTTTAATTATCATTAAAGGAGAATTTATTGAGTTTGACGGAGTCTGCGAATTGTCAGAGACGAAAACATTATATTTTCCGATTAGAATAACATAATAATATATGAACATTCTGAGATATTCAAGACGCTCAGGATATTTCAATTTAAAGGAAAAAAGTAAAATAATTTTTTTTTTTGGAAATTTTCTGTTTTTGGAAATTAAAAAAAAAATGTTTTTAATTATTTCTAACAAATTGCAAATTTAAGTTCAAAGAGGTTTAAAGAGTACGCAAACGATTAATTTTATTCAGAAAATTCGATTACATTCTTTATTTAAATGACTTTAAAAAACGATAAACAAATTTGCTTAGAATATGCAGTTTTAAATATCTGAGAACAGCTGCATTATTTTAAAATTTTATGTCCGCAAATGAACCAGCATTATAAACTCAAATTTAAAACAATAATTACTTAAAGTTACTGAGTAAAATATCTTTACTTTTTTGATAAATCTTCATAAGGCATCGAATTTGAATCTAAATAATTAAAGCAAAAGAAAAAGGTCTCAAAAGTTTCGGAAAGGAAAAAGAAAAAAAATATTTTGAAGTGTTTTTCTCGAAAAATGGTGCTCTTACAATTTTGTTTTGACTTCAAATGTTTGTTTTTTCATGCCCGTTTTCCAGCTCCATTCTTTTGAATAAACAACTCTCTATAAGCTTTCATCTGAGATTTTTATTTATTTAGAATATACTTTATATAATACTCAATGAAAGACCGCAGACGACTTTTGCTTAATGCTTACATTTTTTTTTTCTTTGGATTTTTTTTTTTTTTTTTTTTTTTTTTAACGACGATTGCTTTTATGGCTTCAGCTATTTTTCTGGACTTGATGATGCAAAAATATAATTATTTCCTTTGTGAATAGTTATTTTCATTTTTTATGACCTCAATTGAAAAATAAAGAATTAAAAGCAGCTTTTAGCATATAATAATAATAATACATTTAAAAAGTAATATTTATTTTAAACGTAAAAAAACTAATATATCAAATGTTAAATAACATCACGTCTTTGTATTGTTTTTGGAAATCATTTTAATTAGTTTTTCTAAATGAAATAAATATTTTTGGTTCATATGCAATCATTAAAGTGCATAATTTAGGTATCTTATAGAATATCTAGCATATTTATAATATAATAGTTGAAATTAAACGAATAATTAATTCGTGAATTGGCGAGGTATTAAATGAAATGAATAATTGTATTTTCAATTTAATTAATAAGTTATATTATGAAATGAAAACAAAATACCTTTTTAGAAGTTATCAAATAACTGTTTTGTATAGCACCATGTTGATTAATAATTTAAGTCTTGTTCTTAATTATTTAAATTATTTTTTTATTTATATTAACTTTATTTTTACAGTTGCTTTGTGTTTTAAATGCTTAGTTTTGTCAAATTTAATTTACATTTTTAGTTGCATCCAATTTATCTATTTTTTCATAAATATTTTTATTGAAATTTCTTTTATAAGATAAAAAAATGCTTCAAATACTTCACCTTATACATCAAAGAATAACGTTAAAGGATTTTTTTAAAATAATAATATTTGAAGAAGAGCTGAATTCTTTTTTTTAATTCATTATTGTTTTAAACAATAAAAACGTTTTATAAGTAAATTATATAAGAAAACATTTAAAAATTAGTAAAGCAATACGTCTAATATTTAAACCCATACAGACATACAGTAACTGTATTTAATTTATTTAATTCAATTATGAAATTAAATCAATTAAATAATTACAAATGATTTTATTCTAGTTCACTTCAAACATGTAAAATGCAACCAATAAATCATAATCTAATTTTGGTGGCACTTGCACTTCAAGTAAGAAGAAAAATGTCACAGCATCATTATACAGCTTAACACCTTTATAATTAGACATTAGAATTACCTAAATTTCACGTCATGTCATATGTTCGCATTTCTCCATTTCTCTTCAAATGAGCTTATTCAATTATAAAATAAAGTAAAAAAATAAACAATTGGATCTCTCATTTAAATATATAAATTTTTAATTCACTTTAAATAACATAATTATAAAAATCATTCATATCCTTGTAAGGCATTCAATTTTCATACACGTCATAATTATCAAATGCTGCTAATTAAATTCATTTTCACGTCCATATCACGCCTTGTAGGAAGGAAAAAAGCATAGCATTATGCCGGATTTACACTCGGCCAGTTATAAGACGGCAAGTAGGCAGCGCATGCGTAGAAAGGTGCTGATTTATGTTTGCCACAATTTCATAATATAGATTTAGTCATTCCGTGCTTGGCTATAAATTGCCGTTTTGGCGTCCGTGATTTTTTTTTTTTTTTTTTTTTTTTACTACGTATCATATTAAAATGATGGATATTTACACACACGCACAAAAAAAAAAAAAAAAAGTGAACATACCTAAATTGGGAAAACTTTTGAAAAGAAATAGCAAATAATTTTTTAAAAAAACACTCAACCTGGCATCAGATAGAACAAAGAGCAAAAAAAAAAAAAAAAAAAAAAAAAAAAAATGTCGGAATTAATCTACGACAAGTGATCAATTTTTTCAATTAAAAAAAACCGCCAAATTCTACAAACGCATGCGTAGTATGTAAAAGTACAATACAGTGGCTTGTAGTTGTCCCGTCGGGATAATTACTTGCCATTGACCGAACAGCATTTTTTAGCATTTCTACGCATGCGCTGTCTACTTGCCGTCTTATAACTGGCCGAGTGTAAACCCGGCGTTACAGACGATAACGCGTGCCGTTTACTATTAAACGTCACGTGATTTATTTCTTTATAATTGACAATAATTCATAAATTTAATTATTATTTTAATTTTTTTATTTAAAAATATTATTTTATTTCATCGTTTTAATAAAATAGCATAAATAGCTATTTTATGATACTGTTAACCTTTGAAATGTGGATTGTGACATTAAGTATAACTTCACAAATAATATTTTTTAGCTGGCGGTAATCGTATATTGGGCTATCCAAATTCATTTTTTATTATCTGATAATGGCGATAGATGGCCCTGCGATTTCTAGTCTTCTTTTCTTGTGCATTTATGCGTAGTTTTATTTTTCACGAAGAAGAACATATCGATATTTGCTTATGAAAGTGCTAAACTGAAGAATTAGAATGCATTTTAGGTCTGGCATCTTCCATGATTTCTAGAAATGAATGAAATAACAGATTTCATACTTTTATTCAAAAAAAAAAAAGAATTGTAATAGATGTTGCGATTGTTTGTCAATTCCTGAACATTGTATTTCAAAAATTTACGAACTAGACATACGAATAACATGTTACCTATCGAATTATTAAAATTCTTCCGAACAACAATTAATATTAAATTAGAAATAATTTGCTTTCAGAATGATACATTCAGTTAAACATGATATTCTATGAATGTCATTTGTTATACTCAAGCTCACTTTCGTGACCTACTTGTTTAACCGGAATGTTGCTATTACTAATATAGAATATTTCAATGTAAAATTTCATACATTTTGGGTGATAAGATCTAAAATATGACTTTAATAGAAATATTAATTTAGGCTCAAATAAATTACAATATTCTTATTTTATCTTTAAAATAAAGCATTTAAAACTTAATGAAAACTATATGTATATGCGAAGTCAAATTGAACAGTAAATAATTAACAGGTAGTATATGCTGTGGGATGTTATATACGAAAAGGTAATTGTAATTTATTTGAATACCTGACCTATACTCAATGACTGAATACCTTCTAATAGCTACCTGAAGTTCCTAGACTTTGTAATCGGGTGATTTCCTTTTAAATTTATCGTCGAGTTTAACATATGTATCTGCAACAACAGGTGCGAGTAACAATATCCGGCATTACTATGATGGATAGTGTGCATTCTATTAAGGACTTTCTAAACTCAAAAGTTTTCTTCTAGTACCATTACAAGATTACTGATTATATTTTTTGACAATAAATATTCTTGTATTATCATGTTTTTAAAGATTCCATGAGAAAGAATCTAAAATTTTAGAATTCCATAATATTTAGAAACAGTATGGAATCCACCCATACCCTTTTAGAAGCCTAGTTCACCTTTCATTCTTTGTGACCCCGAACATTTTTCATTATCACTTTGCTATAGCAAATTACATCAATATTGAACAAAAATTGTGAATATATATATATATATATATATATATATATATATATATATATATATATATATATATATATATACAGTGGCTCAAAACTTGAGAGTAAACCTAAATTTTACTTGATAAATGAGACTTTCAATATAAATAACAGATTACCGGGAAGTGGAAACATGTTTTTATTTTTACACATAACAAATGGTTTAATTTAGAGTAAAAATAAAGAAAAATCAACGAAAAACTTCTAAATTGAAAAGTTTCAGAAGCATTTTAGATAAGTATATACAGAATCTTGCCTCAAAAAATTGAGAATACAGCAATGAAATTTTTGCAATATCACGCATAGAAACAAAAGTGTCACTATTAAATTGCATGTCTTTTGGCTCTTATAATGGCCTCTAAACGTTATGCTACCGATTCGACCAACTTTGTTGTATCTGAAGATATTTTATCCCGTTCTTCTTGCACCAGTTTTTTTTAAATGAGTTTGGTTTCTAAATTTGTGTTTTGGGACCATTGCTTCGAGTGTGGCCGACGAATATTCAATGGCATTGATGTCAGGATGCTGTTGTGGTGTGTGTGACTGCTGTTTACAATGAAAAAACATCATATTTTGAACTTACGTGCATTCTGTTTGGGGTCGTTGTCCTACTGGAAAATGGAATTTCCATCTAAACCCAAATTTTTAACACTTTCCTTTAGATTGTTGCGACCATATGGTTCATCTAACTTTTTAGCAAAAACTTTTCAAATCAGAGGCAGAAGTGTAAGTGCTGAAACTATGCTAAATGTCATTAGACAAGCTGCATATAGAAGTCGCATTGTTAGAGAGAAACCGTTCTTCAGCTTGCAAATTCAGAAAAAGCATTTGAAGTTTCCAAAAACTCATCCATTGAAGACTAGTAACCTATAAAAGAAAGCTATATTTAGAAATGAAAGTCAACTCAACATTTTTCCCATGACAACCATCGTACTGTATGGCGAAAGCCTAATACTGCTTTCCATCCAAAAAATTTACGTCCTGCAGTTAAACAGCAGTGATGGTGACTCCGTCATGATTTCAAGTTGCATGGCTTCATCCGGGGAAAGAAATTTAATTTTTATGGATGGCATTACAAACGATATGGTTTACTTGGATACACTTCGCAGTAATCTAAAGGAAAGTGCTAAAAACTTTGGTTTAGAAGGAAATTTCATTTTCCAGTAGGCCAACGACCCCAAACAGAATATACGTAACTTCGAAAAATGGTGTCTTTTTCATTGTAAATAGCAGTTACACACATCACCACAGTACTCCGACATCAATACTATTTAATATTCGTGTGCCACACTCGAAGCAGTGGTCCCAAAACACATGAAAAGCAAAACCCATTTAAAGCAAGTGGTGCAAGAAGAATGGGGTAAAATATTTTCAGACACCACCAAAAATGGACCGAATCGAAACCATGACGTTTAGAGGCCATTATAAGAGCCAAAAGACATGCAATTTAATAGTGACACTTTGTTTCTATGCGTGGTATTGCAAAAATTTCATTGCTGTATTCTCAATTTTTTGAGGCAAGATTCTGCATATGTTTATCTAAAATGCTTCTGAAACTTTTCAATTTAGAAGTTTTTCGTCGATTTTTCTTAATTTTTGCTCTAAATAAAATCATTTGTTATGTGTAAAAATAAAAACAGGTTTGCACTACCCGGTCATGTGTTATTTATATTGAAAGTCGCATTTATCAAGTAAAAGTTAGGTGTACTCACAATTTTTTGAGCCACTCCATATATAATTCAAACTATCTTATTACAATATAACATTTAAGCGCCAGACAAATAAAGATAATTTTCAGCCCATTGTATATATTTAAATGCTTTTTTTTAACTCAATGAAAATTGCAGACGACTTTTAAATACATCTACTCTTGTTTGAGTTACAATGCATTCTTTAGAATATAAAAAAAAATATTTTGTTTTTAATTATATGCGTTTGATCAAAAACGTTTTAATTCTGCGTTAGATCTTTCGATTATCATTGTTTTTATCCTAATCTAATTTACTGTAAATAATAAAAAATAATAATTTGAAAAGATAATTTTCGTATTCGCCTTTCTGTTTTTCATTCGCTGCATAGAAAAAGATAAGATAAGTGAGTTCATTTTGGATTACATAGGGGAAAATTAAATATATCTGTTTTATATAATTTAGTATTTTATCTTTTTCTATGTATTACAGCAGTTTTTCATTTAGTTTTTCTTTTTATCTGGTAGCTAAATCTTGTAAAACAGACAAAAGATACTTGACATTTTTCAAGGATTTTTATTTGAATCGTAATTTTTTCATATGTTTAGACACGGAAAATTCCTGTTATGAAAAAATCTCTTTTATGCAGGATTACTTTGTATTAATATTCCCGGCGACTATTTTTATTTCTGGTAAATTTGTTAGCATTTTGAAACCCTATATGGAATTAATTAATTTATCCAGACATTTCATTTCAATTTAGGAAAAGATTAAATTCTTTATACCATTAAAATTTATTTATTTTTTTAAAATTTGGAATTATTGGATTTAGACTGTTTACTGTAATTTTCCTTTTCGTTTTCACTCTTTTTTTTTTTTCTTCTCAAAATTATTCCTGAGATCAGTGAAACTAGAATTTGATGTTGATAATAATCATATTATGGGCATTCATTATAGAAGATTTTTTTGATATAAATTAATAAAAAAATTTGGAATATCTTCAAACTTTTTTTGTAATTTTTATATCATATCGTGAAAAAAGAAAAATGTAAAAATGAAGCAAAATTTTTGCAATAATTTTTTTTTGTTATCATATAGTTAAGTATCGAAATTGCAAACATATAATTGACTAATTCTTGAATCTTCAATTTCTAGTTATATTCTTCAATTAATAAAAAATAATCATTATTTAGAAAACTTCATTGTAATATTTTTTCATTAAGACAGACAGGAAACAGATATATTTATCATATAACGACTAATACATTTTGACAGACAGAAAAATTTGAAAAAAAAAAATTGTTACAAATGAGCAATTTTGGAGAAAAATTCAAATCTATGAGACGTATTTCCTTCCTATTACTATTTAGGTTTCTGAACTTTTGAATTCCGTCATACACAAAAACGAGTTAACTTTTTAAACATGGGATTTTCCCCCAAAGTTCTATAAAGGTTTGTGGATTTGGGAAGATGTTGCGTACAAAATTTTAATCGTCTAACTTACTTAGGCAGACTTCTTCATGTAATTGCAGACGGTTATTTAAATAGTCAAGTTTAATTGGAAAGGAAAGCAGTTAGACAAGCATAGTTTCAGAAATATAATTAGTGGTTATGTCTGTCTGTGTAATTCCATTACAGTTGCCTGCCCTTCTCAGAATTTATTTTGTTCAAAAAAATATTCTTCGACCTAGGAAAATATGAAGAGATAAGAAACATTAAAAAATTTGAGTTACAATTCAGAATACCGTCTTTGTAAATTTTAATAAGGCCAACTAAATAGTGAACAATTTCCTTAAAAATGTTAAACACAAATACTCAGATTTAATAAATAAATTAAATCCTGGTTTTAAAAATATATGAGGCTGATTATAACACAGTTTGACATTTTTTAATCACATTCATGCCATAAAACAGCATCTGGAAGGAAAATTCTTTGATTTCATGTCACACCAAGAATAGATGAACATGCAAGCTATTCATAAATTATCATAAGATAATTTGAGGCTTTCAGAACTTTTAAATCATAAGACAGCATCTGAAAGGAAATATCTATACTTTCTTCCACACCAACAATAGATTTAACAAACATGCTATTCACAAAGTATATTGTAAGACCGTTTGATGCTTTTCAACCACATTCAAATCAAGATAGCAATTGAAAAGAAATCTGTGCACCTTTTTCCACTCTAAGAATCGATTTGACAAGCATGCTGTTCACAATATGATTCGTTTCAACCACATTCAAATCATAAGACAGTATCTGAAAGGAAATATCGGTACTTTCATGCCATGCCAACAATAGATTTAACAAGCATGCTATTCACAATGTATTATGAAACATGTTCATGCTTTACAAACACATTCAAATCATTAAACCGCATCTGAAACAAAATTTCTGTACTTTCATGTCACAAATACAGTCATACCTAACAGTCATGTTCATTTCAACAATGTAATTCACAAAGTATTCGATGGACAATAGATATAATAAATCGCCAAAATTCGAAGCACATTAAATATAACTATTCGAATCTGTCAATTTTGAATTTTCAGATATGATTCTTTCTTTCATTTTTTTTCTGTATGAATTTTGTGGAAGAAAATAATAATAATAAAAAAAATATAATAACATTATGGGATCACAAATAAACTTAAATCAATCTACTATTGCTGGAGGAAACAAAATCATTTTCTAAATTTCTTTACTTACACTTTTGCTATTTTCGGATTTAGAGAAGAAAATCTCAAATCAATATCATTGCTCGTTTTAGTTTTTCTTTCTTGCCACCTAGCAAATTTGAAGCAATGATTCTTTTTCATACTTCTTTTTTGTCCATTCTAGAGTCGAAGGAATTTAGAGAAATACTTAAAAATCCATCCAAAGTATGTAGGTTAGAAACAGGGATTTTACCCTTGTTTTGAAACTGAAAACTATCCTGCGTAACTTAATTTGCCTGTTTTATTGAAATACGATACGTAATAAAAGTAAAGTCATTGTAATTTTTTGCTTTATTTATCTTTTTTTATAACATTAAATGTCTGATTAAAGAAATGAATTGAGTGTCTCTTAAATTTGAGGCAATTTTTTTGTAGTTATTTTTTTATACAATTATTTTTAAAAAAATTGCCAGTACCTCTCATCTTATAATTTTTTGGTCTCTTTTCAAAATAATGTAAGCGTTCACTGTTTAATTTTGCCAATCTTCCTTTGGAGAATCTTTTACAAAATTCTTTAATTATTTTTAATGATAAATTCTCTTATCGTAATTTCATTTCATTGAACCAATAGATAATAACTAAAACGAAAATTTAAAAATTCAGTCTTAATAAAAGAACAGTTTTTAAAATTCTTGGGATTTTTGCAAAATAATGATTCTATAAGCATCAGACCATACCAAAAATTAAAAAAACGGCCAACTTTATTTTTCCATTTGTAAATTACTTATTAAACTTCGTTTTTCCTTCATTTTGTAATGCGCAAAAAAGTATTTTGTACTGCATAACTATATTACCAAATTAGAAATAAACTTTAGCTTTAAGATTAAATTGCATAAAATGAAAAAAGGGCAAAAAAACAAACAAACAAAAAAAGAAAATGATGTGTCCAGATCTGAAGACTTTATCAAAGGTCACCTTCAAGCAGGGGTTCAAACCAGGGTATTTTTTTCTGTGAGAGGTTTGTTCCGTCCATGTATTGAAGTCTCATGATCCTAGATCACTGGAAGAGGCCGACTTTAGTGACCTCTTCCAGTCCTTATATTACCAAATTAAAAGTAAACAATAAGATTATATTGCAAAAAATAGAGAAAAAAAAGAGAAAGAAATGATAAATCTAGTCTGAAAGACTTTATCTAGGATCACCTTTAAGCAGGTATTCACACCTGGGTTGTTTTTTTTTCTGTGAGGGGTCTGACTTTCGTCAAGTATTGACAACTTGTGATCCTAGGTCACTGGAGAGGGGTCCTTAGGTCCAGGGTTTTGAAGGTTCAATATTTTGACGAAAGTCATATCAGTGAAAGAAAAAATCCCTGTTCCAAGGTGAACTTTGATAAAGTCTCCTGGTCGGATTCATCGTTTCCTTTTTCTTCTGCTTCTTTTTTTGTTATCTTATTTGACATAAGGTTGATGTATATTTCTAATGTTTTTGTATTAATTTCATTTGTGTTTTAGATGTAGCAACATTGGCGTGCTTTTAATAATTGCAAATCCCTCTTAAAATGTTTGACTCAAAAAATATTTTCTTAAGGAGTTTAATAAAAAGATATTGATTTTAACTTAATAGGTTATATTTTCCTATAACTATAATACATAATTTTTTTTAAGCATCAGGAGGCCTTTTTGAGCACCACTTGCTTTTCACCCTTGATGGGATAGTTTAAATATGAAGAACTTATTAATAGTTCTCCATGTGAGAACATGATGTTGTTTTGATTGGGGGTTTTGAATCTCGAAATCTCGTGGGCAATGAATATTGAAGCTCGAAATCGCTTAGGCAATGAATAAAGCATCAATGACAATTTTCATCGACATCTTTTAATAGCATATATTTTTTTACCCGCTTTTACCAGTGTTGCTTTATTATTATGTATGCTTCTTTGACAGCAGATGCGCTTTAAAAGGTTGACCTGCTTTTATCAGTGTTGCTTTATTATTATGTATGCGTCTTTGACAGCAGACGCGTTTCAAAAGGTTGACGCAGAACTATGACATCATAGCTGTTATTTCATCTCAAAATCGGTCGAGCTCCAAAACTTTGTAGTCTCATGACCGATAGAGAAGTCACGTAATTGTTTCAAATCCGTTTAAACTGGTTGACGACTCAAATTATTAAGACAAATAATGACTTAAAAACTAATAATGTTCTCACATGATAACTTGAAATTTGCGATCGTAGATTTAATTTTATTATAATTAGTTTTTTTGTTTTTATAATATTTTATATTTTTATGAAGTATATTTATTTGTTCAATTATTTATTTTCAAGTACGACAAATTATAATATTATTGCATATAATATTATACACAATACGTAAATTTTAGGGTTTGTATAGTTTTCCACTCATGATTTATTAACAACTATCCAAAATAGGAGGATCATTTCAAACGTTTTGAGCATTCTTATTTCTTATTATTGTGAAATTGTATCATTTATCTTATTTGAGATTATTTTTCACCCATGGCAGATTTTACAATTGTTTTTGCAAATTTCTCTTTCCTCTGAAATGTGTCAGGGAATACATTTTTCAAGTATTTAGGTCGGCATAAGAATAGGAAAAAAATTTATTATTTCTATTCAGATTTCGTACACAACAAATCCCTTTAAAATACTAACCCAAATAAGAAAAATATAAAAATATCATAATACAAAGATTTCTAATCTATCTATATATATATATATCAAGTAGTTAAGAAAAGACCAATTTCTGAAACCCGTCTAAACCGAAACGTATCTGCCTGATTTTATTCGTTTAGTATTTATCGTGTTAACTTATATTCGAACAGCCGGAAAGACGTACTTCTTCAGACCAGATTTTACTCAAAATTTAACAGAAATCTCTAAATGTTTTGCAAAGGCAGTATACCAAATTTCAAACATCTAGCTCAAAGAATATTTGCGTTATCCTATAGACAGACAGTCGTACCGACTTTTTGCAAAAAATGTATTTTTCGAACTCAGAGAGGTCTAGAACGTGAATAATTCGACAAAATCTGGAGTTCGAATTTTTTGACGATTACTATAACTTCTCTATATTGCTTACTAGCCGCCTTTGGCGACCAGCCGGTTCCCCAATCTTAATGCTCGTTAAAATTTTAATCATTAAATATTTTATGTAATTCCTACTTTAATAGCTTCTTCATCAAATATTTTAAAGCTTCAAATTTTGATAGTCATGTAATTCACTCATAATAATATAAAGGCCTTCAGTCATAACGTAATATGTATCTCTCTCATTTTCTGTTAGCACCCGTAGAATTTATGCTTAAAATTAAAATGGAAATGACTAAACTGCAATTAATATAATAATATTTTTTACTGAAACAAAGCATTTTTTTAATAATATGATTACTGATAATAGAGTCACTGAGCGTTGAAACTTTATGGGCACTAAAGAATATCTTTCTTAAGTTATGTAATATCTCAAGAATTTGTCAACAAAATTTTCTCAGATTCATCATGAACAGATCGATTCATTAACAATGTTTAATTTTAAATGCATCAAACTTTAAGAAAATAACATGAAACGTTTAAAATAATCGGTCTAAAACAGGTTTAAAAAACTACTTAAAAAACGATGTACTTAAAACTATAAGCATATACAAAAAAATATATAACTAACATAAATACAATTTAATTACAAAAGCATGCAACTAACCTAAAAATAAATTAAATAATTGAAAACAGGTTAAAAAAATCTACTTAAAAAACGATGTACTTAAAACTATAAGCATATACAAAAAATATATAACTAACATTAATACAATTTACATAAAAAACATGCAACTAACCTAAAAATAATTTAAATCCTCCGTTGATAACGGTTGTCATGGCAACAATCAGAATGCGCATGCGTGAATTTTCTTCGTCAGCTCCGGTAACGCAAATGCGTGAATTTTTCTACGCCAGTTGGGGTAACGCTATGCAGATTATACATTTTTAATTTCCTTTATTCTGTGTTATTTTAATTCAAAAGTACTTCAGAATGAATCTGAAACATGGATTAATTAACAATGTTTAATTTTAAATGCATAAAACATTAAGAAAATAAACAGAATCGTTTGAAATAATCCGCCGAAAAATATTAACCCTAGCCTCATTACTGTTGGGAGAAAAAAAATTGAAGCCTTACTCATTTGGCGAAAAGATGGCGGTGGGGAAAATGGAAGATTTTTTTGGCGGGAAAGTTAGTTTTTAATTAATAATTAAAATTCTAATTAAAATTTCAAAAAAAGGGACCCCAGGTGCACATTCCCGACCTCTAAGGTATACATGTACCAAATTTGATAGCTGTATGTCAAATGACCTGGCCTGTAGAGCGCCAACACACACACACACACACACACACACACACACACACACACACACACACACACACACACACACACACACACACATTGAGCTTTATTATAAGTATAGATATGAAATAATAAAATGCAATGAGTACATAGTAGGTAGGAACGTATGCAGGAAAAATAAATCCTGAAAAATTTTCAATAGCCTTTGGATGAAGTGCCTATGAATATGTCGGTGAAAGAAATTGTGCGATAAAAATTATACAAGGAACAGAATCCTGAACCCTCAATGGCAAGTGTCTATATATAAACTCGAGAAAACAATTTGCTGATGAAAACCACACAATGAATAGAAAACGGCTTAATCCTCTTTCGGTACACCAATTCAAACTAAAAAAATATTTCACAGATCTCCCAAATTATTTTTCTTTCGTAATTTCCCACGCATTTTGGATTTAGAGAAGGGCTTCTAAAATCTATACTAAAAATCTTTTTAGTTTACTTCCCGCTGAAAATAGTTTGAAGCAACAATACCATTCGTCTTTTTAGTCAGGAAAAGAGCTCAGCAAATGTAATCCTTATCAAGGATGTTTAAGCGGAATTGTTTTTGCAGTAAAAATTGAAAAAGACTTAGTTTAGTAGTTTCATTGTTTGCAATTCCTCGATGAAAGGAGTGAGTTCAACTTTTTATATGTTTTTACTTTCCCATATAAATAGTATAGAGAAAGTATAGTAATAGTAAAAAAAAATCGAACTCGAGTTTTTAACTAATACCCACCCCGACAGATGGACATCAAAAATGAGGACGGGAAACTTCCCTTATGAAGGCTGGTTTTCTCCACTCCGGTGGGTACGGAAGTAATGTGGGTCGTCTACCTCCTATCGATGACAGGACGTGCTTCCCACAGGAAGGATTGTCCCATTGCCGGTGATGGCCTTAAGATTAAACTTTAGTTCCCGCTTGCTGTCGCTGCGGTATGGCCCATCAGATCCGATTTAATCAGAAAGCCTTAATTAGGAGGGGGTGGAGTAGTCAGTGGTTTAACTAATCCCATCGTTTGACACTCCCTGAGGCCGATAAATACTTTTTGGAAAATGCTCGTCTGTCAGATTGTGACAAAGAAAACTCGAAAGCGCCAGAGTAGATGAAATTGGTATACGGTCTTTATACCAAATTTGTTCATTCTGACAAATACAGTCTGTCTGTCCGGCTGTTCGAATATGGGCTAGCACGATATCTATAAAAGGGGGAGTGTTAGACAGATAAAATTCAGTAACCATATTTAACATCTATAGTGCAGACAATTGACAAATTTTAGTTAAATCCATCAGTGGGTTGTCTGTCGGTCTGTCATTTCAGATGTTAATAAACGCAATAATTTCAAAAGCTTGATAATTCAAAAACGGAGTGACTTAAATAAATCAAATTTGGTATGGGATTTTGTGACTACAAGTACGGTTTTGTGTCAAATTTTTGTTTCCATCGGTTGAGAAAAACATGTCTAAAACACAAATTGGATATTTGGATAGTATTAACGACATGCTATGGATTAAGCTCCAAATAACTCTACAAGGATGGCACGATATATTTATATAAGCGCTAAATTTGCGCCAAAAGTAAATTTTTCCTAAGTATTGTATGTCAGTGCCATGCAAGGCATTCTCCAGCATGACAGCCTTATTAGAGAGCACGCGAGAAAGTTTTAGGGAGACTAGTATCGCTTACTCTGAACTATCTGTATCTTTGTGGTGACCACTTTCGTTCTTCGTTCAGTGTCTTTTTACTTTCTCGTTTACGTGGAATAAATAAAATATACCAATCGTCAAAATATTTAAACTCGAGATTTCGAAGATTCTCCACATTTTAGGCCTGCCTGAGCTCCAAAAACACTTATTTGAAAAATATTCTCCTGTCTGTGACAAATATAGCTCAAAAACACTTTGATAGACAGATGAAATATGGTATACAGGCTGAAAACAAAATATGTTGATATCTATCCAATTTTGAGCAAAATCTGCTGTAGAGAAATCTGTCTGTACGGCTGTCCGAATCTAAGTGGGCATGACAGCTACAAAACCGAAAGGGCTAATTAAGAATATTTATTAATTATCTCAATCAAAAAGCTAATAAGATTTATCATCTTTATTATTAGACGCCAATCAAATTTTGAGCTCCATCGAGCAAGAGGTTGACCGTCTGTCGGTCTGTACGTCCAGAAAAATTTAAACATAACAACTCAAAAATTTAATGACTTCATTATGTCAAATTTGGTACTTTATTTGGGCAACATTAAATATTTTTTTATGCCAAATTCTTGTTTCATTCTGTTGGAAAAACGCATCTGAAACCGACATTCGATTTTTGGATTTTTTTAATCCGTTTTCTAGGTATTAATCATCAAAAAACCCTCTCCAAAGATGACACGACAGATTCAGAAAGGTTAATATTTCGTAATTATTCAACTCCAACACCATGGGAGGCATTCTTTGGGATAACGCATTGATATGCGAGAAAGTTTGGGGAGACCATACACAATGGATTGATCAGAATTTTTATGAATATTTTGTTACTAGGACCAGCTTATCTTTTTAGAATTCAGAAAAGATATATGAAGCCTTTCTGATTCTATGTCTGTCATATATCTTCCTTGGTTTCCTTTGATGATTTCAGATATTATAATACACATTAGGACCCTTATATGGGATTCATCCAGATTGATCATGTCCCAGGTTCTATTTATTAGGATTAAACCACTGGCAAAAGCTTTGGTGACAATTGTAATAAAAATAAAGCATATGTCAGTAAATAATCTATATATATATTTCAAATAAAATTATTTCGGATCAAAATGAATTGCACTGTGATTGAGTTTCGAGGGTTGTCTAAAAAGTATCCGACCTTGTATTTCCCTGCGTATGATAATGATGCTGGAGCGGCATCACAGTGCACAGTGGAAGAATACAACTTTCTGCGCATGATTGAATTTTTTCTACGTATTCGAGTGTGTTAGTCGCTTACTGCTGGGCTTCCGGATTTTTTATTTGATTTCTCTTAAGATGTCTGAACGACTTAAGCAAAAATACTACATAAAATTTTGTCAAAAGCTTGGTGGTTCTCAAAGTGAAACAATTAGTAAGATTCATCAAGTGTTTGGAAATTATGCTTTGGGATAACACAAGTGAACAAGTGGTTTAATCGATTAAAAAGAGGCCGCACATGGCGGGTGACGTTCACGAATATGCACAGAAAGGATAAACAATGAGGAAATAAATAATTCTATCAACACGTTCTACGCCGACTAAGAGACGAAAAACTGGCTGTTGCATCTTGATAATGCTGAGGCTCATTCGTCACACTTGATCCAGATTTTCTTGGCGAAATACAGTTCCAGTCGTTCCCCAACCACCCTACTTTCCAGCTATGGCTCCTTGCGACTACCGGTTGTTTCCGAAATTGAAGATGCGGTTGAATGAATCCCGGTTTGAGAATAGAGAAGACATAATGCAGAATTTGACAACGGAGATTTACACTACCCCAAAAGAAGCCCTCCTGGAGTATCTCCGGCATTAGAAAGATCGGTGGACTAAGTTTTGAAGGGCACAAGGGGCCTACTTTGATAGGAATTAGGATCCCAATTTCGTCGTGTAAGTAATATATTTTTTTCTGGCCAATTGTCGGATTCTTTTTAGAAAGCCTTTGTAAAAACAATTACTGTATTCGGCAAGAATATTTTATTTCATTACCGAAGTGCACTCTTTACGAAGAAACAAAGAATGGAAACGAAAAGAAACGGTGCATTTGTTTTAACAAACGATTAAATAATTACATTTCTAAAGTAAATTTACACTTTCGAATGCTCAAATTCAACAAAACAAAAGTACATTCAGAAAGAAATGCAATCAAATCATCGAATGGGTTCAAGGTTTGAAAATTCCTAAGAACATAATTACAATGGCGATAAAAAGAAACACACACACACACACAAAAGAACCAGTAAAACTTTAATTATCTTCTTTGGATTCTAATACACTAACTCTGTTTTTAGTTCCAAACCATTCATTACTTTCCATGTATTCCTTAAGTTTAAAACAGAATTTTTGAGAAAAATAATATAAGAACATTCTTGAGAGAACTATTCGTTCCATAAACATTAAAATTTTCTAACGGAATTTTATGTGCTGTTTTCAATTTTAACAACAAAAGTCTAAATACTTTCTCCTACAACAGTTTTCTTGGAGTTTTTATGTATTTTCTAGAAATCTTTCCTTTTAAAAAAAATTTAAAATGTCAAAGAATTAAAAAAAAAAATGATTGCATCATTCCACGGCCTAGCAGGAAAAGAAAGAAACACAACCGGTGAGTCTGATATTGGAGACTTTAAATCTAATATCTGAAAATGTTAAAGCTTCATGATAGTATGTAACGTTTTGAGATAATTTTTTCAATTATAAAGCCCTTGAGTGTTGAAAAATACTTTTAAACATATAATATATTCAGCATGATGAAGTTTGTAAGTTTTTATACTATTTGTAAATTGCGATATGATATATTTCATAAAAAATTGTTTCAAAGCATTTTTAGGACATACTATTATAGCTGGCAAAAATTAACAAATTGCTATTTTTAAGCTAAGAGCTGTTTGTTCACTAAGGAAAAATTACTTCAAAAGTTTAACTATATTTCAAATTAAAACTAGGCGAAATTAATTTTTTTCTCAACGGCCTCAGTGTCTTTTATTGCTTAGAAATCAGTTTTACACTATTTTTAAAGTAATGAAACTAACTTTTGTTAGTATTTTCTTCAATTTTCTTAATTTCGGAATTTAATAAAATAAAAATATTTTTAGTATATCTGACAGTATCTTCTTCTGTTGTTACATGCGCGCTTTGCTTAGTTTAGTTATATTAACGTCCCGTTGTGAAGCAACACTAAGGCTATTTTGGGATGGACATCGTAATTTTGAATCATGGTCAGATGACGAGGACGATATCTGAGCTGTCCCCCTCTCTCCAGACCGCACCACACCAGCGGGAGGACGTTTGGTTTGACGAATTTAACGTGCAACTGACCCCCTTACACGACGGTTTTTCGGTGGAATCGGGTCACGAACCTGAAACCCTACGGCTCACAAGCAGAGACCTTACCACCAGGCCACCGCGGCCTTCATGATTGCATTGCAATTGTATTAAACACAATTTTAAATTTGGCGATTTCTTCGTTAATACAATTTACAATGGAATGGATATAGCTTATTAATTATTTGAAAGTTAATTAACGTTCAAATAATATTCTATAAATTCGGTAATCTGATTCTGCAAACTGAAATAAGTAAATTCCACAATCTGATTATCTTTGGCAAGACAAAATATGAAAAAACTGACAGAAAAAATATAATTTTTCTGAAGAATTTTTGTAATAAATTTTAAAGCGACAGCTATAAGAAGTATGAGCAGCTGATAAGTTTTATTATCTTAAACAGCGTTTATTGCCTATGTTTTTCCCGTATAATAATTTCCTTCTGAACATGTTTTGGGTCAATACAAATTATAATCTGCAAATGGATTCAAATACAAAAATATTCGTCTTGCAAATAAACATACGAAATAAGATGCTATTGATGTTTATGCTAACATTTAAATATGACCTCTAGATATATAAATTTATATATATATCTTGAATTTAGGCTCTAAGTTCTTAGAGAATATTAATCAAGATAGTCAATACTTAACAATCCGATATGAAAAAAAATATTTAAAATAAATGTTTCATGATTTTTTATTTCAAAGTAATAATATATCGTTAAATTTTAATATATTAAATGGTGCAATTTTTTCTTAAAAATTTACGAATATGGGTGTGATATTTAAATTTGGTTACAAAATGTATTTCCATTCATCAAATAAATAATAACTTCAGATGCAGTTTTGATGTCTGTTTCAAGGAAAATTTAAATCCAAGGCTAAGGAGAAGTTAATAAGACTTCACAGAATATTTTTTAGGGCCCGCAAAACGGAAGAATAACATAAAGACACCGCCAACAGCCCATTGTTTTTATAGGAATTAAAATCCAAGCGTTCACTAAACCTCTACTGCAATAAGTTTCGGTGAAATTTTTTTTCTTTATTATTTACATTTATTCTTATTAACGAAATTCATAGCCTCTTTTTGATTGCAATTGTTTAATACAAAAAATATGTTCAATTTATGTAATTTGTAGAATTTGTTATGTAGAAGCTTTTTTGTAATGAAAACAAAGTTCCTGAAGTTGAGTTCTGAGCATAGAACCCACATTTAAGGACAACTGAAATCTAAGCGAAACAGAAGTTAAAAATAAATCACCAAAAATGAAAAGAATAAGTAGAACAGAAGAATAACATAAAGACTTGCCGATAAATATCCATTGTTTTTATCGGACTTAAATTCCCAGCATTCACTGAATCTGTATTGGAATAAGTTTTGCTTTTTTCTTTATTATGTACGTTTATTCTTATTGACGAAATTCATAGGCGCTTTTTGATTGCAATTTTAAATGCGAAACTTATGTTCTACTTACGTAATTTGTCGAAATTGTTATATAGGAGCTCCTTTGTATTGAAAATAAAGGTTTCTGAAGGGAGTTTCATACGCAGAGATTTTTCCTTATATGGAAGTTTAACATATTAGGAATCTACTGCAATTGTACAAAAATAATAAAAATTAGAAATACTTTTAAAAAATATTTCGCGATAAAAATTCAAATAAAAGCCAACATAAATTTACATTGAAGCAAAAATGCAATCCAATCAATTTATTGACTATTAAAGACAATTCTGACTATGTAAGATAAGAATTCTAAGTATGTATACTTTGAAATAAAAATATACTCAATTTGCATTATATATCAAAATGTACAAACCACTAAAGAAGAGAAAAAATAAAATTAAATAAAAAAATTTCTATGTTCACTGCATTCTAATAAAACGATTTGCCTTTACATTCTAAATATTTACGAACTCAAAGTGAAATCAGACGATAATTAAAAACGGTGAAAAAATATTACATTCGCAAACTACAAAGAATAAAAGAAATCTAACACAATCAGAAGGGAAAATTTCAATTTTAACTACAAAAACAATTGTGTTTAGCAATCCAGGATAAACTTCCAATGGAATTTTAACTATTTGCTGAAGCGCCTTAGGCTTAGTGAAGGAAGAAAATCAAAGAAGTAAAATAAGTATTATTGCTTTAAACCGCAATGGAGAAAAAAAAATAGATAGAATATATAGATATTGATTTGAGATTTTTTCCCCTCTGTAACTGAAAATGATCAAATCGCACGTGAAAGAGAAATTTGGGAGATTTCCTTTTCTCTTTCTTTATATAGAATTGTGAAAGTTCGAGCCTTTTAATGTATCTGAAACATTTTCCGTGTTTATTTTCGGGTATTTAAATTTAGAATATAGATGAGGATTTCGCTACTTATGATGTTCTTATATATGAGTTATACAAATAGAAAGTACTTATTGAAAGTGTCAAACATTTTGAATTCAAGAATTTGAAAGTTCCAGACCTCCATGTCCGAAAAAACACTATTGCTTAGCATTTTGTCTGTTTATATGTTGCTTACGCCAGCTACATAAACCTACCACTGTAGTTAGGGGTGGAAGTTGCCAGTTTAATTTACTGAACTCTCTACATTTTAAGTTTTCGCATTCAAATTCATGCGAAAATTCAGACTGACAGACTTTTAAAGCTTTGGCGAATACCCTAAAGCGAATACCCTATACGTATTCGATTTCAAATTTACTACAGCTCTACTCTTTAGATATTAAGCTTGTTTTTTTCACTACATTTCATGTCAAGTTATTTAGATGTGGTATTCCCTAGTAATTAGAAAGATCAGGTTAGACATACTTACTTTTAAATAAGTTTGTTCAAAATTTGATATAACCCAACAATTTGGTGTAAATATATATATATATATATATATATATATATATATATATATATATATATATATATATATATATATATATATATATATATATATATTAGATTGGAGATTCAACAAATGGTTTAACTGTATTTGCACTATAACCTTAAGGATATTCAGTAATCCTATAAAACTTTCATTAAAATGTATTACAGACATTAATTCTCCTATCTGAGGGTTCGGAGCTGAACAAAGACATCTTTAGGTACAAATTCCTACAAAACACCCTGAAACTCTCATTGGAATTTTGCACTTTTCCAAGTAAAAAAATGTATGTATTTAAAACTAAATTTGTGTTTATACATATTTTTACATGTTTTTGACTCTTTAAATCGATACTTCCGGTTACTTAAATGTCCACTTTCGGTTTACCGATCATTACGAAAATATTAATACCTTGTCTTTTAATTAACGTAAAGACAAAAATAAACCAATTTGGATAGCTGGTATCCAATAAAAGAATTTTTTTAAATGCAATTTTTAGCGAAAATCTATCTTTTAAACGTATTCGAATACTTTAAAAGTTTACCGGTGGTTAAAGGATAAAAATACAAATTATTTCTACTTTTAACTGGTTTTCTCTGGATAAAGGATTTAAATGTCATTTTTAAAAAAGTTTTTCGTTGGATAAAAGATGGAAACGTGAATTTAATGGTTTTTCGCCGGATAAAGAATAGAAATCTGTAAATTCTTTACTTAAAAAATTTATTTTTGGGTAAAGGATAAAAATGTGAAATAATTTTAATGTTTTTCGCTGGATAAAGGATGAGAAGATGATTTTTTTATTTTCTGCATTGAAAAGTTTTTCGCTAGGTTAAGGATGAAAATACGATTTTTTTTCTTTTAACAAGTTTCTATTGGATAAAGGATTGGAATGTGATTTTTTTAAAAAAATTTTTACTTTTAAATGTTTTTTAGTAAAGGATGAAAATTTTAATTTAACTGTTTTTCGGAAACTGAAATTTTTTACTTTTTTCCCTTTAACCAGAGAAAAGGTTTACCCTAGTTAAAGGATAAAAATGTAGAATATTTTCATTTTTAAAAGTTTTAGTTAGTTGCATGATATTCATTAGGAATATAATTAAGAAATTAAAGCAAATATATATATATATAATTTTTCAGAAAAATTTGTTAGAAATAATAAGTTGAACAATACAAGCATATTCAAATATTGCCAACGAATAATCTTGCATATAGCAAGACAGGAAATAAGCAATTTGTGCCATAAAGGATAAAACTTCGAATAACTATCAACCTTGAAGCACAAATAGAATCAATTCGTCGGAATGCATATTCTGAAAATCATCCAAGAATGAAAGAAAACAAAATCCAAAAACGAAAAAAACTTCAATTATCTTCTCGAGATTGCAATAAAATGATTTGTTGCTACTATCTAAACATTTGAAAAGTGAAGTGAAATCAAACGCTGCAGAAAAGAATTAAAAGAGCCAAAAAAAGTCTCAGGATTTTTTTTTCTTTTCCATGGGCTGCCACAAACAATAAAACCGGCAAATGTAATCATGTGGAGCAACTTTCAATTTTAACTACACAAACAACTTCCGCTCATCCACCCTTGATAAGCTTTCGATGGATTTTTAAGCATTTGTTAACCCCCCCCTCCGCCTTAGGACAAACAAAATCTAAGAATGGGAAAAAAAAAAAGAATTATTGTTGCTTCAAACCGTTTGTAAGAAGAAAAGAATAGACAGCAAGTACCGATATTGATTTGAGATTCTCTTCTTTTATTTGAAAAGTAAAACTGCACGTGAAAGTGAAATTTGGGAGATTTATCTTCTTTTGTAGTCCAATGGTACTTTAAGCCTCTTTGCATTTCTCTGAACAAACTGTGCCTTCCTTTTATGATTTTTAACTTGTTGTATTTTGCAAGCTATTTCAGCTCTAAGCGCGTTTCTTGTTTAATTTTTTTTTGTTACACATTTAAAATTCAGCGGTAAACAAAATGAATTTAATCTTTCTTATTGGCAATGACACATATAACAATATCATTACGGAACTTAAATGTGACTCATACTTAAAAATAATTAAACCTAGAATAAAATCATTACGAAATATAGCTGCCGACGTAAATTTATCGCAAATGAAACGCATAAAAATTCTTGTAGAACCTGAAAATAGCGCTTGTTTGAAGCACGTGAAACGAATAAGATTATCATCATGGTACCTGAATGTTGAACACCTGCTTATAGCAAAAGAATATTATCTCGGAACCTGAATGTTGAACTCATATTTATCGTGTAAGAATATTATGTTGGAACTTCAATGTGTACAAACGCTTATCGCGCATGAAATGTATAAGAATATAATCACGGAACCTGAATGTTGAACATGTGATTATTGCGAATAAAACGTGTATGAATATCATCAGGGAACTTGAATGTTGAACACATGCTTATTTCAAATGAAATGAGTATGAATATCATGATGGAACCTGAATATTGAACATGTGATTATTACGAATAAAACGAGTAATAATATCATCACGACTCCTGGATGTTGAACACATGCTTATTTCAAATGAAACGTGTAAGAATATCATCACGGAACCTGAATGTTGAACATGTGATTATTGCGAATAAAACGTGTACGAATATCATCACGAAACCTGAATGCTGAACATGTGATTATTTCAAATGAAACATGCAAGAATATCATCACGAAACCTGGATGTTGAACACATGCTTATTTCAAGTGAAACGTGTAAGAATATCATCACGGAATCTGAATATTGAACATGTGATTATTGCGAATAAAACGTGTATGAATATCATTACGGAACTTGACTGTTGAAGCCATGCTTATTTCATATGAAACATGTAAGAATATCATGATGGAACCTGAATGTTGAACATGTGATTATTGCGAATAAAATGTGTACGAATATCATCACGAAACCTGAATGTTGAACATGTGATTATTGCGAATAAAACGTGTACGAATATCATCACGAAACGTGAATGCTGAACATGTGATTATTTCAAATGAAACATGCAAGAATATCATCACGAAACCTGGATGTTGAACACATGCTTATTTCAAGTGAAACGTGTAAGAATATCATCACGGAATCTGAATGTTGAACATGTGATTATTGCGAATAAAACGTGTATGAATATCATTACGGAACTTGACTGTTGAAGCCATGCTTATTTCAAATGAAACATGTAAGAATATCATGATGGAACCTGAATGTTGAACATGTGATTATTGCGAATAAAATGTGTACGAATATCATCACGAAACCTGAATGTTGAACATGTGATTATTGCGAATAAAACGTGTACGAATATCATCACGAAACCTGAATGCTGAACATGTGATTATTTCAAATGAAACATGCAAGAATATCATCACGAAACCTGGATGTTGAACACATGCTTATTTCAAGTGAAACGTGTAAGAATATCATCACGGAATATGAATGTTGAACATGTGATTATTGCGAATAAAACGTGTATGAATATCATTACGGAACTTGACTGTTGAAGCCATGCTTATTTCAAATGAAACATGTAAGAATATCATGATGGAACCTGAATGTTGAACATGTGATTATTGCGAATAAAATGTGTACGAATATCATCACGAAACCTGAATGTTGAACATGTGATTATTGCGAATAAAACGTGTACGAATATCATCACGAAACCTGAATGCTGAACATGTGATTATTTCAAATGAAACATGCAAGAATATCATCACGAAACCTGGATGTTGAACACATGCTTATTTCAAGTGAAACGTGTAAGAATATCATCACGGAATCTGAATATTGAACATGTGATTATTGCGAATAAAACGTGTATGAATATCATTACGGAACTTGACTGTTGAAGCCATGCTTATTTCAAATGAAACATGTAAGAATATCATGATGGAACCTGAATGTTGAACATGTGATTATTGCGAATAAAATGTGTAAGAATATCATCACGAAACCTGAATGCTGAACATGTGATTATTGCGAATAAAACGTGTAAGAATATTATCACGGAACTTGAATGCTGAACTCATGCTTATTTCAAATCAAACGTGTAAGAATATCATCACGGAATCTGAGTGCTGAACACAGGTTTATCGTTCATGACACGTGTGAATTAATTTAGTCCTGGAACAACTACAAAACTTTAAAAAAAATGACGATCAATAAAAATTTGATCCCTTGTTAATTATCTGAAAGATACATTCTTATTGAATTTGAACTTATGTCGAAGAATTGGCCGCTTGTTGGTTCATATTTCCGTTTGTATATAACCGCGATGACTGAAAAATGTACTGTCAAAAGAATTAAATTTCGTATAAAATCTGTTGATGGCATGTCAGATACTATATGTCATTTTTTTTTTTTTTTTTGCTTCAGTCCAACCCCAAAAAAGAGTTCAAAATACATATTCGATTTTCTCGCACTTTTCTATTACCTGCCTGCCAGTAATAAATCTCAAAAAAAAAATACTGCCAAGGAACACACATTAATTCAGTATACCTTCTAAGTTCATGCCACATAACGATATATTTAAATTTTTATTTGTCAGTATCAAGAAATTAATATTTTATTTCCGGTTTTTCAAAAAAATATAATATACAACACACAACTCTCATGTGTAGGACGGTGAAATAAAATTTTGAGTACTCGAATCTTTCACGGCTTTATCTAAGATTCACATTATGCGAGAAGATAACAATTTTATTAAAATGTATTGTTGCGAACCTGTGATGCGGCTTTCCAGCATAGCTGGTTCCATAGGAGGTCCCAGAGCTTGGCGACCAACTTGGCAACCCTTTGGCGACTTGGCGACGAATTTGGCGACTTTGGTGCCAAAATAGATGATACCCGAAACATCGAGAATTTTCCCGACCTGTCCAGTAGGAACGGAGATACGCCTCGAACGTTTCTGATTGGTTGAGAGGCGTCTAGCCCCGCCTCCTGAGACCTATAAAAGGAATCAGCCGCAGTTGCCGGGCAGTCGTGAACCGGGACGGTGAATTGAGAAGAAGTCGGAAGCGGCAGAGCAGAGCAGAGTAGAGTGAACCAGAGTCGTCGTGGTGAGTCGAGTGGTGAATTGAGTAGTCGGAAGCGACAGAGGAGAATGGTCGTGGACCAGTTCAGTCGGCGTAGTTGTGAACAGACGGTGAATTGAGTCGTGGACTAGTGGAGTCGAAGAGTAGTCGGACGGGACGGTGAAGAACTCGTCTTCCAGGGACTAGCGAAACAGCGACGGAGTACAGCTGCTGTGTATACTGTTGTATGCTGCACGTCTCGGCTGAAGATAATCGTCTTCTGTGCTGTATTAAGTTGTTCGTCTTTGTGCTGTCCTGTGTGTCCTCGTGTAAATAAACGTCGTTGTTTTATTTTCTACTGCCGCCTGGTGATTGAGTGTTCTCCATACCATATAACTCCCACTATCCAAACGAACCCCGGACAATTTTCGTAACAGTATGAAAGAAAGCTTTAGGGAAACCACTTTAACTGACTTGTTTTGCATTAGTGGAGAGGGTCTAATGAATCTAATGGCACAACATAATCCATCAAGAGTAATGAAATGTAGTTGAATTATTGTGCAATTAAAGGCATGATTTTTTTTTAAATATTAGGTTTGGATCACTTGATACTGATTTTTTACGAATAATTTTCTATATTTCAGCTGCAATATCTGGAAAATCAAGCTTTGCTCGGCGATTTTTTTTTTAAATCGTGCTTTTCAGGTTAAAATATTGCAATATGAATCACATATTTATTACATAAGCATATTTTTCAGTCTTACTTACATATGAACTGGTCATTTAAAATTCACGAATATGCTTAGTTTAAAATGTTATTCAAAACAATCTGTTATATTACAGTATTCATTTTTCAATTTATCTATCATTACTTATATTTTGAACTTACACCCAGTTTACTAATGGTGAAATCGGGCCCTAGATGGCGCTATATGACATTGTCGGCATGAGAGCAGATAGAAAGAGGCTCTAATACGTAATTATAAATTTTTTTTATATGTAAAATCACGTTTTTTTTTCAAGAAAGACACCTATAGAGATAAACTTAAAGATCCAATTTTAAATATGAATACATAAGTAAAGTAAATAAAGAAAAAGTGTGACTTGAACGTAGAATCGGTAATACACGCGACATTTAAGTTATTCTAACGACTATTATTGCACTGCCCACATTTCGAAGCTGAAGTTTAATATAGATAAACTTAAAGCTCGAAGCTGAAGTTTAATATAGATAAACTTAACCTATATAGATAAACTTAAAGCTCGAAGCTGAAGTTTAATATAGATAAACTTAAAGCTCGAAGCTGAAGTTTAATATAGATAAACTTAACCTAAATAGATAAACTTAAAATCTAAAACCTTATCTGAATATAATATTTCATCCAAATCATTAGAATCGAAAGAAAATCCTTAGAAGGAAATAAATTTTTATACATGCAAGAATTGTTCGTTTAAAGTTAAAATATTTTATCCATGTGAGAGATTTATCAGTAATATTGGAACCAAAGGAAAAATACAAAATTATTTGTTTAGTTTGTTGTTAAACTAATAGAATAGCAATAACTGACAATAAATCTAAGTGATAAAACGATATCAAACTGAGTATTGTCAGGAAATTTACAATAACCGCATTCCTTTGTTTCTATGAATGTGTTTCTTGAAAATCACGGATGCCACAAAAATGAAGTAATTTTATTTTGATAATGAATAATTCATGAATATATTTAAATTTTGAAAATCTCAAAGAAGCTAAATCTCTAAGATAAAAAAAGGAAAATTCTATAAAAAAAAAGAGAGAAAATAATCAAAAGAATCTTAAAAACGTTTCTGGATTCCAGTAAGTCTCATTTAAAACTATTTTCTTAACTTTTGCTATCAGAAAGAGAAACTAAAGCACGAATAAAATATATTGTTTTTTAAACATAAGCAATAAGTGCTCTGTTTTAAAAGGAATACTAAACACACACACACAAACAAAAAAGTAAACGCAATCAGTTGGAACAAGTTTCACTTTTAACTACAAAAAAATTTTCCTGCATCCATTCTATATGTATGGTTTCGATCGATTTTTAAAATATTTGCTAAATCTTTTCCAGACACAGAAGGAAGAAAATCAACTAGTCCCAAATGAAGTTTTGCATTTTCAAACCTCATAATAGTGGCTCAAAAAGAAACACAATATTGATATTTCTTGGTGGTTTATTTTTTGCATTTGAAAAAGAAAAATGATATATTTAGGTGAAATGAGGGAGATTTTACTTCCCGCTTTTTTTTATTCATTTGGTGGAAGGGATTTTATTGCGTTGGCAACTGAGTAATTTCGGATTTTAAATAAGAATGAAAATTCAAAGTTTTTGGTAAAATTTATAATATTATTCAAGTAGGTACTGTCCGTTTTCGTCGATGATCTTTTGTAATGTATCAGGCAGTGCCATAATTCCACGTTCGTAAAATTTCTGATCTTTGCTATCAAAAAACTGAATTAAGTGTGATTTGACATCATTAGCGCCATTAAAAATTTTACTATTTAAGGAGCTCTGCATGGAAAGAAATAAATGGTAGTCTGAAGGCGTAAGGTCAGGGCTGTATGGCTGATGTGATAAGCCATATCCAATAATTTCTAGTGAGTGACCAAAGATGTGTGGGTTTTCATTATCATGGTGGAAAACAGAACCCTTACGATTTGCCACTTCTTGCCGCGTTGCTTGAATTGCATCGCTCAGTTGTTGTTGAATGTACACATTTCTACTGATCGTTTGGTTGTTTGGTAGAAGTTCAAAGTGCAGAATTCCTTTATAATCCCACCAGACTGACAGCCTCATAATAGTGGCTCAAAAAGAAACATAATATTGATATTTCTTGGTGGTTTATTTTTTGCATTTGAAAAAGAAATGAGGAAGATTTTACTTCCCGTTTTTTTTTCATTCATTTGGTGGAAGGGATTTTATTGCGTTGGCAACTGAGTAATTTCGGATTTTAAATAAGAATGAAAATTCAAAGTTTTTGCTAAAATTTATAATATTATTCAAGTAGGTACTGTCCGTTTTCGTCGATGACCTTTTGTAATGTATCAGGCAGTGCCATAATTCCACGTTCGTAAAATTTCTGATCTTTGCTATCAAAAAACTGAATTAAGTGTGATTTGACATCATTAGCGTCATTAAAAATTTTACTATTTAAGGAGCTCTGCATGGAAATAAATAAATGGCAGTCTGATTCGTAAGGTCAGGGCTGTATGGCTGATGTGATAAGCCATATCCAATAATTTCTAGTGAGTGACCAAAGATGTGTGGGTTTTCATTATCATGGTGGAAAACAGAACCCTTACGATTTGCCACTTCTTGCCGCGTTGCTTGAATTGCATCGCTCAGTTTGGCAAGTTGTTGAATGTACACATTTCTAATGATCGTTTGGTTGTTTGGTAGAAGTTCAAAGTGCAGAATTCCTTTATAATCCCACCAGACTGACAGCATAATGTTTTGTTTGGTCTCTCTGCTTTTGATGTTTGAATCTCTGCTTTTGATGTCGTCTGGGCTAGTTCATCTAGGATCTCTTACGATTAATGTTGTTATAACCAACCACTTTTTGTCGCCAGTAATTAATCTTTTTGGAAATGGATCACTTTAGGTGCGGTTTAGATGAGAATTGCAGATGCTAATGTATTGCACCAGCTGAATTTCCTTAAGCTTGCGAGTTATCCGTAGATCAAGTTTCTTGACAAATCCAAGCTTTTTTAATTTTTTTGAAGGCATGTATGCGATATATTGAGCGTCTCTGCAATATCACGTGTTGTATGCTATGACGATCTGAATCGATAATCGAATTTATATGGGTCTCATCGACTTCAACTGGATGGCCAGATCGTTGAACATTTTTCAATCAAAAACCACTAGAACGAAATCCGGCAACGCTGCCTTTCTTTCAAGGTTTCATTCCCATATACAGCACATAACTTAGATAACTTTGCTCCCACATATGGCAATGCGTTCTTGCATTTTCGGAAACAAAACAATAAAATATGTCTGCAGTGCTTGTTCATCCATTTCTAAATTGGAATAAAAACAAAACTAAAGAACTAATCTATATAATGTTTTTACAAAATGAAAGGTTGGAGTCCAAACGATAAGAAAAAAAAAATATAGATGAGTTACTTTTAACCTGCTAACGAAACAAAAGAAAGTGTAAAATCCATCTGTCGACAAAATCCGCAATGATTTGATTACCAACCCAATAAATCGGCTTGTTTTAGGGTAATCACTCTGTGTTTAACTTTATCGACTACAGGATTCACTCGTCTAGACAGGCCTCTTAATAATTTAGATATGATTGTCACAAATTGACTAACTAAAGTTGTAGTAGAATATCTCATGCACATTGTAAAGTATGTAAGGCATTAAAAACAAATTATTATTTGTATTGTACCTTAAGTATAAATTTTTGATTTCATGCAAATTTCCGTACAGTGAAATCTTCTTTGTCCCTAATATTCACAAACATTCAAATCACAATTAATATCCAAACTCGGTTTGAATTGAAAATAGTAAAAATTGCAGATCTCAGCTGATTAACTTCTACTACAATCCGCATAAAAATTTTAAGTAAAATAAAGGCTTAAGCGTATTCCTACATCGATAAATCAATGAATAAAAGCATTAAAAAATGTATCTCAGTTACTACATCCCAAAACAGCCTTTGATATTTCGCATCCGTTAATAGCAATCCGTTAATTAAAAAAAAAAATAGTGGGATTGGTTACTGCAGTCTATAACGCTGTCCGACCAGCGTTACAAACGTCATTCACCGATTATATTGTTACGAATCTGTAGCATAGTTGGTTCCATCATCAGAAAGACCGTATTACAGTCATCTGTATTGGACGGGGTCCGGGTGTCGCGTCGGAGGTCCCAGAGCTTGGCGACAAACTTGAAGACCATTTGGAGACTTTGGCGCCAAAATAGATTATACCCGAAACATCGAGAATTTTCCCGATCCGTTCATTAGGAACCGAGATACGCCTCGAACGTTCCTGATTGGTTGAGAGACGTCTAGCCCCGCCTCCTGAGACCTATAAACGGAGGCAGTCTGCAGTTGCCGGAGAGTCGTCGTGAATTAAAAGTAGAGTTGTCGGGATCGACGGTGAAGAAGGAGTCTTCCAGAGATAAGCAGAGCAGCGACGGAGTCAAGCTAGTACTGAACTAATTTGTGCGCTACTATCTGCAGTAGAGTCTCGTTGTATGCTGCTGTGTGCACGTCTAGGCTTGAAGATAATTGCCTTCTCTATACTGTAAATAGTTGTCGTCCTTGTGCTGTCCTGTGTCTCTTCGTGTAAATAAATGCCGTTGTTTTATTTTCTACTGCCGCTTCCTGATTGAGCGTTCTCCACACCATATAACTCCCACTATCCAAACGAACCCGGAAATTTCGTAACAATATATTTTTATTTTCTCTTTTGTTTTCCTAAAAAAAACTAATAAAATAAGAAAGTTTTAAAGATAAGGAATGAAAGAAATATAGGAGTAACTTCAAACATTTAACATAATATATTACGTATGTAGTTAATTATATAAGCAATCATGAAACCTGCAATTTATTTAAGTATTTAACATAATATATTGTTTTTACTGCTAATTATCTAAGCATTCTAAAATCCCACTATAAATCTAAGCATTTAAAACAATATATTAATTTTGCTGCTAATTATCTAAGCTTTCTTAACTCCTACTATTTATCTAAGCATTTATCATAATACATTACTTAAGTTATTATTTTTCTAAGCATTTTAAGCATTCATCCTGCTATTTATCTACGGATTTAACACATTATATTACTTTTGCTGCTAATTATCTAAGCTTTCTTAAATCCTACTATTTATCTAAGCATTTATCATAATACATTACTTATGTTACTATTTTTCTAAGCATTTTAAGCATTCATCCCACTATAAATCTAAGCATTTAAAACAATATATTAATTTTGCTGCTAATTATCTAAGCTTTCTTAAATCCTACTATTTATCTAAGCATTTATCATAATACATTACTTATGTTACTATTTTTCTAAGCATTTTAAGCATTCATCCTGCTATTTATCTACGGATTTAACACATTATATTACTTTTGCTGCTAATTATCTAAGCTTTCTTAAATCCTACTATTTATCTAAGCATTTATCATAATACATTACTTATGTTACTATTTTTCTAAGCATTTTAAGCATTCATCCCACTATAAATCTAAGCATTTAAAACAATATATTAATTTTGCTGCTAATTATCTAAGCTTTCTTAAATCCTACTATTTATCTAAGCATTTATCATAATACATTACTTATGTTACTATTTTTCTAAGCATTTTAAGCATTCATCCTGCTATTTATCTACGGATTTAACACATTATATTACTTTTGCTGCTAATTATCTAAGCTTTCTTAAATCCTACTATTTATCTAAGCATTTATCATAATACATTACTTATGTTACTATTTTTCTAAGCATTTTAAGCATTCATCCCACTATAAATCTAAGCATTTAAAACAATATATTAATTTTGCTGCTAATTATCTAAGCTTTCTTAAATCCTACTATTTATCTAAGCATTTATCATAATACATTACTTATGTTACTATTTTTCTAAGCATTTTAAGCATTCATCCTGCTATTTATCTACGGATTTACCACATTATATTACTTTTGCTGCTAATTATCTAAGCTTTCTTAAATCCTACTATTTATCTAAGCATTTATCATAATACATTACTTATGTTACTATTTTTCTAAGCATTTTAAGCATTCATCCCACTATAAATCTAAGCATTTAAAACAATATATTAATTTTGCTGCTAATTATCTAAGCTTTCTTAAATCCTACTATTTATCTAAGCATTTATCATAATACATTACTTAAGTTATTATTTTTCTAAGCATTTTAAGCATTCATCCTGCTATTTATCTACGGATTTAACACATTATATTACTTTTGCTGCTAATTATCTAAGCTTTCTTAAATCCTACTATTTATCTAAGCATTTATCATAATACATTACTTATGTTACTATTTTTCTAAGCATTTTAAGCATTCATCCCACTATAAATCTAAGCATTTAAAACAATATATTATTTTTGCTGCTAATTATCTAAGCTTTCTTAAATCCTACTATTTATCTAAGCATTTATCATAATACATTACTTATGTTACTATTTTTCTAAGCATTTTAAGCATTCATCCTGCTATTTATCTACGGATTTAACACATTATATTACTTTTGCTGCTAATTATCTAAACTTTCTTAAATCCTACTATTTATCTAAGCATTTATCATAATACATTACTTATGTTACTATTTTTCTAAGCATTTTAAGCATTCATCCCACTATAAATCTAAGCATTTAAAACAATATATTAATTTTGCTGCTAATTATCTAAGCTTTCTTAAATCCTACTATTTATCTAAGCATTTATCATAATACATTACTTATGTTACTATTTTTCTAAGCATTTTAAGCATTCATCCTGCTATTTATCTACGGATTTAACACATTATATTACTTTTGCTGCTAATTATCTAAACTTTCTTAAATCCTACTATTTATCTAAGCATTTATCATAATACATTACTTATGTTACTATTTTTCTAAGCATTTTAAGCATTCATCCCACTATAAATCTAAGCATTTAAAACAATATATTAATTTTGCTGCTAATTATCTAAGCTTTCTTAAATCCTACTATTTATCTAAGCATTTATCATAATACATTACTTATGTTACTATTTTTCTAAGCATTTTAAGCATTCATCCCACTATAAATCTAAGCATTTAAAACAATATATTAATTTTGCTGCTAATTATCTAAGCTTTCTTAAATCCTACTATTTATCTAAGCATTTATCATAATACATTACTTATGTTACTATTTTTATAAGCATTTTAAGCATTCATCCTGCTATTTATCTACGGATTTAACACATTATATTACTTTTGCTGCTAATTATCTAAGCTTTCTTAAATCCTACTATTTATCTAAGCATTTATCATAATACATTACTTATGTTACTATTTTTCTAAGCATTTTAAGCATTCATCCTGCTATTTATCTACGGATTTAACACATTATATTACTTTTGCTGCTAATTATCTAAACTTTCTTAAATCCTACTATTTATCTAAGCATTTATCATAATACATTACTTATGTTACTATTTTTCTAAGCATTTTAAGCATTCATCCTGCTATAAATCTAAGCATTTAAAACAATATATTAATTTTGCTGCTAATTATCTAAGCTTTCTTAAATCCTACTATTTATCTAAGCATTTATCATAATACATTACTTATGTTACTATTTTTCTAAGCATTTTAAGCATTCATCCCACTATAAATCTAAGCATTTAAAACAATATATTAATTTTGCTGCTAATTATCTAAGCTTTCTTAAATCCTACTATTTATCTAAGCATTTATCATAATACATTACTTATGTTACTATTTTTCTAAGCATTTTAAGCATTCATCCTGCTATTTATCTACGGATTTAACACATTATATTACTTTTGCTGCTAATTATCTAAGCTTTCTTAAATCCTACTATTTATCTAAGCATTTATCATAATACATTACTTATGTTACTATTTTTCTAAGCATTTTAAGCATTCATCCCACTATAAATCTAAGCATTTAAAACAATATATTAATTTTGCTGCTAATTATCTAAGCTTTCTTAAATCCTACTATTTATCTAAGCATTTATCATAATACATTACTTATGTTACTATTTTTCTAAGCATTTTAAGCATTCATCCTGCTATTTATCTACGGATTTAACACATTATATTACTTTTGCTGCTAATTATCTAAGCTTTCTTAAATCCTACTATTTTTCTGAGCATTTATCATAATACATTACTTATGTTACTATTTTTCTAAGCATTTTAAGCATTCATCCCACTATAAATCTAAGCATTTAAAACAATATATTAATTTTGCTGCTAATTATCTAAGCTTTCTTAAATCCTACTATTTATCTGAGCATTTATCATAATACATTACTTATGTTACTATTTTTCTAAGCATTTTAAGCATTCATCCCACTATAAATCTAAGCATTTAAAACAATATATTAATTTTGCTGCTAATTATCTAAGCTTTCTTAAATCCTACTATTTATCTAAGCATTTATCATAATACATTACTTATGTTACTACTTTTCTAAGCATTTTAAGCATTCATCCTGCTATTTATCTACGGATTTAACACATTATATTACTTTTGCTGCTAATTATCTAAGCTTTCTTAAATCCTACTATTTATCTGAGCATTTATCATAATACATTACTTATGTTACTATTTTTCTAAGCATTTATCATAATACATTACTTATGTTACTATTTTTCTAAGCATTTTAAGCATTCATCCCACTATAAATCTAACCATTTAAAACAATATATTAATTTTGCTGCTAATTATCTAAGCTTTCTTAAATCCTACTATTTATCTAAGCATTTATCATAATACATTACTTATGTTACTATTTTTCTAAGCATTTTAAGCATTCATCCTGCTATTTATCTACGGATTTAACACATTATATTACTTTTGCTGCTAATTATCTAAGCTTTCTTAAATGGTACTATTTATATAAACATTTAATATAATATATTGCTTTTGTTGCTAATTTTCTAAGCATTCAAAAATTCACCTATTTATCTAAGCATACATAAACCCATGGAGAAGCAAATGTTGGAGAACAATTTTAAACAGAAATAACCTTCAAAGCAAGTTTCGATTCATTTATTATATGATACGACACATTACTTTTACAGAAAAAAAAATCCTGAGAATTTAAACATAACCCCAATGACTGTGAGGTGTGTGTCACTGAATATAGTTCGTCTTGTACAAGGGCGATCTTTGGCATTTGGTTAAATTAATTGTATTTATTGCTTCATTAATGTGTAGATCTTCAATTTATTTATAAAATGCTTCATGGAATTGTGGTTTTATGTTTCACTCCACAGAATTTTGAATGCAAAAAAAAAAAAAAAAAAAAATTACAAGAATATTTTTTCGATAACTCTTTTTACTTTCTCGTGTCTTCAGTATAGAGAAAGTAATAGCAATCGTCAAAAAATAAAAACTCAATGTTTTGACAAATCTCCACGTTTTAGATCTGCCTGAATTCGATGGATACATTTTTGGAAATAATCCTTCTTTCTCCCTGTGAAAATAATAGTTCGAAACCACTTTGAGCAAGATGGTTGAAATTTAGTATACAGTCTTTACAACAAATTTGTAGATTTTCAAATTTTGACTAATATCCGTCAGCGAAAATCTGTCTGTCCGGCTGCTCGAATAATAGTTAGCACTATAATCTCGTGTCTTCAGTATAGAGAAAGTATAGCAATCGTCAAAAAATAAGAACTCAAGGTTTTGACAAATCTCCACGTTTTAGATCTGCCTGAATTCGATGGATACATTTTTGGAAATAATCCTTCTTTCTCCCTGTGAAAATAATAGTTCGAAACCACTTTGAGCAAGATGGTTGAAATTTAGTATACAGTCTTTACAACAAATTTGTAGATTTTCAAATTTTGACTAATATTCGTCAGCGAAAATTTGTCTGTCCGGCTGCTCGAATAATAGTTAGCACTATAATCTCGTGTCTTCAGTATAGAGAAAGTATAGCAATCGTCAAAAAATAAGAACTCAAGGTTTTGACAAATCTCTACGTTTTAGATCTGCCTGAATTCGATGGATACATTTTTGGAAATAATCCTTCTTTCTCCCTGTGAAAATAATAGTTCGAAACCACTTTGAGCAAGATGGTTGAAATTTAGTATACAGTCTTTACAACAAATTTGTAGATTTTCAAATTTTGACTAATATTCGTCAGCGAAAATCTGTCTGTCCGGCTGCTCGAATAATAGTTAGCACTATAATCTCGTGTCTTCAGTATAGAGAAAGTATAGCAATCGTCAAAAAATAAGAACTCAAGGTTTTGACAAATCTCTACGTTTTAGATCTGCCTGAATTCGATGGATACATTTTTGGAAATAATCCTTCTTTCTCTCTGTGAAAATAATAGTTCGAAACCACTTTGAGCAAGATGGTTGAAATTTAGTATACAGTCTTTACAACAAATTTGTAGATTTTCAAATTTTAACTAATATCCGTCAGCGAAAATCTGTCTGTCCGGCTGCTCGAATAATAGTTAGCACTATAATCTCGTGTCTTCAGTATAGAGAAAGTATAGCAATCGTCAAATAATAAGAACTCAAGGTTTTGACAAATCTCTACGTTTTAGATCTGCCTGAATTCGATGGATACATTTTTGGAAATAATCCTTCTTTCTCCCTGTGAAAATAATAGTTCGAAACCACTTTGAGCAAGATGGTTGAAATTTAGTATACAGTCTTTACAACAAATTTGTAGATTTTCAAAATCGTCAAAACATCGAGTTCGAGTTTTTTGAGAATTACTATATTTTATCTAAACTGCTTGTACGAGGAAGTAAAAACGTTTTGGAATTCAATCGTGGCAAACAGTGTTAAAAGAATGTTCATTCACGGAATTCCACTTCGGATAAATATGAAACTAATCAAGTTAAATAAAAGTATTATGAAACTTTTCTGTTGGTGCCATCTGGTGGTGAATTTGTGAAACATTTTTCGGGTTTTAAAAATGTTACATTGATGATTTATAAATAAAAGACTAAGAAGTGGAGGAAGTTAAACTTAAAATAAAATTCATGTTATAATATAAATCAGTGGGAAATTCTTCCTGATGTGGAGTAGAACAAACAGTAAAATTGGTAAATGAAAGTGCCTATAGGAACTCGTATTTGTTACTACGAAAGTAATTTTGTTTTCTGATTATGAATATGCATTTGATGGATTTAAAAAAAAAATCTAGATTTTTGCCGCCCATAAAAGAATGAATAACACCGAAAAATGCAAAAAAAGACTTATGTATGCTCCAAACTACTCACAAGCAAATAAAGAAATTTTGTCTAGAACTTTTTTGAAATTTTCTGCAAATGGTGAAACTGCACTTGGAAGCAAAATATAGGAGATCTAGGGTTTATTTCTCATTTTCTTGTATACAAATTATGCTCTAAAATCGTCAAAAATTTGAAACATGAGATTTTTATGTATCTACACGTTTCAGTCCTCTATCTGTACGGAAAACATTTTTTTTAATAATAATTTTCTCTGTAATAATTGAAAAACACTTTCATCTAAACGGAGTTTTGCTGATTGAGTTTTTGCAACAAATGAGCAAATATCAACCCATTCTTGAATAAAATGCGTTCACAACGAATTTGGATTTCTGCCTGTCCAATAACAAGATAAAACGATAAAAACATAATGAAACCTGCAAGAGTGGTCTTATCAAAAGTTTCTTACATATTCTGTAATAACCTTGTTATGCAAATTGAACATGAAGCATTTGACAAAGCGAACATTAGATGTAATTGTCGAATAATAATTATGAAATATTAAATTTCGCTTCAATTTCAATTTTCGTATATTTAGCAATATACAAAATTCGAATCCTTGTTTTAGTCATGTTATTCTCAACCGACTGGATCAAAAATTCGACACAGGATTACAATTTTAGTCACACAGTCCCATATTAAATTTGATATATTTCAGTCATTTCGTTTTTCAATTATCATATTTTCTTTCTGAAAATGCATTTTGACAGACATTCATTCCGTAGTTGGATTTGACTCAAAAATCTGACAGGTGTCTGCATCCTAGATGGTAAATCTGTGAAGCAAAACTTATACATCTAGCTTTCATCATTTTGCAATGGCCTTATTAATTTCTATTGAAACAGCCTTTTTTTCAAGCCTATTCTTTCTCGAGAACTTGACGGATTTGGTTTTTTGCTACGTATGATACTCGCGGCTTCAAGTTACGCGTGTCCGTATATAATTATGTACAATAAAATTCATTATCTGTGCAGTCTGTTGTCAAAATTTCATTGAAAATAATAAAATTTATAAAAGAAAGATTATTAAAATCGAATGAAGATATAACAAAATCGATTATATATTCTTGAAATACATTGTTACTATTTTAGAAGGTAAAATGTCCGAAGGTAAAGAATCGTTAGAAATTGTGATAAACATGTAAAATGTATTTCTTCTTCGCAAATGAAATGTTTCAGAATTTTAAATCCTTTATTCCATTTTCTGAAAAATAAAATTAATTGGATAATATTAATTTATTATTTCCAAGCTAAAAATATTTAGACGTCGACAATGAAAGGATTTTATATTAAATACCTTTTTAAGTGTATATCTCTATTGGTTCGAGAACCCAATACATTCAGTACTGCCAACCATGAAAACATTATACATTGTTTTTGAATAAAGACTCCATTGACTCTATTTTAACTTTTAAGTGAGAATGACTCATTGTTTCCCGTCTCTTGCCCTCTAAAGTTTAATATAATCCTTGTTATTAACAACAAACTGACTACTTGCCGTCTCCAGAAGCGGTCTATATCACTACTAAAACGTTTTTTTCTCTTCCGATTTAACGCCCATTATAAAAAATTATATCAAAGGACATAGTTATGTATTCCCAATTCTTATCGCATTAAAGCCGAAATGGTACTCTTTATTTCTTTCTCTTATACGAATTATAGAAAAAATATAGAAATCGTCAAAAAACTCGATTCGATATTTTGAGGAATCTCCCCATTTTAGACCTCCCTGAGTTTCTATTATGTCCGCCTATTTCTCTGTAACAAACATAACTCGAAATCCCTGAGAGCTAGGCTGATGAAATTTGGTATTCAGGCTTAAAACCAAATTTGCAGATTTCTGACAAATTTTGAGCAAAAGCCGTTCAGAGTAAGTCTCGCTGTTCGAATATAAGTCAGCCCTATAACTACAAAACGAGCCGGCGTCCTGGCATAGGGGTAGCGCGTCTTCCCCGTGATCTGAGCGTCCCGGGTTCGAGTCCCGGTTTGGGCATGGTTGTTCTTCTGTTGTTCTATCTGTGAGATGTGTGAATGTGCCCTCCTGTAAAAAGGGGTTGTGCAAGCGAATGAGTGATGCGTGAGTGGCAAAGTCGTACTCTTGGCCCTAGTTGGCGCTGCAATAAAAAATAAGAGACGTCCCCCTCAGGCTTAAATCGCTGTCTTCGTAACAGTGGGCTTGTCAGTGGCAAGTGCCATAAGAAACAAACAAAACGAAGAAAGCTAGATAAATAAATTTCGGTACACAGGTGTAACATTTTTAGTATAATTCTTACCAAATTCTGAGGGAAATACAACATGGGTTGACTTTCCTACTGTACTTTCTGAAGCATGTAAGCCCGATAAAGGAAAAACGAAATGATTGAAATATATCAAATCTGGTATGGGATTGTGCGATTACAATCTTTTTTTTTCTTCAAATTTTTATTTCACTCCATCCGTAAGAATACGACTTAAACACAAATTCGACTTTTGGATACGATTAATTGTATGCCAGGTATTAATCGCCAAAAAACTTGCCGAAGATAGCACGATAAGTTGATGATGGCCCAAATTCAGTAAAAATCCTAAAAGTAAATATCTCGTATTTATTGTACGCAACTGCCATTCAAGGAATTGTCCGGGATAACATCCTTATTAGAGAGTATGCGAGAACGTTTTGAGGAGACCATTCCCATTTTTTCATTAAATATTATGCTGATAACTTGCACCATGTATTGGTCCTTAATTAACAATCGGAGCTATTATTACTTTTATAAATTCTCACAGCATCTATTCACTTTTGTGGGGATATCAATTACGAGAAATAAAACATTTTAAAAACACATTTAGATCCTGCACCAAGTTTTCAATCTTGGGTCTTAGTCAATTCAGTATTCATTTTATAATTAAAACAATGAAAAATGCTGATGCTTTATGTTGCAATCTAAATTAGTAGGCGAAACTGATGCAAGGATTAGATTTTAATTTATGAATTATCTAATAAAAATGAAAGCGTTAATCGTTATGAAAATTCCACGTCATAACTAGTAAAAGCAAACGAATTATGCATTTAAAAAAGCTTGCATTTCTTTTATTGGAACAATGAAATGAATTCTAGTGGTGTTTTTGAAAATTATTACAAAAAAAAAAAAGAGAGAGAGAGAGAGAGAAATGAATAAAACCTTATGTAAGAAAATGATCATTTTTATTTTAAATATTTGCACAGTGAAAGTAAAATGGAATCTTACGTAACACAATATTTTTTTAAATGTTGGTTTGTTGAAATTGTAGAACTGAAAATGTTTTGCGGATTCCTTCAAAATTTTAAAACAACGGGGGTAAAACATTGGATCAAAGTAGAAATAAATCATTAGAAACATTTATTTATTACTATAGGTAAACCACTGAGTGTGGCCTCCCAAAATCTTTCTCTCATACTCTCTAATAAAGGTTTTATCCCAGAGAATATATTGGCATTGGCGTACAATACTAACGAAACATTAACTTTTGGCGTGAATTTCGCATTTTTATTGAATTTGTCGTGTCATCTTTGGCGAGTTATTTGGCAATTAAGCCTTTGAATGCTGTTAATAACATCCGGAAATCGAATCTGCAATTTAAAGGCGATTTTCACAATAAAACTTTCTTGAAAAGCTGCACTTGTAATCCCATACCAAATTCAATATATTTATCTCATTGCTTGCTTTAGTTATCCAGTTTTTCTGTTTCTGCAAGTACAGACCGACGGACGGTCTCAACTTTTGACAATCGTCTGCAATATAGATGGTTAATGTTTGTGACGAATTTAATCCTTCTAGCTCTCTTCGTTTTGTAGTTATCACGTTAAATTACATTGGAACAATTGGACAGACAGACTTTCTTAAAACGAATTTTACTAAAAATTTTATAGAATTCAACAAATTTGATATTAAGACCATATATAAAATTTCATCTCTTCAACTGAATACGTTTTTTTTTTTTTTTTTTTTTTTTTTTTTTTTGTCACAGTCAGTCAGACAGACGGATATTTTCCAAAATTGTGTTTTTCGTGTTCAGACAAGGTCTAAAACGTGGAGATTCAACAAACACACAAGTTTGATAGTAAAACATAATTTGGTACCGATTCCTGGAAATCAAGTCTGTCTTTACTATCTAAATATTCAAGAACTGAATGTACAGTAAACGTTTGAAAAAAAACTCGAAATTTCATTCTTTCAAAATAATGAATCTAGTAAGCCAAATAATGTACAGCATTTTTCAATTTTAACTAAAATATCTTCGTTGCTCAATCTAAATACACTTTTCATGGATTTTTTAGTATTTTTTATCTTGCCTCGGATTTAAAAAATAAATAAAATGCTATAATGGAAAGAATAAATATTGTTACTTCAAACCATTTGCTAGCAGGTGAAAAAAATAACATTCAGCGTCATTATTTATTTGAGAATTTCTTATTTATATTTGAAAATGGTAAACTGCACGAAAAAGAGAAATTTGTAGCATTTATTTTCCTATTTAAAAAAAGAAGAGTTTTCAAATAATTTTGTATACAAATAAACACTTTGTTCTTTTTTTAGGTTTGTTTATTTAATTTTTTTTCTTTTTCAGAATAATAAAAATATATTTGTTAAATGCATAATTCCAATACATTGTTTGCTTTCTATTTACTATAATACGAATTATGTAAAGACGTAATATTGCAATCGATTAAAAATTTCCACTCTACATTTCGATTTATCTTCATGTTTCAGACTTTCCTGTGTGAGAAAATCCATTTTTTTTGGAATTATAACTGTCTAATTTGTATGTGAACATGATAGCTAAGAAACGCTTTGAGTAGACTGGCTGAGATTTGGTATACAAAATTATAACAAAATTTATAGGTTTCAGTCGAATTTTGAATGAAATCCTGTTCAGAGGAATTCTATTCGTGCCAGTACAAGTAGATAATTAGAAGATAGGAAGAACAGATAAATAAAATTCGGTAAACATGTTCAACTTCTAAAATGCAGATTTTAATTAAATTCTGAGAGAAATTTAAAATTAATAAAAGCAGACTTAATTTTATGACAATTGATAAAAGCAAAGACGTAAGTGCATGATTCGCATTCGAATAAAATATTAAATATTTCGGATATTAGATAAATTGTTCATGGAACTATTAGTAATTACCAAAAAGTTAATAAAATACAAACAAAAACGAAAATAACTGGAACAAGAATACTGATACTTTTTAGTGCAATAATAAAAAGAGATTTTTAGAAACTGCTTTTATAAATATTCTTATTACAATAATTTCAAAACAATGACATGGTTTAAAATATATTATGGATGTCTTTAATGCTCTAAAAATGTTAAAAAAAAAAAAAAAATGCAGACTTCTACTTGACTGTAATTAAATGTTTTTTAGAATCCTATCAATAAAGATTTTCGGTTTATTCAAAATCATATGGTAAACTGCGATGGATATTAAATTTTTCTTGAAAATATGATGCAAATTATTAATTTTTCGCATAATTGTTTTTGAAAATATAGTGCATTCCCGAATATCCAGCCTTATGTGGCGGAAGGATTAGCCGGATAACAAAAAAAACCAGATAGGCCGGAGTTAATCTTATTTCTTTGTCCACCTATACCAGAAGACAAATTTTTTATTCCAAAACTCACTGTTATAATACGTATTTTCTCACTTATTATTCGGGTACTGTAATGTCTTGATCTAGACTGATCAAATAACGAAGGAGAATTTCCAGACAATTCTTTATTTTACAACCCTTTATATACAAGGAACAACTTGTTCTAATTTGGGTTAAATAAATAGTTATTTTCACCCTTAGTAGGAGATACAATAGTCCAAGTCAAAGGGTTTCTTGAAACTCAGTTGGTTCACGAACTCCGTACTCGTGGGCGTAATCCAACAGTCTCCTGCAAATCATTTCTTCTCACTCCCCCCCCCCCCAAATATCTGCACATTATTTCAGCGACAATCTCCACCTCTTAATTTACATTGGTCATTTGAGCTCTCTTTCGGCTAATTGGGGTTCAGCAACATGCTCTCTCAGCGGCGCCAGTGGGTCGTGGGAAGGTCCTTTCATGAAGAGAAACATCTAGCATCCAGATGTTTGGACAACCCTTTCTCTTTGAAGGTACTATCAATACCTCTTGGACGAGGAATTCCACATGTGGTCTTTCATTTTAGTTGCTAATGAACAGCTGCGAGACCACCCAGGTGAAAAGGTCCACTATATGGCTCTCTCGTGGAGTTTAGTAAGTAACAGCGATGACAGAGCTGGCGGCAAATGTCTTATCAGTACTGGGAAATGGGGAATGTTACAGTACTAATCCCTCCATTTATCTCCAGCCACGTAGAATGTGAACGCCGCCTCGGCCCAATAAACCTTAGAAGCAGTTGCCGGTTAAGTGCCGTATTAAAATAGAAGTCTCTGTTCTGGTAGTTTTAAAATGTTTATATATGTCATTGCACATTTCAAGACTTTATTAGAGGAAAAGTAAGTTAAAGAATATGAACTATTCACATTTTAACATAAATACTGTAATTTTTACTGTGATGTATTTAAAAAAGCATTAAGAGCACTCCAAAAATAATGTACGAATACTGTACGTACTGTGTAGTTATAATCAGGAACAGCGGCAACAATTGAGGTCCTTTGCACACAGACGAAAAAATAAACAACGAGCAGATATTTTCCTGCCACAACTTGTATTTTAAAAATAACACGCAGGAGGATTGTAGCAGACGCCCGATTCCAATGCCTTGGCAATGCTGTCAATGCAACGCTGTAATGATTCAGCTTCTTCCCTGCTTGACCATGGTGACATTTCTTTTCCCACGCTCCATAATTAGCATCCAGACAGCATTATCAGCAATGGCGACGCCCTACCGCAGTGTAGGTGCTTCCACAAGTGCCAGGTGGTCAACCCCTTTAAAGTTAGGACATCTGGGCAATTAGTGCTAGTCCAGATAAGGGACCCCACCTGCATTGTATTTGAAACAGATGTAAACCTACATTCTTTACATTGTGGAGGGTGGCTCCCCAACGGATTCCCACGGTTGACGGTAGACCAGTGAAGTTGTTGCTGAACGACTATTGGATAACCGGTAAAATGGTCCGATGTGAATGAGGGTGGGAATAGGATAAAAGTTCAAGGTGATTGGAAGAGAGAAAAAAGAATTGTGGACACTAAGGCAGAGAGCGGAGTGTCCGACTAGAATTCCATCCGAGAAGATTCGGTGGATCCCTGGAGCTACGGCCTGTTTGCGAGAACGCTAAAGAGTCGGCTAGCTGTTTCCTTAGGATGTTTCTCCGAAAGTATTCGAGGAACTATCCTTATTGTGTCGAATAAGAATCATTTAACCTAGAACTCATTTAACCAAGATAATGAACTGTAATTTTATGTAAATAAAGCTGTAAATAAAGAATTTGATCATAACGCTACCTTTTATTGGATCGAGACTTTACAACGCCTTGTGTTCCTCATTTAATTACGATAAAAGAAAACTAGGCCGGATAGTCGCGAACAGGTTACTCGGGAGTATACTTTATATAATTATATTTTAGCAACATTCTATATAAAGTCGATTTTGAAAAAACTGTTTCTTTTTTATAACCATCGCTGCACAAATTGTTGACGAATACCACACTAGATGTTGAAAGGCGATAAAAGATTTAAAAGAAAGCGCTGTTCTAGTCGATATATTGGACCATATTTAATTCTTAAGAAAACATATTTACAAACATTCGCCTCAAGAAAACAAAGGTGATTGTTTACTAACTATAATAAACTTTTCCTGCAACACGTTTCCGCTCAAATGCGTTTTCCTTTAATTGCACTAAGAAACTTTATAATCCATTATTGGAAACCAATCTTTGAAAAACAAAAGCTGTAACGCAGGAGAATAAAGAAGGTAAGAAAAAAAAAAATGAAAAAATTCCGCAACGATTATTCTAAACAGCTATGTTTACGTCATTTTAAGAGTTTAATTATCGAAAAAAAAAACTCTACGAAAAAATAAACAGAGGTAAAATAATTTATGTATAAATTAAAAGCACAGGATAAATACGATGAAACTTAGGCAAACGCGGTTTCCTAGGCTTTTGCAGCAGTGAATTTGAATATACAGATTAATTTTAAAATGAAGTGTCATCAAAATAAATCTATATAATTGTTGAAAAATTGTCAAATCTTTTATTTTAAAAGGTCTATGCGTTTAAATATATTATATATGCTCATAGAAAATATGTTTTAATTTTGCAAGATATGTTTTATAACGAAATATTTTTGAGAGGCAATAAAATCGTGGTCTAATATAATATCTAAAATAATATTAAATTCATAAATCGTCCAAATCTGCAACAAAATGTTTCTTTGTTACATTGACTCATGATAAACATCTGCCATTTTGTTTATATAATTTACTCCTTATGTAAACATTTTCCTTAGAAAAAAGGGTATTATTATTCCACTTATGGTTATAATAATGCAAACGAGAAGAACGAAAAAATGTTTATCAAATTTCCACTTAACAAATCTAAGCTAAAAAAAAAATATGGATGACAAAGATTCGAAATCTACATCAGAATGATTACTGTGTGTTTTAGGCCTAAATGTGTTTCCTGACTTCTGGTATAAACATTTTATATTAAATTAAGGAATGAATAAAAAGTAATCTTCTAATTAATTCAAATTAAAATAACTAAATTTTCTCTTAACTCAGAACAATATCAATAGAATTTAATATAGGAATATTCTTAAAAATGTGGAAAATAAAAAAATGACATCAAAAAGATATTGATAATAACAACAAAAATAAAATATAATAAAATAAAGTGAACCTTTAGCCAAAAATTAATAACAAATGTTAGTAAATAAGCCGTGAATAAAATGATAAAGAATAAAAAGTAATTTCATAGATAATTCAAATTAAATTTATTAAATGTACAAATATTAAAAGAATTTATATTAGACATACTGATGGTAATGTACAAGAATTCGAATTATTCATATATAAACAGATATTGAGAATAAATAACGGAAGTTCAAAACTAATAATAAAGAAAAAACATATATATATATCTTCATATTATTAATATACGAATAAGAAATTTGCCTATAATAAAAATAGAATGAATGATTGTTTTTTAATTAGTAAAAGAATTATGCTCACGTAAGTAATAATTCCAATATGCGCGGTCAGATTGAGATTTAAAATGGCGTGAGTAACTTAATTATTATATTAACAATTATTATGTGAGCATATTTTGATGTCAAAGAATTTCATTAAGCGTGTCAAAAAAAATGTATGATTAATTTAAAGCTGTAATTTTTTGATTTTCTAACTTTTATATTTTCCAGAAATTTCTTGCAATATTATTGTCAAACGATATTTGCGCCGATACCGCAAACGATATTTAAACCGTTATGAAAGTTTAAATGCTGTTATGCATCAAATGATAACAATTTTTTATGGAGATATTTATAAGCTTAGAGTCATTCAGATCTTTTAGAGAAATATATTTCCGTTTGATACTTTTGGGTTTTATTTTAATTTATGTTAGTGCATCAGTTTTTTTTTTCGTTAAAAGAATGAATTCTCATTTCATTTACGAAGATCATTTTTATAATAGCTATCGAATATGTTGTGTGGGCATAAAATGAATTCTTGTATTTGGAGGAATCAGCAGTTAAAAGTAATGAAAAGAATAAAGTCTAATTATATATTCAGACTTTTGAATGCGGAGAAAAATTCTGTAAAAAAATAAATAATAAATCAGCTGTAGAAGATAATTTGGTGATTTCAAAAAAAAAAAAGTTAACAATGAGCATATGGAAAACAGTCTACCTAAGATTTCTTTAATATTCGTGTAACTTAAGATACAAAAACAAGTAACATACAGTACAGAGGAAATAACCCTTTATCCATCCTTTTCCTTTTTTTTCATCACCCAAATTTATCTTTATATTAAGCTAAAATAGTTTATAAAATATAATGATCAATAAAATAATTATTTGAAGAGCATAGAGAAAAAAAAATAAACACATCAATGCCTTTTTTTCAAACGATGTTCTAATAAAATTTAAACACCTTTGAAATGTTCAAAATATTTTCATTTTTTTCACTTTCTCACAAAATAATACTAATTAATATTAATTAATTAATTTTTGGATAAAATTTTGAGAATATTAGATAATCTCGGTCACATGATGTTACGCATAATAACCTTCATGCCACTTCAACAGTTATATAAGCAATTAGTACGCAATTTTCAGTTGCAACAAAATTGTACGATCAGAAAACACATGGCACTCACATATGCGCGGAGAAAAAAAATTGAATGAAAAAGTGTTTAATATCAAGGTCAAATAATAAAGAATTACGGAAATGCTGTCATCCTTCCACGTCTCACCCCTCAGCGAGGAAAAATTGACGAAAAGGCGTAGTCTCAGGATACTGAAAAGAATAGTAGATATACTTTTTAGGATTCAATCGATTTGGTCTAAAATTTGATATAGGATTAAAATATTGGTGTTAAGACAGAATACCAAATTTCATTTATCGAGATCGCTCCATCTTACTTTTATTGGCTCACATAATCGAAATCTACAGATGTATGCCTTGAAATATTGGATAAAAAATTAAATACAGATTTAGAATTCTATATATACATATCCAAACTTAATTTAATCCATAAAGGTATTTCCATTTTTGAGTTACATGTGGAAGTAGACAGACGAACAAACAAGTTTCCTATTAATTGATTTCGTCAGGAATTTATTACCCATTAGCAAATTGATGAAAACACCATCTAACATATTTGATACCTTTTGCTCATAGAGTCTTTTTTATTTTTTCAATCCGATAGATTGATAGATGTGTAAGACCCTATTCAGTAAGACTTGAAAAGTAAAAATTCATCAAAATCATAATGTCTAAACTGCTTTGGCGATCGTAATTTTTCTCTCTTTATTCTTATAAGATAAAGTGATAAAAATCTATTTGGAATACCTTTTTCCAGCAACAATGTTAATTTTTTTAGATAATTCATTATTAATAATTTTTATTTTCTTTGCATGAAAAAAATAAGGTAGAATTTATTTTCAGCGTCCAAAAAGAACTATTTATTTATTACTTTTTTTTAGCTGCTGGACTGTCAGTTGCTCCGGTATAAAGGGGAAAAAAGAAAACAATTCCCTCACGGAATAAAACAAAAATCAAAAACATTCGAAGAACGAACACTTCTAAGTGCTTTAAAAAAATCATCTGCTAGGGTGTTCCCTGTGCTGTAAGAATTCGGTGGAAGGTGATACCGACATAAAAGCTTTTCATTAATTCTGGGTCCACCTCCCGTCCTCACGCACTTGAATTAAGGAATCACGCAACCTCCTGATTCTCCAGGGACGCCGCTAGATGGCGCAGGGTGTATTTTGGGCTCAGCAATTAGCCGCTGTGATTCCAGCCAATTGATTATTTGGTCTTTGTCTCCGGATTGGACGTGATTGTCTGTCATTCATGTCCAGTCCGTATTTATTGGTCCATAAAAGGGATTTTATTTTCTGTCTTTGGCCAAGATAAAAAAAAGAACATCGAAGAGTTAAATGTGAAGTGATTTCTTACATCAAATATGTTGTAAAGTGAATATTAATGTATTTTTTATGATACAAAATGGTACGCTGTGTTTAAGTTTTGATTAATTACAATTGCTTATTTTGTTGACTTCTACAAGAATAGAAATACAGCATTGTTTTAGTCTTTAATAGATTAACATGATTTACTCCTATTTTTATGCTAATTTTATGGATTCGATTATGGCATAATGAGAAAAAGAATCCTTAGATAAAAACCAATGGGAATGATCTTTCTGAAGCATTCTCACACACCTTCCAATTAATCCCCCCCTCATAAAATTGGGGACCTTCGATAAGGCCATTAAGGTTTAAATAAAGATAGTGAACGCCATGCCACGAATTTATAACCACCTTGAATGGTGTTAACCAACGTTTACCAAAGTTAGGGTTTGAAAATTAGTGTTTAATCCCTTACTTCTAAAATACTGCAGTCATCGAAAGACTCTAAATATAATATATATATATATATATATATATATATATATGTGTGTGTGTGTGTGTGTGTGTGTGTGTGTGTGTGTGTGTGTGTGTGTGTGTGTGTGTGTGTGTGTGTGTGTGTGTGTAAGGATATTTTAAACTCTTAATTTAAACCATATTAATTTCAAAAGCTTTATCTTAATTTAGTTAATAGTAATTTCATTCTCTTATTTCCTGATCTTATTGCACTTTAATATTTCAAATGAAGCTATGTAAAAATTACTGTCCAATCAGTTCTACGTATCAAGAGAAAATGATCCCTCCGTTGCCCATGTTAAAGGTCATCACGTGTATTCAATCGACACGTGCCCGGAAATCGCATGGTATATAAGACTAGTGATCATTTGTTTCGTGCATTTTCTTACTTCTGCTTTTGTGGCGCACTGTGGCGGACGTTCCTTGTCCGCGTTTCTGTTTGTAAATAATTATGCTTTCCCGGAATGGATATTAAAGAGAATTAAAAAATATTTCAGGCATTTGATGTTTCTTTCTTCTACTAATAAATAATGAAATGTTCTTTTTTAGCTGTATTTCCCATATGAAAAACATTTTAAGATGCAAATCATAAGAAAATAAAACCTTTTACAAACGCCATCTTTTGCTAAAATATCATCCGCCATCTAATCTCTCCCATTTAAATTATCAGCAAAGCAAGTGCTACTTTAAATCTCCAATCAACCATCTAACCTTTCTATTTATCTGCAAAACTATTTTAAATCCCCCCAAAAAAACCAACTAAACTTTTCATCAAAATCATCTGCAAAATTGGTAATTTATAGAATGTCTTATCAGTTATCTAACCACTTCCATACAAATCAACAAAAAAGCTAATTTTGTTTTAAATCTCCAACTAACCATTTACCCTTTAAATCCAAATCATTAGAAAAGTTGGGACTTTTTTAAATCCCCAACCAACCATCTAACTTTTTGCATTAAAACCTTTAGCAAAGCTAGTAATAATTTAAATTTCCAACCAACCATCTAATTATTTCATCTGAATTATCAGCAATGAAAATATTATTTTATATCTCCAATCTACTATTCTAATCCTTTCCACATAAATCATCAACGAAGCTAGTACTAAATATTCAACGAATCATCTATCCTTTCTAAAAAAATCCTCAACAAAATTTGTACTGTTTTCAATCAAGAACCAATCATCGAATTCTTCCATCCAAACTATCAGCAAACTTCGTACTAATTTAAATCTTCAAACAACCATTGTTCTTCAAAATCATCAGCAAAGCTAGTAATATTTTAAAACTCTAATGAACCATCTAACTCTTCCATCCAACTTATCAACAAATCTGTATTCATTTAGATATTTATATTATCAGTAGTTTGGAAAAGAGTCTTATGTGATTAAAAACTACAAGACAGTTCATTACAATAATGGACAGTAAGAATTCAAATTACTATCAATAACCATTGTTTTGTCTTATGTAATTAGACAATTGCCACTGCTTAATTTCCATATTTTGTAATTTTAAAACATATAAATCATGTCTTTATACGGAATAGCATATTTTGAAATTTTTATCCGGAGAAATATTTTTTGCATTCTAACCTCAATTGGAAACATCTTAGTAAACGGATAAATATAAATATGCATGTTGTCTAAGACCAAATTACAAGATATCTAAAGGTGGAAATGACGTCACGTCTAGTTTCTGCATGTAAGATGTGTATTGAATTTCATTATTTTATACGCGTAGGTTTCTTAAATATATTTAAGGAACGTAATGGCTTTATAAAATATAAACCAATTGTTAATAAATATCATTAAAATAATCATAAAAACTCTCTCTTACATATAATAAAATATTCACATTAATTTATTGTTGATTGGAATTAAATATTGATTATTTTTGTTCAGAGCATTTAAACATTCACTAATTCTTCGTAAAATAAATTTTACGATTTGAATTTTATATATTTCATAGTCTCAATACAAATTTTCATTTATATGGTAAAATTAAAATTTGTCCTCGCTAATCAAAATTAGTTAAGTTTCACGACGATAATATAAAATATTTTTTGATATAAAATATTTTTTTTTCTCCATCAACTTAGACAAAATAAGAGTTTTAACTATGTAATCAGTGAATAAATAATATTTTTTGTAATAATTGTTGACTTAAGCCTTATCGAAATTTATTTATGTTCTTTGAGTATCGGTCTTCATCTGTCTGATATTCTGATATAAATCTGGGATATTTAAATTATTTCTTAAATAAACATTCAATTGAATAACAAAAATCTGAAGATGTAAATTGAAAGAAAAAATTTACTTTAAGCAAATAGTTTTATGTAAGCATTTAATTAATTTTTTTGATAAATTGTTAATTCTGAAAATAAAATTGTTTATTTGATTAAAAAAATATTTTTTTTTCCTGATTAAAATCAGTTTAGTCTTTGATTTCATCAATTTAATGTCTGGATAAAAAAAATCGTCTGCTTAAAAAATATTTTTCAAAAAGAACTAATTTTCAACAGTTTTTTTATTTTTTTTATTTACCGATTCTTTTTATTTATTATTTTGATAGTAGTTGAAAATATTTAAATCAGATATATTAACCGATAGCTCTGTAAATTAATTTTATTTAAAAGTATATTTTATTTATGGCTGAAAAAAGCAGAATTGTAAATTATTTATTACTGTTAGAGAGAATGTATAGAAGAATGGCAACAGCTAATTTCAAACTTGGTTATTTCAAGCTCAGTTAAAAGTTTTTCTAGATAATTACTGAAATAAATTTTAAAAGGATAAGTGCAGCATTTCAGTTGTTTTTAATCATTTCTTCCTATTTTCTAAAACAAAAGTATAAGCCATACGAAATAAGCACTTGCTGCATAAGAACCTAAGAGATTTGTATCTGGAATTCTACCGGAATTTGTTGACCTTAAAATCATTATCTCGAATTTTCCTAATTCATCTAATATTATGAAAACCAGTTTTGGTCTAGCTTTTTTCAATTAAATATATTTATAAATATATGCGGTATTTGCAGAAAAACAAAATTAAGAACATAATTATATTATTAAAAAATATCACATTCAAAAAATGAATATTAAAGACTATTACATTCACCAAAGATTTTGAGATATTTTTAAGCTATAAAAAATAATTATTTTCGAACTCAGCGCATATTATAAGAAGTTTCTAACTAATCTCTATTAATAATAAAAATGAATGCTTGAGTATTGACACTATTAACTGGTCACACAGTTTGATTTAAATCAATATATATATACGCTGGTGAGTTAAAATATGGAATTTTAATTTAAATTTAAATTAATTAAAATTTAGTTGGATTTGGCGATTTTCAGCGTTAATTTCCGAAAATATTATTGCTCAAAAATAAATTTACATCATTTTAAAATTTTAAAAAATACTTTTTATTTATATAAATTTAATAGCTCAACTTTTTTCTAAAATTTGCATTTTTGAAATAATACTTTTTGTCAAACTTAGAACAATAGATTACATTTTCACCCCTAACTAACTGCAAACCCTTTTTAAAGCATTAATATTATTCCATCGAATGATTTTTTTCCATTGGTGAAAACTGAAAAAGAATAAATATCCTTAAAAAATCCTTTTAAATATCCTTTGTTATTCAGAAGGCATATAAAAAAAGTGAAATTACAATACCTAGATATTTAGAAGATAGGTGAACATACATTTTTAACTGCACTATGATGTCATGGGACTAGACTTCATTAAAAAGACATATATATATCCATTCCGACCGATTTTGAGATGAAATAACAGCTATGATGTCATAGTTCTACGTCAACCTTTTAAAAACTGATCTGCTGTCAAAGAAGCATGCGTAATAATAAAGCAATGCTGGTAAAAGCAGGTCAACCTTTTAAAAACACATCTGCTTTCAAAGAATCATACGTAATAATAATGCAATACTGGTAAAAGCAGGTAAAAAAATATTTGCGATTAAAAGATGGTGATGAAAATTGCCATGACGCTTTATTCATTGCTTACGCGATTTCGAGCTTCAATATTCATTGCCTACGCAATTTTGAGCTTCAAAACCCCCTAACCAAAACAACATCATATTCTCACATGATAATAAAAGAATTTTAGAATTCCACAATCTGGTGGAATCATGGAAATGAAGTTATTTCCACATGATTTAATTGAAACTAAGCATTACCAAGCATCAATTACTCGCCTTAAGTGACTTATAATGGTATTAGAAAAGAAAATTTCTTCCATGACAGATGATATATGATTTTCAAGAAAAAATAAGACATGAATTAAGATATTTATAAATTAATCGTAAATAATAAATAAGATAATAAGCGTAACATTACATTTGCAATGATTTTATGAGTTTATGCCAAGATTTATTTTGTTGTTATTTTTATTTATTCAAGGTTAGGATAATTTATGGTAAATTATTGATAGGGCCCGTGGTGAAAAAGAAAGAATATGAAAATTACACGACGCTGAAGTAATATATTATGCTAGAAAATATTCATATTATTTGAGGCGGAATGGAAAAATAAAATAAATAAGTAAATAATAAAAACAACTGAGAATACATAAATACTGAAAATGTATTGACATAAATAATGTAGCAGCCATAATTCTAGATTTGCTACGGAAAATAAATAAAACTGAATATAAGCCACTTCGGATTCTCCCACAGAGTGTTTGCATGCTTTACCGATTATATTTTCTCCAAAAGTTTTAATTTGTTACATAAAAGATAAGAAATAAAAGTTGTGCTTATGAAATCTTATAAAAATGTTTGACAGTTTTAGAAATTATTGTTTAAAATACTCAGTAACAATTATTCGAACTATAAATTAACATGAAAAATTTATTACAGATGGAATTATCTGTATTTTGCTTGATTAAAAGAAACAGTGTTTGCATGCTTTAGTAATTATATTTTCACCAAAAATTTAAATTTGTTATAAAAAAGTTAAGAAGTAACTTTAAAGTTTTTACTAATGCAATTTTATGAAAATGTTTGAAAGTTTTAGATATTACTGATTAAAATACTCTGTAACAATTATTCAAACTATAAACTTGCAGCGAAAATTTATTACAGAAAGAAATACCTGTAATTTGTGCTATTTAAAAAGGAGCATTTGCATGCTTTACTGATTATATTTTCACCAAAAGTTTAAAATCGTTACATAAAAGTTAGGAAGTAACTTTAAAGAATTTATTATTGCAATTTTGTAAAAATATTTCAAAGTTTTAGATATTACTGATTAAAATAACCATCTAACAGTTATTTAAACTATGAACTTGCATCAAAAATTTATTACAGATAGAAATATCTGTAATTTGTGCGATTTAAAAAAAGGAGCATTTGCATGCTTTACTGATTATATTTTAATCAAAATTTTAAAATCGTTACATAAAAGTTAAGAAGTAACTTTAAAGAATTTACTAATTGTGAGGGCACTGCTGATGATTAGAATTAGAAAACGAACTGAAGGGGAGAGTGTGGAGGAGTAGAACCGCGGGAGAGACGGTGCCGAGAAAAAAAAGATGGATGTTCGGAGCTCTATGATGTTCTCCTACTAAATTTTGTTATAGTGTTCTTGTATGTTATGTTTCGTCCTACGTCAATTAAATGTTGTCAAAAAAATTTTAATATCGTGTCATACCAATTATTTTCTTTTACATTTACTTACTAAAAGGGCAGTCTTTGCCTTATTAATTTTTCTGATGAGAAATAAAAATTGAAAAAGCTTGGCAGCGCCGACACTAATGAAATTTTGTCAAAATATTTGTTAGTTTTAGAAATTACTGATTAAAATTCTCTGTAACAATTATTCAAAGTATGGATTTCCGTCAAAAATTTATTACATATGGATTTATCTGCAATTGGCGTGAGTAAGATAAAGCGAATGTTTCAAACCGAAATTTTATTTAAATTTATAAAAAGTTATTATTTTAAAATTCGTTTTTTTATTTTTTTATTTTCTGGTTTTGTAGTTGTCAGAAAACAAGAACTCGAAACTTTGACGAATTTTTATATATCATATCTTCTTGAATCTAAGAAACACATTTTTGGAGTTATACCTGTCTGCGATAACTGAAAACATCTTAAATTATGAAAGAAAAGTAGGCATGCGACTTTTTTAAGACCAAAATTGTTCATTTCTGTGAAATTTTGAACGAAATTCGTTTGGAGGAAGTTTTTGTGCCTGTTTTCCTTACGATAACTGCAAACCACAAAATATAAGACAGAAATAATTCGGCAAATAATATTTGCATTTAAAGTGTAGATATGTTATCGAGTTTTAAACATAATCCATCAAATGATTGTCTATCTGTCGCAAGTAAATACGACAACTCAAAAACGCAAATAAATAGATCATTGAAATTTCGCTGTTGTTAAGAATATTTTGTTTTCATTGTGTCAACAAAATGGTGTCCAAAATGCATACACGATGCATGCTCATCATAGTACCAAGAACTAAAAAAACTCACAAACACTCCTTGTGCACACGGCCTTACCTAAGTTCTCCAAATTTTATGTGTAGGAAAGGGGGAGGGGGGTAATAGCTTATTAGGGAGTATACGAGTGCACTAGAGGTTTCAGGGAATTTATGCTCGTAAGCTTACAATTGGTTTGTGCACGTAAAAGGTGTTTATTAAACAATTGTTGTCCGTAGTAATTCATCTGTGCAACGTATTAAAAATTAAACTGACAATACTCAGAGACTCGTTGATCAGTTTCCACAGAAAGGATCTGAATGGAGCTTTACGTATTTGTAACTTACACCTAGGCCGCGGTAGCCTGGTGGTAAGGTCTCGGCTTCGGATCCGGAGGGTTTCAGGTTCGAGACCCGATTCCACCGAAGAACCGTCTTGTAAGGGGGTCTGTTGCACGTTAAATCCGTCCTGACCAAACTCCCTCCCGCTGGTGTGGTGTGGAGAGGGGGTGCCAGCTCAGGTGTCGTCCTCGTCATCTGACCGAGGTTCATAATGACGAGGTCCGTCCCAAAATAGCCCTAGTGTTGCTTCAAACGGGACGTTAATATAACTAAACTAAACTGTAACTTGCACCACGAGGTTGTGGACTTCCATTGGAAAAAATAGTTTGGAATGCTACCTAACAAGTGGCACTGTAAGAAAATAGAAAAAAAAAAAATAACAGATGAAAAAAAAATGTATATATATTTTATTTATGTGGTCTAAGTACATATCTTGTCGGTTAAAAATATACTGAAAGCATTGCTCATTTTCTGATAAGGGAATTTAACAATCAATGCCCGTTCTTCCTTGTTGAGCGGCATGTTCAAGGGGAATGCATTCTTCGAGGGGTTCTTGTTTGGTTAGGATCTACCGCTTCTGTAAGAAGCTATCTCCTGTCATCACAGAAGTTGATGAAAGGCTTGGCTTCAAGCAATAGGCATGGAATGGGAGAAAGCTTTGCTGCCCAGATGACAGTAATAACATTACCCCATGGTGATTAGAGCTAAAATGAGACTAGAAACCCAGTCTCATCTACGAGAAGTTGTAGGAGAGGCTTTTCTTCGAACCGTAAGTGTCGCTTTTATAGCGAAATTAAATGGACTACTCATTAATATATGGGTTTAAGACAGCACAATTCCATCATTTGGCGAAACTTCGAACCATTTTTTTCCCCCGAAATCTCGAATTTATGGTATATGTAAAAAAATACTGTATAGTTTCTATACATGCGCTGATTTCCTAAATTTGATAGTATCTTCCCAACAAATGCAAAAGGAGTACACATGATTTATTTAACAAATATATGAAATTTTATATACATGCACTGTTTTCCTATTAGACAGAGTCCTTCCTACAAATGCAAAAGGAGCACACCTGAAAGCGCATACATAATCTATACAAAAAATATATGAATTATCTATACAAGTGTTGATTTCCTAAATTCAACAAATATGAAAGGAGCACACATGTAGGATCAAACATGATCTTTATAACAAATGTATGAAGTTTCTATACATACGCTGATTTCCTAAATTCGATGGAATTCACCCAACAAATGAGAAAATAGCAAACATCGACAAATAGTTGATTTTAAAACTTGATAAATAGGTTTCTGTAAAAATAAATTTCTCGGCAATCAACTTTACGGTTAAATTCATTTTCTTAAGAACGACGGCATTGTTATTTTACATTGTACCAGGACCATGACTTAATAACCTAATGGTAAATGTAATTCCGTATGTCATATAACGCTAAATTGTTAGAAAGTTTATATTTAGATGTGATATTCCAAATAATATTTGCAAGATGTACAGTGGATAAATATCAAAATAAGTTAGTTCAGCGTATTGTAAATATATGGGAAAAGGAGTCTAATTTAAACAAGAAACACATTTTGTAAAAAAAAAAAAAAAAAAAAAAAAAAAAAAACAATTCTTTTTTATACCATTGAGAAAAAGTTTATTTAGTTCCACAATAAAATATTTTTTTGTTAATTTTCGTCTGCAGAATAAATTCTTCTATAAATATTCTACTGAAATTATTTATCTGGCTTTCCTCAAGATGTAATTATTCAATAAATATTAGAACTGAACAGAACGCCAAAAATTTATTAATAAAAGTATGTATTAAAATATTTAATACATATAATATTTAAAATATAAATTATAAATAATATTTAAAATATATATTATAAATAATATTTAAAATATATATTATAAATAATATTTAAAATATATATTATAAATAATATTTAAAATATTATATTACAAAAACTCCTATAATCGTCTGCAATTTCTTATCTTTTTTAAAATAAGAATTTCTGTTGCGTCAAATGAGTTTTAAATCTTATAATTTCTTGAAAAATTACAGACTGTTAAAAATTTTTTTTAAAGATCTACTAATGTTAATATCTTTCCATAAGTTATCAATAAATTTATGAAAGAAAAATAATATACACCGCGGTTTTTAACACCAAAAATTAAATCAAGTACTTTAAAATATCTATGATATTTTCATTAAAACCGTATTATTGTTGTGCAATTTCGAAAGTGAATTACGTTTTCATGTTAATGTATACCTAATATTTTAATTCCTTGTGCACGAGTTATCCAGTATTTATGCTTGAGTTTTTAACTGTAACAGAACCGTATTTAAAAGGAGAGCAGGGTCACTATATTTGTAAAAATGTGTGGAATGGGACTTCTCTATTTTGATAATAATTTTTATTGATTTGAGATGAGAAAAAATAATGACATGTCGTAATTTTATTTATTATTAGTAGTAGTTATCATTACTTATAAAGAAGCAAAAGTAATGATGGCTGTAATTAAAGATAATATCAGAGAGATTTCATATAATTCCAAAATGAGATACTGACTTATAAATCAATCATTCAGTTTCTACTAGTTTCAAGAATTTACTTAATTTAAGAATTCACTGTTGATTTACTGAATATTTCTGGAATTTATGTACGATTTTATTTTACTGAATTTTTAAAATTTCATAAGGGTATCAAATTGGTGCATTTAATTGTATTTTTTAAAAAAAGCATCAAACTCAACAAAAATTTTAAAAAAAGAAACATTTTTAAGCAACATTTTTTTAACGTAAACTTTCTTAAAGAACTTCAAACACTGATATATTATATGCAATGTGTTTAGAAAATTTTAAATTTAATAAAATATAACTTTGCTACTATACCTTTATCAGTATATTGAAATTAAGTATGTATATTTATTCCAATCATTTGTGTTTTTGATTTTTAGTTTATAATGAATTATTTTTAATATTGTAGGATATTTAATTCCATTTACTTTTAAACTATCTAGCAAGTGGTACTATTTTCATAATAAAATTTTAAAATTTGATGAATCAATAAACTGAAAATTTAGTCATGGAAATATTCAACTAATATATTAAAACTATAATTAACTGGAGTTGAAAATTTTAGTGCTTTAATACAATAAGATTAAATAAAAAGTCAATCACTAAATGCCACCTTTACAAACATAAAATACGTAAAGCTAGATGAAACTACATTAACCCTTTCCAGAGCCGTGAGAAGTATGCTTTCCATCAAATTTATCAATCTTTGTATGAATTTATGTTGGTTGGCATCAGTTATGACAATTTTTTTTAGACAGACAGAAACTTAGAGGATTCAGTTCTTTATCTTACACAAAATGATGTGTCTTGATTTGTTACGTAATTATTAATTAACCTATTTAATTAATGAATCAAATTAAATTTATCTAATAAGCTAAATGAATCCCTTTTCTTATTCTAATTTGAAGCCTAAAAATATTTTAACATAATATGACTAGAAAAAAAATGGCCCTTTAAAGGGTTGCGACTGATATCTAAGATGATTTTCTAAATATTTCATTTATTTATTCCTAGTTTCTATAACTCTATATAGTCCGGTAGAATTGTTATGAAAAATAAAAACGTTGTTGAAACCAGAGAGAGTGGTTTTCCCCAACTTCCTCACAAACTTTCTAGAAATGATGTTATACTAAATAATGCTATTCGCTGAATTGGCGAACATTAGTGAAGAAATATCAACCTTTGGCGTGAATTTAGCATTCTTACTAAATCTATCGTGTCATCTTTGGCGAGGTATTTGGCAATTAAGCCCTTGCATGCGATTAATAGCATCTGGAAATCGAATTTATGTTTCAGATGCATTTTTTTCCCAAGCGATTGAATCAAAAATTTATTAAAAAAGCTACTCTTATCACAAAATATCATGCCAAATTCAATATATTTATCTCATTGCGTTTCTTGAGTTATCGCGTTTATATATTTCTGAAAGTACAGACCGACAGAGGGAAAGCTCCTCAAAGGATTTGGCTCAAAATTTGAAAGGTGTCTACAATATAAATATTAAATATGTGTGCCGAATTATATATTTATCTCTCTCTTCGTTTTACAATTATCGTTTTAATTTATATTCGATCAGTCGTACAGACAAGCGTCCTCTGAGCGAAGTTTGTTCAAAAGTTGATAAAGATGTGCATATTTGGTTTAATGTCTGTATTCCAAATTTCATCCGTCTAGCTTAAAACGTTTTTGAGTTATTTTTGTAAGCGACAGACAAACGGATATTTTCCAAAAATATGTTATTATTTGCTTTTTTTTAAACTCTAGGTTGTTTAAAACGTGGAGATTCGTCAAAATCTCGAGTTCGAATTATTTTACGAATAATATTTTTTCTCTAAACTGCGCATAGAAAAAAGTAAGTATGCTTCAAAAATTGTATTCTGCTATCTGCTATTGTATCCATGGTATCATATGAGAACATTATTATTTTTAGGTCATTATTTGTCTTAATTAATTTAAATCATTAACAAGTTTAAACTAGTTTGAATCAATCCCATGAGAATCAGATTACGCATGCGTCGATATTTAGAAAACGATGGTTGATCGGTTTTTTTCTCCCATCTCAAAATCTCGCTAGCTCCAAAACATTATTTCGAGGCCAGATTTTTTTTTCTTCTTTTTTGCGAAAATCCGGTTTAAACTAGTTGGGAATAATTTCTTGGCGTTTATATTGCGCAATCATCAGCTTGCAGAAAAGCAATGTTTTTTTTTTATCTCGAAATAGTATATATATATATATATATATATATATATATATATATATATATATATATATATATATATATATATATATATATATATATATATATGTATGTATATATATATGTATATATATATATATATGTATGTATATATATATATATATATATATATATGTATGTATATATATATATATATCACTTTCGATACCTTCCCACACAGTTTCACTTTCATGCTCATTTACGTCTCTGTGCTTCTTCGGGTGATAGCGTCTTACTACACTGCACTTTATTGGCCAGCCAAGAGAATCGGGTGCATGGCGGACATTCGTGCCAAGTTGTAAATATTGTTGGCGATAAGTCGCCAAATGAGCCAACCTTCTTTAGTATTTTCTGATAACCCTAAAAAGAAAAATTGATGCCTCAAAAGCGATAAATCGCCTATTTTCTGCCCGTGTATTTTGTCGTTTCAAAAACCTCTAATTAAAATATCATGTTCTTACATGATAAAAAAAAGTAATTCACATTTCAATTTATAAATTGTTTCGTTTTAAGCTTTTTTTTAAATGTATTACAGAACTTTGTCCTATACATATTTTTAAAATAATAAGAGTATTTCCTAAATTTATACTTTATAAAATACAATCTTGACATAATTAAACAATCATAAGTTTCAACAATTCATTTTATGGATTATTTTAGTACATGCATATTTTTAATTAAATATTTTCTCTCATAAAACTCTCTATATACCAATGTTTCAACTTCTGTTCGAATTTTTTATCCAATAACACATCCGGGTGCTAACATAAAAATCTTTTTTGGATAAGCAATTTAATAACATTAACCAATATAATTAGTTTATATATTTTTTTTTCTTTTGATTAGAATTCGACAAGACTAATAATCATAAATAAATCTCTGAAATCATCCGTTCTCTGTTCTAAACATTACGTTGCTACCTCTTTAATGTATATGTTTTCATCCCATAACGACAATATTTAATATTTTCCTCTTTCTTTTTTTCTCTGTTAAGCTCTTTGTACAGTTAATAATATATATCTCCAATCGAAGTTCTCTTTTTTTATGTTGAGAAAACTACTAGCTATAAAAGCTGTATGCCTCATTTAACAATTTGTCCGCATATTTTGTTGAAAGAAATGCAGATTTTTGAATGCTAAAGTAATATTCAAATCTTGGAGTTACAGCCATTCTGTGGGAAAAGAGCGAATAAAAAAAGTAAGATAGAGTAATTGGTAATGAAGCGTTTACTTGCCGAAAATTCTTGGAACCATTTCGTCATACGAGGTTTCAAATTATTCATTTGTTAGAAAAAAAAAGAAGTGACTTTTGAATTGATGCATTCGTTATTAATAGAAGATACGTTACAGTTAATATTACATACCATAAATTTATTCATAATGATGTATTATGGTCATATCTATCCAGAAAAAAGTTAAACTTAGCTAAAAAAATGATTGTGGTGTTCTTTTTCAAAATTTAATATCGATAATATAAGTTTTCCTTATACTGAAATATATGCCTATTTAATATTTTCGCGAATAAATAAACATGAAGATAGATTGCTTATAAATAATCTTTATTTTATGAAATTAACTTCAGGTAATGTTAGCAAAAGAGAAGAAAAAAACTAGAGAATAATGTAAAATAAAAATGAATAATAACTTTTAAAATTAATTACTGAGGAATCATGGGATGACAAAAGAATCGTCTGTCATACAATCAGTTAAAAACACGAAGGAATTTTGGGATGACAGAAGAATCGTCTGCCATCCAGTCAGATACATTAACATATTTATTTCCTGTTTGTGACAATAATATAAATAACAACCTTTGACGATAATCTTATTTATTTGGAATACATACGCTTTTTGTTATTAAATTAATAAATGAATGGAATGCATTTATATAAAATCCGACTTTGGTATTTCACCTAAAACTGAAAAATATGAATTTAAGGGAATACTTCTTGTACAGTAAGCATTCTTTCAAATTAAAAAAGTGTACAATATTAGTATTAGTTTTCAGAATTTATTATTGACAATATAAGTATTTCTTATAATTAAATAATTTTTCCTGGTGCCTATATAATATTGTCAAGCATAAATGAAAATGAAGATAAATTGCTTATAAATACTCTTTATTTTAGAAAATTAATTTAAGGTAAAACTAGCACAAGAGAGGAAAAAAACAGAAAATATTGAAAAATAAAAATGAATAACAATTTTTAATATTAATTACTGAGCAATCATGGAATGACAAAAGAATCGTCTGCTATCCAATCGGTTAAAAGCACAATGGAATTCTGGGATGACAGAAGAATCGTCTACCATCCAATCATATGGAAACCATTGTAGAATCTAATATCCCTTTTCAGAATTTAATAACGAAAGTGTAAGGGTTTTTTTTGTTTTTTTTTTTTACTTAAACAATTTTTTCTAGTACATATTTAATATTGTCATGAATATATAAGTAAGAATATAGATTGTTTATAAACTGATTTAGAAAATTATGTTAAGATAAATTCAGCAAAAGAGAAAAAAAAACTAGAGAATAATGATAAATAAAAATTATTTTTAACTTTTAAAATTAATTACGCTTGAATTATGGGATGACAGAAGAACGGTCTGCCATCCAAGGAATATTTTCAATTTTCTCGTATATGAAGTATATAAGCAGAGAAAGTATTTGAATTCCAAAATTTAATATTAAAATAATGTTCAGAATAATCATTAATTATCAGGTGTTTATACTATAAATATCATTTTTATGTCTGGTATTATGAATCTTCTCTTTTAATTGGAAATCGGTGATTTCTAGGATCGAAAAACTAATATTATAAGGCATGGAGATTTCATAATTAAGAAGTCATGGATCACTTCCATTATGAATTTATATTCATGTAATCACAAGACTGATTACTAGAATATAAATTCCTAACGGAACACAACATAATAATAAAAATCTTTTCGGCGTCTCTTTCAACGGCACGCCCCTTGAACACTTATTTAAAGTAATTCAAAGTTTTATCATTTTTCTTGCGCCTGAATTGTCACTGTATTTGTATTTCTATGTTGCAGCATTGGCAAATTTGAAGCAAATTTAGTATTGTTAATGAATCTAGCGTGTTATCCTTGGCGAGTGTTTTGGCGAATAATTCCTGCGTTAAAATTATCTGAAAAACGAATTAATGTTTTAAACACGTTTTTCCTTACTGATTGAAAGAAAAATTTAATATAGAATTACACTAGTAGTCACAACAATCACACACGAGTTTTAATACAATTGTTACTGCGTTTTCCAGTTACCTCGTTTGAATGATTCTGAAAGACTGACAGTCACCCATTTGCTGAATTTCGCTCAAACGCTGATAACTCATACACTATAGATGCTAAATTTGTGTGCCAAATTTTATCCATCTAGCTTTCTTCCTTTTGTATATATCGTGCTATATTATATTGGAATATATGAATAGATATACTTCCTTTGAGAAGAATCCTCTGAAAATATGATAGAAATCTACAAATTTAGTGTAAAGGCTATATGTACCAAATTACAACACCTAGCTGAAAGACTTTTCTAGTTATCTGTGTCAAAGACAGACAGACATAATACCAAAAATAGGGCATATGAACTGAAGGAGGTCTGAAACGTCAATATTCTTCAAAATCACGAGTTCGGATTTTTTTGATTAATACAATACTTTTTCTACACTTCGTATAGTAGAAAGTAAAAGATTTTATGCAAAATTTCATTTCTCATGTGCACTTTACAGGAATTTGTAATTCATATATCAAATAGTTTAACTTACTATGCCTTTCACTTATGAATGCTTTGGGATTTCCAATTTGAATATTTGAATTTAAAAATTTTAAATCTGTGTACTAATTTAACATGTTAGTTGTAAAAGTTAGGGCAAAAGCATCCTAAAATCACTGCAAACAGAGCATAACAGAAAATCGCAAAAGTTTTATGTCTATTGCTAGTCCTCGAAAATCAAGAGTTACGGCTGTTGCATTATTTATGCCAATAAAACTTTTGTATTTATAAATTCTAGCATTTTATTTCCGACGTCTTCGAGTATGAATATTTTCAGCGTTAAATTCTTTTTCCTGTTTGGTATAATTTTCAATTCCTTTTGTATTTACCGTGAGGTTTACAAATTACTTTTCCAAAATTCCTTTAACCAAGAAGGAATAGTAGAATAAATCGTAACATGTGCATATGAAATCTTTGTTAACTGGATTTTACTCTCGATTATTATTTGTGACATTTATAGTATATGTGACATTTTTACGGATGTCATAAATAATACTTTACTTGCATTTTCAGCTGATAGAAATATTTGTCATAGCATAAATTCGAGGTTTTTTTTTACCAAACAAGATTGAAAGATTTTTAAAATGTGGCACTGCATATAAGATATGATTCAGTGGATCTGCTGGCTTGGCGACAACTCCAAAACATTTTTCAAGAAAATGAAGTGGAATCGGTATATCAAACAATAAATCGCTGTCTGATTATTTTGAGAAAAACTATTGAGGTAGAGTTTTATAAAATTCCTATCGGTAAGTTTGAAGAAAAAGGTAGATTCCATTTCATCTAAGTTATTGTTTTGAAATTCCTTTTAATATTTAGGCAGAAACAATGAATTATTAAATTTTGCAGTAATCATAAATTAAACATTTATTGCTTTCAGACATTTCGATATTTTTTTTACAAATTATTATTGAAATGGATAAATTGGGATTTTTAGCAGCAAAGGTTGTCATACCCTAATGTAATAGAGTCAATGTTAAAAATTCTTCAGCGAACGAAGAAAAATTTGAAGAACGCGCCTATGAAAATCAGTTTTGGGGATTAAAATTTTAAGAGGGAATATTTCTTTGTGATTGAAAGTAAGCTTGTTCCAATGGTATCTTTTTTGAATTAAATACTTCAAACAATGCACGAGAATATGTACAATGTCATTTTCTTGGTTACGAGAGAGTTTAGTTATATTAACGTCCCGTTGTAAAGCAACACTAGGGATATTTTGTGACGGACCTCTAATTTTGAACCGCGGTCAGGTGACGAGGACGACACCTGAGCAGGAACCCCCTCTCCACGCCACACCACACCAGCGGGAGGACGTTTGGCATGACCGATTTAACGTGCAACAGACCCCCTTACACGACGGTTCTTCGGTGGAATCGGGTCCCGAACTTGAAACCCTACGGCTCACAAGCCCAGACCTTACCACCAGGCCACTGCGGCCTTGGTTACGAGAGAGATAGTCAGGGTTATTATAAAATCCAACTTTCTTCTAGAACTGGAGTGACGATCATCTGGGTAATTAGACGTACTGTTATTATATCTTCTCTTCTATTTTTAAGTCATGAGATAAGTTAAAGAATAGATAGAATATAGCCTAGAGTCTATTGATACTTGCTACTTCGATAAATTCCTTGCATATTTAGAAGCGAAACTCTTTTTGAAAATAAGAGATTAAATCTTCAACAGCAAATTACTAAAAGTATAGGTACTGCTCCATTGCAAAACAAAGTATAACACATTTTCAGCTGATCATTTTTACATAATGTTGCTATACAATCTTTTCCTCTTCTATTTTTCTATTTTTATAATCAGTTTTATTCAAGTTTTTGATTCTTAGTCCACGTGCATTTAAGTAATTTCAAATTATGGAAAATAAATAAAAGTAGAAGCTTTAATTCACTTTTTTTTCAAAACTGACGACATATATTGTGTATCAAAATTAGGGTTGAAAATCGCTTTTTAGCTCCTAACTTCAAAGCAATTGCAGCTATCAAGTATTTAAAATAAAAAGGTTGTTCGTCTTAATGAGGCAATAATTCGACTACTTTGATTTGTTTTTTATCTTCAGTTCCTCTATATTAAGAAAGTAATTGCGAAATGAAAATTTAAGCATCCCACCATTTCTATCCCCTATGAGCTAGAGGGCCCATTTACGAACTCGTCCGTGGATTTTACATTTCTAACAACATATTCCAAGCCACTTAACATCCAAACAAAATTTCTTCAGTTACTTTGTTAAGAAGATAACATGAAATATATATATATATATATATATATATATATATATATATATATATATGTGTGTGTGTGTGTGTGTGTGTGTGTGTGTGTGTGTGTGTGTGTGTGTGTGTGTGTGTGTGTGTAAGCTTATTTTATTTGAAGCAGAATGCAGGTTGGACGACATTGAAGAAACATTTAACATTTTTAAATTGATTTTAATTAATCCTGGGAAAGCAATTTATTTATAAGCACAGACGCGGGCAAGACACGTCTGCCCCAACGCGGGACAAAAGCAGAAGTAAGAAAGGAGAGAAACAAATGATCACTAGTCTTGTATAACATGGGATTTCCTGCCACGTGGCGATAGAATACGCGTGGTGACCTTTGACAAGGGCAGATCATTTTTACTTGATACGTAGAACTGATTGCGGAGTAATTTTTACACAGCTTCATACGTGAAACAAAAAAATACTTTAGAATGACCCCCGACATGGGCCGAATTAGGCAAAAATTTTAGGAAATTAATTTGGATTAAATTAGATATTAAAATATATATATATATATATATATATATATATATATATATATATAAGTAACCAATCTAAAGTAAGAAAAAGTTTGAAAACGAAACTAAAATGGTATGTTCTGGCCTTTTCGTTTTTAATTTTAATTTTAATTTTAATGCTGTTTTTGTTTTTATTGTTATTGTTTTTATTGTATTTTTACTTTGTGGTTTTTTTCTAATTTGTTATTTTGTATTTCCTTTCTGTTAATATGGTATATCTCTTGAGCATAATTTCGGGGGATTTTCGGGTCACGAGGAATCATTATTAGACTTAATGTCTGTATGTCCTCACAGAAAAAATCTCTTTATTTGAATCCCTGCCTGAGGGTGACCCTTGAAAAAGTCTTCAGGCCGGATTCTTTTTTAATATTTTTTAATAATTTTTTTGGTTTAATTTTTATTTGATTTTTGTTTTTCCTATTAACTTGATTCTAATACTTTTATATATATATATATTTACAACTTCTGAATGAAGCGTTGTTTTTTGGGCTCTATGTATAAAATTGGTGAAGATCTGAAGAAATTTCCCCAAAATTATGTTATGAAAACCATTGCAATAGATAGTCTTAATTATCAGGAATCTACCTAAAATTATTTGTTGAAAAATTATTTTCGGATGTGACTGTTTCGAAAATATATTTATAACCTTTTGTGAAACCTCCAATTCCTAAGCTCGCAGTCTTAAAGATAAACATTGAAATTCCTTCTCCATAAACAAAATAAATTCCCACAAAAGACCACTATGGCAGTTCGTATAGTGACAAAGTTGCATCGTTCCTCCCCTCAGCAGCTAGCCTCGTATTTAGTAAGGCAGAAAGACTTACAACTTATTTTACTGGATTCTGAATGGATTTCAGGTCATTAATTTCAAATCTTGGCGATTTAGTCTTTGAATTCTCTGACAAAAATGCAGCTTCTCGAACATAACAAAAATATGAAAATATATGCATTAAGATTCGATATCTGCAGGGTCTTCTAGAAAACTCTATACCATGTAATGATTAATATATAAACGGAGGTGCACACATATGCTTCATTTATTTCTTTGTAGTGCTGATCGTGGAGTGAGATTTCCAGCAGCATTATAAACGCTATTATGCTGTTTCTGCTGTTTAAAAATATTTTTCCTTAGGCGCGCGTGGTATTAATTTATGGAATATTGTTTTTAAAGTTTCGTTGTTTCTTGCTAATACGTTTCTCCTCACCATGTACTCAACGCCCTTATTTGTGTACAGGGCATACAGGAGCAGCTCAAAAGTGGGGATGATAAGTCCACTCTACAGTGGTTGGATTTGGCGGATGATGGCCGTTAAGATTCAACTACCGTCCCCGCCTGTTGCTTTCCTACCTATAGCTTCATGTTTTGATTTCACTGAATGTTTTGGTTGAATAGGAGAGACTCAAGTATTATAAAAGTCTTTCCTTAGCTAATGGATTTTGGAGGAGTGTAGAAAAGAATATGAATTCAGTTTTTCGGTTCTTCAAGGTAAAACATTCTAACATTTAAAGTGAAAAATAGTAAAAAAAGGGCGGTGATTCCTCAAATAAATTGTGACATTTAGGATGCTTCAGTATTGAAAGAATTAAATTCAACTCATGGTAAATTAAAATTGTGATAACATTTTTTTTTCTTTATCCAGATATAAAAACTAACTAATTTAGAAGCTAAAATGAGTTTGCACCAAACGAGTAATTTATGTTGATTAGAGAAAATAATATTTTTAGAAACTTAAATGATCTTAAACTGAAAAAAGCAAATTTATTTTAAACTTTTGCCGTAATTTTTATATAGATTATAGGATGCATTTATTGAAAGAAAATATACTAAAATCATACAAAAGATAAAATGTTTCATTTCACAAAGCTGAACTATAATCTTGAATTGATTTCTAGAATTAAATTTAAAATTCTAGAATTATAATTTCAAAAATCTCATTTATCTGAACAACAAATCCGATATTTGAAAAATAATTTTAAAATATTTAAATCATATAATAACATTATTATTGTATAAATAAAGTATTCAATAAATAAAAAAAATATTCCCGCTGAGTGATTTTTTTATTTGACTCAATAAAATCTTCTATGTTTCAAAGAAATTTTCTTATTTATACTGATACTAAATCGAGATGATTTTTTTTTTCTGTTACACAGACTATAAATTTTTAGTTATTCAGTCCCTCAACTCAAACTTAGACAGGATGATAGATATTTTTTTGTCCCAAGAGGTTTCAATATCTCGGATATCTTTCATTATTACAGGCAAAATATTATTACAACACTGACAGTAACATAATCTTCCTTTATCTAAGCCGATTTGAAAGTAACTATATTTTCACGACGACGAAGAAAAATATTTACTTTTGAAAAAATGTTGAACAGTAAAGCAAAATTCGGTTTAAAATATCTGGAAGATCTTTATACATATACAAGATATTTTTTCCATAGTTATTCATTCCCTAAAGATGATCTTGTTTAAGAAATCTAACACGCATAATTTACAAATAATTTTATTTTCCAATTGTCTTTGGTTTCAAATAATTTATCTTGGTTGTCTGGATAATAAAAAAAAAGGCAGCTCATAAAATAAGTTTTCATGTGCTTGTATTTAACGTATTATTTGGTCACAGTTAAAGTCATATTGAGACAGAAATTCCACAGCTGACAATCTTTTTATTTCAAACAACTGAATAGAAAAATATTTCAAACAGACGATAATTTTAATGTACTTCACATAAATAACAAATTTAAAATAAATTAATTGGATGGAAAACAGATGGGTTATGAAATAAATTTCAAAAATGATTAAATTAATTTAATAAATGTGAAATAAATTTAGATTCTTTTTAAATGTAATAAAAAATACATTAAAGTGTTCATCATAAAGATAATAACATTTAAGAAAGTATAATTTGACAAAGTCAATTAAATAATTTCATCAATATGTTTTTAAAATATCTAATTTCCTGTATAATTATCGTTTGCTCTCATATAATTATTTTAGTTTTGCTATGAAAAAGAGAAAAATCTTTACATTTTAAATATGGGGAAGTCTTTATAGACATAAGATTTTTCAAATGTGCTTTGGTGAATTTTTAATGTGTGATCATATCCTATTACCTGAATTTATTTATTAAAATGAGTTTCTATTAAACACCAAAGGTTAATGTGGGAAAAAAACCTATATTTCTGCAAAAGTAATATAAATTTATCATAATACTTCATTTTATCTTTCTTTAGAAGTTAATTAAAATGGCTTGTTTTGAAACACTAGATAAATAGTTATTTTTTAAATAATTATTGGAGTGCTCAAATTTTAATTTGCAATAATGGATCATTATCCAAAAATGTTTAATTTATTTTTATTATACTGATTATCTATATCTACCTTTCTAATTATACTAATTAATAGATTTACAATTATTAATAAGCAAAATTTTAGTTTTGGGGTTTTGAAATTATGTTTATTAGTTTATTTTCCATTTGCGATTGATTCCAATTGCTCACAATATATGGATGTGATATCATTTCGCCTCCTCTTTCTATGAAACGGAAATATCTGTTATAGACAGGTAAAATATTCATAATAAAGCTTCAGTGATAATAAAATATTAATGATGAAATTTCATTCTTATTTAATTTATTTGTCTATTTTGTTTTATTTTACTTTGTGGCTTGTGTTCCTTGTGTTTTCGATTAATGCATTCTGTAAATGGAGTCATTATCTGTAATGTGCTTATTTCTAAATAAATAAAATAAAATGAATGAATTTAGATATATAAGCCATTTTTAGTATGTACCAAAATATTTTATAGAATTCTTCATAGTTTAAATAACATTTATCTTTTATTAAGCATGGATATGAGGTAAAGCACTTTACTGATGATTCTTTACTGTATTATTTTATGTGTTCAGTTATCAACGGTATTACTAAATTACGTTGATACACAAAATATGTTGATACATTCCATAGATATATTGATGGAATTTAGAACTTAATCTAGGCCGGGATAGCCTGGGTGGTAGAGCGTCGGATTCGCGTGCTTTAAGTGGCGAGTTCAAGCCCCGCCGGCCGAAGATTTCCCGCGTGCTTGGTGGCTAACGCGCGTTAAATCTGTCTTGGTCACAAAGTCCTACATGTCGAGAGTAATACCACTGGGGGTACTGGATCAGGGGTGATCGTTCTCAGATTCAGGTCTAAATTGCGATCTGTGGTTGAGTGAATGAAATGCGTGAATGAAGTCCGCCCCGTAAAAAGAGTTGTGTCGTGTGTGTAGCTAAGTCATTCCCTTGGCGCTAGAGGGCGCTACTATAGAAACAAGAGGCGCTCCCCTTCAGGTTTAAATCGGCTGTCTTCGAACAGCGGGCTTGTCCATGGCAAGTGCCATAAGAAACAACAACAGCATGTAACCTTAATTACCACATCCATGCGGTCACGATGACTGTCATTCAGTTTAAATCAAACGATTTGTTGATGTAGATGTAATTCCAATGTGATTTGGGATTAGGATTGGTGATTGATCGCACTTCAATGGCAAGACCTTGAATTAAAAGAACTTTGACCTTGAATGCCCACATATGGGTTTTCTTGTGCAAAATCTTTATTACAGCAGTGGCTAACAGGAGTGCGAGCTTCTATAGCCATTTCACATTTTTGTGATTGATCGCACTCCAGTGGATTGATTCTCATGACCTTCAATTATGGCCTCTATTTACAAATGGCTGTTGATGTTAGGTTGAAAGGATTCCTCTTGCTATACTTCTTATAAATCAATATTTTTGAGACATAATAAGATTTCTTACTTTTGTTTCGTTTGCCTGTCTACGTTGACTATTTTCAACTTCCTCTTTATCACTCTACAATGACATTCGAACTTCAGATACCAGTCTAATATTCTTTTTTCACTATGCCTGTCTACGCCAGGAAGGAACTTTCTAGAAATAAATATCATTCTTCATAATGGAAACTGGATGCACTAATGGATCTATTAAAAGCACTTTCAGACGGAGCTGTGTCCAAAGAATGATAAAGCAGACTTGTAAGAGATATTCTAGCACTTTCGGAATATGGAGAGAGCTTCTGAAAGAGGCGCATTTTTAATACACGAAAATTATTAATAGTTGATGTGCTAAATGTTTCCGAAGATCCAAACTCAAAGAATAGATTTTTCGATTTGAAAATGCTTTTCATATTTTATCTTTAATACTTAGAATGGCGAAGAATTTTAAGGAAATTGGGTGTACTATTAAATTTATTTTAATCTTAAACGTGTATTATCACGTTATATATATATATATATATATATATATATATATATATATATATATATATATATATATATATATATATATATATATATATATATATATATATATATATATATATATATATATATATATATATTTCTTAACAGTTTCTTTTCTGTGTTTCAGACTTTTGATTACTGAAATATTTATTCGCATGTCCTGTACAGGGTGTTTCAAAACTTATCATTCAAATTTAGTGGAAAGGTAAGGAATACTTCAGGAAACCGATTTCGAATAGGAAAGAAAGTCTGCAAACGTCATCTGCATGGACAAAATGAACAGATGAAGCGAACACAAGGAAACAGTAAAAGTAAGTGATAATGAATGCGATTTTTTTTCCAACAGGTACACAGTAGATGTCCGAAATTACGACCATTTGTACGAACACAGGATTCACAGAGCCGTTGCAGTGACCGACGAACATTTTCACAAACACCTGGCATATTACGGATAATTACCACTATTCGCAAATAAAGGTTAGTTTCACTGTCGACAGGGGTCCCGTATACATGGTATTTCATATCCCAGTACAAAAATAAATCCATGGGTGATAAATCCGGTGAATTCAGGTCAAGCGATATGTTCACCTCTGCCGATCTATTCAGTTCCGAATGTTCGATTCAGGTAACTATGCTATGATCTGAAGCTCCGTCATGTTGATACCACATATCTTGAGAGATAAACCCCAGGCATTGTACATGATATGCCGTGTGTTTTTGAAAATGTTCGGTGGTCGATACAACGTCATTGTCAATATCTTGTTCGTGTAAATGGTCGCAATTTTGAGCACATACTGGTAACGAATTTACTTATCCTTGTTGGAATAAGTAAATTCATTTGTTACCACTTAATTGTACTTTTTTCTTTGTGTTAACTTCACTTACTGATTTTGTCTATGTAGATGACGTTTTCGGATTTACTTTCCGATTTTCTGAAGTATTCCCTACTTCCCTAAGAATTTGAACAATAAGATTTGAATCACCCTGCAGAACATATAAAACACAATTTTATGTTCTGTTACCGTCAATAAAACATTGCTATCCAATAAGGAATATACGAATAAAGACATCTGTAGGGTGATGAGAAGATCTTTATTGTTCACAGCATCTTTATTGTTTGATACAGCATCTTTAAAGATACAGCATCTTTATTGTTTGAAAACGATGACAGCATGGGCAGTCTCCCAAAACCTTTCTCCCATTCTCTCTAATGAAGATATTTTTTTCCTGTCCCCTGCTTAAAATTATGAACATTGGTTAAGACTGAGGATAAATTTCATGGCATTGGCAAACAATATCAAAATCTTTGGCATGAATTTGGCATTTTTGCTGAAACAGTCGTGTAACCCTTGGAGACTTTTTGCAGATCAGTCCCTGTCATTCAGCGATAGGTACCAGAAAATCTAATTTATGATTTATAAGTACAGTACACTCTCGATTATCCGCGGAATTGGATGGCGCTGCCGCCGCGGTTAACAAAAATCGCGGATAATCCGAAAAAAGCTAAAAACGGGTATAGCAAAAAAGAAAACAGTCATTCCAACTTTGAAAAACCGTTTTATGTACAATAAAACGTAAAATAAACAGAACGGAATGTTTAACTAACGCTTAATATTTTAGTATATCACTCAAAACTAGCCTAAAATGCATTTTGTAAATGAAAACAGAAAAGGGCTTTGTTTTTACGAGATGCGTCAAGGATACACAGAAAAATTAATACATATGTACTGTTTTAATACTATTATGTATTATGTAATTACAAAAGCATAACTGTAAAACTGCACCTTTATGTAAAAATTAGTCAAAAAAAAAACTTTGTGTGGCAGGCGGGGATAATCCGCACCGCGGATAACCCGCCCGCGGATAATCGGGAGTCTACTGTATTGCTAACAACTGATTGAAATCCAAAGACAAAACACAATTAGACTATACAGATATTTGATCCGACACAGATAGACGAACTTTCCAGATGAATTTCGCTGAAAATTTGATGGAAATATACAAATTTGGTATAAAGACCAAATTTCATTTGTCTAACTCAAAGTGTTTTGAGTTACCTTTGTCATAGGCAGTCACACAAACATAATATCTGTCTATCTATCTATCTATCTATCTATCTATCTATCTATCTATATATATATATATATATATATATATATAAGTAACCAATCTAAAGTAAGAAATATTTTGAAAACGAAATAGTTTCGCAATCGCAACTAAAAATTATTTCTTATTCAAACTAAAACCAAAAAAGGAACAGGAAAAACTTCATAGAATTTAGAGAGCGCAAATGCAACTACTTCTAAAACACAGATGAATTGATACAAAAGTATTAAAATCAAGTTAATAGGAAAATGAAATAAACCAAACATATATATGTATATATATATATATATATATATATATATATATATATATATATATATATATATATATATATATATATATATATATATATATAATTGAAATTTAAAATTGTAAAAGTTTCGAAATTTCTTAAATATTTTATAAAATCTAAATATATTGAGATCACTGTGAAGCTGATATATTGATGTAACAAAATAACTGAAATACTAATGGAAGAGTCGGTAAGTAATTTGTATGCATTTCAATTAGATATTTTGCTACTGTAGGCGAAGAACATTATAAATCTCTGATTCAATTAACCTTTTTTTACTTTGAAATAAAAGCATTTTGTAATTATTGTAAATTGTTTACCTTGATAATTAAATGCTTATTCAAAATTTATGGAGAAATAACAAATTCCAAATGGATATAAAAATTTAAAATTATTACTTTCTAGAACTCTTTAAGTGGAGAAAAATATTATTAATTTAAATAATAATGAACAGTATAATATAATATGAAAAAAATTACTTCTATTTTATTTAATTAAGTAGCAGAAAAATACATTGTAATACATAATTTTTAATTCCTGGAATAACAATTTTTAAAAATATTTATTTATTTTTCAACTAGGGTTATTAAATTTTTTTAATCGATATGCCATTGATAACCTCAGGTAGCTGCCTTGTTACAAACCCACCATAATATGGAGTATGGAGAGAGTAAAATGCTCTCAAAGCACACAAAGAATGAAAAATATATCATGTAAACCTATAAAATATTTTTTAAAAAAATTAACTCAAAAATTTTAAAAGTAGAATGCATTTAATTCTTAAAACTTGGAAAAAACTTAATAAGAATTTTTAAAAATTGTGATAGAAACAACTAAAACATATTAAAAATATCCAATTTGTAAAAGCTTCGAAATTTCTTAAAAAATTTCTAAAAGTCATGACTAATATAGGAAAATATATGTTAGTATGTCACCGCAAACGATCTTATAAGATGGCATTTAAATAAAATAAGATACAAGATAAATCTGCTTCTTTTATCTATCTGGAAATTGTTATATATATATATATATATATATATATATATATATATATATATATATATATTGTAATGCCAATTTATAAAATCTTATTTTTTGCTCTTGAATAATTTTATATTTCTGTGAGGTGTAATTTCTACTTTGCCTCTTCAAAAGTTCTCAAGTCCTGGAACAACAGAAACGACCTTCTCGGTAGCCGAGGAAGGGAAGGTCAACCCCCGCTTTCTGACACGTAAGCACCGGCCTGTCATCAGTCAATCTCCGAAAACGATTCGTATATCCAGTGTTTCAAAAACCTAATCTGGAAACAGCTGCCGGGTATCGGAACAAGCAGCCGATAATCGATGTGGCAACCGGAAATGACGAAAAGTCCCGAACAGAATATCCCTCCGCGCGGTGAGCGCCTTTTCGCGGTATTTAAATGGAACCATTCATCCAACCTTTCCCGCCTTTGCCAACGATTCATATTGGTCCACCTATAAATCACCATCCGCGGTGGTAAATAGGGCCATTTATATTCGAAGAAAGAAAATTTTCCCTTCACTCCAGCGCCTTATATATTTTCCAGAACGTCGTTATGGAGCGTCGGGTAATGTTCCAACGTTCTTTTTTTCATTTGCTATATTTTTGTTTCACGCTAGTAAAGTCGTCTGCAACTTGAAGATTCCTTCGAGTAAAGTTTAGCAGTTTTGAGAGACTGATGCGGTTATTCGCTGAGCTTTCTTCCCTTTTGTGTTCCAGCTTAAATCCAGTTTCCGGCTGGCAAATATATGGAGGCGGTGCATTAGATGTTTATCCTCCGGGGGCTTTTGCGCCTTTTTCTGCCTTTAAATGGGCATTCTGCCACGATGTGTGAATGCAGGTAATGCCCTTTAGTGATTCCAGCCAGTGGATTGCTGAGGTGTTATGGGCGTCAATGTTGCCATGAATAAGTTATCCGCCGGTTTCCGGTCTGCGGATAAAGCTAGTCATACAAATGCAAATGCGGAGATCATCTTTGTGGTTATGGCTATAAATTAAGTCTTGTTGCGCCTGGTGAATCATAAACTTTGTTTGAATGTAGTCATTTATTTTGTATTGTTAGGTTTCGTTAAGGCTTACAATGGTTTATGGTCTTTTGTTCTTAGTTCCGAAGCGGGGAAAACTATCATAAATAAAACTGCTTTTTTTTTCAGAAATTGTTTAAATGCTACTTTCTCTCAATATATGTCTTTAAACCTGTGGAAGTTCTCTGCCAAATAATTTCTCTATGCTCTTACTACATATTTAGATTCTCGATACAATGAAGAAAACGAAAAATGCTTTTTAAGATAGCCAATTCTAACGCGAACTGACTTAGTTTAAAATTTATATAACATCTACTATTTTGGCATGAACCAAATATAACTTCTTCAGCTCACGGGGATTGAATTTTACCTACAAACGGAAAAATTGACTGATAGACTATCCACTGACTAATTTCTTCGAAAATTAGATGCATAAATTTTCAAATCTCTGGAATCAAATTGGATTCTAAGTTTTCAATTCTTTAAATATGGTAAATACAGTAAATAATATCTCTGTTTCTTATGTCAATAAATATATACTCTACATTAAATTATCTAAGTATACCCAATAATTTCTTAATTATCTGAAAACACTGCCTCTCCTTGGATTAAGGAAGTAAGGAGCTTTAGAAATTGTTCTTATCTTCAAATTGTCCGTTAGCTAACATGGAATATAAATTTCTATATGTTATCTACTTTATTAACACAAGAAATGGCACGATATTTCTACGATGTTGTTGAATACACGGTATGCTAAACAATATCAAGAAAATATCGTAACTATGCTATTGAACATTTTGTTAAATCAAGGTACAACTATATTTCAATATACCCGATCATTCTAAAGTCTGTTGATAATTGAAAATTTCAATAATTTGGGAATAATGTAGGTGGAGGTAAAAATTAGAATTGCAAATTGAAATCACATGGGGTTTTATTGAAACTAAAAAAAAAACCCCAAAAAATGGTCATTGATGGTTCTTCATGTGACCAATAATAAGAATAACAATTGATTTTTAACAAAAACTATGTCCTTTATAACAAATGCTCAGCGTGTCGACCGTTATTTGCCAACAATCCTTTAGTCGAGGAACAATGTCTTGAAATCACTGTAGAGCATATTTGTAAAAGTGGTGAGAAATTATCGTTGGTTGTTGTCTTTTAGCATCCCTAAAGAGGTCGGATATGAATGTAGACTTGAGACTTGAGGTAACCTCATAACCAACGTTATGCAATGCGGTTTCCACAACAGTTCTAGGATTTTTGGTAGCCCAAATCCTGAAGTGGGAGTTCACGGATCCTTGGAGTGCGAAATGGAATTTGTCGGTCCACAGTGTGTTAGACAAACTATCATAATCTTCTCCTAATTTTTGCACTATTTTTTGTTTCAATAAAACCCCATGTCATTTCAAGTACGTGCATCAAATTTTACCTCTCTATCTGCATTATTCCGTGAATTATTGAATTTTCAAATGTTATTGAATTATTGAATTTTCAAATGTTATTGAATTATTGAATTTTTAAATGTTATTGAATTATTGAATTTTCAAATGTTATTGAATTATTTAATTTTCAAATGTTATTGAATTATTGAATTTTCAAATGTTATTGAATTATTGAATTTTCAAATGTTATTGAATTATTGAATTTTCAAATGTTAACAGACAGTTGAATCACCAAGTATAATAATTATTAAATCTTATAAAAATGTTTATCCCGTGGTTTCAAGATATTGTTTAGTATCCAGTATATCCTACACCACCGTGGAAATATCACAAAATATCTTGTGTTATTAAGGTATAGAACGTAGAAAGTTCAATTTCCGTGTTCCTTGTTCGCAAAAGGACAGATTTCCAGGTAAGCACAGTTTCTAAAACTCATTATTTTCTTGACACAAGAAAATGCAGCGTACTCAGATAACGTGGGAATCATTGGATATAGTTAAATAATTGACGGTTAGAGTAAATATTTATTTTCATAAGATACAGGAATTTTATTCACAGTTCCCATGTAAGGACTTGTCAAATTCAGGGATCTGAACTTAGGAAATCTCACGGCTGTCACTTATGTCTTGTCAGCATTCTTCCTAGAATCAATCTAGAGATAACGGCTTGCAGTCACAGTTACTATTCTTAACGAAAAAATATATATTGCGTAATACTTTGTGCTAATAAGGTAGAATGTATAGAAAATTCAATTTCCATATTTTCCTCTGTCTTTGTTAACTGATAGATTTGAAGAAATGCAATTTTTTTTTCGTGACCACAACTCAGGTAAAATGAATATCACTGAATATGCTTAACTACTGAATATAGAGTAAATATTTATTTATATAAGATACTGGAATAATATTTACAGTTCCCATGCATTGACTTATCAAGTTCAAAGTTTTGAAAACTTAGAAAGTATCTCTGTTTTGCCTAGTGCGGATTCTTCTCAGAATCAATTTAGAGATATCGGCGTCGTTATTGTTACTATTAAAGGTAGAAAAAATATACCTTGCAGTATCTTATTGTAATAAAGTAGACAACATAGAAAATTTAATTCTCATATTTTCTATCTTGTTGGTAAACAAACATATTTGCAATAACGCATTTTTTTCATAACCCAAAGAGATATAGTTTATACAGAGGCAATCATTGAACATGCTTATATAATTGAATATAAAGTAATTATTTATTGGGATAAGATACAGAGATATTGTTTACAGGTCCCATGTATGTATTCATCCCATTCAAAGAATTGAAAATTTAGAAAATCTTGCGGTTGACTACTAATAATGCGTGTAGTGCAAGTTCCTGTTACAGTCAATATGGAGAAATCGGTGTCAAAGTTAGTTAATATTAAGAAAAAGTATCAGAAACGCTTTAGAATTCTCTTGCACCATTTGGAAATTTGACACTCAGTTTTAACCAGCACATCTAAACTACATTTTAAACCATCAAGGCCAGTTGAACTAATCAATTATACAAGCCTAGAAAGAGGAAGGTCATTACATAATCAATTGAAATCACATTGTAAACACTGTTTTGGCATTTGGACGTTTCTTGTATTTGATAATGAGTTTAGAAATGACACCTCAACCAAAAATTGATGTTTCCCAATTACATTACATATGTTTGGTTTCAGCTGGAATAGTTTAGGTCGAACAACACCTATTTTTTTTCCGGCGTCCTGGCATAGGAGTAGCGTGTCTTCCCCGTGATCTGGGCGGTCTGTGTTCGATTCCTGGTACGGGCATGGTTGTGCTATCTGTGATATGTGTGAATGTACCTCCTATAAAAGGGGTTGTGCAAGCGAATAAGTGAAGCGTGAGTGGCAAAGTCGTACTCCTGGCCCTAGTTGGCGCTACTAAAACAAGAAACGCACTCTGTTGGCTTAAATCGCTGTCTACGTAACAGTAGGCTTGTCCAACAATGGCAAGTGCCATAAGAAACAACACATATATTTTATGAATAGGAAGAACTACACAGACATTATTATAGTTATTTTGGGACACATTTTACTTTTGAAACCAAGGTTAAACAACGATATCTAAAATAACCTGCAGTTGTTTGGTAGAATTTAATTCTCCTATTTCAAATCCTTGATGTCAAGTGACTTCTAGCAGTTTAAAGCGATTCCACATAGTATATGGAACATGTTGCTAAAACATATCACTAAATAATAGTTTAACTTGATCTATTGTTCGCATAATATGATTTTAGAAAGAATCTTTAACAGTTTCTATTCAAAACATGTGTTCAAAACATGTGTGTATTAATTCCCATAATATGATTTCAGTCTGTTTTCATCTTCATCTGTTTCATCGTTTTTGCATCGTCTACTGCTTTAATTTTTTTTTTACTTTCTCGTATACGTCATATAGAGAAAATACAATAATCGTCCAAAAATTCAAACTCGAGATTATGACGAATCTCCATCTCTTTTGAAAAACGCTTTGAGCTAGATAGTTGAAATTTGGTATATGGTTTTTACATTAAATTTGCAGATTTCTATCAAATTGTGAGTAAAATTTGTTTAGAGGAAGTCCATCTGTCCTGCAGTTTGAATATTAGTTAAGATTATAACTACAAAACGAAAAGAGTAAGATAGATAAGATTCGGTATACATATTTACCATCTATAGCGTAGACACCTGATAAATTTTGAACTAAATACAACGGCAGTTTGACTGTCCGTCGGTCTCCACTTTTAGAAACATGTAAACGCGATAATTCAAAAATGCAGAGACTTAAATTTATCAAATTTGGTATGTGTTATTGTGATGAAGTGTAGTTATGTGTCAATTTTTTTTTCAATCGTTGGGAAAAAAAAAAAAAAAAAAAAAAACAAATTCAATTTCAAAATCTAGACACAAATTCGATTTCCGGATACTATTTACCTCATGCCAAGAATTAATCGCCAAATAACTCGCCAAGAGAGACATGATAGATTCAATAAAAATGCCAATCACGCCAAAAGTTAATATTTCATCACTATTGTACTCCAGTGTCATGTAAAGTGTTTTCTGGCATGACAAATTTATTAGAGAGTATGCTAAAAAGATTTTGATAAACCACTTTTGCTGATTTTGAGACAGGCCAGTTCAGAAAATTTAATCAGAGCGAATGAATTAAGTGGGTAAAAATATGACACAAATGTGTACTACATAGCATTTAGTTAATGACTTTTTATGAGCAGAAAATTATTGTTTAACAAATTGTGCAGCAAAGGAGTGCTAAATTTCTATATAGAATTCCAAGATACAAAAGGAAAACCATTAAATCAAAACAGTAGAGCATTAATAATGCCTTTTAGGAAGATTCCTTATTGGAATGTTTGCTGTTCTCATAATCAGACTTAGGGAAAAAATATTTTTATAACTTCAACACCAAATGTGATATCTCATGTTATTTTATGAACACGATAATTGGAACAATTTTCATTGCATAGAGCAAATTAACGATTAGATGTGGGGAGTTCGAAAATCTTATGTGAATTCGTTAGTATTCCATTTAGTCGTAAAGGAGGAGAGGTTTTCATTGGTCTACGAATCTCATACTATTGCAGATAATTAGATTCGTTAAAGTGACATCACATTCAATGAAGCTCATAATTAATTATTTTCACGCTTTTTTCAGGAAAAGTAGCTGAAATGTCACTTTGTTTGAGAGCTCTAATTTTTTGCATTGTATTTCCACCCCTTTAGTCTTCTTATCTTCATCGCTTAAGAAATTACTCATTTAATTTAGTTTTGTTTAATTATATTAATGTCCCGCTTTAAGACAACACCAGGATTATTGTGGAACCGACCTCGACATTTTTATATTTTAGACCTCTGTCTGATAATGAGGGCGATACGAGGGCTAGCATCCTCCTGTCTATGTCTCCACACCACACCAGTTGGTGTACATTTAATGTGCGCCGACGGATTTAATGTGCGCCAGACCTACTCACACGCCGGTTTCTTCAGTGGAATCCGGTCTCGAACCAGGAACCTCCCTTCCCACCGACGAGACATTACCCATACGCCGCAGCGACCCCTAGGAAATTTAAAAGCGCAATGGTGGAGAAAAATGGAATGTTCCTTTCCATATTCACCGAAAACAATTACCTTCGATTTTCGGTTTAATGACAGAAATTATTTTAAAGCACATCCTAGCCGCCTTTGGTAATCAGCTGATCACCCGCAATATTAATAGTCTATATTACTTAGTCATATAAACCAATTTAGGTGAACTATATAATATCTTTACCAAAGAAGATTTTAATTTTAAACCATAGTTGCAAAATCAGAAAAGAAAATTCTCATTCATTAATTATATTTGCAAAGTGACGAAATTAATTGGATATTGTGGATATTGGATATGCCTCTCGTAATTGAGTCGCTGAGGGAGGGGGGAGGGTTGTGCCATCCTTATCTTCTAGAAATGGAGTATAGTACAGAAGAGAAAAACAGTGATGGCACTTGTAAGGGTTCTGTGCTCTCATATGAAATAGGATTTGAGGGGAAATATTAAGGGACTGTGTTGTGGATTCACCCCATACAGAATTCAAAACGATATAATAATTTTGAGGTATCTCACGAAAACGTGGGTGGGATCATAGGGAACAGAATAATTAATTATAGCAAGTACATGGGTCATGCGATTTTCTATTAGCAGCTTTGTTATTCGAAAGATGGCTGCAGCGAAAAGTGATGGCCGAAATAGAGCGATCAAAAATGCAATACAGTAAATTCGGGCATCTATCAATATAACAACAGGACCATATTAATGAATTTGTGTTTACATTATAAATATATATTCCAGATCGAAACTGTTGGCCAAATGATCGAGCCAAATTCTCATCTTTTGTGGGAAGTTTTCATTTTCTACTTCCATTTCTGATTCCCTGCATTTTCACTGTATGAAATATTCTCAAGTATTTACGATGAATCTGCTCTTTATGATAGAATGTGTTGTCAGTGGTTTAACGAATAAGACGAAATGTTCACGGTGTGAAAGTATCTGCATTTAGTGAGACCATCTTGGTATGATATATTATGAGACGTTGAAACTATGGCAAATAATTGATATAGAATGCAATTGGTGCTCTTCAGTCAAGCTTTGAAGGAGAAATGGTGACAGTATTGAGAGAGAAAAGACAATATTATCCTCCAACATAACAATGTTTGACCACATGTCACAAAATCTACTTGGAAACATTAAAACGGGAGGTTTTAACTCTCTCACCGTAATCTCCAGATGTGACTTCTTCAGAAATTTCATGAATCAAGACACATGTAGGCTATGATGGAAATGAAGCGGCGGACAAACTAGCCAAAACAGCGGCTTGTGCTAATCAAGATCGGAATGTAATGAAGCTTCCAAGATGTCCTCTGAAGAACATCCTCCAAACCGAGATGGTGTCAAGATGGCAAAAGAAATTGGAAGAAGGCGAAACACTCCGGTCCACATTCAGCATAATACCAAAAGTATCTCTCCACACGGCCAACGGGAACAGAGTGGATATCCTTTACTTCACTGGACACGACCCATTCCCGACACACCTACACATATTCCATCTGGCCAATTCTCCTTGCTATAGATGTCTGGAGATAGTATCGCCAATTCACTATGTCACCGACTGCTTGCTGACATTCTCTTGGCACATGAGAAAGCCAGAAACAAGTCTCGAGAAAGAATGGTATAGGAGAGTTACATCGAATACCCTTTCACGCTGCAAGATCCACTCCATAGTAAATCTTATTCATAAATATTAAGACCTCTTTAAGACCACACAATAGCTGACTAAAATACCACTTGTCAACATCAGCCCAAATCATTCCCTCAAGGGTGCAATACCTTACAGAACCACACGGACGGTACAGATGTCTGATTCCACAGTGTTTTTTATATGATTATACATGTCACAATACCCTTTCACGCTGCAAGATCCACTAGATAGTAAATCTTATTCATAAATACTAAGACCTCTTTAAGACCACACAATAGCTAAGACTAAAATGCCACTTGTCAACATCAGCCCAAATCATTCCCTCAAGGGTGCAATACCTTACAGAACCACACGTACGGTACAGATTTCTGATTCCACAGTGTTTTTTATATGTTTATACATGTCACAATACCCTTTCACGCTGCAAGATCCACTCCATAGTAAATCTTATTCATAAATCCTAATACCTCTTTAAGACCACACAATAGCTGACTAAAATACCACTTGTCAACATCAGCCCAAATCATTCCCTCAAGGGTGCAATACCTTACAGAACCACGCGGACGGTACAGATTTCTGATTCCACAGTGTTTTTTATATGTTTATACATGTCACAATACCCTTTCACGCTGCAAGATCCACTCCATAGTAAATCTTACTCATAAATACTAATACCTCTTTAAGACCACACAATAGCTAAGACTAAAATGCCACTTGTCAACATCAACCCAAATCATTCCCTCAAGGGTGCAATACCTTACAAAACCACACGTACGGTACAGATTTCTGATTCCACAGTGTTTTTTATATGTTTATACATGTCACAATACCCTTTCACGCTGCAAGATCCACTCCATAGTAAATCTTATTCATAAATATTAAGACCTCTTTAAGACCACACAATAGCTAAGACTAAAAGGCCACTTGTCAACATCAGCCCAAATCATTCCCTCAAGGGTGCAATACCTTACAGAACCATACGGACGGTACAGATTTCTGATTCCACAGTGTTTTTTATATGTTTATACAAGCCACAATACCCTTTAACGCTGCAAGATCCACTCCATAGTAAATCTTATTCATAAATACTAAGACCTCTCTAAGACCACACAATAGCTGACTAAAATACCACTTGTCAACATCAGCCCAAATCATTCCCTCAAGGGTGCAATACCTTACAGAACCACACGGACGGTACAAATTTCTGATTCCACAGAGTTTTTTTATAGGTTTATACATGTCACAATGTAGTTAATGAATTTTTTCCTTTTCAATTATTTCTCTGTAAGCCATTCGAGCTCCTTAAACCATTGTCACCATTTGTTTTTAGGTATTCTTGTTCCCATCATTTAGTTATTACTTCGCCACAACATTAAATACAGTGGGTTAGGATTTGACACCGATGGAATTCTCTCTGGAGATTCCTGGATGATTTGTCGTATCTTTCTTTCTTTTATCCTCTTTTTTTCCTTCCATCTGGTGTTCATTCAACTAGTTAGATACCTTAGCATTATAGGCACTGGGGGCACAAGATGTCGTTATTTTATGTTATGTGACTTCTTCAGAATACAATTTGTTCCGATTGATGATACTCGGCCTAGATCGATAATATACGTTTCCACTCTTATAATGTCGAAAATCGAGATGCATTCAGGGATCGCCTCAAAAAACGTGTCGTTTTTTTTATTTTATTTATTTTTTTTTATATAAAATTTGTCAATTGTCAAAAAAAAAAATAAAGAAAAAATAATACTCATGATTTAAGTATGCTTCGAATCATGATAATGTAATCACTTTTCAAGAACAAAGCCTTAAATTTCGAGGGAAAAACCACGGAAGCGTAGTTTCACACTTAATATGAAATAAAAATTGAATAGTTCGGGCCAGTGATTAGGAATTCCTTTTTCATGTTCCTACTTATTTTGAAATATATTATTCAATGGGCGAAAAATTTTTTATTATATTTTTTTATATGCATTTAGAGCCAATTCCTTTCAGAGCTTTTCAAATATTCCATATATATCACCCATTTAGATATTTAAGAATGTTATTTTGAAAGAATATATTTTCACATATTGTTGATTTTTCTCAAGTTACAAAGTAAATTACCTTGTGTAACATTAGCAAAGAATTCATTGAAAATTTTAGTTGTAAAAGTTTTTCAAAAACCAATATTTTCTAATCGTGATATATTTGACAGAATGCATTTCCTATTTGTATCTTATTTCCTGCTTTTTTTTGACACATGTTATTAGATCATGTTTTCACTGGGACTAGATCTAAAAAATAAATTCCATTACGTAAAATTTTCTTCCTTTTCTCAGACTCTGAAAATAAAGCCAAACTAACATCCTTCGATATCTGGTGTAGCGAAAGTTGAAAAGAAAAGAATTGCGATAACCATTGCCTTATCTGGTGGTTTTATAGTTACTAAAGAAGTAACAGCGAAAAATAAAAAGAAATTTGTTCCTAAGAGAATTTTTTTCAGCTTCATCTAGTACTTTGAAAAGCCTCCGCCCACCTTCTGCAACGTGTTTTCCTATTGGTCGCATTAAACGCTTTTGTCGTCGTGCTGGCTTCTAGCCGTAGGCTTAAAATGCGCCAGGGCTTGAAACGATAACCCTCAGATAAAACCTCTCAGCTATGTCAAGATAAACACCATGCCACCATGTTTGACCACTTAAAAAAATTAATTCCTGCTGAAATTTATTATACAAGATTATAAATGTTCTAGAATAATTATTTTCTGTATGTATTATTTATTTAATATCCAGTTTTGGTGACCAGCTGGTTTGCTAGGAATATTTTTGCTGTTTAATTTCAATTAAATCTTTTATATTCAACTCTTCCCTAGGTTCTTCAACAGTCTTTTTACTTTTCGTTTTCATAAAATCATTCGAGTTCATTTGTCTTCATGATATTGAACCTATCAAAGATAAAAGAAAATAATTATCCTCATCAAAACCCCCAATGTAAATCCGTGTTTTGATAGCAAATGATGATACCGATTAGTGCATGGATATGAAGTTATATGTTGATAGCTATATTTGGACATTGTTTGAGAGTTTTTAGAAAAATTCACTTTCCTCCAACCATATCTGGGCGAACTTATCTGACGAACCGCGCACGCGCCTCGAGTATTCCGTCACACTTAACAAAAGGTGAGGAAACGACGTTGTGATATCATGCGTCCCGAGCTTCCACCGTATTTTATTTGCCCTTTCAATGACCTTGACAGAGTTAAGCAGCAAATGTTATTAAGCATAAGCTGGTAATGGCTTAATAGCGTTTAAACTTTATTTATATTCAACATTTGAACCTTCCTAATTTAGTCAAATTCGATCATGGTTATGTTAAATTTACAACTATGTGTCCAGTGTATTTTCTAATCACTTGTTGCCTTTTGCAGCCTTCCTCAAAATTGCAACATATAAGATAGGTGATTTTCAGTGAATATTAAATATGTAAAGTGTTTTTTCCCTCCCCTTTTATCTATTATTGTGAACTGCTTAACACATTAGTCTTATTAGATGCAGAGAATATGGCATATGTTAGTGGCACCAACATTTAATGTCTCCCAAAGTTCAATCAATTTCCATCTCATCGGTGACCAGTGAAATGTAAATGGCGACTGACATAAATGCGAATGTTTCAATTCAAATTTTTAGCACACTAGGTAGGTGAATTCTAGTATGGATAAAATATGTGCAAACGTAGACCTCACTCTTTGCTAACCCGCGTGCATGCGAACTGACGTTAAGCAAAAACTAATTTATAAAATGTAGGAAATTTGGTCTTGATGCTAAAATTGAAGTACCATATAAATTTGACGTTTGATAGGTGATTAGTGATCTGTGTTCATAAGAATGCGATAATTCAAAATTGCAGCATCCATGGTAGGTGGATTTCAGTAAGTATTAATTCTGTCCAAGTGTTGCTTGCCTTGGTCATATAGAGCAAGAACGTTATAATTCAAACTCTATGCTCTGTATCAACGTGAAGGTTGTGACTCAAAATCTATGTTCTCAATCAATGTGAACGTTACAACTCTAAATTTGGTCTTGATACTAAAATTGAAGTTCCATATCCGTTTGATGTTCCATCGGTGATTAGTGATCTGTGTTCATAAGAATGCGATAATTCAAAATTGCAGCATCCATGGTAGGTGAATTTCAGTAAGTATTAATTCTGTCCAAGTGTTGCTTGCCTTGGTCATATAAAGCAAGAACGTTATAACTCAAACTCTATGCTCTGTATCAACGTGAAGGTTGTGACTCAAAATCTATGTTCTCAATCAATGTGAACGTTACAACTCTAAATTTGGTCTTGATACTAAAATTGAAGTTCCATATCCGTTTGATGTTCCATCGGTGATTAGTGATCTGTGTTCATAAGAATGCGATAATTCAAAATTGCAGCATCCATGGTAGGTGAATTTCAGTAAGTATTAATTCTGTCCAAGTGTTGCTTGCCTTGGTCATATAGAGCAAGAACGTTATAATTCAAACTCTATGCTCTGTATCAACGTGAAGGTTGTGACTCAAAATCTATGTTCTCAATCAATGTGAACGTTACAACTCTAAATTTGGTCTTGATACTAAAATTGAAGTTCCATATCCGTTTGATGTTCCATCGGTGATTAGTGATCTGTGTTCATAAGAATGCGATAATTCAAAATTGCAGCATCCATGGTAGGTGAATTTCAGTAAGTATTAATTCTGTCCAAGTGTTGCTTGCCTTGGTCATATAGAGCAAGAACGTTATAATTCAAACTCTATGCTCTGTATCAACGTGAAGGTTGTGACTCAAAATCTATGTTCTCAATCAATGTGAACGTTACAACTCTAAATTTGGTCTTGATACTAAAATTGAAGTTCCATATCCGTTTGATGTTCCATCGGTGATTAGTGATCTGTGTTCATAAGAATGCGATAATTCAAAATTGCAGCATCCATGGTAGGTGAATTTCAGTAAGTATTAATTCTGTCCAAGTGTTGCTTGCCTTGGTCATATAGAGCAAGAACGTTATAATTCAAACTCTATGCTCTGTATCAACGTGAAGGTTGTGACTCAAAATCTATGTTCTCAATCAATGTGAACGTTACAACTCTAAATTTGGTCTTGATACTAAAATTGAAGTTCCATATCCGTTTGATGTTCCATCGGTGATTAGTGATCTGTGTTCATAAGAATGCGATAATTCAAAATTGCAGCATCCATGGTAGGTGAATTTCAGTAAGTATTAATTCTGTCCAAGTGTTGCTTGCCTTGGTCATATAGAGCAAGAACGTTATAATTCAAACTCTATGCTCTGTATCAACGTGAAGGTTGTGACTCAAAATCTATGTTCTCAATCAATGTGAACGTTATAACTCTAAATTTGGTGTTGATACTAAAATTCAAGTTCCATATACATTTGATGTTTTATCGGTGATTAGTGATCTGTGTTCATATGAATGCGATAATTCAAAATTGCAGCATCCATGGTAGGTGAATTTCAGTAAGTATTGATTCTGTCCAAGTGTTGCTTGTCTTGGTGATGCAGAGCAAGAACGTTATAACTCAAAATCTATGATCTGTATCAACGTGAACGTTATGACTCAAAATCTATGCTCAATATCAATGTGAACTTTTTAATGCAAAATCTATGCTGTATATCAATGTGAACGTTACAACTCTAAAACTGATAAAGAAAATTTGGTATATATTCTTGATGCCAAAATGGAGAATCTTTCAAAGTTTAATCCTTCTCCTGTCCCATCGTTGATCAGTGTTAGGTACGAGTAAACAGTGACTGATTTCCGGGTGAAGGTTATAATTCAAAATTTTATCGTTTTAGGTTAGTGAATTCTAGCATGGATGAAATGTGTCAAAATGCAGATTGTTTTTGTTAATGCAATTGCTTTTAGTCATTGTGCGTATATGAAAAAGTAATTAATCAAAACTTAATTCACTTATTAAAGGAAATTTGATAAGTGATCTTGAAACCAACAGTGGAAACCTATATTAATTTGGCGCTCGTTCAAAGACGACGGTGTGACTTTTTCTCAAATTCACAACACACTAGTAGATGAATTTCAGTAGGGATTTAATCTGCTAAAAAGTTGCCTGTCACGCTCTTAGACAGTTCTCTTACATATGAAAACAAATAATTCGAAATAAATAAAGAGAAGCGGATTCTTAGTTTGAGCTAAAATAGAAAATCTATAATAATTTGTAATTTTATTTGTTACCAATAATCTTCCTTGTGAACGCGATATTTTGAAATCGCAGAATTCACGATACATGAATTATGGGTTAAGTATGGGGGTAAGCAGTTAAGGTGTACGTACACACTTGAAGATTTTTTTTTAAATTTTAACTTTAAAAATCCAGTTTTTTCACAGTAGGTTATTAATATATGTTTAAACTCATTTCAGTGAGAAAAAACCATATTACACTAATTATTAATTAATTAAATAATATTTAATGAGCTAATTAGCCTATTTTTTGGAACATGATATCTTAAATTCTAATTTGTACAGACACACAATTCTAGTTGGAAATGATGCCTAACATTAGTCTTCATGTTGTCTGCCTCAAACAAGTTATAAAAATATATAGTTTTTTTTAAACAATTTTTTCATCAACGATGAATAGGAAAAGCGAGATTTTTCCTTTCCTTTTAAATTTTAAACAGCTATTAAAAATTTATTTCTATAAATATAACTTTGATTGAGGCACAAAACATCCGCTATTTCATACAGATTATTTTGATATATAAATAACTGTATTTGGTTCATTTCTTGTTGAGTTATGATTGTTCGAATGAAGCAACATAGTGGAAAAATATCATTCATAAAATGAGTTTTAAAAACACCGTAACTAGAGTATTTAATGAAAGCACCTCAAGAAAAATAATTATAACTCGAGAAATATTTCGAATATTGACAACATCTTGGTATCGTTTGAAAGCTAAAGAATCAGATAACATTTTTAAGCAATAAAAAAATATTCGATATTTTGAACGATTTTCGAAGTTTCAGGTGTGTATATACACCTTAAAGAGCAGACTATCTTGCTATTCATTAATGCAAATGCAGATGGCCATTCTAATTTAAAACTCTTAAGTAATTTGAATATGTAAATATAAATGAGGGAAATTCGGAATTGTGACAGGTTATTTTTAATATTAACCAGTTTGATTACTATTAATAATGGCACGTTAATATTAATAAAAACCGATTATTCACATTTAACATATCATATATATCAACCGAAAGTTCAATCAGCGGTCAACAAAATAGGTAATCGAATTTTAGTATGGGATTAAATATGTTAAAGAGAAGTATATTTGCTTCTCATAGTACATGAGTATAAAATCGTTATAACTCAAAACCTTAAATGATTAGATAAAGGGAAATTGATACATAGTTTTGACATCGAAATTAAAAATACATATCAATTTGAGGTGACTGACTAGTGAGTGATCGGTAACCAATAATTAGTAATTGTGGCCATTATAAGTTGATAGTTTATACTTAGTTCTCAGCACTTTACTACGAAGCTAATGTGTTCATATAATAGGTAAGTAATTTTTTAGTATGGTATAAATTCTATTTAACTGAAGAATTTCTTCTGTTTATCAATCCATGTGTGAACAACTGTTATAATTCAAAACTTTAAATAATTATATAAAGGAAATTTGATGTATGGACTTGGCATCGAAAGTGAAAATTAATTTCAATTTGGAGTCGAATCAGCAACCAGTGATAAGTGACAACTGATCTGCATTTGGTGACTATTATGGGTCAAAAATCCATGCTTGATTCTCAGCACTTCGCTACAAAATTAAGGTTGGGGACATGATCTATTTAAGCGAAAACTGTCTTGATATTTATCCGTTCGTGAGTATACATTCGTTATAACTCAAAATCTTAGTAAGAGAAATTTGGTATAATGACTTGACACTGAAACTAGAGATTGATATCAATTTGGTATCCAATCTGTGAGTAGTGATAGGTGACCAATAATCGGTAATTGGTGACCATTACAGGTCAAGAATTCGTGCTTAACTAGAAGCTGCGAAACTAAGTTAAGGGGACATAATATGTGTAAGTAAAAACAGTCTTGATAATTATCAAGTATTGTGAGTATTCAATCATTATAACTAAAAATATTGAAAATGAAAATTTGGTATAATGACTTGACACCGAAACTAGAAATGAATATCAATTTGATATCAAATCTGCAAGCAGTGATAGGTGATCAATAATCGGTAATTGGTGACCATTACAGGTCAAGAATTCATGCTTAGTTCCCAACACTTTACTTCTTAGGTAAGGGGATATAATCTGCTTAAGTAAAAGCAGTCTTGATATTCACCAGCCCATGAGAAACAACCGTTATAACTCAAATTCTTGATGAGGAAAATTTGGTATAATGTTTTGATACCGAAACTGGGAATGAATATGAATTTGGAGATCAATTGTTGAGCAGTGATAGCTGACCAATAATCGGTAATTAGTGACCTTTACAGATCAAGAATTCATGCTTAAACCCAAGTGGCGAAATTAAGGTAAAGGGATTTACTACGAAACTAAGCGCTAAGGGAAAATAATCTGTTTAAGTAAAAGCAGTCTTGATATTTACCAGCCCATGAGTAAACAGCCGTTATAACACAAATTCTTGATGAGGAAAATTTGGTATAATGTTTTGATACCGAAACTGGGAATTAATATGAATTTGGAGATCAATTGTTGAGCAGTGATAGCTGACCAATAATCGGTAATTAGTGACCTTTACTGATCAGGAATTTATGCTTAAATCCAAGTGGCGAAATTAAGGTAAAGGGATTTACTACGAAACTAAGCGCTAAGGGAAAATAATCTGTTTAAGTAAAAGCAGTCTTGATATTTACCAGCCCATGAGTAAACAGCCGTTATAACACAAATTCTTGATGAGGAAAATTTGGTATAATGTTTTGATACCGAAACTGGGAATTAATATGAATTTGGAGATCAATTGTTGAGCAGTGATAGCTGACCAATAATCGGTAATTAGTGACCTTTACTGATCAGGAATTTATGCTTAAATCCAAGTGGCGAAATTAAGGTAAAGGGATTTACTACGAAACTAAGCGCTAAGGGAAAATAATCTATTTAAGTAAAAGCAGTCTTGATATTTACCAGCCCATGAGTAAACAGCCGTTATAACTCAAAATCTTGATGAGGAAAATTTGGTATAATATTTTGATACCGAAACTGGAAATAGATATCAATTTGGTATCTAATAAGTGAGCAGTGATAGGTGACTAATAATCGGTAATTGGTGACCATTATAGAGGAATTCATGCTTACTCCCTAGGACTTTATTTTGAAAGTAAGGCAAGGGGATATAATCTTTATAAAGGAAAACGGTCTTGATATTTTTAAAATCTTGTGTATACAACTGTTAAAATCTTGATAAAGGAAATTTAGTATAATATCTTGATACCGAAACTAGAAAAGAATATCAATTTGGTATCTAATCAGTAAGCGGAGATTGGTGACCAAGAGTCGGTAACTGGTGATCATTATGGATCAAGAATTTGTGCTGGATTCCCAACACTTTATATGGAACTAAGGCGAAGGCATATAATTCTCTTAAGTGAGAGCGGTCGATATTTATCGGCCCGTGATAATGTAGTCGTTATAACTCAAGAACACGATAAAGGAAATATGGTATAATGCTTTTACATCAAAACTGATATCGAATATCAGTTCGGGAGTATATTGGTGTGCAGTGTTAGGTGACCAATAATCTGTATTTGGTGACCATTATTGGTCGATAATTCATGCTTAATTTTTTTAAATGTAATTATATCCTTCCAATAAGATTTAACAAGGAAACTCGGAGCATGAAATAACTATTTTTTATTTAAGAAAACTTTAATATTTAAAAAAAATAATTTATAAATAAAAAACTTTTATAATTCTTACACATTGTTAATTAAAATTATATTATTGGTGTGAATATAATTACAATTCATATGTTCAGAATCAACACTTTTTTCAAAAACCTCCAAAGACCTCTTCGGATTTATACCTAATTTTCGAGTTTACATCAGGTATTTTTTTTCAGGCACATTATCTATTTCCTTTTTAATCCATTCATCTGATGATGTGTCTACGACTCCCAAACATTCACTAAAACCACTTATTAATCGCTAAGCGTGTTTCGTCTTTTTGATAATATTTCATTATTAGTAGCTTCATTATCAGTATCAGGTAATGCATACTTATTTCTTTTGATTTTTCTGAATCCATCCAATCACCTTGATTTTCATTGTATCCACTACTCTTATTCGTTACGGTGTTTATTTCATTGCAAGTTTTTCTTTAATAAGACAGATTTGTTTATAAGGATGAATTCCACTGACTAACAACAATCCTTCTGCCAGGACAATCTAACGTAAACAATATGTGATATTGATCTATAATATAAACGTTAAGTAATAAAAGTGCTGACGAATTCAATATAATAGAAATTTTAAACATATTTTATTATCATATTCAACAGTAACTTTAGCCGCATGTGCATAGCTTGTTTAGCTCGTCATTTTTCTATATGATATGAAAAACCAATGACGACCAATACTCTTCATTTTACCGGAAGGGGTTTATTACAAAGTTATGATGCTAACGGTTTCAAAAATTATTTGAAATACAGACATTTCTTTTTCGACTTTTAAAATACTCTTAAAAGGTATCGATTTAGAGAAATGTTTCAGTGCCCAAATATGGCCTCCTAGATCTCCCGAGCTCTGCATTTTCTCCTCTCAAAGACCCGAGATAGAGAGAAGCACGATCAGAAGACAGGGCAAATCTTAGGGGAATTCCGCGTCTTCTCTTATCAGAATTCACTCTACACAGGGCAATGGCCGTGATTTATTCTTGTTACACACGGTGTGGAAGGGGACTATGGCATAGAAGATTGCGGTTGTGGAGAGTGAGGAAAAAATATTCGGTAAATATAAAACGCTCAAATAGAAAAAAAACTGTTCTTGTTTGTAAAAAAAAATGGCCTTTTGGAAGCTTATCGTTTTATTGTGCTTGAAAATCAATTTATTCTTTGAAAAATTTGATGAATTATCTGCTATCTTTTTTGGAGATTCTCCTGTGATTATTTATTGATTTTTTTTTTGTAGAATATGGGATATATTTCTTTTTTTAGAAAATTCTCTCTCACAAAGCGCTGATTCTTATTCTGCGGCTAACTGCCCCTTGGGGGTCAGGTGGAATCGCAGGCAAAAAAAGAAGACTGAAAAGAAAACTCGAACTAATTAATTTATAGATCAGATATCAGAAAAGAAAAATATATACTTTTAATTGAAAAACAACTTTTTAACATTTATAAAATCAAGATTGGTTGTATTTTCCTTAAATAAAAGATATAAAATCTTCCGATGTCTGCTAAATTGAAAAAATCGATAAGTTTCAAAATTTTGATAAAAAAAGGTAAAAAGGTAAAGGTTTTCCAAAAGGTAAAAGCGTGTACTTCCATGGTACATTCATTCATATTTTCTCTTATATGAAGTATGATAAGAGAATGTACTGTAATGTAATGTAATCGTTAAAATATTCGAAAATAAAATTTTGACGAATCTTCAGGTCTAGACATTTTTAATTAAAAGAAATTTTTTTAAATTGAAAAACCTCTTTTTTATTCTTCTAAAATCAGTTTACTTGGGTTCGAAGGGGTTCATTGGAATCCCCCTAAAATGAAAGATATAAAATCTTCTCGTGTTTGATGATCTGAAGGAATAGATGAGTTTCGCCATTTCTTTAAAATGTAAAACTCTTAGCTTGTAATTCAGCTTTATATTAGTTCATACTTTCTTGTATATCAAGTATATTTTGAGAATGTACTGTAATTTTTTAAAATTGTGAATTAAAATTTTTGACGAATCTTGAAGTTTAGACATTTTAAACAACGTGAGAGATCTATTAATACATTGAACTATTGCTGGAGAGACTTTAGAAAAAAAAATATATACTAGGGGTGAGATTTAGATAGTCATAGGATTTGAGCAGCTTTCTCTTACACACAGCCAATTAATGAGCCTTATTTTTTTGGGTGGATTCTGTCTAATCTTTTATATAAATTTATGAATTTAATGTCTGGTATTGAATTTCAGTTATGTAATTGTTTTGGAAATAAATACCATAGAGACAGTTCAATAAACAGAAAGACTCAACTCCAATTTTTTTTTTTAATTCTGGGATTAAGAGAAATTTAAAACTTGGAAAACTCTTCAAATTCTCTTGATTTAATATTTTTTAGCATTTACAATAAGTTCAAATCAGAAAATCGCATTTTAACAGAGAGCTTGAATCACTACTGTATCAAGGGTGAATAATATTAAGTATAACATTAAAATTAATAAATAGCAAATTAATAATTAATGGAGCTATTGTAATATTTACCATTCCTTACATTTTCATTAACTAAACTAACAATGAATACAAATAAAAATACAAAAATTCGTGTGAATTCTAAACGAATATTAAATGTAACGCCAACAGGAATTCAAAGACGTATAATAATTCAATTCTAGAAGAACAAATGAATTATCGAAATTAAAATTTTTAAATTTATAATTATTTATGAAAATTATAAATAATTTTCATAAACAAGTACAAATTAAATTTCGGTTATTTAAATTAAAGTTTGAATTATTTAGAGTTAAAAATTTGAAGTTTCAGACGATTTCTTTTACAATTTGAAATGATTATAATAATCATTTCCCAAATACATTTCGATACATTTAATAATTTTATATTAATGTATTATTATTTAATTATTTATATTAATGTAATATTATTTATATGTTTATTTATTTAATAATTTTAATAATGTATCGAGAACAGGAATTGAAAGGCGTATAATAATTCTAGAAGAAAAAATAAATTATTTAAATTAAAATTATTAAATTTATAATTATATATGAAAATTAAAAATAATTTTCATAAACATGTATACATTAAATTTCGGTTGTTTAAATTAAAACTTGGATTATTTTTAGTTAAAACTTAGAAGTTTCGGATGATTTCTTTTACAATATGAAGTTTCAGACGATTTCTTTTACAATTTGAAGTTTCAGACGATTTCTTTTACAATTTGAAATGATATCGATATTAATGCAAAATAAAATTTTGATGTTGCAGATTGTTTTCTTTTACAATCCGAAATTATATCGATATTAATGAAAAACGAGCTGGTGTGTTTTCCACAAAAGTTTCTCGCTTGCTCTTTAATAATGGTATTATCCACTTTCTTTCATCATAAAACCGCAAACATTGGGAAAGATAGTGAATGCGAAGAGTTATTCGATTTTAAGTTTAAAAACTCCACACAACAGAGCTCTTATTTCTTAAAATAGCATGGAGGTCCACATGACGTATTTTTTTTGTTTGATTAAAAATAAAATTTCACACAAAATCGTAAATTTAGTAATCAGATTTCGTTCATATAAATCGTTACTTTATAAAGTTCCTGCATTTATGTAGATTTATATGTATAAACAAATCTGCAGTTAACCTTCTCATAGATTTTTTTCCCCAATTTGATAGAGATATGTATTTTAAATGTTTAACATCTTCCCCAAATTTTACCTGTATTACTCTCTGCATTTTGCATTTATCGTGTTCACTTTTGCCTGGATATTGTACAGACAGACTTCTTCTAAATTCGTTTTCTTCAAGCTTTGACAGACATATGCAAATTCGGCATAATGTCTATACACCGAATTTTATCGGCTAGATTCAAACTGTTTCTGAATTTGGAGGTTATATTTAGAATATATCGGATTCACTGACAGATATAATTTCAAAAAAAATTGTTTCTCGCATTCAAATAAGTTTTAAACGTAGAGATTCGAACTAAAATTTACGATATTTTTTATTTTTAACATTCGTATATGAGAAAATCACATAAACGAAGCATGCAAATTAAGGAATTTAAACATCCATTTTTATTATTACTGTTACGAATTCCAAGTCCTAGTGGAGATCCGATAGGAGATTAAACAAATTAAAATAATAATTAAATCTCCCATAAAAATATTTAATTAATAAATATCAGTTTAGTCTATAATCATATTAGAATTAAATTAAAGGTAATATTGAGAATCTCTATTTAAAGATAACTATAATCGGCAGAAAATAGATTATATTTACAATAGAACTTTTGCAATAGTTATTTCCACAATAGTATCTGAATTGTAATTATTTTCACATCACACTTTTTACAATATCTTTCAGTTTCAGTTCACTCAATTAGGCTTTATTTTACTTGATAAATTTATTAGGTTTTATTATATTATTATGGACCAAATGGCAATACCGAAATAGACGTTTATCTGGAAGCTTTAACGTAGTAATGAATTTTTATGAATTAAGATTAAGGATCTAAAAACTTTTAAGGGGTTGAATGTACGAATTTAAAAACAGTTAGTCAAAGAAGAATTTTTTTTTTTTTGCATTTTATTAAAAACGAATAGAATTTTGAAATTTTATAACATTGAATGTTTATTTGTATGTTGTTATACATATCTATAGTTTTTGTTCGAATTTTGTGAAATTTAACACATGAGTTCTTCACGACAAAAAGAAGGCAGTCCTTTTTTCAAACGTTAATCAGTACATAGATAAATTAAAAATTGAGTAAAAAATAGCTATATTTTCTGAAGCGAAATAAATTTTATGCTACTCTAAATCTTTAAAAAAACCTTTTTATTGATATCCATTTCATTTTAGTGCAAATCATTCAAATTATTTGAATAAAATTATTTAAAGTTAATTCCATATATATATTTTGGAACAATGTTTTTATTAATAATTTAAAATGCAAGCCTATTTTATTTCCCATCGACCTTTCAATCCATAATTTTACCTGTAATCATTTTCATTTCGAAAAAATTCGAAAAATTCCCAAAAAATTAAAAACCAGTTTGAAATAACAGCTATGATGTCATAGTTCTACGTAAACCTTATAAAAACGCATCTGCTATCAAAGAAGCATACATAATAATAATGCAATACTGGTAAAAGCAGGTAAAAAAATATATGTGATTAAAAGATGATGATGAAAATTGCCATTGATGCTTTATTCATTGCCTACGCAATTTCGAGCTTCAATATTCATTGCTTACTCGATTTCGAGCTTCGATATTCATTGCCTACTCAATTCCGAGCTTACACCCCCTAACCAAAACAATATCATGTTCTCACATGATAAAAATATTTTGAAATCTATTCATTCCATAGTAATAGTTTAACAGCAAATAAGCGCAATCCAATTAATAGCCAACAGTATCTTGAAAGAAACAAATGGATATTCAATATATTTTAACATACTTTGCAAAACATAATTCCAATTCGATATATTTTAACATACTTTGTAAAACATAATTCCAACTCGACATATTTTAATAGACTTTGTAAAACATAATTCAATTTCGATATATTTTAGCATACTTTGTAAAACTTAATTTAAATTCGTTATATTATAACATAATTTGTAAAACTTAATTGAAATTCGATTTATTTTAAGATACTTTGTATAACATAATTCCAATTCGATGTATTTTAACATTCTTTGTAAACCATAATTCAAATTCGATATATTTTAATATACTTTGTAAACCATAATTCAAATTCGATATATTTTAATATACTTTGTAAAACTTAATTGAAATTCGATATATTATAACATAATTTGTAAAACGTAATTGAAATTCGATTTATTTTAAGATACTTTGTATAACGCAATTCAAATTCGATATATTTTAACCTACTTTGTAAAGCATAATTCAAATTCGATATATATATTTTAACATACTTTTTAAAAACCATTCACATTTTTTCAAATTAATTCCAATTGATGTTTGCTTACTTTCTCACTGTATTGGCAACTCTTTTCTTCCTAATTGTCCAGAAAGTTTGTTTCCATACCAGGGAACACGAGTGACGGCCTGTCCATCTCGATGACCGTCCTGCTTCCATTCAAGGATACCTTAATCGAAATACCACCTGCCAAAAAATGCGTGGTCAAATAGATGGACTCCCGGTCTGGGGAGCGAAAGAATTCCATTCACCATATGCCACCGGTCATCTGGTTAATCTCCGGGAAAAGAGACAAAAAGTCCGGCAGGGCATGAAAGATAGGGTGGATGGTTAGTTTAAGAAATGGACATTTTAGGCAAATCTTTTTGACTGCTTCGAAAGGTCCTATCTTGAAAGTTTCTGTATAGAATTGAATGTAGCTGCAGTAAATAAGTGAATAAATAAAGTTATCTTTCCAAAATGATTTAACAATGCATATGTTTTATTAAAGAATTAGCTTACTTAAAGCAGTAAATAAAGTGTAACTATCATTTATTTATAAATTGAATTTTTAATATTTGTATTTTAAGTGATCTATATCTCTATTTTAACTAAATCCTCAATTTTTCTTGCACAAATACTAATTAAGAAATCTCATTGCCATACCATTACCCTGTTCACTTGTTATTTCCGGAGGTTAAGAACCTTGAGTTCAAGCACTCCTTAACACTTCCATCAAATCGGCAAATGGGTATCAACTCTACGAATAAGAAATGAAATTATATGTATACCAAATGATTTGACCAAGATATATCAAATTCGGCAAATATATACCGTGCAGGATGAGAATGTGCATCCATCTACTATGTTTTCGGAACTTTAATTAGAATTTAAATAAGTTGCAAATTAAGCGAGATTTTTATATTTTTCTGTGAAAATTCCAGAAATTATTGTTGCAGAAAACTGATTTTTACACAGGTTTAAAGTTTAAAATATTATTTATTTAATGATATGAAATTATTGTCGGTTTCAATAAATATTGGTAATTTTTAAAAAAAATGCATTACTTTTAACTCTATATTTTATTTATGCAATGAAGTTCAAACAATTTCAATCCGTCGCTTTTCTTCCACTATAGAAAATTAAAGAAAATATATCTGCTTATTATAATAGAACTTAACATGTAGAATTAGGAAGTAAAAATTTATTACCCCAAAAGATAAAATGGAAATAAAAATTTATTGACAAAGTATTTTTGTAATTATTGACACTATAATGTCATGCTAATAATAGCATGTTCATACTAATATTAGTTTAGTTACACTAGAATAATGTCGTTCTAATATAACGGAGCTCCATTAGGAAATTTATTACCCCAAAAGATAAAATGGAAATAAAAATTTATTGACAAGGTATTTTTGTAATTATTCACACTATAATGTCATGCTAATAATAGCATGTTCATACTAATATTAGTTCAGTTACACTAGAATAATGTCGTTCTAATATAACTGAGCTCCATTAGGAAATTCCATGGATAGAGCAGCCGGCGTCCTGGCATAGGGGTAGCGCGTCTTCTCCGTGATATGGGCGTCCCAGATTCGAGTCCCGGTTCGGGCATGGTTGTTCCTATTCTGTGTTCTGTCTGTGAGATGTGTGAATGTGCCCCCCCCCTGTAAAAAGGGGTTTTGCAAGCGAGTGTGATGCATGAAGTAGCTAAGTCGTACACTTGGCCCTAGATGGCGCTACCTAAAAAACAAGAGACGCTCACTCGGCTTAAATCACTGACAGATCTGTCAGCGGGCTTATAAAAGTGCCATAAGTAACAACAACAACAACATGGATAGAGCAGGTATAAAGTTATTAAAATAATATGCCACAGTCTGTCACAATTTAATATTTAAGAATATTTTGTTCAGAGAACGATGGCTTCAAGTTATGCATACGATATTCAGTTAAAATTAAGAATAACCAATATTTCCGGAAATATTTATGATTGTCAAAAGCGACTAATTTTATATAAATAAATATAAAATATATGGAATGACAATTAAAAAGTAAAATTATATTAGCCTAATAATCAAAGTGCAAATAGTTATTTGTAAATCAGACACTTTTATTTTTTATTAGCATTATAAAGTCTTGCAACTAAATTCTACGAAGAATGTTCATTTAAGCAATGAACAGAATAGGTGTAAGGCTAATAAAATAATACAACTGTGTCTGTAGCCATTTTATCTTTAAAAGTAATTTATTGAAACAACACGAGCGTCAAGTTATAAATTCGATATTTAAGTGAAATTCATAATAATCAGTAGGCCTTAAAAAAACTAATGATAGCTCAGAGCGACGAGTTTTATATAAATGAGTCTAAGAAATGTGGAAATTATTTAAAATGAAGCCATTTTTCGCATGCCTACACAGTATGGTTTTTAAACTTCTTGGTATAATATTGAGAATCTACTGAATATTTTATAATTCTTTGTTTTAACTTATTAATTACAAGAATGTTGCTTTAAATCTGAAGACTAGAAATTCGTTTACCAAGTCATTTGTAATTAAAGTTTCAAGCACAAATTTGCACGGATAAATATGAAAACCGGTTGTCAATCATCTAAAAGATTAGGTTCGAATTATTGTATAGACCTATTACTCTATATTGCTCTAGTAATAAAATTAATTCGAGTAATAAATATAATTAATATATAATAATAAATATAATACGAGTAATAAATTCATACGAGTAATAAATATATTTTATTTATCTACCATATTGCGTTTCTGAGTCGTCATATCGACATAGCCAACACAGACCTAGAGACAAATTGTACCTTGATTCGTTTAAAGTTGAAGACTACATGTATCACCTACATTACTGATGTAAAAACTACATATATTTAATCCATGCAATTAACTACGCTGCTAATAATCGTTTTGAAAACAGACATATAACATTTCAAAAACAATTTTACTTAAAAGAAAATTTACAACAAGAAAACTTAAATCATGCAAATTAAAAAAATATATAAAGGGCAAAATTCTTACCTTAAAAACCTTTTGTACATACCGATCAATGCTTTTGTCATGTGACTGTAACATCACCTGAAATGGTTTCGTTATCATCATCATAGTGAAACTTTTTACATAGTGTTCCTAAATTTTCCCAGACGATGATATAAAACCATGTATGATGATAAAAAATGATGATGATAAAAATTATGTATGATAATAAAAATGATGATAGTTTAAAAGGGTTGACGCTGATTTCAATACATTAAAAACCACATTTTTTTCCCATTCACTTCAACAACTTTCTTTTTTTTTCTGGTACTGATAATTATAGATGTAATTTATTAAAATTAGTGTTTTAAATTAGCAAATTTAGACAATTTGAATGCACGCACCTAATTGGCTGAAGTAGTAATTAAACAATTACAGCAAGTAGTTACCAAAGAAAAAAAAAACAAACAGGAAGCAAGACATATTTTGTAATTCTTTAAGAAATTTTTGTCAAAACACAAAACACCCTATGATCAATTCGAAATGTTTAAAAATGTTATGAAGTTTGTCTTGTAAAACAAAAGTATGGGATTTACATATACAAAATGGGTCAAAATAAGTTTCCAACTATTTCGAAGCCATACTTAAACGGATAAATTATTTTTGCATAATAGTATGTGAAAGTACCTACTATTCCTGTAAAATCCACCGATATAAAGAAAAATGCAGGGTAAATTTATTTATATCTATAGGATAAAGCATAACTAGTGTTCTACTTCGTGGAAACCAGAATTACACGAATGAATTGTTTTTACATAAGAACCTGCAGGAACTATATGGCTTCCGTAAGTGTCATTAAGATTATGTAAAAGAAATGAAATAAATTCATATACAGAGTGAATTAGAACAATTCCTTTACAGCTTGAAAGCCAGACTTACTACTGCTTATCATTTTAAGAAACAAAATGTGATTAAATATAGGATCGCAGCAAGTATTTCTGAGATTTCCAAAAATGAAAACTATACATATACAGAGTAGGTTAAAACAGTTTTTCTAAATCCTGGAAATGAGACATACTGAAATAAATCAGTTTTATAAGCTAGCATGTTATAGAATGAACGACCATGCTAGTTTAACTGGCATAGTGAAAATGTTTCTGGAAGAACCATTATCTTCTATATGGAAGTCAGATATACCTGCGTAAAAATATTTTAGATAATAGCCTATTAGATAATGCAAGACTATGCCATTTTAACTGATATAGTGAAAATGTGTGTTACGTTTTCGCACAATGAACCAGTAAAATTATTCTTCCATGTGAAAGTCATATTAACCGGAGTAAATCAGTTTTATATACTAGCATGTTGAAGCGGTATGCGATGGACGAAGGATAGAACCTGGGACCTTGTGGTTCGCAGTCCAGTAACTAACCGATTATACCAAAACGATCGTTCGAGTAGAAGAGTTGTTAACTGGCTTATATGCTATTCACCACAGTACTCTCCCTCCAGTGAGTCGAAGGTGAGACGAACGATATGGTTGTTGAGTGGTGATGTATTGAGTTATTAGTAGCTATGGTTTTAATGGGCCTACACAGTTGATTAACACCAAGCGTTTGTGGGTGTTGATGCGCCAAGTGTGTCTGGCGACTTTGGGTTGCTGCGTCACGTGAGTCTGACGACTTTGGTTGTGGGTAGAAGGCGCCACAACAGATGTACGAAGGTTGAAGGTTCGTTATGTGAGGTCACCAATGAAGGGGATCGGCGATGCGCTAAAATAGAACCTGGGACCTTGTGGTTCGCAGTCCAGTAACTAACCGATTATACCAAAACGATCGTTCGAGTAGAAGAGTTGTTAACTGGCTTATATGCTATTCACCACAGTACTCTCCCTCCAGTGAGTCGAAGGTGAGACGAACGATATGGTTGTTGAGTGGTGATGTATCGAGTTATTAGTAGCTATTGTTTTAATGGGCCTACACAGTTGATTAACACCAAGCGTTTGTGGGTGTTGATGCGCCAAGTGTGTCTGGCGACTTTGGGTTGCTGCGTCACGTGAGTCTGACGACTTTGGTTGCGGGTAGATGGCGCCACAACAGATGTAAGAAGGTTGAAGGTTCGTTATGTGAGGTCACCAATGAAGGGGATCGGCGATGCGCTAAGATAGAACCTGGGACCTTGTGGTTAGCAGTCCAGTGACTAACCGATTATACCAAAACGATCGTTCGAGTAGAAGAGTTGTTAACTGGCTTATATGCTATTCACCACAGTACTCTCCCTCCAGTGAGTCGAAGGTGAGACGAACGATATGGTTGTTGAGTGGTGATGTATTGAGTTATTAGTAGCTATTGTTTTAATGGGCCTACACAGTTGATTAACACCAAGCGTTTGTGGGTGTTGATGCGCCAAGTGTGTCTGGCGACTTTGGGTTGCTGCGTCACGTGAGTCTGACGACTTTGGTTGCGGGTAGATGGCGCCACAACAGATGTAAGAAGGTTGAAGGTTCGTTATGTGAGGTCACCAATGAAGGGGATCGGCGATGCGCTAAGATAGAACCTGGGACCTTGTGGTTAGCAGTCCAGTGACTAACCGATTATACCAAAACGATCGTTCGAGTAGAAGAGTTGTTAACTGGCTTATATGCTATTCACCACAGTACTCTCCCTCCAGTGAGTCGAAGGTGAGACGAACGATATGGTTGTTGAGTGGTGATGTATTGAGTTATTAGTAGCTATTGTTTTAATGGGCCTACACAGTTGATTAACACCAAGCGTTTGTGGGTGTTGATGCGCCAAGTGTGTCTGGCGACTTTGGGTTGCTGCGTCACGTGAGTCTGACGACTTTGGTTGCGGGTAGATGGCGCCACAACAGATGTAAGAAGGTTGAAGGTTCGTTATGTGAGGTCACCAATGAAGGGGATCGGCGATGCGCTAAGATAGAACCTGGGACCTTGTGGTTCGCAGTCCAGTAACTAACCGATTATACCAAAACGATCGTTCGAGTAGAAGAGTTGTTAACTGGCATATATGCTATTCACCACAATGTCATAGAATGCACAACGATGTCCATAGTGAAAATGTGTCATAAACATACTCAAGATGAACCAGGATAATTGTTCTTCCATGTGCAAGTCCGATTTATTTGATTAAATCAGTTAAAGAAACTAGCATGTTATATAGAAAGTATGACAGTGCTTTTTTGACTGGCATAGTGAAAATGTGTGATAAGCATGTTCAAGATGAATTATTATAATTGGTCTTCCATATAGAAATCAGATTTTTCCGAGTAAATAAATTTTGCATTGGGTCACTTCGTCAAATGTATGATGCCTGCTAATACCACCGAGATAGTAAGAAATAAGTGATTTGCATATAAAGGTGTGAACGGGAAGAGTTGTTAAACTACATCGAAAGTATACTTACTCGATAATAAATAATTTTCACATAACACCATTTGGTCAAATGCAGAATCTCTGCATGTGTTTCTGAGATAATGAACAAGAGGGCTTGCTTACACATAATGGAAATGAATACCTGTTTTATCTCATGGCTGTCAGATTTATTGAAATAAATCATTTTCAAATACCTGTATGTTAAAGAATGAACGACCGTGCTAGTTTAACTACCGAAGTAAAAATGTGTGATAAGCGTACTCAAGATGAACCAGGATGATTGCTATTCCTTTTAGAAGCATATTTACACGAGAAAATAAATTTTACATTTGACCATTTGTTCAAATGTACGCTTCCTGCAACTGCTATTGAGATGATAAAAATTAAATGATTTGCATATAAAGATGTGTTTGAGAAAAGTTGTTAAACACATGGAAAACAGACTTAACAATAAATCATTTTTACATGATACCATGTTGTCAAAGGTTAAATCCCTGGATGTGCCTTTGAGATAATGAGACAAGAGATCTATGCTAATACATGGACGGTAATAATACCTGTTCTACCTCATGGAAGTCAGATTTGCTGAGTTAAATCATTTTTAAATACAAACATGTCGTTGTGGCTTCGAATGGCACTTGTCATAGACAAGCAGACTGACTTTAGAAGTCAGGGATTTTAAGCCAAAGGTGCGTGTCTTGTCTAGGGTCAAGAGTACGAATTAGCTGCAAACAAGTCACAACCCTTTTTGCGGGGTGGACTACAATCATGCATTTCATTCACTCATCCACAGATGTAACTTATACCTGAATCGGAGAACGATCAACCCTGATTCAGTACCCCCAGTGGTATTACTCTCGACATGGAGGACTTTGTCACCATGACATATTTATACGTGCGCCAGTCACCACATACACAGAGAGTCTTCGGCCAGCGGGATTTGAACTCGCAACCCGAGGGGCGCGAATCCAACGCCCTACTAACCAGGCAATACCGACCCTTCCAACGTGTTATAAAATGCACGATCCCTGCAAGTCTGATTGAAATAATTTAAATATGTAATAAACAAATATAAGGTGAATCAAGATATCATATTCTACATTGAAACCCTATTTATCCTAATAAATTATTTTTATAAAGGTTTGCGGCTTACCATAAGACCCATGCAAATACCATTGAAATAGAAAAAAAAACGAATGGTGTCCCTTGTAGAATGAATCAGAATAACTGATCTATATTTTCTAGCGAATTTAGATTTGCCTATAATCATCATTTTTATAAAACAAACTGTGAAAAACCGATACATATTCCACTATGAAGCTGAAACAAAGGAAAATATAAAAACGATGTAGGGACAAATATCTCCAACATATAAATCAGAAGACACGTCTTCCAAAACTATCCGATAGATCCTGCCGTGAAAGCGTCCTCTAGAATTAATAGGTCGAGAAAAGTAATTTGCCCAAAGCAAATAATTCAAATGTTGAAATTTTGAGTACTGCGTTGCTTTGTTTCTCATGTATTAATACATTAATTAAATCTGTATGTGTTGGCCACTTGAAAATGTAGTTTCAGATTAACTTGATTGAAAGTACAGTTTCAATTGTGGGAAAAAAAGATAGGCCTAAAATTTAATCAATGACTCTTCTATCATAAAGATATCGGCAACATCCGTACATGATATTGGCGTCTGCCATATTCTTATAACATCATTGATTGATTTTCACTTACACAGTATAGAGAAAATATATTAGATGTCAAAAGTAAGAACTCCCGATATTTACGAATCTTCACGTCTCTGAGTTCAAGAAACACATTTTTTTGGAAAATACCTTTCAGTCTGTTTGTCGCTCTTTCTGTGATAATGATAACCCCTAAACACTTTGAGCTAGATGTATGAAATTTTTTATACGGTCTTTACAAGAAATTTGAAGATTATTTTTATCCAATTTTAAGCAAAATCCAGTCAGGAAAGTTTCTCAATGCTGCTATTTGAATATAAGTTTTCACGATAACTACAAAACGAAGAGATCTGGATAGATGAAATTCAGTAAGCGGATTTAACATCTCTAGTCTAGACACTAATTAAATTTTGAGCCAAATCCTTGGTTCAGTTGATTGACTGTCGGTCTGTACCTTCAAAAACACATAAATACAATAAATCGAAATCAAAATGACTTAAATATATCAAATTTGGTATGGGATTTTGCAAGTATAAGTGTAGTTTTGTGTTAAATTTTTGTGTTAATAGGTTAACAACGTGTTTAAAACACAAATTCGTTTTTCATGTACTATTGACCGTATACCAGGGTTTATCGCCAAATAACTCGCCAAAGATGACGCGATAGATTCAGTAAAAATGGCGAATTCACGGCATAATCGAAACTATTGACCAACACTACCATCCAAGGCGTTTTCTGAGATAAAACTTTTACTAGAGAGTATGCAGGAAAGTTTCAGGGCGACCACACCCGCTGTTCTGCTTCTGATATACTAGCAAATTATTGAAAAAAAATTGTTATCAATTGCATCACATGCATCAGTATGCAATTAAGAAATAATCAAGCCGCCATATTCATATGTTAGATGCTTATCAATATGGGAGCAGGAGTGAATCTGGCACAGGTGCATAACATCTTAATATGGCAAGTTCAATCAATATAAATATGGGATGCATATGTAATAATATAATTCAACTACCAAATTGATTGCATTTATGAAAAATTCCTTAAATAAGAATTTAATAATTGGTGAAAAATGTATTTTTAACGGATTGTTTTGCAAAAAGGATGTTTTTTGTCAAATGAAATCCAATCAGATGCCGAATAAGTCTGTAAAAGGCAAGATGTCCCATGGAGTTAAATATCGTATCGCAACAAAAAAATGTGGAACTAATTCTTGCCAGGCTGGTCGGTTGATCACTATGAGCTTCTTCCATCGAACTAACCGAACACCAACAATGCCTTCCGAAGATGCAGTGTTGAGAGCTGTGGGTAGTCCTCGAGTGTCGAGAATAAGTTGGGAATAGGTGGAATTATTCCCGTGAAAGATTTGGTGACGAAGGCGAATCCCTGGCTTTCAAGTGGGCTCCGGAAGGCATTGTTGGACCATCCTGTTATTCGGTTGGTGCAATGGAAAAAGTTCAAAGTGACCAACCGAACTGTCTGGTTAGAATTCGTCTCATAGAATTCTGTTACGATACGATGTTTGGATCAATGAGACATCTTGCATTTACATGACGAAGAGGTATAAGTCAAAAGCAGCGAGAAGGTTCTGAAGGATCTTTAGCTGTCGCCAGTTTAATAAATGATGTAATCACCGAAAGTGCGGAAGTCGCCCAACGCCGGATCAAAAATTATTCACATATTTCTGTGGTCTACGCCAGCTGCTGGATTGTAGTTTGACTGCCGGAGCGTCAGTCCTTGAAGAGGGGAGAAATGTTACAAACTGTGATGATACTTTCCAGCATGGTTAGTTCAATCACTGGAAAGACCGTTTTAAGATAAGCTTTGTTGGATGCTGATAGGGTGCCGAATCAGTCATCTCAGAGCTTGATGACAAGCTTGGCAAATACTTGGTTTCTTGGCGGCGAATTTAGGAACATTGGTGGCAAAATAGATATTACTGGAAGCTTCGAGAATTTTAGTGATTAAGTCAATAGAAACTGAGATACGCCTGATTGGTTCGGAACCTTCTCGGCCCGCCTCCGGGAACTATAGGCCTCCGGCAGTCTGAAACTGCAGTCAGTTGGAGTTGGAGTCATGAAACGAGTCGCCGAGAGGATAATGAAGCAACGGAAGAATAGTCCAACATTGTGTGGAGCTCAAGCGATTGGTATACTGAGCTGTGTGCCGAGTCCTGACGTTTATTGTAGAGGCAGCATCATGTTGTGTGTGGAGTAGCCAGTCATGGAATAGTGAGTCGACAGTTGGAGTCAACTAAAGTGAGGAGACAGTGGATAACTGCAGATGTTTTAAGAGGCCGTAAAGTGAAGCTACGTAAAATCCCGCCTTCTGTTGAATTCCGCCTGACCACTTTGTGTTTTGTGGTCAATTATTACTTGTGGGCTATATAAGGGGCGCCACAAGGCATGCATTAAGATTCTACAGCGTCTGATTACAGATTCGGATAGAGCACGTCAAGATGAGTATTTTGATATACAACATGTGGGATCCGCGAGTATAGCGTCATAATCTAATTATGATGTGAAATTTGTGTTATGAAAACTTCAAAAAATGAGGAAAAAAATCTATGTGGACAAATGATTTCGTTCGAACAAATGATATGGCAAAGTCTGGAACAGAAGTTCGCAATTATTTTCTGCAAAAATCGGTTCAAACTTTAATGACCTCGACTTCAATTGTTGCTCTCAAGTCATCTAATGTTGAGGGCTGTGTGAGATACAATGTACCTTTCAGACACCTCTCCCCCCCCCAAGGCCGCATGGGTTAAGACCCGGTGAGTAAGAGGGCCACTCTACACAACTGTCTGTTTTCGTAATAGAATCCATCCCGATCAGTCTATCGTGAAAAATGTTATGCTAAGGGATCGAAGTTTGAGTGAGTGCAGCGAAGTCTAGCACTATCTTTCTTGCATAAATCGCTTATCTTGTCGATGCCATTTAAGAATGGGATGACACCGTTATTCAACACATCAAAATATGCTTCGCCGATGACATTTTCGATAATAAGAATTGACCAATGATGCCTTCAGCATATAACGCACACTAAACTGTGAGCCGGAGTGGGTGCTATTGAGTGATGAGGATTTTCAGCAGCCCAGAACCTTCAGGTCTGTTTGTTATGATATCCTTGAAGGTGGACTCGTCACTGAATCAGATCCAATTAAAATCAATTTCGTCGCATTAAGCCTTATTATCACCGTGTTTCCAAAATCAAACCTCTTTAAACGATCCATATCGATGGTTGATTGATTTGAATTTTGTAAAGGAACAGAGCTGCATACCACTTCATTATACGATGACACAAATTTTCATAGTCACCTAGGGAAGCTTTCATATTGTCCAATCGTTCCATACATCATAATTTCGAATATAAACTATTTTATACGTAATGAACGTTTTACGTGCAATTCGACTATGACACTATATTCGGGTAACCCACATGTTGTATCAAAATACTCGTCTTGACGTTTTCTAAACTTAGCTGTAAATATCAGAAACTGAATACCTTGTTGGGCACTCTGTATATATATACAAAAGTATTAGAATCAAGTTAATAGGAAAAACAAAAATCAAATAAAAATTAAACCAAAAAAATTATAAAAAATATAAAAAAAGAATCCGGCCTGAAGACTTTTTCAAGAGTCACCCTCAGGCAGGGATTCAAAGAAAGGGATTTTTTCTGTGAGGAAATGCAGACATTGTCTAATAATGATTCCTCGTGACCCGAAAATCCCCTGAAATTATGCTCATATAACATATATATATATAATAATAACATATATATAAATAATAATATACGAATAACAATGTATATATAGTATATATATATATATAAGAAATTGCTACACGCTAACTAATAATTAATGATAATTAATGTGTTATTTATTAATGCATTCTCTGACTATTTTAAAAATGCGAGACTGAATTCAAAAAGCGTGGGAAAGAAATGGTGTAATGGAAAAAGTCATATGTTTAGATTTAAAGAAATAAACAACAACTGCGACTTTCTAGATTATAGAATCTTTTGCCTTTTATAACGTGCCAACCCCCACTATACATATTCTTTGAAAAATATCATGGACTATATATTAAATTGTTGATCCTGTATTTATATTCAAGATTAATAGAGTTTTCTAATTTTTTATATTATAAATAAAATAAAAAATATCATCTGATTCTTTATCTGATTCAGTAGATTATAAATTATATTGTAGCCTCTAATATATCCTTTACCAACCTATATGTATTTCAAAAAATATCTTGCATTCGGAAATAAAATAGATTTTCTTGTGTATATATAGTCAAAATTAATGTGGTTGTCAAATTTTATAAATTATAATGAATTCATGAAAAAATTTCGTCTGCTTTTCTGTTTGATTTTCAATACACTCTTCTCAGACCATTTAAATGTGTTATTTGAATAAGGTTTAATAAACTTTCCGTTCAATTTATTTTTCACCGAATTACTATTTGTTTACTAAATAAATACTTAACAAAGAATTATTTATTATAAAACTGAAAATTCTAAATAATATATTAGAAAAATTTTAAGAATGAAAAAAGCATGCTGAAATTCATCAAAATGTTTACCTTTTCAATTCTGGTACTATCGCATGTTAAAATCAGCAATTGAAAAATATATAAATCTACAAAAGCTTTCAATGTTTAATATCACTTTCATTTGTGATAAAAATAAAGTATAACTCAAAGACCTTGTCGAATTACGAATTCAATTGTTCTATTTATCACAGCAAGCTCACTTTTTCCAAGAATTATTTTATCTTTGAAGAGGATTATAGTCTGTACCTTAAATAAATAATAATGTTTTCTGTTTATTTATTTTTTTAAGATTAATGCATTAAAAATATAAGCTAATGTTTTTAATGAAAAATTTCTGGATTTTTTTTTGTAAATAGTAAATTTAGTACCGATTTAATTATTGTAAATATTTATGTATAAATTCAAGGTAATAATTATTAAATTTTTGAAAAAAAAAACATCGTTTGAAGGATTGCTTTTTTTAGTTTCACTAAATTATTTTATATTTCTTTATCTGTTTTATAGAAAGCGACTATTATCACTCTTTAAATGTGACCTATAAACTATTTCTAGGTAAAAGATCTTATCTCTTACAACATACAAACATGTCATGCTTCTAGTTAATAAGAATTACATATAGCCAAATAGCTGTTATTGAATATAGAAACTATGCCATAAAATAAAATTTGTATGTCGAAAGAAAATAAGATCTAGGAAATAATCAGTTGAATTCTGTACGAGATATTTTGTACTCTGAAAAAATTATCGTTTGTGATTTTGAATAAATGTTTTTTTTATTCACTGTTTTTCTTATTTAACTCATTAAAGTGAAACTGAAGTATTTTGCCAATGAAATTATATTTTTATATTTGAAAAATATCGTTTGCATTCTATTTTCATTATAATTTTTATAATATCTTTTATATATAATTATCAAAAAATATCGTTTGTTTATAATTTTTATTCGCAATTATATTTTAAATTTATCATTAATAATTAAAAGAAATTTTGTCTTTAATCCTTTTTTGTCACACGAAAATAAAATAAAAGATTTTGATCAATTTATTTTTTCAAAAGTAATTTTATCTTTGGAGAGGATTATAGTCTGTATCTTAAATAAACTATATTATCTTTTGTTTATTTTTCCTATTTATATCTTTAATGAAAAATTTTAAACTATTATTTTCATCATTGAATTTCTTGATTTCATAGTAAGTAGTAAATTTAGTACTAATGTAATTACTTCAAATATTTATGTATTTACCCAAAGAAATAATTATATAATTTTTGAGAATAATATATCGTTTGCACGCTTAAATAAATAATTTATATTGACACTTATTTATTCTTTCAATTTTACAGAATTATCGTCTGTTTCTTTATCCACTCTATATGGAGTATCTATTATCAGTCTTTAAATGTGTCACATATACTTTATTTTTTCAATGGAGTAACTTATTTTGTTTGTGGTTGATAAGATTGTTTATATTCAAAAAGTTGTTAATGAATACAGAAACTATGACACTATAACAAAGCTTATATGTCATAAGGAAATACGATCCAAGAATTAATCTGTTTAATTCTTTAAGAAATATTTATTCTTTGGGAAGGTTAATCATCTAAGCTTTTAAAGAAGTACGCTTCTTTTTTATTCACTTTTTTTAATTCAATTCATTAAAGGTGAAACTGACGTATTTCACCAACGCAATTATAATTTTATATTTGAAAAATATTGTTTGCATGTTCAAGCCAATAATTTATATTCGCAATTGCATTTTTAATCTTATAAAATCATCGTCTGTTTCTTTATTTTGTCTTATTTTATGTAAGCAATCATTATCAGCCTTCAGACCCGAATTAAAACATTATTTTTTTTATGGAATCACGTATTTTTTAGACGAGTAATAATGTGGTTTATAGACAGAAAAATATTTACTGAATAAAGAAATTCGAAACGATGCATAAATCTGTTGCAATAGGAAATAAAATGTGTTGGATTACATAAAATAGATAGTTGCCATATTCTAACATTAATACATGTATCAGCACTATAAAAGAATTGCATAAACGGATAGAGCTCGTTAAATGTTCCATAATATTTTTTTTTCTTTCGTCAGCTAAACAGAAAAAAAAATCGATCGTTGCCTCCCTCGCAACAAGGAGGTCGTTTAGGTCACTATTGGACTTAATGCCATTTGGTGGAATACATTCTTTCTCGAGACTCGGAACTTAATCCTTTGTACATTAACTTAGTCTCAATTCTCGCCACAGAATGAAGAAATGTAGAAAAGGAGACTGAGATAAGGAGAGAAAAAATAGAACAAAGAAAAAAATAAGGGGGAGGGAGGGAAAAATCGACTAGCATTTTCTTATTCTCTTTCACCTTTCAGCGTTACCTTCTTTTAGAAAAGAATAAAAAAAGAAAGAAAGAAAGGAAAGGCAAAAAAATCAGATGTTTCGGTAAACGACTTCCTCGCAGGAACACCTAAACAGCAGAAAGCCCTGGAAAGAAGAATAGGGTTAAAAAGAAAAGAGAAAAAAAGAAGGAAGAAAGAAAGCTTTAACTTACGATGTCTCAGCGACAGGGGAGCAAATTGTCCACGTTTCGAGATAAAATTTTCGCAGGTTAATCTCTGTAAATGGGCTTAGGTCTATTTACACAGATTGGATGTTTCCAGTCAGTGGGCCAGAAACAAATGCGCCCAGGACTGAATGTCGCCGGGAGATCTCGAGATCGTAGAACATTGACGGCTGTTCGATCCTTGAGTACTTACGAGTTGTAGTAGAGACGACATTGGGATCTGTCTAATGATTTTTATATGGACTCTGATGCATTAAGCATTTGATGAAATTTCTTAGCATCTCCAGGGGCATTAACTACTTCCATTACTTGCTGTTTATTTTGAAATCATTTTAAGCAGCGATACTAATACAATTATTAAATGAAATCAGGCCCATCAAGTAATTCATGAAATGGTGTAAAAAGAACCAATATTTCTGGCCATGTTTATTACATTGTGACTTGACAAATGTTTATTTTGGTATCAAAGCAGGTAGATGTCTTATATTTTGGAGCAGCGATAGTAATATAATTGTTAAATGAAATCAGTTAAATCAAGTAATTCAATTAAGCTGTGAAATATCTAATATTGTTGATAGTTTTTATAACATTGTGTCCTGACAAATGTTTACTTTGGTACCATTTTAAGCAGCAAAATTTCTTATATTTTGGAGCAGTTATAGTAATAAAATTGTTAAATGAAATCAGTTAAAATAAGTAATTCAATTAAGCTGTGAAATATCTAATATTGTTGATAGTTTCTATAACATTGTGTCCTGACAAATGTTTACTTTGGTACCGTTTTAAGCAGCAAAATTTCTTATATTTTGGAGCTGCATTGGTGATAGAATTATTAAATGAAACTTGACCCGTCAAGTAATTCATGAAATGCTATGAAGTATTAAATATTGTTGATGGCTTTCATTACTTTGTGTCCTGGCAAATGTTTATTATGGCATCAATGTAAGCGGCTAGATTAATATATTTTGGAGCAGCGATTGTAATATTATTATTAAATGAAATGAGTCTCATCAAGTAATTCAGGAAGTTCTGCGAAATACCTAATATTATTGTCAATTTTTGATTACTTACTTACAAATATTTAAGTATTCGGGGATACTTAAGATGTGAAGAAGAAAAGACACCCAGATCGTTCTAAGGATTTTTTATTTTACATGAACTCAAACGCTTTAACCCTTCGGGAAATTTCTTAAATATCGAACATTTTTAACCACTTTCATAATGTTGTGTCCTGACAAATGTTTATTATAATATCAGTTATCTTGCCAGATTTTTCCATACAGTTTTGCCCCAGAATTAGTAGAATTTTTCTAATAAATATGAAATCAAATCGAATACATCGAAAATTCATGAGATGCTCTAAAATCCCAATTGTTATTCATTTCTTAATTAATTTAGTTATTAATAAATATTTTTTTGGAATATATTTAAATATGTTTGAACACTTAAGATGAGATCAGACTTTAATCCTATCTTTTAGACCTACAAAATTCCATACGATTAGGTCCATGGATTTTGGTTCAATTATTCTGAATATTATTAAATGAAATGAAATATTACATCAAATAATTCATGAAATGCTGTATAAAAGTAAATGTCGTTGATTGATTTTATTACTCTAATTGCTGACAAATATTTGTTTCAAAATTTTAAAAAAATTTATTCTGGAATATTTAAGTACTGAAAATGAATTGGGTGTCTTATCTTTCCAATGATTTTTTTATGAAGTCAGATACCATTATGCATTTTAAGATATTTCTTGCCAAATTATCGGTATCCATTTCTATTCTTTTACTCACTGACAAATATTTATCTTTATATATTTAATGCACGTTTATAATTTTGCTTAAAAATAGTAGTGGGATTGGGCCAAGAATGATTAAATGGCAAGTAAATCGTCAGATATTTTTATGAAACGTTGTACAGTATCAATTTTTTTTTATCGTTTTCATTCCGTCGATTCATTCGCAAGCTTTTATTTTTTAATTCTCTTTTTATGCTAGGGTATTTAAAATTTTGATAAGAGAAATCACACTGTTCCTTCTAAAGATTTTTTATATGAAGTGAAATATAAACTAATACAATCATTTGTATAATTTAATATCATTAATTAATTTATACATTGAAAAATGTTTTTCTTCATTTTTTTATATGAATAAGTTTCGGTAACCAGAAACTCGAAATAATTACATTTTCAATTTAAAGATAGTGTATTTGGCATAAAGTTGTATATGATGAAATTACGTACGTCTGGAGGTAAAAACATAAGAGCAAAGTTAACAATTCTTAAAATAAAGTAAAAAATAATATTAAAAAAGTGACTTTTAACAAACACAATAACATACATTTATTGAATTCTGTAACAAGCTGTCGATTTTAACAAGCTCCGTATTTATGTTTTCATATGTAAGAAAAATGAGAGTTGGACGTTTCCTGAAATATTTTGCGTTCCGTCTGAGAACAAGAATAATTATCAAAAATTTTTAAGTTAATATTATATTTTTTATTATACTTTATGTGGCAGAGTTTATATTCGATTTTTTTTTTTTTTTTGTTTATTCAAAATTTATCGTGAACCTTTTTCATTATTTTGGATTTACTCTGTTTTATTTTATTAAAAATGGTTTCAGAATCCGTTCCTTGTTTATTTCTATGCGAACTAATACAGAGGAAAGCCATAACTTTTATTAGAATATTATAATATCTAACTTTAATTCTAATTCAAGCAGCAAGGAAGTTTTTATTGTTGAAAAAAAGTTTAACAATTCTCCTTTCAATCGATTTAATATGAAAATTTAAAGTACATATAGTTCGACTAAACAAAGCATAGTAATCTACTAGACAAAAAGTTATTTGACGGGAATTCTTTACACCATTTATCTTTGCCATTCACTAATATATTTTCAACAACTGCGTTTTAATTGCCATTCTTAGAAAATTAAATTTTGCTTGAATAAAGATAATATATTTAGAAATGCAACAAATATACTAAAATCATATGCTACTTTTAACAAAAATAAAAAAGTTCCGAGATACATTAAAATCTTTAAGATTTAGGAAATCGTCTGAGATTTCAGTGTATTTAATTTAATGATAAAGATAATAACAATAAATATTTAAATGCATGCAACAGACGATCATTAGATTCGACACAGATTAAATTATTTGATATAAACAGAAATCGCTGACATGGGGTGATATATTACATAGTAATTCTGATGCATTCTAAATTTATTAAAGATGCACAAAGTTAAAGAAATTAGATGAAGTACACAACAAACTATCTTAATACATATAAAATGCAAAACAGAACAGCATTTAAACAATTAATGAAGACAAATTAGTTCGCCTTGAAAAGATAAATTTCAAGATAATAAAATTGTTTCATAGCAGACTGCTAAATTGAAGCAGCTATATCAAGAGACATTACAAATATCTATTTGCTTTATCGTATGCGCAATAAATAGAGAATAAATATTGAAATCACCAAAAAATTTGAATTTTTTTTTATGAATCTCTACGTTTTAGATGTTACTGAATACAAAAAATGCACTTAGGGAATTATGTCTGTCTGATTGCGAGTGTGACAAAGGCTAATAATAATACTTTGAGCAAGAAGAATGAAATTTGGGACACATTATTAATACCAAATATGTAGATTTCTGATACCTGTTGAGCTAACTCCTTTCGAATGATATTTATAGATAGATTTCTGGCTGTCAAAGTACAAATGAATAAGATAATTACAACGTATATAAAACTAAATGGAAACAGCATGTAAAGGGAATATATAGACCCTGAAAATAAAAATATGAGCGCCTGCTGCGTTCATGAAATTGTTTATGATCCACAGTTTTCGTGTTGTGAAGAAAGAGAATAACACATTTATTAGGAGACCTATGAGAAAATTTCGGCACAAATGATTTTTTTAGCAGTAAGAATGCCCATCTTTCTTTATCTGTGACCACAATATGTTAAAAGCGCTTACCGCTGAAGGAATGGCATTTAATATGTGGTCTTTATACCTAATTTGAAATTTTCTATGAATTTTTGAACAAAATCAATTATTTTTCAATGTATCCCAGTTAAATGACACACAATAACTCGGAAACCTTAAAGGATATATAAATCAAATTTGTTGTACAGTTTAAACATCTAAAGAATATACATGTAACAAATTTTGAAAGAAATCTTTCAAAGACATTATTATTTGTCGGTAGTGCAGGGAAAGGGGGGGGGGGAGGAAGTTAAAAAAAAATTACAACGATTTAGATAAATTAAATTTCCATCACAGTTTTGGCAGTATGCACTTTTGTCTAATATTAATCTAAATTTATAAAAGGGCTAATCATCATCTATATATTCACATGGATGTGAAAAAAAAGAACTGAAAATGTAGCGAATTTGATAAATGAAATTTGGTGCATTGTTTTAATTTCTGAAATATGGATTTGTTGTCAAAACTAACATAGAGTTGATCGTCTGTTTTCATTCATTTTCTCGTGTTTATACTTGAAATTAAAATTGTAATATTTTGGGAAGGTGAAATTTGCTTCATATTTTCAGCATTTAAATTGCACATTTTTATCAAATTCTAAATCAAATAAATCGAATGTCTGATTGGTCTGTCTGTCTGTACTTTCATAAGCATGAAAACGCGATAACTCGAAAACGTAAATATTAAAATAAACGAAATTTGTTATGATCTTTTACAAATCTTGTAGTTCTATTTCAAGTTTAGATGTATTCAATTGAAAAAAGAAAACCGCTCAAAAAGTATTTTCAATTTTCTTCAGTATGGAATGAAATATAAAACCTTCATATAATGGATTCCTAAAATAAGAATTCAAACAACAAACGATTTTTTTTATGTATGAAGAGAGGTGATTTATTAGAGAGTAAGGAAAAAATATCGGTTTCGAATATTTACCCATTCACTCCAAAACTTTATCTTTAATTCATAAATATTTTTATAAATATATCCATTATCTGTGCAGTGAATATATAGTTAATCAGGCTTAATAAAAGATAAAAACGATTTTCCCCCAATACACAGTTGAAAAAGCAAAACGCAGTTGAAGCTTGCTGGAGAAGAGCACTCATAGCAAATAGTAATAAACAAACATAACAACAAAAAGAGAAAATGCACTAGAAATCAGTACTCAAAATATGGAGTTCACTCAATTACATATGTCTCTACATATCTACCAATCTACTCTTTTCATCTACTTTCATCATCTATTTCATCTAACTTCTTTCGAGTTTTTATAGCTTCCGTGGCTTAAAGTTCAAAATAAAACGGCGGTATTCGAATCCTTATGGGGCTATCGTCAAGATTCTGGAATATTCTGGTTCCTTCCTTTTTGTTGTCAAAAAAATGGAATCACAGACTTTGTATTCATTCGGCAGTCACTGCTATATCTATAAAACTATCTTTTATATTAAGTGATTTGCTATACAAGGAAACGATATTACATATTTGTAATTTATTTTGGAGTACAAAAGTAAATTTCAGGGAGACTGTCTGTACTAATTCATTGCTTTCGAGTCTCCCAATTCCAAGAATGTATCTTTTATTCATGAGCATATTTTAAAACTCCATTCAATAGAACTAGAATATAAATATTTATCACTTCCTCTTATTTGTCTAGTTGTTTGTGTTTACGGGAAATATGTGAATTTCATTGAAAACTTAGATAAGCAAAGATCAAATATCTCAGTAATCCATTCAACTTTCTCAATAAATGCGGAAAATACTCAGAAAAATATTGATATCCTCTTACAAGTCCTATGATCTAAAAGATATAAAAAGTCATATTCATCCCTTTTTAGGATTTTCTTGAGTCTTTTTTTAGCTTAATTTTGTTTTGTTTGTAACTATAAAATCTTGTGAGAAATATTACATTTATTTCACCCCGTTTTAAAAATTTTACTCAGTCATGCCGTAATGCAATATTTTAATATTTCTGAACCAAACAGCTTTTTTATTAATTTTCCCTTCAAAGACGAGATCTTATTTAATAGTGAATTTAAAAAGATTGAAAATTTAGGAGATGGGATTAAATATATCTAAGTAATAATAAATGAAAATTGAACGACGTTTGGAAATATTTTCAAATAAATTTCCCAGTTTGAGCCTAAAAAAATTCTGAAAAAAAAATTAATTTAATTTAATTAAATTTAATAATTTATTTAAAAATATTTTAAATATTAATTTTGGTTAAAATCGCATTAATACATAATATCATAATGAGACAATAATTCATATGCTATATTTTATGAACTGTATGTATGCTCCTCTGTTTGAAATTCTTGATAATTTTTATTTTTTCATATAACTTAAAAATGATTCATTGATATAACTGCTCAGATCAATTAAATAAAAAATAGAAAAAAATACAAAATGTAAATTATAGAAAACATCCATTTAACACAATATTAAGCGATGAAACATATGTTTTTTTTTTTAATTTTAAACATCAGGAAAGAAAAGAAAATATTATAATGTGAAGCACTACGAAAATAAATTATTAAAAAATAAATCAAATTAAATGTCATTAAAACGAAGGTTTCTAAATACATTTTTATAAATAAAAATAAATATTGTAAGTGTTTTAACCTTTTCAAAACATCGATCTAATTTTTTCAACAAGAACTATTTGTTTCAATTTTCAAAGTTACATACAGGAAGAAAAAAAAATGTAATTAATAACAAATATTTCTAAATCTTTTATCGCATAAAATAAAAGAAAAGTAAGAAATAAATGTTTCACATCAAAAGCAATAATAATACTAAATAAATAAATAAAATTAAATTAAAAAACTGGGCATATTTGCTATCGGTTGTAGAAAATTAATTTTTCCTTTTTTTATTGAAAATTACGGAAACGCTTATTATTTTTCAGTTATTGGGCACTTGAAAATCAGTAGAAATTTGGACATTATATAATCAATTATTTGATAGCATTTAACTGTGCATCATATATTAATTAACTTGTTTGAATATTATGCACAAGAATCAACATTGAGCAATTGACATCGTGGTAATACAGTTGCCATGGTAACTGCACTAAATACTTTAATCATTTTGTTTTAGAAAGAAAAACAATGATAAAAAAATAATCGAACATATTTTTGAATACCATTTTGAGGGAACCGATTTGCAGACGATTGCATTTAAGATATATTTTCAAACGATTTTTAAAAGGCAAAGTGAAACTTGAACTATTGGATAAATAAAAATGAAATATCAGATAATTAATATTGGTCCTTTAGAATAAAATATCGGCTCTTTCTCTATATTTTTAACTTTCATGTGTGCATTTTTAATTTAAATTTTCTATGCGAGAAAAATTCATTAATAGATTCTTTATAAAAAGGAAATTTTGTGTATCAATAAAAATGAGAATTATGAAGAAAAGTATAGTATCATTACAAGTATGGATGTTCAGTAGAAAGAATTTGATAGAATTTCAAGTTTCATTGTACAAGATTACTTGAATAACTCGGTATTAATATTCAGTTTTTTTTTTAAATGTTCAATATCGAAACGTGAATACAAAGTATCATTTTTTAAAATTCTAAATCTTTCTCGTGTGTTGTTTATGAGACGTTTTCGCTATAAAAAAATTATGAAATGATATTTAAAGACTAAAATATACAGGGTGGTCAAAAAAAAACTTCCCCTATATATGAAACCCTAGCGGCCTATCCGCACAACCAATCAAACCAAAATTTCAGACATGGTTGTTTGAAGGTATGCGCTCGAGATTGTGATGATTCTAAACAATGCAGAACTCACGGTTACGGTTACAGTGAGAGTTACACAGTTGCAGAATTATGTTATTCCTGAATTGCAGCAACGAAATGTCATTAGGGACATTGTATGGATGCAAGATTGGGCTCCTCCACACGTCGTCCAATGTGTTCGACCAGTGTTGCATTAACACTGGTGACAGAGTCATCTCTAGTAACTTTGCAGTTTCGTGGCTACCGCGATCTCCCGACTCACTCCTAAGGATTTCTGGTTCTGGGGTTATCTGAAATCTAAGGTGTACACGCCTGGTCCACGAGATGTGTCAGAATTGTAAGATGCCATAACATGTGAAGTTATGTAGATTCCTCCTTTCATGTTACGTTCGGCATTGTTGTCCACAATCTCCCGAATGCAATGCGTTGTCGCCTGCGAAGGTGAAAACGTTGAAAACCTGTAATTATAACTTTCAATTCCAATAAAAACTTTTTTTTCTCTTTCCTCTCTGTGTTGTCATTAGTCCTTTATAATGCTTTTCTTTGCAAATGCTTTACGGCGGCAATTTTAGTCACACGCTAATCGGTCCAACGCCATTTGTGGTTTTTCAATACGCTGATCAATTTGCGCAAGGAAAAAATGGGTGTTGCCATTCGAAAATTTCAAAATTCTCTCACTGTAACCGTAACCGTTAACCCTGTGTTGTTTAGAATCATCACAATCTCGAGCGCATACCTTCAAACAACCATGTCTGAAGTTTTGGTTCGATTGGTTGAGCGGATAGGCCGCTAGGGTTTCATATATAGGGGAAGTTTTTTTTTTTACCACCCTGTATTTTTGTTTGCTATTATCCGAGTGATGATAATCAGTGTTAATATATTTGCTTGCAATTTAAGCTTTTAAGATTTGGCAATCAGATTCATGGACAATTATTTCTCATTGATATATGCGATTTCAATTCTTTCGATACTGACGCACCTTAAACTCCCGTTAAAGCAAAGTACATCAATCGTCCAAAATATTCAGTGAAGCTTGAGAAATTTCCACTCCACTTCATAAATCATAATTAATTCCAACTAATAACCATCGGAGAAGCAGGGTTTTATATGTAAACAGTTATTGAGAGCTTCTAAGAAAGTTGGGAGAAGCGTTTATATTTGAAAAAGACAGTCGGACTTCAGATATTCTGCAGTATCAAGACTTTTAAGTTCATAGAAAATAAAATGAAGGATAAAAAAATCCACTTGATTACTATCCTAAGGTATATGACTACGTCCGAAAGGAAGTTTTTGAAAAACGTTCGAAAATAGTTATAGTTTTGAATTTTTACATGAAAAATATTGAAAAAAAAAACATCTTTGCGCCAAAATATACCAGTTAAGTGGGAAAAGTGTTTTGAAATTTGGAACAAAACAGTGATTTTTGGCCAAAAAATTATTATTTTTCTTTTTAATAGATGTTTTGGTGGTAGTGTTATCAAAATACATTAATAGTTTTGTTAGAACTACAAAGAGATCCAAAAATAAGCGCAGAACATATAATTATTGAAAACTCAATCTTCTGGTTGTAGGTTAAATAAATATTATTTCAAACGAGTAACTGGTAATATATAGTATCGCTTTATTTTATAAAATAAAAGGCTTGATTGCAGATAACAAAAGCGTACACTAAGCAACTTACAGCATATAACAATACACATACACACATCACCGCATTAATAAGCAATTGCAGCAGCACAAAGCACTCGGAGATAACTCGCTGGAGTTAAACCCTACGAAGAAAGAATGCATTCGATTACTCTTTCTCTAGAATAGACTGCACACCATCGATTATGGAGTTCCGGTGGCATAGTGTTGAATGTTCTAAAGCAAACAGTGGAATTCGAATTGCCGCTGAGATTCTTGAATAATAAGAAATCTTCTTTTTTTTGGCAAAATTCATCGCCTAGTCACTAAATGACCTTCAAGTATATTGCCAAGGTCGTACTTCGCTTTCTCTTTAACCAGTCAGCATTCGTCGAAGTTATCTATAAAACTCTCTTTCCTTCTAGGAGAATTGTTTAGCGGTAAAAACTGTATTACAAATTCCTACAATTTTGTATAGTAACTGAAAGTGTTAACCATTATCTTTAATATTATCCATTATCTTGTGATCTGCGTTAATCGTAACTCATTTTTGCGACCATTTTAAAAATAGCTTTTTTTATTTTGTTTGGATATTCTGCCTATAATCTTGTAATAAATTATTGTTCTTGAGTTTGGCAACAAGTTTCATTAACTTTTTTGATGAAAATTAGTAGGACTTTGGCAGCGCTGCTGTCGTTGTGGATGTAATTATTTAATTTAACTGTTTGTTAATGTTCATTAATATAACACAAATTACTTAGAACTGCTCTAATTATAGAAAAACGACTACTAAATTCTACCAAAAATATAGAGAACCTAGAAAATGTTGAAATTACTGGTAAACGAACTATGTCTACCAATCGTCAATATTTAGCTTGAACCTCCTGGACATCTTCAAAGAATACCATTTGACATTATTTTCTACTAAGTAGTTAAAAGTCTGAGTGTACTTTGATTGACTTCAAGCAAGCAATAAATTGGATTTTGTATACCAAAAAATTCAATTTAACCTCAACTAGTAATAAATAGTTAATTACGATTGCTGAATTAAACTAAACATAATGACTATATAGAAAATGTTACTGCCATGAAGGGATATATTCACAAAAATGTTGGTATACAGTTTGAATTTCGTTTCTTCAAAGAATATTATTTGCAGTAATTTCAAGATTGGCTAACAGGTTAAAATTCGGAATGTGTTTCAATTAATTTAAGAAATCCTTTGATTTTAAACTGCATACCCAAATAATCAAAAATGCTTGATAGTATAGATAGATAGAAACATAGATAGATAGATATAAATAGATTTTTGATAGATAGAAACTTTCTATAAAACACTCTTTCCTTCTAAAATAGTTGGTGAGAGGTAAACAATGTATTACAAATTCCTAACATTTTGTATAGTAACTGCTAGCCCAAAAAATAATAGCCCAAGCTGCGGTGAAGTCATCGGGTGAGTGAGTAGTCGGAGTCGCCGACAAGTAACGAGTCTTCGAGAGGATAGCGAAGACACAGCAGAGTGCCAGCGTTGTGTGGAACGAGTGCTCAACTACTGTGTGCCGAATCCTGTCGTCCACTGTGACGTCGTATATGTTGTATAGTAGTCAGTTGTGAGAAGTAGTGAGTCGGCAGCTAAAGCGAGAAGTTCAGCCGTTGGAGACGGTAAAGCGAAGCTCCCTGGATCACCTCTCCTGCTGGATTCTGTCTGGTCGCTTCGTGTGCTGGGGACGGTTACTATCTGCGGGCTACTGTCATTTGTAGTGTGTTGCTGTGTGCTGTCCTGTGTTCGTCTCGGCAGTAAATATTTGTCGTCTGTGTATTAGTCGTCTTTGTGTTCGTCTCTTCGTGTAAATAAATGCCGTTGTTTTCCTACTGAGGCCTGCTGATTGTGTGTTCTCTTCACCATACACCCACTTTCAAAGCGAACCCGTCAATAAGGAGAAAATCCGTAACATAACCGTTATAATAAGTATTTTCTCCAGTTCGGCTTTCATTTCTTCTTCCAATGTTCTGGTACGTATCTCGTTAGCACTAAACACTGTTGACTACTATCTCACTTCTGACACCAAATTGTTACGCGTTTCTCTTCTGCCGTCGGGTTCTTTTGATAGTGGTAGTGGTATGGTGTGGAGAACACAATCAGCAGGCGACAGTAGACAAACAACGACGTTTATTTACACGAAGATGACTAATTGCTACATTAATAACTAATAATAATAGCTCATTGTAGTAATTGTAACCAAGTATTAAATTATTTTATACTGTTTCTTTAAACTTTCTATGTTCCAATAACGAATATAGAGTCAATATGTCAATATCCGATAAGTTTAAATGTTCAATTATTTTCTCAAGTTTACTTTAATTTTAAAAAGTACATACAAAAGCAGTCTATACAAGAAATGCAAAGAGTTATTCAAGTAACTCTAGAATGAAAAATAGCTTTCAAAGTCTCAAACAGAGATTATATAACAGAAATCTAATAGGTAAGATATCGAAAGAAGAACTGAATGAAATACTGCTTACAAGGCTTCAAAAACGCACAAAAATAGTCTGCTGACAGACTTTTTAAACCAGCAAAAAAATGGAAATAAGATCTACTTATTTACAAGCCCGGATAAAGCCCGGAAGATAACAGGGATACGAAGATTTCATAATAAAATAGTATGTTTTCTGCATACAAATGCATGTCAAGAATTCTAAAATTTACAGCGAAATTTGGGAAAGGATTATATATGGGGTCCTGTTTTATTTATTTTTGTTTGTTTTTTACCTTCGGTACAAAAAGTGCAATTTGCTACCTACCGAAATAACAGAATATTTCTGAATGATTTAACTTAGTTATGGGTAAGAACTGAAAAAAATTGAAACTTACAGTTTGAAAAAACTGAACTGAAAAAATTACGGTTGATTTGGTTTTATGTTTTTTGTGAGTTTTATATAAATCTCAACATATTATTTCTATCATAGTTTAATAATATAAAGCTGTAGTAAAAATAGTCTTTCAACCTGTTCGTACTTTATTTTTAGCTTTTATGTACTTTCAAATTATGTTTAAAAAACCATTAAACACATAAAAGGAATATGTTACGGATATATAACATCTATTCGCCGCCAAGTTACTATCAAAATTGAAAAAATAGATTTGTAACATATTTAGAGGATGCTAATTGGCTGTCAATCACCCCGAATTCGGAAACATTTGCAACAAAATTAAAGTTCAGGAAAAATGCAAGTTTTTTTTAGCTTTATCTGGATTAGGAAATGAGATCTGTAGATTTTTTTGGAACATTCCATGTTCTATCGGGAAATTTATAACAATATGATATTCTTTTTTCGGAGTTTTGATGGCAAAGCGAGTTGTCTATTTGTCTGAAAGCTATTATTATTTTCGATTACTTTTGGATCGCTTCTCATATTGAATATAACTCAGGAGCATTTTCACTTAAACCAATTACTGCTTAGTTGCATAACAAACTTGTAGTAAAACAGTCTACTTTTTCCAAATGCCTTTAAAATTTCTTTCCAGCTGTACGTATTGTTACGAATTTTTTGTTATCTAGCTTAATAATTCTCCTGATAAGAAAGAATGCTTTACAGATAGCTCTGGTGGATACTGAATAGATAATGGATTCATGTTCCCCAGTCTTGGTGATGACTTTGGACAAACTCGACGATTTCAGAAAAAGCAGAAATTCTGGAGTTGTTTTATTAGATTGCGAGTCATGAAAATCTACCTGGCTCCTTCATTACTCTTTTATTATTGAAAGTTGTTGAGTTCAACTCAAGAAAGTAGAAAGTTGTTAGTAGCAGATGTTCTGAGATGCATGAGTAGTCTTGGGAAGCCTCTCCTCTGCAAGTTCTCTCAGACTACTGTGTACCGTTACAGTTATTTTTTATTAATTTGCTGCTTGTGTACTGCTGTTTGCAAGTGCTGTTCTTGTGTGCGCCTCAGCTATATTGCAAGTGTTATTTTGTGTGAGCTTCTTTAACGTGTATTTCATCGTGCATTTATATGGCGTAAAATAAAAAAAAGTTTTTATCGGCTAATTCATTTTGTTCATTGTACATCTACTCCATTAGATTTAAATTTTTTGGGTTTCATTTTCTGTAATAGTATCCTCTATTTAGGTATAAAGTTCACTAAAAAAATTTATTAAAATTATTTCAGGCTTATAAATAACGAATAAAAAAATCTCAACACTACTGCGCTAAACAAGAATCAAGAGTTGCTTATGTACAATGCATATGTGCTTGAAGTTATTAACAAACATGTATAAAGTATCTTCGCAATAGACCTAAACGATTGGGAATTGTCAATAATTTCTTTCATATTCTTATTTAACATTTAAATAAGAATATTATACTTGTCAATATTCCAAAGCGACAAATTTAATATATCAAAAAATCATTATTAAAAGTTATTTTAGTAATACAACCCCAAAAAATTACTTGAAAGGTTCTCAAAGCATTTTTAAAGGCAGCTTTTATAAAAAAAAGTTTGAGCAGTATAAGATATTTTAAATGAATAATTTAAAAATAGCTGAAATAGCTTTGAGCTTTAAAATAATACAATAAACATTAAAGTTTAATAAATATTCGAAAACATGATCTCCATTTACACCAATAGGATATATAATTTAATCGTAAGACATTTAAATAATTTAGATAAATATGCCTATAATTTAACGGTACAAATCCTCTAATTAAATCATGATTTGTTGATGCATTGTTATATATCTGATAAATAGAATAAATTTTACAATAAGAAAAGAACATACTAGCTTTTTTATAGACCCACAACTTCTCTAACTATAAATTTAGGGATAAAAAAATTCAGAAACAATAAACTTCAACCAATAAATAATGAAACTCACGTTCCACATCTAAGAAGGCAGAAAAACAGACAAGTTTTTTGAAAGAGAAAAAAAAATCGTCCCATATATGTCTTCCTCTTTCGAATCTGCCAGTAACGCATAAGAGTTTCAGCATGCTTTTGCATGCAGAGGGCTCGCATCATTTTCTCATAAAACTTTCGAATCTTGGATTTCTTCCAGGCATTATCCGGGCTTGTAAATAAGTAGATTTTATTTCTTTCCTATTGCGGCTTTCAAATTTCTTCCACTGCAGTCCTTTTCAGCTTCATCCGCAATATTCCATTCAGTACGGTTTTCCACTGTAGCTGGGTATATTTGTTGTTGGTCGTGTAATCTGTGTGCTGGATTTTGAAGTCTGTTTTTTTCTGCTACATGTTTTTTTAAAAAAAATTCTTTTAGTTCATTTCTCTTGACAATTTTCGGAAGTTCATTTTAAATATCTCGCAGTTTGAGAAAATAGGAACTAAGTTTAGATATTGTAGATAATATTACAGTATTGGAAATAGTTATTTCTGAAGATATCGATAAATTTAATATGTTTAAAAATTTGGTTTTTAAAGGTGTCTTTTTTTAAATGTGATATTTTATTTGCGACCTCCTGATCTCTTTCACTCATCAACCCAAATGCTGTCCAATACTGTACGCAATATTGCTCAGTTTCTGTTAATATATTTTTAAACTACACGCTTAATTTTTCCATAGTAAGAGGAAACATTTTCCTATTGAAAACTCAAAGTCCCACAATGAGAGCATTCTTATATCTCCAACATCTAAATATTGAATCAAATTTTCACACTTTGCAGCTTTAAGATTATCTTTTCTTTTCAAATTGCCAGATTCTCGTTCAGTCTTTCTTCGTTTTTTTTAATCAACGGATATCGCTGGAAGCACCATCACTATTTAAAAGAAGCGATAGAAAATTAACATGTGTTTTATTCTGATATTTGAGATGAAACATTTTCTTTCATTTAAAAAGGTAAACAAACTTGAAAGTCTTTCTTCAGTGTTGACACAAATGGTGTGTGTAAACTGAGCATTGACAAATATTATTGTTTTAAACTCATTTGTTGTTAATTTGATGTTAATTAAATTTTATTTTTTTACTTTATTTCTTTCCTTTTCCTCCATTTAATCCACACTGAGCATTCACAAATATTATTGTTTTAAAATCACTTATTTGTTAATTTGATGTTAATTAAATTTTATTTTTTTTTACTTTATTTCTTTCCTTTTCCACCATTTAATCGTCAGTTGCAATATCAATACATATTAAAACGTAATAAAAGTTTCTTTAAATAGTTTAAACCTCAAATGTCATGGGGTAAGTGACTCGCTATCTATAAATCACAAAGCGAATAAAACACAATGTTTACATAAAAATTCTTTATATAATTGATAGGAATTACTAGTTCGTCAACAATGTGTTCATAATTTTTTTAAGTCTCTTAATTTTTTTTTGTATTTTATTCGCTATAAAATATACATAAAAAAATCTTATAATTCTGAATAAATCATTCAGAAGGTCTTCCTGCAAAAATGTTGGTTCTATAATTTGAAAAATAAAGATTACTATATATATATATATATATATATATATATATATATATATATATATATATATATATATATATATATATATATATATATATAGTAATCTTTATTTTTCAAATTATAGAACCAACATTTTTGCAGGAAGACCTTCTGAATGATTTATTCAGTATATATATATATATATATATATATATATATATATATAGTAACCACTGAAAAGTGGTCCTCTGAAAGGAATACTGCCGAAGTAGCTGAAAAGGTGAAGTGACAGAAAATGTAAAGCAACGACAGGGAGGAAATAAAATCTATTTTTTTACAAGTCCACATAATATCTAGAAGAATGGAGAGATTCAAAAGTTTTACGAAAAGATAGGGTAGGTTTTCTTCATACTAAAACATTATAAATTAAAGTAGTTTAGAAATGCATTTTCTACAAGGTTAAATCCTTTCTGAATTCGGTTTGGTTTGGTTTGGTTTGGTTTGGTTATATTAACGTCCGGTTTGAAGCAACACTAGGGCTATTTTGGGACGGACCTCGTCATTTTGAACCGCGGTCAGATGACGAGGATGACACCTGAGCTGGCACCCCTCTCTCCACACCACACCAGCGGGAGGACGTTCGGTCATGACGGATTTAACGTGCAACAGACCCCATTACACGACGGTTCTTCGGCGGAATCTGGTCACAAACCTGAAACCCTCCGGTTCCGAAGCCTAGACCTTGCCACCAGGCCACCGCGGCACCAAATCCTTTCTGAAAGTAAAGTGTGAGTTTCATTGTATAATAGTAATAATTTATCGTTTTTAAATGCTTCAAAATTGAAAATTTGAGGACTGTGCATATTGATTATAAAATCGTTTTAAATCCAAACTCCTACTATGGTATAGTTATAAAATCTATTGTGCATGATAATGACACAATATGGGCCAATAAATAAATTATATAGGTGGGAACCTAAAGTTTATAGAAATTATTTTTCTTCTTAACATATGCCTGTAGTGGTAGTGGTTACCAAAATACATGAGTATTTTTGTTAGAACTGCTGAGATAACCAAAGGTAAGCCCAAAAGGTAGTATTCCGGGAAAATCAGTCTTTGGGTTGTAGCCTGAATAAATATTATTGCAAACCAACATCATTATTTTTAAATACTTTTTGGAAATATATAGTTAAGTTTTATTTTACAAAAAAAGCTCGATAGCAGGCAACAAAAGCGTATACTAGGTAACTTAAAACATCGTATTCATGTACACATGGAATCGTTAGTAAACCACAGCAGCACCAAGTTATAAGAGAAATTTCGATGGAGATTAACTGTCCATAGAAAGAATGCATTCAATTTCTCCTTCTCTATATCACACTGTTCTCCTTCGTTTATATAGCTCCATTGACAGGTTTTTGAATGTTCTAGAACAAATAGCGGAATTCGGGCTGTCATGGAGATTCTTGAATAACCTGAAACCTTCATTTTTTAGCCACATTCCTAGCCTAGATAGTAAACCACAGCAGCACCAAGTTATAAGAGAAATTTCGATGGAGATTAACTGTCCATAGAAAGAATGCATTCAATTTCTCCTTCTCTATATCACACTGTTCTCCTTCGTTTATATAGCTCCATTGACAGGTTTTTGAATGTTCTAGAACAAATAGAGGAATTCGGGCTGTCATTGAGATTCTTGAATAACCTGAAACCTTCATTTTTTAGCCACATTCCTAGCCTAGATAGTAAACCACAGCAGCACCAAGTTATAAGAGAAATTTCGATGGAGATTAACTGTCCATAGAAAGAATGCATTCAATTTCTTCTTCTCTATATCACACTATTCTCCTTCGTTTATATAGCTCCATTGACAGGTTTTTGAATGTTCTAGAACAAATAGCGGAATTCGGGCTGTCATTGAGATTCTTGAATAACCCGAAACCTTCATTTTTTAGCCACATTCCTAGCCTAGATAGTAAACCACAGCAGCACCAAGTTATAAGAGAAATTTCGATGGAGATTAACTGTCCATAGAAAGAATGCATTCAATTTCTTCTTCTCTATATCACACTATTCTCCTTCGTTTATATAGCTCCATTGACAGGTTTTTGAATGTTCTAAACAAATAGCGGAATTCGGGCTGTCATTGAGATTCTTGAATAACCTGAAACCTTCATTTTTAGCCACATTCCTAGCCTAGATATTAAATGGCCTTCAAGTCTGTCGCGAAGGTCGTATTTTGTTTACTCTTCATCCATTCTGCGTTCATTGGAGATGTCTATAAAACTATTTTCCCTTCTGCAAGAGTTGCTGAACAGAAAAAACGATATTAAAGATTCGTAACATTTTGTAATTAATTTATTTGAAAGCGTTAATCGTTAACGTGTTATCTAAATTACCTTTAAATTAATTGTTGCTTTAATTTAAAAAATAGTTTTTTTTTTATTTTGTTCAGATATTCTACATATAATCTTGCAGCTGATTATTGTTCTTGCATTTGCCAACAACTTTTATTAACATTTTTTGAGGAAAATTTGTAGAACTTAAGGAACGCTGACTCACTGCTGTCTTTGTGGATTTTGTCATTTTATATAACTGTTTGTTAACATATGCAATTATGTTAACATGGCGGAAATTTCTTAGAACCTATCTAATTAAAAAAAAATAACTGCTAAATTCTACGAAAAATAAAGACAACCTGGAAAATGTTTAAATTGTTGGTGGACCAATTTTCAAAAACGTCAGTATTCAACTCGAATGTCCTGGACATCTTCAAAGAACACCATTTGCCACTTTTTCCTACTAAGAAGTTAAAAATCTGAGTGTACCTTCATTGACTTCTAACAAACAATAAATTGGAATTTGTATACCAAAAAATTAAGTTTATCCTAAATTAATTTATAGTAAATAGTTAATTATGCCTGCTGAATTCAACTAAGAGTAATTAATATATAGAGAATGTAACTGCCGCGAAGGGATAGACTCACAAGAATGTTAGAAACCAATTTGTGCTTCTGAATTCGTTCAAAGAATATCATTTGCAGTAATTTCAAGAGTGACTAAGACATTAAAATTCTGAATGTACATCAATTAATTTTAAAAATCCTTTGATTTTAAACTGCATACCCTAAAAAAACAGAAATTTTTGTTAGTGAAAATAACTAACTATTAAGTTATTTTAAACTGTTTTCTTAAACATATAATGTTCGAATAACGAATTTAGAGTCAACCAGTTAATACGCGATAACTTTAAAAGTTTGATTCATTTTGACCAGTTACTTTTAATTTTACAAAACAGTCTACACAAGAAATAGGAAAAGTATTTCAAGTAACTCTCGAATGAAAAATAGTTTTCCAAATCTCAAACCTAGATTATATAACAGAAATGTAATATGGCAAGATATCGAAAGAAGACTGAATGAAATACTGCTGACGAGGCTTCAGAAAAGCACTAAAATATTCGACTGGTAGACATTTTAAACCAGCAAGAAACAGGAAATAAGATCTACTTATTTACACGCTCGGATAAAGCTTAGAAAATAGCTGGGATCCGAAGACTTTATAATAAAATGGTGAGTTCTCTGCATACAAATGCATGCCACGAATTCTAAAATTTGCAGCTAAATTTGGGGAAAAGGTTATATACAGTAACCTGTTTTATTTATTTTTGTTTGTTTTTTACCGTCGGTAAAAATGTGCTATTTATTACCTACCCAAAGAAGAGAATATTTTTGAATGGTTTAACTTGGTTATGGGTAACATAAGTTACCGGAACTGAAAAAATTACGAATGATTTAGTTTTATGTTTTTTGTGTTTTATATAAATTTCAACATTTTCTTTCTATTACACTTTATAGAATATAAATATGTAATAAAAAGTAATTTTTCGAGATATCCATACTATATTTTTAGTTTAATGTAGCTGCCGGCGTCCTGGCATAGGGGTAGCGCGGCTTCCCCGTGATCTGGGCGTCCCGGGTTCGAGTCCCGGTTTGGGCATGGTTGTTCTTCTGTTGCTCTATCTGTGAGATGTGTGAATGTGCCCTCCTGTAAAAAGGGGTTGTGCAAGCGAATGAGTGATGCGTGAGTAGCAAAGTCGTACTCTTGGCCCTAGTTGGCGCTGCTATAAAAAATAAGAGACGTCCCCCTCAGGCTTAAATCGCTGTCTTCGTAACAGCGGGCTTGTCAGTGGCAAGTGCCATAAGAAACAAACAAACAAACAAGTTTAATGTAGCTAAAAAAACCATATAGAGGTAGCTATTAGTAAATAATCGTAATAACAAAGAATAAAAAGAATTATTTATGCTAGATCTTTCATGTAGAAAACGCAATCATATTATGTAATCTGAATTTAAATTTCGCCTGCAACTTTTATTATATTTAAGTAATGAATATTATGTTTAACAGAAAAACCGACAAAATGTGTTTGCTACTGATATATAATATCCCATCTTTGTCAAGTTATTGTTATGATTGAAAAGAGAGGTTTAAAGCAGTTTTATAAGGATGATGACTGGCTGACTGGTCAATCAAGCCGAATTTGACAATATCGGTAGCAAAATGAAAGTTTTGGAAAATGCAATTTTTTAAAATTTTTATCTCTGTTAGAAAATGATATCTGTGGAATTTTCTGGAACATTCCATTCTCTGTAGGGAAATTTATAACGATTTCAAAATTCTCTTTTCTGAATGTTGATCGCAAAGCCAGCTGTCTATTTGTCTGAAAACTATTATTATTTTCGATTACTTTTTGATTACTTCTCAGATTGGACTCTCATGGACATTTTTAATTGAATCGATTGCGATTAAGATTCTAGCATATTTTTGTGCAGTGAAAATAATCTGATTTAATTAATCTTTCCCACTAGTATATTTTAACTGAGTTGCATAACAAATTTGTAGCAAAACAATCTATATTTTCCAAATACTCTTAAAATTTCTCTTTGTTGTTCGTATTGTTACAAATTTGTATCGTTGTTTTCTAGCGCAATAATTCTCCTGATAGTAAAGATTGTTTTACATATAGCTCTGATGTACACTGAATAGATAATGGATTCATGCTGCCTATCCATGATGATGATTTGGGACAAAATCGAAGATTCCAGAAACAGCAGGAATCTTGGCTGTATTTAATGTTGAATTATGGAAATACTTCTAACTCCTTCTTTACACTGTCACTGAAAATTTAAGACGCCGGAAGACATCGCTGAAGACAGTCACTATTAAATCGAGAAGTGACAGCTGAATTCAATTCAAGAAAGTAGAAAGTTGAGAGCAGCAGATGATTTGAGATGCATGAATAGTCTTGGGAAGACTCTCTCCTGCGAATTCTCTTAGACCACTATGTGCTGTTACGGTTGTTTATTGCTAATTTGTTGCTTGTGAAGTGCTGTTCTTGTGTGATCTTCGTCTTCGTATTTTTTATAATGCATTTATATCGCTGTGTAAAATGTAGCTTCTTCATATGTTACATAGCCTATTGAACTCTGTTCATTGTAGATCCACTGTACCAAATTTAGATTTTTCAGATTGCAATTTTTATAATAGTACTATCTACTTAGGTAGAAAGTTCACTAAAGAATTTTATTAAAACTATTTTAGATTTATGAATAACGAATACAAAATTCTTAGCACTGCTGGGATAAAAAAATAATCAAAAATAATTTAGATATCAGAAGATTTAACTAAACATTTATGAAATATCTTCGCAACATACATAAACGAATGAAAATGATCAATAATGGATTTCATATTCTTATTAAACTTTTAAATAGGAATTTTTTACTAGTGTCTTTTCCAGAACGGAGAATTTAATTCATCTAAAAATCTGTATTAAATTTTTTTTAATAATGCAATCTTACAAAATTGTTCAAAGGATTTCAAAATATCTTTAAAGACAACGATTATAAATAAAGAGATTGAACAGTATAAAATTATTGAAATACGGCTTTAAAATAAAAGCATGAAATTTACAAATTGATTAATGTTCGAAAACATGATCTGCATTTACTACAATGAAACACTTAGCTTAATCATAAGAAAGTAAATCGATAAAGTTGAAAGCATTATTAAATTTCAAATCATAAAATTAAAATTCAGACAGTCCTGGTAAGATGCATTTAAAAATAATTTCGATAAACATGCCTATAGTATACCAGTAAAAATCCTCTGATTCAAACATCATTTATTGGTGCATTTTGATATATTTGATAAATAAAATAAATTTGACAATAAGAAAAAAAAAACATACTAGCTTTTTTATAGACCCTCAACTTTTCTAACTATAAATTTATGGATAAAAAAAATTCGGAAACAATGAACTTCAACCAATAAATAATGAAACTCACGTTCCACATCTAAGAAGGCAGAAAAACAGAGAAGTTTTTTGAAAGAGAAAAAAAAATCGTTCCATATATGTCTTCCTCTTTCGAATCTGCCAGTAACGCATAAGAGTTTCAACATGCTTTTGTATGCAGGGGGCTCGCATCATTTTCTCATAAAATCTTCGAATCTTGGATTTCTTCCAGGCATTATCCGGGCATGTAAATAAGTAGATTTTATTTCCTTCCTATTGCGGCTTTCACATTTCTTCCACTGCAGTCCTTTTCAGCTTCGTCCGCAATATTCCATTCAATGGGGTTCTCCTCGGCAGCTGGGTATATTTGCTGTTGATTGTGTAATCTGTGTGCTGGATTTTGAAGTTGCTTTTTTCTACGAGACTTCTTTTAGTCATTTTTCTTGACAACTTTCGGACGTTCATTTAAAATGTCTCAGAGTTTGAGAAAATCAGAATTAATTTAATCTATTGTCAATTATATTACGGTACTAGAAATACAGTAGACTCCCGATTATCTGCTGGCGGGTTATCCGCGGTGCGGATTATCCGCGCCTGCCGCACAAAGTTTTTTTTTTTTTTGACTGATTTTTTCAAAAAGGCGCAGTTTTACAGTTATGCTTTTGTAATTACAGTATTAAAACAGTACATATGTATTAATTTTTATGTGTATCCTTGACGCCTCTCGTAAACACAAAGCACTTTTCTGTTTTCATTAACAAAATTCATTTTAGGTTAGTTTTGAGTGATATACTAAAATATTAGAGTTAGTTAAACATTTCCTGCTGTTTATTTTATGTTTTATTGTACATAAAACGATTTTTCAAAGTTGGAATGACTGTTTTCTCTTTTGCTATACCCGTTTTTAGCTGTTTTCGGATTATCCGCGATTTTTGTTATCCGCGGCGGCCGCGACACCCAATTCCGCGGATAATCGGGAGTGTACTGTAGTTATTTCTGAAAATACCGAGAACAACTATTTTAATAAGATTTATAGCAAACTTACATAAAACTTAATAAAATTGAGTTGTAATTTTATAATGTGAAATTAAAATTCGATATGCGAATGCAATTCGTCTGAATAACCGCTAAAGAGTGTTTCGAAATTATGTGCATGTGTATTATATTATAATTGTATACTTATACTATATGTATATAATATATTACTTTATATTATTAATTTTAATATATATACTTCACTTATAATATATCTATATATATTATAAGTGGACAATTAGCAGAGTTAATAATATGAATAATTAGCATTATAATTATTATATTATAAGCGAATAATTTACAGAAATATAATTTTAAACAGTATTACAATAATGAAAAAAATAGCACGACCATTGTATTATAAAAAAGAGGTATCATTACGCAAATTGATATAATTAAAATATATGTTCCTAACTATTAAAATATTGAAACAAGAAATTTATTTTCAAAACTATAATTTGAAGAATTCAAAATGCTGCTTAGTTTTTTATACATTAAAATACATCTGTTAGTTATACATCTGTCGTTCACTAACTAGTTTATATACATTTATTTATTAATTTTATGTTACTAAATTATATTTTGTATTCTTTAAATGGAAAGAAAATTATTGCTGGAAAAGTCCAGATATATACTTGTTTTTAATTCTTTTTTCATCTATTATTGATATTAGTTTGAATATTCTTATCATGTTTCAGTTTCCAGCGAAATATTCCATTCCTCAGCAATTTAAATTGAAAAGCCATGTATTTCACTATTCTAGGACAATTAATAAAGGTCTACAGCAAGTGCCGTCCGTTGATTGATGGGCTCTACATCTGATCAAATTATTCTTATTCTAAACTTTATAACTAGAATAAGAATAATTTGATTCAAATAGAATAAGAATAATTTCATTCAAATAGAATAAGAATAATTTCATTCAAATAGAATAAGAATAATTTCATTCAAATAGAATAAGAATAATTTCATTCAAATAGAATAAGAATAATTTCATTCAAATAGAATAAGAATAATTTCATTCAAATAGAATAAGAATAATTTCATTCAAATAGAATAAGAATAATTTGATTCAAATAGAATAAGAATAATTTCATTCAAATAGAATAAGAATAATTTGATTCAAATAGAATAAGAATAATTTGATTCAAATAGAATAAGAATAATTTCATTCAAATAGAATAAGAATAATTTCATTCAAATAGAATAAGAATAATTTCATTCAAATAGAATAAGAATAATTTGATTCAAATAGAATAAGAATAATTTCATTCAAATAGAATAAGAATAATTTGATTCAAATAGAATAAGAATAATTTCATTCAAATAGAATAAGAATAATTTCATTCAAATAGAATAAGAATAATTTCATTCAAATAGAATAAGAATAATTTCATTCAAATAGAATAAGAATAATTTCATTCAAATAGAATAAGAATAATTTGATTCAAATAGAATAAGAATAATTTCATTCAAATAGAATAAGAATAATTTCATTCAAATAGAATAAGAATAATTTCATTCAAATAGAATAAGAATAATTTCATTCAAATAGAATAAGAATAATTTCATTCAAATAGAATAAGAATAATTTCATTCAAATAGAATAAGAATAATTTCATTCAAATAGAATAAGAATAATTTCATTCAAATAGAATAAGAATAATTTCATTCAAATAGAATAAGAATAATTTCATTCAAATAGAATAAGAATAATTTGATTCAAATAGAATAAGAATAATTTCATTCAAATAGAATAAGAATAATTTGATTCAAATAGAATAAGAATAATTTGATTCAAATAGAATAAGAATAATTTGATTCAAATAGAATAAGAATAATTTCATTCAAATAGAATAAGAATAATTTCATTCAAATAGAATAAGAATAATTTCATTCAAATAGAATAAGAATAATTTCATTCAAATAGAATAAGAATAATTTCATTCAAATAGAATAAGAATAATTTCATTCAAATAGAATAAGAATAATTTGATTCAAATAGAATAAGAATAATTTCATTCAAATAGAATAAGAATAATTTGATTCAAATAGAATAAGAATAATTTGATTCAAATAGAATAAGAATAATTTCATTCAAATAGAATAAGAATAATTTCATTCAAATAGAATAAGAATAATTTCATTCAAATAGAATAAGAATAATTTCATTCAAATAGAATAAGAATAATTTCATTCAAATAGAATAAGAATAATTTGATTCAAATAGAATAAGAATAATTTCATTCAAATAGAATAAGAATAATTTCATTCAAATAGAATAAGAATAATTTCATTCAAATAGAATAAGAATAATTTCATTCAAATAGAATAAGAATAATTTCATTCAAATAGAATAAGAATAATTTCATTCAAATAGAATAAGAATAATTTCATTCAAATAGAATAAGAATAATTTCATTCAAATAGAATAAGAATAATTTGATTCAAATAGAATAAGAATAATTTCATTCAAATAGAATAAGAATAATTTCATTCAAATAGAATAAGAATAATTTCATTCAAATAGAATAAGAATAATTTGATTCAAATAGAATAAGAATAATTTGATTCAAATAGAATAAGAATAATTTCATTCAAATAGAATAAGAATAATTTGATTCAAATAGAATAAGAATAATTTCATTCAAATAGAATAAGAATAATTTGATTCAAATAGAATAAGAATAATTTGATTCAAATAGAATAAGAATAATTTGATTCGTATGATTTTATCAAAGAACAGTGAAAGTTTTTATTTTAAATGCTATTGCGTTAAAAAGATTTTACTAATTATTTATAAAAGGACCTGATAAATGTTTGAAAATTCAGATTTTGTAATATTCACAGCATAACTTTCATTGATTGTCACAACAAAATTTAATCCATTTTATCACCCACACAATTAATCATTTATTGAATTAATTAATTTAACAACATAATTTAATCCATTTGAGTTATTATTAAAATCTGACATTTTTTTTACAAAAAATTTCCCATTATTAATGTATTTTGCCAACTGTAGTTTTATGCGGACCCTACTGGTTTAGGAATAAGGTATTCGGCGAAGATTAGTGTGTATTATAATGGATATAATTTAGTATCCATATAAACCTCGAACATATTCTTCAAAACGACAGCCTTCACAGAACTCTGATCATAAGCTCTCCAATAACAATAACGGAGAATATGTGTCTCTACGTATATTGTTTAAAGCACAGACCATTTGACATATAGTTAACAAAGATTTAGTTTTGGCTTAGTTTAGTTATATTAATGCCCCGTTTTAAAGCAACACTAGGGCTATTTTGGGATGAACATCTTAATTTTGTACTACTGCCAGATGGTGACAAATGTATAACGGAAAGAGGAATTGTGCTTGAAATTACTATTAATTAAAAATTAAACAAGCTTTTAGTGTCTTTCCTTTATAATTCCGAAATATTAATACACACAATTATTTTTTAACAATTTTTAAATGCAAAAAATGGCTGTTTGAGAGATACCAATTTAGTTACGAAATCTTTCAAAATTTTTTGCATTTTTAAGAAATACTTTTCTTAAATGATTCGCCATAACAGATTTGATTGTTGATATGCAATTCTGAACATTTTCATTGTTTCGTGGAATATATTGTCACAAAGATTTAAAGAACTACTCCGTTAGTTTAAGCAGTCAGTTTTATTAAAACGAAACAATTCGCAACATCAAATGACTGAGAACATACCTGCAGCGAATTGGTAGGAGCGAGGATAGAACCTAGGACCTTGTGGCTCGCAGCAGAGCAACATGACAACAATACAAAAGCAATTGCTCGTGTAGCGCAGCTGCTAACTGCTTATAAGCTTTCACCACAGACTCTCCCTCCAGTGAGCAGGAGGTGAGACGAACGATATGGCTGTTGAGTGGTGATGTATTTAGCTGTTGAGTCTAATGCGCCTGTACCCATTTGAGTAGCGCCAAGCGTTATGGTGAGCATGTGTGGTTGAGTGGTTGCTGTTGCTGATGCTGTTGCGCAAGGTGAGTCTGATGACTTTTGTGTTGTTGTGGGTAGATGGCGTCACAACAGCAGTACGAAGGTTGAAGGACCACGTCCGGGTCACCAATGTGATGAATTGGTATGAGTAAGGATAGAACCTGGGACCTTGTGGTTCGCAGCCGAGTAACATGACCACAATGCAAAAGCAATTTCTCAGTAGCGTTGCTGTTAACTGGCTTATAAGCTTTCACCAGATACCCATCACTGATGAGACTCAGCTTTTATACATATATATATATAATGTTCCAGAAAAATCCAATTTGAATATTTAAGAAATATCTAGAACCTTCCAGATCATAGATAAACAATAGATGTCAATTTAAAATAAAAGAATTCCAGTCTTTGGAAGAAACACAATGGGTGGAATTCAAATCATGGTCCAATCAGTCTTAAACTAACTGCTCCACCGACTGAACCACGACAATTGCTATTACTTCTGGTTTATACGTCAATCTAATAATGCAATTTTCATTCATTGTTCAAAGTGAAGGAAGAAAGAGTTACCTTAATATATATGTATTTTAAATTGAGGAGTCATAAAATAAATTTAAAATGTGAAAGTTAGAAATGGAAGAGTTGGACAACTACATTTTGAAATGCACTGTCTTATTATTGAATTTGACTTCATTAGGATAATTAATATACATAATGCTTAAAAAAAAGTCATGAACGAAATAAACCGATACGGTTTTAATATCAGGCACAATTTGATGTTCAAAATTTTTTGAATAAATCTCAGAAATTAGGTTATGCATAAAAGGTTTACTTAAAAATGTAGCAACACCTAATATATCCTTGAAGCAACTGGTCTCCAAAAGCGGCAAGCAATAACTTCACTGAGCAATTAAATATACCCATTATTTTGAAGACTATATTAAACAAAAATTTGATTGCAAATAATTAAAAAACATTGAGAAGAAGTTAAATCTATTTATTTACACTTTTATCTATATAATAACTGAAATAAAATAGTGCATGTTTTAATAGTGTGAGATAGATATAAAGAAAATAGTATACATTTTCTGTATTCAAATTTTTTTTTCTGAACTCATATATGTTGTTAAAATCTTCAAGAAAATAATAATAATGATAATAATAAACATTTTAATTTTGATTTATTCGGATTTTTTTTCTTTCTTACATTTAAAAAATCGTTTGCCTTATTTTTGTCCAGAAATTTAATGTTTACTTTTGTTTAAACAGAATTGCAGTTAATATTATTTTAAAAGTTATAAATCGTTTGGTTACTTTACTTGAAAGGTATAAAGAATTTAACTTTTAAATATTAAAACAAAAATAAATGGAAAAATTTTGGATAAAACAGTTATTTCGCAATAATTATTTGTATAAGATTTATAGTATGTTGATAATAATTTTTATTTTATTCCGAAATCTTAGTCCAAAAAAAAAAGTTAAAAAAGTCTAAATTTTTCTTCTTTTTTTAATAAATACATTACTTTTATTTTATTGTAGAACGACAATATATAACATATGTTAAAACTGGAATAATTACAATTATTAATAATAAAATAAATTGTTAATGTTCATATTTTAAATTTATTGCTAAAATTTCAAAATTCATATATTTTATTTTTTTTTTATTTATCGTATCTTTAAAAATTTCAATATAATAAGAAAACGGTTGGAAGTTAATGATTCTTCAATTTTATGCTTTTGAATTATAAGTAAGTTTTTGGAATTTATAATTTGAACAACATATCGTCGTTCTTTTTTTTTATATATACTGACATGTTATCAAATGCACTGCTTGATGCAGAATTCTAATGAGCATTTTCTAATTAAAAAACTTAGGAAATGCGCAATAATCGAGGAAATTCAGATCGAATATTGAAGAATATAAAATTTTCTGAATCCCGAATATTCGATTCCTCGCTGACTTAATTGTATGTGTCGACAATCCTCGAAAAATATTTACAATTTCTAATACTTAACAAAAGCGTACCAACTGATAAACTGCTGAATTTAAGAGTTTAATTCGAGAGTAGCCATCTGATGCATATTTTCTCATTAAACTAGGTTCATATTTTTTAGAAGCAGCAACATTAAAGCAACAAAAGAAATTGTAGATCACTTTTTTTATTGTTTAGAAGATCACTTAACTATTGTTCTTTATATCTGGATAAATGCAGTCTTTTTCACTTTCTCGTATATATAGTATAGAGAAAGTATTATCAAAGTAAGTCAAAAAATTCGAACGCGAGATTTTGACAAATATATACACGTTTTAGATCTTGATTCGGCAAAATATTGTAATAAATAAATAAATTATTTTTTTATTTTTTTTGGAAGATGTCTGTCTGATTGCGACAAAGAAAACTCAACAACACTTTGAGCTAAACGAATAAAATTTGGAATATGATCTTTCAGCTAAATTTGTCAATTTTTATTACATTTTAAAGGAAATATGTTCAGAGGAAGTTCTTCTGCCAGGCTGTTCGAATATAAGTTAATTACAAAAAGAATACAAGATAATTACAAAAAGAAGAGAGCTAGATAAATAAGATTCGGTACAGAGATTTAACAGCTTTAATGTAGACATCTATCTAATTTTGAATCATATCCAACGAGGGGTTGAGTGTCTGTATTTCTGTGTTTTCAGAAACATATAAATGCAATAATTCAAAAACCACAATGGATTAAATAATATCATTTTTTTACAATAAATTCAGTTTTGGGTCAATTTTTTTGTTTCAATCGGTTGAGAAAAACATGTCTAAAACACAAATTCGATTATCGGATACCATTAACCCCATGCCAGGAATGAATAGTGAAAAACCTCGCCAAGAATGACACGATATATTCATTCTGGCAAAAGTTAATATTTTATAACTATTATACGTGTTCTTTGGCATGGCAAGTTTATAAGAAAACATGCGAGAATTTTATGGAATTTTATTTTATGGAAACCATTTCCATTGGTTATTTTTTTTTTCGAATTTTCATGGCTTTCTTTTTCTGGAATAAATATTGAATCAAGCATATTTAGAAAATGAATAATGAACATTACATTTCGAAGGGCCAAGAATGACACGATATATTCATTCTGGCAAAAGTTAATATTTTATAACTATTATACGTGTTCTTTGGCATGGCAAGTTTATAAGAAAACATGCGAGAATTTTATGGAATTTTATTTTATGGAAACCATTTCCATTGTTTTTTTTTTTTTTTTTTTTTTTTCGAATTTTCATGGCTTTCTTTTTCTGGAATAAATATTGAATCAAGCATATTTAGAAAATGAATAATGAACATTACATTTCGAAGGGCCAAGAATGACACGATATATTCATTCTGGCAAAAGTTAATATTTTATAACTATTATACGTGTTCTTTGGCATGGCAAGTTTATAAGAAAACATGCGAGAATTTTATGGAATTTTATTTTATGGAAACCATTTCCATTGGTTATTTTTTTTTTCGAATTTTCATGGCTTTCTTTTTCTGGAATAAATATTGAATCAAGCATATTTAGAAAATGAATAATGAACATTACATTTCGAAGGGCCAAGAATGACACGATATATTCATTCTGTCAAAAGTTAATATTTTATAACTATTATACGTGTTCTTTGGCATGGCAAGTTTATAAGAAAACATGCGAGAATTTTATGGAATTTTATTTTATGGAAACCATTTCCATTGGTTATTCTTTTTTTCGAATTTTCATGGTTTTCTTTTTCTGGAATAAATATTGAATCAAGCATATTTAGAAAATGAATAATGAACATTACATTTCGAAGGGCCAAGAATGACACGATATATTCATTCTGGCAAAAGTTAATATTTTATAATTATTATACGTGTTCTTTGGCATGGCAAGTTTATAAGAAAACATGCGAGAATTTTATGGAATTTTATTTTATGGAAACAATTTCCATTGGTTATTCTTTTTTTCGAATTTTCATGGCTTTCTTTTTCTGGAATAAATATTGAATCAAGCATATTTAGAAAATGAATAATGAACATTACATTTCGAAGGGCCAAGAATGACACGATATATTCATTCTGGCAAAAGTTAATATTTTATAACTATTATACGTGTTCTTTGGCATGGCAAGTTTATAAGAAAACATGCGAGAATTTTATGGAATTTTATTTTATGGAAACCATTTCCATTGGTTATTTTTTTTTCGAATTTTCATGGCTTTCTTTTTCTGGAATAAATATTGAATCAAGCATATTTAGAAAATGAATAATGAACATTACATTTCGAAGGGCCATGAATGACACGATATATTCATTCTGGCAAAAGTTAATATTTTATAACTATTATACGTGTTCTTTGGCATGGCAGGTTTATAAGAAAACATGCAAGAATTTTATGGAATTTTATTTTATGGAAACCATTTCCATTGGTTATTCTTTTTTTCAAATTTTCATGGCTTTCTTTTTCTGGAATAAATATTGAATCAAGCATATTTAGAAAATGAATAATGAACATTACATTTCGAAGGGCCAAGAATGACACGATATATTCATTCTGGCAAAAGTTAATATTTTATAACTATTATACGTGTTCTTTGGCATGGCAAGTTTATAAGAAAACATGCGAGAATTTTATGGAACTTTATTTTATGGAAACCATTTCTATTGGTTATTTTTTTTTTTTCGAATTTTCATGGCTTTCTTTTTCTGGAATAAATATTGAATCAAGCATATTTAGAAAATGAATAATGAACATTACATTTCGAAGGGCCAAGAATGACACGATATATTCATTCTGGCAAAAGTTAATATTTTATAACTATTATACGTGTTCTTTGGCATGGCAAGTTTATAAGAAAATATGCGAGAAATTTATGGAATTTTATTTTATGGAAACCATTTCCATTGGTTATTCTTTTTTTCGAATTTTCATGGCTTTCTTTTTCTGGAATAAATATTGAATCAAGCATATTTAGAAAATGAATAATGAACATTACATTTCGAAGGCATGGCAAGTTTATAAGAAAACATGCGAGAATTTTATGGAATTTTATTTTATGGAAACCATTTCCATTGGTTATTCTTTTTTTCGAATTTTCATGGCTTTCTTTTTCTGGAATAAATATTGAATCAAGCATATTTAGAAAATGAATAATGAACATTACATTTCGAAGGGCCAAGAATGACACGATATATTCATTCTGGCAAAAGTTAATATTTTATAACTATTATACGTGTTCTTTGGCATGGCAAGTTTATAAGAAAATATGCGAGAAATTTATGGAATTTTATTTTATGGAAACCATTTCCATTGGTTATTCTTTTTTTCGAATTTTCATGGCTTTCTTTTTCTGGAATAAATATTGAATCAAGCATATTTAGAAAATGAATAATGAACATTACATTTCGAAGGGCCAAGAATGACACGATATATTCATTCTGGCAAAAGTTAATATTTTATAACTATTATACGTGTTCTTTGGCATGGCAAGTTTATAAGAAAATATGCGAGAATTTTATGGAATTTTATTTTATGGAAACCACACCCATTGGTTATTCTTTTTTTTTTCGAATTTTCATGGCTTTCTTTTTCTGGAATAAATATTGAATCAAGCATATTTAGAAAATGAATAATGAACATTACATTTCGAAGGGCCAAGAATGACACGATATATTCATTCTGGCAAAAGTTAATATTTTATAATTATTATACGTGTTCTTTGGCATGGCAAGTTTATAAGAAAATATGCGAGAATTTTATGGAATTTTATTTTATGGAAACCACACCCATTGGTTATTCTTTTTTTTTTTTTCGAATTTTCATGGCTTTCTTTTTCTGGAATAAATATTGAATCAAGCATATTTAGAAAATGAATAATGAACATTACATTTCGAAGGGCCAAGAATGACACGATATATTCATTCTGGCAAAAGTTAATATTTTATAACTATTATACGTGTTCTTTGGCATGGCAAGTTTATAAGAAAATATGCGAGAATTTTATGGAATTTTATTTTATGGAAACCATTTCCATTGGTTATTCTTTTTTTTTCGAATTTTCATGGCTTTCTTTTTCTGGAATAAATATTGAATCGATCATATTTAGAAAATGAATAATGAATTACATTTCGAAAGGAAATCTTTCTAAAGGTGTTTCTTAATTATCGTTGATTTGAATTTGAAATTTATAATTAAAAGTCACAAATTTACTCTCAAAAGATAATAAACATAAATATTTCCTCTTTCGTCTACACGATATATACTGGTTTAGTCTAATATTGACTTAAAAAAACACCCGTTAAATAGAATTGAAACCTAGCTTGTTTATATTTTAGTGTATTATTTGCTATGTGTGTTTTAAAGTAATATTACAAACAGTGAATTTTATTATATAATTAAAAATATAACTTTTAATTATATTAAAGTGAATTTTATTCGCACATAAGAAATTGAATACTTGACTTAGAAAACTTAATAATGTTAAAACGAAGGAACTACCGATAACATATATATAGTCTTTTTTTGTGAAACTTGGAAGAAATACAGTTAAAGGCAATCCTCAGAAAAATTCAGTAATGCTGTCATTTTACTGCATTTAATAATCTAAAGAAATCATAAGAAAAACAACAACCATTTTTATAGCCCACAAAATTTTCTAACTGTGAATTTATGGATAAAAATTCAGAAACAATAAAATTTAATCAATAAATTTAAATTTCCATAATAATCCCTTTTTAAATTGCAAATCATAAATTTAAAATCAAGACAGCCCTGGCGGAATGTATTTTTAAATAATTTCGATAAATATGCCTATGATATACCTATAAAAATCCTCTAATTTAATTATCATTTATTGGTGCATTTTGATATATCTAGTAAATAAAAAAAATTTGACAATAAGAAAAGAACCTGCTTGCTTTTTTATAGACTCCGTAACTTCTCTAACTAAAAATTTATGGATAAAAAATTCGGAAACAATAAATTCCTACCAATAAATAATGAAACTCACGTTTCACATCTAAGAAGGCAGAAAAACAGACAAGTTTTTTGAAAGAGAAAAAAAAATCGTTCCATATATGTCTTCCTCTTTCGAATCTGCCAGTAACGCATAAGAGTTTCAACATGCTTTTGTATGCAAAGGGCTCGCATCATTTTCTCATAAAACTTTCGAATCTTGGATTTCTTCCAGGCATTATCCGGGTTTGTAAATAAGTAGATTTTATTTCCTTCCTATTGCGGCTTTCAAATTTCTTCCACTGCAGTCCTTTTCAGCTTCGTCCGCAATATTCCATTCAATGGTGTTCTCCTCGGCAGCTAGGTATATTTATTGTTGGTCGTGTAATCTGTGTGGTGGATTTTGAAATCTGAATTTTGTAGATTGTCTTTTAGTAGACCTTTTTCGGAATTTTTAACTGTTGATTTTAACTTAGGATATATGACTTTTTATTTACTTATTCTTTTTTACAAAAAATCGTATATGTTTTGAATAACTGCATATAATTTATGAAAATATTTCTAATTTTTAAAAACATATTTTTCGTGAAATAATTAAAACACACACACTAAAATGTTCCAAACGGCTACATTATGAATTAAACAATATCCTAATGACATAAACCACATTATAAAAATTTTGCAATAAATATTAAAGACCCTTGTTATAATTCGACAATTTTAAAAATATTTTGATAGCATTTTTAATTTTATAACTATATATACAACAACCACTTAGGTATTTTCCAATTTTCCAGTTTAAATCTAATCCGAATATGTCTTTTTCCATATATCGTTCTCTTCTGCAAATTTTCATCAAAAAGTATTTAAGTACAAATTTCCAAACACTTATTATTGTCCTTTGGAACATTTATAGCTTAAAAATAGAAATAAAAATGCGTAGTCAAATGGCTGCACAATGTATAGTGGGTATAAAATGCACGCAGTTGGAGGGGAAAAAAACATCTCTTGTTATTGATCAAAGTGTACTACACTACTGGAAGTGCACAGCTTCTAGAAAATGGTAACGCTACAATAGATTAGAATATATTCTTTCTGAAATATTCTCTTTAATTGATTTACAAGATTTGATGAAAAAAACAACAACATTTATATTTTCTATATAAAAATCAACATATATAAACAAATTAAGCATATGAAAACTTGTAATCTTCTCGTACGTTCATTTGTATTATGTAGTGTTTTTTTTTCAATGAATAAATGTTTTGTTTCTCTCCAATTCTGATAGGCTTGTAAGATTATATTGTTACGAACCTGTGATGCTGCTTCCCAGCATAGTTGGTTCCATCGGAGATCCCAGAACTTGGCGATGAATTTGGCGACTTTAGCGCCAAAATAGATTATACCCGAAACATCGAGAATTTTCCCGTACCGTCCAGTAGGAACCGAGTTATACCTCGAATGTTCCTGATTGGTTGAGAGGCTTCTAGCCCCGCCTCCTGAGACCTATAAAAGGAGCTGCAGCTGCCAGGGAGTGGTTGTGAATTGAGTAGTCGTAGTCGGAAGCGACAGAGGTGAGTAGTCGGAATCGACGGTAAAGAACTGGCCTTCCAGAGATAAGTGGAGCAGCGACGGAGTGAAGCTAGTGCTGAACTAAGCTGTGCGCTACTGTCTACAGTAGACTTGTTGTATGCTGTACGTCTCGGCTGAAGATAATCTTCTTTTGTGATGTATATAGTTGTCGTCTTTGTGCTGTCCTGTGTGTCTTCGTGTCAATAAACGTCGTTGTTTCATTTTCTACTGTCGCCTGCTGATTGAGTGTTCTCCACACCGTATAACTCCCACTATCCAAACGAACCCCGGAAATTTCGTAACAATATGTTAAGCTATACTAAATGTGATCATAAACTAGAGTTCTCTGTTTGTATATGTTTGGGAAAATGAAAGAATATAGCTAAATTTTACACAAATAATGGAAGCCTTACATTTTTATGTTTATTGTATAAATTAACCTTATTAATTAAGACAACTTCGATGAAATCATAGTGTTGTTTAAAAATTAAATATTGGACCAATTTTTTTTAAATGCATATCACTTTCTGCGTTGCAATTTTAATTTCTTTTTCTCCATGTATTCTTCAAGTAATATTACATAAACAAAATCCACCTGTAGTTAATAGTGATATAAAAAAAATCAAAGAAACAAATTTCATAGCAGAAATGAAATATACATATAGAAAAGATAGAAACAATTAAATCAATGTAATTTTAAAAAAAATATTTTTTGAATTTCAAATTGATGTAAAAATCAACTATAAGCAGTGATTTTAAGTAAAATGTTACTTATTTCTATACTAATTAAAAAATTTTAAAAATCATTATAAGGTGCATATTTTTGCTTGCGAAATTATAGAAATGATAAATTTGATAGCTCTAAGTCGGAAAGGCGGAACTGAGAAACGTCTACACACGCATAAAACATTATTATTAGAATAAATTTATTTTACAGTTTTGCTTCTCATCAAACTCTTAATTAAAAAATGTGTAAACTTTTTAAATTACTAGTAATAAAAATATACATTTTTAAAAATAATTCCACCAGTAAAATCGATATTTTTAACAGTTTATTTACACATTCATTTTCGGAAAAAGAAATAGTATCAGGAAGGACAAGATATTTTTTTTTATGTTTCATATAGTAATTTCATTCACTTTTTTCAATATATTACATAAAAGAAAATCATTATGGAAAACAATTTTGATAAGAATAAATAAATATTGTTGTTTATGGTTTCGAATTTCAAAAAAGGGAGGTTTTTAATAATGGAATGGAAATACATTTTTTTTAGAGAATTCAAGATTAAAAGTGTTGATTAAACGAATTCCCTAAAAATTAAAATATTTTTTTTTTCGTAAAATGAACAACATTTTATTATGTCGTAAGCTTTATAAGCGCGTGGTGAAACTCTTAGTAGTTCAAAAGAGAAAGTAAAGAGATCTCTAATCGGAATATTATTTCGACTGTTGTGAAAATACTAGATCTCAGCAGCAAATCACAAGATCAGATTCTTGACAAAACAATGAAAAAAGGAAAAACAAATGCATTTATTTTTTCAAATTTGAAAGAAACCCAAAAGAGTCCTGACATACTTTTGTGTACAGACGGACTTAACTATATTTTCCAACACCTCGAAAGGTTGGTTTTCTTCCAAACTTTAACTAGGCTTTTAAATAAAGAGATTTATCTTTTCGTATTGCTGTCTGCAGACGATTCTTTTTATGTTCCTTTTAAAAATGACAAACGATATTCCATTCTGAGAATTTTCTAAATATTGCATCTGTTTTAAGTTTTGTGAATTATGTCTACATTTAGAAATGACTGTTTTTGTTAAATATATTTGGAAATATTTTTTCAAACAATTTTTATTTGATTTTTTTTTTAATTTAGCGAGGCTGAAAAAATCTAAATAAAAGTGCAGTATTTGTATATATTTAATAAGAAGGAAGAAAAATATGTTTAAGTTTTGGTTAGTTTAACCAAATTTACATTAAGAATATATTTTATTTTTCTCTCTCTTGAAATATTATTGTGAATTTTACATTTTTCATTTGTTTGAAAAATAATAATAATTATCTAATATTTTTTTTCAAATACAATTCTAAACTGTTCAACATATCTTCTTCAAATCTTTCTTATAATTGTTATGAAGAGTAAGAGCTGTTTGCAGAAATTAATTAATAGTTAATTTTTATTAATTATAATTTATTTTTCCTTTTCGCATGCGTAATATTTAGCAAAAATTGCGCTCAATATGTTGGCAACCAAAAGTTGTTTCATAAGCGGACTTCAAAATAAATTATGAATAGTAAAAAGAGATATTTAAATACCTATCAACTTAAAAATTGTTTTGAATACATGGTCATAAAATCCAATGGAGATTTAAATTCATCATTAAAAATGGCTTTGCTCATTCAATGTTGCAAAATTATATTTGATTTATTACTCAATATTTTTAATTTAATTGAGCTTCATTTTATGAATTTTATTAATAAATCTTTCAGCAACTTGTATGAAAAATCTGAAAATTTTATAAAAACATTAGATTTTATTAATAGTTGGCACAGCAGATTTTCCTGTTTTAAACAAAATAAAGTGACAGACGATATTTCATTGGAAACTTGTCGAGTGCAAATATTAAATAGATTTCTTTAGTTTTCTTTCATAAAACTTTGAAAACATGAAACGTTTGCGTTAATTAAAAATATTTCTATAAGTACTTAAATTTTATTTATTGATTCCTAAGTATATAGCAGTTTCCAATGAAAGTTTAATGGCAATTAACTAAATAGACAATTTTTCATAAGGGAAAATGAATTATAATACTTTTATTCTCAATGATAATTTTATTCTGGATATTATAAAAAATAATTAAATAACAAAAAATATCTTCTAGCTTTATAGCGTTGAATTCTATTTTTGTTTCACGATTACTTTTAAATCTAAATACTGTAAAAATTCTAGAAATTTTATTTAAAGCTTTTGATTTACTATTGAATAAATTAAGTTATTTCTATATTTTTTATGTAGAATTTTTTTTATGTAAAATTGCAAATAATGTCAAAAAGATTTTATCAAATTCTTAATGCTCAAGCTCTGAAATAGATATATTTAAAATATATTTCGTAATTGTTTTTGTATAGCTAAATTCTTATGAGGGCGATATTATTCTAAACAGAAATTACACTTGTTTTTTTTTCATTGTATAGATAAGTTTTAAATTATTCTAATTAAAATATATTAAAGAAATATGAAAATGTTAATTAACAATATAAAATTACAAAACTAACCCTGATTCAATGCTATCAAAATTTTGCTAATTTAATCCAGAAAATCGTTCTAAAGCTAGAAAAAAATATAATAAAATTAAATCTGCGATCGCAAATTTCATGTAACATGTGAGAAACATAATTATTTTTTAAGTCATTATTGTCTTAATTAATTTAAGTCATTAACCAGTTTAAACCGGTTTGAAACAATCACGAGACTTCTATATCAGTATACATATATATATATATATATATATATATATATATATATATATATATATATATATATATATATATATATATATATATATATATATATATATATATATATATATATATATATATATATATATATATATATAATATATATATATATATATATATATATATATATATATATATATATATATACAAAAGTATTAGAATCAAGTTAATAGGAAAATCAAAAAAATCAAAAATAATTAAATCAAAAAAAATTATAAAAAATATAAAAAAGAATCCGGTTTATATTTTTTATAATTTTTTAGATTTCATTTTTTTTTTTTTGATTTTCCTATTAACTTGATTCTAATACTTTTGTATCAATTCATCTGTGTTTTAGAAGTAGCTGCAGTCGCGCTCTCTAAATACTATGAAGTTCTTTTTTGGTCTTAGTTTGAATAGGTAATACATTTTAGTTGCAATTTCGAAACTGTTTTGTTTCGTTTTCAAACTTTTTCTTACTTTAGATGGGTTATATATATATATATATATATATATATATATATATATATATATATATATATATATATTTATATATATATTGAGATGACATAACAGCTATGATGTCATAGTTCTACGTCAACCTTTTAAAAACGCATCTGCTGTCAAAGAAGCATGCGTAATAATAATGCAATACTGGCAAAAGCAGGTAAAAAAATATATACTATTAAAAGATGAAAATTGCATTTAAGCTTTATTCATTGCCGACGCGATTTCAAGCTTCAATATTCATTGCCTACGCGATTTCGAGGTTCAATTTCCTCTAACCAAAACAATATCATGTTCTTACATGATAAAAATGCTGGTTATAAAGAAACATTTTTTATTTGTTTTGCTGTTCACGAAATTATATTGTAATGCGAATTTCTGCACTGCTTGTTAATTAAATTATATCTCTCTACTGTTTACAAAATTACATTCATCTTCATGTAGAATTAATAAAAATGTTATGATTGCTCTGTTAGCAAAAGTTAAAACAACTGGTCAATAAATAAATTATTATACTGATTATATATGAAAAATAAAATTTTAAAACAAAACTCTTTATAATTTCAGAAAAAAATTAATTTAATGACAAATGCAGCCAAATAACTTTTGTTTGCTTTAGAATACTGCGCATATTGATAATCGCCCTGATATTTTTTCTGATTCATTTTATAATATGTCTCTTGTGTATAACCTAATATGCATCGCTGCTCAAAAGATATTTTTTAAGTAATATGCAACATGTACATTAATTCATTCACTACCATGGAATTTATAAGAGCTTAATGTTACCACAGTTTCTTACGACATATCTTATAAAAGGCTGTGATTTGGTTAAAAGTGATTTATTTTAATATTCTTGCACCTACTTCCAATTTATTAAGTTCATGAACCTTCCTACTGGAGTTAAATCCCATGACTTCATTCTGCCATTATAACTTAAGTTTCTGAAGAATCTGTTACTCATTGAATGTTTTCTTTAGAGGTGATTTTCTTCTGCTTTAATAAATAAACTTTCATCTTTTGCTTTAATAAATAAACCATAAAAGAAAATGAATCGAATCTTTCTAATTCTGTTTTCAACAATGAAAGAAAAGGAAATAAATGATATTTTTAAGGAAATAATGTAAACGGCTTGCATTTCCTTGCAAATTTGAAATTCATAATTTAAAATTATACAAAAAAGTATTTATTATTAATATTTTTATTTTTTAGAAACATTCTACAATTCAAGAAAACAATGCATTATAAGGTAAATTATATCTAAACAATGTAAGTTTTAATTAAAAGGTATTTTTCTGGACAAAAGCTAAAATTTCGCTTAATTTTAATAATTAAAACTGTTATGAGATTTTTCAAATTATCTTACCGAGAGGAATTTTCACCATCGAAATTATATCTACAAATATTATATCTCTTGATCAAAGGATATATCATGTAGAAAGATAACACACATATGTGCGCCCACACACACGCACTTCCCTTTTATTATTAGTAAAGATACTAGATAGATAGTTGTCCTAAGAATCTACCCGTTTCTGTGCATGTACGCAAGAAATGCAAGTTAACCAGCTGATTCACGTACTATGCGTATTCCATGATAAAGAAACTGAAATTGGGAGATTTTAATTTATAATGGAAGAAAATGTAATTGCATAAATCTCTTAATAAAAGAATTTATCCTGTAGAATGATAATGTTACGAATCTGCGATGCGGCTTTCCAGCATAGTTGGTTCCATGGGAGGTCCCAGAGCGTGGCGACAAACTTGGCGGCCATTTGGCGACTTGGCGACGAATGTGGCGACTTTGGAGCCAAAATAGATTATACCCGAAACATCGAGAATTTTCCCGAGCCGTCCAGTATGAACGGAGATACGCCTCGAACGTTCCTGATTGGTTGAGAGGCGTCTAACCCCGCCTCCTGAGACCTATAAAAGGAAGTACCCGCAGCTGCCGGGCAGTGGTGAGTGGAGTGGTGAACCAGTGGTTAATTGAGTAGTCGGAAGCGACAGAGAAGAGTGGTCGTGGACCAGTGGAGTCGTCGTAGTTGTGGGGGCCGCGGTGGCCTGGTGGTAAGGTCTCGGCTTCGGAACCGGAGGGTTTCAGGTTCGAGACCCGATTCCACCGAAGAACCGTCCTGTAAGGGGGTCTGTTGCACTTTAAATCCGTCATGACCAAACGTCCTCCCGCTGGTGTGGAGAGGGGGGTGCCAGCTTAGGTTTCGTCCTCGTCATCTGACCGCGGTTCTAAATTACGAGGTCCGTCCCAAAATAGCCCTAGTGTTGCTTCAAACGGGACGTTAATATAACTAAACCAAACCAAACCAAACTCGTTCTTAGTTGTGAACAGACGGTGAATTGAGTCGTGGACCAGTGGAGTCGCAGAGTAGTCGGAATCGACAGAAAGAACTGGCCTACCAGAGATTAGCGGAGAAGCGACGAAGTCAAGTGAGTGCTGAATTAAGTTGTGCTCTACGGTCTGCATTAGTCTGTTGTGTGCTGTTGTCTGCACGTCTCGGCTGAAGATAATTGTGTGCTGTATATATTTGTCGTCTTTGTGTTGTCCTGTGTGTCTTCGTGTAAATAAACGTCGTTGTTTCATTTTCTACTGCCACCTGCTGATTGAGTGTCCTTTACACCATACAACTCCCACCATCCAAACGAACCCCGGGAAATTTCGTAACAATAATATACACACGCTCACGCACACACACAAACTTCTTTTTTACTAGTAGTAAAAATACTAGAAAGAAAGATATCCTAAAAATGCATCAATTTCTGTGCATATGTTTCGCATGAAATCCACCTGAAATCAATGAAAATGTGAAACATGTCATTGTATGTATATTTAACTATACGAACCATGTTATACGTTTTAAATGCGAGATAACCAGCTGATTCATGTATTAAGCCTATTCCACGATAAAGGTGGAAATAAAATTGGAACATTGTATTATATAATTGAATAAATCTCTCAATCAAAGGTTTTGTTCTGTGGAATGATAATACACACAAGCTCACACTCTCTTTTTTTTAGTAAAGATACTAGAAACACAGTCGTCTTAAAAATCCACCCATAAGTATTTTGAACCTTAATACATGAACCAGCGAATTCATGTATTAATTCGCTGGTACTGCCGAATTAAATATAATATTAAAAAATAAAAATTAAAATAAACTCAAATAAAGATTAAAATAAAAATTGTTAGATTGTATTATATAGCTGAAAAAAACGTAATTTCTCAGAATTTGGCTAAAACATTTTGCAAAATATTCCTAGCAACTAAATTTTCTGCAAGTCTCGCTTCCAGAAAAAAACTGTTAAATAATTACTTTTTTAGATTTTTAAATAGTTTTCCTGGTATGGTTTCCATTTTAAATGTCATTTTCCATTATTATAAATTTATACAGCTTTTCAAATTATTTTTCCTTTTCTTGTTTCATTAAAATATATTTTAACTACACTGTTAAGGAATTTATTTGTAGTTACCCTTCTTAACCATCATTTAATTGATTTTCTTTAATAGAACTTCTTGCATTAACCACCGGACATAATAGCGCCATTAACTATTAAATGCCGTTTTTGATACTTCGCTAATTAAATTTCATTGGTGCAAGAGTTGAAAGTTTTTCTTCTATCTAACACTCTGTTGCGAAAATGGCAATTTTTGAATTAATGGAAAAAGAATTGTATTTACTTGAGAATATAAAAGGGCGTATTAATAGCTATCGAGTAATTTGGAGAATATTAGTTTTTAAAGAAATTAAACTAATTTTTTTTTCTTATTTTCGCAATTTTTTTATGTGTTTGTTTTTAAGAATGTTTTACTGGCTTATATACGAAATATTCAACGAAAAAATAATTTTTTCGTTGAAAGTTTTTTGTTCAATTTTCAAAATTTTTTGTTGAATTATCAAAATTGTGACGATTAACATAATTTTAACTGTCAAAAAATTATAAAATGGGATTTTGACAATTCTTCTCACTTTGTACCTCCCTGAGACCGAAAAACCTTTCTTTTCCAAATATGTCTGTTCGTGTGTCAGTAAACAAGATGAGTTAAAAACGGTATCAGGTAGACGGATGGAATTTGGTATATCGATTTAACATTAAATTATAACTTTGCATCAAACTATGAAGAAAGTAGAAGTGAATTTCTACGGCTATATAATTACAAATCAGAAAAATATATGAAAGAAAGTATAGAAACTGGAGAAAAATTGAAATTATATCTACGATCGCAAATTTCAAGTTATCATGCGAGAACATTATTATGCTTAAGTCATTATTTGTCTTATTATTTAAACCGGTTTGAAACAATCACGAGAATCCTCTCTCTCTCTCTCTCTCTCTCTCTATATATATATATATATATATATATATATATATATATATATATATATATATATATATATATAACTTTCATTTTCAATTTTTCTAACTGCTCAAATAAAGTTTTGGATTTCGACCGATTTTGAGATGAAATAACAGCTATGATGTCATATTTCTACATCAACCTTTTAAAAACGCATCTGCTGTCAAAGAAGCATACGTAATAAAACAATACTGGTAAAAGCAAGTCAACCTTTTAAAAACGCATCTCCTTTCAAAGAAGCATATATAATAATAATGCAATACTGGTAAAAGCAGGTTATAAAATCAATGCGATTCAAAGATGATGATGAAAATTGCCATTTATGCTTTATTCATTGCCTGCACGATTTCGAGCTTCAATATTCATTGCCTACGAGGTTCCGAGCTTCAAACCCCGTAACCAAAACAACATCATGTTCTCACATGATAATATACTCGTTAACTGTAATGTAGCTAGAGAAATAAATTTTACCACGTACATTTAATACTCAAAATATAGGTTCTTATCAAATTCTAGAACCAAATTATTCAAGAGTTTGGTAGTCTGTTGGCTGTACAATCGTATTTATGTAAACACCATAACTCTAAATGTAAGTAACTTAAATAAATATAATTTGATACAATATCTTATGATTGTATTTGTAGACCCATGTTGAATTCCAGGTTGCCTATTAAATCCTTAATTATATTTTATGCTATACTACCTTCCACGGAAATTCTACTATCATTTATTCTAGATCACACACAATGACATATAAAATTCGACTGGTTGCAGGAAATATTTATTATGCATCTTTTTTTGTTATCACCAAAAAGAAATATTTACGGATATTCTTAATGGATGCAGAATACATGTCAAATCTCATCATTGATGACGAGTTTGGTACCTATTTTGAAACTTGACAAATTTAGAAACCGATAAATTAAGGTTCTGGAAAATACAAGTGTTATGTTGATATCTCTATTAGGAGAAGAGTTATCAAAAAATTTCCAGAAAATTCTATACCTTTTTGAGAAATTATAAAAGGTGAATAGCTCTCCAAGGTTACTTATTTCACATATTATCGCATTGTCAACTGGTACGTCGAGTGATATTGTACTACTGCGGTTCATAGAAATAGCAATTTTCTATCCACTTGAATGTTGTTTATTTCTACAGTGATACTGCTTAGATACGCATCTGCATTTCTTCCTATTTTTCCTGGAATAGAGCGTCTTTGTCAGAACTGAGATATGATTACAGGAAGCTACCAGCATGGTGGTTGGTTCTCTCCACATTAGGAGGTACAGAAATGATATTAGGGATCGAATATCCCCTACCGATGACAGGACCAGCTTTGCATGGGAAGGTTGTTCTGTGGCCCGTGATGGCCCTTAGTACACAACCTCAGTTCTAGCCTATGCTATCGCAGCAATCCGATAATTCAGATTTATCTAGTTCTTAAAACACGAAGATGAGAAGCTTTCGGCATATTTATTGGTTCTCGTCATCCTGGTGGGTTCAGAAAAGGTGTGGTTTCGAATAAACCCTATCGATGATGGAACGTGCTTCCCACTGGAACTGTTGTACCTTGCCCGGTGATGACCTTTAGTAGACAACCTCAGTTCCAGCCTATGATGTCCCTTCGATCCAGTCATTCAGATTTAACCGTGTGTCTCAGGGCATTTCGCCAAAGTGTTATTATCCAACCTTTTCTATTGTACACTCGCCGTATGCTTTACATAACAGCATCTGGGAGATTTGTACTATCCATTCAATGATGAAACACTTTCGGAAGAAACCAAGACAGAAGACAAAACAAAAGCAAAAACATCATAAGCATAAAAATAATTCAAGTGAATATCACACAAGCAGAAAATGAACTAGGAAATCAAAATCCCGATATTACTTAAATATGTATTTAAATATTGGATGGACATGTATCAAATGCTGAATCAGAAAAACCTGAATAAGACACCAAAATGTCAGTAGTCCATTTCCACCTTATTAGGCAAAACTCAGAAAAGCGTGTAGATCGCAGATCGTTACATACTCTCCGCCCCTTTCCATCAGTTCTTCCGTATAATACACTACTATCGATATGAAGCAGACGTTGAATCGGAATCGTATTGCATGACTAGATTTATTGGGTGATAATCAGGTATGCTTGCGTGTGGTTTTGATATGAAGGTTTATTTTCACTATTGGTTATTCTGTAATGTTTATCGGAACATGAAATGTCCAAGCCAATAGGCAATATATGGAATATGGTACTTTGTCGTTGTAAAAGGTTATATTTATTATTAAAGAAATTTTGGTGATTATCTTTGGAATAGTAGATGACTTGGTATCAATATGACTTTAATTATAAAAGAATGGCTTCCACTGTAAATATCAGAATATGAAATAGCTTACAAGCAGATGGATGATTTTAACCTTTAGATTTAATTATTTTCTTAAGAGAAAAGGTTTTTCTTTTCATTTATTTTAACGTATACGAAATACTGAGAAAGTACTGCAAGTGTCAAAAAAATCATGGACTTCACGGTTTTGACAAATTTTCTCATTTCAGACCATACTGAGTCCAATAAAACCCCATTTTTCTATTTCTGTTCGTCTGTTTGTTAACCTGGTAGCTCAAGGCAAGGTGGTTAATATTCGGTAAATGGAATACTGACCATATTTGTAGATTTATTTTAAATTATGAATGAAAATTTATTCATAGGTTGGTCGAGTACAAGTGAAATCGAAAAATAT